>NW_027518682.1:9862500-11220000 GCF_043159265.1 Tasmannia lanceolata | reverse complement strand
CATTGCTGTCAAATCAGACCACAGTAAGTGATTCTTCATCTGAAAACATTATTTACTTATTTCACTGTCTAATTTATATATATATTTTTAAAATTGTTATACTACGGGGTATCTATAGCAGATTAGTTTTAGATGAGAATCATATGTTCTTCATACTAAGTTTTTGGAAATTTGTTCTATAGATGAGATTTTCACATTTTGTCTGGTATTTCAGGAGTTACAAATATCTTCTGTCACTTCTCTGTACATAATTTCTCGTCTTCTTCAAGTTGTTGATGCAAAAGAATTGGTTAACTCCGTGGCTTCTGCTCTTCTAAATCCACATACAGTTCTGAGCATGAGTAGCGATAGGGATATAATCAGTACAAATCCTGCCAATTCATTTCTTGGGCATTTAAATGAAGTTGAAGACAATGGGTTGGGAGTTGCTACTCCCGAGTCTGGAAGAACAGAAAACAGTAATATGAATTATTTGTCTGACCATTCATCGGAGGATATTTCATCTAGTACTCTTTCAGCGAACCTTGGGATGGATAATCTACAAACTCAAAGGTCTGTACTCTTCCTCAATAGCACGCTATACTGGCCCTTTAGCTTCGCAGGCCTATTAAAACAATCAATTAGATCTGTACAAACTAGCTGTTTGGTCGGGCAGAAAGCAACTTGTACCAGGTGTAGCTTCACACATATGAGGAAAGGGTTCCTGCTAACGTTAGCGTAAAACCAGGTGGGCCCACATTTTTGGGGGGATCCAAAGCATTCATTTGGACCCTTTCATGGATAGGGTGTCCACAAAAAATCAGCTCCATTGGATCATCTTAGGGTGTCCATTTGTGGGGTGAAAAGATGGGCAGATTAGTGGACAAAAACAGTATCTGTCCATTTTCACCCCCACAAATGGACATCCTATGATGATCCAATGAAGCTGATTTTTGGTACACACCTCATCCGTGATGGGGCCTTTCATATGAATGCTTAGGATCAGCCCAACAATGTGGCCTACCGTTGTTTTACGCTAACGTTAGCAGCTAAGTTTACCTGCTAACGTTAGCAGGAACCCTTTTAGCAGCTAAGTTTACTTGCTAACGTTAGCAGGAACCATATATATATATATATATAGAAAAGTGTTTCTAAGCACGTGCTTAGATAAACTTATCTAAGCACGTGCTTAGATAAACTTATCTAAGCACATGCTCAAAAACACATGTGGCCCATATGTTTTGGGGGATCCAAAGCATTCATTTGGAAGGCCCTTTCATGGATAGGGTGTGTACCAAAAATCAGCCCTATAGGATCATCCTAACCCAATCAAAGTTGGAGTGGAAAATGGACAGACATTGTGTGTCCATGTTTCTGCCCATTTTCCCCTACACAAATGGCAGGGTTAGGATGATCCCATAGGGCTGATTTTTGGTACACATATTATCCATGGAAGGGCCTTCCAAATGAATGCTTTGGATCCCCCAAGAAATGTGGGCCACATGTGTTTTTGAGCATGTGCTTAGATAAGCTTATCTAAGCACGTGCTTAGAAACACTTTCCTCACTTTCCTCATATATATATATATATATATATATATATATATATATATATATATATATATAAGGAAAACTGTTTGTGAGCTTGGGCTCATATTTGCTTATATGAGCTAGAGTGCCACAAAAACATGGGTCCCACACTTTTTGGGGTGATCCAAAGCATTCATTTGGAAGGACTTTACGTAGATAGGGTGTGTACCAAAAATCAGGTCCATAGGATCATCCTAACCCATCCAAAAGTGGAGTTGAAAATGGATAGACATTGTTTGTCGACAAATCTGCCCATTTTTGTCCTCCACTTTTGGAGGGGTTAGGATGATCCTATGGACCTGATTTTTGGTACACCCTATCTATGACGGGGCCTTGCAAATGAATGGTTTGGATCACCAAAGAAAATGTGGGACCCATGTGTTTGGGCACTCAAGCTCATATAAGCTTATATGAGCTTAAGCTCACGAACAATTTTCCCATATATATAATATGAGGCCTATGTATAGGCAATTGAAAAGCTAATAATCTCTAATACATGAGGCCTATATATATATATATATATATATATATTTATATGAGGCATATATATTGGCAATTGAAATAAAATTCCATGGGAAATAAATAAATGCCCTAACTATAAATAACATGGAAAATAAAGGCCCTAAAACTAAATATCATGGAAATAAAAATCCTAAAAACTAAATAATACGGAAATAAATCCCCATAAATCCTAATTGACAAATATGCCTCTTGTTGGGCCTACAATCTGCATCAGAATGTGGAAAAGGGGAAAGGGGAAGGTGAAATGGAATGTGGAAAATGGTAGGGGTTGAGGGGGAAAGGTAATAGGCGAAGGGAGCAGCCAGCAAGAGCGTTCATGGGTTGCAGTTTTTATACCAAAGAAGAAAAAAGAAAGTAGAGGGAGAAGTAATGTAAAGTGGATACTTTTTTTTTTCAAATGGTAACGTAAAGAGGATACTAACCTAGAATCACTCCAGACTTTCCAAGCATCACACTTGGGAGCAAGAAGGCATCACACCAACTCAAAGGAAAAAAACAAAGCCAATTTTATTCATCTTCCATTATGAGAAATAAGGTCATAGGCCATACATATGTGTATAATACACACACACAACTAAGCCTTTCTCCCAAACTATATATATATATATATATATATATATATATATATATATATATATATATATATATAGTTTGGGAGCGACAAGGTCCTCACGAAATTCAAGATTAGGGTAGAATTAGGAATCCTAAAACTCACCCAAATCAAATAGTAAATCTTAATTTCTATCCTACCTAGGACTCCTATGAACTTAAGACTCCTTCCATGGACCTTCCTTCTTAAAATAGACCTCCTAAACCTACTAAACTCACAAACAACAGAAGACTCCTAAATAAATAAATAAACTAACCTAGTTCAAGTCTCACAAACACAAGGACTCGTATATTGTAATGTGGGCCATAGTAAATCACTTAAGTGACATGATGTTTTTTTGAATGATCACTTAAGTGACATGATGTCACCTTGTGTCATGTGAGGCCTTGATGGGGACATCAATGAAGGAGGAGTATTTAAAGTTTACAAGCGAAGAAAGAATCGTGGGAAGGAGAATGACTGATTTTTGCATGAGAGATGGACGTTCACACATGCTACATGGCGTCCACTCTTTGTTGACATTTTTTCTTTTAGTTGTTTTTTTATTATTTACTTTCTATTTTCGTCATTTTATTTGCAATATTTTTTTAGGGCATCAAATCTTGTTCTTTTGGGCTGATTTTGGCATTTTTACAAAGGTTTTTTGATTACCTATCTAAAGAGCCCAAGGTTACGCGATTTGGCTAAGTTATAGGCAGTTTTAGAATATGGTAAGGGTATATTACGGGATTTACTATTTTAGGTAAGTTTTAGTCAAGGTTTTATTTATGTTATTTTAGATGGACGTCTATGATTTGTTGCTTGGGTATTAAGTTAGTTTTTAGGATTTCTTTTCTTATAAATATATGTTATGTAAGCATTGTAATGAACTTTTGACTATTGAATAAGGAATTAAAGTTTTTTGCAAAAGAAGCTATTGAAGCTTGGAACTTTTTCTCTTCTCTCTTCTTGGTGGCTTGGAGCTATTCTTCTCAATCCCCTCTCATCTTCTCACTTTTATTCTCCTCTCAAATCATCCATAAACAAGTAAGTCATTAGTTCTTCAATTTTTGTGTGTTCTTAAACCCTAAAATACAAAAACTCAAAACCCAAATATCTCCTACATCATTTAAGATCTCATCTTGAAACTTTGAAGGACTTATTTTGGGATTAAACCTTCGCCTTAGCCATAGCAATCAAAATTCATAGTTTTACAACCCCTTTCGAGGCCAATCAAATTTTCACACCTTTCAAGCCCCAAAACTTGCTTTTGGAGATTGAAAGCGTAATCGGCCAATGTAGCAGCCCCCTCAACCTGAAAATCTGATTTCTTTCATTATTTAAACCTATTATCTTTCAACTCACAGCAGTTTACTCAGAATTTCCGGATCTGTCCAAATTACCAAAATACCCTTTTGGCCTTAATTGGACCGATTTGACCCTGTTTTGTTGCTGCAGAAATTTTTTACTGTTTTTTCATTGGATTATTGCTGATTTCTCATCAAAATAAGGTTTAATTCATAGTTTTTGTTACTGTTTTAATTATTCTACTTGGTCGCACGTTTAAAACCCCGTTTTAGCCTAATTTTGCCCTTAACTAGTTACCCGAAGGACCCTTTAACCGTTGACTAATTTGTTTAAGGTTTATTTCATGCTAATTGTGTTCTTTCTCATTATTTAATGCAAATTTAAGCCTTAATATTGCTGCTGTTCATTCTGCCTTAAATCAACCCTAGTTAACCAGTAGGTGTCTTTAGCCTCTTAAGAGTTAGCCTTAAACTTTCCTAGAACCCATTATCCCATTAGAAGTGTAGGATTTTCCCTCGTTTAGGTATTGTCCTGCATCAGGCTTTGTGGTCACTTAAAACTTTAGTGAAATAACAAGATGAATTGACTTAGTGCCTTCTTTTCTTGAATGGCAACTGAAGTGCCCTTGTCACTTAATATTATTCTAATACACTTGTGGGCCCATTATTTAATCATGCTATTGGCAGTCTGATTTTACTCTTCTCAGAACAGATAAAGGAAAAACTTCAGCTCTTTTTTTTTGAATGATACTATGATAGGAAAAACTTCATCTTAACTCTGTGGTTGAAATCCTTCGCCTTGTCACTACTTCATGAAATAATCCAAGACTAGACTCCCATTTGGAGCCCATTATTTTACCACATTGAAAGAGACCAGCATTTCCGAATGCATTTTAATGATAAGATAGAATGCAACATTAAATTGATATGTTCTTCTGCATTCTAAATTTTGTTGTTGATAAGATAAATGGTAAGAAGTACTATTTGTTTATTTTCTTAGGGAAGGCTCCCTTATTGTGCAGTGATGGAATACTTGCATTGATTCTCTCTGGAAACCACACGCTATTGCTTGCATTTTTGATGTTCTTGCTTGTTCTATCAGAAAGTAAAGGTATTTTTTATGCAAATTTACTTCCATGACCTTCCATGTAGACTTGCTTGTTCTTTATTTCCTTCTTTCTTGCTTGTATATTCACAGATCTTGAAGATTCACTATCTTTAATGATGGGAATTGCTCAAAATAAAATTGGGGAGGACAAGGTTATGGAACAGGTTTGTTATGCATTTATTCTCCAACTGCCATATTATATTATTTATTATTTTCAGTATCTTTTAAGCACCAGTGATTTTATATTACATTTATTCATTCAAAATATTAGTTCTTCCTCCATACGCTAATCCCACCGTTGCAAGCAAACTAGGCACATAATCAAGTCATGATAGGTCATCAGGATGTGAAGGATACTTCCTATGCATTCTTTCATCATCTGAATTTGTTGTTGATAAAAATGTCTGTTTATTTGTCCACAAGTATTTTAGGTTGCTCGTTGTTAAGAAAAATGACTGTTTATTTGTCCAGAAGTATTTTAGGCTGTCCAAATATTTATTTCCCATCTTCTGTTTCAGTTTTCTTTTGAGTTCTACTTCCTATGACTATAATATCATTATCTTGTAAAAGTATAACAACCATACCTAAATCAACATTTTCCAAGCCGGGGACCATCCACTTGATCGTGAATGAATGTTTCTAGTATCATTGGCTTGAAGAAACTACGAAACTATGCACGTGGTTGTTTCCAACTGCTGATGGTCTTTTATCAAAGAATTCATGTTGTGTTCTACGAATCTTTTGTCTATGACCTTGAGGATGCTCAGTTTGCTCTTTCAAGTTTTCAACTCCACATGTAAGGAGACATTCTTCATATCCATTCGATTAAGATAGCAACTTTCGAAGGATAAAACTGTACCATCTGCTGCCATTTTACAACCTTGAGGCTGTTCTATGCCTGATCAACTGTTGGACATCTTTACATGTTTGCAACCCTATGCCTCTAGTCTTCCCTTGTATCCATGTATTTTGCTATCTATGTCACCTTATAGATTCATTTACGCTCAACAATATTTTTGTCCATCTTTGTGTTCTACTTGATATTCTTAATTCGTTTTAGGAGACTACTTCCTCATCCATTACTCATATCCCCATTTTTGCACACACACCTTGGTCAAGCATCTCACGTGTGAATCCTGAGATGGAGAGTTTCATAGGGACATATCAAACTTTGGTCTGCCTTTACAATATAAGTGAACTACTAGGGATCTACCAATAGAAGAAACCTTGCTAGAGAATTGAACAGTCACACAAGCTCATGAATAGAATTGTGCAAAAAAGAACTATACTGAAGAATCACACAAGCACATGAATATAATTGTGCTTAAAAAATAGAACGATAAAACAACAATGCATTTGATTATAACATGATCACATTAGTTTGTAAATCTGATTTGCTTGATTGATTTATATTGAGATCTGTTTTCCTTGCTTAGTTGATTTCCTTTTGATTGGAACACATTGTTGGAACATTTACTTGGACAAATTGAATTTTATTGATGAATTTAAAGCCTTGGATTTTTATGAATTTTTTTTTAACCGGAAGAAAAATTTGGTTTTGATTAGTATGAAAAATGTGATTTTTCTGAAATTTCTAGCTTCCTTGACTATCATGTGCTGTTTATGTCGAATTTGGGATTGTAAGTTGCTATTAATTTGAATTACAAACCATTCTTATGCCTATGTTTTCACCAAAATTTCAGCCCTTATATCATCGACCTAAATAAATTTTAATTTCTACTTTAGAGCAGCCCAAAGAAAGATATAAAGTATATTCCATGTTGCTGCCCAGGAATACCCAGAAAACCAATTGTTAAAACCATAAAAGATAAGGTTCTTACAGGGGGCTACTTGCTGAATGATCCAAATCATTTATTTCCTAGGCCTTGCTGGGAATGGGCCATGGAGCAAAATCCACCTCCATTGGACGATTCTAACTCTCCAATTTTTGGCCACTAAATGGATGGTAAGAAAATTAAAAAAATCAATGGTCTGTATTCATCAAGAAAACCTCTTCAAATTGTAGGGTTAGAATCGTCAAATGGGGATGGATATTGCTCAATGGCCCATCCATAGGAAGGCTAAGGAAATAAACAGGTTGAAGCATTGAACAAGTGGCCTTCACTAATTCATCATATAAGATTTTGAGAAGATAATAGTTCTAAAATTGGACTTCCTGCGTGCTAAATTTAATTAAGGACTCCTTCCTCTATTACAAGTTATTCTCAGCCCAAAAGTACAGCTTTTTCAACTTGAAACTTCAAATTGGAAAGCTTCCAAGTTTTGACCTAAAAATACTATTTTGTTTTTCCTTTCACAGGGCCCTCAAAAGACTACTTAAGTCAAATAAAAATGAGTAAAAATCATCATAAAGCATAGGACCCAGCTTTCCAGTTGTCGTGATAATCAGGGCTTTATCTGACCCACTACTGACGTTAGCATGATGTTGTGGTCTCTTTGGAGCCTTCTTTTGCCTCTTCCTCTGAATCATCTTTGCTGAATTATGCACTTGTTCAGGAATGTTGCTCACATTACAAGGATATCTAATGTATACATGATATTGAGCTCAAAGTGGTAGTGTACTGATAAGGAGAAATATCTCTGATTACAGCTTGTCTGTTTATGGTGTCTGCAAAGCTAGGCATGTTTGAAGAGTTGTCTTTATGGGTTTACCCTGTACTCGAGTCTCACATGTTTGAAGAACCTTGTTTGACATTTATCTTCTTTTTCCTGTCATTTAGCAATTAAATTATTTTCAAATTGAAAAATATGATGTTAACTTCACATATTTCTAGTTTTGAAGTGTTTTAGTTGTTGGTTCCTTTTATGTGCCTGAATATATGGTGGGCTTCCTAAAATTTTTAACCTGTCAGAATATTGCGTTTTTTCTTGAATTGACAGCATTTTCTGCAGGCTTCTCACATTCCACCTTCACATGCAGTGGGTGCAAGTATCTTCGCGAGACACATGCCTCAGGTATATGCAAACTTTTTAGTGTGTCCTATATTATCTTATGAAGTCTTTCTCTTTCTGTCGATTGCTCTGCTGGTGTTGGAGCTATTAACACAGTACTAGGATTTCAAGTCTGCCATCTATACTATAAGTTTAACTTTGTATACTCTTTCTGTTTCATTTGGCAGATCTTAACTGCATTGTTAAAGATTTTAGTGAGCCAACCACAACTTTCGATACTAACACTATGGAATACTGGTTGGATTCTACGAAAATTACTAGTTTTCCAAGAAAAGAAGCTCACTGATCAAGATTTTGATCTCTTGAATGTAAGAACTCAGTTGGTTTGGCTTATTATTCCTGATTCACGTTCCATACTTTGAAATTTGAATGGACTGTTTCAATTTTATCAGTTCACATGCTTTTCATCCTAATATTTATGAGAATCTTTTCTTTAAAAGACCTTCATGCCCCCCTCACCCTGCCAAAAAAGGCCTTGTTTTTCATAATTTCTGATTGATACAATAAGCTGTACATCAGTAATATTGATGTTGGTCTTGCCTAAAAAAAGAGTAGAGAATTGCTAGCATCCATCGATAAAGGCATTTCGCGGCTGGTCTGTCCCATGTCAGACCAGACACCTCGTGAATGGAGACAAAAGCTGTTGTCTTCATTCACGAGGTGGTTGGCCTGACATGCGACAGACCATCTGCGAAATGCCTTTTGCGATTGACCGTAGCAAATCCCAAAAGAGTACAATATTTGTCCCCAACATGGCGAAGATTCACTGAACTCATTTGGAAGAAGTATACTTTAATAGGGATGGACTTTCAATGATGATGAATTTTTGAAGGTGAGGAAGATCCAATGATAATGAATTTTGAAATGAGACACATGGTCAGCACTCAGCAACATGGGTGTCATAAAGGCTATGCCCTTGTACTGTTTTTTCATTGCAATAAATGTAGAAAAATAAGCTTTCTATATCATTTATATAGACCATTAAGTGGTGGATATAACCCATAGAGTAGGGCCTCTTTTTCTTTTTTTCTACTTATATATGCGTAGATGTATACAATTTGTTAGTTGGATTGTCTTTTATGCCCTTGGCTCATGTACACTGTGTAGGGGCTTCAATGTAAATAGATTTTAACTGCGCTCCTTTATTATAGAAAGGAGAGGAGACAAGTCGTGAAGTGTATTTGAAGTCCTCGTTCCCTCCAATTTGTGAATTAGGTTTTACCCTATTTTCTCCTCTCTCTCTTTTGCACTCCTCAAGTAAGCTAAGTTCAACATTGTATCAGAGCAAGTTTAATCAAGATTCAGAAGAGGCACTGTGGTGCGGGCCATAAAGGATGCTTATATGGAGGAACATGGCCTTCATAAACAACCTTGGAGGAGCAAGAGGCTGCAAGGACATTTTTTTACATTGAGGGTCCTACAACGCACAAAACTATTTTGGCCATAACTTTCGATCCGATTGTCGGATCATTGGATATCTTATATTGATTTGGGGTTACTCGAGAGGACACATCCAGCCATTACCACGTTGCCGTCATGCGTACTTGCTTGTAATCTGATTTAGGAAACTTTTTGATATTTTGGTTATGAAGTATTTGTGGACCATTAGCCCACGGCTTATGGATTTCTCGTTTTGTTTTCTTTGGCTTCTCGTAACCCTTAATCGATTATAGATCGTTTTGACCGTCCATAGTCAGATTCTTCCATACTCAACACTATTTTGCGATCTATCGTGCATCAGATTGGTAACAGAGCGAAGATTGCGGCCTCAAGCTATTGCTGCCTCAAGCACACTATGTCACTTAGAAGGAGGGTTCATACAACTATGGTGGAAGAACTGGGTCAGAAGGAAGAAGTAGCAGAACATCATCAACAAATTGAAGCCCTATTTAAGCAGTTAGTCGTTTTGGAAAATCTGATTCATGAAGTGACGACGATTTCGATGAATATTTTTAGAATCCATTCCATGAAGGAGGTGCCAAGATGACCAACACGAGAAAGATCAACTGAGAGATTCTAGGTAATCGGAGAACAAGATTGAGTTCCCAGAGTTTTTTTGCGGTTTATCGGTAGAAGTTTTTTTTTCGATTAGATCTACATGGTGGAAGAAACACTGAATTTTATGGAAATGCTGGATTGAATTAAAGTGTGTTTGGTAAGAGCTTCTTTGAGTGAAAGTGGTGGCCCTATGGAAACAGATCAAGGTTACGCGAGAAAGGAATGAAAAGGGAAAATAGTTGATTGGGTGACGATGAATGACAAATTTCTTCCCCACAACTATGGCTTCTTGTTGTTCCAATGATTGCGAAATCTCTAACAACGGAAGCATAATGTTGATGCCTATACATAGCAGCTTTATCAGTTGGCAACAATTTGTTAGAGATCGACAAGCAGTTGGTGGCAGGCTACGTGGGTGGCCTATGACCGAAAATACAGGATGTCGTTAACTTGTTCAATGTATTTTCTATGTCAGGAGCACTCACACCAGCGAACCCTAACCTTAGAGAAACACCATTCAAAGAGACAAGCCACTAGCCAGGATTCTAAGATGGGATGGCGAGGATGCCCTACTTCCAAGCCTATCCCTACGCAAGCTAGTGGCATATTATTGGATACAATGCCGATTCAGACACAACATTCGAAGAGGGGAGCGATTGGACCCAAGTGTTACAAGTTTGGGGACTCAGGGCATAGGTCTGCATATTGCAAGAAAAATTTCAGCCAGTTCGGGAAGCAGGTGTTCGAGGAGGAAGAATGTGATAATTCCGGCAAGGTTGACCTTCATGATAGACCCATTTTTTATAGTTTTGAGAGAGTGTTTCGTATCCGAGGAAATCGAGGGAGACGCATGGCTTCAAAACGTGTTTCAGAAGTCCTGCATGATTTGGCAGAAGGTATGACAAGTGATGATCAATTTAGGGAGTTGCAAAAACGTAGAAAAGTTATCAATGTTGATGCCATCATTATCTTAGGAGATGATTTGGTAGGCATTGATCAATTTGAAATTCTTTCTTCAGTCTACATTCAGGATGAAAGACTTGGGGCCATTAATGTACTTCCTTGAATTAGAGATTTTGTGCTTGGGTAGAGGTATATTAGTCAGTTTGACTAAGTATACCAAAGATTTGATCTCCCTTGTACATCTTATTATAGATGACAATACAATCACTCCACTTAAGCTCAATGTGAAGTAACAACAGTCTGATGGTACAGCTCTTGATGATCTGACTATATATCAACAACTTTTGGGGATTGATTTGATGATGATGAGATTTGACATTCCTTTTTCTGTTCAGATCATTAGTTAGTTTGTTTCTGGTCATACGTCTCATCTCACAACGATACGTTATATAATCAATAGTTTCAAAACTCTCCCACGTCATGGTTGTCTCACCCGAGTCAACAATATAATTATGTACTTACGAAGGACTGTAGCTCCATTTTCCATGACCATCATCTTCTTCATTTGATTTGGTTTCGTATGCTTCCGACACTCATTGATGCATACTGAATGGTGTATGTTCTTAGGAGATTCTTTGATATCATGGAAGTGCGATAAACAAGACATAGTTTCTAAGTTGTCAGCACAAGGCAGAAGCAGAAAATCGATCTATGTCCGCAACATGCAATGAAATTGTCTGGGTTCATGCAATCCTTTTAGAATTGGTATTCCCATTTCTTCGTCCAAACCACTTTATGGAGATAACACGTGTTATCTAGATTTCCACTGGTCCCATCTCCCATGAGATGACAAAGCATATTGAGGTGGACTGTCATTACATACGTTAGTGTTACTCAAGAAGGTGGAGCTCACTACCATGTGTACTCTTCGCATTAGTTAGCTGACTTCTTCATAAAGGCCATGACATAAGATCAATATGATTTTTTGGTTTGCAAATTAATGCTTCATGGCTTCGTGCATCAATTTGAGGGGGAGTGTGCAAAAAGAAGCTTGTATATCACTTATATACATCATTAAATGGTGTATGTAAGTTGTGGAGTAGCACCTTTTTATATATGCTTTTATATAAATATGTGAGTTTTTAGTTGGATTTTCCATTTATGCCCTTCGGTTCATGTACAATACTCAGGGGCCTTTATTTAAATTGATTTGACTTTATTTAAAGGAGAGGAGATAGGGACCTGAACTCCGTATTCTTCCAAATAAAGTCTAATCAATTGACAATCCTTAACACGCTGCGGAACTCTGGTTGCAGTGGTCTACCTTGAAATAGTAACATAAGAAAATGCAAAGGCAAATGTAGACAACTCTGCAATTTATCCTTTTGATCAACTGTGCATTTGTAGAAACTAGAACAAAGTACACATAATTCCAACATAATCTTGTCATTGAAAGTATTGAAAATTAAGCCTACAGACCTCAAGCAAACGCATGCATATTCCCGACATGATCCTGTCATTATAAGCATATAAAAAAAATTAAGCATACTGTCCTTAAGCTGTTTTAGATTTTATCCTTACCTAATTTTAAATTGACAGCTGTCATGCAAGGACTCTTGCGACATGCTTCTTAAAGAGGTTAATAGGAGCTGGTTTGATTATATCCCAGTTACTTTGAAGAGTGAATGGGAAAACTGTAAGACAGGTATTCAATATTTTTCTTTAGACTTTCTTGTTACAAAGCAATACAATATCAGATGTTGTTTATGATACTGATGATGTTTGTTTGGGTGCAATTTTGTAAGCTCTTGAGGAATCATCACAATCCAAAGATCCTTTCTTTTTCCTTGAACCTGCTTTAGACAGACACATACCTGATGGTAAGCAAAGCTTCTTTTCCAACATTTGGTTTCGTCTGGTGTTTCTTTGACTCATTTCTATGCCCACATTTTTCTTTGGGAATAACATATGCGACCCCATTCTTCTTAGAAGACTAAATTATTTCATTCAAATACTGCAGGTGATATCCCTTCTTCTCTTGCTTGGAAAAGGATGGTCGGTGTGGTTAAGGTTGGTTTAATTTGTTTGTGTTGGACAGTGTCTGATTTGCATTTTGCATTCCTGCCTTGAATTCTGATTAGGATAATGAAAATGGCTCAATGTGGTCCTTCTTGGTCTATCTCTAGGGTGGGTCTTGATTGCAATAGCTTTTTCTGCATTATCTGTACACTATCACATGCTGTCTGACTTTTTTTTTTTGTGCTGGTAAAAGTTTAGAAGTTCATTATATGTTTTTTTTTCTCTCCTAGAAACATTAGGCAGTGTTTGTAAACAATTTTTCGGAGTGATTCCTCACTTCTATTGCTCGAGAGAATGGAAAGCGGCAGAGAATGGAATTTGGTGTTTTAGTTTTATCATTCAAAATAGGAGAATGACATTTGGTAAATATACGAGGCCCTGAAATTCCGTTCCTTGATCAAGTTTTTAGGCGGAATATTGCGAAGCGACAAAGAGTTGTGTCCGCGATTCCTGCTCAACCTTCTTTCTATCGTATTGAGAATGGTTTCCAAATGCGACCTTAGCTTCCATCTTCTTGAGAATTCGTTCTTTCTTTTCATATTTTTTCCTCTTTTGAGTGGTTTCTTGAGAGTGATACACATATTCATCTGGTTCAGTGATGTATTCTGTTGACTATTTGGGAATAACTTGCACTTTTGACATTAAGAAGATATTGGTTTATTGTGATTTAGGACACCTTCTCATAATCATTAAATTTTCAGGCTTTTGTTCTCCATCATCTGGTTAAGGATTTTATTTTAAAAGGAGATTTCCCGGAAAACCCATTGTTACACTTGAGAACCAGTTCTATGAAGAGTTCAGGAAGAACACCCAGGGTGGATGTTGTTTCTGCAAATTTTGGAACCGAGTTGAGCTTAGGTTGGATATGTTTTTCTTTTGAGGTTTAATTAGTTGTTAGTACTTTAACCAAGCTGAAGTTGCAATTCCCTTTCACTCTTTCAAAAATTTCTCAGGCCAAGGACTTCCTTGCAAAATTGCAATTTCCAAAAGCAAGGAGAGGGATATTTACTTGATACCAGTGGCAAAGGGAATCTCAGGCAAGTTGCTTCTTACAGAAAAACTTCCCTTCCATACGCATCGGGGAGTTGTAATTGCTGTTGCCCCACTAGCTGGGTTAAATGTAAGTCCATATTCGAGCACCTAATCTCTTATCTATGTATATGAAATTGTTGTGAGAAATATGAAACTTTCTGAAAAATGTATTGAAAATGGCATCAGTAGTTGGGTATATTGTTTCAAGAACAAAGAATTTACATATAATTTCAGTTCTGGGCCTCTGGCCTTTATTTTTTTTGGTTTCAAAAAGATGTTTTTAGTTTTGTGGAAGTAGAAGTTCCTTACTATTGCATTTGAGTTGAATATCATTCATGAGCATACAGTTCATGTAATAATTAATAAAAAACTGCATTTATTGAACACACAGTACTGTGATTTTGTATAGTAAAAATGAAAACCAGTTGCTATGAATATCCCCAAAGCTTCAAAAATTATTTCCGTCGTATTCTTGCACATAAATGGATGCATCGAAATTCTATAGGATCCAATGTATTAGAATACTTGTTTGATTTCATTGTAAATAATAGTTGTAATTCTTCTATGTATATTGAGGAGGAATGATAGAATGAAGGGCGTTTTGCAGAAACCAGCTTCAAGGGCACCCCCATTGGTCAATTTCAGCAAAGTGCGTTTATGATGGCACTGAAAAAAGTGGATGGCGCTGATAAAAGTGGAAACGGCTTTGACTTTGCTGAAATTGACCAATGGGGGCGCCCTTGAAGCTGTTTTTTGCAAGGGTGCCCTTCATTCTATCATTGCTCGTATATTTAGTTACATGATTGCAAAGGCATACATAAACTATGATGCCCTTATGATGCAATTTAAAAAAATAAACGTTGCCTAGTCTCCTGGTTGTGTTGAGTCAGAGAAATGAGTTTTTAATCGGCCAATCCTGGTTTTCAAATTTGAAGGAAGTTCTTTTGGTAATCCGGGCCCAGCTGGTTTTAGATGTGTTTTCAAATCATTAAATCATTTACTGGTCCAATCAGAAGAGTAGATTATAGCGAAGTGGAATTGTGGGTTCTTCTCACCGGATTGCCCATTTTTGACCAAGGTTTTAAATTTCGATTTCAGTTTTGGTTTCGGTCGCCACATAAATGGAAATATTTCGGGTTTGATTGAAAATTTCGGTGGAAATCCTGTAAAATCATGGAAACATTTGGAGACATGCAAATGATAGAATTTTAAGATGAAACTTTGGTAAATGTTGGAATTAGCACAAATACACAATTAGGAACCATCACTTAAGCAAGATAGTCATCCATAATGGTCTAATAACATCGAACGCCCAGTGACATGTACTGTCTCGCATGTCTGATAATTCGGTACATGTACATTTCACATGTAATTTATATAAATATTTATAAATAATACATATACTACATTTCACATGCAATTCATATAAATGTAATTATGTAACACATGCTGTGATATAGTATAACATATGCTACATTTTCTAGCGGAACTACTAGAAAATTGGGAATTGACTCTGTGGAAGGGAAAATGAAAGCTTCTATGGAAGGTAGCATTTCTTGCTACTTTATGGGTTTTATGGAAGGAGAGAAATGGACGGGTTTTCAAAGGAGTATCAAAGAGACCACTCTTCCTATTCAATAAGATGATTGCAATCACAATATCTTGGGTGGGAACTATCCATAGCTTTGCATTTGTGTCTGCATATGATCTATGGTATGGTTGGAGAGTGATTTGGAATGGAGCTAGGGAAGAGCCCAAAGTAGATCAAGTGTGGGAGCCACCCGCCCAAGGACTATTGAAACTTAATTTTGATGGCTCCAGTGTGGAAAATCCGGGTCTATCCGGAATAGGGAGAGTATTTAGAGATGACCAAGGAAATGTCATTTGGGTCTATACGGGCCCAATAGGTATCTCAGATGCAAATGAGGCGGAAGTGCGCGTCATACACCATGGAATTAAACTTCTAAGCAATGTTGAATTGGAAAAGGTGGAGATAGAAGGAGACTCAAAGAATGTAATTAGGTGGTTTAATACTTTAATGGACCTCACTCATTTCCTTGGAGATTTGCAGCTCTTTTTGATGAAATTCAAGATAATATTGGAGGTTCACAAATAGTCGCTTATCATGTCAACCGAAGCGCAAATGGGGTAGCGGATAAGCTAGCTAAAGATGGGGTATCTAGAGAAAGATTGGAGCAATTTGATTATCTCCCCCCTTGATATTTTCTTTTGTTCCTTATTCGATCTTGTATTATCTGTATTGACCATCTCGGTCTACTTTTGCTATTATTAATACTATTATCATTAATGCGCTTACAATTTTGATTTCTCTATGCATTGCGATTTCGGTATGCGTTTCGGTGAGGATTGAAACGAAAACATTTCGGTTGTTTCATTTATGCTTCTGTGGAAATTTAAAACCATGATTTTGGTGAGCTTTGGTAGATTGATTGTTGAAGGGGGATTTAAGATATGTGATTGCTTTGGATTTGACATTGTCGCTCGGTTTGTTGTGATTAGCGAGGATTGTAATGGAAGTTTGGGATTTTTTCGCACTCAATGTATGTCTTTCTCCGATTAAGCATGTTATGAGCAGTTTTGTTCTCATTTCTACTTGTTCACGAGATATCTCAACGGTCATGTAATCGCCGTTTTCTACCACCTCGATTTTTCCATCCTCAAGCCATACCGGGCATGTAACATCCACCGACCGGTATGTGCTCTAGTTCTTGCCCTTGACGTAGCCGTTTTTTGTTTCTTGAAGCATCTCCTACATTCAATCCTTCTTTTGAAGTTGTTGTAGTCACATCCGTTGCAGATCCAGTCTCTTGGAAGAACCAGCGCTTTGTTTCTCGCCCTTATGAGTCTCCCGATCTCCGAATCCATTTTCTCGCCTCATTCTCCCAATCTCCAGCTTTTCCCGACACCCCGAATTGAACCCTGAAAACACATCCAGATGATTGCCGCCTATGAATGTCAAAACACCAATCATGGGAAACATTTACGAACGCACTGGAAACACTGAAAAGAGCATCCTCTGTGCAAGCTTTTATGTTGCATAAAAACACAAGTCCAACATTATTTTCATTATTTCTTCTATATTTAAAGGATTCTTGAGGGATTTTGGTTCCTATGAAGTACATCGACCAAAATCTACAAGAATCTACCATGAAAAACACAAATTTGAAGTCTGAATCGATGGATCAAAGTCGAGTTAAAAAAATTAGGGTAGTTTTTTGTACAAGAGAAAATCCCCATTTTTTCTCATTTTCTTTTGATGGATTTACTTATAATGCGTAAAAAGCGTGCATGATTCATTGAATATGCATTTTTACTGGATTTGAGGAGAGTTGGATGGTATTTATGTGGTTTTCCCTTTTCTAGTGTTTTTGCAATATTGCTTTTTCTTTTTAAATTTTATACTTGGTTGTTTAATTCATTGTTTGATGTTTTTGTACACCTATTAGGTTGATCTACCAAGTTATGCATGTATTTAGTTTTTTTTCCTTCATTTGAATATTTTTGAGTGGCAGATTTGAATTATTTTCAAATCATTTGAGTTATTTTCTTTTTTGTAATTTTAAATTTCCATTTACTTAGCGTTTGCCTTTTTTTTACAGCTAGATCTATATGCTTTGAGGTAAATAACTAATGTCTATATTATACAATAGTCCTTTGAAATTTAAATCTGCATGTTCAATTCATGTATTACCATATACAGTAAAGATTCTACTATTATTGCTATGTCACTTGTGTTGTGTTCTTGTAGGGGTGGCCAACCGGTTCGGTTCTCAGTCCTTGGTTACTTTTTTTTTTTCGGTTCTCGGTTCCCGGTTCCCGGTTCCATGAACCGTAAGAACCGAACCGAACCGTAGTACATAGTAGGACCGAACCGAACCGGACCGAACATAATCGGTTCGGTCTGGTCCGGTCCGGTTCTCCGGTTCTAATGGCTAATTACTAATTACTAATTATAATTTATAAAAACTTTTAATTAAAGTTATAATATAAGTTACTTTCTTATTACAAGAATAGTATTAACTATTACTTATTAATATTATAAGTAATTTATATTAATAAGTATATGTATAATAGAAATATAAAAAATATTATATATATTCAAAAGTTCAGTTCTTCGGTTCCAGAACCGAACCAAGAACATTAGACCCGGAACCGAACCGAATAAGTTTGGTTCTTCATCAGTGGAACCGAACCAGACCCAAAGTATTTTTAAACAGTTCGGGTCCGGTTCGGTTCTTCGGGTCTGGTTCGGTTCTGGCCACCCCTATGTTCTTGTACGCGCTGGGACTTGTAAGTACTTAAATTATTTTTGCAGTCATGGTAGTTGCAATTTTGTGTTTTTCGGCCTACACCCTTTATCTCAAGTTTGGATCTAATGAATCCATTGACACAAATAGTGCATGGGTGAAAATCGAGTTATTTGGGTATCTTGTAGTGTTTTTTCGATCATTTCTTTTAGTTAAAATGCTTGTTTCTACACTTTTGCATTAAGTAGGAACAAAAATTGACATACATGCAACTGCCTCTCCAACTGATCTCCAATTCTTCTCACTGGATGAAAGAAAGAGGTTTCATTTTATGTTCCAGCTCGATGGGAGCGTAGAGAGTAGGTAACATAACTGGTGCACATATTCTATAGAATTAGTTTAGTCTATATTTACTATTTACTTTCTATTTTACTATTGGTGAGTAGCAGACTCATTTTTATCTATTATTGCTAATGAAAAGTGTGTGAGGGATTTATGGTAAGAAACTGTCTGTGTCTCCTTCTATTCCCTTTTTCTTTTCTTCTGTCTCTCCAAAACCCAAATGAACACAACTCTTTGCATACCATAAAGGCTCTTACGGTCCCTTTGAATTACCTAGCATTATGTATAAAAAAGAATAATTCTGTTTGAATTAAAATAGGCATTTGTATGTTACCTCGTATTTTATTTTTTATAGGATTTTTTTTGCTACCATTGTGCATGTAACATATTTTCTTGATGCATAATGGTGCTTATTTTTCTCCTACTGCATTCTAGACCTCAGGTTGTCTTGGTCTATATTCACAGAATCTTTGATGCAGTTATACCCATGATGTTGTCATTTGCAAGTCATCCATATTCAGATATGCTGATCATTTTCTTCAATATTTAGAAATGGGAAATGATATCAGCACAACCATGCTTTAATAATTGCACAACTGCTACCTGTCTTTTCCTTTTTAATTGGTTTGTAAGAGCATTTTAGGAACTGTAATAACTCTTCGCTGCTCTTTAAATTATAGAAGACAAGATGATTTAGTGCAATTATCAAAACATGGTTGTGCTGATATCATTTCCATTATAAATTTATATAAATTTTAATCAGTGCATCAAAGAGGAAACGTCAGTGTAGTGATATGCTGCTAACTGTTCTCTTTGACCCATAAATCTAGTAAGAGCCATGGTTTAGTTAACCCATTTGTGCTACTTGGAACAGCCGATGATAGACGAAAACCATCCAACATGGTTGCATCTGCGAGTGAGAGAGTATGATCCAATGCTCGAAGTGAATAAAACTGGTAGGTATCAGTCTGTTGATAAGGATCGTACGGTCGACCGAAAATGGACACTTGGTTTCCCGAATGATGGGGCATGTGAAGCTGCCCGATCATTGATTTTGAAGGAAATAAGTATGCAGAGATTGTCCGTGGAAAGCTTATTAGCGCCTCTGCTTCACAGCTCTGCCAAAAGTTCATCTCCAGATTGCCGTGGTGAGTGAAGTGTTGCTTGTGAATGGTTTCAATAGTTTCCTGTATTTTGCAGTTTATAGTAAATGTCAAGAAGATTCTTGGTGCATGAGATAAATATAATCATGGAAGTTACTATTTTTCGTTCTTTTGTGCCCTGTTCGATTTACATTTTGAGTCCAAAACTGATTATTCGATTAAAAAAAATGCAACTCTGGGTCCAATAATCAGTTTTGGACTCAAAATCGATTCTCAAAATCTAAATTGAACAGGACTTTAGTCGACCTGGTTTTGGGACCTGGTTTTGGGCCTTGAATTACAAAAATGCTGGTATTGAATTAGAAAATAACTCTAGTGTCCCAACATTTTTCAAATGTGAATCTCCAGTTTGTCATGAGATAGAAAATATCAGAAGCTTTGAGGATGACTGTAGTCCCCACAAAAAATATTGGGAAAGTATGCTTTTGGTTTGAACTTTAAAGATACGAAACCTGATTTTCCTAATGAAAATGCTTTGAGAAGCTTCCAGCTACAGCTACTTTGTATATGTTGCAACTTTGTGTTCACACGTTGGGTCCATGGACTATTCACACAAAGAAAATGGCCATATTCATTTAAATAAAGTTGACCACTCATAATGAGCTGCTGTTAACCTTTCGGCACCCCACTGATCAAAGGATATTATTCTTTTTTCTGATGGGGCTGTTTGGTAAGTCTAAATCTTACATTAATTGACTTTTTTTTGACCTTTTTATGTAGCCAAGATGTCATCAATTAATATGCATTATCTTGGTAGTAGAACTATGAGATCCCGCTCAATCTGCATCTGTATGATTTTCACATTCGTATACTCGTTCTCCAGATACAAATTTCTACTTCGGATGCAAAACCTGATTTACCTAATGAAAATGCATTGAGCATGAAGCTGACTAGTGAAAAACCACTAAAAGCTCAATTGTAGGGATGGATGAGTTGTCTAAGTTGAAGGTGGCATAAGAGGGTCTCAAGCCTCCATGACTCCGGAATGGTGTTTCACTATGGTTGAAGAGTTTAATAGATTTAGGGAAATGATATTCCCCCCTCCCCCCTCGTTATCTCGGTTCAATCCTACATGAGGAAGGAGAGATTGACGAGGATGTTAACTACAGAATAAGAGCAGGTTGGTTGAAGTGGAAGCATGCTTAAGGAGTTTTGTACGATTATAAAATAATTACCAAGTTGAAGGGAAAGTAATATGACAGTTGTGAGGCTAGCCATGCTATACAGCTCAGAATGTTGGGCCACCAAGAAGCAGCATGTGCGTAAGATGTGTAGCAAATATACGAATGCTTAGATGGATGTGTGGCCCCGCATAAGGTTAGATCGAATTAAAAATGAAGACATCTGTAAAAAGGTGGGGGTGGCACCAATTGAGGAGAAGATGAGAGAGCACCACTTAAGATGGTTTGAGCATATCCAACGTAGGCCTTTGGATGCTCCAGTTAGAAGAAGTGACACGTGCCAAGTTGATGGAGTAAAAAGAGGTAGCGGGAAAATAACTTGGGTATAAATAATGAGTAAACACTTGAGGGCGAGGAACATAACAGAGAACATGACCTTGGTTAGGATAGAATGAAAGAAAATGATCCATGTAGACGAACCCAACCAGTGTCAGGAGTAGATTTAGTCAATTTTGAGCGGATAGATCCTTTCACCTTTTTCATGAAAATTTTCTAAAGGATTCATTAGCCGACTCCAACTAGTTTGGGACACAGGCTTAGTTGAGTTATATTCCCCTAGATTTATTAGAAACATCATGTGGCAGGTCGTTCCGTTTAATTCACAAAAAAATTGGTTGGATGTAAATGGGTCTTCTAGGTAAAGCAACAAGTTAATGTCGTCATTCAACGGTATGAAGGCCGTCCAGTTGCAAAGGGTTTCACCAAGAAAGAGGTGCTCAATTATAAGGAAACTTTTAGTCCTGTCGTGAAACTAACACAATCGGAATTGTATTCTCCATAGCTCTCTCGCAATGATAGCCCATTCTTTGGCAATTTCTATGAATGCCCTTTAGCTTTGTAGGGTCACGTACATGCACCTATGTTTTCATCTATAGGAAACTAGGAGTGGTGATCCTATTCTTTAGTCAACAATGATTATACATCACAAACAATCAGGTTGTTTTGTCAAAATCTACTTGATCGTTTATGTAGTGAAAATGCTTCCTTGGTAGTGAGGTTCACCCTGTTCCTGATTGACTCTTGCTTTCACAATGCATGAATATTGTTGAGATCTTCACGCGCAAATATGGATCGGGCAAAACCTTGTTTCACGCCAGTAGCTTACACACTCGTTATCTCATATCTCAAGGAGTATTACAGTACCGTTGGGGCCATACAGTACCTGTGACTCATGCTAACTAATTGTTACTTTGTAATGAACTAAGTATGTCAATTTCTACATCACCCAGTACTTATCATTGCACGGCTTTCAAACATGTCTTAAACTACTTGAAAGGTGCAATTACATTGAGTATTCTTCTTCAACGGTCATATAACCTTGCCAATCTGCCTATTTTGATGCATATTACGCCAGTGTGTTCTGAACTTCTGATGATAAAAAATAATCTACTAGTGGGTATCACATTTTTCTTTGCCTTAAATATAGTCTTGTGGAGTTCAAGAAAGCAACCCACAATTGTGCGATCAAATACTGAGTCTGAATACAAAGGCCTCATCAACACTGCAACCAAAACCGCATGGATACAAGTCCTTCGCAACTTCTGGTACTTGGGATGGTCCCTAGCAAATCCCCTGGTACTTTGGTTCAATAACATTGGCGTCATCTATATGACTCTCACTGCAAATCCAATCTTTTTTTTTTTTGATGGGTAAGCTGGGGTTTAACGGGACCCCTACCGATTTATTAGATAAAGAAAAAGATAGAATAGTAAGATCACAAACTAGCCCTAACTCGGAACAAGCGAGAAGGGGGAGCCAAGGCTCTACAAATAAGAGCGACAAGCACTAAGCCTAAGGCTCTGTTTGGTTGCAAAAAGTAGGGAAGACGGCTGAGCATTTTCTAGGAAAATGAAATACCAAATGTTGTTTGGTTGTCATTTTTTAGCTCAAATCCCATTGGACTACTAGACATGGAAGAGACATCATTATTAGCTTTTTCCTTAGGTGGCGCCTATGTGGCGGGATTGTCCCCTCCCCTACTTTTCCAATGCCAAACCTTGTTTTTGGTAAATTTTAGAGGGGAGAAGAGTAGAATATGATATGCCATGTTTAATCATTACTTTTCTCTCTCTTTCTCTCTCTTCTACTATTTATTTTGTTAATGACACCCTCCATTCTCCCACATGCTTTGAAATCTAACCAAACACACTACCAAAATTCCCTCTAATCTTCTCTAGACAAGTCTACACATATCCCACCCTTGTCACCTCCTTGTTGACTACTACTTCCAATAAAATCTCATCTAACCAAAGAGAACAAAATGATCAATACTTTTGAATTACATAATCATCTAATTTTGAGGGGGTGAGATGGGCTCTTTGTGAGCGCTTTGGCCAGGTTCTCTTGGGAACTTCCTGCCAATTTGATTGTCCAAGTTCCGGATCTCCTCTTCACCGTTACCCTCATGTTCGGCTTGAATTAGGTGAACTTCATTGAGTTCTTCCGCCCAGGATACATTCTTTTTTGGAGAGACTCCAGGGCTTTTTATGCTTGTTTGAAGTGAGGGAGTCTCTTCAGGTTCCTCTGATCCAGAGTCGTCTTCACACTCTTCTTCTTCCGACTCTTCATCTTCACACTCTTCTTCTTCCGTCTCTTCGCCTTCACCCTCTTCGTCTGAACTAGGGTATTCGTTAAAGCTTTTGGGTTGGCCCTCTTCTTCTTCATGCTCTTCTAGCAAGTTGAAACTATTGTGGGTCTGAATGCTATTCTTTGTAATCCCTTTTGCTTTGACTGCTCCTTTTAATGATGAAGAAGATTCTCCCACAAGGACAATCTCTAGACAAGGGGCCAATACTGGTTCTTCATTCAAGTCTTTTTCATCAGAATTCTTCACGGCTCAATGGGCTTTTTTTTCCATTCCTGTTTTGGTTTTTTTTATAGCTGAGAGTTACTTTTTGGACAGTTTGCATTTGTATGGCTGAAATCTCTACAGCACAAACAAGCTGAAGGGGAATCCAATCTTTTATGTTCGTACTAAACACGTTAAAATGGACTTTCACTTTATATGTGACAAAGTATCTTACAAGGACCATGATGCCCAATTCCTTTGGAGCTGAGATCAGTCTCACTAAATCATTGAGCCCGGACCACTTCATTCTAGTAAGGGACAAGCTCGTGATGGGGTCTTAATTAGCCGTCTGCCTTAGTAAGGATAAACTTGACACCAAGTCAAACACAATCATAGATTGTAACCCAATCCACACAACTACGTGCATATTTTCATTGAGCATGGAGCACTTCTCACCGTTAGAATATTGCTCGGGTTATAGATTAGGTAGTTTGTTTAGATTAGGTACCTTGATTAGATTAGGATATTTTGAACAGATTAGGATTATCTCGTCCTAATCTTTTCTCCATCATTTTCATTATTTATCCCTTTTGAGTGTTGATCTATATAATCAATTAAGATTAGTAAATTCTCTTCCTTTACAAGGAAGATTACCGAAATCAGATAACTGTTCCTTTTACAAACAGTATACTTAGGTGGATGTTGTATTATTTATAGCTTAATTATATGACACAAAAAATCCATTTCAGCGGGCCAGCACTCTTTATCAGGCCCTAACACTATTTGTACCTTACAAACATGAATCATTCACAAGATCTAAGGGCCTCAGTCAAACTAGGAACAGTGACGAGCTTGACCCAAATCCGTATTTGTAATTACATGGCTCTTTATTCTCGATTCAAATATGAATAATTTACCATGTATCATCGGTTTTCACCACCTTGTCATCTTTCTTTCCTGTGTTCCTTTTCTAAACATATATAAATAGAAGAAAGAAAAATTTGTTTATGAAAAAAAGTTACAAGCTTTTAGAGAAAGGAGTGCGTCGTACGTAATTCCATCAACTTTACATTAACAAGGCTGTCATTTTAAAGTTAGGGCTTTTGTTTAAAGTTAAGATAGCCAAACACAAGTAGAGTATTCTCCTGATGTTGTTGTCAAGGATATTGCTTTAGCCCACATGGCCACGCAATAAAAACACAAAGATGCTTATTGAAGCTAGCATTAAATGAGGCTCACTTTCGAGCAGATAATGCCATATTTTACTTTTAATGTTTGCTTTATGAGTGCTTTGCTTTAAAAGAGATGAGGCTTGTCATTTGGATCTATGCAAAGTTGCCCATGAAATGAAAGGCATAATAGACAAAATATAAATGTGTGAGAAAGAGGGCATTAGAATTTTCACTTTAACACGCATTCTATGGTACTCCAAAGTTCCAAATAGTATGTAACTGCTAGAGCTGAGAAAAGGGTAAGAGGGGTTTTGCACTGTGTAACTGTATTTCTTCAGTCAACCACTTTCTTCATTCAAGCTCTCCTTTTCTAGCATTGCAGTGAACTTTTCCTTTCAAATTATTTGGTGTCCTCTGGCTTTTAGACCAATGGAGATCTAAGCTTTTGACTGAGACTATGACTCAGAAAGAAACACCTAGAGTTTTGCACCATATTCGTTAGTGGCTAGCACAAACTTACACACAGAAGCACAAACTTGGAAAAGAACACTGATGTTTTGAACCATTTCTCATTGGTAAAAGGTTGTTAATAGCATGAATAGTCGGATTGATGGGCATGAATACCAAGGGATGTATGCTGATTATCAGCTCCCAAACAATATAATTAAAATTGCTTCTACTGATATGAAATGTTGTGTACAGAAAGAGGGTCCACGATTCACAAAATGGAAGACAAAATCTTTATCCATATTGACGTTTGAATGGACTTTCTAAATGATGGGATTGAAAACATTCTCATGTATGACAAACCCTAGGTCACGTCATGACAAGGGAATATCTCCTTGGGTCATCATGTACCATCTCTATTGTTCTCTGGATAGTTAAATTAGAACCTCTTCTTCCAAGGAAAACCCATGAAGTGTTTCTTATTTTTGTCTTAATTTATTAGAACCTCTCCTTGAGTTTCATATCTCTAAGGTTTATTTTTAAAAAAGATTTTTCTTTGTGGGGCATTGAGAAAGAGAATACTTGGGAGTGCAATACTATTTGTCGTGGGGACTGGTGACATGAAACTGTAAATAACAAGTCGAAGATGATTGAGGAATGAAGAGGAAATCTCTCGTGAGTTGTGTAAGGAATTGTATTGGGCTTTTCACCACCAGGGTGGTGGAGCTCTCCTTTCTATGCAAAGGCACGCTAAGGAGGACTAGTCACGAACATGGACCCTAGCAAATTACTGCCGAGAGAAAAAATATTTTAACCCGAAAGAAGAAAAAGCACTCGTAAACTGACCAAAACTAGATAAACCTTTTTAAAGTTTCATTTGATTTCTAGTTTTAAGTGAAAGCTTGTTTATTTCATAATCTCTTTTTCTTTATACTGAATTTAATTAATGTACACTTGCATTTTATTACATGAATAATATTACAAGAGGAATGCTAAACTGAAGGGTGCCCTTGAGAAAACCCTGCCGCAAGGGGCGCCCATTGGATCCACATCACTCAACCACATATATAACCCCTTCAATGTTGCATTTTTTAGTGCCATTATAAATGCAGTTGTGTGACATGGGTCTAATGGGGTGGCCTTCCAGCTGGGCCCTTCACTTTATCATTCATCGCATTACAATTAATTAATTTGTATGATAAAAAATTTATTTCATATCATAAGAGAAAGGAAATAATTCTGAGACAACAGAGGTCCAATTCAAGAAGGGTTTCCTTGGCCAAACATAAATGTGGCGGTGGTCGGGAGTAATTTTTTGAGGGGCACCGATAGTTTTGTCCATATCCCTTCTAGTCCACATGATCAGATGATCCAAATCCCTTCATCACAAGGCATTGCTCACTAGCCGTGGTTTTGGGGCTTCCAAGGAAAAAAAAAAAAAAAGTTTTCCCTTTAAATTTCATTTTGAAGCTTTGATCAGCAAGGGGCAATCTCCGCCTAGCATCGGGCCCGCCAAGATCCATGTTGCTACATCCTGGTGGCCTAATGGACCAATAACCTTGATCTTGATCGATGAATGTTGTCAAGGCTTTGGTGAAGGCTCATCAGGCCTACATATTGTAATAGTAAGGAGGCCTCAAAATATACGTGAGATAGACTCGGCAACGTACACATAACATGTGTAGTGTGGGAAGAGTAGCCCCAAAAGATCAAAGACCATTGTGGGCCCCGTAGTAAAAATCAGATAAAAACTTATAAACTTTGTCTTACTAGCATGATGCCCATTTATTTTGATCATATGCTCAATGTGACACCTCTTGGATGGGCTTTCACATTTATCTTAATCATCCCATCAACCACTTGCATTTGGACAGTCTTTAAAAGTTAAGGGCAGCCCACAAAAATCTCCATCAATTAGACATTTAGCTTGATTCGTTTGTTGAAATTTTGGGATATGGCCCATTCACTGAATCTTTGGGACTAAGGGGATATATGCAGATCGAAAGCTTCGGTCTCTCTCTCTCTCTCCCCTATTTAGATAGAATTTATTTTTTCACTTCCTGTCACATTGGAAGCTACTTAAGTTTATTCTGTCATTTGGTATTTAATTTTTTTATGTTATTTGGTAAAAGTACGTAGTGTTAAAAGGCTAACTTTATGAAAATAAGAGAGAGGGAGAGAGGGAGAGAGATCCTTAATATAATACAGTCTACGCTTTATTCCTTATGTTTGAGTCGAGAAGAGAACGTACACAGTTCCCGATTCTTTCACAGACCGCGCCTCTTTTCAGGTCCTCGAATTACATGAGGGAGGGATGCTCTCTCTCTCTCTCTAAGTTTGGGTTTATTTTATCTCCTGAGACCGATAAATACATGTATAGGTAGGGGTTGCATGGCAAAAGAACTTAGATTATGCGAATGAAAGGTTCTCTGTATTACTTTATGTACAGTTGTACACAATATATATCTGTGACTGTGTGTACGAAATTGCATTAACACCCGCAGATTTAGGTATTCTGTACAAATCAATTTTTTATTTTATTTGCTTTTACTTTTTTACATAAAGGACGAGCAGACATGGGTGTCATTCCCAATTCTAAGTGTGTCTATACCAGCCCCATATATTATATTATGAGAAATTAGTGTAGTAGCAGTAGTACACATCCAGGATAAAGTCTATGCTTGTATTCTTAATAATTACTATTTACTAGTTGCCATAAAAAGGATGAGAGAGAGAGAGAGAGTATTCTTAATACTTACTATTTACTAGTTGCCATAAAAAGGATGAGAGAGAGAGAGAGAGAGAGAGAGAGAGAGAGAGAGAGAGAGAGCTTAGCTGCCTTCGATCCTGCTGCATTTGCCACATGCATTCCACTTTCCACTACAAAATCATCTTTTAGACCCCAATTTACCCTCCTCTGCAAGAAAAGCATGAAATTTTCACTGCCCCACAAAGAAACTAAAAAAGCAGATAACAACTTTCATACACATACATAACTATCCATAGATTGAGAACTCTACCTTCATAGATCTCAATAAAAAAACTCCCTCACTTTCACATCCCCCCTCTCTCCCTCTCAACTCAACCCTTTTCTCTCCACCTTTTCTCCTCCAATTCAAATGAAAACCAAAACCCACTCCTGATCTTGTTTCTTCTAAAACCTCTAGTATTACAAAGTAGAGAATATACAACCAACAAGACGGAGAAAATGAGAGCAGGTGGTTATACAGTCCAACAAGCTCTAACTGTAGAGGCAGCAACCATAGTAAAGCAAGCTGTAAGTCTAGCTAGGCGCCGGGGCCACGCCCAAGTGACCCCTCTCCATGTAGCCAACACCATGTTATCTTCCTCCACATGCCTTCTAAGAACAGCTTGCCTTCAATCTCACTCCCACCCTCTTCAATGCAAAGCCCTAGAACTCTGCTTCAACGTTGCGCTAAACCGTCTACCAGCCTCCACTTCAAGCCCCATGTTAGGAGGTGGGCCTCACCACCCTTCCCTCTCCAACGCCCTTGTGGCCGCTTTCAAGCGGGCCCAAGCCCACCAGCGCCGCGGCTCCATTGAAAACCAACAACAACCCCTCTTAGCAGTTAAAGTAGAGATAGAACAACTCATCATTTCAATCCTAGATGACCCAAGTGTGAGTAGAGTTATGAGGGAGGCTGGTTTCTCAAGTACCCAAGTCAAAAACAATGTTGAACAAGCTGTTTCTTTGGAAATATGTGCACCAAATCCTAGTAAACAAAAGGAGGTAGGTAATCTTTTGGTGCTTGGGAGTAATAATCGTTCTCCCTCTCCTTCTTCTTCTCATTTGGGTCTTTTTGGAGTCAATATTAGTAAAGTTAAGCCTTTGGATCAAGTTAGGAGTGAGGATGTGATGAGTGTTGTGGAGAATTTGATGAATAGGAGGAGGAGGAGTAGTGTGATTGTAGGAGAGTGCTTGGCTAGTACTGAAGGTGTGGTTAGAGGGGTCATGGATAAGGTGGACAAGGGGGAAGTTCCTGAGCCCTTGAGAAATGTTCAGTTTATAAGCCTTCCTCTATTCTCATTTGGGCATCTCTCTAAGGAGCAGGTTGAGCAGAAGTTAGGGGAGATTAGGTGTCTTGTGAAGAGCTGTGTGGGGAGAGGGGCTGTTTTGTATTTGGGAGATCTCAAGTGGACTGCTGAGTTTAGGGGTAGTTTTAGTGACCAAGGGAGGACTAGTTACTACTGCCCAGTGGAGCATATGATCATGGAACTTGGAAGGTTAGTGTGTGGAATTGGAGAGAGTGGGAGGTTGTGGCTATTGGGAATTGCCACATATCAGACATACATGAAGTGTAGAATAGGCCATCCTTCATTGGAAACAGTTTGGGGTCTCCATCCACTTACAATACCTGCAGGCAGCTTGGGTTTGAGTCTCAGTCCTGACAGGTAAAAATTTATTTTCATTACTGTGCTTCTCTCTATCCTTTATCAAGTTCAATCTATTTGTTTTTCTTCTTTTCCTGAACCAATGGAATAAAAGTTGGAATTTAAAAAAAAGTAGGATTTCTAGGTGTTTAATGCTGGTGTGTATCTTGCTCAATCACTTAGACCAAATCAGAATCCATGGCTTTATAAGAAGCTTTATTATGACTTTTTTTTTGTTGCTGAATGAATCACTTTGAAAAAGTTAAGGTAAATTTTCAATTTGGGTCATGTGTTGAACCCCAAATACAAGTTGGAATTCAGATTGTTTATTCAGAAGAGCTTGAATTCCAGTTGTTTGCGCGCAAATGTCTTTATCAGATAGCTTAGACAAAAATGAAATTCAAATTAGTTACATTTGATTAGTTTGCCAAGAGAAATTAATTGGATTCAGAGTGGCTTACAGTGTAACTGTTTGGTCACTATTCTTATTGTTTTGTTTTTTTAATTTTTGTTTAGTTATTTGCAAGGCCAATTAAGAAGCAAGAAAAGTGGAGATGGATCTGGGTGGCTTCTGCTTCAAGATGGAGTAGAGAAGCAACTCACTTGCTGTGCTGATTGCATGACGAAGTTTGAGAAGGAAGCTCAAGGCCTAAGAAACAATAACCATGAAGCCACCACCATCACCTCAAGCCTGCCCTCATGGCTCCAGCAGTACAAGGAAGAAAACAAAAGACTGAACACTAATGACCAGGTAGATATTTTATGTGACCCTTTTATTTTTTTCTGAATGGTATAGAATTGGATTAATAAAAATGCAAAAGTACGAGATAAAGCTCATAAGGAGGGAGAAAATCAAACACTTCCAATGCCACTCGGGTGGCTCCCTCCTCCACTAGCCTTCTTATCTGACCTTGTTGCAAGTTGCACAACTAAAACAAAGAGTTCAACATCTTAAATGTTTATTCTTATTCTAATTTTCTTTGTTTTTCATTTCCTGACAGGAATATCTCAATGTCAGAGATCTATGCAAGAAATGGAATTCCATATGCAATTCAGTCCACAAAGAGCACCACCCAACTGAGAAAACCCTAGACTTCTCTTGTATTTCTTCACCTTCTGCTTCCATTTCTTCATACAATCAACACTGCCCCAATACCCACCAGACCCACAAAGCTTGGCCAGTTGTCCTAAATGCCAAACACCCATGGAGGGAACATCATTTCTGGATCTCCGACGATGAAGGCTTTGAACCCAATTTGGGAATGACCTTTCCAGAGCACAGGGAGCCTAAACGAGCGCTCTTAGCCAAATTAAACCCTAACCCTTACCCAAATTCAGTTTCTTCTAGTGATACAATGGAAATGGAATATGTTCATAGGTTCAAGGAGCTCAATGCCGAGAACCTAAAGACACTGTGCAACGCATTGGAGCTAAAGGTTTCATGGCAAAAGCACATAATTCCAGAAATTGCAAGCACTATCCTTCAGTGTAGGTCTGGGATGATAAGAAGAAAATCAGAGTTGAAATCCAGTGAGACCAAAGAAGACACTTGGTTGTTCTTCCAAGGTGGTGATACTGAAGGCAAAGAGAAAGTTGCCATGGAATTAGCTAGTCTTATTTTTTGCTCTGAAAGCAACGTTGTTACAGTGGGATTGAGCTGCTACTCATCAACAAAGTCTGATTCCACTGAAGATTTCAGAAACAAGCGGTCGAGAGCTGAATCGAGTTGCAGTTATCTCGAAAGATTCGCCGATGAGGTGGGCAACAATCCGCACCGAGTCTTTTTTATGGAAGACATAGAGCAGGTGGAATATTATTCTCAATTGGGTATCAAAAGCACAATTGAAAAAGGAAGGATAAGAAATTCGAATGGCGATGAGGTACTTCTAAGTGATGCCATTATCATTTTGAGTTGCGAAAGCTTCGACTCGAGATCAAGAGCTTCTTCTCCCATTAAACAGAAATTGGACACTGAAGAAGGAAAAGGCGTGGACTGTGAGATGGAAACTAGTCCATGTGTTTCTTTGGATTTGAATCTCTCTTTTGAAGACAATGACGATCCATCCTTCGATGACGTAGGGCTTCTCGAAGCAGTGGATAGAAGATTCATTTTCAAATCGCAAGAAGACTTGTAAAATGAGTAGCCAAATCATCTTTGTTGTTTGTCTTAGGTAGTTTTCTTTTCTTTTTACAGATATTTGTTTCTTGGTTTGCCATGGTGATTCTTGGTTATTTCCTGGATTAGAGGGCTGGTTCTTCTCAACCATGTTGTAAGGATAATGTAATGCGGGTTATAGCCAAGGTTTTAAATTTCGGTTTCGGACCCAATTTCGGTCTGGGCCGAAATCCGAAATTTCGGGCCGAAATCCCGTAATAATTAAAAATATATTATTTAATTCATTTCGAGATTTTGGACCGAAATTCCGAAATTTTGGAATCTTTCTTTTTTTTTAAAGAAAAAAAATACATTTTCTCGCCAAATTTCGGTTTCGGTCTCCACCGAAATTTAAAACCATGGTTATGGCAAATGATTATATATGGAGGATTGTTGATGCAAAATAAAATTCGGAGGATCCCGTTCTGCAGCAGCTGAGGCAAATAGATAAACTAAACAATAAAAGGGGTCCTTTTCCATCACCATCGTAGCAATAGAATACTTCGATCACCGTCAAAGGAGATGAGATTCAAGTTGATCCTGGTGAAGTTGAGTTTCTGATAGTGAAACTAGAAAATACTCAAAAGTTCTCAAAGAACTCAAAAGCCTAAAGGCAAATTTCATTCAATAATTCAAAGAAGTCCATTAAAATACTTTGATAATATCTATTTATGAGAATAAGAAATCCTAAAAGCTAACTTATGACCTAAGCAACTAATTTGAATCATCCATCTAAAGTAACTTAAATAAAAGTTAAAAACTTGACTAAAATAACCCTAGAATAGAAATCCAATAATAAACATGTAATACATCAGTAAATCTCTTATAACTTCCTCAAATTACGTACCAAAATTGTGTGGTCTAGCGCTCGTAGGATATGTAATTGAAAAATCTTTCTAATGACACCAAAATCAATCCAACTGAACAAGATGCCTAAAAAGTAGACTACATTAAAATGACAAACATACAACTTGAATAAAATGAGACTTGTTCAACGCTTTGCAGTCACAGACAAGCCATTTGTTCTTGATGGTTTTCGCCTCCATTAATTGTGACCTTCAAAAACAATATCGGAGGAGCAAGAGATTGCAAGGATAACTCCGCGTATTTTAAGTGCCTACACATACATATAGAAATATTTGTGTGGCCATAGGATGAATATTAATAAATTTGGGGCTACTAGAGATGAGATATCTATCCATTAAAATAATGCTATTCTCCCTGCAGGAGAGAACAATCACCTCATAGTATATTTTATCTGATTCGTTTGAAATGGCTTTCCTCGATTGCACAGCAAACCCCTTATTAGTAATAGTATTAATGTTGTTGGTGTTGTTATCTCACTAGTCCAACTCTATGTGGGCTCTTCCTCCTTTGTACTCCGATGCCATTGCTCCTTGTTTCAAAAACTTTAAACAAGTCTTTTCTCACATATATTTGGAGCATTATATTGGTCATGTTACCTAAGTAAGGATGTAAAAATTAACAAAGATGGCTACATATGTATTAAACTTTATGCATCAACTTTTCTGTTGCTTAGAGGGAATAAAACTTTATTAAAAAAATAGATAAAGTTTGGTTTTGAGTCTTTGTATATATGTTTGCAGATCATCTTTTTTAACTATTAAATAATGGGTTGTTTTATTTATAAAGAAGTAATTGGATTCCTTCTCAATATACAATCATTCTTTCAGTTCATATGAATATATAGGAATAAAAATGTGTTTTATGGTCTATGATTTATTTCCCAGATGCATATAAAAACAGAAGGGGATACAGGAAAACATGTACACTTTCATGATGTTTTGGCGGAGTAGATTGATAATCATCCTCTTTTTTATTTCAGCTCCTATAAGAACACTAATTTGTTGTAGACACCTCATTTTCTTTACTTTTAATGTGATGATACGCCTTTACTTACCCAAAATAATAAAAGCAGTACAGCTAAAAGGATCACTATGCTTACGTGAGGGAGCCTAATCACTTAAATCAATTATATTATGTATTAATAGACAACCCATCAAAACGCGTTTTCTTCTCGGGCTGCTTAGGTTTTCTTGGAAGAAGGGCTTACTTGATGACCAAACGTGCATCTAAGTAAGAGACAGAAGGATTGCCATTGATGACACAGTTGTACTTTCATTGGATCCATGAAAGGAATTCACACGTTAATGATTGCCCTATGAATAATGAGAACTTTAAAAGTGAATAGTATCATAAGTTTCAAAGTATCTAAATACATATTCAACCAATGATATGAGGATTGCCATTGATGACACAGTTGTACTTCCATTGGATCCATGAAAGGAATTCACACGTTAAGGATTGCCCTATGATTAATGAGAACTTTAAAAGTGGATGGTAACGTAAGTTTGAAAGTATCTAAATACATATTCAACCAATGATATGAGATTGTTGTGAACATGTGTTCACCACTGACTCTCAAGAGTCCTTATTTGTTTTTGTTTTTGCAAATAGCTATTAGGAAGTTTTTTTAAAATTATCTATAGCTGCAAAAAGATTAGATGGAAGAGTTCGGTTGGTAGTCTAGTGGAGTGCTTATTTAGGACTTCTTTTAGATAAGATTAAAAGAGTTTTTGTTTATCTTTTAACTTGGCTGTAGTTATCAGAGTCAAGTATACTTCTTTCATGTACATATGCAATATTTTTATGTGAAAAAAGAATAGAGTGTCATTCACGTTCTTTTGCAGAGAGAGAGCTTTAACGTCTTTTTTTTTTAGGCTGTTTGCAAGGCTTTATATTTCAAGGCTTATTCATCTCTCTTATTAAAATCCAATAGTGTATTTCTTCTTAGAATACCAAAGAAAGTTCACAATTGGAACCATTTCTTGTAAGCCCATCTGTGAGAAGGCGTTACTTAATCTTTTATAACACAAAATATCACAGTGATTATCTCAAACCCTTGCAACTTACTAGGGAAGGAAGCCCCATAATGTTGTATAATAGAAGTTTTAAAGGTAAAGAAATGTAAGGAAATGCAGAAAGTAAGATTAAGTATGATTCATAACGTAAGAGGTGTGCAAAGGAGAGATCACTTTAGAAAGGAAAAGCAAAATCTTCCTTAAGAAATAGCAAAAGGGCTCTACTTTTCATGCCTGGTGATGCGTTTTGAAAAAGAATCACTTTTCCTTCTTTTGATTTCATAACCCACCATTCTCATCCTTTGGAAAGTAGTGGGTGGTAAAAAGATTAATACAAAATATAGATAGGGCATCTTGTCTTTAAACCTTAAAGATGTTTGCTTTAGAATCAGAAAAATATATCCTTAAGGCTTACAACACTTCAAATTTAAACCCCTTGGTGTAAGTAGGGAATTTGTCGTTTTTTGGGGTTTGAAAGGACTTAGGGTTTCTCGAAATTTAATGCGTATTGGAGGCACAAAGGGATGGGTTATCTGTCACATGCCTATCCTTTCTTTCAACCTCCCAAAGTTATTAATTTATTCTCCCTCACTTTTGGGTTTACCTCTTTCATCCCTTTTTTCCATTCTCAAAAGGGAGAAGCCTCTCATCTAGACTGCTTTACTCTTTTTCTTTTTTCTTTTTTTTTTCTTCCTTTGAATAAATGAAGATGCTCTCTCTCTCTCTCTCTCTCTCTCTCTCTCTCTCTCTCTCTCTCTCTCTCATCACGTGGAAGAGACAGTGCTTGTTTCATGAGCTGCATACTTGCATGCCAAAGTAGAAGTGAAATAACGAATGTAAGATGACAAAAAGGATGCCACGTTGGTTCATGCATGCAAAATTTAATTTATAGGTTTCTGGCTTTAAAGAAAACTAATTAATATTAGGAGAAGGGGTTACTATAAGAATAGCATGAAAAGCCTAAGCCCCATCTACATGACGTAAGCATGATCGTAATCATTCATCTGGCTGGGGCCCATTATGAAGTTGATATATCTTGGAGATCACTCCCTTTCAATTTTCTTTCTCGTTCAATTTGAGGACTTTTTTTTTTTTTGTTAAAGATAAAGAATTGGATTAACGTGAAGAAAGAAGCGGGGGATTAACACGGGGATCGAGATGATCAATCTGCAAACCCGAATAATAACAACAAAAACAAAAAAGTACGACACATCACATATCAAGGGGGAAGGAAATCAAACATTTTCAATGCCGCCCTCGATGTTCCTTCCCTCTCTAGCCCATCCACCTCACTTTTTGCCGATCTTCTTACGTGATGGAAAAAAGGAATAAAGGTTCCCTCTACTCAATCTAGACTCTCACCAATTGTAAAAATTCTGTAATTTTCTATTAATCTCATATGTGTTACAATAAACTCCTAAACCGTGCTTATATAAAGCACTTAGGGGATAAGAAGGAGACATAAAGATAAGGATAAGGATAAGATTTTCCTAAGCCAAGCTATCTAATCTTAACTAACCTAATCTATCAAATCAAGCTAACTAACCTCACGGCAAGATCTTATCACAAATGATCCCACAAATCTTAACATGCCCCCTCAAACATATATTGATTGAAAATCTATATACGTTTGATTACACTAAAAATATCCCCAATTAATTACAATAAAAGGTCCCCAGCACACTTAGCGATCTTCAAATCTTCTGGCTGATGATGAAGCTCCAATGAAATTAATTGATGTTTCTTGCCAATTGCCAAATGTCCTCTGGTGTCGGTTGCCGAAAGGAAATCGCTTGCAAGATGAGCATCGAAGAGAGACTCAAGGCCTTGATTGGTGAGCCTACATGAATTGGGTCATAATGGACCAGTGCCTTAATCGGCAAAAATGAGGCTCGATGGGCAAGACATCATGGATCGACTATTGATACCAATCCAAATGAAATGAAATACTCTCTCAAACACGCACTTCAAGGGTTCGATGGACCGAAGCACCTCAACCGAGTGGAGTAAATATGTCTATTTCAGGCATGCACCTCAACAGAGGCACCTAAATTAAAATAGATTAGAAAAAGAAAGATTTGAAAGAAAAATAAGATAGAGACGAACGATAAGTACCAGCTTAAGGATAACAATTATTAGCAAACATCAAAAGTCATGCAAAACCTTTTAAAAAAAATTGAGCAGTGTGTGCCCAAAGAGGGTGTTTTCAAAACATGACTGTGGGGATATCATTTCCCTATTTTTATGCCACATAAATGTTTTCCCACTTTTATAATATTTTATGGAGTTGGAGATCAAGGATGTTGTGATTAAGTGCACAATCCCCGGGGTGGGAATGAAAAGGATAAAAGTATGGTTTCTTTAATGAAATGTGAGAATGTTTGGGAATCTCATTTTATCTCTCAAAAGCCGTAAGATAGATGGGGCTGTGAATTGATAGTTGATACTAGATATGTATAAATTATTTAAATGAGGAAAGTGGGTGTTACTTTATACAAACCTTCTCATCCTCTTTTCGTGCTTCCTTTTGACTGATTAACTCCACCCTCTGCCGGCCATCCGAAAGTTTATCTCTTGATGTTGCTACTAACTTTTTAATTATTTTTATATGCTAATGAATATTGCATCTTATTTATTTTATATGCTAATGAATATTTGCATCTCTCTCTCTCTCTCTCTCTCACACACACACACACACACACACACATCCACATCTATACCAGCATTCGTGACCCATGCTATGAGTGTAAAATGTCTTCTTCGCCCAGGCTATGGGTTCAAAAATTGTGGGCCCCATCTTATGCATGGATTGGGTGCAGATGGAGGACCTTACCCATATGTGTAAAATGGTGGGCCCCACACCATCAAACCATAAGGTGTAGAAAATTAGGCCCCATTTTATGCAATGGTTAGGGTGGAGATGGTGGGCCTAGCCCATCAAAACATGAGGTGTAAAATGTTGGGCCTCACCCATGTTTTGCATGCGGTGAAAAAAGCTTCTATGGCAAATAATATTCAATGGAAAAAGTTCAAGGTCTAGAAGATTTGCAATTTTCCTTGAAAATAGGAATAATTTTCGATTTTGGTAAATTTTTTGCATAGAAAATGAACTTAAATTTTTGAAAAAAAATATTTTCTACTTAAAGAAATTTCCATTAAAAATTTTCTTGGAAAAAATATAAAAAAAATTTGTGTAAAAACTTTCCAATAAAAATTCTCCACGGAAAGATTTTCTATAAAAATTTTAGGTGGAGAAGAAACAAACTACACATTTAGGCCCTTATTTATTTTGGATTTTGAGAATCGATTGTGAGTTCAAAATTGATTATTGGACTCAAAATTAAACATAAATTTGAATTCAACAACGTTTTGGACTCACAATTCTCAAAATCCAAAATACATGGGGCCTTAACTATATATTATAGGTAGGAAAGTGTACGACTTAAGTCATTTCCTTTTTCATAACAGCCCAATATCAAATTGGTTAGATGGGCCTAAGGCCCATATCTATATGATCTATGGGCTTTTACCCAACAAGCAGACCGGAACAACTGTTTACTTTCTAATTCTGAGTGTCTCTTTGCTTTCCTCAAAGCCCGTCAATTTGATACTTGGATTTGTCTGGTTGATGAATACTTTCAATCACATACATATTCCAAATGTAGTAGATTAAAGTGCCTAACATTAAAAAAGGGAAACAAAAGTTATTAAAATTGGCCACACACACATATATGACTCATATAATTATATTCGCACTACCATATTTTGATAATGGAACTATTTACTTTATTATACACTTTTCTGAATAGTTTTTGATAGTGTCTTCATTATTTTAACATCATTGAAAAGCTAATTAAAAAGGTTTAAAATATAGTGAGTACATAGGGCTTACCTTGCCAAAACAGATTGATTTGGGTTTATTTTTATGGGCGTCTTCATTCCTTGAAATAAGAACATACTATCCTGACTGGTAAGAATTCAATTCAATTAGTCGCCACCTAAGTAAGGGCCTTAGGAACTAATGTGATTCTGTGAGCACTCACTTATCTGCTAGGCACGGTCCCAAATAAGGGTGTCAATTTTGGCTCGGGCTCGGAAGCTCGCTTGAGCTCGGCTCGAATCCTTAACAAGCCGAGCTGAGTCGGCTCGCCAGGCTCGTTAAGCTTAATGAGCCGAGCCCGATTTAGGCCAGGCTCGGCTCGGCTCGGCTCGTTAAGAATTTAATATATATATATATATATATATATATATATATATATATACACACTAAAAGGGTTGTCCATGGAGTGAAAGGGGGAGGCAAAATATGTCACTTCATTTTTGGAACCCCATTTGTTACTTGGACCACCCCTCATAGTGTAAAAAAAGTAGTCAAATTACACTAGATAGGGCTGTCCAGGGAAGATGAGGGGTGTGAACTTCATATAACCCGAGCTCGGTAAGGCTTGCGAGCCTGGCCGAGCTTGACCGAGCCGAGCCCGAGCCTGGTTCGAGCCCGAGCCGAGCCTGGCCAAGCTCTGCTCGGCTCAGCTCGTTTACACTCCTAGTGCCAAAGTAGCTTCGTAGTGAGGTAATGAGACCGACAGGTGCTAGGCACGGTCCCTTCCTATTAATAAAATGGTCTCTACTAGGATAGGTTTGGCTTCTAGGTTTAAGATAATATTGAGGATGACTAAACCATTATGAAAGTTGTAAGAAGCATAAGATTAGAAAAATGCATATCCAACTGTTAGAAAACGACACAAACCGCTCTCAGGCCTGTTGTGATCTCACTATCTAGTGCGATCAAATAAGGCTGATTGGCCCGCGACCGCATAATGTTGTGATCACGAAGTCCCAAGGATTTGCGACTAATTCCTCTCGTAAGTTCAGTTTTTTGTCTCATTTAAGCTCGATTAATTTGTTGGACTTTGGGAAAACTTAGCCTGGACACCGAGGGGTCTTTCCCAAGCAGAGGATCACCCATTAATTGAGGAAAGGTGACAAAAAGGAGGAAATGGAAAGAAAGAGCAGCAATATTATTCTACTACGCTTCAGTAGATATTTTGGGATGAAGTTTCTTAGGGTCAAGGCCATGATTTTCTGGTTTGTACCCGGGGATCTCATAGCCCAAATTAAGAATGATTACGTCCAAAAAATGAAAGGGAAATGATAAATGAGCCCCTTTAATTTACTAGGGACAGCCAGCTGCAGTGTACGTGGCAATCAGATGCATTGAATCCTTTGCTGTAAAGTACATCAGCGGCTATTCAATCCTTGATTCACTGCAGCCAGCTGTCCCTAGTAAAAAAAGGGGCAGATATATCACTTCCCAAAATGAAATGCTATACTTTTATAGAGCTTGAGATAAATCACAAGGAAAATGGAAAGAATGACTCTTTTCCCACTGAAAAAGCTTCCAAAGGAATTAAAATGTTCCTTGAAACTTGTTCTAACTCACAAATCATAAGGAGTCGAAATTAAATTATCTAATCTCTATAACTGATTCCTTAAATGTATGGTTCTAGGAAGCACGTGGAGGGAATGTCAATCTCATTTCATCATGTAAAAGATCGGCCAATATGTCATAAAAAAAATGTAAGAAAATCAGCCAATAGCGTGCCAGCAGGCTAGCAAGGGAGGGTGCATCTAGAGCGGGGTTGTAAGTTTTTGATTTCCTCACCCTTAATGTGTTGTTGGTTTATGTTGCCAGGGGCGGAGGCACATATAGCATGAGGGGGGCCATTCACCCCCCCACCCACCCAATGACTTGCAAAATCCATTTTATATTTGCATAGATTTACCTGCCTGCTTAGCTGGGTTAGTGGTCATGCCCACCCCCCCCCCCCCCCCCCCCCCCCCCCGCACGCAAGCATAAATTCCTGGCTCCGCCCCTGTATGTTGCCTTATTCTTTCTTGTTTTTTGTTTTGCCTTGATCATCTCGCAAGGGTTTTCTTGTTCTTCCTTTCATTATTAATCTAATTCAATACCTTTAAAAAATCAGTATAATTTAAGCCTATATGTATAATTTGGATAAATGATCACCATGCACAAGTGTATCATGTGTGCGATAGTATTGCATAGGACTATTGTTACATTTGGATTGTCGAAATTAGGAATTGGAATTGGCATCCTATTCTGATTCTTATCCCGATTCCCCTCGGAATTGAATTCCCTGGAAACCGAATGAAAAAATAAAATAAAACATTTAATTCCAAAAAATTATAATAAAAATTTCATTCCATGTTTCCAACCAAGGCGGAATCAGAATAACACCTCATGATGCCAGAAACAGATTCTAGCACCAAGTATGCCCTACGTTTTGGTGGAAATCAAAGGACCCTCTCCAAAAGATAGTTGGAACCCACCTTTGATTTCTTGTGGGTCCCATCAAATTTTAAGCCAATGGAAAGGATGCAAGTAACCCAAGGATAGAAAAAAAAAAAAAAAGGACCTCGAAGATATGAAAGAGATAGGTTTGGCTTTCATATTAGTCTTGATCATAATATTATCTGACTTCTTTTTTTCGTTAGATTATAAAAATTTGGAGGAAAAGGAGTAGTGGGTGGAGCCGTTTGTGGCATGAAGACAAGGCCTCGAGCATTGCACAAGAGATAAAGAGAGACGTCACCAAAGTGGAAGTGGTCGTTAAAAACTTGTATGATATTAAAAGGTAGAATGGGGCAAGAGACATACTCATTAGACCCAACATCCCCTAACTTTGCAACAGCCAATCACCTCCATCTCGAATTTTCTCCTTTTCAATCTTTTGATTTTCCCTTACTTTAGAATGAGAAGAAACTATTAGAAAGCAAATGAAAGGGCTTTTGCAACTCAATCATATCTATACATATATCTTTCCCTAGAGGGTGTTTTTCCTATGAGATATAATTGTGCTTCTTGCTACTAGTACTTGCCTTTATCCCTTTCTAATGAAAAGTGCCTTCTTTTTACAACCTCAAGACAAATGCCTTTGCCAAAGATCACCAGATTAGGCAAACTCTCGTATTACGTAATGAACAATGCTGGCCCATTTCTACATTAGGTAAAAAAAAGAAAATAAAATCATTTTCTTAACGTTCTTTGGTGGCGTGATCCAATGGCCCTTGCAGCTGGGTTTTATAAGGGCACCCTTTACCTTAGCATTCCTTTAATCATACTTAGATTCCTTCAATATAATTGTTTTGAGGCATTTAACAGCTATAAGGAAATTTACATTTCTTATGTTTGGGTTCCATACGAAAGTAAAGATCCCACATTGGAAAAGTGAATGGATGTGGAAGGGCTTATAAGGACATGGGCACCCTCCCCTTAATGGCTAGCTTTTATTAGTGAGTTCTACCCGGGTCCTTACAAGTGGTATCAGAGTTGAGGTGTGATAACTCTGTGTGCCCTTGAGGATGGAGAAAATCTTATAGTTGCCACGTAGCCTCTGCAGGGAGGGGGTGATTGTTGGGGTTCCACACGAAATCAAAGATCCCACATCAGAAAATTGAAACAGAAGTGGATGGGCTTATAAGGATGTGGGCACCCTCCCCTTAACAACTAACTTTTAAGGGTGAGTTCTACATGGGATCCCAAAATTGGTATCATAGTTGGGCATGGTAATCCCGTTGTACCATCGAGGATAGAAAAAATCCCTTGGGGAAGATCTCCATAACCCCGGTGTACCGTCGGGGTTGGAGAGATTCCCTCTTGGATCTTGTAGTTTTCACGTTGTTTCTGTTTGGAGGAGGAGATTTTTGGGGGTTCCACATGAAGCAAAGATCCTACATCGAAAAAGTGAATGGAACAACGATGAAGGGCTTATAAGGACTTGGGCACCCCGTGCCCTTAACAGCTAGCTTTTAAAGGTGATTTCTAACCGGATCCTAACAAGTGGTATCAGAGCTAGGGCGTTGTATCTCCATTGTGCCCTTGGGGATGATCTAATATTTCCCACGTATCTTCCGCATGGAGGGGGAGATTGTTAGGGTTCTACATGAAATCAAAGATCCCACGTTGGAAAAGTGAAAGATATGTGGGCTTATGAAGACCTGGGCACCCTCCCCTTCACAACTAGCTTTTAACGGTGAATTGTACCCGGCCGAATCCAAATACTACATTCATGAAATACTTAATAGATGTAAAAGTATTTACATTGTAAAGTATTTAATACCTAAAGGGAAGTTTTTGTTTGTAAGGTTTTGCGTAATTATCAAGAATATAAACTGTGTATATTATTCAGCATATGTTTGATCATAATCCGAGTGTTACATTTAGGGTGTCAAGTCCACATATGGATATAATTAATCTATGGTTTCATCAAGGAGAAGCTAGTATCGAAACCCAATAAATTAGACATAAAACCAATATGTCAAAAACTAGCAGCGAATCAAATAGTTCAATTCACTCATAATGAAATTGGTGAGTTGGCTATTCTTTCATTCAAAGACAATACAAATAACTTGCCTTGCCATGAAATACCCATCTAAAACAAGACAAGCTTCCATGCCCCGAGCTTTTGCAAGCCTCAAAAAGGACTTGCTGGCATCTGCAAAAGATACATAGGCATGGAGACAAAGTTTCCACTGCTTGAGCTTTTGCAGACTTTAAGAAAAGGGAATTTGAAATGGTTCTTTCTATATGATCACCATCTTAGTCTTTATTCTTTTCCTTTTTTCTCCTGATGAAAGAATTTTGCATGAAAGTAAGGGAAATCTCGGATCGAAAACTCAGTAATCAAATGTCTAGAATTTATTATTGATGTATGGATTCATCATCTGAAAGTGATGATTGCGGGATCCAAGGAGAGGTATCTTTGTATGATTTGATTCAGTTGTGGGCGGAAGGGTACGACCTTTGAGCAGTGATTTTCCAAGTTCTATAAGAAGACCGGTCAAAAGAAGGGTACCGTGATTCATGAAAGTGAGGATTTGGGTGGGGGAATTTGGGAAATGATGATGCTTTTGGTGATTGTTTGGTCGTTGTCTTAAAGCATTTCGAAGAGGGGAACAGTGGCTTTTTCTATCATGTGTGTATGATTAAGTGTATTGTAGCACGCTGGTTTATAGGGTTGTCTGTCTATCCTCTTTTTCAAAAATGACCAATCCTCAATTCCAGCTTACATACCACAAAAAAATTTCAAAAAAATAAAAAAGAAAGAGCTAACCCTATGGCTATGGGTCGAGCCCCATGTCATGGTGGTTAAGACTTAAGACAGAAGGGCCTGTTCACTATGGGATAGAAATTCTTGGCTATAAAAGATTTCTTGGAATTCATTATCTTGTGCGGATAAGTATGGGGAAATGATATCCCCCCCTCCCCACTCTCTGACGGATAAAATCACCACCTTTAACGTTATTCATTAAGTTTTTAAAAAGGCATAGAAAAACGTTACAGGGTGTGTGTGTGGTGGCATCTCTCTAACTTTGTCTTGAAATTATCTTCTAGTTATTCATCAATTTTGAAAACGAAGCACCTTTGAGGTCAGGGTTGATAGGCTTGGCTAGAAGATATCATAATGAGTAATGGGAACTGCCATGGTGCACCGTACAAGTGGGACACTTATTCAATTCGGTGATTAATTAGGATTGTTGATCTGATGAGCTATCACTTGGGCAACCCAATGTGTGCAAGTCCCATGTGGAATGGAGATCCTATCCATAAGATCAGGCACATACACAATCAATGGCTTAGAAGAACCCCAAATGTTGCCTTCTATTTTGAGGGATCCCTCATATTGATGATTCCAGGCTTCCCGGACTCGTCACAGACGGCTAGGAACAAGAAGAGGGTCAGTAGTCTCTGCCGTTGCACTCAGACACAAGGAAGGAAAGAAGATCGAACTCAAGCTACTCTATCCGTTACGTTCGTTCAGGGATTGACCCTTCACTTCACTCGGCATTGACTAGCACTTATTCAATTCATTGCTGACTTTCTGACTTGCCTTACTTACTTGCTTTACTTGTCACCCTTGATCAAGGAATTAGGAACAAATGCTGTTGGTGGATCAAGAGAATCGAAGGCAAGGAGCTAGGCATGAACTTCGGCCTAAGTTTTGAGTCCAAGCTTCTAACTTTAGGTCCGGCCCAATAGATCAGTGCCAAGTGGACCCAACAAAGCCCAATTCTAATTAGGAAGTGTTTGGCTGGACATACAGATCATGTGAGCTAGGCATGGGCTTTTTTAAGGCCCAATTAATATGGCCCATGTGAACCACAACTCGATATGTGCCAATGGGATAGGAATGGAGAGAAAAGAATGAGGGGCAGCCAAGGCCACTAATGGGCTGGAATTCTAAATTGGATTTTTGGCGTTGCATTGCAAGGCCAAGCCCATAAGCAACATTTGAGTTCAAGATAATGAGCTGGACATAGTTTAAGTCTTTAGGCCCAGCTGGCACTTTTGAAAGGAGAAACGGCAAAGGGATGATCCCCTATTGGCTTACTATGATTTATGCTTGAACAGAATTCAAATTGGTTTACTTGGACTGGGCTGGGCTCGTAAGGCCCCATTCGTCTTGGATTTTAAGAATTGATTTTCAATTAAAACTGAATAACGTACTCAAAGTTACTTTTAATTTTGAGCCCAGAACTGTATTAGGATTCAAAATTAAGGCCCTGTTTAAGACTCAAAATTAAGTCCCTGCTTGTTTTTTATTTTGCAAACCGATTGGTGTAGGTTCACAACATGTATGACAAGGGTATTGAGTGGGTTTATCAAATATCTAGGGTATTTTAGGGGTTTTCTGTAGAAATTTGTACAGTGTTTGCGTATAGCCCTAGGGATTTTTAAAATAAAAAGAAGGGGATTGGTCTGTTTATAGACCAGAACAAGTAACTTTGAGGGCACTCCTGGGATCCGCTTTTAGTCTCTGTATTGTCCTAAAATAAGGGCATTATAGTCATTTGCATGATTAAACCATGACCATTGATTAAAGAAAATAGGGAAATGTTATCAGCACAACCATATTTTGATATTTTCACTAACCCATCTTGTCTTTTTGTATTTAAAGAGCAACATTTCCCAAAAAGCTCTCGTAAACCCATTAAAGAAGAAAAGACAGCTGGGTTTGTGCAAATATCAAAATATGGTTGTGCTGATAACATTTTCCAAAAAAATATTATTAATGTTATGATTCAACCCATGATTCAAGTGCGTTTTCATCAGTTTGCTCACATCGTTGCATTTTTAAAATAAAAAGATATGCAAACTTGGGCCATTTTTGAAAATCCATGTGCGTTTAAATGTGATGGGCCCAATTTTAGGGTATTTAAGTTATTTCAAATCAACCAACGACCCCATTCTTTGATTGAAGAATGATAAATAATGGCATATTGGTAGGCTTGGGAAGTCCATTTCAAGTGCATTAAATGGCATTGAGATATAGCAAGGACTTTTTAAAAATAGTGAGGGCATTTTTGCAAATTTATTTATAGTTTTCTGATTTTAAGTTGGAAAATGATGACACTTTATGAGTATTGGAGATAGGTCATGTGGTGATCTGGTGCTGGCATCGGCCATTGATTTCATCCAAATTTTATTTAGTTGGAGAAATGGTTTTACATTTTGAAGCTTCTAAAACAACTGTCCTACTAAGTGGGGGTGCACTTTACTAACTATGGGTGCAACATGGGTCAGGTTGGCATTTTCTCAGGTTGGGTTAGCAAAAGCCAACCCGATTTAACTTCGGGTTGGGTTAGGGTTGAGGCCTTGGGCAACCCGACTTGACCCGGATCTAACTCCGTCCTTGAATTTTATCGTGATTTCTTAGAATTATGTTGTTTATTATTATTATTATTTTTCTGTTTGACCCTAGGTTAACCCGACCCAATTAACCCAACTCAACCCAACCCGACTTGGAAAAAAACAGGTTAGACGAGTTGGGTTAGGGTTGAGGGAATGCTATCTTGGTGTGGCCTCAACAGATGCTACCTGAGTGGCACCCCTACCACTAAGGCCCCGCTGGTTTTGGCTTTGGAGAATAGAAACTGATTATAGAACACAAAATCATTTCTCAAAATCCAAAATGAACGGGGCCTAAAGGAAATCAAAGGCAAGGAGCTAGGCATGGACTTGGGCCTAAGTTTTGAGTGCAAGTTCTAAATTAAGGCCCAGTCCAATGCATCAGTACCAAGTTGACACAACATCAGTGCCAAGTGGACACAACAAAGCCCAATCCTATTCAGTGCCAAGTGAGTTAGGCATGGGCTTTTTTAAGGCTCGATTAATATGACCCATGTGAATATAAAAGAATGAGGGGCAGACAAGATTACTAATGGGCTGGACTTCTAAATTGGGCATTTGCGTTGTATTGTAAGGCCAGCCCATAAGCAAGGCTCGAGCCCAAGAAAAAGACTATCAAATTAATGAGCTGGGGGTATGGTTAAAATCTTTAGGCCCAGCGGTATCTTCCAAGGTATGGGCTTGCTTTGAATCGTGCTTGAAGGGAACTTAAATAGGTTTTCTTGGGTGGGGCTGGGTTCAAGCTAGTAAGGCCTGATTCGGTTTGGATTTTCAGAATTGATTTTGAATCCAAAATGAATAATGGACTCAAAATTAAGTTTAATTTTGACTCCAAAATTTATTACAGGGGTCAAAATTAAGGCCCTGTGTATTGGATTTTGACAACGATTGTTAGTCCAAAAGTAATTATTGGACTCAAAATTATGGGATGTTCTCCCCTTTGTATTGACCATCTTGTTTTTTTTTTTTTTTTTTTTTTTTCTTTCTGCTTTTATTTATGAAATTCCATTACCATACAAAAAAAAAAATTTATGGGCATGTTCAGTAACCATGAAAAAAATCCATTAAATATTTTGTTGGGAAAGTTACCTTATTTCCCACCACTCTGTGGGAAGGCAGAAACAGAGAATAGGAAAAAGCCTATTTCGGTTCTTTAGAAAACACGGCAAGAGTGGTGACTTGTGTGTGGGGTTTTCTCTTGTGGTGTGTCGGCTGCCACAAGGGAAGAGAGAAAGAGAGAGAAGAAAAAGAGAGAGAAGGGAAGAGAGAGAGAGGAAGAAGAAAGAGTTTTCTTTGGGTTTTCTCTTGGGTACTGTATCTTGGGTTTTTTCTCAGGTTACTCTTGGATACGGTCTTGGGTTTGGGAAGTAAGGAAAGGGTTGCGGCTTTTGGGTTTTGGGTTAAATCCATTGTAATCTTTGTATATTGCGTTTCTCATAGTGGAAGATCGTGTTTCTCGCCCATGGAGTAGGCTTTGCCGAACCACGTAAAATCTTGATGTTCATCTTGTGGCTTGCTTGATTTATTACTTTTCTTTTCCGTTTAATTTGTGCGCGATCAGATTGTTTTACCCGGCAAATTTTCTCAACAAGTGGTATAAGAGCTCAGGCGGAGCAATCGTCGAGGCCGGGTGGAGTGATCGTGGGTGTTGTGGTTAGATCGCGGTTAGAGCGATTTTTGGGGGTGGAAAGATTGTCAAAGAATATTCTTGTTCGAGGTGGAGTGCTACATCGAGAAGTGGGAAGTAATTTGAGACGGCGGTAAAATCGAGTTCTACCCAGTTCAACATCGATAGATTTGACAGAAAGGGCAGTTTCACCCTATGGCAGATGAGGGTGAAGGACATCCTAGTTCAACAAGGCTTGGCAGACGCGTTGAAAGGAAAGGATGGTAAGCCAGAGAAGATGATAGGTGCCGAGTGGGAAGATATCGAGTCGAAGGCGGTCAGCACGATTCGACTATGTCTGGCAGATAGCGTTATGTTTAACGTTATAGAAGAGGAGGACGCTCATAAATTATGGGAGAAGTTGGAAAATCTTTATATGTCAAAAAGCTTAGCCAACCGGTTGTATCTGAAGCGGCAATTGTACGGGCTGAAGATGCAGGAAGGCGGAGATCTTCTGGAATACATCACGGTGTTCAACGGGCTTGTGGATCAACTCCACAAGGTTGACGAAAAGTTGAAGGAAGAAGACAAGGCCCTTTTGCTTCTTACTTCTCTTCTTGATTCGTATGACAACTAGGTGACAACATTATTGTATGGTAAAGATACAATAAAGTTAGAGGAAGTCTTGGCATCGCTCTTATCGAATGAGATGCGGAAGAAACCTGTTCTTGGGGTAAATGAAGAACAAGGGTTGGTTGTTCATGATGGGAATAAAAGAGGAAGGTCGTCTGACAGGGGATCAGGAAAAGGCAGGTCAAGATCCAGGGTCGGCGGAAAGGGTGTGCAATGTTACCATTGCAAGGAATATGGCCACATTAAGCGGGATTGTCCGAAGCGAGCTGACTAGATGAACAATGGTGCTACGAATAATGTGTAATGGCGGTAACGGATGAACAGAGAGAAGAGTTTGGAGACGTTCTCACAGTCTTCACAGGTAATCACACTTCCTTCTCCTCATGATGAGTCAATTTTAGATTCAGGGTGCTCTGTTCATGTATGCTCCATGAGGGAATATTTTGATACGTTCCAAGAGACAAGAGCTGGTGTAGTGTATTTGGGTGACAGGTCTATTTGTGACGTCACGGGAGTTGGGATGGTGAAGATCAAGATGTTCGATGGAGTAGTTCGTACTTTGGGTGGTATGGCGTATGTCCCAAAGATACGAAGGAATCTAGTATCTCTTGGTCGGTTAGACTCCAGGGGTTGCAGGTTTTCAGTTGCAGGTGGAGCCATGAAAATCACACGTGGTTGTATGGTTCTGATGAAAGAAGAGAAGTGTGGCCGATTGTATCGTCTGGTCGGGGACACGGGGCCGAGTATTCCGAAGATCTCGGTGGGTTGTTGGAAACAGGGTAATGGTGTGCGTACACGTAGGGTCTCTTTCCATTTGGTGCAGAGACAGGCTTCTATGTTGCAGACGATGGTAAGATGATGATAGTACCTGCGTTGGGGAGGATGGATCGAGGTCCCTCTCCAAGGTTGATTGGGTGAGTCAACGGGTTGGCAGCTACACATGTGCATTGGCCGTGTTGATCGAATCGGGAGGAGTCAGAACCAAGGTGATTCGAGAGTGTGTAGCTGGTACTTCAGAAGGCCAATGGCGGTTTGCGGTAATAGCGGACCGGTGGCGACATCAACGAAAAATCTTCAGGTGGCTGTGAAATATGCCAAGGTGGAGATTGTTGGGAAAGTTGCCTTATTTCCCACCACTCGGTGGGAAGGCAGAAACCGAGAATAGGAAAGAGCCTATTTCGGTTATTTAGAAAACACGGCAAGAGTGGTGACTTGTGTGTGGGGTTTTCTCTTGTGGTGTGTCGGCTGCCACAAGGGAAGAGAGAAAGAAAGAGAGAGCAAGCGGAAGAGAGAGAGAGAGAGAGGAAGAGAGAGAGAGAGAGGAAGAAGAAAGAGTTTTCTTTGGGTTTTCTCTTGGGTACTTTCTCTTGGGCTTTCTCTTTGGTTTTTTCTCAGGTTACTCTTGGATACGGTCTTGGGTTTGGGAAGCAAGGAAAGGGTTGTAGTTTTTGGGTTTTGGGTTAAATCCATTGTAATCCTTGTATATTGTGTTTCTCATAGTGGAAGATCGTGTTTTTCGCCCGTGGAGTAGGCTTTGCGGAACCACGTTAAATTTTGGTATTCATCTTGTGGCTTGCTTGATTTATTACTTTTCATTTCTGTTTAATTTGTGCGCGATCGGATTGTTTTACTGGCAGATTTTCTCAACATATTTATCTGCTCAAGTTAATAAAAGCGTAGATGAGGCAGGTGAGTGAGAGATTTGAGAGGGTCGTTAGTGAGAAGAGCATGTGATGGGGCTGGTAAACAATGTAAAAATATTCGCTATTTAAAATAGGATTCTTGTTTTCTTTGATTTCCTCTCCTAGCCACCACCCATCAAATCTCTGTTTTTTCAGGTCACTTTGCTCTCTCTTGCAGTGGCTAAACAGGTATTCCATGAATGTTTTTTCATGGTTGCCAAACATGCTCTTAACCTAATTCTGAGTCTAATAATCAGATTTGGACTTGCAATCAATTCCCAAAATCCAAAACAAACACGGCCTAATTTAATTTTGCGTCCAAAATTGATTATTAGGCTCGAACTTTTGTTTAATTTTGAGTCCAAAATAGATTACCGGACTCAAAACTAAGTTTAATTTTGAGACCCTACTTATTTTTGATTCTGAGAACCAACTTTTACTCCAGAGCTGATTAATGCTGATTAATGGACTCAATTCATGTTTAATTTTGAGTCCAATAATCGGTTTTGAACTCCCATCAGTTTTCAAAATCCAAAACAAATAGAGCCAGCCAGCCAGGTATTTGACTCAGAATCAATTTTCAAGAGGGGGATGATATTTTCACCCCCTCTGCAGTAGGCATTCGCCCCCTTATAACATGAACCCGTGGGCAATTTTATCACTTTTTGACGTCAAAAAACTTTAAAAGGGGTGGAATGCGTACTGCAGCGGGGGTGAAAATATCATCGCCCTTCTCAAAATCCAAAACCTAGAAGGGCTAAACGGGGGGCATAAAAACGATAGTTTCCCGGGTCAGGCTTAATCAAACCCAGGCCCAGCCTTGTTCGTATCTCTACACAACAGATAAAGATACCCCAACTTCATTTAATTGAGGTTTTGTACGACGTGTGGCCTTACGGTCCAATATTTTTTAAAAAGTATTGTATGTCCCACTTCATAGGATGATCCAAACCGTTCAATTGTAGGGTCACAACGTAAATAGGTTGTGCTCCAAAAAATCATTTACACAGATGATTCAAACCCTCCGATTCACGTAAGGGTGGGCAGGGCTAGAATATGACACACCACACCTTTGGTTACTATGGATTAATCTTTGTGTCAAGGGCCAGGCCCGATTTGGGGAATCTCCATGTGACAGGTATAAATCTGACCTACTTGGGTCAGCAGTTAGTCTTGCTCTCATGAGGTAATGGTCATTGGTTCAGATCCAACGGTAGGTACACCATGCATCCGTCACGCACAAATTCATGCATAGCCATTTGATCCTAAGTAAGGGCTGATGGTACCATGATAGATATTCTATTATAAATCCAATGGAGCCCTTTTGATGGGCTGATTTCTCCGGTTAGAAGCCCTAATCTTTAGCTTGCCTCTCTAGAAATGATTTTTGGAAACCTATGCAGATAGGGGGGTTAGGATCATCCTATATAAATGATTTTTGGGACAAGAACTATTTCATTGTGGGTCATACAGTACTGTTTGAAAAATACTAGACTAAACGGCCTCACACCATATAAAATCTTCTTTTATTAACATATAAGAGCTGTTATTTGGTGCTACTTTTTTATGCCGATTGGCCAATATGGGTGACAGGAATGCTTCAGTAGTGTCCCACCTATGAATGATTTGAACCGTCCATCTGACAGTCCTTACTTCATGTTGGGGTAAGATCGGTATATTCGGTACCAACCCTAAGTCTCTCCCCAAATTCAGAACACAACCACACTGTGCCTATGTCCTACACCATCGGCACCAACCTGCAAGGAAATAAGACGCTACTGCAGAATTCCTACAAATGAGCGAGGAATCCGGATGACCATTATAAGAGCCCCCCGCCCCCCCCCCCCCCCCCCTCCGAAAAGTCAGAAAAGAGGAATCGAAGGCGCCCGCCAAGACCACGATCCCAATATCTCCGATTGGTTATTCACATGATCATGGCCGCCACGATTGTAACCGCCATCCAATCCGTGACATGTGGGAAGAATTAAGGGCATGATGAGCGTTGTGGGCATTACGGGTCTCCTCTCCTATAAAAGAGCATCTACACATTGAATCCATCTTTGACTTGAGTGTCGAAGTGGCCACCTGGAGCCACAACTAGACCTGGCAAACGCGACCCGTGCCCGCGGGTCGACCCGACCCACGCGCAAATTTGCGGGCACGGGTTTGAGTTTTAGTGACCCGTCAAAAATAACCCGCGGGTGACCCAACTCGCAAAAACACGGGTCGGATCGGGTCAACCCGCGGGCACCCCCGGGTCACTTGGCTTTTTTAAGGGTGGTGATTTTGTTATGCTAATCTAGTTAAATAGCTTTTTTTCTAATGCAAAGGACGGTAATTTTGTCATGCTAATCTATTTTTTAAGGGTTTGATGCCTGAATAGGTTATGGCTAGCACCATAGGTTGATCCCAACCCTCCGATTTGAATGTTAGAGGGTTGATCACTTGATCCTAACCCTCTATAGATCGGAGGGTTAGGATCAACCTATTGAAATGATTTTTGGGGCAACACCTATTTAGCCTGTGGGCCATCTAATGGACGGTTTGGATCATCCCACGGTGCCGGCCATATAGCCCTCATCAAAATCCAGTGATAACATTTCCCAAAATAAACAACTGTTTGAATTTGCGGATGACCGGCGGGTTGACCCGGCCCACCCGTGGGCCGCACTGGGCCGCGCGGGTCACCTAAATTCCGACCTGCAAAAATGCGGGTCATTTCCTGACCCGACCCGTGTGACACGCACCCGCATCACCCGCGTGTTGACCCGGCCTGACCCACCTGTTTGCCAGGTCTAGCCACAACTCCGGGCCCACTAACGTTTTCTCTGTGATTGCAGGGTCACAGGCTCTACCAGGCTAAACCGAGTAGTCGGATTTCGGGCACCATCACTTCGGATCTCCTATGGCCCAAAAATCTAAAATATTGTGCAGATCTAATATCCAGTAATATGTGACCGTCCATATCCAGCAATCAAAATGCACAATAATATGTAGTTTTAGTCCTTGAATGTGAATCAATGGATATATATAAATTTTGACCGTCCATATTCAACAACTAAAATGCACATTATTTGAAGTTATAATTTTGACAATTCATTTGATTTTTTGGGTAATGGGAGATCCAAAGCAAGGGCTTTCAGATGGGTGTTTCAGATCACTCATAGATGGGACCCACTATGTGTTAACGGGCGCACCGCATTGAATTACAATGAGCCCGTACTGTAATGAGCCATCTATAATTGGATTAACAGACAGCTTGATTTTGGACTCAAAATCCAAACCAATCATGGAAAATGTACTTTGCAACATTTGGTAATTTTCCATGAAAATTTATTTCCCAAAATAATTTTCCCTTTTTCAGGAAAATTACGAACTTGCTAGACACTGGAATTCCTGTATTCATGGCCCTCCAAAAACTTACATTTTCCACGTTCTTTTGTAGTAAAGTGATGCAACCGGTTTAGAGTGTCGGTGAGCCTGAGTTGAGGGTGTTTATTATATGATGAGGCAGTCTAGCTAGACAATTTGAAAATAGAGTCATCACTATTGAGTAGATTTTGAAAATCAGGTCGTGCCATCAATGCGACATATAAAAAGACCAAAATGTCCTTATATGTGAAAAGACAATTTATTTTGATCAAAATACCCGTAACGCTCAATAATATGTTTTGATTGGGTCGGTCCCACCCTTAGTTAGCAAAACACGTCTTTTTTTTTTTTCATGATAATTTCACCCCCTACAGTACGCATTCACCCCTGTTATTGTGATTTCACTGATTTGATGTTACAAAGCGTTAAAGTTACCCGCTGTTCACGTTATAAGGGGGTGAATGCGTACTGCAGAGGGGGTGAAAATATCATCTCCAAAAAAAAGCCTGTTTTATTGGTTGGAACTTTGAATACTCCGTTTAAAACTTTTATGATAAAAAACATTGGAAAGTGATATTTACGCCCCTTTTGATCACCAGGACACCCAGGGTCAGTGTTTCAATGGCAAAAGGGAGGCTAATGTACTGTATCTCAGAAAAATCTAGTGGTTTGGATTGCAAAGTGCACTGGCAAATGGGTGTCCCTGGTGATGAGCGTAAATATCATTTCACATAATATTTTGTGTTACTTTTTTCTTTTTTTCTTTTTTCTTTGAGGAAAACATTTTAAATGTGTTAAACACATTTTTTGGCCAACTTTCCAACTTTACCCCCACTATATGTTGTAAAAGACAAAATTTTAAAAGTATTTTTTGTGTTTCTATTGCTTTTACTATTTTTTTTTGAACCAATACAGTTTTAAACTCGATTTTTTCCCAACTCTTTTTTTTTTTTTTTGCCGAAACACGTTTTGCTAACTATGGTCGCACCAACTCAAATCAAAATCATAATCCGGTGGGTCCACCTTTTGTCCTCATATAGGGTGGGGCCCACCATTTTACATTATTACACCTCATGTTTAATGGGGAGGGCCCATTTTTCACACTCATGCATAGCATGGACCAAGGATGCTACTATGTATAAAATGACATTCCCACACCCTTATCCAAAACATACATTGACTATCATGGGTATTTTGGTCTTTTTACAAGATAATTGTCTGTCTTTTCACATGTAAGGACATTTTGGTCTTTTTATGAGTCATATTGGGGGCATGATCTGGTTTGCAAAATTCACTTAAATGTGACTACGGTAGTTGCAAATTGTCAGTCTTTTCACATGTAAGGACATTTTGGTCTTTTTATGAGTCATATTGGGGGCATGATCTGGTTTGCAAAATTCACTTAAATGTGACTACGGTAGTTGCAAATTGTCAAGAGCCAGAAGTCTTCTTGGAAATAAAGCAAAGTAGAAGACTTCTTTTGCAATATGCATTGTTGCTAGCATATGCAGTGCACGCATGAATTGGCCCACTCTCACTTTCTTTTTTTTTTTCTTTTTTTTGGATGACCTAGGGTGTCCCCATCCCACTTTTTAGAGCGGGACTAATTCCCTGCAATCGCCCGTAAACCACGCGCATAGGGTAAGCTCAGGGGGATTCGACCCACTCTCACGTTGGGCATAATAAAAAGGGATTTTTGCGGACTAGTCCCTCTCAAACAAAATAAATGCTAAAATGTCCTTAAGAATTACATATTATCCAAACAGTCATGCTTTTAGAGAATAATGGTGAAAAGTCTCTAAAATTTGATGTGTTAAAATTTACAAAATGACAAAGCCACCTAATTTCTCATCGTTTTAAACTTTTAATTACTTTCACCGGAGTTGCAACAGTGATTGGCAGTGCAACGAAAGGCAAAGGCGGAGATGAAAAAACAAAAAAAAAATAGAGGAAAAGAAGAGGGTAAAAGTATGGCAGTCCACCAAGGTGCAAAGAGCTTAAGCTACCAACAAACCTTAATTTCCGTTCTAAATGCATTCTTATTTTACCCTTATTTTTTTATTTACGCTCCGTTTCTTTCAACGTAAAAATGGACGTAAAGTTTGTTTTATGTTGTAAAAATGAACATAAAACAAAATTTACGTCCATTTTTCATATTTTATTGAAATATTTTCCTCACCACTTGCAATATATTTTTATTAAATATTTTCTTCATCACTTGCATATATGATAAAGAACCACTTTCTGTCCACGTCATCATTGATATATCCGTCCCACTTTCTTCACTGGCCACCCCCTAGTATTATAAAAAGAGTAACCATTTAAAGAAAAGGGGCAAATATATCACTTCCCTAATGTTAATAACGTGTACACGCTGTCATCCCCCTAGTCCACGTCATCATTAATATCCAACTACCCAGAGAGACTAACTCACTTTATACCAAAAACGGAGAGCGAGAGGAAGAGTATTTTTGTTCTCTCTTTATTTTTATCTAGAGAAGAAAAAGATAGTGTTGAGTTTTGATTCTTTTGAAAGCTATGACAGGTTTCAGCAATCTTGGAATCGGACTCACAACCCTTTTCACCTTCATCACTCTAGCTCTCATCGCCGAGCTCTGTTACGTTCTCTGCTGGCGGAAAAAATCCCGGCGAGAAAGTGCCGGAACAGATGAACTTTCCGGTGAGTCTTACAACAACCCTTCTAAAGAGCTACTCTATTTCTTCTGCTGGAAAACCCAGTCCCAAGTAAAGCCCGCCGGAGCTCCGGCAATCGCCGACACCGAACAGAGTCTACCGCTTGAACCGAAATGGCACGATTTGTGTGGCCCAACTAGGGTTTTGTTCACGATCAAAGAGGAGAGAGAAGAATCGGATTCGGAAGAGGGGAAATCCTCAAAGTTTGAGGGAAAATATCCAAATGAGAGTTTTGGGGATTTGGAGAAAGAGATTTCGTTTTTCACTCCTTGTTCTTCTCCTCCATTTTACACGCCTACGTCTTCTCCTTCCCGTACAGATGAGATCAACATCGCCGGAGTTCTGATGGGTTCGCCGGAAAAGAGTTCAGATAGTTTTTCCTTTTGTGTTTCTGTCGCCGGAGACTGAAAGGCATAGCCGGAAAGTCATAGGTAAAATCTTTGGTAAATGATGTATTTGCCTCTCTTTCTTACTTGGGGCAGCCCTATCTAGTGTTAAAGAGTAGTAATATATACACTAGAGTGGGCTGTACTAGGTAAAAAAGGGGGGGAGTGTATTAGTTCAAAATCTTTTGGTTAATTTTGTAGCCGTTAAAGTCATGTCCACGTCTGACACGTGTCATTAGCTTTGTAATGTGATTTTGCCCATACGGAATGGGCTACTTATTGGTGGTTCTACTTCTACCAGCCTTTCCTTTAGCATGTTCTGCTAAAATGGGCGTTGGGGGTGATGTAATTACATTGATTGAAAGTGTCTAAATAGTAAATACATCCCTTCTTTTTACTTTTGTCATTTTCATGGAGAGAAAGCCAAAAATTAAGGAAGAGATTGATTGCTAATGTGTTAAGAGGCTATTTGTTTGGTTCTACTATCGGTCCCCAACTGGGTTACCATATCATTTTTCATTCAGAAATGTTCCCAATGAGAAGGGGGTTTAGATTAAATTTTGAAAGGACAAGTACTTTAAACTTAGTATTGGGGTAATGCATGTGGTTTTCCAATTTAAGCCACATATGTATACTATACTAGAATGACTATGGAATATGGGGCATATGGGGGCACTTCTGTGAGATCAAGACCGTTGATCTTGCAGAACATCATGAGGCGATCCCATTTAGAACAGATATCTCATGCATAGGATAGAAGGACTACAAAAATCAATGATTTAGCTTGTCTTGATAAAACCCTAAATAAGGCTTGATGAACTGTAGAATTATCTAATCAGGGTGATATCAATGTTGGCCAGTGTTATGATTGATGTTCGGTGGTTCACGCAAGCAAGGAAGAACTAGGACCAATAAAGTGTCTTGCAGGAACCAGTCTAATAGTGGTTTTTATTGGATTTTGAGAACTGATTGTGAGTCGAAAACTGATTATTGGACTCAAATTTAGTCCAATAATCAGTCTTTGACTCATAATCAGATCTCAAAATCCAACACAAACAGGGCCAAAGAGTTTACTACTCAAGGTTATAATAGAAAGAATCCACCTGGTCCCACTAGACATTTGCGTTGATTTGATGGACCTATGAGGCAAACTACAATTAATTGGATGAACTACAATGGGATGAATTGTGGTCCGATTATTTACACGTGGCAAACCTGGTGCCTAGAGCTACCTTTCTTTCTTTGTATTTTGTTCAGTGAGAGAGGAACCCAAGGCCGTGGTCTAGAGAGTCTAGACCTTGACTCTAGTCAGATTTTTTATTTTTCTCATTATGTAGATATTTTTTTGGATATTTTGTTGCCCCATGTAGATTATTTCCATATAAATAAATCATATTATAATATCGTACATAATAATGCATGGATTTGTTTAACTTAAACTAGGGGTTACGCGGGTATTAATTATAAATTAATTAATAACGTACATAATAATGCATGGGTCTTAATCTCCTTATTCCTTCGCCAAATTCTGTTCACGAAAGCCACCCCCATTGGGCAAAGGTTCGCCATTCAAAAGGTCGCATCAATATATCTACCAAAGGTTTGAAATTGCGGGAATTCAGTCCAAGTAATATCATTATGTCAATAACTCCACATCCAAGTAGTCATTGAGGCCAATCTACAAGTGCTCTTCCCATGGTAGTGAAAATTTGACCATCCTATATTATATAAGTAATGCGGAATCCTCTAAGCCGTGGTGCTGCCCCTCTTCTATCCCGCAATTTTAAAAAGAAAGCCCTCTTTATTACGTTTTGACGGCAAATCTTCTATTATATTGAAGAAAGCTATTAAATCTCCTATTATATCTCTATCTCTCCCTCACGTACCCAATACGTTTAAAAAGTAGAAATTCGGAAAGTCTTTCTAGCTGCTTCTTCTTCTCAACTTCTCAAACGCGTATCCCTTCTCCTCCTAAAAAGACGTTTCCAAAAAAAAAAAAAAAAAAAAGGTTTACTTTATTCGTTAAATTGGTTTCACCTCCACGTTTCTATTAAATAGGCTGTAATATCCCTCTTTATTACGTTAATTATCTCTTGCCGTTTTAAACTTTTCTCTGTCAACTTCGCTACCACTACTAAAGCCTGTTTCGTCCTAAATAATTATGTTTTGCCCTAATTTGGCAACTAATCCGATTTTGCCTATAATCTCGCTCAATTGATATTTCTGCTAATATTTACATTCTGAACACTAATTTTAAATGAGAGAACATTTCCTACACACTTGTGTAGGTAAGTTACCTACACACTAGCTTAAAATACAGTGGGGGCCCACATTGTTTGGGTGATCCAAACAATTCATTTGAATGGTCCTCATATAGATAGGGTGTCCACAAAAAATCAGATCCATAGGATCATCCCAACCCTACGATTTGTGGAGGTAAAATGGACGTGTATAAACCTTCACAAATTAGTCTATTTTTTGCCTCCATAGTTTGAATGGTTAGGATGATCCTATGGATCTGATTTTTTGTGGACACCCTATCTATGTGAGGATCATTCAAATGAATTGTTTGGATCATCCAAATAATGTGGGCCCTCACTGTATTTTAAGCTAGTGTGTAGGTAACTTACCTACACAAGTGTGTAGGAAATGTTCTGTCATTTTAAATTCCCCCTACTAAATAAATTAATAATTCAGATCATGGGTGTAAAATGATCACTATATTATAGGCCCACGCAAGATTTCCCCTCAACTTACGTTTTAATTCCAAAACATTTTTCTCAAGCATGGCACTATCCGGCTTTATGTGGCATAAGTGGCATTATCTTTAAATTTGCAGAGAGGTTTCAGAACTTGCAAGTGGCACCAAACTCTTTCAGATGAACAAGAGGGAACCAACAACGGTATCTTCTACATTGAAGCAAAAGTTTTATGATAAAATCGGTGTGGTTGTGTTTGGCACCGTAGAGGAGAATTTCTACATGACAGATTTGATCATGAGCATCAAAGATAATGGCGCGGTGGCAAACAAGAAATGGCATGTAGGGCTCCAATTCCCGGAATAATTCTGATTTTGTATTGGCCCAATAGGTATTTTATCCAATTTTAAAAGTATTATTTGCAAAAGAACTATATTTGAAGTTGTGTTCATTAAGTAGCATTACCTTCTTTTAGACCTACTGTTATTTTGGTTAGGTCAAATCTCTGAAGGTTCCCCTAAATGCTGTTGCGACCTATTACCTGCAACAGGACTGTTACAACCAGCTAAGCAAGGTGCTTTGGTTTTAGGTGTGTCCCTTCTGTTGTATGGCTGGGATACTCATCTTTGTACCTGTTTGAAAATAGAACCAAGTGGTCCTTCATTAGGGTTGTCTATGTTTCATATGTTACTGAAGTTCATGTGTGCCAAAGATGAATGTAAGAAGTTTCTATACTTCTCATCAATGGTATTGGGAAAATATATCTTAAATAAAGGATAATGAATGCTGAACCATTTGGATTAGGTTTCTTATGTTATTGAAGTTCATGTGTGCCAAAGATGAATGTAAGAAGTTTCTATAATTTCCCTCAAAGGCATTGAGAAAATATATCTTAAATAAAGGATAATGAATGCTGAACCATTTGGATTTCTGTTGAGCCACTGTTGTACACATCATGTTTTTTATGGAATGGGGCCTGCCTTACAACTCAGGTCTCGAAACTTCAAAAGGAAGAAAAATGGTTTGCTAACGTCTTCCCAAAAAAAAAAACACCCATTTCTGCAGTAATAATGATTAATGAGCTATAATGAATGCAATTCCATTGCGTCACGAGGCATTCCATTTTTAAAAGTGAAAAAAGGTATTTATAAAAAAGAATAAGAAATAAGGGTTTTTCTTTTTCTTGATTGGGATTTTTTATTTGGAATTCTGTGTTTGTTCAAACTAGGTCAAGCATTTCGATCGTTAGTATCGTGCGAAGAAAAGAATTAAGCAGTTTTGGATTTCGACGAATTGCGGAGAGGACCGATATCACTTCCGCAGCCTTACACTTTCAAGCGCCAATTCCGGCAATTTCTAATTTTAGTCCTTCCGCTATGTGGTAATTTTGCATTTGTGGTGGCAATGTTGTTGAAATGTGGAACTATAGACTTCAAGCCAAACATTTTCCTTTATCATATATCACAAATTGGTTCATTAATTATCATATCCAATGGTTCTTTTCTTTTATGGGCATAACTTATCATGTGAATGTTTTTCTACAAATTATATTCTACAACTCACTCACAGTGTGGTTTGTAGTACAGGTTTCCCTTTTATCTGAGTTTGAATTCCAAACAATGTCTTTATATGCTTTTTGGGTTTTCAAATTTCTGGATTTATGCATTTCTATGCTCTTTTGTGTCTGCTCTGAGATGTTTTGGTTTCACGTTGATTTGTTTCTGTTACTACATTTACTGATTTTGTGACCTTACTGATTGGATTTCAAGCATACCAACATGTGTGACTGGTATTGCAAATTTCATTGTGTAAAGCACTAACGGCTCAAAATATACGAATTAGTAAATGATTCAAGTACAATAATCCGATCCTAAGTGTATTTTCTTAACTTATTCATGGATGTTCCTTTAATAGCATTCTCAATTTCCTGCTTTTGCATATTCGGCTTTTTGGGGTTCCAAGTGGAGTTGAGATTGCTTCATGCTGTAAATTTCTTTTCCTTAGTATTAGATTATATACTAGATAAGTGTCCTGCGTATAAAGACTCTCTTGCGTTTTAATTTTCTTGATTTTCCGTAATTGATTATTGGACTCAAATTTTACCAGTAATTTGATTCCAATAATCAGTTTTACGTTCGCACGGGTCTGCAACTAGTCTCAAAATATGGCAGCACAAAAATATTCAACCATGGATTAATGATTTTTTGTGAAAAGAGTATACCATAGAAGCACGGGTCGATTTGATGTAGAATGGTTATATCAACTTTGGGAGATTTTATGTGCTCTCTGTGCGTGAAGTCTGGTATATCTCAAAACGTACAGTGGGCCCCACTTCACAGGACGTTCCAAATCTTTTATTTGTTGGCCGGGCCACAAAGTAATAAGGACGTACCTAGTAAATCATCTCCACACAGGATGATCCTAACGCTCTGATCTGTAGTGGTACTGCACATTATAGAAATCTATATAGATCGGAGGGTTAGGATCATCCTTTGGAGATCATTTACTTGGTACAACATTTTTACGTTGTGGTCCAACAAATGAACGGTTTGGAACATCCTATGAAGTGGGCTCCGCTGTACTCTTTGAAAAGTACTTGATTTCACGTCCACAGAGGATACATGCCTTCCAAACCGAGCTGGTTTTATGCAAGGTCTGACGGAGTAGATGAGTTATCTACTAGATCAAGTAGATACACTTTTCTCAAATAAACGAATTGACAGATATTACAATCCATGCCGTTATATTGGTCTATTAGGGTGTGTTTGGCGAATCGTTTGAAATAGCGTTTAAAACGCCGTTTTGCAAAACGGTGTTTTGGTTCAAAACGGTGTTTTGCCAAACGGTGTTTTCATGTTTGGTTGGCCAGATCAAAACGGCATATTAAACGGCAAACGGAGGTATTGTGTGTTTGGTTGCAAATGCCACAAAACAGAGTTTTAGTGGTAAAATGACCAAAAAGGGCATTGTTTGGTTGGCCTCAATGTAACTCAACTACTCTCTCATTAGGCCAATTATTAAAAGGTCATTAGGATCTCATTCAAACACTACTAAAATTAAACATCATTGCCAAAAAAATACAAAACAAAAGGTATAGGGTATGCTAAAGAGGAGGTGGGAAATCATTTTCAATTCAGGAAAAAACAGACAAGTTTCTCACATGGTGATGGGTAGGGTAGTGGACTAGTGGGTCCCACTATCATATCTTAAAAAAGTGGGACCCACCTTTTGACTCATAAATACACGATATCCTCATAATTTTGCAGGTGGCCCCACTATCTTTCACATCCAGATTATTTGTCGGTGGTTCGGCCGATAAACTCTGGTTCCGCCCACTGCCTATCTTCTACGGAGCCATTACGAGACGTGTAATCCAGTAAAAGAGAGGTCTTTTTTCAAAGAATTGTGCATGTATAGAAGGCCCCTATGGTCATATTTGTATGGCAAGAATTTTGTGGAAAAGTTAGGGAAGGAAAAATATTTCTAAAATTTCTTACTTTTTTTAGGCTTGAAAAAAAGATAATCGGAACAAACCCAATTCAAATTTTGTTTAGAGAGACTTACAATTTATGATAATATCCTTCCAAATTAATCATAATCAGAGATTTTGTACGGTGTAATGTAAGCTCTTCCAAAAAAACAAAGGTGTAAAAATGGGTTTGGTGAGGGTAAACATGTAAAAACCCAAAACCCAAAACTCCGTTCAAAACGGCGTTTTGCAAACGGACCTCTCCCCCTCCGTTTGCAAAACACCGTTTTGAGGGTTCAAAACGGTGTTTCAAACGGCGTTTCAAACGGAGGTTGCGCACCCAAACACTCACAAACGGCCGTTTGGCCCCAAAACGGTGTTTCAAACGCCAAACGGCGTTTTAAACGGTACGCCAAACACGCACTTAGTATGTTTGTGATCTAAATTTCTTTTTCTTCTTCTTATTTTTTTAGAGTATAACTTGTCCTGGTTCTATTTGTGTGAGCAGGAAAGGTTCTCTTTGTTGATTTTCATGGCAGTGCATAATCCTCGGCATTTCTCTTTCATTAGTGAACTTTTAGTTTATTCTTGTTCGATTGAGTAGAGAAAAAATTACTAAACAGAGGAAGAAAAATTCAAGAAGGAATTTTCCTTTCTTTTTCTGGGTAAGCTAGGATTGGACTTATGACCTCAATGTTTGATGCAGAACGCATGTAAGGCTGGCAATTTCACCCGGAAAAGCGGGGATCCGCCCCGCCCCGCTTGGGGAGGGGATTCCCCGATTTGAGTGGGGAGGGGGAAGGGAAAGGGGATTTAAAAAATTCCCCGGTGCGGGGAAGGGGAGGAGAAGGGGATGGAGTTCGCCCCGCCCCGCCCCGCATTAATGCCATTTTTTTCTTGTTTTTTTTAAGTGTTTTTTTTTTTTTTTTGGGAAAACTACTAGAAACCCCTTGGATCAAAACATATCTACAAGATTCCCCCAAAATTTTCATAATTTCCATTAGTACAGTTTTGTCCCTGAAATAGCTTTTTATGTTTTCTTTTACCCATAATCCATTGGGCATTGTCCCTCATTATATTAGTATATTACCCTTAGAAATTCCTAAAATCTCTCCATCGAACCATCACTGTAAGGCAACATTAAATTCTTTGAAAATCTCCCTCCCTCAAATAAAGGCAACATCTCTTTGATGAGTGATGAGATTTTATATGGTGTGCGCTCGTTTAGTCCATTATTTTTCAAAAAGTATTGTATGGACTACACCATATGATGATCCAAACCGTCCATTTGATAGGCTACAATTTAAAAGTACTTTACAAATCACACCATAGATCATCCAAACCGTCCATTTGATGGGCCACAACGTAAATAGATTAAGGCCCAAAAATCATTTCCATAGGATGATTGCAACCCTCCGCTCTATAGAAGGTACCATAATATGCAATTCCTCTATAGATCAGAGGGTTGGGATTATCCTATGGAAAGGATTTTTGGGCCACAACCTATTTATGTTGTGGCCCATCAAATGGATAGTTTGGATTATCCTACAATGTGCCCATCAAGTGGAAGGTTTGGATCATCCTATGCCTATGGTAGTATGGTGTGCCCATCAAATGGACGGTTTGGATCTTCCTATGGTGTGGCATGTACAGTACTTTTTGGCAAGTGGGATTGGGAATTAGGGATCTGCTAGGGACAATTGATCAATTAAATGAATATGAGAGCAACCACCTTTGTCCCCATGTTAATAAAATGAATAAGACAAAATCTAAGCCTATGTGGGTTGTGTGGCTACTCTCGCATGCAACAGCCAAGCCACAACATGCCTGAAGTGATTGTCTCTAGCAAATCTTTAGTTTTAAACCTAACATTTAACAAAGTAAAGTAATTGTCCCCGAAGGATGCGGGGCGGGGAAGGGGAGGGGATGGAGATTAGATATTTCCCGTGGGGAGGGGAGGGGGATTCCCCACCATCCCCGCAGTGGGGAGGGGAAAAATTCCCCGCAGAGGGGAAGGAGTAAGGGACCCCAACATCCGGCCCCGCCCCGTTGCCAGCCCTAAACGCATGGCGTTATCAAATCTTTTATTTTTTATTTCTTATTTTCGTCATTTTATTTGTGGTATTTTTTTAGGATGTCAAGCTTGTCTATTTAGCATGATTTTAGTGTTTTTAGAAAGTTTTTTCGATTACCTTTCTAAAGAGCTCAAGATTATGCTATTTGGACTTGATTTGGCTAACTTATCGGCAGTTTTAGGATATGGTAAGTGTCTAATACGGGATTACTATTTTAGGATTATCTTAGAGATATTTCTTCCGTTTATTTTTGTTGCTTTAGATAGAAGATGGAGAATAATTGGTAGGCAAGTATTTAAGGTTGATATTCTTAGATTTTAACTCTCTATATTATGTAATGGCACGAGGAAAGAAAGATAGAATTGAATAAAGCTTATTTTTGGGAGATCACTTGTGAAGAGAGCTTTGGCTCTTTTACGTGGGTGAAGGAGCTTCGCTCCTTTCACGTGTTATGTTGGAGTTTTTCTCCAAATCGTGGTATGGGTTTACAACCCCCCCACCGAGATTATTTTAGTTGCTTCTTGTGTTGATCTCTCTCTTGGTGTTGGCGCTATATGCTTCCTGCGTCAGTTGGTATAAGAGCACAAGGGATCTCCGACGAATGCCCGACGGGATGAAAAAGTCGTTGCACCTAACGTCGGCCAGCCTGATCCAGTCAACGGAGTACGAAGAACTCCAACAACGGGTGAAGCCTTTCTCACAGTTAGTGCTGCTCAAAGCCCGCATCCATGAGAAGAGGGCCATGGATCTGAGAGTCCTTTCGAGAGCCATTTTCATGGCTATGCTTCATGTAAGGGATCATTATTTTAAAAAAAGCCTTCCTGTAAGATATAAAAAAAAGATGAAAACAGAATGGAAGAATGAAAAGTTGGTGCAACGCCGAAACTCAGATTTGGAAGTCAATGGCCTAAAGTCGAGGTCATGCTTTTTTCAAGCGGGGTGAATGATGCAGAACGCATGGCTTTGATCAAATCTTTTATTTTTATTTTTTACTTTCGTCATTTTATTTGTGGTATTTTTTTGGGACGTCAAAACTTGTCTATTTAGCTTGATTTTGGTGTTTTTAGAAAGGTTTTTCGATTACCTTTCTAAAGAGCCCAAGATTACGCTATATGGACTTGATTTGACTGAGTTATAGGTAGTTTTAGGATATGGTAAGTGTCTAATACGGGATTACTATTTTAGGATTATCTTAGAGATATTTCTTCCTTTTATTTCTGTTGCTTTAGATAGAAGGTGGAGAATAATTAGTAGGCAAGTATTTATGGTTGTTATTCTTAGATTTTAACTCTCTATATTATGTAATGGTGTGAGGACAGAAAGATAGAATTGAATAAAGTTTATTTCTAAGAGATCACTTGTGAACAGAGCATTGGCTATTTCACGTGGGTGAAAGAGCTTCGCTCCTTTCACGTGTTGGAGTTTTTCTCCAAACCATGGCATGGGTTTACAAACCCTCACGAGATTATCTTAGTTGCTTCTTGTGTTGATCTCTCTCTTGGTATTGCCGCTCTACGCTGCATCAATGTTCCTGCACAAACCCTCGCCCAAAGTAGTTAGAGCTCAAAAAAAGTTGATTAATTTGTTAGGTTTTAAAATCTGCTTTGTGATAAATGGAAACTGTTCAATCCTATTTTAACTACCAAAAAAAGAAATAATGTAAAGTGCACCCAAAATAAATAAAAGAGAAGTTATATTTCCACTCTCTTTCCCAGAATTTCTACCCTACTTAGTCTTTTCCTGAAACTAAAGTTCAAAAGTAGGGGAATTGCAATCTACTTCCCAAAAAGACAAACAAAAGGGGTGGAAATATCACTCTCGGTGAATGAAAATGCATATTCATCTCGTTTTGATCCTCCTCACAATAACTGATGCCGATCAAGGGACTTCTTAAATTTAATCACGTGGTTGATTGTCGATGGGTATATCTCCTCTGCACTCCTAAAGATAATAGGTTAGAGAACATGTGGTAAATTATGTGCAAAACATGGTGTAAATAAAATCCATATAAACAAATATTCCATTGAAAATTTCGCATGGAAAGAAAAAGAATGAAAAGGAAAGAAACATGAGTACTATCTATTATAGATGCTAAAAAAACAATAGAAACAAAGATTCTATCTTACAGACATTTCTAATTTAAACATATCTAACAATAACTTAGAAGATTTCCCTTTTGATAGGGGTGCTCAAATAATAAAGATGCTAAGACTAGAAGAGAAAAATATGTCAATCTTACATACAATTCTAAATAGACCATATCTACCACTAATTGAGACTTCTTTCACTATCCTACCTAAATCTTCTCTATATATTCTTGACTATGGGGGCACATGGAGTATATTCTTCTCCTAAAACATTTTCTCATCTTTGCTATGGCTGAAGATCCAGCGACTGGACCTCCGGTGAACGAAACTCCGGCACCCAAAATGCCGGGGGGTGGGGATGAAGAATCATCAAACAAAACTCTCTACACCCGCATAGGCATTGGGGTCCTTATCTTTTTAGGTGTATCGGTAATCATTTACCTTATTTACTATCTAACAAGTCAGTCTATAGTCAAGAATGCTAGACCAGACTTATATGTTGAAGATGCAGTATTGCTAGAATCATTCGAAGTGGGCTACAACGATCTTTATCTTAACATCAGTTTTGGGTATGACAAACCAAGAAAGTTTGGAGTTGTAGCCCGTTCATTGCGTATGTATGCATTTGGGAAGTATATTGTGGTTGAACCCACCACATTAGGTGGCCTCTTTGTGCCTCCGAAAAGCACCATCAACTTAAACCCTATCGTCCATGGCAGGTTGTTTATAACTGATCAACCATTGGACTTTGTTGAAGTTCGCCTTCGATTTAAGGGTCGACTATTTTACATCAGTGGAGGAATAAAAATCGCTTTTTCCATGAGATTTAGAGCTCGCTGCCTTATCCATGTTTCATTTGGGTCTCCTTTCACTAGAACCAAATGCAAGACTAAGGTAAAACTTTGATCTTTCATGCTTAGAAATTGAGCCTTTTGGTAAACTATGATCTATAGATTAGGCCAATATATCTAATGTTTACAGATTTTTTTTTTTTTTTGCAAATATATACTAGCGATTAGATTGGGAGTGGTTCTTCATTGGATTATTATTATTATTATTATTATTAGGGAAATGATATCAACACAACCATGTTTTGTTTTTTACACGGCTCTAGCTTGTCGTTTAGTATCTAAAGAGCTCTTTAAAGGTTATTACAGTTACCAAAATGCTGTCACAAGCCAATTAAAAAAAAAAGACAAATCTAGGACTGTGCAAATAACAAAACATGGTTGTGCTGATATTATTATTATTATTATTATTATTATTTGGAGTATAACTTGTTCTTGTTCCAATTAGGGTCAGGAGTAATATAAAATGAGTTTTTACATGGTGTAAGCCCCTATAGTCTAATATTTTTCAAAATTACAGTACGGATTTCACCATAGGATGATCCAAACCGTCCATTTGCTGGGCCACAACTTAAATAGGTTGTGCCCCTAAAATCATTTCTATAGGAGAATCTCAACCCCCTGATCAATAGAGGTTACCACAATATACATTTCCTCTAAAAATCGAAGGGCTAGGATCATCCTATGGAATTTTTTTTTGGGCACAATATATTTACGTTGTGGCCCATCAAATGAACAGTTTCGATCATCCTGTGGCAAATTTTGAAAAATATTAGACTATACGAGTTAACACCATAAATTTAAGTTTTTACATGGTGGAAGCCCCAATAGTAGAGTATTTTTCTAAAAGTTGGATGATCCAAACCGTCCATTTGATTGGCCACAGGGTAAATAGGTTGTGCCTCCAAAATCATTTCTATAGGATGATTTCAATCCCCTGATCAATAGAGGTAACACAATATACATTTCCTCTATAAATCGATGGGCTAGAATTAAGTTCTCTTTGTTGTTTTTCACGACAGTGCAAAATCCTCAGGCATTTTTCTCTCAGTAGTGAACTTTAGTTTATTTTTATTGGACGGAGTAGCGAAAGAAATTATGAAACAAAAGAAAAATTCAGAAAGGATTTTTCTTTTTTTGGGATTGACATTATGACCTCATGGTTTCGGCACAAAGCCTAGCTGTGACGAGCTAGAGCTCAAAAAAAAAAAAAATTGGCTGATTTGTTAGGTTTTAAAATCTGATGTGTGAATGTGTGATTAATGTAAAGTGCACCCAAAATATAAATAAAAGAGAAATGTTATCCAGAATTTCCTCCCCGATGAGTTTGTCTTTTCCTGAAAATGAAGTTCAAAAATCGAAAGTAGAGGAATTGCATATACTTCCGAAAAAGACAAAAAAAGGGGGGGAATTATCATCTCCTATAATAATAAGCATAGTATGTCTTGAAATTTAGGAAATATATGACAAGAATAGGGAGATATGCCCATGGACAGGGGTGATGCCAGAAATTTTGCAAAAGGAGCGCAAAAATTATAGTAATTTTTTTTCTCCAAACAAATGAAAGTAATATTATAGTTTCCAAAAAAAAAACCTCTATATATTCCATCACCAGCGGCGTAAACATCACTTCGGCTAAAATGCCCTTGGCTATATATTTCAATCTTGTTCCGGAGAACAAAACATATTCAAGTGAGGAATGATAGAATGAAGTGTGGCATACAAAAACCAGCTACAAGGGCGCCTCCATTGGTCCAATGTTAAGAAAGTGAGAAAGTGGATCACTTTCTTAAGATTGGACCAATGGGGGCGCCCTTGGAGCTGGTTTTTGCAAGGGTGCCCTTTAGTCTATCATTCGTCAAAAAGTGGAATGTTAAATTCTCTTGCAAACCCCACTGGTGGAACGGGACCAAATTGCATTTATAACTTGTATAAGTCAAAGATCAATAAATGGATTCGATGGCATTCACCAATGGGGCGCCCTTTCATCTGTTTTCTGCATTTCGGTGGCATTAACCAATAAAGGTATATTTGTTCTTTCCCAAAAAATTAAGGGGGGCAATTGCCCCCCTTCCCTTACAAGTGCCGTCGCCCCTGCCCATGGACAATCAACCACAATACCACATGAAACATTAGGGCCCGTTTGGATACCTCATGTATTTGTATTTTGATTTGGATTTGAGTTTTGGATACAAAACACATCAATCATCTTCATGATCATGTTTTAGGAGAGAGAGAGAAAGAGAGAGAGCGAGGGAGCGAGGGATGCCTCGCTGCTTCCGGAGCAACGTCGAGGAACAACGATGGTGACGGAAGTTGCCACAAATGTTGATTTTCAAATAATGTCTCGCAGAAAAGATTTGAAAATCAGAATTTTTTGCACTGTTGTAGCTGATTTGGAAATTCTATGGATCTGATCTAGTTCAAACTATCAACTAAATCCAAATCTAAATCTTGTTGGTATCCAAATGTGATGAATTCGTGTACACAGTGCAAGAACTTTAAATTATAACCCATCAGTTTTAAAGGGAAGTGATCTACTCAACCCTTTTTTCTTCCAATGGCCTCCCCCTCTAGTGAAATATTATTTCCCTTTTCAAATTTAGGATGCGAAATAGGGAAATGAAAGCACTCTCCTTCGTTGATAATAGCACCTTCAATATGTTATGCTAGAATATGTCCGATCCATTTAGATCTGACAGTTGGATTGGATGTGTGGAGATTTGGTAGTTTGGATCGATCTGCAACAAAATAGATGTAGTAATTAAGTAGGATTTCTATCCTTATCACTGCCCATGTTTATGTAATATTTTCTATATTTATCCCTTTGAATGTTCTATATAAACATTCGTGAGGGCTAATTGTATGGTAACCAAGATTAAGAGAAATCTTCTTTCTTATCATGTTATACTTCTTTGTTTGGTTGTTGATTGCTTTTCCAGTCGAAATGATATGCATTCCCTTGTTTTAATAATGGCGTTCCTCTTCTCAATTTACTCTTCATTCTCTCTTAACAGTTGTTACAATTTTGAAAAAGCTTCATGTGGCAATAAGAAAAGTGCTTATAAGTGGGAAGTGCCACTTACGAGTTACGATATCATGCATTTCCGAATTTGTAAGTCTCAAAGTGCAAGGTGCAATTTGGGGCTGGTCAGTTGAGCTTTTGCTAAAATATGAATTGGAATCAACCCGAACCCTACTTTATTTTATGGTAAAATATCAATCCGACATCCCAAAAATTGAGTCGTGTTGTACGCTAAAGATAAAGAGCAATTCCAGGCACTCCTTATGAGACTGACAATACCCCTAACCTCTAACCGTATGTTTTTCTCATATACTTCGGCCAGGAAATCTGCTGGTTGTGGTAAGCACCGCCTCATTGCCAAATGTGTCCCTCTCTTCTACTTGTTGGGACCCGGGTAGAAATCACCCTTAAAAGCTAGCTATTATGGGGAGGGTGCCCATTCCTTTATAAACCATCCACATCCATTTGATTTTTCCAATGTGGGATAATTTGCTTTTGCGTGGAACCCCCAAACACTGCTCGCACCTCTGTGCACCCAAAGCCCAAATTGGTCATCCCGTCCTCTTCACTCAAACCTTCCCTTCACTGTGTGACCTGCCAAGCTCTACTCTATAATTTTCTCATCTCACTGACATTATGTACAATAATATTTTGTGTTGATTAGGTCAAAACCTCTCTCTCTCCCTCTCTCTCTCTCCCTCTCTAAGTAGGATGAATATATAAGAGACATCACATTGTTTCAATTATTATGTAAAACTCAATCTCTCTCTTTCTTATCCCCTTTAGGAAAATATAAGGGAGAGAAACCCATGTATGCGTGCAACATGACACAAATCTCAGTAGTCTTCAACTTTCCTTGTTTTCCAGCAAACTTGAAAATTTTTCGTTAGTGTGTTCATCTTTTTGCTGGCACCACAAATGTTTATTGGTCTTTTGCAACTACTAGCTATAAAAACCATCGAATAAACTCAATTTTGACTACCAAAATCAATAAAACTGGCTAATGAACATGTATATCTTGTCCTGAGTTAACTCATCTAGGCAACTTTGGAGAGGGACCTCGAGTGGCTATCAAATCCTCAACAACACCTGCAGCCTACTAACCCGTCTTCGCACCAATTTCCAAAGAGACTATGCATGTGCACACCACTTCATTTTTATTTATCTATTGGTACTAGAAATGCCACCAATCATTCTGATCCCTATGAAAACAATATAAAATGTTACTCTTCGATCTTTCCTTTCATTAGAACTAGATAATAGTGTGTGATTTTAATTGTTTCACCCGCAGTTGAAAACATGCGATCCTGGAGTCCAATCGACAAGAGATATTAGATTTTTCACATTTATAGAACACATGTCACACTACCCAAAGTGTGCATCACTCATCTAACATTTTGATCTTCAAGGTCCTAAATCTTCTGACATCACAATTCATCTTGCGACCAAACAACACAACTTCTACCCTCATTGGACTCAAAATTACAGTTTATAGGGCCTTAATGGTGAACTCATAATCCAAAACTAATAGGGCCTTAATGGTGGCATCCTATATCAATGGATTTTATCACCACAAAATTTGAGATTCAAGAAGGATTAGATTGTATTTTCAGAATGAAAAAACACAACATTGTCGTGTACCAATGGTGATTTTCGTAATTAACTTCTAAAAGAGAATTACTATGTACAAAGTCACTTATACATGATTTGATGGATCATGAGCTTAGATCATTTGATCAAGGCATTCTCAATGGTCTTTGGTCAGACATATAGTTTTGTATTCAAATCAACATTTCTGATTACTTAATATAGGATTATCCAAGCTGAAATTTAATTTTGATGGATCTAGTATGACTAACCCAGGGCTAGGCTTTCTTGGACCCAATCGGATTCACTACTTCAAATCAAGCTGAGGTTAAAGCATTATTGCAGGGCATAAAGATGGTATAAAGCTTTGTCCTGAATAGATTGATAGTAGATGGGGATTCCCAAAATGTTATTAGCTAGGCGGGAGGGAATCAGCGGCCACATGGAGGTTTGTACATATGTATAATGAGATCTTTGATAGAGTGGTATATCAGCACTAAAACGGTATGAAATGATGGAGAAAACCAGATACATCTGGGTGCCTTTTCCACTATAATTATGGAGAATTTTACAGGTAGTTTTTCATGAAACACATGAGAAACACGTTCTTAACTACCTAAATTACTTGTGTTTGAATTTCAAAATGGATAACTAAAAATAACTTCATAATCTGCCACTTCGATGATCCAACGGTCATATCTTTCCGGATCTGATCTAATACATTCTAACAAGCAGTACGTTGGGAGCTCGGCAAACTTCCTTAGGGAAGGGGATGTGGAAATGGGGTAGTCTCCCCATCTTCAATTTCTTCCCTTGAGAGTTGTATTTTTGTCTTCCTTTTGTCTTCCCCCTCTTATCGGCTCTTTCTTTGTTTCTCTGAGACCATCTCGGTTGCTTATCTTGCTTCTCTTTGATTCATTCGATTTGCTAGAGTCCATCGCAAAAGGCATTTCGTGGAACGTATGTTTCACGAGAGAGCAGCCACGTAGGCTCACTTTCCAACAGAATTTGTCATTATTCGTGAGGTGGATGCTCTCTCAAGCAACAGACATTCCCCAAAATGCCTCTTGCAATGCACCCTAGCAAATTCCAAATTATATATGTGCAAACTAGAGCCCAGTAAGTGTCTTTTCAAGAGCCTACAAGTGACTCTCTCCTTGGAGTTTTTCATACCAAAGTTTAGAACGATTGCACAGAAAGTTGCATTTATGGATGCAGTTTTTGCGTCCTACAGGAGACCCGTATGGTCTTGGTCCCATCATGAACAAACAACCCATATGTAAGACAAAGGACTAAAAGTAAATAGTTTAGTTTTCTGGGCAGAACCGTAAAGGGACATAATGGATCAAGGGTCTAGATCATCCGATCCAGGCATGTGGCCACAATTATTGATGCAGTTACAAGAAATGAGACAGAAGTGGGGCCCCGTAGAAGTATTTTCGTAAGCAACGTAAAAGTGACTTTCTTATAAACACGAAAAATGCTATCACCACTAGGGCTGCGAATGAGCCGAGCCGAACTTTGGGGTGTTCGTACTCGGCTCGCTTAGTTTGAGCGTCGGCTTGTGTTCGTGACGAGCTTTATGCTATGGGCTCATATTTTGCTCGCCTAAATTCAACAAAAGCTCGAACTCGGCTCGGGTCGGTTTGTTTAGTAAACAAATGAACCCGGGCCGAGCTTTTAGTGAGCTGAGCCGAGCCACGCTCGAGTTTGGTTGGGTTCGGGGTGAGCTCGTTTAGTAAACACATCAAATAAATACAATTAAGTAATATATAAATCTACTGTAATAAGGATACGGAAATTAGGAATTTTATTTCTTTTTCTCGAAAAAACTATTATCCAGGCACGTGTCAGAGCTAATCAACGAATAAAATATTATATCAGATCAACTTTGTCCATATATGACTTTACCAGCTCTGTCAGATTGAAAATGACATGTTTTATCCCCTTCTTTTCCCAAAAAGAGCCATATTGGCCACACCTTACGATGATCCAGACCGTCCATTGAATGGGCCTAAACGTAAATAGCAAATACTTTTCGTCCTTTCCCCCCTCTCTCCAGCTGCTACAGATATGGATGAAGACACATGTCTCTCTAACTCTCTCTCTAGAATCCTCAACCTACGGTGTAAGCCATAGTATTTTTTGAGAAATACTGAACTATACGGGCGTACGACATATTTATTGAAAGAGTTTATATGGTGCATGCCCTTATGACCCAGTATTTTTCAAAAAGTGCGGTTCGGCCCACATCATAGGATGATCCAAACGGTCCATTTGATAGACCACAAAGTAAATTAGTTGTGCTCCAAAACAATTAAGAGTTTGATGTTATTCTCATTTTTTAAAAACTTATCCAACCCTATTTTACTATTACATTCCTCGTTTCCTCCAAATTTCGACCGTTCTATTGAAAATAACAATTGTATCTTTATTTTTAAGTTTATATATATATATATATATATATATATATATAGAGAGAGAGAGAGAGAGAGAGAACATTTCCTACACACTTGTGTAGGTAAGTTACCTACACACTAGCTTAAAATACAGTGGGGGCCCACATATATATATATATATATATATATATATATATATATATATATATATATATATATATATATATATATATATATATATATATATACAGAGGAAGAGAAAACGGTTCCTACACATATGTGTAGAGAGTTCTCTACACACTAGCTTAAAATACAGTAGGGGCCCACATTGTTTGGGTGATCCAATCCATCCATTTTAAAGGCCCTCACATAGACAGGGTGTTTACAAAAAATCAAATCCATAGGATCATCCCAACCCTACGATTTGTGGAGGTAAAATGGATGTCTTTAAACCTTCACAAATTAGTCCATTTTTTGCCTCAACAGTTCGAATGGTTAGGATGATCCAATGGATTTGATTTTTTGTGGACACCCTATCTATGTGAGGGCCTTAAAAATGGATGGTTTGGAACACCCAAATAATGTGGCCCCCACTCTATTTTAAGCTAGTGTGTAGATAACTTATCTACACATGTGTGTAGGAACCGTTTTCTCATTGACGAAAATGATTGTGAGCTTAAGCTAATATAGCTTATATGAGCTTAAGGGCCCAAACACATGTGAGCCCACATTGTTAGGATGATCCAAAACATTCATTTAAAAGGCCCTTACATAGATAGGGTGTGTACAAAAAATCAGCTCCATAGGATCATCCTAATCCATCTAAAAGTGGAGGGCAAAATGGACAAACACCGTTTGCCACAAATCTGCCTATTTTTGCCCTTCGCTTTTGGAGTTGTTAGGATGATCCAATGGAGCTGATTTTTGGTACACACCCTATCTATGATGGGGCCTTGTAAATGAATGGTTTGGATCACCACAAAAAATGTGGGGCCCATGTGTTTGGGCCCTCAAGCTCATATAAGCTATATGAGCTTCAAGCTCACAATCATTTTCCTCATATAAACACATGTGGGCCCACATTGTTAGGATGATCCAAAGCATTCATTTGAAAGGCCCTTATATAGATAGGGTGTGTACAAAAAATCAGCTCCATAGGATCATCCTAACCCATCCAAAAGTGGAGGCCAAAATGGACAGACACCATATGCCACAAATCTGCCCATTTTTTCCCTCTGCTTTTGGAGGGGTTAGGATGATCCAACGGAGCTGATTTTTGGTACACCCCCTATCTATGATGAGACCTTGCAAATGAATGGTTTGGATCACCACAAAAAATGAAGGACCCATGTGTTTGGGCTCTCAAGCTCATATAAGCTATATGAGCTTCAAGCTCACAATCATTTTCCTCTATATATATATATATGAGGAAAGTGAAGCTACACCGCCGGTGTAGCTAACTTAGCTACACCGCCGGCTTAAAATACAATGGGCCCACATTGTTTTGGTGATCCAAAGAATTCATTTGATTGGCCCTCACATAGATAGGGTGTCCACCAAAAATCAGCTCCATAGGATCATCCCAACCCTACGATTTGTGGAGGCAAAAATGAACGTGTAAAAACCTTCACAAATTTGTCCATTTTTGCCTCCACAGTTTGAAGGGTTGGGATGATCCTATGGAGCTAATTTTTTGTGGACACCCTATCTATGTGAGGGCCAATCAAATGAATGGTTTGGATCACTAAAACAATGTGGGCCCATTGTATTTTAAGCCGGCGGTGTAGCTTCACTTTCCTCTATATATAGAGGAAAAGGATTGTATGCTCGAGCGTACCAAGCTTATGGTACGCTCGAGTGCCTAATCACATGGGTCCCACAATTTTTGTGGTGATCCAAAGCATTCATTTGGAAGGTCCTATCATAGATAGGGTGTGTACCAAAAATCAGCTCCATTGAATCATCCTAACCCCTTCAAAAGTGGAGGGCAAAAATGGGCAGATTTGTGGACAAACAGTGTCTGTCCATTTTGACCTCCACAAATGGATGGATTAGGATGATCCTATGTAGCTGATTTTTGGTACACACCCCATCTATGTAAGGGCCTTTCAAATGAATGCTTTGGATCATCCTACCAAAGTGGGCCCACATGTGATTGGGCACTCGAGCGTACCATAAGCTTGGTACACTCGAGCGTACAATCCTTTTCCTCATATATATATATATATATATATATATATATATATAGAGAAAACGGTTCCTACACATATGTGTAGAGAGTTCTCTACACACTAGCTTAAAATACAGTGGAGGCCCACATTGTTTGGGTGATCCAAGCCATCCATTTTAAAGGCCCTCACATAGATAGGGTGTCTACAAAAAATCAGATCCATAGGATCATCCCAACCCTACAATTTGTGGAGGTAAAATGGATGTCTTTAAACCTTCACAAATTAGTCCATTTTTTGCCTCCACAGTTCGAATGGTTAGGATGATCCTATGGATCTGATTTTTTGTGGACACCCTATCTATGTGAGGGCCTTTAAAATGAATGGTTTGGATCACCCAAATAATGTGGCCCCCACTGTGTTTTAAGCTAGTGTGTAGAGAACTTATCTACACATATGTGTAGGAACCGTTTTCTCATATATATATATATATATATATATATATAGTAAAGTGTTGCTGAGCGATACCTCAGATAGCTTATTTGAGCAAGCTAATGTAAATAGGGTAGGTAGCTAATATATGTTGTTTGGGTTATGTTAGATATTGATTCTATAGGAGTTAACATAGATAGGGTATTTGTAGGAATCATCTCTATAAGATCATGCTGACGCTTGATTTGTGGAGGTTTAAAATGGACAACTATAAAATGGGTGCATTTTGTGCCTCTTTAGATCGAATGGTTAGGACGATCCTATGGAGATGATTTCTTAGAAGCACCTTATTTATGTTAGGTTTTATGGAATGAATGGTTTAGATGAGTCGGCATGGATGATGTGCTATTTATAGCAGCTTGCTCAGATAAGCTTATCTGAGGTATCCCTCAGAAACTTCGCCCCCTATATATAATATAGATAGTAATATAACGAACATAATCCGAGCTATAAAGCTCGGCTCGGCTTTATGAACCAAGCCTAAAAAGTTCATGAGCTTGTCCAAGCGAACTATACAAAGCTCGAGTTCGGCTCATTTATTTGACGAGCCTAGGCCAAGCTTTTAATGAGCCGAACCCAAACATGTTCGTGATCCGGCTTGGTTCATTTGCAGCCCTAAATTCACCACCATATTTCGATATTTTCACAAAGCCAACTGTCTTAATTGGTTCATGGGAGCCTTTTTGGAAATATAATAACCTTTTGACAGCTTTTAAATACTAAAATACAAGATGGTTAGCGAAAATATCAAAATATGGCTGTGCTGATATCAATTCCCTTAATCAAATCTAATACAATTTCACCATTTAAAAAAAGGGATTTGCTAGCGTTCATGTGAGAGCAGCCCTCCTTAAAAAAAGACTTTCTTTTTATCATCAGCTTTCCTTAAAAAATTTTCGGGTTTTCTTGTTAACGAACTTTAGTCAAGTGATTTTATGAAAGGAAGGATAATAGAAGGTTCCATTGTAGGTCTAGGTCTTTGATATTGTGCATTTTAATGTGATTTAATAGTACCTAACCACCACTTTCCCCGGATTTAGTCTGACTTTGCGGGGTGCCTTTGAAGAGCCGTTGTTTTCTATTTTTAAATCCTTCTTAATTAAGAAAGTCATTAACATTTACATCAAAGAGTTTATAGGTACTCCTAAAAAGAATTAAGTGACCAGATCCAGCCCACAGAAAAGAAAAAAAGAATACGTGATCATAGCCAATGTTCAAAGAATTGACGTCAAATGAAAGTGTTGCTACGTCTAATCCCTCTCTCTAAGGCCACAGAGATAAAAACGAAACTTATTAAACAAAAGTATATGATATTACAATAAAAAAAGTCAATACAAGAACTGTATTGAAAAAAGAAAAAAAAACTCAATCTATGAAGTAAAAGGAATACTAAAAATCATCCAACCAGGGGATAATAATACACAAAATTAAAAAAAAAATGAAAGAGAACCTAACCAAAAGAGATGATCCAATGATAAAAAAAATCTACGTCACACTTGGTCTCCGAAAAACCACCGATGATACTTAATATAGGCCATTAAATTTTGATGGATCTTGTATGGCTAACCCAGGTTTAGGCTTTCTCGGACCCAATCGGATTAACTAACTCAAATCAAGCTGAGGTTAAAGCATTATTGCAGGGCATAAAGATCGTATAAAGCTTTGTCGTGAATAGATTGATAGTATATGGGGATTCCCTCAATGTTATTAGGTAAGCAGGATGAGGTTTGTACATAAGATATGTATAATGAGATCTTTGATGGAGTGGAGGGTGCGTCTCCGCGTCGGTAGTATATCAGCAGTAAAACGGTGTGAAATGATGGAGAAAACCCGACACATCTGGGGTGCCTTTTCCATTATTATGAAGAATTTTACAAGTTTCTCATGAAAAAAAAGTGCATAACTACCTAAAATACATCCTTGTGTTAGAATTTAAAAATAGATAACTAAAATTAACTTCCTAATCTATCACTACGATGATCCAACGTTGGATCATCGTTAGGAGATTGCAAATTTCCTCGGGGGAAGGAGGTGTTGAAAGGGATAGTCTCCCCATCTTCAATTTCTTCCCTTGGGAGTTGTATTTTTGTCTTCCCTCTCTTATCTGTTCTTTCTTTGTTTCTGATTTATATTCTGTCGTGAGACCATCTCGGCTGCTTATCTTGCTTTTCTTTAATTCGATCGACTTGCTAGAGTCCATCCCAAAAGACCATTTCACGGAACGTCTGTTTCACGAGAGAGCAGCCACATAGGCTCACTTTCCAACAGATTTTGTCATTATTCGTGAGGTGGCTGCTCTCTCAAGCAACAGACATTCCGCGAAATGCCTTCTGCGATGGACCCTAGCAAATCCCAAATTATATATGTGCAAAACTAGAGCCCAGTAAGTGTTTTTGCAGGAGCCTACAATCACGACTTTCTCCATGGAATTTTCATATCAAAGCCACAATGCAGTTTTTGGGTCCTAGAGGAGAGCCAATGGGCCATGTAAGTTGAGTTGATCTAAGATGAATATGAGGAGACCCGCATGGTCTTGGTCCCATCATGAACAAACAACCATGTGTAAGACAAGGGACTAAAAGTAAGGTGAAGTGATAAATCCGCCCCTTTTGATTACCTTAAATGGGCATAATGGATCTAGGGTCTAGATCATCCCATCCAGGAAATAAGCATTTGGTCAAACTTATTAATGCAGTTACAAGAAATGAGACAGAAGTGGGGCCCAGTAAAAATATTTTCGTAAGCAGGGTAAAAGTGACTTTCTTATTTATTGCAAAATATACTAATTAACCACAAACATATTTTGATATTTGCTTAAAGCCAACTGTCTTTTTGGGAAATATAATAACCTTTTGACAGCATTTAAATACTAAAACACAAGATGGGTTAGTGAAAATATCAACATATGGCTGTGCTGATATCATTTCGCTTAATCAATTCTAATACAATTTCACCATTTAAAAAAAGGGATTTGTTTGCTCACAAAGGGCATTTCGTGGCCCTGTTGGATGTGAGAGCAGCCACACAGGCTCACTTTTCAGCAAATTATGTCTTCATTCACGTGGTGGCAGCTATCAAATGCAACGAGCCATCGGCAAAATGCCTTCTGCCATGGACGCTAGCAAATCTTTTAAAAAAAGGACTTTCTTTTAATCATTAATTTTCCTTCAAAATTTTGGGGGTTTTCTTGTTAATGAACTTTAGTCAAGTGATTTTATGGAAGGAAGGATAATAGAAGGTTCCATATGGTAGGTTTAGGTCTTTGATATTATACGTCTTAATGTGTGCGTTAATAGTACTTAAACCATCACTTTCCCCGGATATAGTCTTTTGCAGGGTGCCTTTGAAGACCCGTTGTTTTCTATTTCTAATCCTTCTTAAGAAAGTCATTAACATTTGCATCAAAGGTTTATAGCTAGTTAGCTACTACTGAAAAAATTAAGTGACCAGATTCAGGCATCAAAAAGAAAAAAATACAAAATAGACATGATCATGGCCAATGTTCAATGAACTGACGTCAAACGAAAGGCCGGCCACAGAGATAAAAACGAAAGGCCATAGTATTTTATTAAACAAAAGTATATGCTATTACAATAAACAAAGTCATACAACAACTGTATAAAAAAAAAGTCTCAATCCATGAAAGTAAACAAAATACTATAATCATCCAACGAGAGGATAATTAAGTAGACAAAATAAATAAATAAATGAAAGAGAACCCAACAAGAAGATATAATCCAAAGATCAGAAATCCACATCGCACTTGGTCTCCGAAAAACTGCCGTTGATATTGCCATTAGTTGCCAGAGGAACCCTCAATCCGCAATCGAATTTGGGCTTAATGCGATTAAACTTGAATGGTCCAATCTTAAGTCTAATTCTAGAATAGATCATAACATCAATATTGAAATACCCCTCACTGGTCTCCCTATTAAAATCACTAACAGAAGAATCCCCAAGTGTAATAACTGACTCACCATCGAGAACTGTATAGAGAGTGGTGGTGTTCTTGTGGCCCTGGTAGAAAGTAGGCAAAGCCATATAACTAAATCTCTCCCCATCAAAGAAAGCTGTAGCTTCAAGCTTATCATAGTAAATACCAATCCTCCGATTGGGGTTCCTTATAGTAAGGTTAAGAGCAAGATTGTACTGGAGGTTGTTACTATTTGTGAGATTGAATTGAGTTAGGGAAGCGTTTGTGACGTGAACTTTCAACTTGGAAGGGCGTAGGGCGAGCCAGACCGCAAGGACGATGATGCCTAGAACGATCACTATGGTGAAGATGAGCTTGAACAAGCAATTTAGAAGGCAACATGGGAAACAACATCCGCGCCCTCGGCCGGGCCTATGGTAGGATCGTGAGGGAGGGACAGGAGGCCCATAGTAAGCTCCATTCAATTGGACTTGTTTTGCTTCAGCCATGGTTGTGTGAGAGAGAGAGAGAGAGAGAGAGAGAGAGAGAGAGAGAAAAAGAGAGATGGGTATTTGGATGTTTAGAGGGGTGTGTTTTATAGTGGTTAGAGATGTGGAGGATGTTTCTTGGAAGTGGGATTTGTAGGCCGCGGATTTCAATTTGGGATCAAACGCGTTGGAGAAATGGAGAGAGATGTGTTGAAAGAGTAAAAGAAACACGGTGAGGTAGGAGTGGGGAAACAGTATTTAATCTTCTATATGTGACTAATTTCGTTGGGTTTGGGTGAAAACCGACTCTTTTTTCCGTTTAAATATAGATGGATTTGGTTTATATGGAGTGTGACCTATAGAAGGTCGGTTGAATCGAAATGGCATAGGGAAATGACGTTCTTCCCTTTTTTACTTGGGGCAGGTTTTTCAAGGTAGGGCCTAACGAATGTATGGTCTAGATTAATCGAAGGTGGGGCCCACCCATTGCAGTACGATGATAATACTCTGTGAAAAACGACTCTTTTTTCGTTTAAATATAGATGAATTTGGTTTAGTTGGACTGCGAGCTATACAAGTTTACTTGGGGCAGGCTTTTCTTGTATATCTATGATTACTCTATACAGTAGAGGGGGCTGTCTTAGTAGAAAAGGGGGGAAATATATCATTTCCCATCCGTCAAAGGTAGTCGGTTAACGAATGAATGGTCTAGATTAATCGAAGGTGGGGCCCACCTATTGCAATAAGATGATAATTCTCTGTATAGAGGATGCTTTGTATTGAAGCCCTCAGCGATTTTCAGTCTCTATTGACTTTTGGCAATAAAGGAAGGTTACACATCTGAATATGAAAGGAAGAGCAAAAACAATGGTTATTAAGGGCATTCTTTTAATAGGGCATTTTATAAAATGACTAACATATCCCTATATTTGTTGACATGGCACTTTTATGAGGGTTGTTAGGTACAACCTTGTGTCTTCATACCATTGGTGATTTCCCTTTCCTGATGGAGAAAGGAGATAAGTGATTGTACTATGGAGAAAATATCTTGTTACAGGGCTACTTTTGTCATGAAATTGTTAGTGAAGGACTGAACGGTGATCCCCATATACATCTTAGTTCTACGAGGAAGCCTCCCTACATAACTCCCTATAGGACCTGGACTGTCATAGTAGGGCATGTTCAGCAAGGCTTCTCATTCTCTCCCGACCAAATGGACATAGACAAACTAATGAGAATCTTTGGAAGTGACTCCCAGTCAACTGAAGATCATTTTTAGGCGCACAATAAGTGAAAAATGGGAAACAAGCTTTGTGGAATTGTGGGTGGTCAGGGTTTGTGAAACGATGGTTTTAAATTTTGGTTTCAGACAAAATTTCGGACTTGCCGAAACTGAAATTCGGCCGAAATTGGGTAAAAAGTCTTTAAATGTTGCTTTTTTGGGCCCAAAGTTTGTAAAACAATAAAAAATACTATGTTATCAAAGTTTTAGCAGGAATTTCCGAAATTTCGACTTCGGTTTCAGTACGTTTCGGTTTTGGTCTCAACCGAAATCCGAAATCTCAAATTTCGGCCAAAATTTAAAACCATGTGTGAAACAACCAATTATTCCAAAAGCTAAAGCTGTTGGAGATGGCGTTATTTGATCTTTTCTACTTAACTCCCCCTCAAGTGTGACCCCTCTTTTTCAAGGTTGGCCTATTGCACGTGGATTTTTAATATTAAGAAGTTTCAAACAAACCTTGGCCAATTGCTTTGATACCATGTGAAACAACCCATTACTTGGAGATGGAGTTCTTTGATCGTTTACACTTTAACAAGGTTGGCAAACAATATTTATTTTTATTTTTTTGGCTTCTCATTCATTGCACCTTAAGATGGTTGTAGAAGCCTTTTTAAGAATGGTTGCCATATCAACCCAAACCAGACCCGATTCTATGGTAAGTGCTGAACCGAAATTCCCAAAAATTGACCCAAGTTGCTCCTCCTAACTTAGAGTTTGAGGAAATAGATTTTATTCTTCAACACAAGCTTGGAGAAGGCAGAAGGAGGTCCGTCTGAATCTCTAATGATCCACCTATGGCACTCGTTTTCTCCCAGAGGACCTATCTGATGATACGATAATTCTTGGGAAATGATAAATGCGCCACTCTTCATCACTTGGGACACCCAGCTACGATGTATATGTGACTGCAAAGGGCTGTTGTACTTCACATGGGAAGGAATCAACGGATTTGATTGCCGCATACACTAGAGCTCGGTGTCCCAAGTGATGTAAAGGTGCGCATTTATCATTTCCCTAAGGGCCCGTTTGGATACCTTCCATTTTGTATTTGGAATTGAGTTTTGAATACAAATTGAATAGATCCGGCGATCATGTAGAGGGAGATAGAGAGGGAAGGGGGTACTTCCTAGTGGAGGGGAGAGGTTGAGGAGCAAAGAGGGTGAAGCAAACTTGCCAGATCTGTGAATTTCCAATTTCTTATTTCCACAGCAAATTTAGAAATCTGATTTTTTTCATTGTCCGCTGCTGAATTAGAAATCCAAGAATTTGATCCGATCCAAATTACAATGCAAAAAGGGCTGCAAATGTGAGAAATCCAAATCAAAATCTTCCGAGCATCCAAACGGGCCCTAATTTTTTGAGGTAAAACTTATTCCAAAACTAGTGCTTATCAATCATTTGTTGAACAACTGTCATGGAGAGAAACAATCTTAACTTATGACTTTAACTTAGAAAATGAGGGCAATTGACACTGTAGATGAGAGATGTTATTTCACTTAATCGGGATAAAAATAAAAAAATAAAAATAAAAATTATAAAAAGGTAAAAAGAAAGTCCCAGAACATCCGTTTTCATAAGAAATGACAATAACACGAAATTGCATCAAAATGACCAAAATACCCCCATATCATTAAAATTGACTAATGTCTAGGGCTGGCAACGGGGCTGGTCGGGGCCGGATGTTAGGGTCCCCGACCCCTTCCCCGCTGCAGGGAATTTTATCCCTCCCCACTGCGGGGATGATGGGGAATCCCCCTCCCCGCGGGGAGTATCTAATCCTCATCCCCTCCCCTTCGCCGCCCCAACATCAGCCCCTCTTTGGTCATTGATACACTACTGCTAGGTGTCCCTAATCAAAAGGGGCTGATATATCACTTCCCTTAGACACTGCTGCTGGGTGTCCCTAATCTATGGATGTTTATCTCCCAAATCTAACAAATGAAAACATAACCATGAGATGCATGAACATCAATGATACAAAAGGAGAGTTTCCAATACAATTATCAAAATATGGTGGTTCCAAAATCACTTGCCTAAAAGAAAGGAATGCAAATGCGAAAATGAAATGTTTAATATTATATTCCCAAGAAAGTTCTCATAAAAAAAAAAAAACATTAAAAATACTAAAATAAATGGTATTGATTAATGGGGCTGGGGCGGGGCCAACTACATCCTTGTCCCCTCCCGTCCCCGCACCAGGGAATTTTTTGAACCCTCGTCCCCATCCTTGCCAAATTCGGAGAATCCCCCGCCTAAGCTGGGCGGGGCGGGGCGGGGCGGATCCCCGCTTTCACAGGTGAAATTGCCAGCCCTATTTATGTCATACAAAATAACCAAAATTCCTGATCTTTTAGAAAATAACTAAAATACCTCTATCTCATAGAAAATGACCAGAAGACCCTTATCTCACCGAACATTGACCAAAATACACCTACTTCATAAAACGACAGACATACCCTTACACAGTTTGTCTATCTACAATAAGTTTGAGAAATAGGGGTATTTTTCTCATTTTTTATGATATGAGGAGAAGAACTGACGCAGTACGCGTTTCTTTGAATCTAAGTGATAAGGATTTGAAAAAAAATCCAAACTCCAACACCCGTTTCTACATGCTTGGCCAAACGTCCCTAGCTGCTACACGTTTTTCGTTTTTCATCTGTAAAAAGAGTCCTAGCATATCATATAGAATTTGATGTTATTAAAGTTAGAGGGTTGGGTTGTTGAGTCTAGTTCAGTTTAGAAATCTGGGTTCAAGTAGATTTAGGAACTAGAGTTTTAGTTAGAAAGGGTGTTGTTATTTTATAAAACCTAGTGCAATTTGTGTTTGCTCGACCGACTATTTTTTCTCTGAGAATAACAAATCAATTTATTTTTCTTTATCCCTTTCTTCCTTTGGATGTTAGAGATTAGTGATTTCATCTCAATTTTCATTGGTTCGAAGAGCTACCTTTGTGGATTCGAATGTTTATTCTATCGGAGGTCGATGACGATCAACTCCCGACTTGTTCTTTGTGCTTTCGGCTACGCCAAGAACATTGCTAACACCAACTCTAACAACTTAAGCTTCAGCCCATCCGCAATATTGGTTGTTTCACACACATTTCGCAAAGTTGAATTAAATGAAAAAGACAAAATCTGAGCCTGCTGCGTGGCTACTCTCACATGCATGGTTCCTAGCAAATCCCTATTTTATATAATGAGACAAATGTGTTTTCCTTTTTAAGCGGTCGGTGAGATCTTTTTGGAAATTGCAATACCTTTTGAGTTTTCCACAGATGGTATCAGGGTTAAATAATAAAAGAAAAGGTGAGTTTGTCTCAGTATCAAAACAAAGTAGTAGTGGGAATATCAGTAGCTTAAATATTATAATTATATAATAAAAAAAACGGTAGCTACTCGTTTTTGCATAACATTTTCTTAAAAATAAAAGATAATGATGTGGGAAGATGTACAATAATACCCTTGATGCCCAATCATTTTCTGTCATGTGTCTCAGTGTGAACACCGTCCTTGACGTCTCTGCTTCTTTAATGAGTGAGTCCCTCCACCTAATTCCTCTCTAAAGCGACTGCTTCATGTGGCCAAAATCTATTAGCCTTCCAAACGAGTGCTTGTCCTCATACCAATTTTCATTGAAAATCGAAGACCCATTCTGCACATGGTTCTATTCAATTTCCATTCTATCCTTCCAACGCCACCTCTATCTTTTGATTAGGGCACGCTTGGCTACCATGAATTTATTTTCATGATAAATTAGCTTCTCCAAGTGCACCTTTGGCTATCATGTATTTTTTTTTCATGATAAATTAGTGTCTCCATGTGGTGAAGTGGCTAAAAATCAGAAAACTAAAATCAGGAAACGAGTTTCTCAAGTGATGAGAAGCGGTTAAAAATCAAGAAAAAAATAAATTTACTCAAAATATGATTTGTCTTTTTCTAATTTTTAGCCATTTCTAACCCTTTTAGCAATCATTTCCCCCAATGGTTTCTCTGAGAATAGTTCACTGCTCGAGGATAAATTCACTCCCTTTAACGTTTTTCTTTCCAATAGGGGTGTGTGTGTGTGAGTGTGTGAGTGTGTGTGGGAAGGGGGAAGAAAAGCATGTAAAACGAGGGAAAAAAAAATCTCCTCAAATTATGATCTACTTTTTCCTTGTTTTTGGCTGGCTAGACATGCTCTTAGGGGTTGTTTGGATCTGCGGAATAGAAAATTATGGAAAATTATATTTTCCAATAAACTTTTTTTATGGGTTTCCTTTTTCTGAAATTTTGTTTTCTATAGTTTGGTTCACATCCATTTACTTTCTTGAATTTTAAATTGCATGGTACCTCCCCTCTCCCGAACATGGTGATCAGTTGGAGGTGTTGTTTTATTCCATGTGAGGTGGAGATGGTTCGAGGTCTGCTTTCTTGTGCGGCAGAGATGGTTGGAGACACTTGGGTTTTCTTGTACGAAATCAAGAACAAGGCCCCTATTTTCTTCCATGTGCAGCACAAGGCCCCTGTTTTTTTTTTTCTTCTTTTGTTTGGTAAGGGCCCTTGTTTTCTTCCATGTGCGGCATAAGGCCCCTATTTTCTTCCATGTGCGGCATAAGGCCCCTATTTTCTTCCATGTGCGGCGAAGATAGTGGAGGTGCTGCTTACACCCACATGGGTGTTCCAGAAGAAACTCTGTTTGTGAGATTGAATGAGGGAAGAAGATGAATATGATAAGCTCATTGGTGGTAACCATGATCTAACATTCTAACCATCATAACAAAACCAGTTTTCATATGCGATTTAGAAATCTTTCATTTGCAATTGTGGCAGAAATCGTCTTCTCATATTCCAGAGAAAGTTTTTTCTAAGAAATAAAAATCCCTAGATCTCTAAGCATGCCCTTAAGTCAGTCGGCAGCACATAAAAACAAGGAAAAATTGCCAATGGGGGATACCAAAATACAAGAATTGTAAACGGGAGACACAATTTTGAAAAATTGTTAAAGAGGGTTGATAACCCCCTTTTGAGAGTTTGATAACCCCTTTTAGAGACTTGATAACCCCAATTCGTCCCTCTCTAAAAAAATTTCATAAGTGTCCCCCGTTCACAATTCTTGTATTTTGGAGTCCCCTATTGCCTATTTTTCCTAAAAACAATTGAGAATAAGAGTGAATAGACCTTTTTAACCTTTGTACAATAGAAATGCCTACAAAATTCCTGGAAATTAATTTCCAAAATTTTCGTGAAGGTTGTACCTCTACCTAAACTTATTATAGGATCTCATACAAGCTTGAATTCTCCGCGAAGCAGGCAGTCTAAGCCTCTAAGGCCTTGATTTATCACCTCCTCAATTAGAACAGCTCATTAAGGAAGTGGGGGATAAGAATCAAGTAGAGAGTGTTAGGACCCACGTAGAGCTCACCCTTAAAAGCTAGCCGTTAAGGGAATGTGGCCAGGTCCTTATAAGCCCATCCATATTCTCTTTCACTTTTACTAAGTGGGATCTTGCTTTCCTGTGGAACTCCAACAGAGCAGATTCAAACAGTATCCCAGTTCATATCAGAATTGCAATGATAATTAGGCCTCAGAAGAGACCCAAAGAGTACAAAAGTTGCAGCCATTGGCTCCTTTTCTTTAAGCAAGGCAGAGTTAAATTCATCGGTAGCTAGTCTCTTGCATTTTAAACTTCTACTAATTTATATTAACTTCATTAATTAGCTACCATAATCCTAAGGGCTTGCGATTTTGAAAACCGATTGCTGAGTCCAAAACTGATTATTACCATAATATGAATCTTCAGGTCATGTGCGCGTCCTCAATATCATCTTTCATTGAAAATGGACTTGTTGAGGCTGTTCTGAAGGGAGGATAGCAAGCCTATCCAAGGATAAAATAAACCCAGGCTTGGTATAAACAATAATAAAATTTGGCCTAATTGAAGCTCGACCGAATGGACCCAACCCCGAACCACCTCAAATAAGTCCCAATCAGGTAGACCTCCACCAATTGTGTGGTGGAGACGTGATGCAGACCTCCACCAATTGCCTAACTATAAAGACAAAAGTTTTATAACCAATTAATCGTCATCCATAACTGATTTGATTTGAATTTAGATTCCTTTTCTAATGTTGGCCGACAGAAACTAAAATACTGTTAAGACGACAAAAAAATGCATGCTCATTATCAAAACATTTTCGTGCAGATATCCTTATTATTAAACTAAATTGAGGGACTGATTCTAGAAGATTTTTCTTGCTTCACTCAAGTTAGGTGGAGCAGGTGAAAGATCCCATCACTAGAGAACCTACTCAAGACTCTTCCACTCACTTTCCCAAACTCCAATAATTCAACCCAAGTTGGTGTAACTTAGAAGGCTATAAACAAAACCCACACTTTCCGAAGTGGCCTCAACATTCCCTACTTCCCCATTCCTACTCAAAGATTATTTTATCTAACTGTAATTAAATAATAAATCAAGCAAGCCTAATGACCAAGATATCCTCCCCTCCACTTCAGGCATGAGGGTAAATCACGCCCGTTTACAGTAGTATTTCGGTCATTTCAAGAAACCATAAGCTCCGCTCCGACTTATTTTCTATAGATTATATTCCACCTGTAGATAAAAAATTCCAAATGTTCAACAATTACTGATAAAAATGGAAAGGTTGCTGATATTGACACTACACTGACTCATCTAGTCTTTTAATATTTGAACAGCTGTCTCAAAATGCTCTCAATGCCCAATTAAAAAAGAAAAGACAAGAAGAGTTTGTGCAATTACTAAAACACAGTAGTGCCAATATCATTATCCTAAATCATGCAAACCTCTAGGCTTTATCCTCACCTCATAAATACCAAAATATCTTTCCTCCAGTTGAGGCTTCAGGGGGAATACGGCCGTTTAATTACAGTGGTATTTCGGGCATTTCAAGAAATGGATCGCTCTGAAAATTTCCAAATATTACTAATAAAAATGGAAAAATAAGACACCATTTGTTTAGGGAAACGATATTACCACGACCATATTTTGATATTTTCACAAAACATCTTGTCTTTTAGTATTTGAAAAGTTGCCAAAAGGTTATTACATTTCCTAAAAAAGCTCTCACAAGCCAATTAAAGAAGAAAAGACAGGTGGGTTCGTGGAAATATCAAAATAAGGCTGTGTTTGCTGATGACATTTCCCTTTTTTTAATGATAAAAAATGGAAAAATAGGAAACCATAAGCTCCAATCCGACTTATTTTCTATAGATTATACTCCACTTGTAACTAAAATAATACACTTTGATAACAGTACATTTTTTTTTTTTTTTCCATTTTCTTCAAAACCTTATTCTGTAAATAAAATGTACAGATCTCAAATTATATCCGTAAAAGACAAAAGAAAACCCAAAAACAACACTAACGGCGTCAAGTAGAGAATAAGAAATAGAAACAAACCGTCAACGATCACCGTCACACATCAACGGAACAGCCGACGGGGAACTGTAAACGGAGGTTGTTTCCGTTCTTGCTATCGGGCCTCATATAAGCCGGGCAATTAACGTTGATGTGGTAATGATTAGAGGTCCATGATCCGACTTTCCAACGGAGACGTCCGTTAATCTTAACGTTGACTAACGAATATCCAGTGCTATGGTCTTGGTTTATAGCATTAATAAGGTAAGGAGAAACGGGGACGTTAGCGCCGTTAAGATAAGGAGACCAAATGATTATATCGTTATGGCCTTGGTAGCTGGGCGGTAAAACGGTGGCGAGAGTTATTTGTTCGTTACGGTAAGACGCGTAAACGTCGAGTCGGTCGTAGTATATGCCGATTCGATCGTTAGGGTTTCGAGAATTGATGGTGACTTGGAGAACGGAGGTGAGGAGATCTGGGGAGGAGAGGTTCAATTGGTAAATGGTTGCGTCTTGGAGGACAAAACGGGGTTTTGTGGGACGGAGGACCAGCCAGACTACTAAGACTACGAATAGGACAAGGATTATGAAGGTGAGGAACGTGGCGAAACATCGGCGGTAGATTCTCCGGCGCCGGTGCTTGGTGCAGGGATCGTCCTTGGCTGACATGGCGATTTCCGGCGACGAGGGGTTGAAGAATCGGGAACGAGGAGAGAGGGGAGTGGATTGAGATAGAAGGAGACAGAGAGAGGGGGTTCAAATAGAGGAGTGTTTGGACGGTGGGGTAATGAAGTGACTTGGGATTTTTGGAAATGAGGTATATGGTCTTTCATACATCTTTATCTCAAATTAATGTCAATTTTGTTTACTCAGGACAGCCCCTCGTAGTGTATTTATGAAGGGATTTACTAAGCGGGCTGGCTTTTGCATGTGAGGACAATCACAGATGAATTAAATGAATAGGACAAATTCTTTGAAAAAGTTAACGTGTGTGGCTGTTCTCACATGCAAAAGCCAGCCTCGAAATGGCTTTCCACGAAACTGCATGCCTAGTAAATCCCATTTATGGAGTCAACAAGTCAAAATTGAAAGGATTTATGAAGCAGAAATATATTAATTAATCTAATAATGATTTATATTAAGAAGGAAACGTATATGTAATAGGGTGGGTCCTTTTTAAGAGTCACCATGTGGGGCCAACTTTTGCCACATGTACTTGATCGGATTCATTGATCCAATTTAAGAGAACGAGTCCATCCCATTATCACCTGCAAATCCTCGATTCTTGATCTGTTAAGTGTTAACCACTGTCCGCACGACCATAATTGGAGGTTGATAGCATCTTTAGTATTGTAAGAGCCGTGAAAAAATATAATTTAAAAGTGTATAACAGAGTAGTGCCATTATCAAAATATGGTCGTTATTTTACTCAAAATTTTATCATAAAAGCATTGATTTTTCCACACTACTTCGCCCCGCGTGCCATTATATAAAGAAGCCCGCATGCCATTAAATAAAGAAGCTTATCGTCAACCTGTATGACCGGTGTGACCTACCAAAAATAATTGTTTATGAAATTGAACTCATTGAATTAACCATCTCCACCATCCAATCGCTACTCAGCCTATGAAGCTCTTGATCAGAATCTATCTCAAATTATCACTTCATTCCATGACTTAAGAAGTAACTCGGGTTGCAACTCGGGTTGGGCACGTCAATTTTTTCGGAGTCCTTCCTACCGGTGTTTAAAAATGCGGATGTAACACGAAACGCGGCTAAGAAAAACCCTTGTCGACTCGTCGAGGATGTGGCCAAAAACGAGGTTGACGCGGTCATAATTTGGAGAGTTAAAGGAGTTTATTGACTATGTAGGGCAAAACGCAGAATGCGGATGTGGTGCAATACGGAACGTGGCCAAGGTAAAAAGGAGTCGACTCGGGAGACTCCCTTGTCAAGTCCAGGAGTTTTAAACACTGCTCCCTATCCTAGAAATTATCTTAGGATGGGCTCGTTGACTTCTTCTGCTGAACCTTCCCTACCCTAGATACGGGTCGGGTCGTGTTTTTCTTTTTTGGGGAAAACCTAATTTTCATAAACCCGAGATAGTTTTTCAGGTCAGGTTGGCTCGGATCAGATTTTTAAGTTTTAGCTTAGGATAGTGACTAATATAGAATATTGGGTCTTCTCTTGTCACTCTGTCATTCGAAGGTAAACTTTCTTAGCCTTTTCTTATGGTTGTACTATTTTGTGGAATTTCCTAGGTACCCTCGCGAATGGGATTTCGCGGCCGGCTGTTGCGCGAGAGAACAGCCACATGCGTACCTTTTTTTTATTCATCTGTGATCCTCTTTTCAGCATGTTTTTCACTTTCTTAAAGTTAGTATCTCTAAATCCGTGCTTAGAATGAATATTTAGCTAGTTGGGAAAAGAGTCATAAAGGAGAAATGCTTTTATCTTCAGCTCTGTTTTCTCTTATTTTCAAAAATCATGGATCTAAAAATTCGTAATATAATTAAGGGCTCGTTTGGATACCCCTTGGATTTGAATTTGGAGGTGAATTTGGATTTATCCAAATTCGGAGTTTGGCAAGCCTTTATGACATTTGGATTTGGATTTGAGTGAAATCCACAAGATTTACTAAGTCCGCATGTTAAGATAATTTTTTGGATTTATAAATCCTTTCTGCGAGAGGTTATTTATAAATCTAAATCTGACCCGTAAGGGGTTAAAATAACCAAAATGTACCAAAAAAGTGTTAAATGACTTAAGTACCCACATGACATTAAAAACTGATCAAAATACATCGTATTAGGTAAAATGACTAGAAAATCCAGAGTAAGGCAAAATGACCGAAATACCCCTATACCAGGTAAAAATGACATAATACCCCCGAGTCGTGCAAAATGACTAAAATACCCTTATGACATAAAAATGATCAAAATAACCTCATATAGGGTAAAATGACTAGAATACCTCAATATCATAAAAAATTACTAAAGTATCCCTAAATCAAGTAAAAATGACCAATGGCTCATAAAAAATGACTAAAATGCCTAAAAATACCATATGAGATAAAAATAATAAAAATACGTCATATTAGGTAAAATGACTAGAAATACTCATATACCAGGTAAAAATGACAAAATACCTCAAATCGTGCAAAATGACTAAAATACCCTGATGACATAAAATGATCAAAATAACCTCATATAGGGTAAATGACTAAAATACCCCAAGATCATGGAAAATTATCGAAATACCCCTATATCAAGTAAAAATGACATATGGCTCATGAAAAATGACTAAAAATACCCTCATGAGATAAAAATATAAAAAATACGCCATATTAGGTAAAATGACTAGAATACCCCCGGATCATGCAAAATGACCGAAATACACCTATACCGGGTGAAAATGACCAAATATCCTGAGTCATGGAAAATGACTAAAACACCCTTATTACATAAAAAATTATCAAAATACCCCCATACAGGATAAAATGACTAGAATACCCCTGGATCATGAATAAATGTTGAAATGCCCCAATATCAAGTATTTTAGGGCTTTTTGGTTTTGTTAGATTTCAAATTCAAATCCAATGAGCATCCAAACAAAAAATAATAATTTAGATTTGAAATCCAAATCTATACGTGGTCATCCAAACGCATTATTTATAAATTTGTGAATTTTAAAATTCTTGATTTCAAATCCATGGATTTTGAAAATCCAAATCCAAGGGGTATCCAAACGAGCCCTTCCTGTTTGGTTAGGATTTCGGTAACAATTTGTGAGTCCACAACTAATTGTTGGACTCAATAATCAGTTTGGGACAAGCAATGGGTTCTCAAAATCCAAAACAAACAGGGCCTAATAGATCATCTAGCAAGACAATTTTAGTCTTAATAAATAGAAACTACTATGATTTATTGTAAACAAGACATAATTTGGTGATCAGGACCATTGATCAAATGGGCCATCACATGGCCTCCTAGTGGGTCCAAGTTTGGTGCCAAACGAAGATCTCAGTTCCAAGATAGAGAAACACAAAATTAATCTTGATTTATCAACGGTCTAGAATCGTTTGATGAGGATAGGATCAAGCGCAATATGCTCGACTTGTACTGGCCAACTATACTCATTGACTGGATCTCCCTACACGTGGCAGTTGGACCATGCCTTCTTCATCTATTTGGTTGCATCACTTTCTTAGGAAAAGAAAACGCAATTTTTATTTTATGTATCTTTTCCGGTCAAACACGTCATGGGACCTACCATTTTGGAAATATACGCTAGTAGAAGCTCCAGTCCAACAAACTTTTGGCTTCGAGAATCTACATAGAGTACTGTTCGCCTGTTTCACCAACCTACATAGAGTTTTGGGATATTTTGTTCTATTCCATTAAATGATATTTCCACGCCCTCTCGCCATCACCTTTTATTTGTCATTTTCTAAGAAGGATGATTGCATTTCCACTCTTCCAAACCTTTTTCTATGTCTAATTTTTTTAGGAAAAGAGAAAACTTGGGTGGAAACACCATTTCCCTTTCTATAATCAGCTTCGTTAATTATTACTATTATCTTCACATCTCACGAAAAATAGAAAGAGCTCTTCCAATTCGCGTCCCTGACTGAAAATACATATACGGTGCATGTGGATGTAATCTGGCCCACACATTATCTGGGCCCATTCTGAGATTACATCGTTTGACAATTCTAATTGCTCAATGAAAGGGCTCTTCGCACATTGAATATAGACCATTTTTGTCAACCAACAATTTCTGTCCCACTCAGCACTCATATTTGTTAACGAGGCACTGGTTAAGCATCATTTAATGACTATTGGGAACATGATATTGCACGTACTTTTATACTTTTACACCCGTTTTGAGATTTTCTCATCAAAGTACATGTAAAATCATGTTCCCAATAGTCATTAAATGATGCTTAACCAATGCCCTAGATGCGTTAACAAAACCCTAAAAAAATATTTGGAGAAGAAACTCTTGGGATTAGCTATCGATAAGTTTTTCTCCAAAATTATATCCAACAACAAAGGTCCACATGAACATAGTGGACCATATCTATCAAGAATAACATAAACCCAGGCTTTTTATTCTTGGATAGTCTTCCTATCCTCCGTTCGTATAGAAAACAACCCAATATGTAAGGAATATTATAAATGTAGTGTAGCCAAGGTTTAAAATTTCGATTTCGGTACCGGTTTCGGACTACCGAAAAATAGAAATTTCGGTTGAAATTTGGTACTCACGTTCGAAATTCCCAGTAGAAATTTTGAAATTTCGGCCGAAATTTTGTAATGCTTTTTTTTAAAAATAAAAAAATGCATTTTCTCGAAATTTCGGAAATGGCGAAATTTCTAATTTCGCCAAATACCGATTTCGGTCGGATTTCGGTCCGAAATTTCCGATTTCGGTCGAAATTTAAAACCATGAGTGTAGCCAACCGTAAAGAGGTGTGTATCTAAGATAAAATTATCCAAGCTAAATAGCCAATCCCAGGGAACAACTTATCCAAGGACATCTATCAGTGTGGGAAAGACTGCTTTATCTTACAGATGAGATATCCGTTTGAGATGGTACCAACTACCAAGACCACGCGGGTGATACACGCCACCTTGCATGACTCAAATTTTGCCTTTTACCATTGATCGTAAAAGTGACTCACTGCCTAGCTGTTTCGAATGAAAAAAGAAGGTTAAGGTGTGACTTTCATGGTTGAGAAAAGAGAAATGTGTTTCATGGTGGGTGATGTAGGGCGTGACAGCAACCTTTACTTTTGCCTTGTCTTCTAAGCCAAATTTGAGGCCATTGATTATGAGGACTTTGGAAAGCAAAGGATCTTTTTAACCTCTATTATTTGATGCCCTACCAAACTTTTGTCCATTGCTTTCCTTTTGCTCTCATGCGCTCTCTAATCATCCTCATAGGTTTCAATTTTCTAAGCTTAAAATGCAAGATTTATGAGTAACTGGTAGTCTGTTAGTACTTATAATTTTTAAATTTGTAAAAGGTTTTTAAAGACTACACAGATGTGAAGACCTTCTAATAGTGATAAAATATGTGCATGTAGGTTTAAGCCTACCTAATGACCAGCAATTATTTAGATCATAAAGTTGACGGATTCAATCCTAACAAAAGGAAGAAAAGGAAAAGGAAACCTATGAATTTTGCTTATAAAAAGATTTTCTTAATATGACATCCATAAATTCAAACACAATTGAACATGAACATTTGTCACATTTGATTTGCTATTCCTTTACTTTTCTACATATAGGACAAGCTGATAAGGGTGTCATTCCTAATTCAAAGGGTGTCTACAAAAACAGGTATTCAAGGGAAATTGGTATTCACCCCCATAACTTTATGCATTTTGCACCGTCTCAATTTTCAGTAACTGATTTGCCTTTTTTTTTTTTTTTTTTTTTTTTGGGGGGGGGGGGGGGGGGGGGGGGGGTGTGTGTGTGTGTGTTGATGATACTTCTTTTTCTTTTTACCATGGTCACCACCTTGTAGTCTTTGTACCACCACTTTCTTTAGTTAAAGAATCACTTGAAAGGGGTGGTCCACATTAAAAAAAAGGTGTAGATTTATCAATCTCCTATACTTTTATATACTTAGAGGACAAATTGAAATGAGTATCATGCCTAATTAAAAGGGTGTTTATACCAGCACCCACTATTTAGTGCCAAGAGCCCCATTATATATATATATATATATATATATATATATATATATTTTCAGTCCAATAGATGCCGAAAAGCTAGAAAGGTTGCTAGGCAGTTAGCAAACCACACAAGCTAAGGATATCCCCCTGAGGAAGGTGATCTACAGCTGCCACCCAAAAAGGGTCTCTTTTTAGGTAACAGTTATCTGACTCTTATCAGCTAGTTGCACCCATAAAGCCCTAACAGAGATCCTTTTAGAAGCTTGGAAACCCCAGTATTCAGAATGGGTTTTGAATATTAAACTAGGATACCTTGTAATTCAGTATTCATGTTCAGTGAAAAGGGACAACACCTAAAGTGACAGGAATAAAATAAAGAAAGAACACTTCATGTAAGGGAGATTCTGAAGGCAGAAAGCCCCAAACATAAAAATGAAAAAGAGAGACGGAAAGAGATAGGAAAAAGAAAAGGGGTCCTGGAGAATCCAACCGTGTAACAACCGATTACTCTAAAAGCAGGGGCGGAGGCAGATATAGCATGAGGGGGGCCATGGCCCCCCAATGACTAGCAAAGTCCCTTTCATTTGCATGGCTGTACATGAATGATTGGCTAGTTTAGTGGGCATGCTCTCCCCCCAGTGTAAATTCCTGGCTCCGCCCCTGTCTAAAAGCCCAGGCCATGTTCAATTAAGATTAATTATGACAACCGATTGTGTTCCCAAACCTATTATAAGACTCAAAATTACATTTAAATTTGATTCCATTAATCAGTTTGGCACTCACCATCTGTTGCCATAATTTTAAAAGAACAGGGCCTTAAGCTGTTAGAGTTGGTTTTATTTAATCATCTATACTTCAATACCAACAAAACCAAACAATCACTTGGCAAAGGACGCATGGTTTTTGTGAGGCTTGAGTGAACAGAGCTTGAGATGTCAGTTGAGAAATTTTTGGTTTACAAACCATTCTTTTGTTGCCACTATAAAAGAGAAAAAACAGAGGTAGAGAGGCTACATATAAAGATGGATGATAAAATCGTGTGTGGAAAGCTTATTCCTTGTGCATTTTGAAGGATATTCTTCTCATCTTCTTTCAAGGAAAGAGAGGAAAATGGCTAGGCTCGAATCTTTTGGCTTCTCATTCACAGTCGTGGGTCCATAGCTTCATCCACCAATAGCAATTAGAATAGGTAGGGATGCAGCTTGGGTCGGGCTCAACCCAATTTTGGCTCGAGTTGGGTTGGCATTTTCTCGGGTCGGGTTTAGATTGAGAAAACCCAACCCGATTTAATTCCAGGTCGGGATAGGGTTGAGGCCAACCCAATGCAATCCTAGAATTTTATTGCGATATTCAAAATCATAAGGGTATCTTTTTGTATTTTATCCCCCCCTAGGGCAACCCAACCCGATTTGGAAAAAAATGGGTCAGATGGATCGAGTTAGGGTGTAGAGATATAGGGGCATTGGTTGACCCTCCTCAGCCCGAGGCTTGAGTTAGGGTTGAGGGAATACTACCTCAAGTTGGTCTAGCAGTGCCCTCAACTCGACCCATCCGGTACCATGTTGTACCCCTATGTAGAGGAGAGATAAGTTTCCCTTTTATTATGTACTGTTTGTCTCATTGTTAGTCTCCCTAGTTTTTCCTAAGCAAAGCCAATAACAACAAACTTAGCTAAAAAATCAATAAAAAAAGGATGGCTAGTCTATATGCTGTAGGGAGTGTTGGGTAGTCATATTTCAAATAGCCTGTCATTTTCCCACTATCAGTCTTAAAAAGGTTGATTAAGTGGAGAAAATAAGAAGGAAAGATGCGTATACTTTCATTCACCTGCATATTCCGAGTGTTCATCATCTTGTTACATTGGCCCATCATAGCATTATTGCTATTACTATTGTTATTAGGGATTTGCTAGGGGCTTTCGCACAAAGGCCCTTATAATTATACGTCCTGTAAACCACCCATAAATTTTGTAACTTCCACTCATGTGGGTTTATCGGATTTTATTACATCTTATGTTACAGGGGATTTGCAAGGCAATTCTGGGGCTCACTTTTGCAGGAGAGAACAACCACCTATGATGAATATAATTAAATGAATAAGACAATCTGCTAAAAGTGAGCCTGAGTGGCTGTTCTCTCCTACAAAAGTGAGGTGCAAAATAGCTTTCCGAAATTGCAAAAGTGCTCCCACCCTGTGGAATGACGAAAATACTACAACACACGCACTCTCTCCACCCTTACCCTTACCTGTAAAATGATAGAATATACCCTTGATACGGCCTAAGATAAGGTGCGGTTTGAGGACCATTCACAGCTTATGTTTAGATGATGGCACCCAAGGTGGCAAATGGGCCGCACGAAAAATGACAGCCCGCACGGCCCGAATGGGCCACAGGCCGTGCCGGCATGAATAAGGTTGAGCTTAAGCATGGCACAGCCCACAGTCCGCGGCCCGTGACGTGCCGTGCCGTCCCGGGACAACAACCACATATGCTCACTTTTTAACTGATTTCGCCATGCCGGGCCGGGCTGGGCTGCTTGTCGTGCTGTGCCGTTTCGTGCCGCGCGCCTAAACCCACAGCCTTGAACTGCCCACGTCTTTGTGCCATGCCGGCACAGCCCACGTCACTGTAGCAATTCGTGCCGTGCTGGCCGGGACTGCCCAATTGCCACCTTGAGATGGCACCCTTACCAAGCCATCGCAATCTCCACCTAAACCCATGGCGCCAACCATTTTACACCCATGAAAAAATATTCCATGGAATATTAGTGGGGCCAGATATGGGCAGAGATGGAGAGAATTGAGATGGTGGGAGAGTAAAAATCCATTAAAAATAGAAAAAAAGAAAAACAATTTGAAGTAGCATATTTTTTCACTTCTTCTAGGTATTTTTCATGCTCTCACCACTCTTCCCCCCTCCTTCCCAGCTCCTATTCTCACAACAGGGCCAACAAATGTTCCATGAAATAAATTTTCATGGTTACCAAGTGGGGCCGTAATGTTGAGTACGACGCCTTTGTCACACCATCACAAATTTCACTGAAATTCAAGCATAGCATGGGCCCTAATAAGGGCTGGGGCCCAACATTTCACACCTTGAAGAAGACATCCTTATCACACCATCACAATCTCCACCCAAATTCATGCATAGAATGTGCCCCGAATTCTAGTATTGGACAAACCGACACATTGCTTTTATTATGTATAATGAAAAAACTAGTGGCCCAATGTTATTTAAAACTTATACATATGTAAAGTTTATTTTCATTATTAAATATCTTATCAAAGTAGATGTCGTCATGGCTAGTAGAAAATGCCAAAGTAGCATGCTCAAGCATTATTCACGAGGAAAATTTTGTGCAAAATTTCTATGGGAAAACTAGAGTTTTTATGTAAAAGAAAGGAAGGGGAGTTAGTAGCAATAAAGAAATTTGCTTTTGATAGTAGAGAAATTTGCATGTAGAAGACTTTTATGAGCTATAAAAAGTTTTACCATTACGATATAGAGATGTGGTGAATAGAGGAAGCAGTAAATTTATAAGGTTTACGATATAGACATTTGGTGAATAAAGGAAGCAGTACATTTATAAGGTTTTAAGGGCCACCCAAGTTTTTCACATGATATATAGTACTGAAAAGACTAAATATCTGATACAAGTACATTTCTCTATAGCTATTAAATATCTTATAGACCGGGTAGAGGGAGACCGAATTTGCACTAAGCTAAAAAATATCCGCTCTTTGAATGGACAACCCTTCTAAAGAAATCCAGAAATTCGAACTCTTTTTAATCCTAAGATCCTGTTTTAATTGCACGAAAATCATTTCTTGTGGGAAAAATTCTCATATGATTATTTTTCGCTTGACGATCTAATTCTCATATGATTATTTTTTGCTTGACTATCTATGGAAAAATGATGCAGTTATGGCTTATTTAGCAGGGTGGGTATCATTATAAATTGAAGGTCCCTCTCCAATAATCAGTTTTTGATCAAATTAAAAGTACAGTGGTTAAAGTTACTTGATTTTATGTGTAATAAAATAATGTAAAACTAGGAAATTCTGAAAAAGATTTTTTTTTCTAAGCTTTTCCCGAAATTTCCTCCAATCCAAACAAAGCCTAAGAAAGCATAAAGAACCATAAAGTGCAACCGCCATCAAATTGGAATGCCCGTGCTTCACTGTTTTTTTTTGGAGGAAACTACATACAGACCCCCAGTGGTTTGGCCAGATTCCGCTTTAAACCATGTGGTTTGAAAGTCGTCAAACACACCCCCTCAACTTTCCGTGGGTTTTTTTAACGTAACGGAGGGGACGGAGAGATGGAAATGACTATTATACCCTGGCGTTATAAACCGAAAAAGAACTTGATTTCGACTATTTTTTCCTAATCTCATTCCTCTCCAACAAAGCTAGGGTTTTCCTGTGAAACTAGGGTTTACGATTTTCGACGGTATGGGTTTTCGAAGCTAGGTTCATCTTCAACCTCGGTCCATCTTAAACAGCCGTTTGTCGTCTTCATCCTTGGGCGTCTTCAACCTTCGACTATATTTAGTTTCATCTCAAATCTTCATTAAAACCAGCCCCTGTTATCTTCTTCCTCATTACAATCCTCATCAGACCCTAACAAAACCCATCTTTACCCCTATACATTAATACCTTAATTTCATCCATCATCACCATTGCAAATTTCAGATTTGTGAGGAGGAGATCTCTTATTTTTTTAGGGGGTTTCTAACATTGTAAAGTGCCGAAGAGGGAGATCATAACGTTGCAAAGAGGGGGATGATTTTGGAGTTTGGAGCAAAAGGGGAAATAAATGGTTCAGACCATAGGATGATCCGAGCCGTCCATTTGATGGGCCATAACGTAAATGGGTTGTGCCCCCAAAATCATTTGCATAGGATGATCACCACCCTCCAATCTATATTGGTTTCCATAATAAGAAATTTCTCTTTATATCTGAGGGCTAGGATCATCTTATGGAAATGGTTTTTTTGGGACACAACCTATTTACTATGTGGCCTATCAAATGGACGGCTTAGATCATCCTATGGTCTGAGCGGTACACTGTCATAGTGGGTTGGATTTGGGTATCAAGGACTCAAGGAGGAGAATTTTGGGGGCCCATCAACGGTTTCTGTTGGGAAGAGAGAGAGAGAGAGAGAGAGAGAGAGAGAGAGAGAGAGATGGGCGAGGGTATTTCTGTCATAAAAACATTAACCATGGTAACTTTTAATCAATCCGTTGGGTTTAACTAATGGACCGTTAACGGAGGGGGTCTACTTAAAAATGTCAGGAAGTTGAGGGGGTGTGTTTGATGACTTCCAAACCACAGGGTTTAAAGCGGAAAATGGCCAAACCTCTATATGTAATTTTTGCTTTTTTTAAAAATGAAATTTGGAATGACTGCTGAAATGACCTTACAGTAGCACAGCCCATTTGAAGAGAGAGAGAGAGAGAGAGAGAGAGAGAGAGAGAGAGAAATTTTTTTATTGAACTCCCTCTTAAACTCACCTTTTGAAATTCCTCAAATCCAAACTGTTGAAATTGCAACTAACAATGAACAGGTTTTGATCTGTCTAAATTGACGTCACCTACCATGGTATTACAATATTAACATGAAAGGGAAAAGAAGAATATGAGGTTTGCTTTGGGGGAGGTCTAGACGTCTAGTATCCCAAAATTAGAAAAAGTTAAAAATTATATGAGGGTTCACATGTCCTTGTTTGGTGAGTGGAAGACTATTCTATACACCCAAGAAGGAAGAGGGACACTAGTTGAGGCACAACTTTTCTACAGTATTTTCCATTAGAGACCATAGGGCCAAGCTCATCGACTCGAGAGTTGTGACAATGTTATACCTCGAGTGGCAGCAAATGAACTTAATTTGAAGATGAAATCATATCCCCAAACATACAAGTTGAGCTTGGTTGAACACTTCTAGAGGTAAAAATTCCCAAATATGCATAGTTTCTTTTAGGGAGATGATAAATTCGCACCCCTGTAGGATGATTCGCACCCCTTTAACTTGAATTGACATCAAAAAAATGTTTAAAGAGAAGGAAATGTGGTAGACTTTAACGTTTTTTGACGTCAATTCAAGATCAAGGGGTGCAAATTATCCCTCAGGGGGTGCGAATTTATCATCACAGCAACGTCATCCTACAACTCAGCTTGAAGTGGACGCTGCTCTCTTGGAACTAATTCGTAGGGGGATCGCCCTTCTTTTTTCATAGGAAATAAGTAGAAAGATAGTGTATGGTTTGATACAGCGTCGATGGATGCACGTCACATACTACTTGGGACATCATGAGATTTTGACTGGAGTCCTGCTATCAACGATGGGAGGAGCATTTACATCCTTAACATGAACAACGAGAAATTTAGTTTGATGCTGTCTAAGGGTGACTCAAAATATTTAGTTAAGTGATAGGTCCCACTATCTTTTATATCTTATAAGCTTGAGTTATTAATATGGCCTGTTATTAGTTTCTTTAAGTGCGTGTTTGGCGTACCGTTTGAAACACCGTTTGACGTTTGAAACACCGTTTTGCGGCCAAACGGCCGTTTCGGAGTGTTTGGGTGCGCAGCCACCATCTCTTAATTTTGATTTTTTAAAGACAAAAGAATTAAAAGAAACCCTAGTTTCTTACTTTCTTCATCTTCTTTGCAAAGTTGCAAACCCACTCATCTGTCTCACTGCCTCAACGCCTGCACTCATCCGTCAAATCCGGCCGTTAAGAAGAAGAAGGAGAAGAACCCCAAAGGTATAGCCATTTTTTTTTTTTTTGGCAATGATGTTTAATTTTAATAGTGTTTGAATGAGATCCTAATGACCTTTTAATATTGGGCCTAATGAGAGAGTAGTTGAGTTACATTGAGGCGAACCAAATAATGCCATTTTTGGTAATTTTACTACTAAAACTCCGTTTTGGGGCATTTGCAACCAAACACACAATACCTCCGTTTGCCGTTTAAAATGTCGTTTTGATCTGGCGGACCAAACATGAAAACGCCATTTGGCAAATTGCCGTTTTGAACCAAAACGGCGTTTTAAACGCTATTTCAAACGGTACGCCAAACACACCTTAAGTCATGTTTCATTTGTTAAGATGAACAAGTCGCTTTTGTTTAGAAGTTTTAGGACGATGAAAGTCGCAAGTTTTAGGAGAAATTGAGTCTTTTATTTTTTTTAATGGATTAGGATTAGAAATTGAATGTTATTTTTATTTTTTTATTTTTTTTAATGGTAAAAAATTGAATGTTATTGAGGGCATACATCTAATCTCTCTCTCTCTCTCTCTCTCTCTCTATATATATATATATATATATATATATATATATATATATATATATATATATAAGTAAAGCTGAATGTTTCACAACGTGGTGCTGTCACGTGTCACCCCTCTATACGCGCTACTTCAGCGTATAGCTATATGCGGAATTTCCAAAACAATCGAAATGACACCCCTCTATACACGCTACATCAGCTTACATTTCCATGCGGACTCGTCTAAAATCTCTTCCTCTATCAAATTCTCCCTATAATCTCTCCCTCTCCCTAAGACAAAAGTGGGATTTCGAATTGCCCTTAATTCAATGCTTTCTGCAGTTCTTGCTCACTTTCTCAATTTGAACGTCCACCTCTCTATGGAATAAAGAATTCCTATTATAATTAAAAACTCTAAACAAGAGATTTGATCAAATAAAATCGGAGAGAAATATCCTCTTTCCATAATTAACTAATAAACTTCCCTTAAAAACTCCTACTCCACGGCCAACTCAAAAGGAGATTACCTAAGAATAGGGAAACAATAGAAATCCGTTATATATCTCTAGAAACCCTTTCCCTTACGTACCTTTTGCATGTTATCCCAAAGGCCCTGTTCACTTCTTTTCCCCGGAAAGGAAAGGAAAGGGTTTCGTTTTCCTCTCCTTTCCAGGTGACATGGCAGAAGGAAAAGGAATCCAGGAAAACTGTCAAGGAAAATGTTTCGTTTTCCTTAGAAAGCCTCTTTCCGATATATTTAATCGGAAACCAAATCTCGAGTAACAGGGAAAAAGTCAATTTCCACATCATTTTTAGCTTTTAAATAAGAAATTCCACATCTGATAATATTTTTCCATGGAAAAGAAGTGAACACAGAAATTATGTCTTGACAAGGTCTTGTCGGGAAAAAAAAAGGCTGTTTTCCAGGGAAAACAAGTGAACAAAGCCAAAAAGTAAGTTTAGAACGATTTTAAGAAACCAATCAATTCAGAGACTGCTGTTGAAAAGGATGAAGACCGCCCAACCTCTCTTCTTCTTTTTACCATCTGCTATGGTATGTGTTCTTCTAGCATTGTTTTAATGCTTAATATGCTATGGTATCGTCAGCTTCTGAATCATTAGCAATTTTTTTTAGATTCAAATTTCTCTTCTAAACGGATCCTTAGGGTTGAAATAACGAATGCAGATCTGATATTTGGCTTCAATTCATGCTAAATCCTTTTTTTCTTTTTTTAGGATTAGAATTGCTACAAGCAGAGACATGATATGTTTCATATCAAGAGAATACATACGTTTGTTCAACATGATTAGTTCATATCATTTTTCGCATCTGGGTAACTATAAAAAATGTTTAGCATGAGATCTGAAAGTTGAAACCGCCAAAGATTTGAAGTTCTGTATGTTTTTCTTATTTACATCATTCAGTCAATGCAAATAGAGAGCTATTTGTATCAATGGGAAAAAAGCAATGCTCAATTTCCACCATAAACATGAGCAACATAAGTGCACTACAGACTTTGTTTTACACTACTTCAATTACTTTCTCACGGCTATCAAGAGGACTCAAGATGACAATACACAATTTGTTTTATACTTCTCTAATTAGATTTTAACGGCTGTTATGGTGCAGGGGATACAATGATTTGTGTGCAAATACATTCAGTATTTATGTGCAAATACAATGAATTCCGTAAAAAAAACTGAAGGGATTAGTTAAATTTAACATCAAGGTAACCACTTTATTTTACCTTCTCCCCCACATTCCTTTGTAAAATTATTTTATTATGTTGTTATATCCCACATCACATATCAATCTCTTCCTACATTGTCTTATATCCTTCTATATAAGAATACTTCTTTCTGCTCTTTTCATTCAGGGTAATTTTTTCCAACAAAAAAGTTAAAACTATGTTAAAATCAAACGTGCAAATGAAATCTAGGTTAGGGTCTGTTTGAAGGCATACTTCATTAAGTAGAAGCTCATAATCCAACAAACTAGGGATTTTAATGCTTTGGTGGAATGCTTTAATGACATATTGTTACATGGTGGAATCCGATTATTGCATTTTTAATGGGTTTTTGGTGAAGGTGTGTGATTTGTTTCCTCTAAAATTCTTTTGGTATTGAAATTTCCATCTTCTGTTGTATTTTTTTTAATTTCTGGAACATATTTTTCTTCAAGCAGCTTATCCTAAATATAGAGGTCTGAATAGTGGTGCTGTCTGAGTGAATATCACAGGGCAGAAGTGAATACAGCATAAAGGCATTGAACCCAATAACAGCCAGAGTGAGGAAGGAGGCCATGTTATCAGTATATGTTGATCTAAAGTGAGATCTTTTTAATGGGTTTCTCAGACAGAGATTTTTTTAAATGATATCCCCTAAAGGCTTTTTATTTTGATTATTTACAGGCCTTGATAAAACTAGATATCTGTTCATTGTTGTATTGTGGTTTTCGTGACATTTGGGGAGATAATGTGAATTGCCTGTTGGAATAAAATGTTTTTCGCAATTGCTTCTAAATTTACCATCTACCCGTGCATCACACGGGACTGCAACTAGTATGAATGTAAAACTTCTTTTGGGGCAACTATAATTTTCGTGTATAAGAAACAAGGCTTTGGGGAATGTTCTGCCTGTTTGCAGGGTGGGATATATTGAAGAAGACGCTGTGGGAGTGTTTTCTTCTAATTTTGTTCTGAGTTGGAGGAGGATTGCCATAGCTGTAATAAGCTTGGTTCTATCTTCTGTTGCTTGTGATTTTCAGCAAACTACTTGGACTCTTCCACAAGGTATTTTTCCGAAATTCATGACTGTTTTAGTGAATCCATAAAAGTGTTAAGAAATGAAGTGAATTCTTCTAAATTTTCAAGATAAAATTCAGTTTTAAGTTTCGACTGTCTATTGTAGATTAAGAAATGATAAAAAAGGACAGTATTTTCCAGAGAATAGGGAGTTCCTATCATAATCCAAGAGTCCTTAACAGGAAGGTTCACTGCAAATACAGGACACAAAATTCTGTAAATGAAAAATTCAGTTTCAAGTTTTGACTCTATTATAGATTAAGCTTGAAGCTATTCAGTTTTAATCCTTCAAAAATTACAAGTTGTTCTCAGTTTTTGAAATTATAGGGTTCTGAATCTTTAGCCTAACACAGTGAGTTGGCTGTTAACTATTAAGATTTTTTGGAATCAGTTTCACCAATGATGAAGTAACACAAACAAACTGCAAATTCACAATGATGCATGTAACATGGTTTTCATCACGGAAATGGGATTTGAACCCATGGCAAAAGAAGTGATTAAGTAAATGATGTCCCACAACATGTCGTTTATTACTTGAAAAGCATAAATTTAGCAGAAGGCAGAATGAAGTATGCTAGATTGATTCAGATGTGAAGACAGAAAGACCATATTTGAAGCGCCATATAAACCAGGAGAAAGAACAAATAGGTTTCCAGAAAAAAAGAGAGAGAGAGGAAATTGTCCATGTCAGAAAGAATCACTGAAGTTATTTTTAAATAATGATGTCCAACAAAATGTCAAACCACCAATAACTAGAGACTACTACTATTTGAACCCACAAGTTTGCTTGGAAGCACATACAGGTTTATTTAGATGCAAGGAGAGGGAGGGTCATTAGCTAGTTTATCCAAAGGAGAGTTTGCTTGTTTATGGACAAGTATGTACATGTAGATATCTGAAAGTAAAGTTGCACACCAAACCTATCATAACAAACATATGACCAAAATCCCAAGGGAAATAGAGAACTGTGTGACATGCCCATCTAACTACGTAAGAGAGGCCCACTTCAGTTAACAGGTCATTTTTTGAGTGCTGCTTCTACTATTGTTAAGGCACCAGCAGTTCCAGCTTCCCCACAAACCAAAATAAAGAAGATAATATTGTTTTCATTGTAGCCATCATTGGGAGAAATAAATGATTTTCAGGACCAGCATATCTGAGAGGACACCACAACCTCAACAACAATCTTCTCTGGCATGCCAATAGTTCCCACCACCCCATCAAAATTTTATGATGATTCCTTTATTCCACCTTCCCCAAGCAATCAGTCCATAATATATCTACGTCCTCCATAATTGGATATAAGTTTTGGTTCCAGCTAAAGATATAGGAAGCAACATACAGTTTGTATGCACCAATTGAGCAAAGGGTACACTTAATCTGCTCAGGTGTCCTTTTCTTTCTTAAGGGAAAATATACAAATGTCATATCCACAATATCCAGTTCATGAAGATGGAGCTTTATAAAAAGGATCCTAACTTAGTTCGCAATTCAGCTCAGAAGGTCTTTCCATTTCTCTCCTGGATTGGAATGTTTCCGTGACTTGACCATTTTGTTGTTCTATTTAGGAAAATATACTCCTATGCGTAGAATAGACAAATAGTATAAAATAATGTAGAAGAACACTTGAGAAGAAGCACAAAAAATGACTAAATGGGTCATCAACAGTTCAACCTCTGTTTAAGGTTTGGGAGGACAAAAGAAACCCTAAATGCAACAAAATTTGCGGTATTTGATAGATTTTAACCCTAATACTTTAAAGGATCCGCTTTTCCCTTGAAAAAACCAACAAAGATGGACAAAACCTGGAAGAAGAAACATTCTCACAGTAACTTCCACTACATTTCTAGTCGGCTTCGGAGGAACAAGGTGTTTTGAACAAAATATATCAAACACCTTGTTTCAATCGAAATTTCTGAGATTTTCTGAAATACTGACCAGAATGTTTCATAGAAATTTTTGTTCTGGATTCCATTCCGAACATAGACTTTTTTGGAAATTCCATTGGAATGGAACGTGACAGCTAAGGATCTGATCCTCCAATGAAGAGACACAAAAGCAAAGATTTTATCCTCCAATGAAGAGACACAAAAACAATTGATTTTGATGCAGTCCATATATGGGTCCCTTTAAACTAGAGTGCCTGATTTGGTTCCATCAACTTGATGCATTTGATTGTTCTGGGTAGGGTACTACAAACCAATCCATAAAATCATCTAGCTATGCATTGGCATGGTCTCGTTCTATGTTCTTTCTCCAAAAGTTCTGGGAGGAGGTTCGCTACAAAAATAAAAGGTTTCCCAGTAGAGGCTTAAATTTTCCCTTCATTTTTATTGGGTTTCCTGCATTGATGTTCTGAAAGCATTCATAAAACCCATCTACAGAGGCCGTTTGGCTTTACTACACTTAGAACACTACTTCCGAAGCCATGACTCCTCAACTTCTTCTTTTAGTTTTACGTGCTACCAATACTACCACTACAAATGTATAATCATTCACTATCAATGTACTATTCCTAATATGCTCTAAACACGCCAAACTTTCTTCATGGACTGATTTTCAACAAGGTGTTGCTTTAGCCAGCAAACCCACCCTTTTTTTTATTGAATGGTAGAGCCCACCCTTGGTTGATTCTATCCATTGGAATATTTATCCATCTAGAATCCCTTGAGCATCACTTGAAGATGTTGAGACTTGAAAAGATTGGAGAGGAACGTATTCCACAAGCCGAACTGATGGAAGATCCAAATAGTCTATATCCAACTCCATGTTAATTATCATTGTTTTGAGAAACCACACGGTTAGGAAGGAAGGATTTCCACACCTTTCCCCAAAAGAAGAGATGAAATTTCTTAGGGCCCTAAAAGGCATCTCTAGAGGAGTTAGGAGACATAATACAAATCATGATTCTACATTTCTGCCGAAACATCTTTTTCCGGCTGAAACATTTCAATTTCGGTTGCTACCGAAACGAAATTCAATTGGATTCGGAATAAATATCAAATTTCACCCAAAATTTCGAGATTTCATTAATGTTTCAGTCGAAATATGTGAAACATGAAACTTTTTCGTACTAAAATCAAAATATTTTTGTTTCACTAATGACTGAAACTGAAACCAAAATTTAAAAACCTTGCTACTAATACTACCACTACTACAAATGCCATTCCAAAAAAAAAATACTACTACTACAAATGCACTATCCTTCACTATTAGTGGAGTGACACTTTCTCTCTTTTGGTATGCTCCATGAATGCCAAAATTTCTTTTTTTTTAAGAAACATCTACATGTCATGTTTCATTATCTCCAACAAGGTATTGATTTAGCCGATAAACTCCTCTGGTTGATTTTTACCATTGTGGTCTTCAAGATCTGCAAATTTCCATTCAAAAACCCTTGAACATGGCTTGAAGATGTTGAGAGTGAAAAAGGTGGAAAGGAACTTACTTCACAAACAGAACCGATGGACGCTTCAACTAATATCTCACCATAACTGATCGAGGCGGCCTGTAGCTCAACTAGTTGAGGCCTTGCACCTCAACCTGGATGTAAACACCCCCCCCCCCCCCCCCCCCCCAAAAGAGAGAGAGAGAGAGAGAGAGAGAGAGAGAGACTACAAGATTGTTTCGAAAAGAAGGCTTTCCCCAAAAAATGGATGCAATATGTTATAGCCCTAGAAAATGTCTCTAGATGAGTTTGGTGGGATTTATCAACAAAAAAGTTTCATTCAGAAAGTAACCATTGGAGGACTTCTGTCAACACGTGGTGTCCCATATCATGTCAAGGAGGTCCCTTCAGACCAAGCAATGAGATGGGTAGAGAACAACCTCCCATGGAGGAATAAACCTATTCATATTTCACACACCCTAACTTTCCCAAACCTCAAAATGGGGATTAAAAAAATGGGGAGATCCCTTATTTTTACTGTTCTCACCCCTTTAACCTTTTTTTTACTAGCATTCATCGTCAATACTGATAACTCACTTTCCCGATTATCCAAAATCTATGGAGTGTAAAATGGGGGTTGATCGCAATTGAGGGATGATTGAGAATATGATGGAGATGCAGCAAGGGATCTCCCCCATGTTCAGGGTGAGCTGTGGAATTGACATTTCCATCACGCTGAAAATGCCGTCTATCCGTCCATCCATTATTAAGTCGTTGTCATGTCCTTGTCCTCATCTGTATAACACAAGGACAAGGCGTTTTGGTTTTCGGTTTCAGTTTCTATTATTGTTCCTAACGCCCCCACTCAATCCCTTTCCGACATGAACAACGGCAGGGCCGAAACCCACATACAAGTCAAGAGAGGTGCCAATTGAGAGTCGTCTGTTAGGAAGCTCAAATTCGGGGAAGGGCATCGATGTGATCCAGCCATGAGCACTTCTATTTTACGAAAGTTTCCATTTTTAGAGTAGTGTCGATTTTGGGCACACTTCCTATTTTGGCATTGTTTCCAATTTGGCATCCTAGATGTGGGGGCTGACTATACATTTGCCAACATCGGACCTCCCCTAGATGTTGAATGGGCCATAGACCCATAGTTAGGTATATATCATAGATCTGATTTTGTGATACCTTAATTGCACCATTACAATTAGTAACCTCTTAAATACTCTTATACAAATTTGGAAACTCATAAGAATAAAGAACCATAACTAACGTACAAACCTTCGATGTACTATTTAACTTTCGTATGCCTAAAAGATCTCTTGAAATTTCTTAATGCAATTCTAATTGCAACATCATCGTACTACATCAATGGCCTAAGATTACTAACCACGTCAAATGTAACAAAAAGGTTACCAATAAAAACACTCATCACTTGTGACCTCACTTAGATAATTCATTACGGCCCTAAGTTAATAATGTAGGATTAAAATTACCTTTTTTAATGGCATTCTGAATTAAAACTGCTAATTCATAATTGTACGCAATTATTAGTGTTAGAGGCCAATACCTCGAGAATGTCGACGTAAGTTATTACTACTAACACTCATTACTTTTGATGTCACGTAGATAACTCAATATGATGCTAGATTTGACGACTTTGTCATTGTCGATATTGCACGACCACCCAATAGGATATCACCGATAGGTTTATGTTCTAATTCAACAACGAAATCAAACTTTATAACATGATTACTGCCAAAAATCTTCCATGTGTCACTGCACATGTTCTCAACCATACTCCAAGATGCAAACAAAAAAAAAAGATAACCAACTTGATTCAAGTGCAGCTGGGTCAAGTCAACTAGAAGACTAGCCATGTCTTGATCGAATCTTTTAAATCAAAACTCTGTATTTGATTAAAAAAAATTAAGACACTAAACACAAAAAAAGAAAGGGAAAACTCAACGAAAGAGAGAGACCAATGACGAGCAAGCATCCAGATTCACTTACCAAAACAAAACCCATTCACATTCAACGATTACACAAGTACACAACCATGACAAGACCAATCCAATGGATTGTAGTTAAATATAAAACCTGAAAAATCAGGAGGTTTGTAAGGCAAGATAAAGATGCACTTGGTGGCCTAGAAGGAAGGGTACAAACCAACAAAATCAGGAGGCATTGGGATCCACGGTCTCAGAATTGTCAACAAAGTCTCGCTTGGTAAATGGTTGTGGAGGTTTGGACAAGAAAGGGATCACCTGTAGACAAAGACTATTGAATGCAAGTATGGTGCTTGCTTTGGTGGGTGGATATCTAATGATAAGTACAGATCTGGACCTCTAGCAATATGGATGGATATTCTAAGGTAGAAGCATAAATTTCAAGAGGGTATCAGATTCATGGTTTACTTCAGGGCTTACTCTAGTAATAGAGTTTAGTCCTGGCTTGATAAGTGGTGCTCAGAGCGTACCCTCTGGATGGATGACATTCTAGGATAAAATCCAGACAATCGACCATCTTTGTCGCCGTCGGATGCTCATTATTGATCATTGTGCCTTTGTGTGCAGGCGGGGGAAACAGTGGATCATTTGCTTCTCGACTGTAAGCAATGTTCTAAAAAGCGCTGGGCGGCTGACTGACCTCCCAGCGCCCAGGCGTTTTTTATTTTTTTAGATATTAATATATTTTCATAATATCTTGCATTTTTTTTATATAAAATACAAATACTTGAATACATAACAATCCAAACCATTTTATGCATAAGAACTAAACATTAAATAATAACAAAATGTCAAAAACGCCCAAGGCCTGGGCGGCCGCTTCATCGCCTGGGCGGCTGCGTAATAACGCCCAGGCGGTAAGACCGCTTTTTTAAAAGCCCAGGGCCTGGGCGGTGCGTTTTTTCTGCGCCCAACGCCTAGGCGGCCGCCTTTTAGAACAGAGAGTCTGTAAGTATTCTAGATCTGTGTAGGCAAAAATCCGTAACATGTTTGGAATCTCAGGAGTGTTCCCAGCTCATATTGATGACGTCCTGGCGTCTTGGTTTTTTTGCACCTGGGCCTAAGAAAGGTTTGATCTTATGGAAACTTGTTGGAAACAATCTAGGTTCTTTTGAAGAAACATAATGCTCGGACTTTTAAAAATAGAGTCAGAAGCGCCTCTTTCTCATTTGAACAGATTATTTCGCTAGCAATCGCTTGGGCAAGAGCTCTCCCTTGCTTCAAGTTGTACTCGATCACGGATATCAAGCGATGTTGGATGGAGATATGTATGAGCAGGTATCTAGATGTGGCGGTAGACCTAGATGGAGTCCCCCGAACTAGGATGGTTGAAGTTAAATTTTGACGGCTCCAGCGTTGGCAACCTGAGCCCAACCGGCATTGGGAGCCTTGGCAACCTGAGCCCAATCGGCATTGGAGGTCTTATCAGAGACAATATTGGTGATACCAAGTGGGCTTTCTCTGGGCCAATTGGTATCAAGTATTCAAACAAAGTCGAAATGAGGGCGACTATTCTAGGTATCAGATTGTTGGTAGAGGAACTATGGATAATATCATTGTGGAGGGGTTCCATTAACATAATCATGTGGCAAGATGGGACACACACACACCCCCTTGGAGGTTTTTAGAGATGCTATTCCATGGAGGGTCTCTCAGTTCGATTTTAGGCTTTCAACATACACAAAGATAGAAAAATATTGAGACGGACAGGCTTGCTCGAGCCGGAGTCGATTGGCCGATGTTGGAGATTTTTGATATTTTGCCTCACTGACTTTTATTGTGCTCTTTTTCATTGATTTCTTGTTGTTCCCCTTGTTTTCTCAACCTCCTCGGTTGTGGGCTTTTCACATTAATAAATTAACACCAATTCAAAAAAAAAAAAAAAGTAAAATCCCAAAACCTAGAAAACACCTAATTTTGTTCCTATCATTTTCTCATAAAATTGTAATTGTGCTTGGCAGAGAGCCATCGGACTAAGGATGAAATAGAGAAAGAGAGATGGTTGAAGTCACAAGTGTCACCTTCATGATCGAATCATGTAAATCAAAACTCTGTGTTTAACAAAAAATTACTACACTAAACACAATAAAATAGGAAAAAGTCAGTGAAAGAGAGATTGACAACGAGTAAGCATCCGCATTCCCATACCAAAACAAAACCCACCCATTCACATTCAAAGATCACAAACCATGACAAGATCAATCCAATGTACAAGTATAATAGTTAAATATAAAAGCTTAACAAAACCCAAATCCTAGAAACCAACTAATTTTGTTCCTTCGATGTTATTATAAATTTGAAATTCTGCTTGGTACTGAATCATCGGTCTCTGTAAGGATGAAGTAGAGAGAAGGGGATGGGGCTGAAGTCACAGGAATCTCTTTTTTCTCCTTCCAAAAGTTGAAGCCTCAAGTGACAATTTTCTAGAGGAGAAAACAGGAGAAAGGGAAGTAGAAGAATGATGGGGATTAAGCATAAATCGTAGAATTTAGGGTTTCTAAAATTCATGAGTTTTTGGAGAATGTCATTTCAGTAACACCCATATCTTTGAGAGTTCTACTCCCTTTATTTCCTCTCAATATCTATCTACATATCAAAAATTGAAACCCTCGCCTTCATAAATAAATGATCTCTAAACACCTTTAAACCTATCCAAAACCCAAGAAACAAAACCCAGAAATATCATGATCCAACAACCCACCAAAACACAGCCGAAAATTCAAAACCACACCATTATACAGAAAACCCATAAGCAACAATTATCTATAACCCCAAATTTATAAAAGTAAAAGCATCAGTCATCATCACCACAGCATGTTAAGTTGCTAAAAAGAAGAAAAAAAACACAAATCAGTCCATACCACCAACATTTCCCACATACCAAATTGAGAAATTACCAATCCCCACCCATTAATCTCTGTAAGAAAAAGAAACACATTCACAGAACAAGATTAGACACAAAAACTCACAGATCGACGTCGCACTGTCTCGGTCCAGTCCCGAACAAGGTTCCCAACGCAGTAGCATTCGAATACGCGATCTTAACATCCTCACAGAAAACCCTCATCAAATGCCTCCTAGTCCTCCACGCCCCAGACCGAAACCTAACCCAAGCAACCAACCTAAAATTGAAATTCACAGCCCCAAGGCTTCTCTCCGCCGCGATATTTCTCATAACCTTATCTCCAACATAGAACGAATCAACAACCATCCTAGCTCGAACCGTGGTCAGATTTCTCTTAGCCTGATAGAAAGGCTGGAGGGTAGTGACGGAAAGGACATCCTGACCATACACGACTGAGGCAACGATGCGATCATAATAGATGTTCATTTTTTTGTTAGGGTTTCGGACTGAGAAGGTGAGATCCCAATTGGCAGTGAGTTGAGAAGAAGAGGAGGTGTTGAGAGGGGAGACGGAGGCGGAGGAGATTGAGAAATCGGGGAGGCGAGGGCGGAGGACTAACCAGATGATGAAAGTTATGCCTCCGATGATAATGAAGAGAGCAATGGCTGAGATGAGGAGGCGGCGGAAGAAGGTGTTGCGCTGTTGCGGAGGATAGGTTTGGTAGTTTATGTAGTAGGGTGCTTGTGCTGGGTATGGGTAGGCGGTGGCGCTTGGTTGCGCCGCCGGGTAGGTTGGTTGCGCCGCCGGGTAACCGGTTACCGGTTTGTTATGTGGATCTTCTGCCATTGACAGAGAGGGAGGGGGGAAAAGGAAGGTATCGAAGGAAAGGATGAAAGAGAATTAAAGAGAGAGGAATACGTGTGGGTTCTATATAGACTGGTAAAGCGCGTTTATTTATTTACTCGGTGGAAATGATATGTTCACCGCCTATTTTTTCATCATTTTTTTTAGGGAAGTGATATCGGCACGAAAATATTTTGATGATTGGAAAGACTTGGCGTGTCTTTTACTGTTTGAAGAACTGTTTAAGGTTATTACGGTTCCTGAGAGATCTCTCAAGTGGATTAGAATAGAAAAGACAAGTGGAGTTTGTGCAATTATTTCAAGATGGTTGTACTGATATCATTCCCTTCTTTAATCTGTTTTGTTTGCTTTTTTCCGAAAATTGACAGCACATTCAAGCTTTGCCAGTGTCTCTTTTCTAAATTGAGGGGTGCAAATTATATTCAAATGCGCCTTTCCAAAAGAGGGGGGCAAAGGACGCTCCTATTCGTCATTAAAGGATAGATTATATAGTTGCAAACGGTAAAATCCTGTGATGGTGTGACCCTTGATGTTTGATCCCACAGAAGCCTCTTAAAAAGTGAGTTGCTGTTGGATCAAACATGAAGGGCTGGCACTAGGGGTGCAAGTTTGGCCCTGTGAGCCCTAACCCACCCTGACCCGCCCTGAGCCCGAACAGGGTCTGGGTTGGATTTTTCAACCCTGGGGCGGGCCAACGTTCATTTTTTAGGCCCTGACTAAGGGTCGGGTCGGGTCGGGTTTAGTTTAGGGTTGATACCTCGGGTCAGCCCGACTCGGCCCGACCCGGCCCAACCCTAAGTTTTCTATTAAAGAATTGAACCATCTCTTTTGTTAATGTTTTCTATTATCTTGGATTGATGTTTCTTTAGATTATTATTATTGTCTCTGTTGCTCGTCATGCTATTGAATTCATAATGTTTTATTTCGTTCCCTTTCTGTATTTATTGATCATTTTGTTCTATATGATATGTGGTTGTTTTATTTTTGGCACTCTTAATAGGTATTTGCACTAGGGTCAATCAGGGCAGCCTGCCCGCCTCAATCAGGGCCAATCGGGCTGGCCATGGTAGCCCTGAGCCCTGCAGGGCGGACATTGGGTTGAGGTTTCTTTGGCCTTGACTAGGGTCAAGGCGGGTCAAGGCCGAGATAATGGGATCCAGGGTTGGGCTAGGGTTTTGAAAAACCCGACCCTGTTGCAGCCCTAGTTGGAACCATATAAAAACTCCCATTAAAGACTGTTATTATTGTAATTTTATGTGCCTTCCAAAATGGTATTTGACCAATGGGGGCGCCCTTTGCCACCTTTTTTTTTTTTTGGCAATGGTGCCTTTCAATCTAGCAATCCTTTTTCTAAATTTAAATCAATTTCACTAGCAATTTGTTTTTCACCATTGTTTTGAAAATAGATAAAAAAAAAAAAAATGGTGTGAAGGGGGTGGAATATCATTTCTCTAATCTAAATTATATAAGTTATGCTGTGGCCCAACACATGGACGGTTTGGATCATATCATTATCTATGTGTGGCTTTATAAACCTATATTTTTCAAAAAGTACGTTACAGTCCACATCATAAGATGATCCAAACCCTCCAATTGTTGGGCCACAGCATAAATACGTTGTGGCCCAAAAATCATATCCATAAGATGAGCATAATCCTCAGATCTATAGATCTATAGAGGGACTGCACATTGTTGAAACTTCTATAGATCAGAGGGTTAGGAAATGATTATTGGGGCACAACCTATTTACGTAATGGCCCAACAAATGGATGGTTTGGATCATCTTATGTTGTGGCCCGTACGGCCCTTACCATAATTTTTTTTTTTAAATACCGGCTTAAACAGCCACACTGCATATAAAATCTCATTATATGAAGTACCTTGTTTTGATAATGACTTTTTCTTTTTAATTATAGGCTAAAAAGATGATAGTGGGGCCCAACTATGATGTCCTCTGTTCAATTCTAACTATGATCAACGGCCTGAACACTCTTGGAAATTGTAAGCGGATTAGATAAGTATAAGAGGCCTAAAACATCGACAATGGAAAAAAATTCATGAAAATTGAGTTAACAAAACATTGGAACAATTATTTTCCATGGGAAAAATTCCAATGAAAACAGCTCGTAAATTACGAAAAGAGTGCTTATTATTACTATCACAGCATGCAAGAGCCAAGTCAGCCAACTAGAAAAGTGTTGGGATTCTCAATCCCTAATCCCACTCTACCCCTTTGTTATACCCTTTGTTATCCAGTAACGACATTCCTTTTATCTAAAATTCAAGGCATTTACACCTCCTTGAAAATGAAAGTCACACAAGAGGTGGGAAACGATAGGAAAGTGGGTGGAAATTCCATTTGGTGCATCGCCCCTGTAGGATAATGCCCCCCCCCCCCCGGTTAACTTTAACGCTTTTTGACGTCAATTCATGTTAAAGGAACGCGCATTATCCTCCAGAGGGCGATGATTACTCAGTAAGAGAAATGTTGCTCCGCCCCTGGATGGGATGATGACTACATGTTTATGTGGCCATTGATCATATAATTTCTACCAATTACGAGACCAAAACTGATTATCTGGTTCTGTTGGTTTTGGATTTTGAGAACATAATGAGTCCAAAACAGATTATTGGACAATCCATTCTCAAAAACAAAACAAACAGGGCCTAAACATATAATATTCATGTCACGAACCCGAATCAGTTCCGGGGAAGACCAGCGTCTTGATCCACTTAAAGTGAAGGATCAATCCTTCATTGTGCACAAAGATAAACTTCCTGGAACAAGATTTTTCATTGATTTAAGAAAGGACAGCAACATATTATTTATAGAAAACCCCTAATCTAGATAACCCTTATCTCTAAAACTCTTCCTACCTATACTAAAAAAAACTAGAGAGCATATCTAAAAATAACAAATATCTAAACAGATTTATTTCAGCGACCCATTTAGTCATGTAAACGTTTTGGACTCGCAATCGGTGCATGGCCTGAAAAATCTTCCATAATAATGCCCTATAATAGATCTGATGCTCAAGCATCCAAATTGAGTGAAACAATTCATGAAAAGGGCCGGCGGCATTAAGCTGAAATGGGCATAACTTGCACCAACACATATTATTTGATGTGCTAAATGAATCACAACCTCAAGAGACAACATATGTCTGTCATAAAAAGCATAGATTACATACAAACTCAACATATAGCAGATGGAATTTCAGCCTATCGCTTTGGCTCATTCCACGTCTTCCCCTCAAAAAATTCACCCAGCATCCGGTCAAGATCCTCCGGAGTGTATCTAATGTATTTCTGAGGGTTCTTTCCGTTCTCGATCAGAGGCCTAAAATTAGATCCAAACCCTATCTTTTAGAATCACTAGAAAAAAGAAGAATCTGAAGAATTAAAGAGTGGCATCAAAATATTGTAAACCCTGACTGTACAATTTTATTTAAGAAACAATGATTGAGTGAGCCCAATCCATATTAAATACACATATACGGCATAAAATAACCTGCATATATGCTGGAATATATAGGTAGTTCATAAACACAGTTAAAAAACACAAGGTACAGATGCACATCAATGTACACAGCTGTTGGAAAACATGCAAGAAGGTGCTTATTCTCTATGATACCACAAAGTTTGTTTTTTAGATTGATATGATACAACATATAGTTAATAAGAGTTCTGTATTCAATTATTCATAAGGCATCTATGTCTAATACTCCATAAAAATCAAGAGCCATAGTAATGCAGTATTTGTGCGACATACCCGTATACTTATCTGGTTTTGTGACAAGTATACATGTACTCGAATATTTGAGGTTCTTGGAAGAATCAGACACATTTACGAATGTATCAAACAAGCAACGCATGGGTATACTCTAATATGTGAGGTTCTTGGAAGAACTATAGACACATTTAATAGTGTATTATTATCGCGTTATTTTCATGAAAACGATTTTTTTTTTTTTTTTGAAGTCAAGGGATTAGTTTGGGATTTTGTCGTTTTATCAGAATGATGAGATAAAATCGGGATATTTTGAAAATATCGGAGATAATTGTGGCATAGATTTTACGTAGGCAAACTTATTATGGAACCGTGTTATACACTTATCAGAGTTTACATGTTTTCATACCTGAAAAGTTGGGACCGTTCCAACACGGAATGAGTACATTCAAGTTAAATGATGGAAGTCATGAGTTACAGGAAACATACCCAAAACGTTTGATAAACGATCTGTAAGCAGGCAAGAGAACTTCGGCGACTGCCAGCCTCAAAGATTCTCGCAACTCACTGTCGGGTACTGTCCATTGAGATTGTCTTTGATGAAGCTCCTCAAACTGGATATTGAATGTCTTGAACCTGAAAAATGGACCACAACTCAGAAAGGTTGTCATAATAAAAAGAGAAAAATACAACCTAATACACATTTCTAACCTCTCTTTCACCACTGCTTTTGAAACTCCACTGCCACTTCCATCGCCTCCCATTGCACTACCACTGCCTGATGAACCCATACTTTGAACAGAGAGAGACAGCAGAATCTGCAACAGGAGCACCAAGTGGTTAGCTCCGCTCACCGATGTCTTCCAGTTAATGATAATTCTTTATCTGAAAATAGAGCCTCAGTGGGAATGATTTTTTGTTTCACAATATAAAGTCTTCAAGTAAAACAGAATGGTTTTGCACACACTTCTTAGCCCTGGATGCAACAACCATTTATCCGTTAAGTAATCAGTCTTTTCAATTGATTAATGGTGGAAAGTAGATGGTGAGGAATGAACATATCTTGTGAAATAGTAAATGGTGGAAAGAAATCTCTCAGATTTCCCAGTAAAAGGAATCTACTCACAGAAAAATATTGAGCAGTTCTTAGAGTAAATATTAAACCTGAAAACAACATGCGACCACAATACTATGAAACTTGGCTTTGGCATATGGTTTGCATATTTATGTTCAAGCATACTGATTGCACAAGAAACAATTAAGTAGATAAATCAAGGCTCGCATAGAGACTGTACCCAAGGAAACCTTTTCCTTGTTGTTTGCTGTTGACAAAAGAAAATTTTGGTTTACTGGACAGAGCTGATTAAGATATGGACATATCAGATCCACAAAGAGAACTATGAGAAAATAGAGAACAAAGCACATTTAGGGGAGCTGCTGTTCATACAGCTGCTGGAGGGAGAAAACCCTTCTTCAAGAATTCAAAAATCTTCAATAATGAATGAGTTAACAGCATAAACCCTCCTTAGTACTGTGTTAGTTAATGCTGATAGAGGGGAGGAGGGATTTTCTAGGAGAGAAGGGTGTTAAGCATATAATAGTCCCTTCAAACCCTTTCTTAAGAGAATAACATAAGAAACTAACTTAAATGATAGTCTTCACCACTAACTTAGTAGCAGCTAATTTAAGTTATAAGTAATGAATTAAGCAAGTGGATTTAAGAAAGGGCTCAAAGTGTAAAAATTGAGCCAAGGCATCACAACAAGCAAACTAGTATATGTGAGCTTGTTACACATTTCACTTAAGAGTTTATAGAAGAAAACCTTTCCCCAAGCAACCCGTTTATATTGATTAGCATGTTGCTGCACAATCCTTCTGTGTCTTTGCACCCAATCGTCCCCCAATAGATCCTTCGCTTCGGACCTGGTAATAGTACAGGAAAGAGTTGGCGGTACATATATATCCCTGAGGAAAATGACATGATCCAATTCCTATACAAGAATATTTACGCACCTGCGTACAGATCTGACCATATAGTGAATATTATTCATGAGAAATAGTTGAGTCAAAGCAGGATCCTTATATTGCTTAGATTTCCCATCCAGGTTAGTCTGAAGAGCTTGCATTATCCGCATTGTCACAGATGCCAACTGTGAATTTGTTTCTCCTACATTTTCAAACTCCTGAAAAAGCTGCTTCAGGGTTGACTGATAACTGTACATGCTTAGCACATGGCTTTGTCAGATCAATCATGCTTAGACATACATGTCCCATAAGCCAAAAGATCAAATGCATGAGAAGCAAATTTCGCGCAGGATTCAAGGACATAACTTAAAAACTATGCAGAATTAGTGAAACTATTTTATTTTATTTTTTTTGAAATGGAGAACTAATGAAACTTAAATTTGAAATTTTATTAATATGGAAAAAATAGGAGATATTCAGGTAGCAGTTGGCAGCCTTCAGTGTTTGCTTCTTTGGTTGGGCCGCATGCAGTGGGCGGATCCAAACGATTAATTTTCTTCAAAAACTTGGGATGTGGTTAGTGGATCGTTGTTCGCTTTGCCTTGAAGCTGGAGCGTCAATTGATCACATGTTCATTCATTGCAAAGTAGCGAGAGAGATTTGGAGTAGTATACTTTCACGGTTTGGTATACAATGGTTATTCTCTTCCACATTATTTAAATTGGTGATGTGCTGGGAGGCGATTCCGTGGAAGAGGAAAGGTAAGGTGCTTTGGAGAATTTGTCTTCTTGAGACCTTGTGGGTTATCTGGAAAGAGAGAAATTCTAGAGTGTTTGATGGCCATTCTAAATCTTCACATTGTTTGTATATTAAAGTGATTGAACCGACTATTGTCTGGGCGAGAAGCCTTCCTTTATTTCGCTTTGTTTTTAACCTTCGATCTTTGGGAGGGATGGGAGGGATGGGAGGAGGCCTGCTTTAGTTTGGAGAGGCGACCCCAAATCGTTCAAGTTTGGGAGGCTCCTCCTAGTGGTTTGATTAATATTAACTTTGATGGCTCAAGTTTGGGGAACCTGGGTCCTGCTGGTGTTGGTGGCCTATGCCAAGACTCCTCTGGCTCCGTTATTTGGGCCTTTTCTAGTCCTGTTGGGGTTTGCGATGATAGCGAGGCGGAGGTTAGAGCAGCATATTTGGGTATCAAACGTCTAGACAAGGATCTTCTTGATATGGTTATTGAGGAGGGTGATTCTAAAAATGTGGTGAGGTGGCTTCATGGGACGTTGGTTCCTCCATGTAGATTTGCCCTTTTTTAATGAGATTTCTTACCTTATTAGTGGGTCCTCCATCGTCTTCAGACACATTAGAAGATCTGGTAATAGTGATGCGGATAGGTTAGCTAGGGATGGAGTGGGGAAATTGGGTTTGGAGTGGTGTGATTTCCTTCCGCCTTGATTTTGTTTATTTTTTTCTTCTTTATTGTATTTTTATTTCTCTCTTGTATCTTTTGGTGGACCATCTCGATCTCCCTTCTTTATTGAATGAATTTTGCAACTATTCAAAAAAAAGAAGCAGTTGGCAGCATTGTTGTATAATGGCTAACATATATTAGGCTGACCATTGGAACTATGTAATAAAGATTAAGGATCAGAAATCCAAAAATTCAACCAGCAACGAGAATGAAATGAAGCAAAATGGAAAGTGCTAAAAAAAAGATGAATAATAATCAACAAAAAGTCTGAAAGCGGAATCATCAATTCACTAAATTTTAGAGTTCTAAAAGACAGACATTCAGTATTTTGATAACAAGCAAAAGAAAAAAAGACACGCATGCCTTAAGTAGGATGAAGATCAAGGTCATCCACAATTAGGAATCACAACTTCTCCAATGAATGAAGTTTTTTCTAGGGTGTAGGACTCAATCCAAGAACCAAAAGTGAGATTCTAATTCTTAGAAGCCACCTAAAAGCTCATTGTAGACATTAGTGTGAGGATCCAAACTTCAAGGTGACATAATTATTTGAAAACACCATTGGTAAAAAAAAAGGGCGGGGGGGAGGGGGCACGAGGCTCCCGCCATTGTGGGGTCTGGGGAGGGCTAGATGTACGCAGCCTTACCTCTGCTTTGCAGAGAGGCTGTTTCCATGACTTGAACCCGTGACCACCAGGTCACAATCGAGCATCCTTACCTTGCACCACGGCTCTCAATTGGTGTTGCTCATAAATAGAAAAATCATACTTGTGAACATTTTTAAGATTGAGGAAAATTTCAGTCATATTTTAGGATGTCATTGACCACTACAATCATACTATTTAGTATTCCACTGACCAGTAAACAACATAGTGTGTCGATTCACTTCATAAGTAAAAACCGCATTAGTCAGAATATACACATGTATGTATGTATGCATGTATATACACAACTCAACTCAACTCAACTAAGCCTTTGTCCCAAACTAGTTGGGGTCGGCTAATGTATGTATGCATGTATGTATATAATAAATGAGGAAACTGTTGGTGCACTCGAGCGCACCAAGCTTACGGTGCACTCGAGTGCCCAATTACATGGGTCCCACATTTTTTGTGGTGATCCAAACCATTCATTTGCAAGGCCCTATCATAGATGGGGTGTGTACCAAAAATCAGGTCCATTGAATCATCCTAACCCCTCCAAAAGTAGAGGGCAAAAATAGGCAGATTTGTGGACAAACAGTGTCTGTCCATTTTGCCCTCCACAAATGGATGGGTTAGGATGATCCTATGGAGCTGCTTTTTGGTAAACACCCCATCTAGGTAAGGGCCTTTCAAATGAATGCTTGGGATCATCCTAACAAAGTGGGCCCACATGAGTTTTGGGCACTCGAGACCAACATTTTCCTCATAATACACACACACACACTAGTAAAAAACCTCATGCGATGCACGGGCCGACAAAGAACTGTACGAACCACATCATAGGTTGATCCAAACCGTCCATGTGATGGAACACAACATCAATAGGTTGTGCCTGTAAAATCATTTCCATAGGCTGATCCTAGCCCTCCAATCTATAGAGGTTTCCATAATTAAAAATGCATAAAGGAGGGGGGTAGGATTGAAATTATGTGGCTTTAATGGATGCTTTTGTCAAAAAGCATAAAGGAGGGGGTAGGATTGAAAATATGTGGGTTGAATGCGTGCCTTTGTTAAAAAAAGTCAAAAAAAGTGATGTCTAATTCTCATAGAATTTTGGGAGAAATTCAAATAATTCTCTCATTTTCTCTTCTGCTATATAGTATATAGATATGAGAAAACGGTTCCTACACACTTGTGTAGATAAGTTATCTACACACTAGCTTCAAATACAATGGGGGGCACACTGTTTGGGTGATCCAAACCATTCATATTTAAGGCCCTCACATAGATAGGGTGTCCACAAAAAATCAGATCCATAGGATCATTCTAACCATTCGAACTGTGGAGGCAAAAAATGGACTAATTTGTGAAGGTTTAAAGACGTCCATTTTACCTCCACAAATCGTAGGGTTGGGATGATCCTATGGATTTGATTTTTTGTGGACAGCCTATCTATGTGAGGGCCTTTAAAATGAATGGCTTGGATCACCCAAACAATGTGGGCCCCCATGTATTTTAAGCTTGTGTGTAGATAACTTCTCTACAAAAGTGTGTAGGAACCCCTCTTTCTCTCTCTCTCTCTCTCTCTCTCTCTCTCTCTCTCTCTCTCTCTATATATATATATATATATATATATATATATATATATATATATATATGATTTGTGGACACAGACACAGGTGTCGTGTCGACACAGACACGGAGTGTCGGACACGGCGAACCCCCAAAATTTAGAAACGGGGACACGGCTAAAATAGAAAGTATATATATGATACAACAACAAATATTAGTTTGAGAAGAGCTAACAAGAGTTTATAATAAATGAGGTAAACACAATATGCAATAATAAAATAAAATGTCACACTTGACACAGCACAAAAACGTGTCCACACGGCCAACTTAAGTCTAACACTTACAGCAGTACATTTAAAGTGTCCAAAGGAGTGTCGACACGGGTGGACACGCGTGTCATGTCGGACACGTGTGTCGGCAATAAATTCAAAGTGTCGGCTAAATTATATATATATATATATATATATATATATATATATATATATGAGAAAATAAAGTATGTGCAGCTGCACAGATAAGCTATATGTTGCATGGGATCCAAAGCATGGGGGGGGGGCACATTTTTTTGGGGGATCCAAAGCATTCATTTGGAAGGCCCACCCATGGATAGGGTGTGTACCAAAAATCAGCCCTATAGGATCATCCTAACCTAATCAAAGTTGGAGGGGAAAATGGACAGACACTTGGAGGGGAAAATGGATACAGTGTCTGTCCATTTTCCCCTCCAACTTTGATTGGGTTAGGATGATCCTATAGGGCTGATTTTTGGTACACACCCTATCCATGGGAGGGCCTTCCAAATGAATGCTTTGGATCCCCCAAAAAATGAACCAATAGGGATGTCTTTGGATCCCATGAACAGATAGCTTATATGTGCAGCTGCACATACTTTATTTATATACATATATGTGTGTGTGTGCGCGCGCGCGCACGTGTGTGCGTGTGTCATGTTTTGAGAACTACTAAATGTAAATATCGATGCATGTGTGTGCTATTTTGCACGGAAGAATGACCTAAAACCCATCTTAATTTACACTTATTAAAATACAGTCTAGCCGCTGGCAAAATGATTCTGGAAGTAAAGGAGGGATGCAATGTGCAAGAGAAGAAAAAGACACTCTTATCTGTTAGAGATGGAGCTAGGGTTAAAGAAAGAAATAAGAAGAGTAGAGATATGGGAGAGTCTCCACTAGGGAGCTCCTCATGTAAATGATGTATATAGAGGCCCAAATAGGGCAACATGTGTACAATAACTACAATACCCTCTACAATACATATAATACCTAATCTACCCTTACATGTTATTCAGCACTCCTCCTCAAGTTGTAGTGTATATATTATGGAACTCCAGCTTGCTATAAAGAAACTACAACAAACAACCAAAAAACAACAAAACATTCAATAAGCTCATGCACACATCCAACTTGGTATAACACTCTGCAAGCTGGTGTGGAGAATACATAATGAAAGCATAATAAAAGATACCGGCCACCATGAGAGTACAATCGTCGAGATCAGCAGCCACCGAAAAGGAACAACTCCTCCTCAAGCAGTACTATGGCGAGGGTGATCAGATCAGCCCCCCCTTCCCCCCAAATTAATGAGAGCCCGGCAAATAAATATGTAGGCCGCAAAGGATCAAACAGAGAAACCTCAGTAGGGAAATAGTAGCGATCCAACGAACAAAAAAAGGGCACACCAAAGGCGCGCACATGAGTAACAGCAAAGCAGCAAGAGCGGAAACATCAGCTAAGCAGCACAACACCAATAGAAGAAGAACAATCATCGGAAATGTGATCGGAACCAACCAACGATGGGCAAACTAACGTCTAGAGACAAGGTCGACGGCGTGAACATCGTCGCCTGAAGGTAAGAAGGAAGAATAAACCAACAAACGATGGGGAAACCATCGTCTAGTGACAAGGTCAACAGCATGAACATTGTCGCCTAAAGAGAACCAACCAACGATGAGGAAACCATCGTCTGGTGACAAGGCCGGCGGGATGAACATCGTCACATGAAAAGAACCAACCAATGATAGGGAAACCATCGTCTGGTGAGACAAGGTCGACGGGGACATCGTCGCCCAGAGAGAACAATGCGAAGAACTGATAACCAAGAATGGTGAAATATATCAAAGAGAAGAAATGACAATGCAAAGAGGAGACAAAACAACCATAGAAGGGTGAACAAAGGAAACACAACTACACTCCCCCTCGGCAAGACTACATGAGCACGGAGACAACAAGACATAAGAGAAAGAAGAACACCAACCAAAGATAACACTAAGACAACAAGACAAGAAAACAAGACAACACTCCCCCTCGAGAAAAGACAGAGAGGACAAGTGTGACTACAATACCCTCTACACTACATATAATACCTAATCTACCCTTACATGTTATTCAACACTATCAAAAACAAAAACTGACACTATAAAAAAAACAAAAATAACCATGTATAGGTCATATGTAGAATGAATGAAAATATTTGAACGAATAGCTTCTGGAAAGAGCAAGATTATGTTGGAACTACTACCATTTTTAGTTAAATAGCTCCAATCACTGCAGTGTAGTACTAGAATGGAATATTCAAAAAATTACAGCATTTAATAAAAAAGAGAAGTGGTAGAAAAAAGTAAAATCAATGGTTAAATGGACTTACTCAAACAGAAATTTCACGTAATTAATTACATAGCTAGTGAGAGGATGGACAGTTCCATCCTGCACAGCAGTTTTTGTGGCATCTTTCTCCACGGCTTCTTCAAAATCACCAAAGGTTTCTTGGGCAGTCTGGGCCAGCCTTTTTGTCAAAGTCAATGAAGATTCTCGCATTTCAGTGCAAGCTTTGCCCTCAAAAATAGTTTCAATCTGCCCAAGAAAATCAAGTTCAGTTAATATAGAAACACTAAATCTGCATGTGCTCAAATAATCTGTGAAAAGCCAAATAAGACTCAGAACAATCGACAAATGAACAATACCATTTCTTTGATTAAATTGATTGAAATGAGCCTACCAAGATCCATATATTAGAGCCAACATACATAATATAACCATGACAATGGCCATGGCTGGAATTACTGCAGACTGTGAATGATATTGCAAAATTAAACTATTGGAATGCTTTTCTCTGACTTTTTTTTCCTGAACAATCACAAATGGACCCTTAACTTTTATCTACATGCCTTATTGTATCGTTTTCACTTTAATTACATACGTTTGCAGAGAGCATTCCTTCTCATGTGAGATCAATTTCATGTGGCAGGGATTCTTAGGAACAATTATTGTGTCAAGTCACTAAGTCAGTTTAATAAAGGGGGATGCATCTAACAACATTGACAAGCAAGGCCAGGATAAACAGACCAAATCACTCGACACATTATCCAACTCAATGGAGTCATTTGATAGTGAAATGGAAGTACATACATGAAAGCTAAGATAGATCTGATTTCTTATGAACGTGCACACCATAAACCAGATGAAACACATGCAATTTTCCATATAACGTAAAAAAACTTAAAGGATAGCACACGGTTGGAGATACATATGAATAATGCAAGTCGCCATTTCCCCACTGATTTGATGGCACTGCAGCAAGAGGATCAGTGGCAAGGTTTTAAATTTTGGTTCTGGTTTCGGTTTCGATCGCTACAGAAATGGGAATGTTTCAGTTTCAGTTGGAAATTTTGATGGAAATCCTGTAAAATCATGGAAAGGTATGAAAACATATGCAAAAGATATAATTGAAAGATGAAACTTCAGAAAATGGTAGAAAAAACACAAATACACACTAAGAAACCATCATATGTGCAAGGCAACCATGAATAATGGTTTTAAAATGTTGAACATCTATTGACATGCATTGCCGCACATGTTTGACAATTAAGTACATACAAATCTCATATGCAATTCATATAAATATTTATACATAATACATGCACCACATTTCACTTCCGATTCATATAAATACATTTATGTAATACATATTGATATAGTGTACCACTATTACACTTAAAATTTTGGTTTATGCATTTCAGTCGTTTCGGCTTCGGTGGGGATGGAAACAGAAACATTTCGACCATTTCGTGTCAATTTCAGTGGAAATTAAAACCATGATCAGTGGCAGAAACCATTTTTCTTGGGTTTGAGTTTCATAATCAGTATTAGAGATTAGCTCAAACTCAGAAATTTACTCATTAGTAGATGTAAGTATTCCATGCAGAGGAGACCCCTAGGCATACAAAAGCCCCCAACAAAAGATGGAAGCACTTAGATTTTGGTGGTATAGAAAAAGGTACATTGGTAAGACCATTGTGGCTGAATTCATCTATAATCATGATGGGTTGGTCTCTCTAAACAGGTGTTGTCAATGTTTGCAAAGGCATATCAAAGCTCTGCTAATTTCATGGCTTTAAATTTCAACCAAAACTAACATGAAATGACAAAAATGTTTCCATTTCCATATCGAAAACAAAATTGTAAGTTTATTAGTGGTATGTTATTCCAATCTGTGTTACATGATTATATTTATATAAATTGTATTTTGTATATGTATTTATATGAAATATATGTGAAATGGAGTATGTATTATATTATCAAACACACGCTAAACAATTATTTTGTGTGTGTGGTTGAGGCGGCGGCGCCGGGGGGGAGGGGGGGGGGGGTTGCTTATGTGATGGTTTTTAGTATGTATTTGTGCCATCCGAAACTGACATGTTTCCATTTTCATCACGACCGAAATGTATACTGAAACCAAAAACCTAAAAGCATGTTCATTTACTCTCTAGTTGATTCCACTAGGGCGCCAGTTAAGTTATTGGTAAGTTTTGTATTCAGCTCGGATGCTAGTTGTTATTAGGAGATGTCCAAGAATATGATTTCATATGGACTAACTACAAACATAAAATCCCTTGGCAATTAGAGTACAATGGTCATACAACCAGAGAAAAGACCAGGAAGCTAGCAAAATTTAGGGTCATATTTAGATCCCAACCAGTTTGGGACAAAGGCTTAGTTGAGTTGAGTTAGATCCTTTGAAAATCGGCATTCATTCATTTAGATGGAACCCTTCTTTTGTTTGTAGATACATGCATGAACCGGGCAATCTTCATTTACTAAGGCATACTGCCCAAGTCATTGTCTTTAGCTTGCCCTTCAATGCAATCCTTTTGGAAGATTGAGTTGATATTACTTAGAATGGAATGCCTGGCACTTACTTCCAAAGAAAATGGGCATACCTGGATCTTGCTAGATAGTATCTCAATTGGCATTGTAAGTACCAGATGCAAGCATTGAAGATGAAGCCGCACACATCAGTCCCAGATCCTCCCCTCCATCTAGCTCTTCGTCATTATGATCTTCAGCCCTGACCCCATGAACTGGAGTTGGTTGCAGACATTCATTGGAACAATGCCCAAGTTGATTGTAGGGGCAGCACATAATTGATTATTTTCTGCAAATTCTCCAACGGTGTCACAAAGGATAGATTTGCTCAACTCGGTTGTGGATTCACCATGTGGAGGAAAACTGAGAAATGAAGATGTTGATGAGAAGTTGAATGATGGAGGACACAACAACATCGATCTTTTTTAATCGACATGGGCCTGTGGCATGTGGAGTTCGAGGACGAGATTGTAATGATCGAGACTAAGGGAATTGTAGTGAGGATCAATTTTTTGAAGCTCAAGAACAGACTTAATACACGTGAATATAGGTAGGAATACCCAAATTCCATGATAAATTCATGTAGAAGTTTCTTTATAGGAGTTTCATAAGCGAGATGATTCTCTTACCAAGCATCAAAATGGAAACTGTTTGTTAATCCAAAAGATACTACTATCCTCAAATTTGCTACTCTTTTTTAACGTAAAGGCCAAAAAAATGGGGAATGAAGAAGTGCAAATAAGTAGAAGAATAATTAGTCAGGAAGTGGGAGATGGACTCAGGCAAGACAGAAATAGGTGGATGACCAACATTGAGAATGAGGTTGTGGGGAGGTTGAGTTCAGCTCTCAGAGCCATAGCACTTGGAGGAGCAAGAAACATGATGTGGTGGACAGATAGCGTGTTGAGGCTCGAGTACAAAGCTATGGTGTGTGAGATGATGTGGGTTAAATCTCTACAGGATGAAATTGGTATTTATATTCATATGCTGATGAATATGATGTGTGGTAGCCAGGCAAAATACATCAAAGTTGATTATTGTCAATTTAATAGGGAGTTGGTTATGTCCAAGAAGATTTTAATGCCCCATGCGAAATCAGAGGATCAACTAGGTGATGTCTGCGGGTGTAGGCCTTTTTAAGTCTGTGTATCAAGCTGAGCATGATCAATATCTATGCTCCAATATCTATGCTCCAACTTGAGGAGGAGTATTAAGAGTGTACGGTTAGTCTTAGGGCAGTTTTGTCGTTTCAGATTATTAGGTAAGCATATACAACTCAACTCAACTCAACTAAGCCTTTGTCCCAAACTAGTTGGGGTCGGCTAATGAATCCTTTAGAAAATTTTCATGAAGAAGGTGAAAAGATCTACCTGGCTCAAATTGACCAAGTCTAACCCTGACACTACTTCGGTTCAACTATATGGACCACTTTCTTCCATTCTATTGTATCTGTTCATGTTCTCTGATATGTTCCTAGCCCTCAAGTCTTTCCTCAATGTTTCTACCCAAGTTGTTTTCGGTCTGCCCCTACCTCTTTTTACTCCAACTTGGCATGTGTCACTTCTTCTCACTGGAGCATCCAAAGGCCTGCGTTGGATATGCCCAAACCATCTTAAGCGGTACTCTCTCATCTTCTCCTCAATTGGTGCCACCCCCACCGTTTTACGTATGTCTTCATTTTTAATTCGATCCAACCTTGTGTGGCAGCACATCCATCTAAGCATTCGCATCTCCGCTACACTCATCTTATGCACATACTGCTTCTTGGTGGCCCAACATTCCGAGCCGTACAACATGGCTAGTCTCAGAGCTGTCTTATAAAACTTCCCGTCAACTTGGTAGGTATTTTTTTTTTTTGAAATGGCAAGATGAATTCATTAAAAAGGAAGGGGACCGAGGTGGGCCTCAACCAAAATTACAAAAAAATAAAACAACAATAACAAGAAAGACAAATCTCAAGGAGGGAGGAAGTCAAACCACTCCAACTCCAACCTCCTAACCCCACTTCTAGCTAAGGAGTCTGCCTCCCCATTAGCAGATCGCCGAACATGATTGAAAACAATAGATGAGCCTGCAATTAAATCATCTATTTCATCAAAAATAGAAGAAAATCTCCAAGGAGGCGACACCAACCCCTTCAACCATTTAATCACATTCAAAGAATCTCCCTCCACAATAGTGGTATCCATGCTATCTCTCTCAAGCCTTTTTATGCCATGATAAACCGCCCTCACCTCGGCCTCCGAGGCATCACAAACTCCAAGAGGGCCGGCAAAAGCCCATATAACTTCACCACAAGCATCCCGACACAACCCACCAACACCGGCCGGGCCCGGGTTCCCAATACTCGACCCATCAAAGTTAATTTTGAACATTTCATTAGGCGGAGCCTCCCATCTCTGAACAATCGGATGTCGGCTCTTCCTACTAAAGCAAACAATCCTCCAACCCTCCCATAAGTCAAAGGCTGATACAAAACGGAAAGCCGGTAAACTTCTCGCCCATGAAATAGTGAGCGCAATAATTTTCATATATATCCAATACGGAGATTTTGCAACTCCTTCAAAGACACGGGAGTTTCTCTCTTTCCATATCACCCACCATGTTGCAAGAAGACACAAATTCCACAATACTTTGCCCTTCTTCTTCCATGGCACAAAGGTCCAAAGAAGAATCAACTCTGGAATAGAAAATGGAAAAATCCAAAATATGCCAAATCTCAGAAATATCAAACTCCATACCTGACGCGTAAAGGAGCAATGCATGAAGAGATGATCCACAGATTCACCATCTTTCAAGCAGAGGGGGCAATGGTCAACAAGCATCATACCGCGCTTCCGGAGGAAGTTAATCGTTTGAATCCGATCACGACATACCGCCCATCCGAAGAAACCAACTCTAGGCGGGCAATGAAATTTCCATACCTCGGCTGAAATGGAGGATACACTGCAAGGCAATAAGCTGAAATAGAAAGATTTGACAGAGAAAAAACCAGACGATTCCGCAGTCCATACTCTTTTATCCAAACCGCTTTTCTTAATGTAGCAACCATCTAAAAGCTTAAGAAATTGGGCAACCGACTCTAGCTCCCGATCAAAGAAGTTCCTTCTAAACCTAGGGGACCAAACTAAACTACCCCCTTCTCGAGCAAAGCATTCAGAAACAAAACTCTCTTTCTCAGCGGCTACACGATATAAATTTGGGAATAAACTCATAAGAGGCTCATCAGCACACCACACATCCCTCCAAAATTTTATTCGATCCCCCGAATACACTCTAAATCTAATCCTCAAAAGAAAAGCAAATGACATTTTCAAAATGTCACGCCAAACAGTCAGACCTTGTTTCTTGTAATGGTTTTTAGATTCCCACTTTCCCGGCTTGCACCCATATTTACTCCCAATTACCCTAACCCACAACTGAGAATTTTCCTCCCCGAACCTCCATAACCATTTTCCTAACAAGGCATGATTAAATTCTTTCACTCTCCTAATACCCAAACCACCATTCTTAACAGGTAAGCACACACTCTTCCAACTGACCAAAGAAATACCCTTTTTCCTTTCATTGCCTCCCCATAAAAATCTACGTTGGATTTGTTCAATACGCGATACAACACTGACCGGGCATTTAAACAAAGACAAAAAATATATGGGAATATTGGCCAACACCGCCTTAACCAACACAAGCCTTCCCCCTCTAGAAACAAGATTTCTTTTCCATGATTCCAACCTCCTTTCAATTCTCTCTACAACAGGATCCCACAAAGATTTTTTTGGTCTCCCCACCCCCAATGGGAGACCCAGGTATGAGGAAGGCAATTGATCAAGCTGACAACCCAGAGTCTTAGCCAATTCAAGCGCCTCATCCTGCGGGATGTTTAGGGTATATAATCTAGATTTATGAAAATTGGATCTCTGCCCCGTAATCAACTCATAACATCTAAGGGAAGATTTTAAATTCATCGCTTGGATCATATTTGGTTCACAAAACAGGAGCGTATCATCAGCAAATTGAAGATGAGACACTTCTACCTGCTGGCTTCCAATCTTAAAACCATTGAATAAGCCCAACCCACTCCCTTTAAACATCAATCTGCTAAGAGTCTCCGCCACGATGACAAAAAGAAAAGGGGATAAGGGGTCACCCTGCCTAAGTCCTCGAGATGACTTAAAAAATCCTTTAGGGGACCCATTAATCAGAATGGAAAACCAAGCCGAAGAGACACAACCCCTCATCCATTCTCTCCATTTACTTCCAAACCCCATTCTTCCAAGCAAGTAATCTAAGCAATCCCATTCCACCCTATCATAAGCCTTCTCCATATCCAATTTGCACATAAAACCTCCCATGCCATTTCTAAGATAAAAGTCAATGGCCTCATTCGCAACTAATGAGCAGTCAAGAATCTGCCTATTAGCCACAAAAGCACTTTGGCAATCTGAGATAATGGATGGAAGTACCATCTTTAACCGATCCGCTAGAACCTTTGCCAAAACTTTGTATAAACATCCCACTAAGCTTATTGGACGGTACTCCGAAATTTTAGAGGCACCAGGAACCTTAGGGATAAGGGTAATGAAAGTAGCCCCAGTGCCTTTATCCAAAGCCAACCCATGATAGAACTCCTAAAAAAATTTCAGGATATCCCCTTTTACATACGACCAACAGGATTGGAAAAAAGCTAAACAAAAACCATCAGGACCAGGGGCCTTATCCTTGCTAATAGAGAAAACACATTTTTCAACCTCCTCTTCTTCAAAGGGTCTCTCTAATGCAACCCTCTGAGCCATACTCAGCCCACTAAACTCCAGATCTTCTGGAAGTGGTCTCATGATACCCTCAGACGAGTACAGGGACGTATAAAAATCCAAGATCACTCTAGTAACCCCATCCTTCCCTGATACTCTGATTCCATTGTCAACCAAAGACTCGATCCTATTTCTCCGTCTTCTGGCACTGGCCATAGCATGAAAATAAGCCGTATTTTTGTCCCCCTCCTTTAACCATCTCACTCTCGACTTCTGCCTCCACGTTATCTCCTCATGGAGCAGCAGTCCTTTATGCTCTTCTTTAACTCTACCCAATTCCTCCCTCGAAATTACGGACCCTAATCCAGATTCTTCCAACACATTTAAATCACCAATTCTTTTTTCTAGCCAAACTTTTCTACTCGAATCAGCTTGACCTCTTTCAGCTACCCATTCCTTTAACTTTTTCTTTACATACCTAAGCTTCTGCCCAATAACCACATCCGCTGGACCCTCACACTTATGCGCTACCCACCAAACACCCAATCTTTCCTCCATGAGGGGAATTTGAAGCCACGAAATCTCAAACCTAAAAGGAGGAGGTCCCCAAGACTCCATTCTAGGATCCAAGAGAATAGGACAATGATCAGATACCGAGTGAACGAGAGCCTTTTGGAGAACCTCAGGAGCCAAATTCAGCCAACCAGGACAAATAAGAAATCGATCAATCCTACTAAGACTTTCACCTCTGCTCCAAGTAAACCTAGCTCCAGATAATGGAAGGTCAATAATATTATGTTTTGAAATGAAAGTTGCAAAAGCAGCCATGTTTTGATTTGCTCTCCGACATCCTAACCTTTCACAAACTTGGTAGGTATTTTACAATCGCACGTATCTCCTGAAAATGCTTCCACTTCAAGTAACCTGCTCTTATTATGTGGTTAACATTCTCTTCAATCTCTCCTTCCTTATGTAAGATTGAACCGAGATAGCGAAAGATATCCCTCTTAGGTACCTCCTGTCCAGTCATATTTACTACATCGTCGCCCCACCTCCTTACATTACTAAAGTTGCACTATATATACTCTGTCTTAGTCAAACTCGGTCTAAAATCTTTGGATTCCAAAGTATTTCTCCATAAATCTAACTTAGCATTAACTCCTGCTTTGGTTTCGTCAATTAATTATGTCATCTGCAAATAACATACATCATGGCACCTCGTCCTGGGTTCCCTTCGTAAGTTCATCCATAACTAGAGAAAAAATAAGGGCTTAGAGCTGATCCTTGGTGCAGTCTTATTGTAATTGGAAACTCACTAGACGTACCATCCGTAGTTCTGACACAAGTTACTGCTCCATCGTACATATCCTTAATCATATCAACATATTTAGTATGCACTTTTTTTCCTTTCAATGACCCATCAAATAACACTCCTGGGAACCCTATCATAAACTTTCTCCAAATCAATGAAAACCATATGAAGGTCCTTTTGTTTTCTCTAAATCTCTCCATTAACCGCCTAATCAAGAAGATAGCTTCCATAGTCGATCATCTGGGCATGAAGCCAAACTGATTCTCTGACACCTAAGTCTCTTTTCTTAGTCTATGCTCAATTACCCTCTCCCAAAGCTTCATGGTGTGACTCATTAGCTTAATCCTCGGTAATTGGTGCAACTCTGTATATCCCCTTTATTCTTATAAATAGGTACTAATGTACTCTTCGTCCACTCGTCAGGCATCTTCTTATCTTCAAAATATTGCTAAATAATCTAGTTAACCAAACCAAACCCACATCACCCAAGCATCTCCTATAAGTCTCCATAGGAATACCGTCAAACCCCATAGCCTTACATAATTTCATATTTGTCATAGCTACTCTTACCTCTGATGTTCGAATTCTACGGACAAACCTCCGGTTTGTATCATCAAAGGCATTATCAAGTTCTTCCAAATTCGCTATAAGTTCTCCATCAAACAACTTATCGAAGTAACTTCTCCACCTCTCTTTAACCTTATTTTGTTTTACTAACAATCTTTGATTCTCGTCTTTGATGCATTTTATATGATTCAAGTCCCTGCACTTCCTTTCTCTCATCTTAGCAAGCTTCTAAACATCTTTTTCACCCTCTTTCGTCCCTAACCTATGGTACAAATCCTCATAGACCTTGCCTCTAGCTTCCCTTATTGCCTTCGTAACTTCTTTTTTAGCCATTAGGTATATATATATATTAGCCTCTCTTTCTAAAATCCTAATGCACTCTCTTTCTCCCTCTTTCAATAGTGCCCTTCTCTCTTTCTCCCTCTCTCCAAAGCAACAAAGTCAATTGATGATAGAGATTAAATCAAACCTAAAGGAAGTTCAATAAGGAATCTATAATTTCCTTGTTAGCAAAGACTGAAGTAACTAAAAGAGAATTACCAAACATTGATTAAAAATTTTCACTGGGAAATTCCCCCATATTTCTATTAATTACTAAAATTACTAGCAATTTGATTTCCGCCTTTTGGTGGGATAGTCAAATGGATAGCAAAGCCGCCTTCAGCCCTTCGCTTAGTAAACCCCTCTTTTAGTAAGCCCCTCTTAGAGCCTCTACTAAATTCCGCTTGACCTTAAAACATCAGCCCTGTTTTTAACGCATCGACAGTGGCAACCTTTTCATTATATCATAACAGTTTGGTTAGGCTTAGTTGACTTTGGCAACGACAGAAGCAAGTAGTTGACGAAGGAGAACAGCCTTGTCTGTTATGCTACTTCCTTCGAGTTGACAAAGGCGAACAGCCCCCGTTTGATAGATAGCTTATCGGACCTCCCTTTAGAATCGCAAGAGAGTGTGCCGTATGTTTAGACCGTGACTGTTGTCGTGGAAAAGGATTTGTTTTCTGTCAAAGAAGCATGCTTAACACAAGCTGTTATTCGGTCCGCGTCTAAACTAAATTAACGGTAAGTACTCATACTCTCTCTTTTGTAGATACTCTATCCCTTCCAGCTTTGTAAGCAAAGAGTGAAGAAAATAAAAGAAAATTACCAAAAAAATCTAGATTAAAATTTTCAGCACAAATTCCCCCATATTTCAGTTTTACTAAAATTACTAGTCGTTTGATTTAAACACCTTACAGCATTTTCTCTACCTATGTTATCCTTAGCTAAAGATAGACTATTATTTTGGTAGGGGGGTTAAGACCACTAAAAAGGGTGGCCCAGTGCACGCTCCAGCCATTGCGAGGTCGGGAGGGCTAGATGTACTTAGCCTCTGCTTTGCAGAGAGGCCGTTTCTGTGACTCGAGCCCGTGACCACCAGGTCACAATGGAGCAACCTTACCGTTGCACCCTCTTGCCTCCATAAATAGGACTTCTCTTCTTGAGTTACTATCTAAAAAGTCAAAACAATCTCATGTGGTGAATTCAAGCTACATCCCTCTTGGAAAAATGAAGACAGTGAGAGATATATGTATATATTCTTACTAATTTCTTTTATAAGTTTAATTTTTCATGTTGCTTCCAAGAAATCATTTCTATCATTAGCAAAGGATACAATAGAATGTTAAAAGCTATGAAGGAAGATATTAGTAATTTTTTTAATGGTAAGAGATTAGTAATTAACTAATTAACAAAACTTTGGGGAATTTGGGATGAAAATTTTTGTTCAAGAGAAGTTTTAGTAGTTTTTCTAAATAATGAAAATAAAAATAAAAATAGGAGGTATGCTTTCACCATTACAACTGGCACTGACTATGTGCTGATTAGTGATCAATGGGCAACAAGATACTCGCTGCTTGCATACTTTTTTGCCAGTTGACAGCCATAGGAATTGCTATGTGCAAATTCCTGGTGGCAATGGGGGCCCTTTTGACAATTCATAGGGTAACTTTGACAGCCCTAATAACTGTTAGCTTATCAAAAATGCATCGAGGTAAATGTACATTATAAGTTTCAACTCCCACATGGTTTTATGTAATTCTATTTCTGCTACTCTATAAACTAATAAGTTATGAAAGATTGAAATCCCATCTCGTACCTCTGGCTGGAGTTCACGCATTATTTCATACATGTCTAGAAGTACGAACAGCTTTTCTGGTGACCTCTTGCTTTTGGCAATAGCCTCTCCAAAACTAAGGAGCACTGCCACACTGTTTCCAGTTACTTCTGCAAAACAATGATCCTTGAGGGAATCCATGCCTTCAAAAATTTGATCACAAACTTTTGCCTCCGCTGCAAATAGCAGTTTGACCTGTTTTCAAGCAAAATAGGATGATGAAAAACAAGCAACATAAATCTTAGGATCTTAGCTTCTGAGTTGCCACAGAAATCCTTACAGCAATCCGCATGAAGTGAATCCAATTTCCAATTTTGGCCTCCAAAACCTCCCATTGCATCTTCTGTACATCATCTTTACCCAGTTTTTCCACACCCAATTTTCGCAGGCTTTGTTCTAAAACTGAAGCACGAGTGTCCCTGAGTACCAAAAATAAAGCTATCTATGAATAGGGATTCTCAGGCATTTAAGGACAAAGGAATTACCAGCAATAAAAATGCATGATAAAACAATATTAAACAGATACCGGACCATATTACTATTTCAAGAGGAATATATAGCTGGGGTACGATTCTTCTCTAAAGTAATCACCATAGAGGATTCTAATAAAAAAATGATTCTTCTCTAAACACGCTCAATTGCACATCTTTTAAGTGAGAATAAGAAATCTTACCTATAAATTTTTAGCAACTGCTGCTGGTGACCAGCTTGAACCATTTGTTGTGCTAAATCATGCAGGAGTGGCATTATTCTTGGGGGAATGAGAGTTGGAGGCGTGTAGACAGCATTTTCTAAACTTTTGCCTTGATGATCAGAATGATTGGTGGAAGAGGGATTTTTACCACTAGCATCACCTTGGTGCCCAGGTGATCCGGCTGATGGACGCAGATTGTTGGGGAGGCAATCGAAAAGGCGATCAGGTTCCACAGGTTTACTGAACCAAACAAAAGCTTAATTGAGGGGGCACAGTAATTGAATCTTTGCATAACAAATGTTCCTATCGTAAGATTGCATACAAACTCCCATAGGTGCATGTTTGGCATGCATTTGGCAGAGAATCAGTACCAGCAGAAATCAATTTAGCAATCAGAAAACAGGCCAGCACGAGTCATGTTTAAATTTTTAAAAAAAATAATGTCAGTCACAGCATAACAGTGCGAAAAAGGTTTGTCACCAATCTGAAAAATAAATAAAATTGAGGCCAGTTGCGAAATCCAAATCAATGCAATTGTAATATACAATATGAAGGAGAACTTCTGCATTGAATATATGAAAAAAGATGATAGACAAACAAATAATTAGATGATTGATACAAGCATTGTACATGAATCTGATATATACAGGAAAATGATATCTGCACTTCCTTGTTTTACAGCATTCCTCACTTCGTCAAACACTTTTTTAAACAGCATTGATAGCTTTTTGGGAATTGTACTGACCTATAATACTTAATTAGAAAAGTGTAAAATAAAACAAGGAGTGCCACTAGCAAAATACGGGCATGTGGATATCATGATATATGCATGTCCGTATGAGGACACGGATTCTTGCGTTGAGTGTCAGACATGGATTCGAGGGGTCCGACACAACAATTCCCAAAAATCTAGAAATGGGGACATGCTTGTAGGCATGCTTATATATAAAATTACTGATTACTTATCATAATTTGCAACAAAATAAATATTGTATTCATTTAACAAACTAATACATCTTTGGATTAAGCAACTATAAGTCTCAATGACACATGAGATGACCAAATAACAATGCATTCATCAATGTAACGTAGTCATCTTCAGTCTCCAATATGCATCAAGAAATAAAGATAAAAAAATACAATGAATATAATATTGGTAGAGTGTTTATTTAATATTAGTTAAAGAATTAAAAAGTAAAATAAGAATTAATACTAAAAGATGAGGTAAACACAATATTCAATAATAAATAGTATATCACTTGCACGGTCCAATAACGTCTCGACACGCCTACATTGAGTCTAACAGTTCTAGCAATACATTTACAAGTGTCGAAAGGAGTGTTAATACGTGTTGACAAACATGTAGGTGCCGATACGTGTGTCTGCTAAAAGTTCAAAGTGTAGGCTAAATCCTAGCAAAAATAATATCAGCCATTGATAAAATAACAAACCTGTAAGAAGATAAGAGTTGCCTAAACTCCTCTTCTAGCTTTAAGATGGCCTTAGAGAGCAAACCATTGACATGGCTAAGTACTCCATCACTACTCTTGAAGCTTTTGTTGGAACTGAAGAAACGGGCATTGCTTCTCAACTGATCAACTGCCTCTAGATAACTTTCTAGGTCTTCATGTGGCCCTTTCAGTATTTTGGCTTCTGCCTGCATATTTGGAAAGGTATCAATACCAACATCACAAAAATTGTATCACCACTACTGAAAGAGCTTTGTACAGTATTGTTCCGATAACAATAACCAGGAAAGTTTAACAACAAGTACGGACATGAACATCGGAAACAAATCTCACTAGTTAGTGTATTTTTACTTCTAGTTGAATGGTTCATCTATGTCCTTTATGGTTGCCATCCAGCATTAACAGCTTCTTATTCAATCAAAGCATCATTATTATTCATAGAAATCCTTAGTTCCTTTACATATATTTTACCTTACTACTCCAGATTACTGTGAATTTATAAAGCAATAAGAACCACCTAACTACAAACAGTAACAAATGATCCACCTGCGTAGGTATGTATAAAGATATGCATCAGCAATACGTGAATGATACAACCTCCACCATTGATGCATTTCTATCTATAAAAAAAAACATAAGTCCCACAGGTGGATCCCCGTGCACAAAAAATGCAACAGTGTGCGCACAAAACTATATATTGGCAGTAATATTATTGTATTTGTAGTGCCCATGTCTTGATTCTTGAGTAATACATCACCTCTTAATATCTGGCACAAACACTATTCTTGTTGATCAACAATAAATATAATAATCAATTAAAGGGCACAAAGGTGCACTGCCCATACAGTTGCAGCCCAACAAGAAAAGAATAGAAGTGCCCTTGTTACATTGCTCGGAATCAGACACTAGCTTAGTAGTGATGCATCACCTCATCAATTATCTGGCACAAATAGCATGTTTTCGATCAACAATAAATAACCAATTGAAGGGCACAAAGGCGCACCCGTGGCAGAGTGGCATTCAAAGAAGAAAAGAATTGAAGTGCCCGTGTTATATTGCTCCAAGTCAGCCGCTAGCTTTAACAAGGTTGGTCAAGAGTAGTTTTGCAAGGAATCAAGATAACTGAGCCGGGAGACTTAACCAGGTTGATAGCGGAAGGAGATTCACTAAATATAATCAGGTGGATGGATGGGAGCCACATCCTTGGAAATTTGCCCATATGATTGACCAGAGTTAGGATTGTGCAGCGGACTCGCATGTTCGTTTCCAGTATATTAAGAGATCGGCCAATAGTGATGTGGTCATGCGGATAGGCTAGCCTGTGCAGGCGTTGGTTGGTATGGTGTCTTTGAAGATTTTATATGTTCTTCCCTCTGGGGGCTCAGTTATTTCTTGTATTTTTGTTTTTGTTTTTCTGGTTCTTATTTTGTTGCACATTCTTCTCTCTTCTATCTTAGGATTCTCTTTACGGCAATTCAATGAGCAATACCAAGATTACTTTGATATCTACTTACCAAGACCTACAACAGAAGTCTAGATCTGGTCTTGTACACAAAATGTCATACATTAGGCTTCCTACTGTCGAAGCAAAGGGTTTGCTCTGTATTTCATTTATCTCATCATCATTAGATAGCGTCATGTCCTTCGATAAGTTGGTAACTTTACAAAACCAGAGTATCGTGAGTATAAGTTCTTTCAAATTGTGATTACTCCGAAAAAGATGCATCACTAGAACACCATAAATCCATCTAAGTGAATCAAAACAGCCAATTGGTAGAAAGACCAAGATCAAATATCATTGAAAATAGGAAAATACCGACCTGGCGCGAGAGATCGAATTGAGCCAATATAACCTCCGCAGACTTCAATGTCTTATCGATACTCTCGTGCGCTTTCCGAATCGAATGTGTCCTCACCTAAAGATTAAACACAAATTCAACCAAAAAAGGAGAGGAAAAAAGAAGAACAAAAACTGAATTCTGCAAACGCATCATGTATAGAATCAAAAAATTCCATGAGCCATGTATATAATCAAACCCTAGCAGAAACCGTAATTTCAATTTCAGATAGGATAGGATAGGGAGAGAAGGAGAAGAGTAGAGAAACCCTAATTTCAATTTCGGATCGAATTCGGATCTTACCTGGGTGGGGCGCATTGCGGAATCGAGAGCGGAGAGGCGATGATCAAAGGATCCGAGAATTGTGACCATGTTGTCTGTGATAGTTTGGCTCTTCTGAAGAGATTCCCTCATGAAGGCTGCTCGTTCTGTTAGGGTTTCCATGGGGAGAGGAACGCCCATTTCAGAAATCTTGAAAGGGGAGCAAAAAAGGGCGTGAAATTACGCCACCATTGCTTTTGCGTGGAGTATACCAAGATGGGAGATTGAAATGGAGAGAGATGGGATTGTTGACTATCAATAGTTGGATGAGACAGCTCATGTGAAAATACACTGCAACAGGGAAGAAGCTGTCTCGCTTCGTTTATTTTTCTTCCACCAAGTTTAATTGAGGAAAAGGATTTTCCGCTCTTATGGTTAAGGGTGTCAATTTTGGCTCGGGCTCGGAAGCTCGGCTCCAAATAAGCTCGGCTTGAGCCGAGCTCGAATCCTTAACGAGCCGAGCCCGATTTAAGCTCGGCTTGGCTCGTTAAGGCTCGTTAAGAATTTAATATATTTAAATATATATATATATATATATATATATATATATGAGGAAAGTGTTTCTACTCGGTCCCCTAGATAAGCTTATCTACTCCTCCCTTTAAAAAAATACAGTGGGCCCACGCTGTTTGGATGATCCAAAGCATTCATTTGATAGGTCTTAACATAGATAGGGTGTGCCCAAAAAATCAGCACCAAAGGGTCATCCTAGCCCTTCGTTTTGTAGTGCCTTGTGGTGCCCAGAATGGACACATATAAACGTCCACGTTTATATGCGTCCATTTTGGACACGGTGTGCCCAACAAAACGAAGGGCTAGGATGACCCTTTGGTGCTGATTTTTTTGGCACACCCTATCTATGTTAAGACCTATCAAATGAATGCTTTGGATCATCCAAACAGCGTGGGCCCACTGTATTTTTTTAAAGGGAGGAGTAGATAAGCTTATCTAGGGGACCGAGTAGAAACATTTTCCTCTATATATATATATATATATATATATATATATATATATATATATATATATATATATACATTAAAAGGGTTGTCCATGGAGTGAAAGGGGGGAGGGGGGGGCAAAGTATCTCACTTCATTTTTGGAACCCCTTTTGTTACTAGGACCACCCCCATAGTGTAAAAAAAGTAGTCAAATTACATTAGTAGGGTGTCCAGAGAAGATGAGGGGTGTGAACATAATATAACCTGAGCTTAGTAAGACTCGCGAGCCTGGCCGAGCCCGAGCCGAGCCTGGCCAAGCTCGGCTCGGCTCGTTTACACCCCTACTTATGGTACGCTCGAGTGCCCAATCACATGTGGGCCCACCCCACTTTGTTAGGATGATCCAAAGCATTCATTTGAAATGCCTTTACATAGATGGAGTGTGTACCAAAAATCAGCTCCATAGGATCATTCTAACCCATCCATTTGTAGAGGGCAAAATTGACAGACCACAAATCTGCTCATTTTTTTCCTCGGTTAGGATGATTCAATAGAGCTGATTTTTAGTACACACCCTATCTATGATAGAACCTTGCAAATGATGCATTGATCACCACAAAAAATGTAGGACCCATGTGATTGGGCACTCGAGCGTAGTACGCTCGAGCCTACAATCCTTTTACTCATTTTAATTTATGTCCTGGTTAACAAAAATGGGTTTTTATACTTGCGGGTTGGATGCTTTTGCCTTTTTTTCATATACTCTCCCCCTTTTTCTTCCTTGGGCCACCACTCATAATGTAAAAGGATAGTTATTAAATACACTAGATGGGCTGGCCAGGGGAAAGGACGAATATTTCACTTCCGTTTTTAATTGGAATTATGTGTTTTTTATTTAGAGACGAGAGTTAGCGTCGCCATCAATTGCTCTCCTGTAATTGAATCGTCCATGTTGAACAATTCTAGTCGTTTGGGTAAAACTTTTAATAAGACGAAGGGAAATGATATTAACACAACCGTGTTTTGATAATTGGGCTGACCCATCTTGTCTTTTATTATTTAAAGAGCTGTCGAGGGTTACTAGAATTCCCCCAAAAAGTTCTTATAAACCAATTAAAAATGAAGAGACGAGCCGCCTTTGTGTAACTATTAAAGCATGGTTGTGCTGACATCATTTCCCTTTTTTTTTAATTTATTATAATCTATGTTTCATAAAAGGAATTTGCTAGAGACAATGGCAGAAACGCATTTGCACCTGACTGTTGCATGTGAGAGCAGCCACACAGGCTCGCTTTTCAGCAGATTTTGACTTATTCATTTAATTCATCTAAAGTGGGCTGCTCTCACTTGCAAAGCCAGCCGCAAATGCCTTCATACGATGGTCCCTAGCAAATCCCATGTTTAGGATTTTTTATGCTTGTCGTTTTCTTGATAGCGAGAGCATCAAATTTCCTAATTTATATTTTTCTAATAAGTGATGTTTATAATTAATTAAGAGGAATGATAGATACAAGGGAGCCCCTGCATAAAAAGCCTTAAAAGGGCTCATGATTGGATCCACGTCATCAAATGTAACCGATTTTTCGTTTCCAACCAATTTTAAAATGTAACTGAAAATGACGTGGGTCCAATGAAAAGCCCTTTTGCCGCTCTTTATGCAAGTGCTCCCTTGTATCTATCATTAAATACTTGAATTTTCTTGTAACTATGAAATTGCCAGGCAATCCGCCAATCCCAAATATAAATGAAAATTTATAAAATAACCAAACCCAGTATCTAAGGGAAATGGCATTTTCCCACTCTCGGATAAAATCCCCCCTTAAAGTTATTAGCTAAGTTTTAAAGGCAAAGAAAAATGTTAAGGGGGCAGAGACCCATTTTCACAGAAACCCTTTGCGGGGTGGGGGGGGGTAATGGATTTTTATCTGGGGGGAAATATCATTTCCGTATATAATTATAATTTGCAATTTATCAAAAAAACAAAAAAGATACTGAAATATCAATTCTCAAAGACTTAGGGCTATTTGGATACCTGGATTTAGAATCCAGGTTTCAGTATGAAAGCCACGGCACTACTCTGAACTATTAGTTTCACCTCCCTTTAAAACCCTGGATTTTAAGTAAGAAATCCAGGTTTTGGAAATCCCTCTCCCATCCTGAGATTTCTAAACACGACGATCTCCTACTTTCTTGCTCGGCGGAAAGAAAGGCAAGAAATCAGAAAACGAATGACGATCTCCTTCATTCATCCAAGATTTTCAGAAAATCCAAGATTCTAAAATCCTCGTACCTAAACAGCCCTCGATATGGTATGGTGAGGTTTTATATGATAGTCATGAGTGCGCAAGTCCACAATTTTTCAAAAGTACAGTGTGGCCCGCTTCATAGGATGATCAAAACCGTTCCTTTGTTGGGTCGTATCGTAAATAGGTTGTAGCTGTGGATCATCACCGCTGATCCCCTTTGATCAATAGAGGTTTCTATAACACACAATCCGTCGGCATATCGGAGGGTTAGAATCATCCTATGAAGAAAATCGATACGTACAACTTATTTACGTTGTGCCCAACAAATGAATGGTTCAGATCATCCTATGAAGTGGGCCCATTACTTTCTGAAAAAATGCCGGATTTCACGCTCACTAACCTTAAAAAAATCTCATATTCTGGTTCGAGCACGTGCTTTCACTTTTCATGAAAGCTCATTTTGCATTTTCGAAAGTTTAAAATAACAGGAAATGATACACTCATCCCATTTTTTACTTGGGCCATCCGGTTGTGGCGTAAAAGGGAGTAAAAAATACACCGGAGGGGACTGACTCATAAAAGAAAAGGGGGCGAATGGCGATACGTTTACCTCGAGTACATGATCGGATCCATTGGAGAACACTAGATGATTATAAACTCTTGATCCATCGTGCCTTTCCTAGGGTGCCTCTTCGATTGTCTTAATAAGTAATCGGATTAGGCATCCAATTTTAATTGCTAGTTACTTTGTAAATGGATTGAAAAAGTTAAAAAACAAATTTTAAACAAAAAATTCTACTAAAAATTTCATCCGAACTGGGCTGAAATCATAATACTACCTTGTCGGGTGGGAAACAAATTCGGACATTTTCCCACCGATTTCATTCTTTTTTTTTTCTTTTTTTTTTGGTACCAAATGTAGAACTGGGCCGAAATCATAATACTACCTCACGGGGTGGGAAACAAATATTCAGGCATTTTCCCAGCTGATTCATTCATGTTTTTTTGTATATACCAAATTTAAAATCGGACATAATTGGAATAAGATGCAGATTGCATCACTTATTTTGGGCAATCCAGTCTAGAGATGTCTTCTGGCTAATCATTGCTTGTCTACCAATGTGTCACCCTTGTCTCGTAATAAAATCCAGAGAATTTATATGGTGTAAGGCCTTACGACAATAAGGCCCTTGTACGGTGGATACCTCCACCTTGATATTTGATCCAACAGCAACTACTCAAAAATTGAGCTGTTGTTGGATCAAATATCAAGGTTGGTACCTCTACCGTTTTGTTGTAAGGCCTTACACCATATAAAAGCTCCTAAAATCCAAGCCGAAAACCACAAAAATATGGTATTTTGCTTGGATTTCTTGTGAACAATGCCCCCCCCCCCCATCCCATATTTGTAATGACACTCCCCACGGCTACTCTACAGGATGACAACCAAACACTACTTACAACTATTCAATGAAGTAAGTTCCATGCTTATCTCCTCCCTGTTGACTCTTTACACGACTCCTCTACGAGGCAAATGCCTGCAACCAAACAGAGATTAAATTTTAATTCACCACGGTTAGTTGTAAAGTCCATCCTTCTTACGCATGTTCTTTGAGTGCAAGGCGAGCAGCCGAGCACAAATCAAGCCTCTGGCTACCAAAGCATATCTGACCGAAGCAGATTTTGGCACCAACAACTTCTACTCTACAAGGTAACTACCTGCCATTGATTTCAGTTATTCCTTTTTCTTACCACTATGAAGGGAAGAACTTTGATATTGTGGAACATGACAGGGGTATCCACGTAGGCAAGTGTAAATTAGTCTGGCCCCCCATGTGTAAATTCCTGGCTCTTCCCCCTGTTAACGGGTACAACCCGTGCGGGTACGGGTACAACCCGTGCGGGTACGGGTAGCCTTTCATGAACCCGGAGCCCACCCGGGCGGGTACGGGTATACCAGCGGGTAATCCGGCAAATTTAAAGAAGAAAAAAAAAATATATATATATATATATATATATATATATATATTTACGAAAAGAAATTGTATGATGAATGGGTGTATAAACACATAAATGTGGTACGATAGATGTACAAGCCTTGATATTTAATCTAACAGTAGCTTCTTAACAAGTCAGCTGTTGTTGGATCAAATATCAAGGATGGGATGATGAGTACATGTTTATACACCCATTCATGATACAAATTTTCATCTACTTTAACAAATGTTTGTTTTGGTAGTCTATTTTTTAGTGTTTAGTGTTTAGGCCTTAAGAATAAAAAGTTAAAAACCTAATGGCGGGCACCCGCGGGCACCAACGCCCTACCCAGACCCACCCGCAGTTCACGGGTACGGGTATTTTTTTCGCGGGTATTGAAATTGGTACCCGTACCCTGTGGGCCGGGTGTACCCGCGGGTACGGGTCTCATTTTGCCGGGTCTAGTTAACGGGAGAGTACTGCTGCTTACTGCTATGCATGGCCCCTTTTAATGTGGGCCAACGTGGCAAACATACCAAACATACCGGACTCAGAGCCAATCAAGAACTGCCAAGAGGGCATCTACACTCCAAAGTTGCATATTGAGTGAGCAAAAATTACAAGAGATTTTATATGGTGCTTGCACGTGAAGTCCAATATATTTTTTAAAATAACTATATGGCCCACTTCACGAGCAAAAGTTACAAGAGATTTTATATGGTGTGTGCAAGTGAAGTCCAATAATTTTTTTCAAAAAGAACCATAGGGCCCACTTCTTAGGATGATCCACACCGTTCATTCATTCATTGGGCCACAATGTAAACAGGTTGTACTCTCCGATACTAACCCTCGAATCTAATAGAGGTTGTATAATGCGAAGTCCCTCTACAGATCGGAGGGCTAGGATCATCCTATCCAGACAATTTAAGGGGTACAGCCAATTTACATCGATGCCCAACAAATGAACGGTTTGGATCATCCTATGCAGTGGTACTTGTGAAAAACAAAAAAAAACAAAAATACTGGACTTGTTGAACTGCAATGCAAAAATCTAACGAGCGATAAACACGTGGCGTCCAACAAAACGGTAGTACAGAAAAGATAAAGAAAAGGTGGAGAATCTGAGACCAAGAGATTTGCGGCAAGCAGATGAGAAGGAAGAAAATATCTGGGCGAGGAGGAGCAAGTGGAGAGGAGAGGGGACACGTAAGCCAAGTGGCGTTGAGGATTTGATCTCCTACTCACCTTCGCTGACGTGGCTGGAAGATATTTTTCCGAGTCGGTGGCCACAAAACCAAGCACTCGTGGCACCCCTACGTCACACTCTCTCTCTGTCTCTCTGACGATGGAACGCCGAGGAGGAGAGGAAGGGGCGTCGAACGCGGTATTGATCGCTGGTAAGGTGGAGGAGGGGAGAATAAGAGGGTCCAACGTGGCGAGGAATTGGCGCGAGTCGAAAATGGCGGGAGGGGAGGAGCAGGTGATAAGGTGGGAGAGGGTTTTGCCTCGGCGATTCCTTAGAGTTTTGGTGGTCGAGCATGACGATTCCACTCGCCATATAGTCTCTGCTCTCCTTAGGAAATGTAGCTACAAAGGTAAAAGCTCCTCCTTCCCTCTTTCGGTGAACTTGCTTTTTGTTTTGGATTAATGGTTGACTGAAATTTGTCCAATTTTTTTTTTTCTTCTCTTCCTCTTCCCTCTTCTTTATTCTCCTATCACCTTCTTCTTTCCTCTTCTGGGTACTCACATATAAAGTCATTTAAGTACATGTCTTTAGGTGTAAATAAGGGAATACCTGATGCAACCCAAATCGCAGGGCCGGTTTGTTTCTATTTTCCTCCATCAATTAAGAATTAAGATGGATTTATTTTCATTTTTACGCCTACCAATTAGAGGACTTACTCACTAAAAAAAATTAGAGGACTTTCATTTCTATTTTTCATGCGTGGCCAAATAAGGCATATGTCCATTCCATGTGTTAGAATATGTGGGATCCAACGGTTGGATTGGGATAAGATCTCACAGTTGGATCATCTTGGAGGTAGATTGGGTAAGTTAGCTAAACGAGGCACGTGTATAAATTAGGCATGTGGATTAGAAGAGGCAACCAAAAGAGATTAGGAAAGTAGATTTGATTAGGATTATTTTCTTCTGTACTTATCTTCACCTCCCTTCTATGTTTATCATTTGAGTGTTCTATAAAAACACTCCTTGTGCTTAATGTAAATCATTCAACTTGAGTAGAGAATCCTAAATTCTTCACCATGCATAGCTAAATGAGGTCATTTAGGATTGAGTCTACTTTAATATGAAGGTGCCAACTTTAGATGTTTCTTTTTGCTTGTATGAGATTCCATTTTTAGAATCCCTCATAATCTATAAAAGGGGGTGGATGAGACATGTAATGGGATTTCGGTTTTGATTATCAATTATGAAGTAAGAGAGAAGGCATCCACTGTTGGAGTTTTCTTCTTTTTTCTCTCTATTTTGCTATCATAGGACTGCGATTTCTTATTCTTGTGGTTTATTTTCGCACTTCCGCTGTATCGGATTGCATTAATACCTCCCATTTGGATTTATTAACAATAGTTTTTAAGACCCAATTTTAAAAGGATAAAAAGTAAACTTTCTAGTTCTAGTACAAAGTTCAAAAAAATCAGCCGGGTCAAAATCTTAATTTATAGACGATGGGGTATTTTTCCAATTTTAAAAATTCATAAATCCTATCATGTCCAAACATTATTAAATCCCAAAAGCCCAATAATTTGGTCTCTAAAAATTTTCCATCTTGTCAGGCACCGGTCAACATAGAAGTCAACACACGCATTTCAGCTAATAGTGATTTTTCTTTAAGTAAATATTGGATCTTTTACATATTTGGTTCATTTAATTACTTCTTATGTTTTTCTAACAATTTCTGATTTTTTTTTTTGGATTTTTTCATATTTTTAACTATTAGAAAAAAAAATTCGATTGACGTAGTGGAACGAAAAGTTTCGAACGAAATCCGAACGACATGACCGGAATGACCGATATATTCCGTTCCGGTGGCCAAAACGAAACGGCAAACGAAAGAAAATTTACAACTTACCTAGGATATATAATTCAATGCTACAATATGTTTGATTTGTAATGTAAACAGTACACAATTGAATGTCTCAATTAGGTGTACTTTGCCAACTAAAAATGTATGAAGTCTTGCAGTGAAAGCCTGTTGTAAAGAAGTTCGTATTTGTATGGTAGTCAGATGTTCCTAAGAAAAAATATTCTTTATGGCAGTCTGCATGCTTAAATTTTCTCTACACTAATCCACCTTACCATTTTGTGCTGTCGACAGTTGTTGCAGTTGCCGATGGGCTTAAAGCTTGGGAGGTCCTGAAGGAAAACAACTACAACTTTGACCTTGTTTTAACTGAAGTAGTGATGCCTTCACTCTCTGGAATTAGTCTTCTTTCCAAGATAATGAGCAACGATATCTGCAAAAATATTCCTGTTATTAGTAAGTTAATAAACTTAAAACAAATTTGAGAAATCCCTTATTTTTGTCTATTTTAGCTGTTTGATAACTCACTGGTTTAATTTCTTTTCTAACAGTGATGTCTTCACATGATTCAATGGGTATAGTATTTAAATGCATGCTGAAGGGTGCTGCCGACTTTCTAGTGAAGCCAGTCAGAAAGAACGAATTAAAAAATTTATGGCAGCATGTTTGGAGAAAGTATTGTGTATGTTTCATTTTTTTTTCATTTATTCTTGTAAATTGGAGTTATTTAATTTTTGTTCTGTAAATTAACTTCATTCTTCCATGTTAGCTTTATGTTAATTATATTTATAGTACCTGTTTATACCCTTTTTGCAGCCAGGTAGTTGTGGAAATGGATCTAGAAATGAAAACCCAAATCAAACGAAAAATGAGGCTATGTCATATAACAATGACGCTACCAATAACAAAAGTGCTAATGCTGGCAACAGATCCATGACTGGGGATGGCTGTGAGGAAGGAAGTGATACTCAGGTGAGAACCCTAGCAGGCTCTTACATTTTTTTAGTTGATTAAGATTTCTGCGTTTATGTAAGTCAAGCTGAGTTCTATGCATGCACTCATGGGGAAAAACCTTATTAAAGAATACAAACCATTACAAAAAATGTATCTCTGTGATGAAAGCAGCTTGGATTATGACATAAAGAATATAATTGATACTTCATTATCTATACTATTGTTATTTAACTTGTTAGAAGCAGCTGTGAGCTCTACAACTACGTTCTTTTTCACTTGGTGTCATCTCAATACACATATACACGTTAATGATACGGTGTTATACTATTATTCTTCCAGAGCTCATGTAGTAAACCAGAGATAGAAATTGAAAGTAAGGAGAATCAAGAGGAGCAGCTTCAAACTGAAAATATGAAATTCTCCAGTGAAATTGAGTCAAAATTCGAGAAGTATGACTGTGACACAGCAAAGGTGTTGACATCACCCATGCACAACTCCAGAGAGGCACAAGGTACCGATTTTCAGTCTGATACTTTTTTTTTATCAGTAAGCTGGGGTTAGGCGGACCCCTACCAGTATATTAATTAAAGAAAGATGATACAATAAGAGAAACAAGACCACTCCCCAACCCTTGGAACAATGACTAAAGAAGGGGGCATTTCAATCAAGGTCATGATATCCTTGATATCAAAACATAAGTCCAGCAAAAGAAGAGAGAATACACGTGAACTCTAGAACCAGTCCCAATGGTCATGCGATTAAGCCCTTAGAGATCACTTATTTCATTTTCTGGCTAAATTTTCTTGCTCTCATGCTCTTCCTCAATTTCTGAACCTTTGGGGGTTCAATTTTCCTTTGATGGGGGGCTTTCTTTTTTCTTCTGTTGGGGGTGTTCTTCTTCACCAGCTTCTTGTTCCGACTCTTCTTTAGTGGAGTACTCTCCTTCAGTCTGATACTTTGTCCTTAAACTATGAGTTCTTTAAAGGCTGTTTTTTTCTCTTTCAGGTAATTCAAAAGGGATAGAAATTAATGAAACTCTATCTATCCAAGCAGCCGTTTCAACTGAGAAAATTCAGGAGGAGAACAGTTCTAATGATAGATCCCCTTGTAGGGGGGACAACCCATGCCCTGTGATATGTAAAGAGGGTGCTAGTATCAATCCGAACTCCTTTTATCAAACTGATGTACCAAATGAACCTTCAACAGAGATCATTGACTTCATTGGAAGGATAGCTAGTGGACAATGTAGGTATCCTGTCTTGGAAGAGAATGCCCACAAGGAAGATGTTTTATGTAGGGCTGAAAAATCCTCTGATGCAAGTAAAACTGCGTGTAATTTCACTTCCTCACCATTGTGGGAGCTTTCTTTGAGAAGACCTCAGCTAAATGGATGCAATGAGCACGGGTTTCAGGAAAGGCATATATTGAAACATTCTCATGCCTCAGCATTTTCAAGGTGTGCTCATTGCCTTCTGACATATTCTTTTATCTCACTTCTATTGTTATATCTGAACTAAGCCTTGCCTGTGGTGATGAGCAAGGTTTAATTTCACAAGTTTAGCATATCATCCTTCTTTGTCTCATCAATGACCTAATGGTCCATGAATTGTGTATTGACGTGAAATTTTTGTCTCAATTTTTATGGAAACCAAATAATGCATCAACAATGTGATGTACTGCTTGTCTGGAAGAGATGGATCCTTTAACCATGTGAGGTGATCTACAAATTAGACGCAATCTGCCTCATTTTATGGTTTGAGTAATAGCATCTAGGACAAAATTTTCGTCCTTCCTATCGTCCAAGCTGCCAATCTTAGCACTTCAACAAAATAGTAGTGTATACTAGATGCTATTTTGTATGGGCTTCAACTATCTTAATGCAAGGCTTTTCCGACATATGGTTTTCCTTGAAACGTACAGGCAGAGTTGGATCAGCAGTAATTTCTAGTAATATTCTAGCACCTCTAGCTTCTCCAATTCGTACTTGTAACCAAGTGCAGGCTTCAACAGAGGGGCTATAGCAAATGAGTAGTCCATAGATCTTCAATTTAAGAAAAACAACTCACTTTTCAAATCTCTGATGAGAGATCCCAAATCATTGTTAACACCATCCCAAAAAGTAAGTATACATGCATAAAATTGATCAAAGAATAAGAACCCATGGATTTAGAGTCCTTGCGTGAAGAAATTGATTACTATAATATCAGTTGTCCATGACCTGGTTTTCTTAATTTGCAACATAGAACATGCAGTTTGTGCTTCCCATATTCATTAATCTTTGCCATGAAAAGACAGTTATTTTTGCATGTCATGTTTTAGTTAAAGTGGAATCAAACAGATACAGGGTCCCAAGTTGAACCAAAAACAAGATGACCAATCCTAGTCTTAAATCATTTACAAATTAAAAGTACGTAGTATCCCAGTTCAAACTTCAAACATCCATAAGGACATTAATGATATTATCTTCTTTTCTTATAAACACTGCTTTGTCCTTTCACTTGCATTGGAGGATACCCTTTCTTCTTGGAAGCATGATATCCATGTAGTAAAATGCCATTTGTGTTTTTCAGGTATGGTAATACAGGATGTCTTTCATGTCCAACTCCAGGATCTTCTCCAGCCAGCTTATGTGACAGACCCAGAGAATATGGTATTAACTTTCATGTACAACCAGGTAGTGATGGGACTGGTAATGGTAAAACCATTTCTTTTTCTGCTAACGAAAGATTGACACCCACCCATGGAAATGGAGGTGAAGGTTTAATGTACCATCAACTGTCATCTGGTAGCAACAATGAAGATGCAGAATGGTTAGCCGTTGGCCCTATCAAAGAGGATGCCTGCATTACTCATTCTTTCACTAAGGAGCAGAGAGTTTTTTCTCACTCTCAACTTGGGGTTATATCACTACCTATTCCTGTTGGAGCAATACCTTACCGGAGCTTGTGTGCGGACTATGGTGGTATGCTGCAACCTGTTTTCTATTCACAACCTAATAACCTCCAACAAATCAACTCTTACAACCGTGATCAAAACCACCATCTCCATCAAACGAAGCAAGAAATGAAGGGTCACAGGATCAATATTGAACCAACAGATCCTAGACTAGTATTGGATGTCCCTTCAGAAAAAGCAAACATAAGTGGTAACTGTAGTCAGAGTGTACTCAACAGTCGTGAGAACAATGAGGATATGAATGCAGCAGTCAATACAAGAGCTATTGCGGAGAATGGGAATGACCGACGTGAGGCTTCATTGATCAAATTTCGCTTGAAAAGAAAAGACAGATGCTTTGAGAAGAAGGTACTGAAATAAGCTTTTTCTTCTTGATTATTTATATCCTTGTTGAATCTTAAAAGTTCCATGATTTCAACCCTTGGTTTTCTGAATAATTTTAACTTTCGCTACCGACCCATTCACTATCTTTTTTAACTATCACACCCTAATATTTAAAAGGCGATTTCTGTTGGAACGGAGTCAGACCCAGTGCTTATCTTTGGCAGGTTAGGTATCAGAGTAGGAAGAAGCTTGCGGAGCAACGGCCACGATTGAAAGGTCAATTTGTGCGTCAAGCAAGTATCAAATCTACTACTCCAGCCACAGAGACAGATGATTAACTCAGTTACCAGATGTAATTTCTCTCTAGCCCAATGGCCACAAGTAGAAAGGCAAAAGTAAGGTGCCAGGGATTGGAAATTTTTTAGTGATTAAATGGTCCCATTTTCTATTTCTCCTTAGTTGGTATTCGTTATTCTGTCTACCTTTCAAAAAAAAAGAAAATGAAAAAAAGAAAGAAAAGTAGAGATTTTATATGGTGGCCAACCTTTACATGTAAACGCCGGGGAGGGAGGGAGAGAGCGTCCTCCCTTTATTTTTTAGGGAAAATAACCAAATAGAAGGGGTTTCTACTGACTATGACATTTCAAGAGGGGTGTTTTCTAAATCACCAATCAAGAGTGCATATGACTAAAATGCCCTTGACTCTCTCTCTCTCCCCCTATCAAATCACCTTTTTGAAATGATTACATTTAGAGAAAAACAAATCCCAAAACCCACCTTTTTCCCTCTTCTTCTTCTTCCTCCCACCTATCAAAAAAACGTACGTATGAAAAATCCAAAAACCTCCATTTTTGAAATCCAAAAACCTCCATTGTTAGATGCCAAAAGCTCCATTCTATTGCTGAAAACCTCATTTTTAGATGTGAAAGTCTTCCTAACCCTTCATTGCATTGCACAACGCCTCCATTTTCAACAAATATTGAAAAAAACGTTATTGGATTTGAAAATCTTAAAAATCTTCACTAGAAACCACCATTCCATTGCAGAAAGCTTCCATTTAATGGAAATGTGTGTATTTTTACCCCTCTCCCCTCTCTTTCCATTATAAGGCATGTTTATAAACTTGAATGAAAGTTTTCCATGTTAAACTACTGTCTTCCATTGCAGAAAGCATTCAATCACTATTTAATCTTATTTAAATTACTTTAAACACTTTATAATCATTGTTATTTTTCCGTAAACCACTAATTTCTTAAGTTTAACCAGTATTTCACTACCATAAACCGGTACTGAAGTGGGTGTTTATAAGTGGTTTATATAGCTTCTTTGGTTAAGAATCCTCCGTAGTGGTTTATAATCGTAATTAGTGGTTTATTAAGGCTTACCAGTGGTTTAGAGTGTTTATAATTGGTTTATAAGGATTTATGAATGATTTATACAGGGTGAGCAGTAGTTTATAGTGTTTATAAGTGGTTTATATAGGCTTATAAGTGGTTTAGAGTGTTTACAACTGGTTTATATAGGGTAAACAGTGGTTTATATAAGCCTATCAGTGATTTAGAGTTTTTATAAGTGGTTTATGTAGGCTTATCAGTGGTTTAGAGTGTTTATCATTGGTTTATACAGGATAAGAAGTAGTTTATAGTGTTTATAAGTGGTTTATATAAGCTTATCAGTGGTTTAGAGTGTTTACAACTGGTTTATATAGGGTAAACAGTGGCTTATATAAGCCTATCAGTGGTTTAGACTGTTTATAAGTGGTTTATGTAGGCTTATCAGTGGTTTAGAGTGTTTATACATGGTTTATACAGGGTAAGAAGTAGTTTATAGTGTTTGTAAGTGGTTTATATAGGTTTATCAGTGGTTTAGAGTTTTTACAACTGGTTTATATAGGGTAAACAGTGGTTTATATAAGCCTATCAGTGGTTTAGACTGTTTATAAGTGGTTTATGTAGGCTTATCAGTGGTTTAGAGTGTTTATACATGGTTTATACAGGGTAAGAAGTGGTTTATATAGACTTACCAGTGGTTTTAGAGTGGCTTATCAGTGGTTTATATTGTTTATAAGTGGTTTATATAACCCTATCAGTGGTTTAGAGTGTTTATAAGTGGTTTATATAGACTTACCAGTGGTTTTAGAGTGTTTATAAGTTGTTTATTTAGGATTACCAATGGTTTAAAGTGTTTATAAGTGGTTTATATTGGCTTAACAGTGGTTTATAGAATTTATAAGTGGTTTATATAGGGTAAGCAGTGGTTCATATTTCCTTGTCATGACATAGTAGTGGTCTAGAGTGTTTAAAAGTGGCCCGAATTGTCTTAGTAGTGGTTTATGTTGTTTTATGGAGATTTAGTAGTGGTTGAAGTTGTGCATAATTCTAAAATGGTTGCTTTACTTGTTAATTGGAATGATTTTTTTTTTCAATTGGTTATTTTGACAATGGTTTAATTTTGTGTAAACAGAAGAACGGTAGAACGAAGAGCTTCTTTTATCTTACACGTCGACGGCTTTGTAAAGAATACGGTATCATTTGAATACATCGGCGGGAAGAAGTTGCCCGTAATTGTGGGTCGAAAAAAAATTGTGAAAAAATTGGAAGCAATTAGGGGTTTAAACCAAACTTTAGAGCTCTAAACCATACAATTCTAAGAAATTAGGGGTTCAAACAAAACTTTACGACTTTAAACCATATATTTCTAAAAAACATAACCAAACTTTAGGGCTTTAAACCATAGATTTCTAAAAAAAAATTAGGGTTTTAGTTGCTGATTTTCCAAACTGAAAGAGAGAGAGCACCAACCCTAACTTATTGGTTTGAGTCTAAACTGATTTGGGAAAATTATAGAGTTTTCTAAACTGATTTTCCAAAATATACGGTTTTTTCAACTAATTTGGGAAAATATAGGGTTTTCTAAACTAAATTTCTAAACCAAACTTGGAGGTTTAAACCAATAATCTGTGAAAAATTTGGGGTTTAAACCAAACTTTAAGGCTTTAAACTAGGGGTGGACATGGTTCCGGTTCGAACCGTGGAACCGAATCGAACCGGCACATATGGTTCGGTTCGGTTCTATATGTATATGGTTCGGTTCCGGTTCCGAAATCCGGGAACCGGTTCAGATTCGGTTCGGTTCTGGGTTTCGGATTCCGGAACCGAAAACCGAACCGAGAACCGACCCTCACCTTAAGTTCTTAAAATCACCCCCCGCCAATTTGATAAAATCACCCCACTATCTATATAAAGTTATAAACACTCTGGACTGCCAGAAAAATGGAAAATGGTACAATAAAAAAGTGCATGAGAGGCCTGATATGCGCCCACCCATGTCAGATAGTGTGATATGAATCCTTTATTTGGTAGACCCTGTTGTGAACATGACATGATCAGAAAGTTAGTCTCACCGGATGATCCTAAACATCCAATCAATGCCTACAAACAGACAGCTGCAAAAACAGAGTAATATCCACAATCAGGTTGTATGAATGAATTGTTAGAAATTAGGGGTGGACATGGCCTAATAAACAGGGCCATTGGTGAAGGTTGGGTAAACCCAGAACCGAACCGAACCGAACCGATTATATATGGTTCTGGTTCGGTTCGGTTCCATACATATATGGTTCGGTTCTGGTTCCAATTTCAGGGAACCGATTATATATGGTTTGGTTCTGGGTTTAGCCCAAAACCGAACCATGTCCACCCCTACTTTAAATCATAGATTTCTAAAAAAATTAGGAGTTTAAACAACTGAAAGGGAGAAACTACTAACCTGTGAGAGGAGGTTCACTCAGAATAAGAGGATACCGGAGAGAGGTGCACGAACCTGAGGGGCATTGTGACCCTCTAATGGACGGTTGGGATCATCCCATGAGAGAAAGAAGGCATTGTGGCCCTCTAATGGACGGTTGGGATCATCCCATGAGAGAGAGAGGGGCATTGTGACCCTCTAATAGACGGTTGGGATCATCCCATGAGAGAGAGGGGGCATTGTGGCCCTTTAATGGACGGTTGGGATCATCCCATGAGAGAGAGAGGGGGGCATTGGGGCCCTCTAATGGACGGTTGGGATCATCCCACGAGAGAGAGAGAGAGAGAGAGAGAGAGAGAGAGAGAGAGAGAGAGAGAGGGGGCATTGTGGCCCTCTAATGGACTGTTGGGATCATCCCATGAGAGAGAAAGAGAGGAATTGTGGCCCTCTAATAGACGGTTGGGATCATCCCATGAGAGAGAAGGGGGCATTGTGGCCCTTTAATGGACGGTTGGGATCATCCCATGAGAGAGAGGGGGGCATTGGGGCCCTTTAATGGACGGTTGGGATCATCCCATGAGAGAGAGGGGGCATTGGGGCCCTCTAATGAACGGTTGGGATCATCCCACGAAAGAGAGAGAGAGAGAGAGCCCTCTAATGGACTGTTGGGATCATCCCATGAGAGAGAAAGAGAGGAATTGTGACCCTCTAATTGATGGTTGGGATCATCCCATGAGAGAGAGAGAGAGAGAGAGAGAGAGAGAGAGAGAGAGAGAGAGAGAGAGAGGTGACGGTATTTTAAAAATGAGGGTATTTTTGTCCTAAACCCTTGCAAATCAGTCACCATCACTATAGATTGGTTATTTCCATGTCTCCCCTCTTCATATGTCATAGTCAGTAGAAAGTCCTTTCATTTGGTCATTTTCCCTATTTTTTATTCAAGAAAAGCTCCCTCTTTTTTATTTTTCCTTGGTATCAAAAATCAAGGGTGACAGGTTCTCTCTCTCCGCCCCTGTTAGTACATGGTCGGCCACCATATAATTTCTCAGAAAAGTATTAGTTATTATGTGTGCTCCTGGAAATCTGTTATTTTTTCAAATGCTAGATTCTCAGTGATTTCATTTGTACATACTGGTTCAATTGAACCATGATTCCGGTATTCTTTATCATTGATACTTTTGTGCCTGAGACCATATTCTCTTTATTGGGTAAGTTGGAACGTCATTATCATTCTTAAGTAGGAACTCGATAACTCTTCTCATTTCATACTAAATGCATTTAAAAGCTCAAATCCTCTACAATTAAAGGGGCTAGTTTTTGTAAAGTTTAACGAGTCATCCTTACCTGATCTTGGATTTTCCAAAGAGAACATGGGTGGTTCAATTTCCTTAATTGCTTAGGCCCTGTTTGTTTTGGATTTTGAGAATCGATTGCAAGTCCATAACTGATCATTGGACTCAAAACTAAACGTAAATTTGAGTCCAATAAACAGTTTTGGATTCACAACCGGTTCTGAAAATCCAAAACAAACCAGGCCTAAGGTATCAAAGGACAGAAACTTCCAACTTTGAGGCATGTTTTGTGCTCTGCTATGCACGGGCGTGGTTACTACTTGAGTAGATTTAAGTAATGAAAAATCAGCATCGGCTGTATTCAAGTTCCGTTTATTTAATGTTTATAAAGCTAATGATTATTGTGGGTAGTCTTAAGCTGAGTAACTTGCTAAGTAGTTTGACACACAATTTCAACTTTCGTCCTATGTATTTTCAGCTTTTATTCATATTTTTCTTTCGACTTTTGAGCCTCAACTGCCTACCTCGCATGTATACAAGGTTTCGATTTGCTTTCTCAAGTGCAACTGAAGATTGAGTTGAAGCAACTAAACTTTTCAAGCAAAGAAGCCTATCATTAACAGACTAGGGTTTGTAACAAAAGGGGCGGCCCATTGCGGGGTCAGGATTTGTAACAAAGCGAACTAATAAACCAGGTTACATACTTCTCAAGTCTCAAAACATAGTTTAAAACCTCCCCCGTGTCATCATGGACTAGCTCGAGTCAACTAGGATTTGCTTTGGATGACCTCTGCCAGCCTGCATGCATGTGGGCCAAACTACTACCTGTGCTCTCTGGCCCACAAGCAAGGCAAAAAGCATGGCACTTTCAAAATGCTAGCACTTATAAAACTAGTTAAATGAGATTTAAGAGGCAATTTCACGGATAGGCATTTCGCAGCTCACTTTTGCATTAGGCAGGGATGGTCCAGATCATCCAATCTCATAGACAATAGGATGGTGAAGTGCCATGAATCTGGAACGATCTCCGGTCAAAATGAAGTTTTTTATAACAGAAGGGTCACAGTGCATTTTGGACACCATGTACAGACTGATTTTATACATACTGTGCTGCAATGGGGGGACTGTTTACATGGGTGATAATAACATAAAGACTTCTGTTTTTCAGTTATCGTGTAAATGTATGTCCGTGATCATTCTCAAATGAAGTAATACCACCTCCTATGTAAAATGTGAACTGCTATTTTAGGGCCTGAAAGTTCTAATCAAGTTAATTGGCGAAAAATCAGATTTATTTAGTCAATGGTACATTCACTATATACAACACGCTATGCTAAAGAAAGAATACAAAAATTTTGGGAATGAAAATAAGTGTTTTGTTTTGTTTTGTTTGAAACGTGAAGCTATTACACACTAGAATAGAAAAGTAACAGAAACTGAGAACTTACCAGCATTATCAAATCGAATCAAGCTGAGCGGCCTGCATCATCGATCATCATCCCTTTAAGACTCTTAGCCAACCATATTGCCGTCTCCCGTGGGGACACCTTATCCTTCCCAAAGGGCTTCAAAACAACTGCTAGCTCTTCCAACCTATTTTGCTGCAGCAAATCCGCGGATAGCTCTAATAGCCCTTCAAGAGCATCTGCCCTCTGCCTAAAAGAATTCACATCCAATGTTTCCTTTGCTGGAGATTCATCTTCCTTCGAACTAACAAGACCTTCTGAACAATTAGACTTCACAGACTCAGAGCAACTGGGCGTGGGGGGCGCCAAGGGTGCTGTGTTTCTTACATCCATCTCCTTAATGCCCACATTTTCCAAATAATTTGATTTCAGAGTCGCAGCCTCTGAGCAACTCGAGGACCTCAGAGTAATTGGCGGAGTGTTTCTCACCTCCATTTCTTCCCTTACCACATTTAATAGCTTCCCGACGTCCATGTTCTGGACACCCATTTCCACACTTTCCATTACTGGTTGCTCACTACCAACACGGAAGGTGCTGTGTCGTATGACATGTATGACATCATCAAAAGCTGGTGGCAGATGGGTACCCATTGGTTTCTCTATGGACTGAATTGGTGTGGTTACCTTCTCAGGCTGTGAGTTCTTTTGGGTAGCTGAAAGGGACTGAGTTAGTCCCGGTTTCTCAACAGTCTGAGTTGGTGTAGGGTGCTTCTCTGGCTGTGAGAAGTTTTGAGCAGTCGAACCTGTTGTAGATGTAATGTCTGTTATGGATGACAGAAGTTCTCTGACAGTGAATTTATCATCCCCAGTTGGTGTAGAAGTGAGGTCCGACACGGTCATTGAATCTAGTCTACTCGGAGTGCTTATAGAAAAATCATTCTCACAAACATATTCCAGTTCACAGCTTGGGAAAGAGGGCTCTGGAGTTGGGCTTAAACTCATCTCGTGATTACTGGTAATACTATTACAAACCTCTCCATTAGCCTCAGAGTTCTCAGCTGAGCATGATACAGATCTAAAATCATGTCCAATGCTTTCCGTAGATAGGTTCTCAGGCATGACAGAGCATATAGGGGAAGCAATTGAATGACTAGGGGGATCATGTTCTGAACTTTCAGTATGAGTGAGTCTCTCATGGGGATCATCTATCAAGTTCAAAGAGCATGGTTCATTCTGTTCCTGAAGAATAGTCGAAGGGACTGCCTCAGAGTTCCAAACTTGGGTTGGGTTCAATGGTTTTGAACTACACATATTAGTCTCTACTCCTCTAGAAGGCTCCAAGGGAATCATTTCAGATTCTTGGATGATATCAGTTGATGCCTGTTTCAAGCCATTGTCTGTTGGGTTAAAAGTTTTCGCAGCCTGTGAGGTAATCTCTCTAGGAGGTACCTTGATGACATTGCTCACAGGGATTCGAATTTCAGGCCCAGCAGGTTTTATCTGTACTGGAAAGGAAGATCGTCTTGCTAAATTGGAAGGTGGAGTCCGTTGCCTTGGCTTACCGAAAACTCCATCTTCTGTAACTTGTTTTATTGGACCAGCAGGTGACACCCCGTCATGTCTAGCTTTACTCTTTGGCGAAGGCTCAAATACTGGTAACTGTAACAGAAAATAAATGAAATATAAATTATGTAAAATAACAGACAAGAACTACTAAGAAATGAAAGAAGCCAAAACCCAAATCTCACCATATGCTTCATGGGTTGTGATCCCTGCATGCGCTTGGCAGTCTCACTGTTGGCCTTGGCTTGTACAACAGCCGGCATATCTGGATTAGACTTGAAACTAGAAGAAATGGCCTTACCGGGTTTGGGCACTTTGGGGGATGCCTCTATGTTATTTTTTTGGCTGGATAACCCACCTGCCTTTAAATGAGTGCCTCTCATGGGGCTGTTTTCTCTATCTTTTCCCTCTTCTTTAAGAGCCATCAATATATTTTTAATAATTTTTGGTTGCCTTGGTTCACTCCTAGGCCTACGATCACATAACAATTTTGGTGCATTGTGTTCATCTGTTTCGACGGTAGAGATGCCAGTGCAATGCTCATCATTTGCTAAGCATTTGACTCCCACCGACAACTGAATTTTTGGGTCCTTTGGTTCACTCTTAGGCCTCTGATCACACAACAATTTTGTCACAATGTTTTCATCTGTTTCAACGGCAGAGATGTCAGGGCAATGTTCATCATTTGCCAAGCATTCGACTGTCACTGGCAACTGAATAGCGCCATTATCCCCATCAATTCCATCACTATTGGAAGCCATATCTGTGTTTGTTGCCTTGGTATCATTTTCAAACGTCAATCCTGAAATATTTCTCTCACTCGAATGCAAACTGTCCCTGTCACTGCTGGAAATGCTACTATTTTGACTTCTCACCGTGTTTTTTTTACCATGACGTGCAAGGGAGATGGATTTCTCTGGTGAACGGGTTATAGAATCACTGGACGTGCCGAACTGATCAACATATGGTCGCAAATAAGGGTGCCTTAAAATGTCAGATGCCTGATCAAGTACAGCTCCAGATTATTATATGAAGTTGTGGAGGTGAATGATGAAAGCCTATAAAAAAATTTACCAAGATATCGTAAAGAGAAAGCATACACTTGGACGATGTTCTGGATTCTTTCTCAACATGCTCTTGATAAGAGTTTTCCTGTATGATGTGAAACTCATGTCATTAATTTTTTTACTAATTCACGATAAAAAAATGAAGACAAACAAAAAGGTATACTAATTTAGGTGTTCGGATCATCTGGCCATTAAATGCCTACTGATATAGAAATCCAGTACATAGTAAGATTTCTACAAAATTTGTTTTTGCATGAGTGGGTTTATTTTAAAAATACATTTCTGAAATATTTTCATGGTTGAAATGCATATTTCATCACATCACTCAAGGTGCTTTTGGAAGGGTCGTGATGTCACCACCTTGGCAAAAAGGGAAGGATCTTATGGGTGCTTGATCCATTTGTGACGAGTTGGATTTTGTCTTGGAAGGAATACGAGAATTTTCAGCATTGAACACCAAATTAGAGGAGGCTTCTTGGCAAGGTGATAAGTACTCTCCTTTCTTGGGCAGTAGTGCATAAAGAGTTCAAGGGTTACAATATTCAAGACCTCCATCGAATGTGGGCTGAGATCATAGGGTACCCCCACCCCACCCCCGGTGCAGCCCTTGCTATCACAGGCCCAGCCGAGTCTTTAGTAATCATATGGGGGAAATTATTCTCATGTTCTTCAGATCCATCGGTAAGACTGACTCAAGTGTAGCAGAATTAAAAGATCTACTAACTGGATCGAGAGTGTTTTCGACTGATTTAAGGGGCAGCTTGTTAGCGACCGAAACGTGACTTATCTAATATTTTTTATCTCATGGACAAAGAAGCAATCATTGGGCCCATGGAGATTAGCGGGTATCATCAACAAAATCTAGGACTTATGTCAGCCACTTTCTGTGTTTTTTTTTCTCATATTCCCCATAGTGCTAATGAAATCACAGATCTGTTGGCTAAGTGTAGGGTGAGGGAGAGGCTACTCATGGGGGGACTTTGCGTCTGTTAAAGTATAAAAGATAAATAACGCATTTCTCCAACAGCTTTAGCTTTTGGAGAAGTTGGTAAGTTAACATGGTATTAGAGCCAAAGGTCTCGAGTTCAAACCTCCCGGATAGCAAAAATCCACATGCGATGGTAGGCCCAAAGTGGGACCAAATGTGCCACGTGTGTGCCAAGTGGGTCACACGTGCGGGGGAGTGTTAAAATATAGAAGATAAATAACACCTTTCTCCAACAGCTTAAGCTTTTGGAGAAGTTGGTAAGTTAACAGCGTCCAATGTAAAGAGAAATGGATTCATCGAACCCAGTGTGGTTGCTCCTTACAGATGAAATATAAAACAGTTAAGCGGCTGCTCATTACAGATGAAATATTAAAAAGTCAAGTCAATCATGATCTCTGTCTCTCTTCTCGCAAAGCCATGCTATATTGCGCAGTATTAAGGGGAAAAGTAAAACAAGGAGAAGACGGAGAGATGGTCAAATTTCTTCTAATGTGAAGTATGTCTTAACTAAATTGAACAATTTCGGTCTATAGCAGTAAAATAAGGAAATACGATGGAAGGTTGCTTCTGGAGTTCTCTAACAAATCAGACCATTGTTATAGAAGATTTGCTTCGAAAATATTTTGGTTACGAGCTCTGGAGCAGTAAAAGAACACTTCTCATGCAAATATATGTAAAAAAATGTAAAATATATTTAATAAACATATGCATAAAAATGACCATCGGAAAGTACATAAAAGTTGAATTTAATCACAGGCAACTCAAAGGGAAAACTTTAAGTAATGGAGATGGTGGAACCGAACATACTTACAAGGAAGAGTATAAAATAACCATCGAAAAGTACATAAAAGTTAAATTTAATCACAGGCAACTCAAAGGGAAACCTTTAAGTAATGGAGATGGTGGAACCGAACATACTTACAAGGAAGAGGAATAGCAGGGAGGCAAAGGACCAATTGAGGAACGATTTATCTTACTAATCAATCCAGCCATATCCTGAAATCAGATTATAGGACCCATGAGTAAATATTCCAGTATAATATTCTGTCACACCAATATCAGGGGTATTTAAATAGTCAAACTGCATCAAAACAAGGGCTTTCTTGTGACGACCAACAGAGATTAGGGAAACCAATCGAACTCCGTAGAGAAGAAAATTAATTTAACTGTACAGTATTAGAGAGTAGGTCAAGGATGGTAAGGCATGATCTGCATGGATCTAATGCAAGCTAAAGAATCAAGAAATGAAATGAATTAACAGAATGATGGATGCAGCTCATTTGCAACACAGAAAGCTGCTAATATACTTCTAAGTCAAGAGATCCTGACAAAGGAAAAACTCTCATTTGCAATACAGATAGTTGCTAAATTTACTTCTAAATCAAGAGATCCTGACAAAGGAAAAAATTGGATTTCTAATGTATGCCTTCATCAGTACCATAATCCATTTCGAGTTCTTTTTTGACAAGTATTATGATTCAGAAACAGTTCCTTAACAGAAGCCCCAGCCATTACAGATGTTAAAAAAAAAAAAGGATGATATTGATATTACAGTAACAAATATATCTCTTTTTTTAAGATGGTATAAAATTTATATGAGAATAAGGAAAGATTATAGCAGAATATCATCGGGCAGGGGTTGCCCCATAAAGCTTTAAAATCTAACAATGCCACGCTTAGCTAGCCTATCCGCAAGGTCATTAGCACATCTAGGAGTCTGCTGAAAGGTGATGTCGTTTCCCCTACAAGATCTCTTGACTTAGAATAAGGAAAGCCAATCCCCTGGGACCTTGGCTGTCCTTACTAGCCCATGTAATAACATTTGAAGAGCACCCATCGATCATGAGCTGCTTAATTGGCTTAAGTTGTGATGGAACCGACAATAAGTGTATGAGTTCCACCATGCAGGGAAAGTATCTGGCAGCTGGAATGCAATCCTGCAAACCATAGGCAACATCATTAGCTAAGAAACTCTCCTAGATCCCTGCACATTGAAGGCCTATTATGGGATAAAGGCTTTGGTAGGATATGAATGAAGGGCTTCTTCCTGAAAAGATGAAGATTTCATTTCCCATTCACTTGGTGAGTGGATAAGAAGAATATCAGTTGTTCGGCTTTGTACTGGGGAGTTGGGGAATATAGGAAACAGATGACTTCATTCAGTGAATCTTTGATCACCCTCTGAATGATCAGAATAAGGTGAAGCAATTGGTAGTAGAATGTTGCTTGGTTTTATGCTGCACCATTGGAAGTCTTGTAAGTTCCACCTGCTGTGTGCTTGCGCTTCAAGCATACCAAAATAGCGAGTCATTGTTTTCATTCCACTGTTGTTCAAGTGATAAGGTAGATGGATAAAAGAAAATGCATGCTGGTGTGCACAGCACCCACTCTATTCAATTTTAGAAGAGATTTCATTCTATTGTTTATGTAATGTGATGTTCAGAAGAAATCATCATGCTCTAAGCTTCTCCACAGTAGATGGATAATAGAAAATGCATGCTGGTGTGCACAGCACCCACTCTATTCAATTTTAGAAGAGATTTCATAGTGTTCATTCTATTGTTTATGTAATGTGATGTTCACAAGAAATCATCATGCTCTAAGCTTCTCCACGCCCACAACGTGGTGCCTATACACTTTGGATTGTGTGGTTTAGACATAAGCACTATCTTACGAAACCCCCGTATCATTCAACTTTGGAACAGAACTCAGTTAAATAATCCTATTGTTTGAGTATTAGTATTTATGAGTAATTGTCACGCCCCTCCGTTTGCATGTGCATTCTGATAAACATATGCTAAAATTAACAACTCTGCTGTTCAACAACACAATTTTTTTTTAAAGGTAACTATTTTATTCCAACTCTGCTGTTCAACAATTCATGGTTCATCTTTTTGTGGTTAAGGCAATAATCAGTCAGCAACATCAATTATAAAAGGTAAGTGAAAAATTAGGGAGCCAGGATATTGAGGTCATGGAATATTGCGTCAAATTAAAAGAATACAGTGAAATAAAATAAATGGCAGAGATACCATTCAAAAAAATAAAAAATAAATGGCAGAGTTCTTACAAAAGCTTTGAATGCAGGGCGATGAGCAGACATCTCATACATACAGCACCCTGATGAGCCATGAACAAATCAAAGGGAAAACAATAATACATAATTAAATATCATATTCCGTAGTAGGAAGGGAAATCCACAAAGAAATCATACCTAGAGACCAAATGTCTGATTTGAAGCCATAAGGGATATCAGCAAGCAGTTCTGGACACATGTAATTGGGTGTCCCGACTACCTGGACCACAAAAAGTACAAAACCGTCAATGCCCCAATAATGGCGGTGATTGGTGAATCATGTTTCTATATTGTCACTTCTTTTGTGCAAATGCATGCAGCGGATCATGTGGTTGTGGATGACCAAAATACTGAGCTCGATACATCAACTTCCCAAATATACACTCAACTAAGCAAGACGAGGACCATTAGAATGCTACAAACCACAAAGGCTATTTTTAAGGCATTACTATTTCATTACAAATTCTCATAGCTACTAACCCTCACGAACATCAAATGTTATTATGAAACTAAATAGAAGCCAGCATGTACTTCTAGTGTCACATCAATAAGCAAACAACTGCTGTTACTACCCCACCGATAAAAGATATCATTCTCCCTTTTCTTTTTGGAATCGCCAATTTTATTGCAAAAAGGACCGAGATGGTGACAGTACAAGAGAAAAAGAGAATAGAAAGGACAAGCTAAAGGCAAATACAATAGAAAGGACAAGCCAAAGATTCTTTAGACACCCCTTCTTTTGGCCACCTTGTTGGCCAAACGGTGCACGTGCTTAAACACAAAGGGGAGAGCACCCATCCAATCAAACATCTCATCAAAGAACCTATCAAATCTCCATGGATGACTTTGAGAACCTTCAAGCCACTGGATCACATTCAAAGATTCCCCTTCAACTACCACATTGATCACTCTATCTCTAGTCAATAATTTTAAACCTTGATGAACTGCGCGCACCTCGGCCTCCCGATGCACAAAGTGAAGCAAGAGCAAACTTGGACTTAAGGGGAATGGAATCAGCAGTTCTAGAAATCATATAGAGGCCCTTACAAGCAGGAACAATAATGAGTCAAAAGCTAGAGTGCACCTTGGGTCGAAGTTTCTGCAACTATTTGTATAACACCCATATTGGCTAAAGTTAGATGAGACTGCCAAAGTGCCATTAAGCATATTTTTTAAGGCATTAATATCTCCCCTCAAATTCGCATGAATACTACAATTATGAAGAGAACAACTACGCAAAAAGTCAATTTCATGATCAATGGTAATGGAAATTTTAGGGATCCACAAGGGTAATAGGGGGAACAAATGAGAAACCAACACTGTTGATCTTGTAGAACATCATGAGGCGCCCCCATGGTCCTAGTCCCATCCTGAATGAACATCCTATCACCTATGTGTAAGATAAAGGACTACAAAATCAAACGTCTAGCTTTAAAGAGGATGGATGGATCAAGCTTAGTTTCAAAACTCCCCCACGTTATCGTCGACTTGCAGAAGTCAACTCCCTTTTACCGTGGTTGCATTCTTGTCCGAGTCTTTTGCCCTACAAAGTCAATCATAACTCATTGGACTCTCCCAAGTTATTATTGCATCAACCAAGTACTCAGCTGTGCCAACCAAGTACTTGGGCGCATCTACCAAGCACTCGATCGTGCCGTATTGAGTCAACTAGGATTTGCTTTGTCTGCGTTTTGGCCCGCGTCCATGTTTGAAACATTGGGATCAAGGACCTAGTATCATCCGATCATGGTGTTATCAACAGCATTCGACCAGACTTATAGTTGTCGGTCGAATCAACAAACCTAATCACGCAAACGAGGTAAGACTGGGGCTCAACAAGTGTTGTTTAGGAAGGAAACTAAAATAAATTTCTTTTAAATTTCTTTAAAGCATTTTTCAAATAAAATTAAAATTTTAGATGTTTTTATGCAGCTGCAATACAAAAGAAACTTCGCATAGCAGCGCGTGCTTAAAATCAATTGAGACACATCAAATAAATAAACCAATTGCTTTGCACCTGTCAAAGATTTTATTTTCTCATGAGATGCCTTGAAACTATACTCAGATAAAATACAATGTAAGAATCATGAACTCTCCATCGAAAAGGAACTCAACCATACTGACCAAAGTAAGACAAGAATCACCAAAACTAAATTATTCTTATCCATATCTTGTTTCATATTTTCAGAAGCAGGGTTTAAAGACTCATACTCGGACTTGCAAGGTAAAAACTGATTTGATTGGGTCAATGATTAACGCAATGAGTTTTTTACAGAATCGGGTGAATTAAAGGAGTTTTTAATTAACTCAATGGGGGGGAGGGAGAGCCGATTAACGAACTCCTCGAGAATTTTTTAAACACTGCTCCTAAGTACTAGAAATTATGAATTTTAGATGTTTCAATGTAACTAAATACAATAAATAAATGGGATTTTTTTGCCAATAAATCCCCAGTCTAGAGAATATCTTCCCATTAGTTATTGAAAATCACTTATTTTCAAAATAGATAAGTTTTAGAGAGCCGACCCCAACTAGTTTGGGACAAAGGCTTTGTTGAGTTGAGTTGAGATAAGTTTTAGAGAATAATTCCTTAAACATCCCTGAAACAATACAAATCATTATTTTCAAAATTATGAATTTTACCATCACCAGTCTTGTAGTCACTCTCATAGTTTTAAAACTCCCCTGTGTCACCTTCTAGAAAACACGGGTACTCTCCCGAGCCCCACGCACCCGTGTCGGGTGCAGGTGCGCCTCGGGTACGTACCCGGTGCGTACCCCTTTTATTTTTTCAAATAAGAAAAAAAAAAGTGTGTCGGGCGCGTGTCGGGTGCGCACCCCAGCGCACCTGAGCACACCCAACACATTTTAAACCATTTAAAAAAAAAAAAAAAAAACCAAAAACGGGGGGTGGGTTTTAAAAATATGGGAGGATGGTTTAAAAACAACAAAAAAGACCATTGGGTCTTCCCCCCCAAATCTCCCTCCTCTCTCTCGACCTCTCTCCCCAACCTATTCTCCAATTGTTTTTTAAAATTTTTATAAATATATAATAAAATATTAAAATATATTATATTCGGCGTACCCACAACGTACCCGCACCCGGTTTTTTTGGAAAATCACGTACCCGTGTCGTGTCGTACCCGCAACCGTACCCGTGCTTCTTAGGTCACCGTAGACTCCCGAGTCGACTCCCTTTTCCCTTAGCCGTATTCCGCGTTTTGCCTATAGAGTCAATAAAAACTCTTTTGACTCTCAAGTTATGACCACGTCAACCGAGTACTCAGCTGTGTCTGCGCCGAGTCGACAAGGACTTTTCTTGGCTGCATTTTGACCTGCATCCGCATTTTTAAACACTGCTCTCTCTCTCTCTCTCTCTCTCTCTCTCTCTCTCTCTTACATTAGCCTCTATCCTTGAAGTCTTAAACTCGTCTTGTTTTGGCGGTGGTGACACTCCCTCCATCACCCCTCCACGGGCCATTTTTCCTCCAAAGCACACCACAAAACCAAAATCTCTCAACAATTTGCACAACCCAGAAAGCGAAAACCCTTGAATCCCCACCAAACAAGATCATAGAAACTCAATCCTCAATGAAAACCCAACTTTCAAAACACCAACAAAAGAAATAAAAACTCATAAATCCAAAAAAACCGAACCCACAAAACCCAAAACCAAAAGGCATTGGTAGTCCAAACTATATGCAGGTGAACTTGAAGTAACACCAAAACCCAACACTTTTATGCCCCAAAACCAATTCCAAAATAGAAAGGAAAAGGGACCTAGAGGCCCAAAAGAGAACAAGAAACTAGAAACCCTCGACTCAAAGGAATCTACTCGGTATTCCTCCCTCTCTCTCTCTCTCTCTCTCTCTCTCTCTCTCTCTCTCTCTCTCAGGCATTTGAAACACAACATAGTGTGCACCAAAGGTGTTAGTGCAAAATAGAGAGAAAAAGGACAAGAGACACATTCCTTTTCCCTCCATTCCATCTCTCAAAGCAGTACAATTTCTTTTTTTCAATGGCATAAATATCCCTACCAAGTTGAAGGGAAAGTTTTATAAGACAGTTGTGAGGCCAGCCATGTTGTACGGCTTAGAATGTTGGGCCACCAAGAAGCGGCATGTGCATAAGATGAGTGTAGCGGAGATGCGAATGCTTAGATGGATGTGCGGCCACACAAGGCTAGATAGAATTAAAAATGAAGACATTCGTAAAAAGAAGGGGGTGGCTCTAATTGAGGAGAAGATGAAAGAGCACCGCTTAAGATGGTTTGGACATATCCAACGTATGCCTTTGGGATGCTCCGGTGAGAAGAGGCGACTCGTGCCAAATTGACGGACTAAAAAGTGGTAGGGGCAGACTGAAAACAACTTGGGTAGAAACATTGAGGAAAGACTTGATAGCTAGGAACATAACAGAGAACATGACCTTGGATAGGATAGAATAGAAGAAAATGATCCACGTAGAAGAACCCAACTAGAACCAGGATTAGAGCCAGGCAGATTCCTTTTACCTTCTTCAAGGAGTTCACCCATCCTAGTACTACACTCGTCCAAGCACGCTTAACTTCAAAGTTATGATGGGATCCAGTGCATGTGCATTTGTCCTGGTATGATCACACCCTAAAAAGCAAAATAATACAATTTGCACCCCATAAAGGCTACAGCTGACGGCCTAGGGCTAGATTGAGTGGACAGACTGACAGAAAAGGGGAGGAGAAAGGAGAGCTTGAGAGCAAACAGTCACAGGCTGTCACAATGACTACGGAAAACAAATGCCGACCATGAAGCCATGAAGCACCGGCAGGTAGTGGCGGAAACTAAGGTTTTATAATTTGCTCTAGTGAGCAGGCTGCCCACCAATCAAAGATCTGATGTTCACAGGACCAGACTCGAAATCACCATACAAGAACAGAACAACCATGAATACTACAGAACAGCCATGAATACTACTGAATCCTTGTACAGGAACGATTACCCCAGCACAAAGCCAGAGCTCTAGAGAGACACAGGTTGCAATTCTCAGTTCTGTGCAACAAGGCCTCAAAATAAACATATAGATGGCAGCTGATACTTCAAAGTAGAGAATCAAGCAATTGTCAAACCCTAGGGAAGTGGATGTTGAAACCTATGAAAATAACTGAAAATCTGTTATTTTTAGTTTGTTCTAGTGGCACAAGGAATGAGACACAAAATAACGACTTCAGTGCAAACAAATAGCCCTGGTGACGAACAAACAATGGATACTTATCACCATAAGAAGACAGATTTACATTTCCATGCAAAAATGTTAAAACAGCCATGTATATGCAGGCTAATAATTTAAACCCCAAAGTAAAATAATTCAAACAGCTATCAACACAACAGCAGCATAGTTTGAAAGTCATGTATGTTGACAAACATGCTAGTTTCAGTTCATCTTTCACAGCACCATATTCGTTCCTACATGGGATATATGGTAATATGGAGAACACAAAATTGTTTGAAGCATGGATAGAAGCAGAACTGCCCCTTGTTTCAAAGAGAGGATGGGTTATTCACATTTCATTTGATGGACATAAGTGAATTGAAAGCTAACTAGTGGTAATTCTGAAGATCCCTAGGGGACAAATAGAGATGTCTCCTGTTACCTGCAATGTGTGGAAGTGTCGAAGTAATTTTATGTTTATTCGGTCTGAATGCTACATGAAGAACATAGACAGATAACGGGATGGGGAGACCTAAGATGTATAAGATCATAAAATGAGTGATTAAGCAAATTCGGATTCCTATGGAAACAAATCTTTGTACCTACTACCAAGGAATTCAACAATTCTACAGATTTTATGTTATACTTAAACATGAAACTTTTATAAAGTTTTAAATTGTTGAGAAACCGATCCTATCTCTGAGCAAGTCCATTATTCTTGCATATCAAATTGAAATCATTGACTGAGCTCTTAATCCCTTACATAGTACTAACCACAATAAATATATAAAGTGAAACCATAAATTAAGACTAAACTAGAGGGAAAAAATTATAAGCATAGGAATGAACATACAGAAGAAGCCAAATCATCCGCCTTTAGAGTTTTTGCAAGCCCAAAGTCTCCTGTACACATGCAAGAATCGTATGAGCAAAACTAGGTCAATAGAATAATGCCAATCATGTCTTGGGAAAGAAAGAATTCGAGCCCATTTGACTACCACCAAAACATGAAAAAGCACTCACCAAGGCGAATATCCTGATCCTTAGTGAGAAATATATTGGAACACTGCGAAGCGGATATTAAAGGAAATCAGTCTACGTTCTTAACAGAGAAAGAAAGTTAAAATGTACCATTTCTGTATCATTTTTCTCTTCACAAACCTTGAGGTCTCGATGCAGAACAAAGTTCGAATGCAAATATTCAACGGCCAATAATAGTTGTGTGAACCACTTGCACAGTTTCTGATCAATGCCAACAATTAACAAGAAACAATCACAATTTTAAACCCACTTCTAAATACTAGCAAGTTGATGCCCAAACCTCCTCTGGAAATAGTGTGCCATTCACTCTCTTCATCAACTCAGCCCTGTAAGAGGTAAGAGGGTATAGATTTCAAAACACAATATATGACTTTTTAAAACTCTGATATCGACCTTCACATCGCCCAATTTCACTCACATGTCTCCACCTTCGCAGTATCCCGTGACAATGCAAACATAGCATCCCTACAAGGACAATCTCTATTTCATGAACTAAACAAAAAGGAGTGAAGGAAGAAAGCACTATTTTGATAATTAGGTGATTTTCTCACCTTCTCCACCCATGCTTCCTTGAACTCGACAATGAAAGGGTGTTGGATTCGCGCAATGAGAGCCATCTACAGTCCACATTTACAAAAAGTATGAATAGAATAAAAAAACATCTAAATTACAAATAAGGTCGATAAACTGGCAATGAGAGCCATCTACAGTACAAATTTATAGAAAGTAAGAAAGGATAATCTCCAAAAATAAAAATAAAACAGCCAAATTACAAAAAGGTCGATATACTCGCAATGAGAGCCATCTACAGTCCAAATTTACAGAAAGTATGAAAATATCTAATCTTCAAAAATAAAATAAAAAACAGCTTAATTACAAAGAAGGTCGATATACTCACAATGAGAACCATCTACAGTACAAATTTACAGAAAGTATGAAAAGATCTAATATCCAAAAATAATAAAAACAGCAAAATTAAAAAAAAAAAAAAAAAAAAGGTTTATACCAATCAAACCTACCTCTTGATGAGCAGACCTCCTGCAACGATCTGTTTGCCGTGCGAGCCGAATCTTCTTCAAAACATACCTGGCATTGGAAAAGTTCCAAAACAACCAAAAATGAAGCGGAAAAAATCAAAATTCCAAAGAAAGCATAATGAAAAAAAGGGAAAAAAACCCTACTTCTTCTTCTCCAACTTGTGATTCACGAGGATCGCGGCTCCGAAAGCCCCTCGGCCGATCTGCTCCATTATTTCGTACTGATCCATTCGAGACTCCATGATTCTCCAGATCCGAGGAAGATAAATGTTTAAAGAAAAGAAAAAGAAATGGTGAACGGATTCGAATCGATTTTCACAGAAAAATACTCGAATCCGTCGATTTTTTCCAACTAATTCACACCATTTCTCAGTCCAGAGGAATGTGATTCCATATCTTCTCTCAAATTCCCTTCAATTCCCAATGCAAATGCTCGAATCCTTGCAGCATTCCTCTCTCAAGGCCTGAGATCTCTTTACCAAAAAAATCTGATTTGCCCTAATTTCTCGTTAAAGTTCTCAATCTCGTCACTGTTTTTTACTCGCTCAAAGAATCCTCGTATCTTCTTAACCTGATTTCTTTAATTTCTACATCAAATGCTGTGGAATCATTTGATCCTATTCAGCCACTACACGCCATATCTCATACTAGGGTTTGAGAAATTAAAGAAGAAAAAGAGAAAGAAAATGGGAACCAAGAGAGTGATTTTACTAGCATTCTCAGTTTCTGTGGTTTCCTCTCCTTTTGTGGAGCATATATAACCAGAGAAGGGTTTGTTACTAACCATGGTTCAGTTAAAAGGCAGAGAGGGAGAGAGAGAGAGCTTTAATGGAGTTAGCTCATGGCCATGCTTCGTTAAGTGCCGACAATTCCAGCTGGTCTCTCCTATTTGGATTTTTCCAAGTTTGTTTCCCGAATACGTATAAAGACAGCGTGTTCCTTCTCCACGGTGAAACGGCACGTTACTATTACTTATAAGTTATTTCACGAGTGCACAGAGAAAGACTGGCGTAGATTAGGGAGCTATGGGCCCACTCCACTAACTCATCATTACCGCATAAGATCATGATTAATGGTAAGAAGGTTTGAGAGAGATACGCTTGGCTCTGGAAACAAAACGAGGCTGTTCTAGATAAGCCTGAATTTGTATTATCCTTAGATTTTTGGGTTGATATAGCCTATCCCTGGGAGTAGTTCAGTTGATCCATTTGCCATGGTTGCCATGTCATTTTTCTCTCGGTCTAGTTGGGTTCTTCTAGTTGAGGTATAGATTTGTTTATGAATGTGGTGGTAGAAGGCGATTCTTTGAATGTAATCCGTTAGCTTAAAGGTGCCAAAAAAATTGCCCTAGAGATTCGATATGTTGTTTGATGAGATGTTTGATTGGATGAGATTCTTTCTAATCATATTTATTCATGGGCGTCGCTCAGCCAATATGAGGCAGATAGTCTAGATAGAGATGGAGTCTCTAGGGAAGCTCGGGCTCTTTTTTATTCCCTTCCACCTTGACTTATCTTTTCTGTTGTTTCTCTTTCTATATGACCATCTTGGTCTCTTCTTTCTTTAATAAATTAGCTATCAGTTTTTTAAAAAAGCGCCATCTCCAAGGGCTTAAGCTTTTAGAGTAACTGGTTGTTTCACATGGTATTAGAAAAACTTTCTCAAGGCAGGTCCTAGTTTCAAAACCCAACAACTCCTAACATTAAAAATCTACTTGTACAATTAGATAATTCCAACTCTAACCGCTTAAGCTTTTGGAGTAATTGGTTGTTTCACATGCTATCAGTGCAAATGTCCTTGGTTCAAAACTCCTCGATATTAAAAAAATCACATTTAATGGCCAACCCAAAAGAAGAGCCACATCTGCCACGTGTAGGCCAACCCTCAAAAGAGGGGCCACACGTGAGGGGGAGTGTTAAAGGACTTAAGCTTATGGAGTAATTGGTTGTTTTACACTTGTTTTAAGGAAAATTGACGTGGAATTCCTATCGGCGATGTGGATTCAGTGTTGGTCTTCCTTTCCTTGTTTTGATTTCCGTCTCACACAAGAGGAAATTACCCTCTTCTCTCTCGCTCCGTGTCTGCCCATTGGTTTTCTCTCTCACCATCTACTAATTTTCTCTCCGCCGGTGCACCACCAGCACCACCACCCACTAGTTTCCTCTCTTGTTGCCCATCTCAAAGGTTGATTGTTGCCCACCACCACTGCCTGACCCAGTGTTTTAAAATACGTACAAAGTAAATCCTCGTCAACTCAGCAGAGTGTGGCAGGGTACTCAGTTGACACGGTCATAACTCGAGAGTCAAAGGTGTTTTGATTTATTTTACAAGGCAAAATGCAGACTCAGACAAGAATGCAGCCAAGGTAAAAGGGAGTCGACTCGGTATGGTCTGTCCATAATTGGTAGCATTTGAGGAATTATATTATTTTTGGCTTACATTTTAGTGCATATAGCCACCCAATTTGGCGATCAAATGTTATGCTTGTAGTCGGTGGGTCATATAATGAAAATCTCCCAAGTCAACATACCTAACCCACTAAATTATCAATATTTTCCACATTGTTAGTTTTTTACATTTTCGAGCCATCCGCCTTACCTGCCTGGCTGCCTCAATTTGAAGGATTAATTAAAAGCATATAAAGCAGCAGAATATAATGGGGCCTATCTTGTTCGAAGTTCCAAACCATTCATTTGTTAGGACGCAACATAAATTTCCTGGCCAGAATAGCATCTACATAAGATGATCCTAACCCTCCAATCTATAGAGGAACAGTACACTATAGAAACCTTAACAAATCAGATGGTTAAGATCACCATCCTATGGAGATGATCTTTGATGATCGTTGGGGCACGACCTGTCTAAGTTGGTGCCCAACAAATGAAGGGAATGAATCATTGAATAATGTTGGCTCCACTATTTTAAAAAAAATGTTTCCCAAGGAAAAAAACTAATAAAAATAGCAGAGATAAGCGTGAGGTGAAGATGGACATTAAACCCAATTTCCTAACCAAGTCACCATTCACAACCAGAAGTTTTTTTTTCGTTAAAATTTATTTCTTTTGAAAACGATTTTCCAACCCTTTTTATGGTCAAAATTTTGTACCTAGCCTTCTAGCCCTCTGAACACTTAGTGCTCTCATGCCTTACGGGATCGTACTCATATCAATGAATCAAAATCAAGCCCCGTCTTTATACGAGTGGGCCCCTTTATTCCTACCAATTGATGATGCTCAGTGAAATCTTTTCTTGTCATTGACAAGAGCTATTAAACCCACAATCTGTGGTTGCAACATGAAGCACTCAAGCACCTTCCAAAACAGATCCGAGTCTGATGGGTTGGCAAACTGAACTGTCATACTCTAGTGTCACCTTTTTTTTTGTGGCTAAAAATTGTCAAAATCTACATATCTAGGAATGTTTGACGACCATGATATATTGTTCTTCTAACGCCCTAGAGAATATCGACAAGGATCTTTGGCGATTAACCTCGAAGAAATTACGGATTTTAATGGTTCTCAAATGTAAATGGAAAAAGACTCACAGGTAGCCATTGAAGGTGATCTTGAAGCTTGAATCTTGCTAGAAACCTCTCTTCCTCAACCTTCTCTATTTGCTCCACGAAATTCAGTAATGGAACCGGCTTTAATCGCTCTTTCACGTGGATTAGAAAAGAGAGATTAACGCAACTTATCGTTTGCAAGTAGGGGGACCTTGAGGATCTCTCTTATAAAGGATTTGGAGAGTGTGGGGAGGCTCCACATCACGCAAACTACCCCAAACGCCCCTCAACTCTTGTTTGTGTTTTTTTCAATTTTAAAAAACCCACGAAATCTGTTTTCTCAAAACAGTTAGGTTCTGGCTTTAGCTTTTTCACATTTAATCCTTGCCCTTGATTATTGCTAGGACATCTAAAGGCTGGGATAAATCCCAACATGATAAACTATTCCTTGGAATATTAGTGGGGCCAATTGTGAGAGATGGTCGGAGAGGGAATGACTTGGGAAGGCAGGAGTGAGTGAGCATGAAAATTAAAGCCCCTTAAAACAGAAATGCCAAATTTGAAATCGGAATTTTTTTCACGGTTATTTTAGGCACAGTTTGGATTGGGTGGATTTTCTGGAAAAGTTAGGAAAAGAAAAGATTTTTCAAATTTTCATGCTTTTCCATGGTTTGATCACACATGAGAAAAAGTACCTTGAACCACTCTAGTACAAGTTTTATTTACAGTACAAGTTTTATTTACAGTAACCTTTAATTTATGATTAGATAGAGGTCGAGCTTTGGCGAAACGGTAAGGTTGCTCAATTATGACCTGATGGTCACGGGTTCTAGTCATGGAAACAGCCTCTCTCCAAAGTAGGGTAACGCTGCATACATCTAGACCTCCTTAGATCCCGTAATGCCGGGAGCTTCGTGCACTGGGCCACCCTTTAATTTATGATTAGATACTCAAAATTTATCTTGAAACACAAAAAACAAAGACTTAGGAAAAAAATTTCCTCAAGAAAATGTTTTTACTGTGATCCAAATAAGGAATTGTGGATTTCTCATGCTGTAGTCTCTCCACGCTCTTCCTCTTAAAGTCCCTCCTCCCTCCTCAGGTCCCCTCTCACAAATGAGCCTACCAATATTTCATGAAATAAATTTTCATAGTTGCCAAACATGCCTTATATATAAAAAAGTATCGCATCCTTCCAACGTGCCGTGATATCAAAGGGGACCTTCAAACCTTGATCAAAACTCTACACATGAGAAGATGGAGATTATATAACTCATGGTGCCGAATAAATTAGTGGTTCCCGCTACATATCGTGCACTTTGAGCCATTCATCCTAAGGAACTAACCATGTATGAGTGAATTAATGGTTCTGATTGTTTTGATTGATACAAATCAAAACTAACAACTGATTAATATTTAATAATTTTAACCGAGACCACCTCCTCTAATTTATTGGGGTAAAACCTCGTTCTTCACGAAGAGATTATTAAAGAATGAAAGAAAAAATTTAATAAATGTAGGATTGCGCTACGTTGGACATAACTCACCTAAAAATGCGTTTGGCCAATCTTTGACCTTAAGCATTGGTACCATGAAAGAATAGGCAGCGACCAACATGCCCCTTAGGACCACGTTGAGTAACCAACATTACATGCTCTTCAGGGTGAATCACAAGGGGAGCAGCACATGGGCTTAAGAGATGGTTTATACTTTCTTTGGACAAATGATATAAGAAATAGAGTAGGAAGACCATCTATCGTGTTGATGAACAAAAGTGACAATATATGAACCAATGCATACATGGCATATGAGGGTGATAAGGAATATTAATCTGATGAACCATCATGGGGAAACCAGTGGGACTAGTTCTGAGGCCAAACAGAGAACTTGTTCATGTGGTTGAGGAATGAAAAAAATAAAATAATCAACGGCTTAAAATATTTTTGTCTTGTGTTTTTATTATCTTGCTTAGTAAACATGGGATCATTCCCAAGGGGCGCAGATTTTGTCTTATTCATGTAGGTGATTGTTCTCTCATTTGGCGGCAGACTTTGCATGAGAGAATGAATAAGACAAAATCTGCTAAAAATGTGCTTGTATCGTTGTTCTCTCATGCAAAAGTCAGCTGTGAAATGGGACTTTCTGCGAAATTTGCCTAGCAAATCATGTAAAATAATGAGTGGTGCCATTATCCAAATATGGTGTGAAATTATATATATGGTGCCCGAGTGGGAAGTCCAGTGGAGCGGGTACAACAAAAGTGCCCATTGATATTTGATCCAACATCAGCCTCTTTAAAAGTGGGCTGCCGTTGGATCAAATATCAAGGGTGGTGACCTTTGCATTGAATTTCGAGAGTGAGACCCGTTCCCTTTTTTAGTCCATTGAGCGTATGGATCTACGATTCGAAATGCTAAATTAAAGGGTGCAATTTTAAAAAACAGCAGTATAGGCCCCTTAATTGGCCCACTCATTAAAGTGCATTTATATTAGGACTAAAATTTTTTAGTGATTTATTGATGAGGTAGATGTAATGGGATGCGTTGCGGCTGGTTTTTTTCAAGGGCACCGTTCAATTTAGCATTCCGTGTCTTTTGCAAAGGAATGCTAAAGTGAAGGGCACCCTTTGAAAAATCAGCAATGCTTTCATTTTTCATATCTCAAAGTTGGGATTTGCTAGTGAATTTTGCAGAATGGCATCTTGTGGGTGATTTTTGCATGAGAGAACAGCCACGCAGGCTGAATTTTCAACAGACTTTGTCTTATCTATTTAATTCATCTGAGATGGCTGTTCTCTCATGCAAAAAGAATAGGAAGGAACTCTTGCCGCGAAATTCCCTAGGAAATCGCCTCGAAGTTCATTGACAAATCCATTTAAAAAAAAGTTTATTGACAAATAAGATATCCCACTCATTTTTCACATCCGATGCCACTCATGATTAGAATTTTCCCAACATATTATTTTATTGATTTTTTGTTAGGTAATTTATTTTATTGATTACAACCAAGGTTTAAAATTTCGATTTCGGTACCGGTTTCGGACTTCCGAAAAACCAGAAAAGAAATTTCGGTGGAAATTTGGTACTCACGTTCGAAATTCCGGACCGAAATTCCGAAATTTCTGCCGAAATTTTGTAACACTTTAAAAAATAAAAATAAAAAAGGCATTTTCTCGAAATTTCGGACCGAAATTCCGAAAAATGGCAAAATTTCTAATTTCGCCAAATACCGGTTTCTGTCATCCGAAATTTCGGATTTCGGTCGAAATTTAAAACCATGATTACAACTCACTGAAATGAAATTTTGTTAGACCAAAAATTTAAAAGTAATATGTAGCCATTTGAAGAAACTTAGAAAATAACCTAGTACTGTTTTTCAAATCATAACATCAACATTCGTACAATGATATAAACCATTCATCGAATAGCTCTCATTGTGGATGAAGAACAGGACAGAAATTTCATTGTTTGCCTAGAAATCAATGGTTTACAAGAAAAACAAATACAACCAAATGTATCATAACATGTATCATCAATCTAGACCACACATGTAAAATGATCCAATCTCACTTCTAAGTACATGGCCAACAGTATCTAAGGAGAAAATCGCTATACACACATGGCAATGTGCCTCAATATTAGCCCATGTTTCGATGTGTGCAAAGTTTTGAGAGGAAAAATATTTCAAAAATCCTACTTTTTTTACACACAACCAAGCCCACCATTTCAAAAAAAAAATAAAAAATAAATAAAATGGATAGGTTGTTCTGGATTAGTTTTATCTCTGGTTTGTTGACATTGTTTTTTTTTATCCTGGGTTTATTTCTGTCCGTTGTTTCCTCAAATAAAAAAACCTCTAAAATCATCTGATGAGAGTGGGACCAAAGTAGTGCTTCTTTGATAGAGAGATGAAAATGCTCCATCATGACTGGCAAGGTATAAGTAATAACTGCCCGGGTGGGGTTTCTACATCAACATCAGGTATTTATGAGTTATGACACACCATTTAAAGAATCTGATTTCCTGCTCAATGCAACATTGCCACGTTGTCCAGCATTTACAAGTTTTATCCTGTGATAGACTTGATATCCCTTTTCTCAACCGGGACAGAAATCCTTGGATAAGTTGTTCTATTGATTGGCTATCCTTCTTAGATGATACTAGATCACGTATAGGACATGTTGTTAGTTGCGAAGGTCCTCTGTCTCTCAGGCATGTTGATTGAACTACACAAAAAACTTGGTGCATGGATGCACCAACTAACAAGGATTGACTTGTTGCAGGGATGGACCAACTAATAAGGATTGTTAAACATGAAGCAATGTTTGTATCAACTAAGACAAAAGCAGTGTTTCTATCATGGTTTAAAATTTCGGTTTTGGTAACCGTTTCGGACCCCACCGAAAACTGAAATTTTGCGAAATCCAAAATTTCGGTCCGAAATTTGGTAATTTGGTTCGAAATTCCTGAAATTCCAAAATTTTGAACCGAAATTCCAAAATTTTATAACTCCTTTTTTTTAAAATTAAAAAAGGCATATTACTGAAATTTCGGACCGAAATTACCGAAATTTCTGAAAAAATGGCGAAATAATGAATTTCGGCATATTTCGGTTTCGGTCCCCACCGAAATTTCAGATTTCGGTCGAAATTTAAAACCATGGTTTCTACTAAACAAAGATGTACATGTATACGTCGTGAATGGAGGTGCAACAAGACTCCATTTAGGGCCACAACTTGGGTCGGGTTTTGCCCGACCCGCATCGACCCGACCCGAAAATAGCTTTGGTTGGGTTCATGTTTTTTTGGGTTTCAGGTGGAGCCGGGTCTACGATCTAAAAGCCCACATGAATCTCGGATCGATCCGGGTTTGAAGGGGCCCGACCCGACCCGAGTTACTTAAGTTATAGTATGTATTTTTTTTTTCTAAAACTTTGTTGTTTTAAAAGTGAAAACTAAAAGTAAAACTCACGCATGCACGCAATCACAGGGACTCTTTTCATCTTTTGTTCTTTTCCCCCCTTTAGCTCTAGGGTTTCAGGTTTGAACTAAATAGTTAATGCACTAAATAGTTTGTTGTTTATCTCCTATGAGTATAATCATTTTCATTTGGTAATGCATCAATTTATTCTCTTTGGACTAGTTATTAGTTAATGCATTATAGAGTTTGCCATGCTTGAGTTTTTCTACTTCTATGAGTTGAGTTGCCTTGCAAACAAGAGTTTTCCTAAAAAAATTGCATCAACGTAAAAAAAACCTGACCCGACCCGATATTTATCATGGGTAGGGCCGGATTTGGGAATCGTGGGTTTTCTGGAAAAAAACCCGACCCGACCCGACCCGAGACATTTCTCGGGTAGGGTTGGGTTCTTCAAAACTTGACCCACCCGACCCGAGTTGCAGCCCTAACTCCATTAAATGAGAAGCCAATAATCAATGACCTAGGGGTGAAAAACGATATGTGGTTTTGACCATTATAGTTTAGTGTACGGTTGGTCAAAAAGGTCGTCATAACCGCCGGACGTGGTTAAGGGGGCTTTTCGAATAGCCTACTCCCTCAGTTGTGAATCATCAAAACCAAGAAGAGAAATCAAATAGTGAGAGGAGAAAACAATCACCTTAAACCCAACATATTTTTAAAATGATCATAACTTCTCTCCTTGTGAACCTACCAATTACTCCAAAAGGTTAAGTTGTAAGAGTGCTTTTTTTGTGAACCTACCAATTACTCCAAAAGCTTAAGTTGTTAGTGTTGGTGTTTTTTAAACATTTATACTTCAACACTCCCCTTCAAGTGTGGCCACTCTTCTTTGGGTTGGTCGTACACATGAATTTTTTAGATGAAGGAGTTGCTAGGTTTTAAAACTAGGACCTGCCGTGAGGCAATAGCTCTACTACCATGTGAATCAACCAGTTACTCCAAAAGCTTAAGCTGTTAGAGTTGGTGTTATTTAATCATTTATACTCCAACACTCTTAGTCTCTTCAATCTATTTATGCTTTATTTTCTCCTTCCTCTCTATAATCCCATCAAATGGTATAATCTACAGACAATATAATGCCCACTTGTTCATAATTGGTAACATTGTTTACATGGCTAGCAGTAGTTGACCAATACATATGGCCTAGACTTTCGTTTTACAAAAAAGAATACCTACACTTGTTAATATTAAAATAGAGAGGGCCAACCAGATTTCCTCTACGGCAGAGATTCACCAACCCTGTTTGGTTGCTTATTTTAGGGAGATCATCGGAAGATAATCTTCCGAAGATCTTCCCAAAACATGTTTGGTTGCCATTTTCCACTTTAACCACCAAACAACTTCTAGACATCATTATGATCTTTTTGTCTACGTGGCGGCAATGTTTCCTCTTCTAATCTTCTTCCCATTGTTCACCAAAATGGTGGAATTTGTGTGGGAGATTAGGAGATGATTCTTATCTTATTCTCTCTCTTTCTCTCTCTTCCACTCTTTATTTTGGTAACAACACCCTAAATCTTCCGCTAATCTTCTCACGCAACCAAACAAAACCTCCACTCTTCCTCCTAATCTTCTCCCCATCTTCCATGCTTGTCTAATTCCCTTTGACCTCTTCTTGTATCTCCCAGCTAACGTCATGCAACCAAACAGCCATTCTTAGGCCCTGTTTGTTTAAGATCATGACAACCGATTGTGAGCCCCAAACCAATTACTAGACCCGTACGAGCCAAGCTTGCAGTTGTGAACGGCCTCCTCTCTCTGATGAAGCTCCTCACTTAGACCCTGTTCATTTAAGATTATGTCCACCGATTGTGAGTGTGGAACCTATTATTAAATGAAAATTCTGTTTAAATCTGAGTCCCGGTTCAGCACTCACAATCGGTTTTCATAATCTAAAACGAACAGGCCTTAATGAGCTTGGAAGACGTGGTTCCAGGTAGATGTAAAAGTGCAAAGAATCAAATAGGTCTATCATACATGACTCGAGTAGGGGACATGAGGAGTTATACATATGTAGAGGTGAGAGAGACCGATGCCCATCGAATCCTATCTCCTCAAACCTCCTCCAAACTGTTTACATTCCTTCACATTGAGATAAAGTTGCCTTTTAGGGCCATGTTTGGGAGCTATGAAAGGTTTTTGGTTGGAATGTTTGTTTGTCGTGGTGGGAAAGGGACAAGGAGGGTGGGAGAGGCAGAAAAGTGAGTGGGCATGAGTCAGGACCTAGTGAGAAGTGGGTTAAAAAACAGGGAAATGATGTTGTCCTTATTGTCCAGCCATTTGGCACCTTCTCGTGACTCAATATCTTCCCTCTCTTCTTTGATATTGTACTAAATCTTTTATAATTCTAATACACTGGTAGGGGTCGGCCAAACCCAAGCTTACCCATGAAATAAAGCCCCTATACTTTTTGACTCAACCACCCTTTCGTGGAAGTTCGCATATCAAAAAACGAATGAAGAGGATGCATCGATCCTTTTTATCCCATTTTAAGCGAAAATAGAAAGTGCAAAGAAATAAAACTGCCCACTCTGATCTTAACCACCTAGGTGTTTAAGGCCCTGTTCTTTTGGGGTTATGAACCAGCCTATTGTAATTATGGGAACTGATTGTGATAATCACCTATGATGAAAATAATCTATATCATATAATTGTGTTCTGATGCATCATTTATTAAGTGATTAATCACACAACTTATAATGACCAAAACACCCTTAGATGAAAGAATTACAGCTTTATAAACCATTCTTCAAATGCAATTACAAGGAAGAAAAAATACAGTTACAGCCACTGTTGGCAAAACATGTTTAAACACTCTGGCTATCGATATTAGCACTACCATGTTTTGATAAGTGCACAAACTCAGCTTGTATTTTCTGTTTTACAACCACTTGGCAGACAGCTTTGGTTATCAATACTGGCACTACCAAGTTTTGATAAGTGCACAAACTGAGCTTGTCTTTTCTGTTTTACAACCATTGCTGATGTACACATTTGCCTAATGATATTGGCACTACCATGTTTTGATAAGTGCACAACCTCAGCTTGTCTTTTCTTCAACAGCTGCTAAACTTGCCTAAGGATCAATGAGTAACAACATTTGAAGAAGAATCCCAGAGAGACTTTTCACCATGGTCCCACTTGACAAGCTGTACAAGGAAAAAAATAGAGGAATTCATCAATATCATGTATTAAGAAAAGACGAGCTGCATTTGTGAAAAAAATAGAGGAATTCATCAATTTATTCCGCCTCTTCTTCAATCTTAAAAGAAAAATAAGCATTCATGAGGTAGACCCCACCTGAGATAGTTTTCTTTGAAGAATAATCTTTACCTTCTACAGGTCTTGATAACAATTAAAAAAGCACTCCAAATAGAAGATATCATAACTCCTCAAACCAAAATGAATGAGATTACTCCATGGAAACCATAAATATTTCAAATGAGAAAATAAACTAACAATGATCACAACACAGTAGAAGTTGAATCCTCCTTGATGTTTTTCTTTGGAGATTGAGGGTTGAGTGAGAGATTTTTGGTGAGGGAATGAGAGATGCCTTGGGATCACTAAAAGTTCTACATGATCTTGAAGATGGTTCTTCAAACTTTCTTGGGATTGGTTACCTGCTTGCATTGTTATTCAGACCCATTGGAGCTGTTCTCGATGTGAACGGAGGCGAGCAAGCCAATCCAAGGATAAAATAAACCCAACCCCGGATTGCTATCCCCACAGAGAACATCCCCATCGCGTAGGGCTCTGCTATACCAGATATGGGTTCCAGGCATGCAAATGGGCGGCAGTTATGGTCCTCAATGATAGCTTCCAAACAAGAAATTACGAGCAAAGAAAACCAGTACATGTGTTTAGAACTCTCTGTTTGTGTATGCAAAGAAAACCAGTATATGTGTGCAGAACTCTGTCCTTTATCACGTTACCAAAGAACTCTGTCCTATATCACCTTACCAAATACGAAACACTATTTGTATGCAATGAAAACTAGTATGCTTTATCACGTTACCAAATGCCTGTATATCTACTCTCTTTCAAATAGTAAAAAACTGAGTATCTGATATAATATGGTACCTTTAAAGACAGTCTCAGAATCTAATTGAAGTTGTAAAGTGTATGAAAGAAATAAAAACCCCAAGGAACTTAATAAAATAGTGTTTGGTATAGAAATGAAATAAGGACCTTGATCCGTTGAGTGAGTGCTCCAAAGGTGAATGCTAGTGACACTGTTCTAGTATTTGCTGCCACTTGTGGTAATGCAAATTGCCTCTCTTGTCCATTTCAGCTGAAATATAAAAATATATAAAATAAAATAGGATGATAAAATGCAACCCATCTTTTGAATAATGGGAGAATCTCGATGAAGCAAGCAAAAGAAGAAAAGTTTACCATGATATCATGTCCACCTTTTCATAAATGAGTACATTTCAGAAAGAAAATCTTTTACTCACTTGCTCAGCTGAGAATACAAGCCTGTGAAGTCTTATTTTCATGGTTTGGAAAGAAAAAAATTTCTAAAATTTCCTAGTTTATTTTACATATTAGAAAGGATCATTCGGAGCAACCATTGATAATTTTTACTTAAGAGAGATCTTCAGTTTATGACAATATCCCTGTAAACTAACCTTAATCATATCATTTCCCTCTAAATTGTGGAAAGAAAAAAAAATTCTGAGAAACTTTTTCTGTCAGAAACGTTTTTCTTGAAACCAAGGCCCTGTACAGACCAATTTTAAAAAAAGGGCCCTGTTTGGATTACAAGAATTTTTAGGAACAGTTTGGAAAGGTAAAATATTTCGAAAACATCCTACTATTTTTACACCCAAAACAAGATAACTTGAACCGATCTTAATCAATTTTTACTTACAGAAACCTTCAATTGAATCTTCCTTTTTTTTTCATTTCCAATTCATGGGTTAGTTTGTAAAGAAAAGTTCCTCCTGGATTATCCTACATTACATTACAGATCATAAGACAAAAAATCTTCTTTTTTTACTTCCAATTCATGGTTAGTTTATAAGAAAAGTTCCTACTGGATTATCCTTCATTACATTACAGAGATAAGACATAGAATCTTCCCTTTTTTCAATTCCACTTCATTGTTAATTTCTAAAAAAAACACAGAAAAAGAGACAAATTACCACAAACAAAAGACATGCCTGCAACCAAGTCGAATTTCGAGGTTTCAAAGTATCCAATGGCCCAATCTCTTGAAAATTCCCAATACCAACTCCAGAGGCTCCCTGTATCCAAATCCAAAAGTTAAAGTCATTCAACAAAAAGTACTTATTTATCAAATCAAAAGTGTAAAGAGATCTCCTTCTTTTTGTTAGTACAAAAAAAAGAAGACTTACAGGGCCTACTTGCAACCACAGTACTATTGGCCACGGATTTGAATCATTTTCAACTCTCTTTGGACTTCGATAAAGCCACCAAAACATGTGGGCCTTTGTATTTTCCCCAACCCAATACAAAGAAAAGTAGAAAACCATAAATAATAAACTCATAAACTCAAAACCAATAGATACTGAAAATGAAAAGAAAAATTGCTTTCTGGGTCTAACTGGAACGTATCCCACTCCCTCTGATCCATCCTCAGTTCCAGCTCCCATTCCAAATTTTCCATGAAAAATCACCAAACAAACCATAGAGAGATTCTGACACCACGACATATACCGATATCTAGGGCTGCAACTCGGGTCGGGCGGGTCGGGTTTTGTAGAACCCAAGCCTACCCGAGAAATATCTCGGGTCGGGTCGGGTCAGGTTTTTTTTCGGAAAACCCACGATTCCCAAACCCGGCCCTACCCATGATAAATCTCGGGTTGGTTCGGGTCGGGTCGGGTTTTTTCCCGTTTACGCAAATTTTTAAGGAAAATTCTTGTTTGGCAAGGCAACTCAACTCATAGAAGCAGAAATTACACTCACATCACACTTGAATCAAACAATGTTGTAATTACAATCAAACAATGCTGAATCAAACACTTGAATCAACTCAACTCATAGAAGCAGAAATTACACTCACATACAGTAACAGTGGGTGCGTGGGTTTTCACTTTTAACTTTGGGATAATTACATTTACACCCCCTCTAGTTTCTGACACATCCACTTCCACCCCTATAGTTTAAAACGTGACAAATACACCCCTGCAGTTTCAATTTGTTTAAGGTTTGCCCCCTCAGCTGAAGGTTCGTCCATAGATTGAAGGGTTAGGATGATCCGATGGATCTGATTTTTTGGGCACACCATATCTATGTCAAGACCCATCAAATGAACGCTTTGGATCATCCAAATAATGTGGGCCCCTATCCAAATCCAAACACTACCAAAAAATCATCCAAATAATGTGGGCCCACATTGTTTGGATGATCCAAAGCGTTCATTTGATGGGTCCTGACATAGTTAGGGTGTGCCCAAAAAATCAGCTCCATCGGATCATCCTAACCCTTCAATCTATGGATGAACCTTCAGCTGAGGGGGCCTACCTTAAACAAATTGAAACTACAAGGGTGTATTTGTCACGTTTTAAACTATAGGGTGGAAGTGGATGTGTCAGAAACTAGAGGGGGTGTAAATGTAATTATCCCTTTAACTTTTAACTAACAATAGAAAAAAATGTACATACTATAACTTATGTAACTCGGGTCGGGTCGGGTCGGGCCCCTTCAAACCCGGCTCGACCCGAGATTCATGCGGGCTTTTGAATGCTGAACCCGGCTCGACCCGAAACCCATGAAACCTGAACCCGACCCAGGCTATTTTCGGGTCGGGTAAAACCCGGCTCGAGTTGCAGTCCTACCGATATCAACATGATACAACAAAACCCAAAAACAATTAGAGATCAATAAATGAAAATTTAAAGGAACCCAAGAAGTCTATTAACCATTAGCGGTAAATCCCCACCAAATCTCACCTGAAGGAGCGACAATCAAAGGGAAGAAAACAAGTAATCATTATCCAAACATGAGATATTGAGCTAAAAGACAAGGAGACAGAGGGGAAATATTGGGCTAATGATCCAAATTCTGAGCAAGGTCATTACGCAGTTACGGGATATTTCATTCAGCCTATAGATTACCTAAGAATCTGAGTTCCAAGCAAGGCATATAGTTCGTTACTAGATATTTTATCAAGCCCATCAATTACCCATGGATCACATTGAGTATATGAATTATGAGTAAGGTTGATAGGTCGTTACGCGATATTGCACCCATTTCATCGGTTACTTGAGGATCGAAATTCTTAGTAAGCTGACCAAAGACATGAATACCGTTGTGAATGATTTAGATCGATTGATTGGATTTGATTGAGTCGAGGAAATCGCCCAGCCATTGGTTTTGGAAGAAGATGTTAGTTTGAATTGAGAAAATTTACCTTGATTAGCTTAACCATCCTTAAGCTACAAACGAGTAAGCTAAATAAGGAGAAATTAGTGAGAATAAACACTCTAAAGCTACTTAAAAAGGTTGGAATTTTTCCCATGGAAAAAGGCCGGGCTTAGGTATCGTGGCAACTCCTCGGTGTGTTGGGCCCACGTGCTCAGCCTAAAGAAGCTGGATGGGCCACCGAATACCTAAGGATTTGAGTTATGAGCATAGCCGATAGGACGTTACGAGATATTTCACCCAGCCCATCAATTACTTTAGTATATGAATTCTAGAGCCAATAAGTCGTTACGGGATATTTCACCTAACCCATCGATTGGCTGAGAATTTGAGCTATGAGCAAGTCTGATGGGTCATTAAAAAATATTTCACTAAGCCCATCGGTTACGGGAGGATATAAAATTAGGATATAAAATTCTATAACATTTTCCAATGATCACTCTACCACTCCCCCATCTCTAGGTCCTAGTTTCCAAATGCTGGATCTTAAACCCGCTGCCTATCACTCCACCGTTCCTCATCTCAATCCTTTCCCCATATTTGTTTCAATTATTGTTACAGTAACTTCTCACCTCTATACCCATTTTCTTCCTCCAGATCTCTGGCTGAGAAGCATGCCGTTCTCTCTGTTTCGCCATTTATTTAGCAGTTGTCACAACAGCCCTAGAAAACAAATGAACGGGCCCTTACGAAAATACAATCTTCTCTTCTGGGAAAATGGCCACTTTCCATTTTTGCTCATCCCCTCCGTCGCCTACTTGTCTCCTTGTTCGCAAGGATTTCTTCATTTTTTTCACAACCAGAAAGGTTTTCTCACTCAGGCATCCTGGGGTATGGCTGATTTTTTGATGAAACGACCATTTCTTTTACGAAAAGTACCCGTTTTAAGCAGTAGAAATTCAATAAACGAACCAATCAAAAAAAATAAATTCAATAAACCAGCAAAGAAATTCAACAGACCATTGTAGACACCTCATTTTGATCGAACCCTTAGCACATGTGTTTGAGTAAATTCCATTCAAATAAATGAGCTAGTGTCCCAGATTTCATCCTTGAGTAGGTCCATGTCCCAGATTTCATCCTTGAGTAGGTCCAGATCTTTTGTAAGTCCTTGTAAAATTTCATAAAAATCCGTTTACAATTAGGAAGAGTGTAATTTGTAGTGTAATGTAATGTGGTGCAATAAGGGGTGTGCATTATCAAAGCAAGGGTATGCCAATACCAATCTTATGTGCAGCAGAAACGAGAGGCACAATGACCTCCCATTTCTTACCCAGACATCCCTCTTGCAAAGTGTCAATTTTTAGTGGGGCTGTCCAATGGGGAGGAGGGGGTGCAAGTATATCATGTCAAAGGGGGGATGGCTTATCAAAGCAAGTAGGTGCCAGTATCATTTTTCTTGGAAAAATTAAAGCAATAACCAAATGCTCTCCCATTTTCTTATAAAGACCATCCCTTATAGAGTAAAAGAGTAGTTATAAATACATTCAAGGGGAGCTGTGTAAGGAAGATAGAGGCGTGTGAAAATGCCATTATTCTATATACATAAGCCAAATTTGGGTCCAATGTATAAGTCGATATTGTAATCAGATCTGTTGATTTGACCACTACCCATTACTCCATAAGTCTGTTCCATTGTCTTTGACCCCACTTTGATGCTATGAATAAATCCCCTTCAATAACCATTCTTGAATAAAACCCCTTTAAAGCTCGACAATTTATTTCTAGTTCGATTCAATTGATGAAAGCAAGTCCTCATTCTTGGTGGTGTTGTTAATATTCTGATGGTCGAATGTTGGGACAGATGATTGCTTTTAGTGGATTTTAGGTTTTAATGATGCAGGTTTTGATGCCATATGTTGAGTGAGATAACCACCAGTTGGATGTGAAGATTTAAAAGAGCTTTAAATTCATTGGAAGACAGTGGAATTCTTCTAGTTGCTAAGTGTTACTTAGCCTGGGAGCATGTCATTTGACATCCATTAGGGATCAAGAAGAGCTGTGCATTTACATGTTAGATTGGAATTTTAGCATGCAATCCATCATTTAAGCAGCAAGTGATAATCCTTTAGTGCTGTTAGGCCTAAAATCGGTAACAGGTACAGCAGTGATGTAAGAGCTGAGCTGGATGACTAGGGGAGCTGAGTCCTGAAGGACCGGAGTGAACGAGGAGTGAGGTGGTCGAGAGAGAGTCCTGCTATGAGGGATGAGTCTTGCACAAGGCAAGCGAGGTCAGAAGACCAGACCGGGTTTTACTCCGGACAGGCCCTTCGACACTCAAGTCAGTATGAGCAGGAGTGAAGGGGAGATGTCTAAGAGTTTAGGGAGAGAAGGGATTTTCGCATTACCCCTTGGTTTGAGCTTTGAATCCCTTTTTATAGGGAAAACCTGGTGAGGTGTCCTGGACAGGTGTCCAGGACAGATGGCGGCCTGTAAGAGGCTGGAGTTCACCTACTCCAGGACAGGTGGCAGGCTGTGAGTGGCTGGAGTTCACCTACTCTGGGACAGGTGGCAGGCTGTGAGTGGCTGGAGTTCACCTACTCTGGGACAGGTCGCAGCCTGTGAGTGACTGGAATTCACCTGCTCTGGGACAGGTGGCAGCCTGTGAGTGGCTGGAATTCACCTGCTCTGGGACAGGTGGCAGCCTGTGAGTGGCTGGAGTTTTTACACCCCATCAGTTGCCCCCCAGTTTTCCAAGTCATTGAGTGACTTGGGAAAGTGTGGTTGATCGCTTATCTGGATGGACAGGTGTTGTGTGGAAGTGAATCGGAGGGTTCAGTCTGGAGGTCCAGTCCGGAGTCCAGCTAGAAGTGGAGTCCGGAGATCCAGTCCGGAGTCCGGCTGGAAGTGGAGTCCGGAGTCCGGCTGGAAGTGGAGTCCGGAGTCCGGCTGGAAGTTGAGTCCGGAGTCCGGCTGGAAGTGGAGTCCGGAGATCCAGTCCGGAGTTCGGCTGGAAGTGGAGTCCGGAGTCCGGCTGGAAGGGGAGTCCGGAGGTCCAGTCCGGAGTTCGGCTGGAAGTGGAGTCCGGAGTCCGGCTGGAAGTGGAGTCCGGAGGTCCAGTCCGGAGTCCGGCTGGAAGTTGAGTCCGGAGGTCCAGTCCGGAGTTCGGCTGGAAGTGGAGTCCGGAGTCCGGCTGGAAGTGGAGTCCGGAGGTCCAGTCCAGAGTTCGGCTGGAAGTGGAGTCCGGAGTCCGGCTGGAAGTGGAGTCCGGAGGTCCAGTCCGGAGTCCGGCTGGAAGTTGAGTCCGGAGGTCCAGTCCGGAGTCCGGCTGGAAGTGGAGTCCGGAGGTCCAGTCCGGAGTCCGGCTGGAAGTTGAGTCCGGAGGTCCAGTCCGGAGTCCGGCTGGAAGTGGAGTCCGGAGTCCGGTTGGAAGTTGAGTCCGGATGTGGACTCATTTTTGTCGTCTAGCGGCCAGTCCGGTTCGGACCGGACTGGTTTTTGTCGTTTTGTTGAAACGCGTTATATCCAGTTCGGATTTTCCCGGACTGATTTTTGTCGTCTAGCGGCCAGTCCGGTTCGGACCGGACTGGTTTTTGTCGTTTTGTTGAAACGCGTTATATCCAGTTCGGATTTTCCCGGACTGATTTTTGTCGTCTTGCGGCCAGTCCGGTTCGGACCGGACTGGTTTTTGTCGTTTTGTTGAAACGCGTTATATCCAGTTCGGATTTTCCCGGACTGATTTTTGTCGTCTTGTGGCCAGTCCGGTTCGGACCGGACTGGTTTTTGTCGTTTTGTTGAAACGCGTTATATCCAGTTCGGATTTTCCCGGACTGATTTTTGTCGTCTTGCGGCCAGTCCGGTTCGGACCGGACTGGTTTTTGTCGTTTTGTTGAAACGCGTTATATCCAGTTCGGATTTAAAGATCCAGTACGGAGTACGGAGCATGGAGTGCGGAGCATGTAGTACGGAGCATGGAGATGTGAATTTTCATGCACGTAGGAACACGCGCGTGCTTGATCGTATTTTTGAGTGGGAGAATGTGTCCGTCATAAATATGGGACACGTGGCGCCATTCGAGTGTCCTCGAGATGCGTGCGTCGTATTTAATGCCCCACCGCCTCTGAAAAGCTATAAAAGGAGGTTTTACCCCCTTTCATTCTTTACTTTTTACTTTTCATCTTTTCTCCTTTTTCTTGCTCTGGGAGCTTCGACTTCTCAGTTCTCAGTTCGCAGTTCGCAGTTCCCAGTTCGCAGTTCGTAGTTCGAGTTGCGCAAGGACTTGACGAGCTCCACTCACCGGTATTCCTCTCAGCCCTTCTCTTTACTACATGTCTGATAGTAATTCGAGTTCCGAGTCCGGTACGGAGTCCTCCACTAGCAGTAGTTCAGAATTTAGGCCGCCGCAGGAGCCTGTAATGGCTAGGACGTCCGCTAGAGTAGATCTTGTAGATAGTGACGACGAAGGGGACAAGGAGGAGGTGTTTTTAGACTTAAACACCACTCCACTCCCCACTGTTAGTCTCTCTCGAGCAGAAGGGAGTGTTGAAAGTGACGTTGCTGAGGCGTCTACAACATTCCCTCCTGGTCAGGCGGTGGAGGTAGTCGCTAGAGCGCGGATGGATGCCAACCCAAAATTCAACCTGCGAGCTCTAGTCGAAGAGAACTACCTCACCAGGTCCATGCTAGGCGACATTAGGAATAAGTACTGTGTGCCTCCAAGATTTGAACTAAAGGCAGCTATAGAGGGAGACAGAGCCTGTAACGAGAGTCGAGATCTCTGTATTTATGAGGAGTCGATGAGGGCGGGACTCCGATTTCCTCTGCACCCATTCTTCGCAGCGGTGCTTCGATACTACGGACTGGCCCCAGCTCAAGTAGCTCCGAACTCATGGAGACTACTGACTGGGTTCTTGTATCTTGTCCACGGCCGGTTAGAGAGGAGCTTGAGCTTGTCGCTATTCCGTGCTTGTGCACATCTGAAGAGGCATAAGGAAGGGGGCTGGATCTACATCAGCCAGCGCCCTGAACTCAAAATCATCACCGGTATCCCCTCGTCAATACATTCATGGAAGAATAGGTTCTTCTACGTCGAGGATAAGGAGGTCAGTGAGCCCTGGCCTGTCCCTCTAGTGTGGGACACTCCGGACACTTCCAAATTAAGTCGAAAGCCGCTCCTCGAGAGTGAGGACAAAGAGACTTTCGCCTTGATGCGGAAGGGGATTGAGCAATCAGGCCTTATCCGCTGTGCAGAGTTCTCAGGAGAGGAGGTGCTAGTTGGACTGGGCGTGAGTGCCGCGACGCCAGAACGTATGTAGCTAGACTTGTCTTTTAAAATATGTTTACTTTTATATGCTTGCTTCTGACTGCTTGCTTGTCTGGCAGAAATGAAGAAACAATCGACTGTCGAGAAGATAAGACAGGGAGCCCAGCCACGGGCACAGGAGGGTGCTGCACAGGCACAACAGGAGCGCCAGAAGAGAAAGGCGATTGTACTGGGGAGTCCGGCCCCGTCACAGGGCACTCCTCCCCCATCCCAGAGGCCCAAGACTACGGTGAAGCTAATAGGCCCCTTTGCTCAGGGCGGTGGCTCTTCTAAGTCCGGTGGTGCTTCTCCCGGAACCGGTTCTGAGGCTCGTCCTCCTACGGGGCTTAGTGAGCACGTCTTTCGACCCAATTGGGCCGTTCTGAAGGATGACACTGCCCTAGGCGAGAGCCGAGTGGCAGCAGAGATCATGAGCAAGTGTTTGCTGCGGAAGGACAAGCAACAGATCCTTCACGAGCCGCCAGCTACAGGAGAGGAGGCTGTGCTATCCTCAGCTTACCAGGTAAGGAAGTGGTGATCCGTTTGCTAACTTTCTGCCCCTTTCTTCCTCTCACCATACTGATGCCTGTTTCTTTCTTCAGATCTTGCTCTACTATAATGACCTCAAGGAGAAGAGTAAGAAGTTCTCCCAAGCCATTACTGCATCTGAAGAGGTGAACGGAAAGTTGGCCGCTGAGGTGCAGGAGCTTCAAACGAGCATCGGGCGAGTAGAGGAGGAGAAGAGGTTGTTGAAGGAGGATCTGGCCGCAGAGAAGAAGAAACTGGTCAAGGCTGCTGAAGCCATGGAGGCTCAAAGAGGAAGAGCCACTGAGAGGCAGGAGAAGGCAGTGAAGGAGGCCACAGAGGCGAAGGAGGCTGAACTTTTCAGCCTGTCGAGCGAGGCTTATAGTCTTGGATACTACGACTGCCTCCAGGAGCTCCAGGCCTGCAATCCAAACTTATTGATGCAGAACATGACTCTCCCCCAGGCCGAAGATTACTGATGAGGAGCCAGATGCTCCTGCTGATGCTCCTGCTGACATCACCTCTCTTCCAGATGCTTAGTATTATTATTTTTTTTTGTTTGTTTTGACCTCTTTTTGTAATGGTCCTTGAGACCCTACAGCTCTTACCAGCCTTTTTAAAGTGAATTTTGTAATGGCCCTCTGTAGACACCCCATTTTGACAGGACCCTAAACCCGTGTATTCGAATGAAATCCCGAGGTCAGGCGGACAATGAATGGAATTAATCTGAGCCTAACCCGATTGGCAGTTGAAAATCTCAACCCGAATTTCATGAATCAACCCAGGTCGCATCCCAACCCGTGTCTCGAGCTCGAGCCGGGCGTAGCTTAAAGAAATATAAAAGGGAGGATGAATTAGCAAGGCCTGGGTGTGTCAATACTAGCTTACCATAGGCAAATCAAAAAAAGTTTTATTTTATTCCGCCCCCTTTTCTACCCGAGCCCCCCCTGTAAGGATAAGAGTAGTTAAAATACACTGGATAGGGCTGTCTAGAGCAAAAAGGGGGGGGGTCAATCATTTCATTCCTCAAAATAAGGGTTTGGGCAAAGAGGAAATCAACCCATCTTTAAGGGTATTCTTGGATGTTCTCATTGCTTGCTTGAGAAGCAATGAGTCTAAGCCATAGGATCAACAAGGAAAATGTGTGGGTAGGATGAGGTGAGGAAGAGATTTTCTAGGGTTTGTAAAGGCAATGGAGGAGATCAAGGGTGGAGATCACCCAAGGAGAGGAAGATGCCCCATAGAGGGTTAGGATTAGAGTTAGGGATTCAACCCTAAGTATAAAACAAAGAGGGTTCTTGCATGAAGAGAGGCTTAATTCAAAAAAAATAAAAATAAAGAAAAATCAATCAACAGAGGAGAGGCAGGATTTTCTTTCAAAGAAAAAAATCAAGAACAGAGGGAGGAGAGCTCATTCTCGTTGAAGAAAACACAGAGAGAAAGAGGCAGAGAAAAAATAAAAATCCACAGCCGCCACCTTCTTCTCCGGCGAGCTTGCCGGAATCCGGCAAGCCTACAACCCCTTCTTCCTCCTCCATTCTTTTCTACCGCCACCATCAAACCATCAAAACCCATTCTAAAAAAAAAAAACAAAAAAAACGAGCACCTTCTTCTCCGGCGAGCTTGCCGGAATCCGGCAAGCCTACCCCCCACCTTCTTCCTCTTCCCTTCTTCCATTGCCAGCCACCACCACCATCCACCCACAGCCGCCACCTCCTCCTCCATCCTCTCCATTCTCTGCAACCTCCACCACCAGCAAGCTCCCCCATCCTCCACCCACCTCCACCATCGTCCACCTCCAGCCACCACCACCCAACCCTTCGAAAATCCCCCCCATCTCCACCCTCACCTCCCTCTAAACCCAAAACCAAAACCCCTTCCTCTACACCCCAAAAAACCGAAACCCATTTCAAAACAAAAAAACCGAACCCACCTCCACCATCCTCCACCCACCTCCACCATCCTCCACCTCCAGCACCACCACCTCCAAACCCTTCGAAAATCCCCTCCATCTCCATCCTCACCTCCCTCCAAACCCAAAACCGAAATCCCCTTCCTCTACACCCCAAAAAACCGAAACCCATTTCAAAACAAAAAAACCGAACCCACCTCCACCATCCTCCACCCACCTCCACCATCCTCCACCTCCAGCACCACCACCTCCAAACCCTTCGAAAATCCCCTCCATCTCCATCCTCACCTCCCTCCAAACCCAAAATCCCCTTCCTCTACACCCCAAAAAAACCGAAACCCATTTCAAATAAAAAAACCCAAAAAGCCACCACCGGACCATTACCCTCTTCAAACCCAACACCGCCGCCCATCCACCCACCTTCTTCCACCTCCTCTGCCACCCAAACCACCCACCTCCACCATCCTCCACCCTCTGCCATCCCCCCAAACTCGTTTTCAACCTCCACCACCTTCTTCCCCTTTTACCCACAATCCCCACCTCCATTTCCCTTCCTCCAGAACCCTCTGCCAAAACCCATTTCATTCCACCATTTTTCATTTTTATTTTTCTCCATCAGCCACCACCACCTCCTTCACAGCCGCCCACCTCCAAGCCGCGACCGCACCCAAACCTCTCTCCACTGCCAGCCACCACCACCTCCTCCGATCACCTCTCCAAACCCTTTTATTTTATCCACCAGCCACCGCACCTCCCTCTCTGTCTTTTTTTGCGATATTTGTCGCAAAAGAAAGAGAAAGAAAGAGAGAGAGAGAGAGAGAAAGAGAGAGAAAGAAAGAGAGAGAGAGAGAGAAAGAGAGAGAGAGAGAAAGAGAGAGAAAGAAAGAGAAAGAGAGAGGGAGCTCTCCAAACCCCTTTTTTTTCAAGTCTTCTCCGCACCTCCCTCTCGGATTTTGCGATATCTGTCGCGAAAGGAAAAGAAAAGAGAGAGAGAGAGAGAGAGAGAGAGAGAGAGAGAGAGAGAGAGAGAGAGAGAGAGAGAGAGGAGGGGGAGCTCGACCCCGAACTTCGTCTCCTCCAGCCGGCCTCTGCCCGTCCGCCAATCGCACCCATTTCCACCGATCATCCCGTTTTGGCATCCCGCCATCAGACCTGGGTTCGTAGCGATCTTCAGGTATGTCATTCCTCCTCCTCTAGCAGCTCGGGTAACATTTCCATTTATTGGTAATATTGATCGCACTAGATGTTTATCCTTGCTTCGTTTCTTTCGATTGAATGGTGTCTATTGCATCTATTTTGGCCCTGAGCATCGGGTAATGATTGTGATCGTCGGTCCTCTTTAGTTGTGGCTTTGATATATGTATTTGAATGCCCTGAGATTGCAGATGGAATGGGCTATGATTGGGGTTTGCAAATAAACTTCAGTTGTATTATACTTTGATTACAAACTAATTTGGGACTGCTCGGTCCTCGCAAGTTGGTCTTGGTTTTTTTAATGCACTCTACAATTCTAACTTTTTTTTTTTGGATACCTCTGTGCTTACAAATCGAATTCAGTTGTATTACTCTTTGATTATCCTTGCCACCTGTTAATGATATCAGGCTTGTGATTCCCAATAGATTCGACCATCCAGTTGGCCTATGGGGTATTCTTCCCTTCAGACGCTCTTGGCCAATATTGATATATTCACTCAGGGCATCGGTAATTCTTGGTCATTTTGTCTGACTAGCCGGTTGTGTGGTGAGACCCTAAGACCATTTTTCTTCTCCCTGCTAATTGGGCTTTCTTTGTGTACTTCTAATTGAATCGTAGGAATCTCGGAGCCTGCCCTTCCCTTTTCACTCATTCTTTTGGGGTTTGTGTTGATGCTTGGTGTGGACCCCGATCCCGAGATCGGTGCAGTGAGGGACGTGCCCCCACGCGCTAACAGTCTCTATGGATCATCCACGTGAATGGAGAGCTCTACCAAGGAACTCTCGAAAGAAGTGCCCCTCACAGCATGAGTGGCGATACAAAAGGTGAGATACTTCTCGATTCGGGGACTAGCCCAGATTCGAGGCGTACCTTAAACAAAGAAGAGTCGCCATCCAAGGAAAAAGGCAAATGGGCCTTGGATCCCATACTATGCTCTGTTGCAACGGATAACCAGAGATATAAAATAAGGTTCGTGCCTGGTTACGAATTCGGAAGGTCTAAAGAGCACCTCATCCGCCCAAGTGCAAACACCTGGTCTCTTATGCCATTTACTTAATAATTTTGAAGAGTTTTGGACGAGAATCATATGAAATGGGAACACAAATCTCCGAGAAGACGTCTATCTAATCATGCATGTCTCGGAGGAATAATAAACACACATAAAAGAAATAAAAGTGTCACCTAAGAATAACTAGGTTATGAATGTCAAACCTAAATTGGTGTCTAAATTCTGATGAACAAACACAAGCATGACACACCAAAAAAGTATAAGGTCTGCGCAATGAAGTAAGAAAACACTGCAAAATATAGAAAATGACTCGATACCATACAACCCTAAAACTCTAATCTATACCTAGGCCCGAGTCTTTAGATGATCTGATGTTCATCCAAAGAAGCCTACGTATCCCCGCCTCCACGAGAATCAAGGCAACGTAGTTCTTCGCACCTATTCTAAGCTATGATGCCTAAGACATCTAGACCTCTATCCTAGACTCGATCTAAAAGACCGGACTAGTTCTTAAAGCTTCTTGTGTGATTATTTAAATTCCAATGGATTGTAGATTTTAGGACACCCTATATGCCCTAACTAAATGCAGGTTAGCCCTAAGCTAATGCAGGTGGTTCCTATAATCTATGTGTAGCTAGGCTGTATATTCTGAAGAAAACAGTAGGATCTATCGCATCTTAGACCTAGTCATCAATTGGCGATGTGGATCGCCAACTGACCGGACGGAGGCGTAAAACTCCTAGGTAGGACTCACTCCTAACTCTAACACAAACAAAATAAAACACACAACAAACAAACAAATGAACGAGGGAGCAACTCCCGACTCAAAAACTCTCTAACTAGGACAAGCTCCTAACTCTAGAGGAAGATCTTTTCGAAGAAAACAATATTTTGAAAGATTTTTGTAATTTTGAAAGATTTAAAATGCTTATTTTTAAAGGTTTGGCTGGACTTGGGATGTGGATCCCAAGCTGTACTACGTACCTCGTGGAAGAGGATCAAGCCAACGTAGTTCGAAACATATTCCGAGATAAAGACACTAAACAAGAAAACAAATGTGATTCACAAAAAAAGTAAACTAGCGTGCTCACAAACAGGTACACCAGCGTGGTCACAAACAAGTAAACTAGCATGATCACAAACGAGTGGAACGTCAATCAGATAAAAAAACATGTCAAAAGGAAAAGACACCCCTAAAACAAATGAGACAAATCATGTCTCCTATGGGGCTCCAAGTAACCTTATAATTGCTCTGGCAATGAGACAAAGGGTTCTAAAAAAGGATTAAAACATCTAGAAGGCTGGGTAAGCCTACTAAACAAAAAGAGGGGAGTGCTACTATGACCGAGCAGGTCCCTAAAAGGTGGGCTTGGGCTATCACCTTCATCGCCTCTCATAATGAATAAAGAACCAAAGATTTCAAGGTATCTAAAAAGTCTAAGACAATTTTCTAAATGAAGGGAAAATAATACTTGGACTTGGTAAGTCCCCTAAAATAATGGGCTTAGGCTAACGCCTTCATCACCCCTGCAAAGAGAAGGAAGCACGGTTTTTAACAGACCAAGTCGGTCCTTAACCTAAAGGAGGTGTTCTATTTGAGACTTGGATAGTCTTCTATGATTCTATCCCTAAAACAAAGAGACAAAATAGACACGCAAGCCACCACAAAGCCAATAAAATCAATGGTTCAGGTCTAAAACTTTGAAAAATACCATCCTGAATACTTCCATGATCATTCTTCCTCTGGAATATAGGTAGATTATAAGATCGATAAATTCTAGAAAGATCACAGGAATCACAGAGCTAGGATCAAATTCAACAAGTATAAACAATTATATAACTAATTTCAACAAGATTACTCTAAATAGAGAAATATTAATGACAAATGGGGATTAGAACTACAACAGTGATCAAAACTTTAGATTTGAATCGCAAATGATTGAATTCAAGCCTAAGATTTTTGGATCTTGAAGAACCTTTAATCAGAAAAAGTATAAAATTAACCTTATTTGAGCTAAAAAAATTACTGATTATCATAGAAACGGAATGCTCAAAAATCAACTTCACTTTAAAAAAAAGCTGAAATCTAATTTAAAATTTTCTTCCTCAAGAACTCAAAATTTGAAAAAATGACAAACATCAAAGTTGTTTATTAAAAATATAAGAATAACTTTTTAGTTTACCACTTCGGCTAATTTTCACTGGCAACAGTCCGAAATCACAATTTTCTCCTCTGCTGCCAGAAAATGGGCTTCCACTCATATCAAAAACAAAAATCAAATGTAACTCTTCACAGACTTAGAACTGGAAGTTTTACAAAACATAAAAATTATTTTTAAAAACATCCCCTAAAACTTTTATGATCGGATCCCCGGCCAATTCCCTCCGTATGTGGCCGAAAAACAAGAAACCACCCATTTGAACCCACTTTTTCAACAGAAATTTGAAATAAGTATAACTTATTCAATTCTTATCCAAATTTAACAAAATTTATATGCATTCCTATCTATGGAAAAAGATCTACAACTTTCTAGTTTGTATATCTGTATAATTCTGAGCTTAAACACCCCAAAAATATGAAAGTGCAGATTTCCAGCACTATATTCTGAAAACTGGAACTTGAAAATTTACCTTTTGATCTCTACTTCCCTTTGAGCTGTAGTGAACCCACTGCTACAGCCATTCGAGGAGGGTGTATCCCATCTCATACTAAAGATCAAGTGGTAAATTTGCCCACATCTCCCGTCTAAGATCTCATCTCTTTACTTCTTTCATGTGGTGGGCGCCTCCTGCTTGCTCTGTGATAAGAAATGCCGCTGCACCCCATGAACCAGTTGTTCCTTAGATGGATTGGGATTAATGCTCACTAGGTTAAAGTGTCTCCAATATCTCCACAGGGCTGCTGTCTCTAGCTTTGCCAAATTCACCCTCTGTGGGAGCTTATAGGCATTGGATTGGACTTCTCTGTAATTACTTCGGTTGATTGATTTTGCTGAGGAGATCCACGGCCTTGCATGCCTGACCCTTGACTTACTTGGTTTTTGGAACTCAATACTAGAAAAATCATTCTCTTTTTCACCCATGTCAGAGCTACTGCAGAAGGAATTATCACACTCATTGTCTTCATCATCATCTTCATTCCCTGTTGGAGCTTCTAGCACACTCAGAGCATTCCTCTGTAACTTCACTTCCACCCCATTCTTCAGAACCAGCCAATGCCATCCACCGAGGCCAACAGCCTTCTTGACAACGCCTTGCAGCCCAACCAGTACTGACTTTGCTCTGTTGTTACCCGTCACAATAACTTTTGTGTGCCTTGGAAGCACAGAAAGCTCTTCATCTCCACTTTCTTCCCGACAAGGAGACAGAACACGGGAAGAACAGAGCTCAGGTTTCAACATTTACTTAAATCTCTACTTCGGAATTTTGAAAAACAACCAATTTATAGAGAAAAAAAAAAAAAAGCGAATCAACAGCTCTGCATCCTCCAAACTTATTTTGCCTTCAATAGTGTATTGAATTTTCTTTGAGAGATAGACAGCATCTATTCGCATTCATCCGATCCGGTGACAAAGAGCTTAGATTCGATCAAAATCCACGAAATGCAATCGGTTTTACTATGCAGAGATCTCAAATAGAGGGTTTAGGGCATGAAAAATCGATCTGTGAGCTCTGATTCGACGGGAAATAGACGGATCGGACAGAAAATGAGGCGGCTAAGGTCTCTAAGAAGGAGAAAACTTACAAGAAAAGTTAGGGTTTTGATAAAAGTTAGGTTTTTTTTTTTTTTTGTGCTAATAATACCTCTCCCTCTCTCTCTGATCTGATTCCTTTCTCAGATCCATTTCACTCTCTCACCAGATCTCTCATTCTCATTTCCAGATCTATCTCTCGCTTTCTCTGATTCTCCCGATCTCTTTTTCTCTGTATTTTCCGCCAAAAATGTTAGATGGAAGCGGTGGTGGCTTTAATGGAGAAGATGGCCGAGGGTTGTCGGAGATGTGGCCGGAGTACCGCCAGTGGTGGGATGGTAGAAGCTCTCTCACAAACCCTCTCTTTTCTCTGAGATTTTCCAAAACGAGCTCTGAAATGAGAGCTTTTTTTTTTTTAAATGAAAAATGATCTCTCCCTTTTATGCCCTGTTCGACCGGAATTTATGAGAAAGAAAACCATATATTCGACCCCCTTTGTTTCTAGGACAACCATCACTAGTGTACATTGACTACTCCTTTAACCCATATGGGGGTGGCTCGGTTAGAAAATGGGAAATCAAAAAGGGGTAATGATAAACTTGACCCTGTTTTTGCTATGGACAGCCACCTCATTCCCTGTTTCACCCCTCTCCTTCCCGATGATGGAAGAAATCGATTGTCGATGAGGGTTTGGTGGGTATTAATAGAAGATGAAAATGGGCTTTCGAGTTGCTGTTGAGATGGGAGGTTGAGAATGCAACGTGGGGTTGGGTCCACTAGTGGAGTAAAAGGGGAACGTGGAAAATGGGGTTGGATCTGAGTACCTTGGTGGATTGAATGGAGTTTCGCACAAAACACAGCGAACATGGGTCTGGTCAAAATGGGGTGTCTACAGATGCCCCTCTTTGGCAGAGCGTGCTTGTCGCGCGAATGTTAAAGCTGAACAGACAACACATTTTGATCAACCCGAAAGCAAAGCAAATTTTTGGATTTTTTATTTTTGTGAAAATGATACTCACAAAGATAACACGGTGAAATAGCCTTTCACCGGACTCTGACTCTGCAAACGCTGGTGAGATAGCCTCTCTCCAACTCTTAACTCAGCAATTGATATATTGGCGAGATAGCCTCTCTTGCAAAACATTAAATGATAGATTTGATTGCAAATGATCTTGAAATTTGAAGATAAAATGAATCTGGATGCCGTGTAGAAACGGACTTGAATGACTTGAATGCCGTGTGAAAACGGACTTGGAATGCCATGTGAACACTTGGAATGCCGTGTGAAAACGGACTTGAAACGCCATGTGAAAATGAACTTGAAATGCCGTGTGAAAACGGACTTAGAATACCTTGAATGCCGTGTGAAAACGGACTTAGAATACCTTGAATGCCGTGTGAAAACGGACTTGGAATGCCATGTGAAAATGGACTTGGAAACCTTGAATGCCGTGTGAAAACGGACTTGGAATGCCATGGTGAAAACATTTTTTTTTTTTAAATCTTTCAAATGGTGAAAGAAATGACCAAACTCCAAATCGCGGAGCCATTGGCGAAAACAGCTTTTAAAATCTTTCAAATGGTGAAAGAAATGACCAAATTCCAAATCACGGAGCCATTGGCGAAAACAGCTTTTAAAATCTTTCAAATGGTGAAAGAAAAGACCAAACTTCAAATCGCGGAGCCATTGGCGAAAACAGCTTTTAAAATCTTTCAAATGGTGAAAGAAATGACCAAACTCCAAATCGCGGAGCCATTGGCGAAAACAGCTTTTAAAATCTTTCAAATGGTGAAAGAAATGACCAAACTCCAAATCGCGGAGCCATTGGCGAAAACAACTTTTAAAATCTTTCAAATGGTGAAAGAAAAGACCAAACTCCAAATCGCGGAGCCATTGGCGAAAACAGCTTTTAAAATCTTTCAAATGGTGAAAGAAATGACCAAACTCCAAATCGCGGAGCCATTGGCGAAAACAGCTTTTAAATCTTTCAAATGGTGAAAGAAATGACCAAACTCCAAATCGCGGAGCCATTGGCGAAAACAGCTTTTAAAATCTTTCAAATGGTGAAAGAAATGACCAAACTCCAAATCGCGGAGCCATTGGCGAAAACAACTTTTAAATCTTTCAAATGGTGAAAGAAAAGACCAATCTCCAAATCACGGAGCCATTGGCGAAAACATTTTGAAAATCTTTCAAATGGTGAAAGAAAAGACCAATCTCCAAATCACGGAGCCATTGGCGAAAATATTTTGAAAATTTTTCAAATGGTGAAAGAAAAGACCAATCTCCAAATCACGGAGCCATTGGCAAAAATTCGAAAATATATACAACATGATGAAAGAAAATACCAAACTCCAAAACACGGAGCCATTGGCAGAAATTTACAAAATGATAAAAGAAAATGCCAAACTCCAAATCACGGAGCCATTGGGAAAAATATATACAAAATGATAAAAGAAAATGCCAAACTCCAAATCACGGAGCCTGTGGCAAAAATATTTACAAAATGAAAGGAAAGTTCATTGAAATGATTGAAGAAATGACCAACTTTGATCGATTTCACAAGGTGAATAAATCATCCTTTGCCGAGAATGATTGAAAATGCATGATCTTTGCTGAAGATAAAACTCAAGAAACTTGAAGAAAATTTTCGGTATTGACCCTTTTAAACGAGTGAAAAGCATTTTGCTGGGGGTTTGAAGGTTGCAGGAGCAAATTCTAGACACCGCTAGGGATAAGATTTTCTGAAAACTTGACTTCAAAAGAAAACAATTTGATTGAAGAGACTGGCCCAAAGATTGTGCTCAAGCTTCTCTGGTTTTCATTTGCTGAGAATAGTTATCCCAGTTACCATTATGTTTGATATCTTTTATGACGTAAGTCATAAAAGATGCCTCTAGTATGATGTACTTCCATGACAAAAGTCTTAAGAAAGCAAAACCAAGATGAGTAGAAAAGATTTGAATTTATATGGGTTCTTTCTTTGGTATAGTGGGTAAAAGAATTTTCACAATGGCTGAATCTGAGAATTTTCTCATTTACCGCTCATAACTTGAGGCTTGATATCCTTGGCAGGTCTCTTTCCTTTCTTCGATTCCTAAGTCAAGATCTACTCTAGATTTTCTCCACATTTCAAAAGGTATACACCAATTCTTTCAGTGCCAGACACTTTGAACCTTGAAAGGAAACAGATAAGAATGAAGAACAAACTTCCAAGGACTCGATCAAAGAAGATTCAGATTATTCAAGGGACTTGACTGACTCTTGATTCACCCTTAGATAAAATGTGTTATTTTATTATGGTAAGACTAGCCACTCTTAGAGTACTCTCGAAAACCATGTCAAGAGACTCTAGTTTCGTCCATCAGGATTTCCGTCATGGTTATTACCCCTTTCGGATTGCTCAGTCTTAATGCCCCTAGTTTAGAAAGATGTCAAAGTAAGTCTCACTGACACTATTCGGATTCCAAGATCCTACCCTGTGTAGTGATTGTTTATCCATCTCTTCGAGTCTCGCCATTACAGGAAGTCACAATTAATGTCTTCTAGGCTTTCAGTCTTGCAGACTACTCGTCTCAGCTTTTGCTTGCACTATTTGAATTTCCGAGTTCTTCATAATTGCGGAACTCCTTCTGCATCTCATCAACTCACTCATTATGTGAAGTCTTTGCCCCTGATTGGATTCCTTTATCAGGTTTTTTAATCCCGTAAACCGCTACCCTTGCCTTTGCATAAACCAACACCTTTGGTTATTGACTTAGCAAGTACATGACTTTATCTAGGCCGCCCTCTCGGGTTTTCAACCTAGTGGGTCTTCAGACTCTCATTTTTCTCATTTCTTTCTGTTTTTATTTTCAATTGCCTTGAACCTTTGCTTGTTTCACGAGAAGGACTTTCTAGGTAGGCTTAGGTTCAAAAGGGTTGGATATTAAAAGTTCAAACGATTTGGACCGAATCTGGTCTAGCCAGACTACCTACGTACCTCAAAATTGGAGGATCAGGTCCGCGTAGTTCGCTTTGGGGTTTATCAAAGAATGGTTTAGCTTTTAGCTTCAAATTTTGTAAGGGAATAATTGACATTTATTCCAAAGGTTGACCGAACCTGAATAAATCAGGCTACCTACGTACCCCTGAAGAGATGGGGATCAGGTCATAACGTAGTTCAAACTCATAAAAAAAAATGCCCCTGGTTTATAATGTGGTTAGAAAGAAATGGTTTGATTTGACTTTTGGCCCAAAGGGTTCACAAATGGATTTTAAAACGTTAGGATTTTGGCTATAAAGGCTCAAACGTCCAAGGATGACCTCCTAGTGTTTTGGCGCATAAGCTCTTTTGCTTAAGGTTCAAAGACTTTGAATATTTTTATCGAGGAGTCTGGCGGTTTTCTGGCAAGACTTCAACCACGGTGCTCCATTCTCTTCTCGAGATCTTGAATTTATGCTCAAGATTCGTCAACTTTCATTTGTCTTCAAATAGTAAAGACGATTCTCATATGCGATCTATCTCATTGACTCCATCATCCGGGTCTTTGATATTCCAAAAGAATTGTCAAGGGACACATTCCCTTCTCTTTGTCTTTCTCTCATATTCTAAACATTAAAAATGTCCTTTCTTCTTGAAATATTCCACCTCAGAATCATAATGAAAATACACAGCCCAATTGTTCTTTTAGGGCTCAAATCTATGACTTCATTTTGAGAAAGTCCTCTCTCACTTCTTCATCAGCTCCATAGGATGTCTGATGTCCATCTCTCTTGAATTTTGCTCTTGGACCCGAAGTCTCAAACAAATGGAGTCTTGCTTTGCACCATACCCTGGCATTCACCCGGTTTATCCTTATAGGATCAAGCAAGACTACTATGAACCCCTTTAAATAGGTTTATCAATTCTTCGCTCTCCTCGGGAGATAAAGTTTTGCCAATCCATCTTTCCTGAGTTTCGGATTTCAATACCACTATCAATAGCTTCGATTTCCTCTTTAAGTGGCTATGCTAGACGCTCTTTCTCTAGTTTGATCATTTTTCAAATCTCAAGAGAAATTTCATCTACATTCTCATCCAAGAAGGGTGTCTTTGTTTATTTAAACATTAGATCTAAGAGTGAATCATAACAATACAGATAACACTGTAATCAAGTATTTATTGAATTGGAAACTTCAAATACATTGAAGACTTTAGACGCGCCTCAACGGGCTCCACATCAGACTCAATAGAAGACTGGACATTGACTCGATAAGAAGACTGGCAAACATTATATACTCCGAATTATTGATGACACGACTAGAATTACCAACTTTGACACAAGAGTTGGTATAAACTTTACAAAAGACAAACTTTGAAAACTGGACACTTCTTCATGAGCAAGAGAGTGGCACTGAAACTTCCTGGGCGATACACCTTCCTCCATGATAAATGTATCTACTGAGTTTGATCCTGAAGTAGGAATCTCAGAAAGGGTAACCCTACAAGGCCAGGGTTAAGTAAGACAATAAAATGATATGTTGGCAATATAGGGGAAGTAATAAACTGCCTTGATCAAATGTGTTTGAAAATGATTAATCATTTGAAAGGAAGGTCATTTGCTGAAATTAGACTTTCGAATTGGAAGCACACACTAGATGAATAATCATGGGATAAAGATTCTCAACAAATCGAGATAAGAGCGCAACCTTGAGCATATCAATTGGTATTTTGAGTCGGAATGTCAAAAGGAGACTGTCTATGAAGCTCAAAGGAAGATAGACAGTGATAATATGACCTACACCCATAGGGTCTCAAAGAATCCTCAATCCACTCATTTGGGTCTTCTTTAGATATGGCTGATTGATTCAAACCAGGAATCTCTACTAGAAAGTAAGTCCTGATCTTATAATCAAGAGATATACTGACAAAAATCTCAATGAATATAACAAAAGATAGGCCACGACCATGAGAGAGGCAAGCAAAAGCCACTGGTCGGGTCTAGATCCGAAAGAAAACAGACTGATATAATTGATTAGATTAGACAAGGAAACCTCACTAAAGAGTAGGCCCCAATCTGATAACCAATATATAGATATATACATATATATCCTAACCAGGGGCACCAGCCCTAAATATAATACCGCAGAGTCAAGACACTTGACTCAAGACAGACATGTGAGTACACTAGGACTGCGTTGTAGCCACATAAGGTGAGCTACAATAATCTATGGATAGGACATGGCTCCTAAATCTAGGCTCCAACATGTGTAAGTAACACATGTTCGCTCCTATATGAATAAAATACATATATAAGTACAAGTAAGTCCTAATTGGGTTTTTACTAGGTTAGCAAATATACTCATGTACATAATATATGTAAAAGGAAAGTAGAGCTCCGGACTCAATCAGGTACTATGCATATGATCCATACTTAGTATGTATAACACAAGTGCACCGAGTGCTATACATAGTATGCTTCATTGCTCATCGGCTGCTGTAAACACAAGTGCACCGAGTGTTTACGGGTGCAGCACGAGCGCATAGCTTGGAAATAGATACAACAGCACCAACAGGGTAATGACATCCCATGTGGCACGCATTGTTTCTATCCCGTGGAGCCAATTATAATAAAATCAATAAAAGAAAATAAAGAACAAAATGATGTATGTCTCTGTGCAGTGTGTGAATCCCTTGTTTTAAACACCTATTTGGTGCCCCTGGATTCTAAGCGATTGAATTCCCATTTATAATGATTTTAGCTCAAAATTCTTCAAAATTAATAACAAATGGCATTTTAACAGAGTTAGGCAATGTTCCAAGAAATCCCCAGCAGAGTCGCCAGCCTGTGGACCCCGATCCCGAGATCGGTGCAGTGAGGGACGTGCCCCCACGCGCTAACAGTCTCTATGGATCATCCACGTGAATGGAGAGCTCTACCAAGGAACTCTCGAAAGAAGTGCCCCTCACAGCATGAGTGGCGATACAAAAGGTGAGATACTTCTCGATTCGGGGACTAGCCCAGATTCGAGGCGTACCTTAAACAAAGAAGAGTCGCCATCCAAGGAAAAAGGCAAATGGGCCTTGGATCCCATACTATGCTCTGTTGCAACGGATAACCAGAGATATAAAATAAGGTTCGTGCCTGGTTACGAATTCGGAAGGTCTAAAGAGCACCTCATCCGCCCAAGTGCAAACACCTGGTCTCTTATGCCATTTACTTAATAATTTTGAAGAGTTTTGGACGAGAATCATATGAAATGGGAACACAAATCTCCGAGAAGACGTCTATCTAATCATGCATGTCTCGGAGGAATAATAAACACACATAAAAGAAATAAAAGTGTCACCTAAGAATAACTAGGTTATGAATGTCAAACCTAAATTGGTGTCTAAATTCTGATGAACAAACACAAGCATGACACACCAAAAAAGTATAAGGTCTGCGCAATGAAGTAAGAAAACACTGCAAAATATAGAAAATGACTCGATACCATACAACCCTAAAACTCTAATCTATACCTAGGCCCGAGTCTTTAGATGATCTGATGTTCATCCAAAGAAGCCTACGTATCCCCGCCTCCACGAGAATCAAGGCAACGTAGTTCTTCGCACCTATTCTAAGCTATGATGCCTAAGACATCTAGACCTCTATCCTAGACTCGATCTAAAAGACCGGACTAGTTCTTAAAGCTTCTTGTGTGATTATTTAAATTCCAATGGATTGTAGATTTTAGGACACCCTATATGCCCTAACTAAATGCAGGTTAGCCCTAAGTTAATGCAGGTGGTTCCTATAATCTATGTGTAGCTAGGCTGTATATTCTGAAGAAAACAGTAGGATCTATCGCATCTTAGACCTAGTCATCAATTGGCGATGTGGATCGCCAACTGACCGGACGGAGGCGTAAAACTCCTAGGTAGGACTCACTCCTAACTCTAACACAAACAAAATAAAACACACAACAAACAAACAAATGAACGAGGGAGCAACTCCCGACTCAAAAACTCTCTAACTAGGACAAGCTCCTAACTCTAGAGGAAGATCTTTTCGAAGAAAACAATATTTTGAAAGATTTTTGTAATTTTGAAAGATTTAAAATGCTTATTTTTAAAGGTTTGGCTGGACTTGGGATGTGGATCCCAAGCTGTACTACGTACCTCGTGGAAGAGGATCAAGCCAACGTAGTTCGAAACATATTCCGAGATAAAGACACTAAACAAGAAAACAAATGTGATTCACAAAAAAAGTAAACTAGCGTGCTCACAAACAGGTACACCAGCGTGGTCACAAACAAGTAAACTAGCATGATCACAAACGAGTGGAACGTCAATCAGATAAAAAAACATGTCAAAAGGAAAAGACACCCCTAAAACAAATGAGACAAATCATGTCTCCTATGGGGCTCCAAGTAACCTTATAATTGCTCTGGCAATGAGACAAAGGGTTCTAAAAAAGGATTAAAACATCTAGAAGGCTGGGTAAGCCTACTAAACAAAAAGAGGGGAGTGCTACTATGACCGAGCAGGTCCCTAAAAGGTGGGCTTGGGCTATCACCTTCATCGCCTCTCATAATGAATAAAGAACCAAAGATTTCAAGGTATCTAAAAAGTCTAAGACAATTTTCTAAATGAAGGGAAAATAATACTTGGACTTGGTAAGTCCCCTAAAATAATGGGCTTAGGCTAACGCCTTCATCACTCCTGCAAAGAGAAGGAAGCACGGTTTTTAACAGACCAAGTCGGTCCTTAACCTAAAGGAGGTGTTCTATTTGAGACTTGGATAGTCTTCTATGATTCTATCCCTAAAACAAAGAGACAAAATAGACACGCAAGCCACCACAAAGCCAATAAAATCAATGGTTCAGGTCTAAAACTTTGAAAAATACCATCCTGAATACTTCCATGATCATTCTTCCTCTGGAATATAGGTAGATTATAAGATCGATAAATTCTAGAAAGATCACAGGAATCACAGAGCTAGGATCAAATTCAACAAGTATAAACAATTATATAACTAATTTCAACAAGATTACTCTAAATAGAGAAATATTAATGACAAATGGGGATTAGAACTACAACAGTGATCAAAACTTTAGATTTGAATCGCAAATGATTGAATTCAAGCCTAAGATTTTTGGATCTTGAAGAACCTTTAATCAGAAAAAGTATAAAATTAACCTTATTTGAGCTAAAAAAATTACTGATTATCATAGAAACGGAATGCTCAAAAATCAACTTCACTTTAAAAAAAAGCTGAAATCTAATTTAAAATTTTCTTCCTCAAGAACTCAAAATTTGAAAAAATGACAAACATCAAAGTTGTTTATTAAAAATATAAGAATAACTTTTTAGTTTACCACTTCGGCTAATTTTCACTGGCAACAGTCCGAAATCACAATTTTCTCCTCTGCTGCCAGAAAATGGGCTTCCACTCATATCAAAAACAAAAATCAAATGTAACTCTTCACAGACTTAGAACTGGAAGTTTTACAAAACATAAAAATTATTTTTAAAAACATCCCCTAAAACTTTTATGATCGGATCCCCGGCCAATTCCCTCCGTATGTGGCCGAAAAACAAGAAACCACCCATTTGAACCCACTTTTTCAACAGAAATTTGAAATAAGTATAACTTATTCAATTCTTATCCAAATTTAACAAAATTTATATGCATTCCTATCTATGGAAAAAGATCTACAACTTTCTAGTTTGTATATCTGTATAATTCTGAGCTTAAACACCCCAAAAATATGAAAGTGCAGATTTCCAGCACTATATTCTGAAAACTGGAACTTGAAAATTTACCTTTTGATCTCTACTTCCCTTTGAGCTGTAGTGAACCCACTGCTACAGCCATTCGAGGAGGGTGTATCCCATCTCATACTAAAGATCAAGTGGTAAATTTGCCCACATCTCCCGTCTAAGATCTCATCTCTTTACTTCTTTCATGTGGTGGGCGCCTCCTGCTTGCTCTGTGATAAGAAATGCCGCTGCACCCCATGAACCAGTTGTTCCTTAGATGGATTGGGATTAATGCTCACTAGGTTAAAGTGTCTCCAATATCTCCACAGGGCTGCTGTCTCTAGCTTTGCCAAATTCACCCTCTGTGGGAGCTTATAGGCATTGGATTGGACTTCTCTGTAATTACTTCGGTTGATTGATTTTGCTGAGGAGATCCACGGCCTTGCATGCCTGACCCTTGACTTACTTGGTTTTTGGAACTCAATACTAGAAAAATCATTCTCTTTTTCACCCATGTCAGAGCTACTGCAGAAGGAATTATCACACTCATTGTCTTCATCATCATCTTCATTCCCTGTTGGAGCTTCTAGCACACTCAGAGCATTCCTCTGTAACTTCACTTCCACCCCATTCTTCAGAACCAGCCAATGCCATCCACCGAGGCCAACAGCCTTCTTGACAACGCCTTGCAGCCCAACCAGTACTGACTTTGCTCTGTTGTTACCCGTCACAATAACTTTTGTGTGCCTTGGAAGCACAGAAAGCTCTTCATCTCCACTTTCTTCCCGACAAGGAGACAGAACACGGGAAGAACAGAGCTCAGGTTCCAACATTTACTTAAATCTCTACTTCGGAATTTTGAAAAACAACCAATTTATAGAGAAAAAAAAAAAAAAGCGAATCAACAGCTCTGCATCCTCCAAACTTATTTTGCCTTCAATAGTGTATTGAATTTTCTTTGAGAGATAGACAGCATCTATTCGCATTCATCCGATCCGGTGACAAAGAGCTTAGATTCGATCAAAATCCACGAAATGCAATCGGTTTTACTATGCAGAGATCTCAAATAGAGGGTTTAGGGCATGAAAAATCGATCTGTGAGCTCTGATTCGACGGGAAATAGACGGATCGGACAGAAAATGAGGCGGCTAAGGTCTCTAAGAAGGAGAAAACTTACAAGAAAAGTTAGGGTTTTGATAAAAGTTAGGTTTTTTTTTTTTTTTGTGCTAATAATACCTCTCCCTCTCTCTCTGATCTGATTCCTTTCTCAGATCCATTTCACTCTCTCACCAGATCTCTCATTCTCATTTCCAGATCTATCTCTCGCTTTCTCTGATTCTCCCGATCTCTTTTTCTCTGTATTTTCCGCCAAAAATGTTAGATGGAAGCGGTGGTGGCTTTAATGGAGAAGATGGCCGAGGGTTGTCGGAGATGTGGCCGGAGTACCGCCAGTGGTGGGATGGTAGAAGCTCTCTCACAAACCCTCTCTTTTCTCTGAGATTTTCCAAAACGAGCTCTGAAATGAGAGCTTTTTTTTTTTAAAATGAAAAATGATCTCTCCCTTTTATGCCCTGTTCGACCGGAATTTATGAGAAAGAAAACCATATATTCGACCCCCTTTGTTTCTAGGACAACCATCACTAGTGTACATTGACTACTCCTTTAACCCATATGGGGGTGGCTCGGTTAGAAAATGGGAAATCAAAAAGGGGTAATGATAAACTTGACCCTGTTTTTGCTATGGACAGCCACCTCATTCCCTGTTTCACCCCTCTCCTTCCCGATGATGGAAGAAATCGATTGTCGATGAGGGTTTGGTGGGTATTAATAGAAGATGAAAATGGGCTTTCGAGTTGCTGTTGAGATGGGAGGTTGAGAATGCAACGTGGGGTTGGGTCCACTAGTGGAGTAAAAGGGGAACGTGGAAAATGGGGTTGGATCTGAGTACCTTGGTGGATTGAATGGAGTTTCGCACAAAACACAGCGAACATGGGTCTAGTCAAAATGGGGTGTCTACACTTGGGTTTCGTCTTCTAGAGTTTCCTTTCGTTTTTAGAGTCTTCGCAGGTTAAAGGATTCCTTTCTCTATAGAGTCAGTCGTAGAGAGTTTAGGGGTCTGTCCTACCGTCCTAGGGTTTGGGAGCCTGTCCTACCCTTGTAGAGTTTAGGATTCTGTCCTATCCCTTCATAAAGTTTGGGATTCCGCCTTTCCATCTTCCAGAGTCCGTTTTCAGCATAGGAGTCAGTCCTTCAGTCTTTCAGGAGTCTGTCCTATCATTATAGGGGTTAGGATTCTGTCCATCCTCTCATCAAGTCGCGTAAATTTTATCCGCTCTTGCAAGGTATAGGATGCTGTCCAACCCTTGCAAAGTCGTGATTCTGTCCAATTCCCCCGCAAAGCATATGATGCTGTCCAACCTTTGCGGGACATCAGGAGTCTATCCTACCCTTATGGTGATAGGATTTTGTCCTCTTGTGTCAAAAATTCAAAAAACACTTCAAAAGCAACTAAAAATAAAAAATCTCAAAAATCTCGAGTCATTAGGAGTAGTCAGGTCCGAACTACGGATGGCTTGATCCCTAGCTGAGGGGTACGTAGGCAGCTCAGGCGTGCTGCTGGCATCCTGAGTGCAGTCACCATTATTTTTTCCACTCTTTTTACACCATCTTTGTAAATATTTCTCACAACTTTCACAATTTCCACAACTTCAAAACCTTCCAAAACTACAAAATTTCTTCAAAATGACCTTGCAAATCGGCTTCAAAAGATCTTCCCATAGAGTTAGGAGTCAGTCCTAGACTTTTGGGGTGTCTTAGAGTTAGGAGTCTGTCCTGATTTGTTGCTTTGTCATGTCCGGTCGTGTGAGTGTCCCTAGAGTTAGGAGGCCTCAGGTCGTGGTCGGTTAGACACTTAGTCGAGCCGATGGCTAGACTAGAACGCGCTTAGATAGCCCACGGTTTTCCTTAGGACACACAGCCTAGTCACACCTAGGGTGTAGGGTTCACTGGCATTAGTTAGGGCATACAGGGAGTCCTAAAAATCACCATTCACTTGAACTTAAGTAATGTCGCAAGAAGCTTTAAAAACTAGTCGGGTCTAGTTAATCGAGTCTAGGATAGGGGTTCTAGAGGGTTAGGCATTGTAGTTTAGCATAGGCCGCCGAACTACGTTGGCTCTGATTCTTCCCGAGGCCGGGATACGTAGTGCAGCTAAGATGGATGGCCATCTTGGTGCGAGTCAATTATCACCTTAGAGTTTAGGGTGTGTCGTGTCGAGTCATTGGTTGTGCTGTATGTTTTGCTGTATTTTCTTACTTTCATGTACAGATCCTATACCTTTAGATGTAGCATGCGTGTGTGTGCCCACCAGAACTTAGACACCAATTAGGCATGGCACTCATAATCTAGCTATTCTTAGGTGACATCTTTCATTTCTTTTTTGTGCTTCTTATTCATCTCTGAGACATGCATGATTAGATAGACGTTATCTCGGAGATCTTCGTTCCCAAAATTCTTCAAAATTAATAATAAATGGCATAAGAGACCAGGTGCTCGCACTTGGGCGAATTGGGGGCGCCTAACCCCTTCCCCATTCGTCATCAGGCACGGACCTTTTATATATCTCTGGTTATCTGTTGCGACAGAGCACAGCATGGGATCCAGGGCCTACTTCCTTGGATGGCGACTCTTTCTTTGTTTAAGGTGCGTCTCGAATCCGGGCTAGTCCCCGAATCGAGAGGTATCTCACTTCACATCGCCGCTCATGCTGTGAGGGGCACTCTTTCGAGAGTTCCTTGGCGGAGCTCTCCTTCACGTGGATGATCCCGAGACTCGCGTGTGGGCACGTCCCCCCGCCCCTCTCGGATCGGGGTCCACACCCTCGAGGCCCCACATATTCTGATCAATGAAATCACATGTATGTCTCTGATACTTCTCAACTGAGTGATTTGCTTGACTGTGTCTTTTTAATTTTGATAACCTGGGACTGAGGCTGTTGATAGTCGAATTGTGACGAACTGGTCTTTTAACAAGTACCCAAGTTCAGGAACAACAAGTACCCAAGTTTTGTGAACTGGGTTTCCAGTAAGTACCCAAGTTTTGTGAACTGGGTTTCCAGTAAGTACCCAAGTTTTGTGAACTGGGTTTCCAGTTAGTACCCAAGTTTAAGAACTGGGTTTCCAGTGAGTACCCAAGTTTTGTGAACTGGGTTTCCAGTGAGTACCCAAGTTTTGTGAACTGGGTTTCCAGTAAGTACCCAAGTTTAAAAACTGGGTTTCCAGTGAGTACCCAAGTTTAAGAACTGGGTTTCCAGTGAGTACCCAAGTTTTGTGAACTGGGTTTCCAGTGAGTACCCAAGTTTTGTGAACTAGGTTTCCAGTGAGTACCCAAGTTTAAGAACTGGATTTCCAGTGAGTACCCAAGTTTTGTGAACTGGGTTTCCAGAGAGTAAGAGTGAAACAAAGTCTGCAAAAAAGATTATTTATTTATAACAACAAATTGACAAATTTACAAAGTCACCTTTTTACGCTGTACATTTTGTCTATTGATAATATCTCCTGAGATTTTTGGAGTTCCAGGCGTGAGGTAATAAGTGCTCTTCCAGTGTCTCCAGTTTATAGCTTCATGGCCGGATAACTTCTTTCACTCGATATGGCCCTTCCCAAGTCGGGGAGAGTTTCCCGACTTTCGTCGGTTGGGAGACGGCTGCCTTTCTCAGGACTAAATCTCCTGTCCTGAATTCTCTGGGGCGAATCTTGGAGTTGTGATAATTTGATACCCTCTGCTTATAAGCGGCGACCCGGATTCGAGATTCTTCCCGGATTTCTTCTAGTAAGTCGAGATCGGCACGGAGCCCGTCGCCGTTAAGCTGCTCGTTGAAGCTGGTGATTCGGGGAGACGGAGCGCCTATATCGACCGGTATCACAGCCTCAGTACCAAAGGAAAGGTTGAATGGCGATTCACCAGTCGTCGTGCGAGGAGTAGTGCGGTAAGCCCACAGAACGTGGTAGAGCTCATCTGCCCAACGGCCAGCTTTTTCGTCCAGCCTCTTCTTTATCCCCTGAAGCAGGATTCTATTAGTTACTTCCGTTTGCCCATTGGTCTGGGGGTGAGCAACCGAAGTGAATCTCTGTTCAATTTTTAGGTCCGAGCAGAACTTTCGAAAGTTCCGGCAGTCGAACTGTTTGCCATTGTCTGTGATCAAGATACGGGGAATCCCAAATCTACAGACTACTGCCTTCCAGAAGAAGTTCTGCACATTCTGCTCAGTGATCTGGGCCAGAGGTTCTGCCTCCACCCACTTAGTGAAATAGTCGATCGCTACTACCACGAACATGCGCTTTCCAGAGGCCGGTGGGAAAGGGCCTAGGATGTCCATCCCCCATACTGCGAAGGGAAGCGGACTAATAATTGGAGTCATTGCTACGGCAGGCTGGTGGATGGTAGGAGAGAACTTCTCACACTTCTCACACCTTTTAACCAGATCCAGGGCATTCTGCCTGATAGTAGGCCAATACAGTCCTCTGAGCAGCACCTTTATCGCCAGGGCTTTGCCCCCCAGATGTTCTCCGCAAATTCCTTCATGAGTCTCTTGTAGTGCATACGCGGCGTCGCTCGGCCTCAGACACTTCAGATATGGGAGAGTATATGACCTTTTGTATAGATTGTCACCACTGAGGGAGAATCGGGCAGCTCTCTGTATCACCTTACGAGCTTCTTTCTTATCCTCCGGGAGTCTAGCATCGCGCAGATAACCTATGATCTCATCCATCCAGCACGGCTCATCTTCCACCTGCATGACTTCCATGGCTTTACTGTCGATGCTGGACCTCTGTAGAAACTCCATGTGTATGCTTCCGAGAGTGGTATATCCAGAGGCAGCCAGTTTTGACAGCACGTCAGCTTTGGCATTCTCTGCTCTTGGCACTCTGATGACCTCGAAACTTGCAAACCGGCTGGAAAGTTGGCAAACCTTGGCGAGGTACTTAATCATACGCTCGTCTCGGGCTTCGTAGACACCTTGGATCTGGTTTGCTACCAGCTGCAAGTCGCAGTATGCTTTTAATTTTTGGGCGCCGGTCTGAATTGCTAGGCTTATTCCGGCAAGGAGGGCCTCATATTCCGCCTCATTATTTGATGCACGGAACCCCGCGTAATCCGCAGTGAACTCATCAGGTCCAGTGAGGATGAGGCCAGCTCCACAGCCGTTTTTATTTGAAGATCCGTCGACATATACTTCCCAAGTCGGTGTGCTGGTTATGGAGTCCTGTCCGGCTGAAGGTGGCCTGATTTCTGTCCGAATTTCCTCTGTCATACGCTCTTCAGGGACTACTTTCTCTATAACTGGGAGCTGCAATGCTTCAGGGTCGACGACCTGCTGGGGGATAGTGCACTCTGCTACAAAATCTGCCAGTACTTGGGCCTTGATAGCTGGCCTGGGTGCGTACTGAATATCGAACTCGCTTAGCTCTACAGCCCATTTCACAAGTCGCCCGGAGATATCTGGTCGATGGAGAACTTGTCGAAGTGGCTGATCAGTTAAGACCTTCACAGTGTGAGCTTGGAAGTACGGCCTTAACTTCCTGGCGGCCATTACCAGCGCGTAAGCCAATTTCTCGACCCGCTGGTACCTTGTTTCTGCGTCGTGAAGAACCTTGCTAACATAATAAATAGGTTTTTGCTGGCGGTGCTCTTCACGGACGAGTACAGCTGCCAGAGCCGTGGAGCTGATGGAGAGATACAAAAATAGCTCCTCGCCCGGCTCCGGCTTTGTTAATAATGGCGGAGAGGACAAATATCTTTTCAGCTCTTCGAATGCAACCTGGCATTCTTCCGTCCAGGGCGCGGTCTTGAGTCCCTTGACCGCGCTAAAAAAGGGGAGGCACCTTTCCGCTGATTTGGAGATAAAGCGACCCAACGCCGCTATCATTCCTGTGAGCCGCTGGACTTCCCTGATGGTTTTTGGGGCAGTAAGCTCCATGACGGCTCTGATCTTTTCTGGATTTGCTTCTATTCCTCGCTGGCTCACCATGAATCCTAAGAACTTCCCCGAGCTGACACCAAATGTGCACTTGGTGGGGTTAAGTTTCATGTTGTGCTTCTTCAGGACCTGGAATGTTTCTCTGAGATCAGACGCATGATCCTGCGCACTCCGACTTTTGACCAGCATATCGTCTACATAGACTTCCATGTTACGGCCGATCTGGTTCTGAAAAAGTTTGTTCACAAGCCTTTGGTAAGTGGCTCCGGCATTTTTGAGGCCGAAGGGCATAACTCGGTAGCAGTAAGTCCCTTGATCTGTGACGAAGGAGGTTTTTGGTATATCCGACTCGTACATCCTGATCTGATTATATCCGGAGAAGGCGTCCATGAAGCTCAACAGTTCATGACCCGCTGTGGCGTCAATGAGTTGGTCGATCTTCGGGAGTGGATAGCTGTCCTTAGGACAAGCCTTATTCAGATCGGTGAAGTCGACGCAGGTCCTCAATTTCCCATTAGTCTTCTTGACTAGGACTACGTTTGCCAACCAGTCCGGGTATCGAATCTCGCGAATGAAGTCAGCCTTCAGAAGCCTCTCCACTTCTTCTTTTATTGCCTGCCGCCTTTCGAAGGCGAAATGTCGTCTCTTCTGCTTCACCGGTCTGCAGGTTGAATCAACACCGAGACTGTGTGTGCTGATCTCTGGATCAATGCCGGGCATATCGGCGGGAACCCATGCAAAGACATTTGCATTGTCCTGGAGAAAATTGGTGAGCTGGTGCTGAATGTCGGTGCTGAGGGAGGAACCGATCAGAGCGACTTTCTCACTGTCCTCTGGGCACAGTGGGATGGAGAGGAGGTCTTCAGCAGGTTGAGTCCCTCTGAGCTCGTCCCTTACATCGAGCAGTTCAATTGGCAGTGACTCCACTGCATTTTTGCCTTTAAGTGCCGTTGCGTAGCACTCTCTGGATTGAGGCTGATCTCCTCGAACTTCCCCCACACCATTGGGGGTTATGAACTTCATTTTTTGGTGGTAGGCCGAGGCTACTGCACGGATGAGGTTCTGGCCAGGCCGTCCCAAGATAGCATTATAGACCGAAGTGGCCCTTACTACTAGAAAGTTGACCATGGCGAAAGCTTGACAAGGTGGATCTCCGACAAGAACAAGGAGCTCGATCTGCCCCACCACTTTCACGACCTCTCCGGAGAAGCCAAATAAATCTGAGTTTGCCGGCTTCAGACGGTCGTCGCCTATCATCATTTTCTCAAAGGCGTGGTAGTATAGAATGTCCGCCGAACTCCCATTGTCTATGAGGATTTTCTTCACCTCCCAGTTGGCGACGAGCATGGTTAAAACCAGTGCATCGTCGTGGGGCAGGATAAGATTATCCAGATCTGCATCTGAGAAGGAGATCTCATTCTCCGTTCTCGTCTTTTTGCTGGTTGTGTGCACGGCGTTTAACTCGCCGTGCATATGCTTTGCGGGCGGTAGAAGAGGTGCCCCCAGCTGCAGGCCCACCCATAATTGTACCGATGACCCCCCTTGACTGAGGTTGGGGTGCCTCAGGCTGCGCATTGCCCAGCTGAGGAGTTTTGTCCCGAGCAGGGGGCTGCAGTGATCTTCGAGGGCTGCGGCCCTGGGGGCTCTTTCCTCTGCGCTCTTGGTTGCGGCTGTCAGTTCGGATATACTTTTTCAAATAGCCCCGGCTGATGAGTTGTTCAATTTCCTGCTTGAGTTGCCAACAATCATCTGTGTCGTGGCCGTGGTCCTTGTGGAACCGGCAGTACTTTGAGGGATCTCTCCTGTTTCCCTTGGAGATCATTCTAGCAGGCCACTTCACGAACTCTTCTTCGCTGATCGCCGCCAGTATGTGCTTTCTGGAGGTGTTGAGAGGCGTGAAGTTTTCTTCTCTTCTCTGAGGAGGCGGAGACTTCTCTCTCCTGGGAGGTTTATCCTCCCTGCGCTGCTTAGGGAGATTCTTTTCTTCAGAGGTTATCCTCCGATTTGAATTAAGAGCTGCCAGTGTTTCTTCCACCGTTATGTACTCTTCTGCCCCGGCCATAAGATCCACTAGTGAGTGCGGATTTTGTCGAGCCACCGCTCGACGGAATTCATTAGACCCGGCGCCTGCGAGGAGCGCATTCATTGCTGCTGAGGGATCTAGATTTGGCACTTGAAGTGCCTCCCTGTTGAATCGGCGGACGAACACCTTCAGAGGCTCGTTGTCGTCCTGTCGAAAGGCCATCAGGGAAGCTGTTGTTTTCCTTGGCCTGCGGCTGCTCATGAAGTGGCGGACAAGATCCTCCCCAAAATCATCAAAATTGTTGATGGAGTTTGGTTTGATCCTGGAATACCAGTCTCTTGCTGCGCCAGTTAGCGTTGTTGGAAACGCTCTGCAAAGAAAGCCATCGGAAGCTCCGTGCAGGAGCATAATTGTTCTGAACGTCTCCAAGTGGTCCACGGGGTCTGTAGTGCCGTCATACTGAGGGACGGCGGGCATTTTAAACCCTCTGGGTGCTGGGGCACCCAGAACATCATCAGTGAATGGCGTCCTACTTGAGAACGCCCTGGAGACGGGCCGGCTCTGGTCCTTCGCCAGTTCCTCTATCCGATGGTCCATCTCCTCCATTCTCTGTAGCGGCGGATCCGTCCTGTGGTCCAAGGACCTGATCCTTTCAACAGACTGGCTCGCCGCGGAGCCGGATTGGCTCTCCCGACTCATACGACGAGGTCGAGGTTTCGCCGGTGGCGCACGATCTTGATGAGCTCGGCGCCTCTATGCGGAGGGGGACCGCGACCTTTCACGGTGATGAGGCTCTGTTTGGGCATGCCTCGTAGTGGGGTGAGGGACTTGTCTGGTGGAATGATGAGTTCGGTCCTCACCATGGTGTGATGACTCTCCCCTGTGGACGTCTGGCCTTCCTTGGACAGATCGCGGAGCCTCTGGGGGAGGTTGAGGGGGCAGTTGAAGTAGTTGCTGGTACTGCCCAACGAGGGCTGTCATCTGCTGAAATAGAGCTTTAACCTGCTCCGGGGTGGGCAAGGGATTCAGATGTTCTGAGCGAGCCGGGCTCTGCTCTGCTGTAGCAGAAGCTGCTACTACTAGTGATGCAATTCGCTCGCTCCGGGTCCTGCGGGGTAGCGCGGTTTGGGTAGTCCGCGCCCGCGCAGTAGGCATCCGCGTACTCTTGCGTCCTGCCATTTTTGTGAGTGGGATGTGTAAAGACAGCTTTTAGTTCTGGGGTCCCACGGATGGCGCCAATCTGTTAGGCCTAAAATCGGTAACAGGTACAGCAGTGATGTAAGAGCTGAGCTGGATGACTAGGGGAGCTGAGTCCTGAAGGACCGGAGTGAACGAGGAGTGAGGTGGTCGAGAGAGAGTCCTGCTATGAGGGCTGAGTCCTGCACAAGGCAAGCGAGGTCAGAAGACCAGACCGGGTTTTACTCCGGACAGGCCCTTCGACACTCAAGTCAGTATGAGCAGGAGTGAAGGGGAGATGTCTAAGAGTTTAGGGAGAGAAGGGATTTTCGCATTACCCCTTGGTTTGAGCTTTGAATCCCTTTTTATAGGGAAAACCTGGTGAGGTGTCCTGGACAGGTGTCCAGGACAGATGGCGGCCTGTAAGAGGCTGGAGTTCACCTACTCCAGGACAGGTGGCAGGCTGTGAGTGGCTGGAGTTCACCTACTCTGGGACAGGTGGCAGGCTGTGAGTGGCTGGAGTTCACCTACTCTGGGACAGGTGGCAGCCTGTGAGTGGCTGGAATTCACCTGCTCTGTGACAGGTGGCAGCCTGTGAGTGGCTGGAATTCACCTGCTCTGGGACAGGTGGCAGCCTGTGAGTGGCTGGAGTTTTTACACCCCATCCAGTGCCATATGTGATATGTTGGGTTGTCCAATTAACTCCAAATAAGGAATTATAGCCCACCGGTTATAAGCTTTGCAAATATTCTCAGAGACAAGCAATTTATTAAATTTACTTGGGATCCACTACCATCCAAAATCATCTTTAGGGTTTTTGGACGGTTGAAAATCAGTGCATATGTCGAACTCTTAACTCCTAGAAAATGATGCATGCATGTTGTCATGTTTAATGCTTGCCATGCATGTTGCCATACTGTTTTACCTTTAATTCTCCTCTTTAGGCATTTGTGGTAACTGTCAACATAGGGAAAAAAAAAAGGTGCTCACAAATACATATCAGGTGGCTGTCCAAGGAAAGAAGGGAGGCAAATTTATTATTCAGCTTTATTTGAAAGAAGAAAGGGGGGTGTATCATCCGCACCAAGGAGTGTCTATATCAACCCATAGACCCATTAGTGTAAAGTGGCTGTCAAGGGCATTAAAAGGGGGGTTGAATATATATCTTTTCCTTGATCAAAGCAATTGAGAGAGAGTGCAATCACCAAAAAAATTTGAATCGGCTATAAAGAGAAAAAGGGAGCAAGTGAATTATTTTTCTTCATTTGGCCCTTGTTATCACCTAGGCCACCCCCTCTATAGTGTAAAAATGAGGTCAAAATGGGTTAGGGTGGGCTGTCCATTGAAAGGAGGGAGGTGTGAATTTGTCATTTAATCCTAAGCTTGATCCGCATGCCATGTTAACAGATATAGCCAATTTACATCACCGAGCGATCCAAGCGATGTATTGGTAGTTGGGCTAAAAAATCAAGAGGGCCATAACCCAATTCATCTATATGGGCTGATCTAAAACCTTCAATCTATGATGGAGATTAATGCTTTTTTTTAGCCAGCTCCTCAATAATTTCCTTAGATGAAGGGCTGAGATCCTTTTGGGGGTAAGCCCTAGCTATAAAAGGCAGCGATAGTAGGCTCATAGAGGGGGAAGGGGATCTAGGGGTGTAAACGAGCCGAGCTTGGCCAGGCTCGGCTCGTTAAGCTCAAAAGCTCAGCTCGGTCAGGCTCGGCCAGGCTCGCGAGCCTTACCGAGCTCGGGTTATATTAAGTTCACACCCCTCATCTTCCCTGGACAGCCCTATCTAGTGTAATTTGACTAATTTTTTTACGCTATGGGGGGTGGTCCAAGTAACAAATGGGGTTCCAAAAATGAAGTGACATATTTTGCCTCCCCCTTTCACTCCCTGGATAACCCTTTTAGTGTATATATTAATATATAATATATATATTTAAATATATTAAATTCTTAACGAGCCTTAACGAGCCGAGCCTGGCCTAAATCGGGCTCGGCTCGAGCCTGGCAAGCCAGCTCTGCTCGTTAAGGATTCGAGCCGAGCTCAAGCGAGCTTCCGAGCCCGAGCCAAAATTGACACCCCTGTTTGGTTGCTAGTTTTTTTTTGGTTCATGGGATTTATGTGGGAGAAAAAAAAAATCCCAAGAGATTGGTGGGAAAAAAAAGTCCTAGAAGTATCCCGGTAAAATAAAAAACCTATGTTTGGTTGACCGGACTATGGTGGGAAAAAAATAACTTTGTTAGGTTGCTTGAACTCTTGGGAAGAATTTTTTTTTCTCAAGCTTATTTTTGGTTCCTGAGTTTATTTTTGTTCCTGGGATTATTTTGGGATGGGATGAAAAGGCAATCATTACAAAAGTGGGATTAAAAAATTCACCAAACAAGCAATCATTACAAGAGTGGGATTAAAAAAAACCTAGTGCTAAAAGGCAACCAAACATGGGATGGGACCAAAATTTTACTAAAACTGCCTGGGACAAAATTTTAACTGGCAACCAAACATGGGACAAAAATTCCACCCATCATCTCCGACCATCTCTACGGCCAGCCACCCTCGCATCCACCCTCACCTCCACCTCTTACTCCATCTCTACCATATCCACCACCATTTCAGACTAATCCCACCATTATTTGCAGCCACCTCCATTTATTCCGGCGAGAATCTCACCGGAATCCGACCGTACTTACACCATCAAAACCCACTTCAAAACCCAGATTCAATCCCAATTCCACCACTACCGCCATCAGCCATCTCCATCTCCGTCAATTCCCATCCCATTGCCCCTAGCCACCATCTTCATCACGACCCTCAACATCCCCTGTTTTTACCCCTTTTCTATTTCTAACCCCCATCTCTACCTCCCACACCCATTAGCCATCACCATCTCAACCTAACCAGTTAAACCTTCTTCTTCTCACTATTTTGGGTTTACAAAGAAGAGTCTCTGTAATAGGGTTCCAAGAGGAGAATAGCATAGAGAGAGAAGGGGTTGGAGGAGGGTTGGCAGCCCTTAGGCTCTACCATTATCGTCATCTCCGGGGATCTTTAAATTCGGCACCTCTCCGGCGAGAACCCCATTAATTCCGGCAAGCATCTTTGCTACATTACACAGCAAAAAGGTAAACCCCTTCTCATTTCTATTCTATATTGCAATCTAAGCTTCATAGTTTAATAGTGCTAAGTGATGTTCATGCTCTGCTTCTCATGGTCCATTTTTTTTATATATTTAGTGGATTGTCTATAGGAAGATGAGGTTCTATGAAAAGTAAATTTCCTTTTGGGGTTCTTGTCTTCAAGTCTCTGTTTCAGATTTTTTTTTATGAAGCACTGCAAAGTCATGTTCATTTTCACTTGAGGGATAATTTCTGAATCAAGGTTTTGTTGGGGTTTTGTCTTAGCTTTTGTTGTCTTGAGCTTAGCGATTGCCATGAAGAAGTGGTGATTAGAAGCCTGATTTCATGATCTTACTTTGATTTCGTGGTGTGTACTGATTTCCCTTGGATCCATACTTTAAGAGGTGTTTGAAATTTTATCAGAATTGAGTTGCACTGAAGATTTCTTCTAGGAATCGAAAGGTTATCATAATGAAGGTTTTGAAGTAGTAGCTTGTGTAAGTTACATGGCTGTTGTTTTCCAAGTATCTGGCTCATCTACTTTGATGCATTATTCACATAGTGATTATGGTGAGATCCGATTTCGGCATGAACATGTTTGATGGTTGCATATACTTTATTTTGATCCTCTAATACCCTGTTACTTCAAGTGCAGAACTGTAATAGCATTCATTGTCATGGAGACTGTTCCTCTTGTGGTTTGGGCTATCATTTTGTACCATTGATATTTGATGTCAAGATACATAGTAGAGATTCAATTTCTTTTGTGGTTCAAAATATCATCTCTTATTACCGATATTTGTCATCATGGAAGCTTTGTGTCTTTTGTGGTTTGGGCCATCAGTTTTTATTATTGGGTATTTGTTATCATAACAGAGGCTTTGTTTCTTTTGCGGCTATACTATCATTTTTATCAGTAGTGTCCCTTTGGAATTTGTTAAATGATCAGAACCAGGGATTTACCCTCAGTTGCTTGCCCCAGGAGTAATGAATTGATAGAAATGGAATATGAATGTTTGCATTCAACTCTTACACCCTGGTCTCCAATCATGACTTCAATACTCAGATATTTGGAAGTGTGAAATACCAACTACAAAATTAGGACCCTGTTGATTTTATTGTTGGTTCCCTTGATTTCTTCACATTAAAAAAGTGTGGAATCATAGGTTGAGTATTTGGGCTATTCTTTATTTCGTAGGAATTTTCCTTGGGAGGGCGATGAAGGCGTTAGCCCAAGCCCCTTAGGAGACTTACTCAGTCCAAGTAACGCTCACCTCTTTAGTTAGTAGATTTGCTTAGTTTTTTAGACACCTTTAGATATTAGTTTTCCCTCATTGCAAGGGCGATGATAGGGATACTTGGAGCCCGCCTTTGTATGTAGGAGACATGCCTAGTCTCATTTATACCCCCTCATAGAGTGTTAGATGTGTTTTGACTTACTTGCATCCCTTTTTGGTATTGATTGTTTAGGAGTCTATTTCATAGACTGTTAGTTTATCCTATGGCTTAGGAGTTAGTCATTTAGAGTCGTTGTCTTCTTCTTTGTTATTAGAGCCTTTCTGGCTTGAGATCTTAAATCGTTTTCTCTGTTCTTGGGACGCTTGTTTACTTGTTGTGGATCGTCTCTTTGAGACACTTGTTGTTTGTTCGGGGTTTTCCCTTTAGATTTAGGGCTTTGCCATAGTTTGTGGTTATGCTTGCGTGTTCCCTTGAAGAGTGAAAGTGTTTTAAGATCCAAAAAGCTTGGAAGAAATTTAAAATCCAAAAACGTGTTAAAACATCAAAAATCCAAAAAAATATTGAAATATCTTAAAATTCAAAAACATTTGAAAAAGCGTTAAAATCTAAAAAACATCAGAAATTTAAAAACATTTGAAAACCTCAAAAGCCTTAAATCTTTTAGAGTGTTAGGTTTTAGGAGCGTACTAGGAAAGTTCATTATTCGAACTACGTTAACTCGATCCTCTCTCACGAGGTACGTAGTGCTGCTTGTGATCTTTATCCCAAGTCCAGCCAAACCTTGTAAATAGACTTCGAAAATCTTTCAAAAATCTTTACAACCCTGATTTCAAAAAGATCTTCCTCTAGAGTTAGGACTCTGTCCTAGATAGAGAGTTTTTTTAGAATTAGGGTTTAGCCTTTGATTTGTTGTGATAGTTGAGTGCTTGTTTTAGAGTTAGGGGTTTGTCCTAGAGTTATAAGAGCGCCTCCGTCCGGTCAGTTGGCGATCCACATTGCCGACTGATGACTAGAATATGATGCGTTAGTCCGCTCTTTGGTTTTCCTTAGGAAACACAGCCTAGTTACACATAGGTTGTAAGAACCACCTGCATTAGCTTAGGATTACCTTGCATTTAGTTAGGGCATATAGGGTGTCTAAAATCCACAATTCATTGGAATCTAAATGATCGCTCAAGAAGCTTTAAGAACTAGTCTGGTCTTTTAGGTTGAGTATAGGATAGAAGTTTAGGTGTCTTAGGCATCCTAGCTTAGAATAGGCGCGAAGAACAACGTTGCTCTGATTCTCGTGGAGGCGGGGATACGTAGGCTTCTTTGGATGAACATAAGACCGTCCAATAACTCGGGCTTAATCATTAGAGTCTTAGGATTTGTTGTGTTGCGTCGTGTGTGGTATCGAGTAATATTGTATGTTTTGTTGTGTTTTCTTACTTTCCTGTATAGACCTTATACCTTTAGCGGTAGCATGCAGGTGTTTGTCCACCAGAACTTAGACACCAGTTAGGCATGTCACTCATAACCTAGTTGTGCTTAGGTGACACATCATTTATTTTATTTTTTTGTGCTTATTATTTCATCCCTGATCATGCATGATTAGGTAGACGTCTTCCCGGGGATATTTTGTTCCCATTTCACATGATTTTGCCCAAAATTTTTTGGAGTTAATGAAAATGGCATAAGAGACCAAGTGGTTGCACTCGGACGAATTGGGGGTGCTCTTCGGACCTTCTCCATTCGTAACCAGGCACGAGCCTATATATATTTCTGATTATCCATTGCACAGAGGATTTGTTTTTGGAGTTCGATTTGGGTGGGATCTAGGGCAATAAGCCAGACTTGCGAGGGTGTGGACCCCGATCCGGGACGGACGTGAGGGGACGTGCCCCCGCGCGAGTCTCTCTAGATCGTCCACGTGAAGGAGAGCCCCACCAAGGAACCCTCGAAAGAGTGCCCCTCACAGCATGAGCGGCGATGTGAAGTGAGATACCTCTCGATTCGGGGACTAGCCCAGATTCGAGGCGTACCTTAAACAAAGAAGAGTCGCCATCCAAGGAAGTGGGCCCTGGATCCCATGCTGTGCTCTGTTGCAACGGATAACCAGAGATATAAAATAGGGTTCGTGCCTGATGACGAATGGGGAAGGGATTAGGCGCCCCCAATTCGCCCAAGTGCTAGCACCTGGTCTCTTATGCCATTTATTATTAATTTTGAAGAGTTTTGGGCGAAAATCATGCGAAATGGGAACGAATATCTCCGAGATAACGTCTAGCTAATCATGCATGTCTCGGAGATGAATAAGAAGCACACACAAAAGAAATGAAAGATATGTCGCCTAAGAATAGCTAGGTTATGAGTGACATGCCTAATTGGTGTCTAAGTTCTGGTGGACAAGCACATGCATGTTACAGCTAAAGGTATAAGATCTGTACATAAAAATAAGAAAACACAGCAAAACACACAACACAACACGACTCGACACACGACCCGACACGACAAACCCTAGACTCTAATGCAATACTTGACTCGGACCAGGATGGCCATCCATCCTAGCTGCACTACGTATCCCGGCCTCGGGAAGAATCAGAGCCAACGTAGTTCGGTACCCTATTCTAAACTACGATGCCTAAAACTCTAGGACCGCTATCCTAGACTCGATCCACTAGACTCGACTGATGTTTAAAGCTTTTTGTGCGATTGCTTAAATTCAAGTGGATTGTAATTTTTAGGACTCTATATGCCCTAACTAATGCAAGTTGATTAGCCTTAAGCTAATGCAGGTGGGCCCTATATCCCATGTGTATCTAGGCTGTGCATTCTAAGGAAAACCATGGGTTGACTATATGCTTCCTAGTCTAGCCATCGGTTCGACTAAACGTCTAACCGATCGACTTGAGGCCTCCTAACTCTAGGGACACTCACACGACAGGACACACCACATCAATACAAATCAAGACCGACTCCTAACTCTAAAACACCCTAAATATCTAGGACAGACTCCTAACTCTAGGGGAAGATCTTTTTGAAAAGGTTTTGAAGTTTTTTGTATTTTTTTGGAGGTTTTGAAGTTTTTTGTATTTTGGGAATATTTGAAATGTTTATTTTCAAAGGTTTGGCTGGACCTGGGATGTGGACCCCAAGCTGCACTACGTACCCCTCAGCTAGGGATCAAGCCATCCGTAGTTCGGACTGATTTTCCTAACTACACTCTAATGACTCGAGATTTTTGAGATTTTTGATTTTTCAGATGTTTTTGAATTTTTCGACACAAGAGGACAAAATCCTATCATCATACGGGTAGGGAGACTTCTGGAATCCCGCAAAGGTTGGATAGCATCCTATGCTTTGCGGGGGAACGAACAGGAAAATAACTCGGCAAGGGTTGGACAGCATCCTATACCTTGCAGGAGCGGGTAAAGATCACGACTTGATGAGAGGATGGACAGAATCCTAACCCCTATGATGATAGGAAAAACTCCTGGACTGACTGAAGGACTGACTCCTGTGCTGAAGACTGTTATAATTACTATTTATAATTACTATACAAGATTACTATTCAAAAATACTATTCATAATTACTATTTATAGGTACTATTCAAAACTACTATTCATAATTACTATTTATAAGTACTATTCAAAACTACTATTCATAATTACTATTTATAAGTACTATTCAAAACTACTATTCACAGTAGGACTCGTTGATGTGGGACCCGCTGTTGTGGGACCCGCTGTTGTGGGACCCGCTGCGGGACCCGTTGTGGGACCCGCTGTGGGACCCGCTGTGGGACCCGCTGATATGGGACCCACGGATGTGGGACCCGCTGTTGTGGGACCCGTTGTGGGACCCGCTGTGGGACCCGCTGTGGGACCCGCTGATATGGGACCCGCTGATGTGGGACCCGCTGTGGGACCCACGGATGTGGGACCCACTGTTGTGGGACCCGTTGTGGGACCCACTGTTGTGGGACCCGCTGGGACCCGCTGTGGGACCTACTGATGTGGGACCCGCTGTAGGACCCGTTGTGGGACCCACTGTGGGACCCGTGTAGTGCAAAGAATGAATAATTAAAAAAAAAATGAACTTACGCCACAAGAGATCCAGGAAGGTGTTGACAGAGTCGTGCTTGTGTGGGGCCCGCTGATGTGGGACCCTCTGATGTAGGACCCGCTGATGTGGGATTCGCTGGAGGTGGGGCCCGCTGGAGGTGGGGTGGAGGAGATGTGGATGCCGGTGGAGCTCCAGTGGTTGGTTGGGAGGATGCCGGAGAAGGTGGTGGTGATCGGTGGATGGCCGGTCGGAGATGGGTTTGGCCTCGCCGGATTCCGGCTGGATTGCCGGAGGAGAAGACTCTCTCTCTCTCTCTCTCTCCCTCTCTCTCTCTACAGATCTCTCCTCTCTCTCTCTCTCTCTCTCTCCCCTCTGCAGATCTCCCTCTCTCTCCCTCTCCCCTCTGGTTTTTCCCCTTTTCTTTTTCTCTGGTTTTTCCTTTTTTTTTTTTTTCTCTCTGGTTTTTCCCTTGCTGTTTTCCCACCCGTTTTTTTTTCTTTTTTTGTTTTCTTTCTTTCTCTGCGAGAGAGAGATCAGAAGACCCATGATGACGAGTCATCATGAGGGGAGAAAATGAGAGTCTTTTGTCCCCCTCTTGTCCCCCCTAATTCCCTTAAATTTTGCAAAAAAATAAATAAAAAAATAGAAAACAATTTTCAAATGGCATCGGATGCCATACGAAAACCAAAACTACTCATTACGCCCATTTTTAAAAACGAAGAAAATGATGACCGTCCTTATTCTCTCTTTGACCACATAAGCGGGTCCCACAACAGCGGGCCCCACACAAGCGGGCCCCACGCAAGCGGGTCCCACATCAGCGGGCCCCACATCAGCAGGTCCCACACAAACGGGCCCCACAAAAGCGGGCCCCACAAAAGCGGGTCCCACACAGGCGGGTCCCACACAAACGGGTCCCACACAAGCGGGCCCCACATTCTCTTTTGCTCGGATTAATTTCATTCATTTTCCGTCTGACCTCGGGATTTTATTCGAATATGCGGGTTTAGGGCCTTGTCAAAATGGGGTGTCTACAGATGCCCCTCTTTGGCAGAGTGTGCTTGTCGCGCGAATGTCAAAGCTGAACAGACAACACATTTTGACTGGCCCAAAATTTATTTTACAAAGATTGAACTCGTGGAGGGAATAGATGTCTCAGGGGTCTCACTCGAATTGGAGGGAAGGGATGCCTCAGGGGTTTTGAATGAAAAGGATTTTGATTATTGGCTTGATGCTCTCAAAGATGCTCTCAGAGAGACTTTCGTTTTAAAATTTCACATTCAACATGACTTAATATTAATTTGGTGAAATGCTGGACACATAACTCAGCATTCAAAACATATTGGTGAGATAGCCTCCCACCAGAGAAATAACTCGAGTAACACATCGGTCACACTCGAGTAACACATCGGTCACACAGGTATTCCTGACTCCGCACTTGGGTGACGGCACACTGTGGAACGACGGACCATGACTTGACAACAAAATAACTAGAGAGAGTTGTTGTCCAGCTTTTCACCAAATTAGACAAGGAAGAACAACAGTTGAATGAAAATTTTGATCAGGGGTCCATGGTAATAAGCCATGAAGAGCCTTGCAGAAAACGAGGGTCCACGGTGGTGAACCGTGAAGAGCCAAGCAAACGGGAATCGAGGGTCCATGGTAGTAAGCCACGAAGAGCCTCGCGGAACGAAATTTATTTATATTTTTTTATTTTTAGGAAACTAGAAATCGAGGGTCCACGGCAACAAACCGCGAAGAGCCAAGCCATAATCCGGGGTCCGTGGTAATAAGCCACGAAGAACCTTGCAAGAAAGATATTGAGTGATTAATGGATTAGAAAAACTGAGAATCAAGGGTTCATAGCCATAAGCTATGAAGAGCCAAGAAGTAATCGAGGGTCCACAGTGACCAGCCGTGAAGAGCCACGCAATGAATCTAGGGTCCATGGCAAGAAACCATGAAGAGCCCAGCAGAAAGGAATTAAGGGTCCACGGCAATACTCCGTGAAGAGCCAAACATTGAATTTGGGGTCCATGACAATAAGCCATGAAGAGCCCAACATGCAGAAACAAATGATATGTAAAAGATATGAATGGAAAGACTATGAATAGTGGGTCCATGATATTTCTGGAAGGACATATCACGAAGAGCCAATCGGGGAGCATGGGTCCATAGTATACCTGAATGGTAGACCATGAAGAGCCAAGAAGTAATCGAGGGTCCACGGCAACAAACCGTGAAGAGCCACGCAATGAATCTAAGGTCCATGGCAAGAAACCATGAAGAGCCCAGCAGAAAGGAATCAAGGGTCCACGGCAATACTCCGTGAAGAGCCAAACATTGAATTTGGGGTCCATGACAATAAGCCATGAAGAGCCCAACATGCAGAAACAAATGACATGTAAAAGATATGAATGGAATGACTATGAATAGTGGGTCCATGATATTTCTGGAAGGACATATCACGAAGAGCCAATCGGGGAGCATGGGTCCGTAGTATACCTGAATGGTAGACCATGAAGAGCCAAGAAGTAATCGAGGGTCCACGGCAACAAACCGTGAAGAGCCACGCAATGAATCTAAGGTCCATGGCAAGAAACCATGAAGAGCCCAGCAGAAAGGAATCAAGGGTCCACGGCAATACTCCGTGAAGAGCCAAACATTGAATTTGGGGTCCATGACAATAAGCCATGAAGAGCCCAACATGCAGAAACAAATGACATGTAAAAGATATGAATGGAATGACTATGAATAGTGGGTCCATGATATTTCTGGAAGGACATATCACGAAGAGCCAATCGGGGAGCATGGGTCCGTAGTATACCTGAATGGTAGACCATGAAGAGCCAAGAAGTAATCGAGGGTCCACGGCAACAAACCGTGAAGAGCCACGCAATGAATCTAAGGTCCATGGCAATAAGCCACGAAGAGCCTAGAATGAAATTTGGGGTCCATGACAATAAGCCACGAAGAGCCCAACAAGAATAACAAGTAATGGAGATGAATGAAATGAGCATGGAGAGCGGGTCCATGATATATCCTAAAGGACAGATCACGAAGAGCCATTCAGGGAGCAAGGGTCCATGATGTGCCTGCCTGACAAACCACGAAGAGCCTTGGAAGGACAGTGATATTGCTGAGAATTGATTGATTTCGAATGATGATTTTTTTTTTTTTTTTTTTTTTAGACTGATTGCCTCTTGCCGAGGAAATTGGGAGTATGAGTTCCTTGCTGAGAATTGGACTCAGATAACTTGCAGGGATTTGGATATTGACCATTTTTTCTGATTTTGCCGGGGATTGAAGGCTGCGCGAGCAAATTCTAGACTCCGCTTGGGAAACTGATTTTCTTAGAGAATTGACTCTTCTGAAGAGAGGACTCAACTGAGGAGTTTAGAGGTTAGGCTTGAGATGTGCTTGTACCCCTCTTATCCTTACTTGCTTGAGACATTGTTACTGATTGCCTTTGTGCGCTTGACATCTTTTATGACGCAAGTCATAAAAGATGCCCCTAGTATATTGTGTTTCCATGACAGGAGTTTTAAGAAGGCAAGACAATGATGGTTGAAGAAAAGATGTTTCGTTTCATGAAGGCTTGAGGATGCAAAGTTTTTTTTTTTTTTTTTTGTATGGAGAGAATAGGACAATAACCATGATGGCTGAGTCTGAAAATCTCTTCTTTCGCATGGCTCACTTTTGGAGGCTTAAGGTCTCGGGTAGGTTTGAACAAGATATCTCTTGCCCCTTCTGATACCTAAACCAGGATTTACTCTGAATTTTCTTTGCATTTTGGAGGACACGCTCCCATTCTTCCAGCACCCGACAGTTTGGACTTTGCAAGGAGAGGGAACACAAATATGAAGGAGGAACAGATTTCCAAGGACTCAATCAAAGAAGACTCTTATTGCTCGAAGGACTCGACTCGCTTTCGACTTCGCTCTTGGATCTGATGTGTCATTTTTTAAGGGTATGGCTTAGTCACTCTTAGAGTATTTCGAAGACCGTGTCAAGAGGCACTACTCTCCTTTTTCGGTGTTTATGTCATGATTATTATCCCTTTCGGATTGCTCGGTTTCAATGCCCCCAGTTTAGAAGAATGTTAAAGTAAGCTTGCTGGCACAACTTGGACTTCGAGATTTTACCCTGGTTGAAGACTGTTTCTCCACCTCAGTGATTCACTTTTTGTTGGAAGTCGTTGCCATTGACCAGATTGCCTTTTCAGGTTTTCAATCTGACGGACCGCTTGCCCTAACTTTGGCCTGGTTCGCCCTTTCGGGTTTTCAATCCAGCGGGCCTGCTACCCTAACTTTTGCCTAAGCTGACTTTTCAGTTGTCAACTTAGCGGGTGAATGACCCTAAATTTTGCCTAGACCGCCCTCCCGGGTTTTCAGCCTAGCGGGTCTTCAGACTCCATCGTTTTTTTTTTCTTTCATTTCTTTCTGTTTTTGCTTTCAATTGCCTTGAACCTTTGCTCGTTTCACCAGAAGAACTTTATAGGTAGGCTCGGGTTCAAAAGGGGTAGATATCAAAAGTTCAAACGATTTGGACCGAATCTGGTCTTGCCAGACTACCTACGTACCCCAAAAATGGAGGATCAGATCCGCGTAGTTCGTTTTGGGTTTACAATGAATGGTTTATCTTTTTAGCTTCAAAAGTTTGAAAAAGGGGACGATTTAGCTTTTATCCCCAAGGATTTGACCGAACCTGAGTTGATCAGGTTGCCTACGTACCCCCGAAGAGTTGGGGATCAGGTCCGCGTAGTTCGGGTCGAAATGCCCCTGGTTTGTGGATGCTTGAAAATAATGTTTGATTTTGTTGAGGCTCGAAGGTGTTTGCAAAAGGATTTTTTTTTTTTTTTTTAAAAAAAACTTGGGATTCTGGCATTTAAGGCTCAGGCGTCCAAGGATGGCCTTCTGATGTTTTGGCATACAAGCTTCTTGAATGGCCAAGGTTCAATGGCTTTGAACTTTTTCTCTTTTTTTTTTTTTTTTTTTTTGAGGAGTCTGGCGGCTTTTCCTGGCAAGACTTCATCTGCACTGTGCAAGCTAGACTGATTGAATTCCCACTTTGTCTTTGAGATCTTGCACTGATATTTGGGATTCTACGACTCTGGGTCTTCTCTGAATGCTGAAGATTTTGAAATTTTCAATCTACTTATCGACTCCGCTTCCTGCGATTCTGATGCTCTTGAGGAGTTGACGCGGGGCATGCTCCCTTCTCCTTTCTTCTCTGGATTCTATCTTATTTTTCTTTGTTCATTCTGATTTTTATTTTTTTGCTTGGATGTGGGGAATGCCCCTACGCCTGGAATGCTTTAACTTGAAATTCCATCGCAATGTATAGCCCAAGTATTCTTTTTGGGGTTCATGCTCTATGCTCATGACTTTGTTGTCCGAAAGTCTTCTCTCAATTTTTCATTCACTGCATTTGATGTTTGGTATTCTTCATTTGAATTTTTTTGCTTTTTTTGACCTGTCTGAAGCCGAGGGTGACTCACATTGAACGATGCCAAGGCACGCTTCTGGTTTATCCTCATAGGACCAAGCAACACTTCTTTGAACCCTCTAAATAGGTTTATCGATTCTTTGCGCTCTTCGGGAGATTTTTCCAATCCTTACTTCCCGAGTTTCGGATTTCGATACCACTATCCACGGTATCGATTTCATCTGCAAGTGGCTTTGCTCGACGCTCTTCCTCTCGTTTGACCATGTTTCAGATCTCGAGGGGAATTTCGTCTGCATTCTCATCTGAGAAGGGTGTGTTTAATTATTTAAACATCAGATCTAAGAGTGAATCATAGAGTATCAAAGATATAAAATGAACAACTTTATTGAATTGAAGACTCTTAAGTACATCAGTAACTCTTTTTTTTTTTTTTTAATGCGCCTCAATGGGCTCTACATTGGACTTGACAAGGGACGGAAACAACTGACTATGAATGAACACGATTGACAAACATAACATTTTTTTTTATTTTTTTTTTTCATCGACACAATAAGACTTACCAACTTTGAGAGAAGAAAGTTGGAGTACACTCAACGAAAGACAAACAACACGTGACACTTCTTCGATGGTAAATGAACTGGCATTAAAAGGTTATGGGTGGCACTCCTTCCTCCATGACGTCCATAACCGAGGATTCAACCCTGGTATAGGTCCTGTTGACCTAGCTTCAGCTGATCTTCAACAACTGGCGTCGGTAACGATTTCGCTGGCATATAACTACCTCCTGACATTTCTAGCTCTGACATTCCCAAATTTGCAGCCGAAGTACCTCCTAGTTCAAATGCCGGATGAATGATGACGGAGGGATCTTCAAAAGGCTCAATCGTCGAGTTAGCTTTAGCAACATCTGGGGAAATATCAATACGTCTAGGTGAAGGATTCTGAGTAGCATTAAACCCGGGCCAAATGGGACGGTCCCTATCTATGAGGTCCTGGATCGCAAATCTGAGGGAGCGACAACGATTGGTGATATGACCAGGGCCTTGGTGATATTCACAGTATTCATCCTTGTTGTAGAACCTTGGAAGAACCTTAGGAGGTAGCTTCTGAGCCATGAGTTTCAACTGTCCATCCTTAACAAGTTTTCGGAGAATGACCGCTGGAGGTTTCGGTAATGGAGTGAACTTCTTCTTAGGCTTTTGTGCTGGGTTCTCATCTCCTGGACCAGACCTCTGCATGACAGGTTGAGGTGCTTGATGAGATGACTCAACAATGTTGATCTTCTTAGAATCAGCAACTGATTTGCTATCGTTTCTTAGAATCTTCACGCTTTGGTGATCAAAGGTCAATTCTTCAATTTCTTTAACACACTCTTTCACTTTCCCTGCTGAGGTGGGAGATGGGAGACACTTGTCTTCGACATGTTGCTTGCCCTTGGAATTATCAATATGTGATACTGGGACCGGGACAGGAATAGGGATCATAGGAGACAGTTTCTCAACCTCGTCAACAAATTCTTTCTCCTTTTCTACGTCAGTAGGAGGTGTGAAACACTTCTCTTCAGTAAGTTGTTCTTCTTCAGAATCACCAATATGTGCTATCATGGCCTTAATAGGATCAAGGGTTACAGGAGGATGATTTTGGACTACAGAGTCTTCAGAAGTTACAGGTTTCTCCTTAGCTTCGTCTTTCATAGGAGTTATTTCTTTATTCCAAGAATGTATTATTTCCCACATTTCCGCCACGGATAGCTTATTGTTCGAAGTTAACTCAGCCATCTAGGTTGAGGGGAAACAAATGAAGTAAAGTGGTGACTTATCCTCAAAGGTTAACAAGATCCAATAGGTTCAGAAATAAGGTTCTTTTGGTGTGAACTGCAAGCGAATGGCTAAGACTCCTGTCATGGAAATGACAAACACTAGAGTTCAATATAGGGCAATCAAATGAAAATCCCATATACAAGCTGAGACAAAAGATGATACGAGTATATCCTCCCATGGATAAAATCCGGCAGCATAACATCTATGCAAGAAAATGTGGTAAGATAAGCACATGGTTTGTCAACGAACCAGAAAAGATAATGATTACGCTCAAGGTTTCTAAAAAAAAAAAAAAAAAAAAAAAAAAAAAAAAATCGGCAGCATGACGGCTATACTAGAAGATATGGTACGGTAAGCACATGGTTTGTCAACAAGCCTAAAAAGATAGTGACCACACTCAAGGTATTTAGGAAAAATCTGGCAGCATGACGGCTGTAGTAGGAGAGACTCAGCAACTAAACATGAAGAGTATGCCGTCATGATCAAGATAAAGCAGGGCTCTCAGCAAGAACATACACTCCGGTAATGATGATGGCAAGATAGACTCATAATCGACAGGCGGAGTGATCTGATCAGGATCGATCAAATGATCAGGCTCACGGAAAACAGATCATGACTAAAAGAGCCAAGAATCTTATGATAATCCACAGAATGGATAGATGGGGAAAAATTGATTAGATTAGAAGGAAACCTAACTAAGAAGCAAGCCTTAATCTAATAATAAATATATACATATATATACATCCTAACCAGGGGCACCAACCCTAGTCTAATCTAGCGGAGTCGAGAGAGTCTCGATTCATGACAGACAAGTGAGTGTACTAGGACTGCGTCTGTAGCCACATAAGGTGGGCTACAATAATCTATAGATAGGACATGGCTCCTAAACCTAGGCTCCAACATGTGTAAGCCACACATGTTCGTCCTTATATGAATGCAATATACTTATATAAACACGGGTACTTCCTAGTTGGGTTTCACTAGGTCAGTAAGTATATACATAATATATAAAACAAAGTAGGGCTCCGAACTCAATCTATCAGGTACTATGCTTATGAAACATACTTAATATGTATAACTCAAGTGCACCGAGTGTTATACATAGTATGCTTCATTGCTCATCGGCTGCTGTAAACACAAGTGCACCGAGTGTTTACGGCTGCAGCGCTGGCGCATAGCTTGGAAATAGATTCAACAGCACCATCAGGGTGTAATAACATCCCAGTCGGGCACGCATTGAATCTATCCCGTGGAGCCAATAAAAAAACAATGAAAATCAATGAAAGAAATAAAAAATATGACAATGCCTACTGTGCAGTGTGTGAATCCCTTGTTTTAATTACGCACCTACTTGGTGCCCCTGGATTTCTAACGATAAAGTTCCCATTTAGCTTGATTTTGACCCAAATTTCTTCAAAATTAATTAAAATGGCATTTTTACGGAGTTAGGCAATGTTTCAAAAACTCCCCAGCAGAGTCGCCAGTCTGTGGACCCCGATCCGGGACGGGCGTGAGGGGACGTGCCCCCGCGCGAGTCTCTCTAGATCGTCCACGTGAAGGAGAGCCCCACCAAGGAACCCTCGAAAGAGTGCCCCTCACAGCATGAGCGGCGATGTGAAGTGAGATACCTCTCGATTCGGGGACTAGCCCAGATTCGAGGCGTACCTTAAACAAAGAAGAGTCGCCATCCAAGGAAGTGGGCCCTGGATCCCATGCTGTGCTCTGTTGCAACGGATAACCAGAGATATAAAATAGGGTTCGTGCCTGATGACGAATGGGGAAGGGATTAGGCGCCCCCAATTCGCCCAAGTGCTAGCACCTGGTCTCTTATGCCATTTATTATTAATTTTGAAGAGTTTTGGGCGAAAATCATGCGAAATGGGAACGAATATCTCCGAGATAACGTCTAGCTAATCATGCATGTCTCGGAGATGAATAAGAAGCACACACAAAAGAAATGAAAGATATGTCGCCTAAGAATAGCTAGGTTATGAGTGACATGCCTAATTGGTGTCTAAGTTCTGGTGGACAAGCACATGCATGTTACAGCTAAAGGTATAAGATCTGTACATAAAAATAAGAAAACACAGCAAAACACACAACACAACACGACTCGACACACGACCCGACACGACAAACCCTAGACTCTAATGCAATACTTGACTCGGACCAGGATGGCCATCCATCCTAGCTGCACTACGTATCCCGGCCTCGGGAAGAATCAGAGCCAACGTAGTTCGGTACCCTATTCTAAACTACGATGCCTAAAACTCTAGGACCGCTATCCTAGACTCGATCCACTAGACTCGACTGATGTTTAAAGCTTTTTGTGCGATTGCTTAAATTCAAGTGGATTGTAATTTTTAGGACTCTATATGCCCTAACTAATGCAAGTTGATTAGCCTTAAGCTAATGCAGGTGGGCCCTATATCCCATGTGTATCTAGGCTGTGCATTCTAAGGAAAACCATGGGTTGACTATATGCTTCCTAGTCTAGCCATCGGTTCGACTAAACGTCTAACCGATCGACTTGAGGCCTCCTAACTCTAGGGACACTCACACGACAGGACACACCACATCAATACAAATCAAGACCGACTCCTAACTCTAAAACACCCTAAATATCTAGGACAGACTCCTAACTCTAGGGGAAGATCTTTTTGAAAAGGTTTTGAAGTTTTTTGTATTTTTTTGGAGGTTTTGAAGTTTTTTGTATTTTGGGAATATTTGAAATGTTTATTTTCAAAGGTTTGGCTGGACCTGGGATGTGGACCCCAAGCTGCACTACGTACCCCTCAGCTAGGGATCAAGCCATCCGTAGTTCGGACTGATTTTCCTAACTACACTCTAATGACTCGAGATTTTTGAGATTTTTGATTTTTCAGATGTTTTTGAATTTTTCGACACAAGAGGACAAAATCCTATCATCATACGGGTAGGGAGACTTCTGGAATCCCGCAAAGGTTGGATAGCATCCTATGCTTTGCGGGGGAACGAACAGGAAAATAACTCGGCAAGGGTTGGACAGCATCCTATACCTTGCAGGAGCGGGTAAAGATCACGACTTGATGAGAGGATGGACAGAATCCTAACCCCTATGATGATAGGAAAAACTCCTGGACTGACTGAAGGACTGACTCCTGTGCTGAAGACTGTTATAATTACTATTTATAATTACTATACAAGATTACTATTCAAAAATACTATTCATAATTACTATTTATAGGTACTATTCAAAACTACTATTCATAATTACTATTTATAAGTACTATTCAAAACTACTATTCATAATTACTCTTTATAAGTACTATTCAAAACTACTATTCACAGTAGGACTCGTTGATGTGGGACCCGCTGTTGTGGGACCCGCTGTTGTGGGACCCGCTGCGGGACCCGTTGTGGGACCCGCTGTGGGACCCGCTGTGGGACCCGCTGATATGGGACCCACGGATGTGGGACCCGCTGTTGTGGGACCCGTTGTGGGACCCGCTGTGGGACCCGCTGTGGGACCCGCTGATATGGGACCCGCTGATGTGGGACCCGCTGTGGGACCCACGGATGTGGGACCCACTGTTGTGGGACCCGTTGTGGGACCCACTGTTGTGGGACCCGCTGGGACCCGCTGTGGGACCTACTGATGTGGGACCCGCTGTAGGACCCGTTGTGGGACCCACTGTGGGACCCGTGTAGTGCAAAGAATGAATAATTAAAAAAAAAATGAACTTACGCCACAAGAGATCCAGGAAGGTGTTGACAGAGTCGTGCTTGTGTGGGGCCCGCTGATGTGGGACCCTCTGATGTAGGACCCGCTGATGTGGGATTCGCTGGAGGTGGGGCCCGCTGGAGGTGGGGTGGAGGAGATGTGGATGCCGGTGGAGCTCCAGTGGTTGGTTGGGAGGATGCCGGAGAAGGTGGTGGTGATCGGTGGATGGCCGGTCGGAGATGGGTTTGGCCTCGCCGGATTCCGGCTGGATTGCCGGAGGAGAAGACTCTCTCTCTCTCTCTCTCTCCCTCTCTCTCTCTACAGATCTCTCCTCTCTCTCTCTCTCTCTCTCTCCCCTCTGCAGATCTCCCTCTCTCTCCCTCTCCCCTCTGGTTTTTCCCCTTTTCTTTTTCTCTGGTTTTTCCTTTTTTTTTTTTTTCTCTCTGGTTTTTCCCTTGCTGTTTTCCCACCCGTTTTTTTTTCTTTTTTTGTTTTCTTTCTTTCTCTGCGAGAGAGAGAGATCAGAAGACCCATGATGACGAGTCATCATGAGGGGAGAAAATGAGAGTCTTTTGTCCCCCTCTTGTCCCCCCTAATTCCCTTAAATTTTGCAAAAAAATAAATAAAAAAATAGAAAACAATTTTCAAAGGGCATCGGATGCCATACGAAAACCAAAACTACTCATTACGCCCATTTTTAAAAACGAAGAAAATGATGACCGTCCTTATTCTCTCTTTGACCACATAAGCGGGTCCCACAACAGCGGGCCCCACACAAGCGGGCCCCACGCAAGCGGGTCCCACATCAGCGGGCCCCACATCAGCAGGTCCCACACAAACGGGCCCCACAAAAGCGGGCCCCACAAAAGCGGGTCCCACACAGGCGGGTCCCACACAAACGGGTCCCACACAAGCGGGCCCCACATTCTCTTTTGCTCGGATTAATTTCATTCATTTTCCGTCTGACCTCGGGATTTTATTCGAATATGCGGGTTTAGGGCCTTGTCAAAATGGGGTGTCTACAGAGGGGCCTACGATATTCATAGACCCGTTCACCGTACAATTTGCAATGGATCCATGCGGTACATGCTTCCAAATAAAGATGTCTCAAAAAGTATAAATTTGGGCGGAAATGCTAGATTGCAGGAATTTTTATTATAGGAAATAGATTTCCTTATGCCCTGTTTGGATTGCAGAAAATTTCTTAAAAAGTGTGGAAAGGAAAAATAATTCTAAAAGGTCTTACTTTACTTTTTATTTAGGCCTGATTTGGATTGCAAGAGTTTTTTGGAAAAGTTTGGAAAATAAACAATTTTCCAGAATTTTTTTCTTTCCATTGTTTGACTGCACTTGAAAAAAAAAAAAAGTGACTTGAATGGGGTTCGGGTTTTGTTTGGAGGGGAAAATATTCACTTTCCACACACCACTATATAAAAAGAGATGATTCTATTTTTTTTAGCCTTAGAGGGACCTATAAATTAAATATTACCAATTTGAGTTTGAAGGCATAATAACGGTCGATTCATCTCTATGTGGAGAAATAATCCAACGGTCCCATCTCATTTGAGAAGCCCAGTGGCTTGTTCGAAGCTCAAACCCCTCTTTCATGGCTTCGAATCACCCCACATTTCATTTTATAATTTAAACGAATTTATAACAAACATTCCATTTTAAATAGAAAATGGCTTCGATCAATTCCAATTCTTTCTTTTTCTATTGATTCTTTTCCGATCGAGATGTATGGATATGTGGATCTACGTGTCTATGCAATCGCTGCCATTACCGCTAGTTCTTATACTTGAACTCCCACCGTCACTAACACTTATATCAATGAAGATGCTCTTGGCTCGACATAGTTTGTTCTGTTCTACTACAACCCCCCAAAATTGGGGGATATCAAATCAAAAGATTCATTGAGCAACTCATGAGTAAATAGTGTACCGGAAAGTGAGAAAGTAAAATATTGTTTGGTGTTTTGAGTAGGATTGTTAAGGCAGTGATTGAGCATGAAAAATTATTCCATGGAATACTCGGGACACAAGGTGTGATGAAGGCTGAGAAAGAACGAGAGGGAGAGAATTCTGTGGGCGGGAGTATAAAGTAACATCAAATTAACAATTTGGATATTGGAATAACGCTGGCACTAATGAATTTTCTAATTACTGTTAATAAGGTATCTGTGCGTGGGGTATATATCATTCAATCGCTAGACCCCAACAAAAATACATCGTACTACAAAAATCATCTCAATTGGATGATCTTAACTCTTCGATATATAACTCTTTGACCTATAGAGATTTCTATATGGTGTTGTTTGTCTACTTATTAGAGCATTGTGATCATCCAATGAAGATGACTTTTGGGGCACGGTCTAGTAATATTGGGGCACAACTGAATGGTTTGGATCTTCTCCATCAGATGATAAGCATCCAATCTAATAAATAGACACCATATATAAATTTCTACTATCGCCAATAGAAAGAGTACGCATCATAAAGGTTCTTTTATTCCCCGGCCTGGCCAGTACAGTACCTAGCCAGGCCCTTCCTTCTTTTGTTCCAATGAATCATGTATCAAATGATTTTTCTTTGAAAATATGATTTTAGGGGCGAGGCCTATTTACATTGGGTTGCAACAAGTAAACAGTTTGGATCTTCGAAAAAGTCAGCCCAAGTAATTTTTTTTAAAAATAATTATGATGTCCACCTTCAAACATCTAAACCATGCATTGTTGGGACCAACTACGGGTTCACTTTACTGGTTGTGAGAATAAGCATGGATGGGGACTACCTTATTCAAGGACCTAAGCTATTCATTTGTCCGGCCCCACCAAAGGTTCATCGAGAGAGATGAAGAAGCTTGAGAGGTGGGAGTGAGCGGAGCATCCTAACCCCTTGACCTATTAGGACTCGTTTAGGATTCAGCATAGGCTTTAATCTTACCGAGTGATAGTCTGCTAAGACTCAATTTAGATTTGAGTCTTAGAAAAGGTTCAGAGATAAAAGGGAATGGCTTGAGAAGAGACGGTTGAATGATAGAAGAAACAAAAAGTATGAGAAAAAGGGATCTGTTTATTCTCTCAAAAAAGATCCATAACTTGGGGTATTCCACCTTTTCTAGTCAAAATGGACAGGAAACAAAGTAAAAAATGTGTGGAGTTTGCAGAATAAATTGCAAATTTATCTCCTTATTGAAACTATATAAATCATACACAAAACCCAACAGTCAAGTTCTATTCTTTTGTCCAAAACAATCTTCAAAATGCGTGTGTGATCGAATTAGAACTCAAATCAACTGTCAACTTGATTAGACCAGAGAAAAAGTAAGAAAGACAAAATTCCAATTATATATAATAAACTACCCAGCAATTCATTGGCTCAGCCGAGTCAAGCTTTGAATCCGAAGACAGATTTCAAATTCACTATTCAAGTTTTTGAACATTGACTGGAGAAAACTTGATGGATAGCAAAAGTAGCAGTCTCCACTTAAGAACAAAGATGGCACAATGGATAATATACTACGCGGAGAATTTCACACCTTCATCATCAGCTGAGGTGCCTTTGAAAATTGTAGCTTTTCCCTAATTTTCCAGTTATCTCAGAGCTCGCATCAGTACAGTGCGATCAATCCTTGCAAGCTCTGGAGCATAACCGAGTTATTGCACTCACCAAAATGTTTTGTTCACTGTAAGGCCAGTTTTAGCAACCATGAATTTCTTTTCCATGGAATATTAGCTTGCTCAATGGTGAGGGAGGGTCGTAGAGAAATAGACTTTAGCTCATTCATACCCTCTCAAGTCTCTCCTCTCATCCTCCTTACCCTTCTCTCTTGCCACTTGATAAACTAACATTCCATGGAAAAAAGTTTCTTGGTTGCCAAATATGGCAAAAATGAAAAGCCAAAACTAGGGTAAACTGACAATTAATTAATACACTTCGGTCACATATAAAAATTAATTGCATTGACAAACTTCAATATAGAGGGGCGGATGTCATGGTCTTTCACTTCAGTTGAATTGGTCTATATTAATGAAAGAAATGATATCATGGACTTTCATCGCAGTTGAAGTGGTCTATATCATTGAAAGAAATGATAAATTGACCTACCTGTGCATCGGGATTCAATTCCTATTTCTTCCAAAGTAGAACTGGCAAACGGGTGGGTCTGGTAGGGTCGACCTGCGGGTTGCGGGTCAAAATGACCTGCATTCCTACGGGTCAGCAACTGGTGACCCGTACCAGCGCGGGTCGACCATCAATTTTTTCCAAAGCAGTGTGTTTTTTTGCCGTCGATAAATTCACCCCCCTAATTTTCAAAATGGACGGTCCAGCCTACACCATAGGATGATCCAAACCATCCATTTGATGGGCCACAATGTAAATAGACCGTGCCCCAAAAATCATTGCGATAGGATGATCTCAACAGTTCGATCTATAGAAGTTTCCATATTGTGAGTCCCTCTTTAGATCAGAGGGTTAGAATCATCATATGCTAATGATTTTTTGGGCACAACCTAGTTACATTATGGCCTATCAAATGCACGGTTTCGAATTTGGATCATCCAAAGCATATATAACATTGGGGTCAGGGTTTCAGACTTTCAGTTCAAAGCACAACCTATTTTCAGAGCATACATGGCAATGATTGGTGTTATGTTTCTAGGATGGCCATCTAGATTGCCAAGTAAACTATGAAGTGAATGGTAAGGTAGGTTTTTGAAGCTATTTTCATTCACCTAAAATGTCATTCCACCCTACACCGAGTGATAGAAAGTTATTCCCTTTGCACTGAGAAACATAAAACTACTCCCCTCACACTGAGTAACAGAAAGTTATTAAGTGGAAGAAAGTCAATTCCCTTGCACTGGGTAACATAAAGTTACTCCCCCAGCACTTAGTGGTAGAAGGCCATTCCCCCATCACTGCGTAACAGAAAGTTACTCCCCTACTCCCCTAGCACTGAGTGGCAAAAAGCCCCTCCCCATGCAATGAAAGTCACTCCACCCTTGCACTGGATAATAGAATATCATCTCCTAGCACAGACTAGAATAAGATTGATCAGGTTGTACCAGGGTAGATGATAGTGCAACAGTGAGAATATGCTTTGAAACAAAGCTTTTCCCCATTGCTTCACATTTCTCTTATTTCTATTTTCCTTTGCATTTTTAATCTCAAGATCCACTTCCTTGTACCTTTATATGTATCTTTTGCTTTTCCCATCACTTCACATTTCTCTTAAAATGGATTCTTCTTTGTTTTCGATCCCTTACATTTCCCATCTCAAGAACAACTTCCTTGTACCTTCAATTGCAACATATTAACATTTATAACTAGCAAGCAGAAGTGCCCTCTATCTCATTGTTCCATACCAAATGGGAAGCAAATGGCAAGGCTTCTAGTTCTCTTTGGCCCACACCAACAAGACTGAAGGTTATGGTAGGGCCCTTCACTCTCTTAAGGTCATGCCCGCAAGGTAAAGGCACCACAAGGTTATTTTATGCTAACAGAGGCCCACCATCAATCTCAATGGTGCTGTCCATTAGCGAGAAGCCCCCTTCATGATTTTGGTCACCCTTCCCAATGGAAAACCCTAACGAATATTCCTTGTCCACATCAGCATATTCTAAAATTAACAATTACTAGCCTCCAACAGAATAGATATCTTCTCTTATATATGTTAATAGGGCTGGCATTCCGCATGGTTTCCTGTCAGTTGGGCTCACCATTGTGGTGTGAGGCAGTCTATTCCCTACACAAGATGCACTAGCCTAAAGGCCCTAAACCGACAACCATAACCACCGACCCCCTCATAAACACATGGAAACAAGAACCATCACACCAACAAAAGCATGTAAAAGAAGTAAGGTTATAAGCTGTGTAGACTTCATAAACAAAAATGATAACACATAGTTAAATAGACTTTGATAAGGCTCACAGATCAAGACTAGTGCAGGAGGGTTAGCCCACAGATCAAGACTGATATATCTTCATGTATTTGAATTTTAAAACCCTTAATGTATGAACAGTGTGTTCCAGTTATGGGGAACAAGAAATTCATTGCAGCAGATACCAAGGCACATGAAAGTTGCAACATATTTGGCCTCTAAAGAAGCAGCCAAAAAACAAGAGCATAATATTAGCTTGCTAAGATACAAAATTGTTGTCATCACAGCAAATAAAATTAATAAACATGCAAACTATCTTTTATCAGCTAAGCATAAATTGTGACCTGTCCTGGCTTATCAATATTGTCTGATAGTTAAAAAAATTGTACAAATGCCAAACCCTCAATAGGACGTAATTACATTATAATTACAAAGGAGAAAGCTCTTACAAAATTATTACAAGGAGAGGACCTGGAAAGCAAATAACCGGATCTATCCCCAATCCACAAAGGGGAGAGATGGATATCCCCCCTCTGGTGGAGGTCTCAATGATGGGGGTAAGTTCTCAAGTGAAATTCTCGTGTAATCTCTGACCACATCACCTGTATATAAAATGAAAATGAAAATGAAACGAAAAGTTAGAAAAAATAAAAAAGAGAAGTAGTCATACCTGTAAGAGGCAACAGATCTTGGCGATTAAACATTGAGAAAATCACAGAAACAATATGGATTGAATTTAAATGAGAAAAATCATACCGGAAGCCATGAATTGGGTTTTTCTTTCTCTCTGAGTTTCTCTTCGCTACACAACCGTCAGTGATGGGGACCGGTTTCTTTCTCTTCAAGCGTGGATTCTCAAAGATTCAAAATGAATTTGTTGTGTGCAAATAGGACCCAAGAGTTCCCTTTTATAAGCGTTTGTGGGAAGAGATGCGACTCCTCATCACGCCCATCCCTCTCCCCAAACGTCTCTTTACGTTCATACCTTTTCACATAAAGTTTTTTCATTAATGACTTTTCATAAAACCAATTAACTAACCAAATGATCTTGACCATCGATCTTGCAAAAGCCACATCCACCGTTAGGATTATTTCCTAACATTCTCCCACTTGGCTAGCAAGATCTTTGAGCCAAACATAAGGATCATAACTTTAAATTAGTTAGATAATAAACCCAACATTCCGTTTAGCAAAACTACCAACAATAAACCATGTAACCATTGGGTCACCAACTCTACCCAATAGCCTACTCCATGATTATATTATTAGTAATTCTTACTAACATGAATGTAAAAGTATACATGCATAAGATGTAAACATGGTCCAAAACAGTCATACAGACACATTCTACCTCTTATTAACAATCCATTTACAAAATGCGCACGAAATGGAGCGGTAGAAAATAATCATAATATATATCAGAATCATAAAATATAATGTGATCACAACAGTGTATCTCAATACCAAATGCAGACTCCCACTATCATAGGTTATCAAAAGTGTCAACCAATCCCATGCGCGCTACATGCTCTCTGAAGAGCTTTGGTGACAAGCCTTTAGTGAAGGGATCCGCCAACATAAGTGCGGTGCTTATGTATTCCACAAATACATGCTGATTCTGAACTCTTTCCCTCAGAACAAGATACTTTAGATCTATATGCTTCGAGCCGTCTCCAGACTTGTTGTTCTTGGAAAAGAAAACCGCAGCGGAATTATCACAGAGAAGTTTCAGCGGCCTCTCAATAGAATCAATCAAATTAAGCCCTGAAAGAAAATTTCGCAGCCATAAGGCATGAGCCGAAGCTTCCGAACATGAAATAAACTCTGCCTCCATAGTGGATGAAGAAGTCATTCTCTGCTTGACGCTTCTCCAAGAAATAGGTCCTCCTGAAAGCATAAAAATATAACCAGAAGTGGACCGATGGGTGTCCCGACAACCAGCGAAGTCGGAATCAGAATAGCCAATCACCTCAAGGCTATCTGATCTCCTAAATGTGAGCATGTAATCTGAAGTCCCTCACAGGTAACGCATAACCTTTTTGGCTGCCTTCCAGTGATCCAGACCTGGGTCACTTTGGTATCTACCAAGCATGCCAACTGCAAATGAAATATCTGGACGGGTACAAACCTGAGCATACATGAGACTACCAACAGCGGAAGCATAAGGAATATGTCTCATCTCATCCCGTTCCAGTGCGTTCCTGGGACATTGTAACTGACTGAATACATCACCCTTAACTATAGGGGCAAGACTAGGGGAGCACCTCTCCATGCTGAATCTCTTAAGGACTTTTTCTATATAGGTCTTCTGAGACAATCCCAGCAATCCTCGAGTCCTATCTCGATGAATCTCTATTCCTATAACATAGGAAGCTTCACCAAGATCTTTCATATCAAAATTCCTTGAGAGGAATTGTTTTGTTTCTTTCAGCATGCCTAGGTTACTACTGGCAAGTAGTATATCATCAACATATAACACTAGGATGATGAATCGACTCCCACTAACCTTAAGATATATGCATTGATCTACAGCATTTTCCTTGAACCCAAAACTAGACACTACCTCATGAAATTTCAGATACCACTGCCTAGAAGCCTGCTTAAGTCCGTAAATGGACTTTTTAAGCCTACAGCTTAGGTGCTCTTCGCTCTCAGCCTTAAAACCTTCAGGCTGAATCATATAGACATCTTCATGAAGATCACCATTTAAAAAAGCAGTCTTCACATCCATCCGGTGTAACTCTAAGTTATAATGAGTCACCAAAGCCATGACTATCCTCAAAGAGTCTTTCCTTGATACTGGAGAGAAAGTCTCTTTGAAGTCTATTCCCTCTTTTTGAGTGAACCCTTTAGCGACTAGTCTGGCCTTATATCTTTCAATACCGCCCTTAGAGTCTCTTTTGGTCTTGAAGACCCATTTACAGCCTACAGGCTTGACCCCTTTAGGTAACTCGGTAAGTTCCCAGACACGGTTCTTTTCCATCGAGAGCAACTCATCCTTCATGGCTTCAAGCCACTGAGCTGATCGGTCGCTATTTATGGCCTGACCAAATGAAAGTGGATCATTATTCATTTCACCGTCGTAGTCACACTCGTTTAGATAGACAACATAGTCATCAGAGATGGCTGACCTCCTCTCTCTCTGTGACCTACGCACAGATTGCTCAGCGACAATCGTTGCTGGAGCATCAGGAATGTGGGGTGAAACCTCCAGTGTGCCATCTGGTGCATCAATATCCTCAGGTGGAGGAATCGACACTACTCTTTCTTGAATTACCGGTATTGGAACAAATATCCGGTTCTCCTCAAAAGTAAGTGACCTAGGCACAAAACTCCCACTGAGATCATCATCCTCTAAGAATACAGCGTATCTTGTCTCTACAATCCGGGTGCTATGAGTAGAACTATAGAACCTATAACCCTTAGACCGTTCAGGGTAACCTATGAAGTAACAAGAGATGGTCCTAGCATCTAACTTTCTCAACTGGGGGTTATAAACTTTGGCTTCAGCCATACAGCCCCAAACATGCAAATATCCTAGCTTAGGCTTTTTACCGGCCCATAACTCATAAGGGGTCTTAGCCACAGCTTTACTCGGTACACGGTTTAGGATATGAACGGCTGTTTTCAATGCTTCTCCCCACAAGGACTCAAGCAATGGTGAATTGCAAATCATGCTCCTCACCATATCCATAAGAGTACGGTTTCGTCTCTCAGCAACACCATTTTGCTCAGGTGTACCTGGCATCGTGTACTGAGCGACAATACCGTTCTCCTGTAGGTAAAGTGCGAACGCACCTGGACTGCGGCCCGTATCGGAATATCTGCCATAGTATTCCCCACCTCTATCGGACCTCACAACCTTAATCTTCCGGTCAAGTTGTAACTCAATCTCAGCCTTATAGATCTTAAAAGTATCCAGTGCTTCCGACTTTTCTTTGATGAGATAGACGTAGCTAAAACGTGAAAAGTCATCGATAAAGGTAATGAAATATCTCTCGCCACTTAGGGCAGGAGTAGGAAATGGCCCACATATATCAGTGTGAATAACTTCTAACAGGCCGGTACTCCTAGTGGCACCCTTCTTACTAGTTTTGGTTTGTTTACCCTTAAGACACTGCCTACAAATCCCGAAATCAGAAAAGTCAAGAGGAGGAAGAACTCCATCCTTCACCAGTCTTTCCATACGACTAATGGAAATGTGGCCTAAACGCTTATGCCACAAACTGGAAGAGTTTTCATCAACTCGACCCCGTTTATTGCCACGGTAACTGATTTCCTCATTCACATGCATGGATAACAGAGAATGTGCAAACGAGCTATCTAAATAAATCATATATAGATTGCCCACAAGAGGACCAGAACCAACAACATTGGAATCATGGAGTAATGTAAAACCTTTATTCCCAAACTTAAATTCAAATCCAAAGGAAACAAGTTTGGATACAGATATAAGGTTTCTGCTCATGGCAGGTACATAAAATGTGTCTTCCAAATACATAATGAAGCCACTATCTAATACAAGACGAAAAGTGCCAATAGCCTTGACGTCTGCTTCTACTCCATTTCCCATCTTAATGGTTCGCTCCCCTTTCTTGAGTCTCCGTCTCTCTTGAAATCCCTGCAAGGAATTCGAAATGTGAATAGTGGAACCTGTATCTATCCACCAGGTATTTCTAGGAGCATCTATAAGGAAAGATTCATGACAAACAAAAACTGAATTATTACCTTTCTTATGCAGCCACTCTTCATACTTGGAGCACTCTTATTTATGTGACCAAGTTTCTTACAGAAATGGCACCTAAAGCGACTTTTCATCCCACCGGTCAAGCCCTGAGCCGAACCACTTGCTACCTTCTTCTTGCCTTTCCCAAAGCCCTTTCCTTTGGTTTTCTTCTTGAAGTGACCCTTCGATGTTCCCTCTGTGGTGTAATGAGCACTTTCAGGTTGTTCGGTCTTCAACCTCTCTTCTTCTTGAACACACATGGCTATGAGTTCACTCATTTCCCACTTCTCTTTCTGCGTATTGTAATTAATTTTAAATGGAGTAAACTGTGCATGAAGAGATGTCATCATGAAATGAACAAGGAAACCTTCAGAGATCTCCATGTTCATTTTCTTTAGCTGGGAGGCCATGTCATTCATTCGCATAATGTGCTCTCTCACACCACTACTACCATTGTACTTCATAGTGATCATCTTCATCATCAGTGTACTGGCAAGAGCCTTAGACGATCCCTTAAACTGATCCTCTACTGCCTGTAGGTACTCGCTAGCAGTAAATTCCTCATTTTCCTCTGAGTCGGGAATGCCTCCTCGGATAGAGGTAGAGATCGTGCTTTTCATAATCATAAGGCTCATGCGATTTGACCGTTCCCATTTTTCATAAGTAGCCAAATCCGCAGCAGTACTTTCATTAGAAGGCACTTCAGGTTTGTCATTCCTAAGTGCATAATCTAGGTCCAAACAACCTAAGACTATGTGAATATGATCCTTCCATTTTCCGAAATTAGTCCCACTTAAAACCTCGATCCCGGACAAATAACTAGAGATAGAACTAGGGTTCAATGCTGTAGACGAAAAAGACAGACAGTTACAATTTTGCTCACTATCTAAGACACCATTTAAATCCACAAAATGAGTTTATTCAGTAAAATCCACGATTTAATGTAATCCAACTTTAAAATAAATGACTAAAGTAAACAGAAACACAAAATACATAAGTGTGTTCTTGATGGAGCACCCGGTGTGTCACCGTGGGATGTCCGTTGGGCCATGCCACGATACACAAGTGGCTCCATTTTTAAGTCAATTTATCTTTAGGGAAGTTAGTTGGATTGCCTAGAATCACAGAAACACATAAATGTGATTCTAGGGAGACACCAGCGTATCATCATGGGTCGTCCGTTGGGCCGTGCCACGACACACATTTGGCTCTCATCCATGAGACTAACTAGGGCCAAATAACTCTATACTTAAGGTACACATCACCGTTGGGCAGAAGCGCAACCCCAAACCAAGTTATCCAGGCCTAGCCCTCTCACACCGCATATTTGTGCAAAGCAACAGTCATCCATTGGGCTGAGTGTTGCTCTTGGACAAATGGACGGAATTTAAAGTGATTTTGTAGTTCATAATGTGTCACTATATGCGACACTGTTCTTTATTTAAACCACTAATCCTAAGCGATTCCGTTTCCCAGTCGGAATCACAATTCTTTGTTCATTCACAACTAAAATAATGAACAAAGTGTACAAACATGTGTACATAAAACCCGTTTTCAAGTTCCATGAAAAACAGACATCAAATTTGGGTTCAGAGGGGTGGAAATCCCCTAAATCTGGATTTACCCGGCCCAAAACCCAAAAATAATTTGACTCAAAATCAAACAAATAAAACCAAATTTTGTTGAATTTACACTGTAACCATATAATACAGTGCTCATATGAAAAAACTGACTCCAAAAATGGGTTCAGGAGGGTTCCAAACCCCTAGAACCAATATTAGCCGGACCCAAAACCTCAAAAAATGCCAGAAATGGCCCAAAAAAGGTCCCTGGGCCGATTTGGGTTGGGTCTGCTGGGCCCAGACAGGTTTTATGGGCCTTATCTGTTAACTGGGCCTTTCAAAAATCGCGGATCCTTGATGGATCCTTAACGGGCCTGCGCGGCCCATCGGCCCATCACTATTCATCATCTTCTCCAACAGCAGTTACAAATTCCAGAAAATCCCAAAAAAACAACAAATTTCAATTTCAATTTTTGGGTTCGTTTGACATCGGATTTAGGCACCGTTTGTTGCATTGGACTCGTCTCTCGACGAACTTCACATCCATACCGGAAAATCACCGGTCGGAGCAACCGTTTTCCGGTGGCACGCCGTTTTCCGGCGATGTCAAAAATTCCCAAAAATAAATAAATTTTTTTAATCAGATTTTCTCGCCGTTTTCTCGCTAGAACCGTGGCTCTGATACCACATGTAAGAGGCAACAGATCTTGGCGATTAAACATTGAGAAAATCACATAAACAATATGGATTGAATTTATATGAGAAAAATCATACCGGAAGCCATGAATTGGGTTTTTCTTTCTCTCTGAGTTTCTCTTCGCTACACAACCGTCGGTGATGGGGACTGGTTTCTTTCTCTTCAAGCGTGGATTCTCAAAGATTCAAAACGAATTTGTTGTGTGCAAATAGGACCCAAGAGTTCCCTTTTATAAGCGTTTGTGGGAAGAGATGCGACTCCTCATCACTCCCATCCCTCTCCCCAAACGTCTCTTTACGTTCATACCTTTTCACATAAAGTCTTTTCATTAATGACTTTTCACAAAACCAATTAACTAACCAAATGATCTTGACCATCGATCTTGCAAAAGCCACATCCACCGTTAGGATTATTTCCTAACAATACCTTGAACCCATCAAGCCATAATGACCCTTACTGGGCGTTTGCCGGGGTAAATCATGAAGGAAATGCATAACTGTTGTGGGGTGAGGCAGTTGAGAGCGTCAAGTTATCTAGGGAAAGTGAGTATCAAATTATCTGGTTATCGTCGAGCCATGTTATACCAAAAACATCTTGATATATTCTTTCGTAAAATCGTAGTAAGATAAAGGTCAGTTCAACCAATGTGGCTGTTTGGGCTGTCTCTGGATGGATCAAAATGTTAAAACATGAGTGCAGTAGTGAAGGAAAGAATTTTATCAAATTTACAACCAAGGTTAGTTTATAACTTCATTAAGGAGATGCATAACTGTAAACAGATACTGTAAACAGATACAAAGCAATGAAAATAGGTTCACAATATCCCTTGCTAGTGAAACAAACTTCTCGCAGGACGTGGTAGAGGTGGGTTGAGGGTAATGACAATTTGGAGCATCAACAACCCACAACAACAACAATTGAGGCTAGGAGAAGAATGAAAATGTCATGGTTGCCAAACGTGGCTCAGGTTCAACTAAAACTAAAACTTTATGATTTTAATGTTTTAATGATACTAATCACTTTGATCTCATCCATTGATCTTGCTAAGTGCACACTAACGGTTAAGATCAACTCCTACCATAGGCATAAATGTCAAGTAAATAGTGGTCCACCAGTTAGATGAATAGATATTGAATTTTATTTTATTTATGGGTAATAGAATGTTTTTATTTTAGCATATAATTGATGTATTTCTTTAAAAAAATATGTATCTTTTAAATGTCATATTATCTAGAGCTCAAAGGCCCTCTACCAAGTTCAAGAATACCAAAAGCCCATCAATACAAATCAAACAGGTCAGCATGTAATTGAAGTATGGAGGAATGCCATTGTAGGGGTACGCAAGTAATACATCCGAGTGGACCCCTTCTATGACACTATTCCAATTCGTGTGATTTTTAGGCCAATGGAGACGATTGATGAAGATGGACGATGTAGATATATCGAAGTTAGGTCCCACTATGTTATTGATCATGAGCTGGTACCCTATTGAAGCACCCTAGTGGAAACTAGACCTGGCAAACGGGTGGGCCGGGCCTAGGGGTGCAACTCGGGTCAGGTTCAACCCGAACCAGACAGGTTAAACCCGAATTTGGGTTGGGTCGGGTTAAGGTTTTTCAAAAGTCCGGTTGGGTTGGGGTGTCGGGCAACCCGACCCGACCCGACCCGAAACCCGACAAGTATTCCCATATGTATAAAATTTTAAAAGTTAAAACGGCAAGCGAGTGAATATTCCAATTTGAAATTTTCGGATTTTCTTCCATCTTTCCCATAACTATTTTCTAATTTCAATCTTTCCCGTATGTCACCATTTTACTATTTTCTAATTACCTAAAAATAAAACATGTGTAAACATGTGTATAAGAGGTTAAAAAAAAACCCAACCCTAAGAACTAAAAAGAGAAACGTAAGCTGCTTCACTTTTAACTTGTTACTCCTCCATCGACGCTCTCCGCCTCTCCCCTCCTTGCAGAGTTGCAAGTAAGCATGTGCATGACGGGTGGGTCAAGAAGAAAAATGGGGGCTGCTGTGGTGGAAATGGACAGATCAAGAAGAAAAGAGTGGGGCGCACAAAAAAAAAAACATGTGCATGATGGGTGGGTCAACCCGACCCAAATTGGAAATCGGGTTGGGTCGGGTTGAGTAAATTGCAATTCGGGTTGGGTCGGGTTGAGCCCAGCCGGGTTGCAAATCGGGTCAGGTTGGGTTGGAAAAATGGGTTCCTCGGGTTGGCCTCAACCTGACCCGACCCGAGTTGCACTCCTAGCCGGGCCGGGTCATTTTGACCTGGAATTTTATAGGTCACAATTTGGGGTGCACCCAAGGGTCACCCGTTTTTTGTTTTGTTCTGTTTTTTTGTTTTTTGCTGTTTTATTCCAACAGTATCATAGGATGATCCAAGCCGTCAATGAGATGGGGAGCCATAGGCCCATAACGTAAATAGGTTGCGCCCAAAAAATCATTTCCATAGGACGATCCTAGCCCTCTAATCTATGGAGGAATTTCATATTATTATATATGGAAACCTCTATAGATGGGAGGGCTAGGATCATCCTATGCAAATGATTTTTGGTGGGTGACCCATTTACGGTGTGGTCCATCACATGGACGGTTTAGATCATCCTATGATGTGGTCAGTACAGCACTTTCTGAAAAGTACGGGTTTATAAGGGTTTACACCATATAAAATCTCGATCATTTGGGCTTTTACAGATCCGCACGGCCCGGCCTAGTTTTGACATGACCCGTACGGGCTGGGTGACTAATTTAGTGACCCGGCCCGGGCAGGACCGGTGGACCCTGGATCGGAGTCATTTTTTGTCAGGTCTAGTGGAAACAGGTCAGCTTAAGAGTTCTATCTGCCAGAAGCAATAGCAGAGAGCGTAGTTAATCGAGTGATCTGACTCCCTCATCATCTACGGGCTAGAATATATGAGCCAAATCATGAAAATATCAAGTGGGCTCCGCATCTACCTCTACGCTAGGTCAAAGACAACAAAATTCTTCAGCTTTAAATGCCGAACACACATCCACAGATTCTACACTGCCTCCAAGGCTCCAACATACTATAGAGACCCTCAACTTTAAATGTCCATATCCTTAGACAAAGCATCATCATTTTGAGAGCAACAGATGGAGCTACGGATACGCAAACACCATGCAACTCTAGCGAGCATGGCCATGCATATACACGTAATGGGGCATGGGATGGCCCCATTACGTGGTATATAGTACATGGGCATGATCACAGGAGCCATTGTCCCATCCCATGAGCCCATGACCTTCTCACAAGCATGGCCCCATCACATGGAATGTAGTACAAGGGCATGATCACATGAGCCCCATTATCCCACCCGTGGCCAAAGTGAAGGACACTTGAAAACCCACCCTTCAAGCAGTACTGCAGGCCTTTATTGTCGCTGCCCACTCCAACCGAGCTAAAAGCTGTGAATTTACAAAGAAGAAAGCTTTCAGATTTGCAGTGCTTTCTTCAAGCAAAAGAAAAGGGGAGTAAGCATTAAATATTTGCCTACTTCTCTTCCCCCATGTCAGCAAAAAACTGAAACCCACCCTAAAAATATGAAGGATAATAATGTCTTGAGGTAGTCTGTCACATCTGAAGTGAGCGATAAATATTTCACCGGCTCAAACAAACAAAACAACAAAATGATTAGGACTAATAGAGGGAACTACAGAGCAAATAACCTTCTAAATCTTTATTTATGCATATAAGAAGATTGCAAAACCAACACACTTTTTTCCTCTTTCCTACATTTCTACGTTTTTACATATAAGCAGCAAACACTGAAAGATTATTCCATTTCAGATTTTCTTTTTCTTCTTTGCATGGGCTTTATTTCTTTTATACAAGCGCCACTTTACTACAAAAAAACAGGAGGTTTTGCTAGAGTTTAGCTCAGTAAGTCCATTCATGAGGCAGACCCACCTCAGATGGATGTTGGAATGTCATTCCCTGCCTCCCACCAGCAACATTTCTCATGGGTTGCTTTTGTTCTGCACTCTTCATGGCTGAGAAAAGCCAAAAGAAATGAAGTGAAAACCAACTTTAATGCAATAAAACACAACCTTACATATTTAAATCCACAGTCATGGTGAACTGATCAGCTCTTACTGGTTGACTATTATTAAAAGTGAATTATAAAATGAAAAGAGAAAATTCAGAACATTTTGGTATTTAACATTTCCTTCCAGGTTTGAAAAAATAATGAAACATACAGTGTAATTATCTTAGCAAAAGAAACTTTTAACACTTAACAAAATAAAGAACAAAATGATTATCAAGAGGGGATTAATTTTTTAAGGTTCAACTTTGATGTCTGCAACAATGAAGAAAATTTCAGATAAGACCCAAATCATTAAAACAAGTAATAATATAAGGCATGATACCATACAAAGTATGGGCAAGGAAAAACTCATTAAAACCCAAAAAAAATACTGAAAGTATAAAAAGCCATTTTTTCATATACTTGCAAACATTTGCAGATATAGAAATACAAAAAAAAAATCAACAGATTAGAAATCAAATGAAACGTATATGAATTTAGAATTATTAAACAGTTAAAAACTTCATAACAAAACTGTAATTCAGGGTTTAGTGGCATCTAAACACCTGTAGAAGAATAAAAATATAACACCGAATAGCCAAGAAAGAGAGAACCAGAAAGACCCAAATGCATAAAATATTAAATAAGAAACACAAAAGCCAAAGAAGAAAGAATACAATAAACCCAGATGTGCTCAACCAAAACCCTAGACATAACTGGAGCTGATTTCCAGAATGTTTCCATCTCAGTAAGCAAAGGATAAAAATACAAACAAGATAAAGCTTATAAAAATAGAACAAAACCAAAATCCCCATAACTACCAAACAGTTCATGAACTTCAAATAGCTACCACAGAATAAAAACAAAGCCAAGAAAATGAATACAAAATTAGGACTTCTAGGCAGTATTTCATGAACATATAAATTCTAACAATAAAGATAAAAGCCAAAAAAATAAAATAAAATAAAAATAAAAGCCATAGAAAGAGAAAAACAAGAGTCTATTGGGGTTCTTACCGGATTTCTTCCTAAAATCAACGTTTGAAACGCGCGGTAGAAAAACGCCCGTTCCTCCAGACTCCCTTAAAAAACCGGTCCTCCTTGACCCATTTACCTGAACCGGTAAAAACCGGTTTTGACCCCGGTTTTGTTGCCTTTGCAAAACCCTAGCTCTCTCCTGCAAAAAGCTCTCCACCTGAAAAAAGAAAAAAAAAAGAGAGAAGAAAACCAAAAACCGGTTTCAGAAAATATACCCAAAAAGGTAAGAAAAAGCTGTTTCAAGTTATTTTACATTTTTACTTACCTGGGGTTGGACCGGTTTGACCGGGTAATACTGGTTACCGGGTCCCGAACCGGACCGAAAACCACCGTTTACAAAACCAGTAGGGTTTTGACCAGCACCAGGATATGAAACCCTAAACCCTAATCCAGCTTGCGGTGGTGGAGACACAGTAGCAAAACGAGAACCCGGTCCAATCTGCGAAGAAGAAAAAAACCGGGTTTTATACCAGAACCGTTTCTTAAAAAAGCCAAACCAAGAAAGAGAAAAAAAAAGAGAGAGTAAAAAAAAAAAATAGTAGAGTTAGAAGACCTCTAAGAAGTTGGGGATTAAATTTGGGGGAGGTTTTATTGAGAAAGCTTGGAGTTGTTTTGCGAGGTTCTCCATGTAAGTGAGTTGGGAAGGGAATTCAGGGGTAAGTATAGAGGAGGTCTGAGGATCGTAGATTTCGTCAGGGAAGATATCGGACGGTAACCAGAGCTCCAAGTCGTCTAAATTTGGAGGTAACTCCGCCATGTCTTTGGAGGGTTAAAAAAAGTGGGGTTGTTCTGATTTTTTTAGGGTACCCCAAAAGAAGGTCAGAGGAGGAGTGGTGAAGGTGGGGGGGGGTTTTGAAGCGTGGGAAGCGGGATATTTTTGGGTGGGTTTGGAGAAAGAGAGCTCTGTAACCGATGTGAAAAGGGGAAGAGAGAGGGAGTAAAGAGGGTGGGTTTTCAATACGACGTTACGAATTTCAGTCTAGAGAGAGAGAGAGAGAGAGAGAGTACTCGTTTCAGTATATAGGGAGATGATAAATTCGCACCCCCTGTAGGATGAATTGACGTCAAAAAGCAAAAAAAGCTTCAGACTTAGCGTCACACGTTTAACTTTTTTGACGTCAATTCAAGTTAGAGGGGTGGGAATCATCCTACAGGGGGGTGCGAATTTTTTAGTAGTCTTCTTTTATTTTATTTTCTGAAAAAACAGACCGTACGCACGTGACCACACGTTAATTCCAGTCGAACCGTACATCTCGCCTCTCGTCTGGCTCCACTCCACAGTCCACCCCTCGGCCGTTTGGTCTCTCTTTTTCGTTATTTCCCTTTCTTGCCCTTTTTTACTTTTCTGGTATCTCTGCAACCTCTTTAAATTGCGATTATATTTTTGGGGGGTTTGGCGTATATATTTTTCCATTGCGATTTGCTAGCGTCCATTGCAAAAGGCATTTCGCGGAGCGTCTGTTGCACTAGAGATCAGACACCTCTGATGAATAATGAATATGACAAAATCTGAGCCTATGTGGCTGCTCTCTCGTGCAACATACACTCTGGGAAATTCCTAGCTCTGTTTGGTTGCTTGTTTTTAGGGGATTGTAGGAGTTTCAAATGCATGGTGATGCCGGAATTTTTTTGGTTCTTGGGACTTTTGTTGAATTTCCATAGGAAACTCACGTTTTGTTGCTAGTTATATAGTGGGCACAAAAGAATCCCACAAACCAAAATAACCCAGCACGAAACCCAAAGATGGAAAAAAAAATCCCAGGAACCAAAATAATCCCGCATGAAATCGAAGGAACCAAAATAACCAAAAGAAGAACTTTTTTCTTCCCAACAGTTCAAGCAACCAAACAAAGCATGGGATTTTTATTTTACCGGGATTTTTTTTTCCCACCATAGTCTGGTCAACCAAACATGGGATTTTTATTTTACCGGGATACTTCCAGAGAGTTTTTTTTCCCACCAATCTCCCAGGAAGTTTTTTGTTCCACAAAAGTCCCAAGAACCAAAATAATTCTGGCATCCAAACGGAGCTAAAACATGTTTAGTTGTCATTTACACCTTTGACCACTAGACAACTTCTAGACATCATTATTAGGTTTTATCCTAGGTGGCGACTACGTGGCGGAGATGTTCCCCCCTCCATAATCTTCTCCTCTTTTTTCACTAAAATGGAGAAATTTGTTGGGGGAATTAGAAGAAATTCTTGTCTTATTCTTTCTCTCTCTCTTACTTTTCTCTCTCTTCTACCTATATTTTGATAATGACACCTTACATCTTCCGCTAATTTCCTCGCGCAACCAAACACTACTCGCAAATCTCCCTCCTACTATTCTCATCATCTTCCATTCTTGTCTAATTCTCTTTCACTTATTTTTCTCCTGTTCTTCCAGCCATCTACAAGCAATAAAACAGAACAGTGATGGATGCTAGCAAATAACTTTTATTCAACTTAATTTAGTTTTTTCTTGGGTAAATTAAAGGAAACTCTCTCGATTAGTGTTCCCCCAAAAATCCCGATGTTGACGTTTAACCTTTTCCTAGTAATCTTCTTAAGTTAGAATCATTTTTGCCAGGTAGAATCATAAGATAGAACCAAAATATTTGAAAGAATGCTTCTAAGCACAACTTAAATCCGGTCTGTGAAAGAAGACAGAGTCCACTATCGTAAGTGTGTACATAAGACAAGGAAGAGAAACTACCTTGTAAGAAGAGGAAAGTTTGGGAAATGAACTATTCGCCCATTTTTCTTCCTTAGACCAGCCTCTTGTACTGTAAAAGGGTAGTCACAAATAGACTAGAGATGGCTACTACAAGCGAAAAAGTGGTCAACATATCACTTCTCACTGTTTAGATTCCAGAAATATATTGAAAAGTTTGGAAAGGAATTTCTTTTGTTAAAATATCTACTTAAAAGATAACTTGAACCAAAGCTTATTCGATTTTTATGTAGATGGACTTTCAATTTCCTTAAATTAACCATAATCATATCGTTTCCATAAATATATTTTCTTAAGAAAATGTTTCCCTTGGAATTTCAATCAAATGTTGTTGTTATCACCTTAATTCGAGATAGGACCAAGTCTATCCAGGGCATGGAATACATTCTTGAAGATAGGGCAGGGCTCCTTGATCTGATAGGGCATCAGGTCATCTATTCAAGTTTGATGTTGAACATAGGTCTCTTTACCAAGATTAAGGACATACAAAAATCAACAATTTATTAATGGGAAATGATAAATGCATCCCTTTTCATCACTCAGGACACCCAGCTGCATTGTACTTAGCAATCATATCACTTCATTCCTTCAAATGTGAAGTACATCAGCCCCTTTGCAGTCATAGATATAGACTAGCTGGGTGTCCCAGGTAATGAAAAGGGGTGCATTTATCATTTTCCTTTATTAATTTGAAAGATATCTGTTTACGACTTACTTGATCGGGATCTGGATTCATCCGATGAGAGTGGTACCAATGGCAATAGGTTGGATTTGTTATGGCCTACAATATCAACAGGCCTGATCACTATACCTGGGACAATGGCACAAACAATCCTCTTCTTCCAAGATATTTCCTTTCAAAGTGTATTTTTTATCTAGGTGTCACTAGTCCATGTTTGACAACCCAGCAAATCTTGTTCGTGGAATATTAGTGTACCAAGTGTTGAGAGAGGAGTAGGGAGAGGGGGAGGAGAGAATTGAGAGGTCATGAGTGAGGAGATGGCGAAGTGGCTTAAAAACAGGGAAAAAGAAAAACTCTACTCAAAATAGAGTTTTTGTTTTCCTTATTCTCGGCCACTTCTTACCCTCTCATCTCTTGCCCTATCAATTCACTCCCTCCCACCTTCCTTGCCCGTCTCCCACCATCCTTGCCCCTTTCCCACCACTTCATAAATTAATATTCCATGGAAAAATACTTCATGACCACCGAACATAATCTATAATGTTAATTCCCTCTTATCTTTGGCAATGAGTCTAGCCAATGGACCAGGTATGATCATAAGTTAGCAAAATGTGATTCGGCAAAAAAAGGGGACAGCAAAACTCGACTTTAATACGGTATTGGTTCAAAAAATTGTAGTAAAAAAAATAGAAACACAAGAAAATGAGTTTAGAATTTTATCATTTACAAAATATCGTAGGGTAAAATTGGAAAGTTGGCTAAAAAACGTGTTTAAAACGTTTGCCTTAGAAAAACAGAGTTTTATTCGTTGTAAAAGTTTTAACTATGGGTAGGAAGTTTTAATTATGGGTAGGATAGGGCTTCGCTGTAGCCAAATTACCTTTTCACTAGTTTTGCAGACATGAGAAAAGATAAGAGAATGAGCACCGACAACACACCGAGGCAGTCGGCTCTTCGGCATAAAGTCACGGGTATGCTCCCTATTGACGAGTGTTCGAATCCCGCCTCTGACTTACCTGATACACGTGGTGTGTGTGTCGTTGCGTGTATCCGTAGGGACTAGTCCTACTCCCGAAGGGGGTGGGGACATCCTATGTCATAAAAAAAAGAAAAAAAGAATGAGCACCGAAAACTTTCTGCGAACCCAAACATGCCCAACTCATACTGTATTGACTTTTATGAGAAATTCATTTATGGATTTTTCCTAAAATTAATTGTACGTTTTGGTTCACATCAATCAATATTTTGGAATTTTTTTTTCTATTATTTGGTTACTATCGGTCGATATTTTCTCGAGAAATTATGTAAATGAATGATAAAGTAATTGATCCCCTTATTGGAGTCCAAGTCGGCACATTAGAAACTGGGCAATTTTACCTTATTAAAATGACCAAAATAAATCTATCTCATAGAAATTGGTCAAAATGCCTTGAGTCATGGAAAAAAAAGAGGGAAAAAAGGCAATGATAAATTCGCACCCCAGTAACATGAATTGACGTTAAAAGGTGTTAAAAGTCTCTCACATACCCTCCTTTAAAGGTGTGCGAATTATCCTTCAATGGGTGCGAATTTATCATCCAAAAAAAAATACTAGGGCTGCAACTCGGGTCGGTTGGGTCGGGTTTTTTTCGGGAAAACCCATGATTCCCAAACCCGGCCCTACGCATGATAAATTTCGGGTCGGTTCGAGGTTTTTTACGTTGAGGCAATTTTTAAGGAAAACTCTTGTTTGGCAAGACAGCTCAACTCATAAAGTAGAAAAAGTCAAGCATGGCAAACTCTTTAGTGCGTTAACTAATAACTAGTTCAAAGAGAATAAATTGATGCATTACCAAATGAAAATGATTATACTCATATGAGATAAACAACAAACTATTTAGTGCATTAACTATTTAGTTGAAACTTGAAACCCTAGAGCTAAAGGAGGGGGAAACGAACATAAGATGGAAAGAGTCCCTGTGATTGCGTGCATGCGTGAGTTTTATTTTTAAGCTTTCACTTTTGAAGTAACAAAGTTTTAGAAAAAAAAAAATGCATACTATAACTTAAGTAACTCGGGTCGGGCCCCTTCAAACCCGGCTCGACCCGAGATTCATGTGGGCTTTTGGATCGTAGACCCGGCTCGATCCGAAACCCGAGAAACATGAACCCAACCCAAGCTATTTTCGAGTCGGGTTTTACCCGACCCAAGTTGCAGCCCTAAAAAGTATGGCCAAATACACCTAGCTCAAAGTTAATGAACAAACTGCCTTTACCTCATAAGAAAATGTCCAAAATATGAGAAAAGGGGAATGATATCCCCCCTCCTCTTTGGCGGATAAAATCACCTCCCCCCCCCCCCCCCCCACCCTTAACGTTATTCGTTAATTTTTAAAGTCAAAGAAAAACATTAAAGGGAGTGAATTTATCCTCAAGCAGTGAACCCTTCTCACAGAAACCGTTAAAGGGGGAAGCTGGGGGAGGAATATCATTTCCCCAATGCTCTGTTTGGTTGCTTGTTTTGGGGGGATTGTAGGAGTTTCAAATGCATGAGATCTCCCCAAAGCATGTTTGGTTGTCATTCACACATTTGCCCACTAGACAACTTCTAGACATCATTATTGGTTTTTATCCTAGGTGGCGCCTACGTGGCGGAGATGTCCCCCCCCCATAATCTTCTCCCCTTTTTTCACCAAAATTAAGAAATTTGTTGGGGGGAATTAGGAGAAATTATTGTCTTATTCTTTTTCTCTCTTTCTCTCTCTTACTTTTCTCTCTCTTCCACCTATATTTTGATAATGACACCCTACATCTTCCGCTAATTTCCTCGCGCAACCAAACACTACTCACAAATCTCCCTCCTAATATTCTCCCCATCTTCCATTCTCTTCCATTCTTGTCTAATTTTCTTTGACTTATTTTTCTCCTATTCTCCCAGCCATCTACAAGCAACCAAATAGAGCACAAGGAAAATCACCGAAGTACCTCTATCTCGTAGAAGATGGCCAAAATATCGTTAACCCCTGTGAGGTAGGGGTAGATAAAATATGAGTATTCTAGTTATTTTCTATCAGATGGGTAATCTAGCTAGTTTTTTTTCATTAAGTAATGGTATTTTAGTTATTTTTTCATGAGAAGCGTATTTTCGCCATTATACATGAGAAATGGATGTTTTAGTTGTTTCCACTAGATAGGTAATGTTTAGCCCTTCTATAAAAATGGGTGCTTTGGTTTTTCATGAAGAAGGTGAAAGAATCTACCCCGCTCAAAATGACTAATTCTAATCCTGACACTAGTTAGGTTCGTCTACACTAGATAGAAATCATATAATTTTTATAGGAAAAAAAAGTCCAACTAGAGAGATGACCTCAAGTATCATGTTTAGTTTACTACCATTTTCTTAGAAAGTATAAGCATTTGAACATCAGGATAAGATATTATCGGGCATTAGGGTTATTCACTTGGCGTGATTACAAGAAGTCAAACAATGAACCGGCCTATAGGCCCTGCTCATTTTAGATTGTGACAACCTATTTTGGACCTCAAACCGATTATTGGACTCAAAATTAAATATAATTTCAAGTCTAAAAATCAATTTCATGCTCACAATCAGCTGTCACAGTCTCAAACAAACAGGGCCTAAGATTATGACTATCAGTTGTGAGTCCAAAACAAGGTTTTAAATTTCAACCGAAATCAGAAATTTTGGATTTCGGTCGACAACGAACCTGAAATTGATTATACACGAAACCGTATTTAATTTCGGCTGAAATTTTGAAGTTTTGGTCGAAATTTTGTCCAAAATTTAAGGGATTTCACTCAAAAATCAGGATTTTTTATAATTATGTTATATTATCTATAATTATGTTATATTATCCCAAAGTTTTAGAAATTTCGGCTGAAATAATTTTGGAGAAAAAATAGCCACTGGTGGGATTTTGTCCTAAATTTCGGTTTCGGTGAGGAGCCAAACACATTCCAAAACCGAAATTTGAAAACTTGGTCCAAAACCAATTATTCGACTAAAAAAAAGGGCGGCCAGTGTACTAGGCTCCCACTATTGCGGTGTTTGGGGAGGACTAGATGTACGCAGCTTTACCCTTGCTTTGCAGAAAGGCTGTTTCCCCCGCCGTTGCATGTAATTATTCAAGTCAAAATTTTGGGTGAAAATTGGTTTTGATCTCCCAGTTGGTTGTCAGAATCATAAACCAAGTTGTCATAATCTTAAAAGAACAGGCCTGCACCATTGACTTTGTCACCTTTAATATGGTGGATAGGGAGTCCAATATGATGGGACCAAAATCATGTATATCTCTCCATAAGATCCCTCGGGTCATTATTCTCCATCGTATATGTGGTACGTGACACACAAGTTTAATCATTAGAATCACATCTTAGCAATGATTGATTTATTTGTGAGCTCAAAAATTTAAGAAGAATGCTAAAGCGAAGGGTGCGCTTGGAAAAACCTGCTGCAAGGGTGCCGCCATTAGCTCCACATCAGCAAAGTGTGTTAATTATTTCTTTACTTTTGCATTTTTCAATGCTGTTATAAATACACTTTGATGACGTTGATCCAATGGGGGCTCTCCTTTGCACTGGATTTCTGAAAAGGAGCAAGGATGCCCTTCATTCCTCAAATTTTAATATTTCAATTTCAACTAGAGGAAAGTGCTCAGATAAGCTTATATGAGCGTGTGACCCCACATTTTTTGTGGATACAAAGCATTCATTTGGAAGGCCCTTTCATGGATAGGGTGTGTACCAAAAATCAGCCCTGTAGGATCATCCTAACCCTGCCATTTGTGGAGGGAAAAAATGGGCAGAAACATGGACACACATTGTCTGTCCATTTTCCCCTCCACCTTTGATTGGGTTAGGATGATCATACATGGATGATTATTGGTACACACCCTATCCGTGAAAGGACGTCCCAAATGAATGCTTTGGATCCCCCAAAAAATGTGGGGCAACATGTGTTTTTGAGCTATAGCTCAGGAACACTTTCCTCTTTCAACTATCTCTATTTTGAGTTATGCGAAATTGAAGGATGCCCTCCAGTTTAGCAAAGGTGCCTTCATTGGATCCACCTCATGATAATGCATTTATAATAGTAGGGAAAATATATAAGTAATAGAATAAATAATGCACTTTGATGATGTGGATCGAATGAGCCGCCCTTCAGTTTAGCAGTCCTCTATTTTTACCTCATAAAAAGTGAATAGAGTGTGCTGTTTTCTTGCATAATTATAGAGCCCGTTTCCCCCAAACTGCCTTTCACTTTCTTGGAAAAGGACATTCATCTCACCGACACAGATATTTTTTAATCTCTCCCCTTCGCATGAAAGTTAGAAAGGATAGGTGAAACAGCCTCAAAATTATACTAGTATTATCCAAAGAGACTCATGTTTAAATGCAAACCAATGATTCGTTTTTTTAAGGGCAGTGATAAATTGAACCCCCATGTATCTTAAATCGACCCTCATATAGGGCAGTGCTTAGAGAGAGAGATGCGGGTCGATTTAAGATATTAGGGGGTCGATTTATCATGCATTCCATTCTCCATGCTTCTTTGGCATCCCATCCATGCTCCCCCATGCCTATTACATTTCACACGGGCCCACAACACTCCCACATGCCACATGGCTAGGGGTGTAAATGGATATTCGAAAATTCGATTACCGTCCGCATCCGAATCCGTTTAAAGAGAATATTATCCGGATCCGTTTCAAGCGGATATTATCCGAATCTGTGTATGAGATATCCGGCTCTAAGCGGATGCGAATCTGATAAATGGTATATCCGATCCGTTTAACATCCGAATCCGAGAAGTAAATTTTATTTATTTATTATTAATAATATCATTAATATTTATTCTTAGTAATGACACACCATCTTTTGTTTCTAAAAGAAAAGTGAATTTTCTTTTTAGAAGTTTCACATGGCGTCTTTATGAAGCAACAAATGTGGGCTGTAGGATGAAAGAGACAAATGGGTGGTGGTGATTGAAAGAAGATGTCATAGTTTCTAGAGAATTCTAAAGCAAAAGGCCATCTAGGTCATTGATGGTAAATGGATGGCTCAGATCAATTTTCCAACTTATGGTTATATAAAAACCTAAAATGCAATTAAAAGAGGGGACTTCTAAGGTTTACAAAGAGAAGTAAGAGAGAGGAGAAATGAGGAGGCTGAGACACCATCTTCGGCATTCCTTGGTGCCTCCAACCCACCAAAATCCACCGCCGCCCCTCTCCACCTTCTCACCGCCACCTCCATCACTGCCAGTCACCTCAATCTTTAACCCAATCCCCATCTCCATCCCCATTTCTCTTCATCTTCCACAATCAGCACTCCCACTTCCCCTGTTCAAAATAGCCCAAACCCATTCCATCATATACAAAAAAAAAAAAACCCAAAAACCACTTCCAACACTATGATCTATCCCCATCGCCTCTCTCTCTGCCTTTGTTTTAAAAGGAAGAAGATGATCTCATATATTTTAGTTTGAGAGTTAATTTTGTGAAGAGAAAGTAGAGGTTTGGTTTTAGGGTTTGGAAAATTCATTCGAGGGGTAAGAAGGAGAAGAAAGATAAAGTGCTGGAATAAAATGTTTGAATTTATTGGATAAACGGATACGGATAATATCCGAATTCGAATAATATCCGGCGGATACGAATTCGGTAATAGATATTAAATATCCGTCAAATTCGAATCTGAATCCGAATTCGGATAGTCTATACTGTAATCGAATTCGGATATAGCCATATCCGATTCGAATTCGATCCGTTTACACCCCTACACATGGCCCAAATCCCCACTAGTAACTGTAATTCCACCTCCTATACTACGCATCTTTCATACCCTTATTTTATTCTATTATTTGGCTAATATCAGTCGATATTTTCTCGAGAAATTATGTAAATGAATGATTAAGCAATTGATCCCCTTATTGGAGTCCAACGTCGGCACATTAGAAACTGGGCAATTCTACCTTATTAAAATGACCAAAATAAATCTATCTCATAGAAATTGGTCAAAATGCCTTGAGTGATGAAAAAAAAGAGGGAAAAAAAAAGGCAATGATAAATTCGCACCCCTGTAACATGAATTGACGTTAAAAAGCATTAAAAGTCTCTCACACACCCTCCTTTCATTCAAGGTGTGCGAATTATCCTTCAAGGGGTGCGAATTTATCATCACCCAAAAAAAATACTATCTTATAAAAATACGACCAAATACACCTAGCTCAAAGTTAATGAACAAACTGCCTTTACCTCAAAAAAGAAAGGATCAATTACTGTTGCATGCTGGACAGTTGAAAAAATGACGAAAAAATGTTGAGTTTTGAAAAAACACGAACAAATGCTACTTTATTAAAAAAAGGATTTTTAGGACGAAAATACCCCTCAACTTACTTTTATCTTTCTCTTCTTGGTTTTACATTTTACTCTTTTACTTGCAGGTTTTACTCCGACGCATTTGTGTGAAACGGCCTCATTTTCCGGTGATAGAAGCCTTCTTCTCCGGCGAAACATCGTCATTTCTCCGGCAAAACATCGTCATTTCTCCGGCACATGCCCATTTGTCTTGAGAGGGTCGAAGTGCTTCTTCTCCGGCGAAACCTACTCTTTTCTCCGGCAATACGTAACATGGTAAGCCTGAAATCTCATTCTCCCTCTCTCTATATTTCTATTTTTTTTTCAAAACTCCATCTAACATCATCTCCTTCTCTCTCTCTCTCTCTCTCTCATTTTTTAGGGTATTGAAAGGTTTTTTTTGCTTGAAATGCACAAAATTGGACCCATCAGCCTTCTGCCTAGTCAAATCTTTCTCAAAAAAGGTTTCGAGATCTCCCCATCTTTTTTTCAATGCAAAAACAGGTACTCGAAGCGAAAACAGGATATTCGAAGCCGAAATTTACTTGGTCGAAGCCAAAAATCACTTGGTCGAAGTGAAAAATGTGTTTCCTGTAACATTCGCCGTTGTGTTTTTCGCTTCGATTAAATTTTTTTAGGCTTCGAATAACTGGTTTTTTTGCTTCGACTAACATGTTTTTTGCTGCGACTAAAACTTTTGAATTCCAGTAACATTTGGAACTTTTTTGTTGGCTTCGACTATCACGTTTTGGGGCTTCGACAAACTTCTTTTTTCGCTTTGACTAACACGTTTTGGCTTCGACTAAATTTTTTTTATCTTCAACTTCTTTTTTTGGCTTCAACTAACTTTTTATTTGCTTCAAGTAACTTTTTTTGCCTTTGAGTAATTTGTTTTTTGGCATCGACTAGTTTTTTGGCTTAAGAAATTTTTTTTTTGCCTTTCACTATAATTTTTTTTTGGCTTCGACTATCATTTTTGGCTTTTAGTAACTTTTTTTTGGCTTCAACTAGTATTTTTTGGGCTTCAACAATCATTTCTACCTTCAAATAACCTATCGATTTTCTGGCTTTCAGCTATCGATTTTGGATCCGAGTTACATTTTTTTAGCTTCAAGTAACCTATTTTTTGGCCAAACAGTATAAGAGGTGGGTTTCTCCCCAAACCCACATAATCAAAAGCCACAAATACACTGATATTAATTTCCTTTTATAGAAGCAAAAAGACATCAGCATGAGAAACCTAATAAAAGAAAGTGCCAAATGTCTAGATGAATGAGAAGATTATAAACCCTAAAGACTTACAAAGATAATGAGATTTTGGATATTTGGAGGAGGAAAAAGAAAATGAGAAAGGGGCATCTCTAGAGAACTCTTTCTACCCTCTCAAGACAAATGGGCATATGCCGGAGAAATGACGATGTTTCGCCGGAGAAGAAGGCTTCTATCGCCGGAAAATGAGGTCGTTTCACACAAATGCGTCGGAGTAAAACCTGCAAGTAAAAGAGTAAAAGGTAAAACCAAGAAGAGAAAGATAAAAATAAGTTGAGGGGTATTTTCGTCCTAAAAAGTCTTTTTTTAATAAAGTAGCATTTCTTAGTGTTTTTTCAAAACTCAACATTTTCTCGTCATTTTTTCAACTCTCCAGCATGTAACAGTAATTGATCCAAAAAGAAAATGTCCAAAATACACTATCCCATGAAAAAGCCCAAACCTATCCCTATCTCATGGAAAAGGGGAATGATATGCCCCCACTCCTCTTTGACGGATAAAATCCAACCCCCCCCCCCCGGCACGCCTCTCTAACGTTATTTGTTAGTTTTTAGAGTCAAAGAAAAACATTAAAGGGGATGGCACACAAGTTGTGGTACGTGGGACCAAAATCATGTATATCTCTCCATAAGATCCCCCGAATCATTATTCTCCTTCCTATATGTGTGGTACGTGGCACTCATTAACATCACATCTTAGCAATGATTGATTTATTTGTGAGCTCAAAATTTTAAGAAGAATGCTAAAGTGAAGGGTGCGCTTGTAAAAACCAGCTGTAAGGGTGCCGCCATTAGCTCCACATCAGCAAAGTGTGTTAATTATTTCTTTACTTTTGCATTTTTCAATGCTATTATAAATACACTTTGATGACGTTGATCCAATGGGGGCTCTCCTTCGCGGATTCTTGAAAGGGTTTTTTGTAGATGAAGTCTTCTACTTTGCTCGTGATTCTTGAAAGGGGTTTTTTTGCAAATGAAGTCTTCTACTTTGCTTTATTTGCCAAAAAAGAGTCTTCTACTTCCACAATTTGCAAATAGAATCATCACTTTTACGTAGATTTTGCAGAGGTCATGCCATCAATTTATGACCAAAATACCCAAGGTAGATTTTTTTTACTCTTAACAAGCCCAAAATATCCTTTCAATGATGAAAATTTTCTTTTAAAAAGACCATAATACCCATGATGCTTACGGATATGTTTTGATAGGGCAGCTCACACCAAGTCAACTCAAACCCATTCATCAGGTCGGGCCCACCAATTTGTCTTATATTTTTATGGGGTAGAGCCCATGTATAGGGTAGGATTCACAAGTTTACAGCTTATGTTGTGATAGGGTGGGCTCATTTTTTTAACACCTATGCATACCATAGGCTATGATTGGGTAGGTCCCATGATCTCCACCCGATAAAAACTCTAGGAAAAACTCAAAGACAAAAATTCTAAGAGTTTATACGGTCGGGCACCATATAAAAACTCTAATAATGCTAGTATATACAGAAGGAATTTTGGTCTTTTTATAAGGTAGTTTGTCTTTTTAAATACAAGGGCATTTTGGTCTTTTTATTAGAAAAGAAATCTATCATGGGCATTTTGGTCACCGGCTAATGACATGACCTGATTTGCAAAATTAACTCAAACGTTACGACTGTATTTGCAAATTTTCAAACAAGAAGACTCATTTTGCAAATAAAACAAAAGAGAAGAAGAATCTTTTGCAAAAACCCCTTTTTGAAAAGGGTGCAAGGATGCCCTTCATTCCTCAAATTTTAATATTTCAATTTCAACCAAAGGAAAGTGTTCTTGAGCTATAGCTCTGATAAGCTTTTCTGAGCGTGTGACTTCACATTTTTGGGGGATCCAAAGCATTCATTTGGAAGGCTTTTTCATGAATAGGGTGTGTACTAAAAATCAGCCCTGTAGGATCATCCTAACCCTGGCATTTATGGAGGGAAAAAATGGGCAGAACATGGACACACACCCCTCCACCTTTGATTGAGTTAGGATGATCATACATGGCTGATTTTTGGTACACACCCTATCCGTGGAAAGGCCTTCTTAATGAATGCTTTGTTGTATTCCCCAAAAAATGTGAGGCCACATGTGTTTTTGAGCTATAGCTCAAATAAGCTCAGGAACGCTTTCCTCTTTCAACTATCTCTATTTTGAGTTATGCAAAATTCAAGGATACCCTCCAGTTTAGCAAAGGTGCCTCCATTGGATCCACCTCATGAAAATGCATTTATAATAGAGTTCATTTCATGTGCGTCGCGCTGCACAATAAAATGGTTCGTTGCCCTCTCACAGCCGTCCGATCGAACATACGGTCCGGATTATAAGGGTTAAAACCCATTACAAAAGGTAATCCAGTAACCCTCTTCTCTTGTTTATGTTTTTTAGCCCTAAAACCAGGGAAGAGACTATGTCAAATTCCTGCTAAAAAAGGACGCCATTTTCCAGTTAGGCCTATCCCTTGTCTCCTCTTTAGCACCACTTTCTTTCACTCTCATTGAAACCAATACAGCAGAGACACAGGGGTCGTAGAGTCTGCTAGAAAGGGTAATAGTAAGGAAAAGCTTTTTTTTTGCTTGGGAGAAGGCATGTTTCTCCTTCTATTCGTCTTCGTTGGGCGATTTGGATGGGCTTGGAGAGGCAGCACTGCCAAAGGCCATGGAGAAAAAAAATTTCATGTTGCCAAACATGGCTTAAAAGAAGAGATGGAGAATAATCATAGCAAAAATTTACTCTAATAATGCATACTAATAAAATAAAGAAAAAAAATTAACAAAAAAAAACCCCACCCAGACACGCTTTTATCTGTGAATTGATCATCAACCAAAGAAAGAAACGAAGCATTTCAATTGATGCCCGTATAAGTGATATCAATTATTTCCATGTTTTCATGTATAGTATGTGCGTAAGTCTTAAATACCATTATTTGGAAGCTGCAATACAAACATGCAGCAAAGAATTAAGATGAGATGAGGCAAAGACAAAATCAATAGACCCATTTGAATCCATTCTTTAGGAGAAGAATTCCCATGAAAAGAGCCTAGACGATAGAAAACTCCATCAGAATTGTTTTAGGGTCGCTCATGTCAGTCCAAAGTGGGTGGATGGATTGTCTTACGATTTGGGTGGAAATGAAAGAGATTAAGAGGAAGAGGAAGAGGAAGGTGAGATGGGGGGTTCAGATAAAGAAGAAAGCGTTTCTGCTGATTTCTTATCTCGCTCGGCCGGGATTTTCATATTGTTGCCATCAGCAGAAGAGATGAGCGAATTTGGTCGTGATTTTCTGTCCTAAAAAGCAGGGATGAGGACGAGTAGGTGGAGGGTTATGAACTTCTACAGGTTAGGCCTTAAAAGGCGGATTATTTACCTTTTTACCAGTATTACTAAGTTGCATTTAATATTACTCTTGACCGTCGAAGATATCGCACGGTACAACTTGGGCGGTGCACGTGAAACTGTCTCTTTATAATAGTAGGGGAAAAATATATAAGTAATAGAATAAATAATGCACTTTGATGATGTGGATCGAATGAGCCGCCCTTCAGTTTAGCAGTCCTCTATTTTTACCTAATAAAAAGTGAATAGAGTGTGCTGTTTTCTTGCATAATGATAGAGCCCGTTTCCCCCAAATTGCCTTTCACTTTCTTGGAATAGAAGGACATTCATCTCACCGACACAGATCTTTTTTAATGTCTCCCCTCCGCATGAAAGTTAGCAAAGGAGAGGTGAAACAGCCTCAAAATTATAACAATATTATCCAAAGAGACTCCTTATGTTTAAATGCAAACCAATGATTCGTGTTTTTAAGGGCAGTGATAAATCGAACCCCCATGTATCTTAAATCGACCCTCATATAGGGCTGTGCTTAGAAAGAGATATGGGGGTCGATTTATCATGTATTCCATTCTCGATGCTTCTTCCAAGCTCCCCCATGCCTAGGGGCGATGGCACATGAAAGGGAAGGGGGACAATTGCCCCCCTTAATTTTTGGGGAAAAAACATGAGGAAGTCTAGCCTTTCGGGACTTTATTGGCCAATAGGGAAGGGGGACAATATGAAGCTATTCAGGACTCTATTGGCCATAATGTGCCTTGCTAGCTTTCCCTTCTAAAACTACAATTAATACATCGGCAAAAAAAATTGCCCATCTCCTCTTGACTCTAAAACTGATAGGCTAGCATTGATTTTGAAATAAATCATTCTCTTAAATACCATCAATAGTATCCTAAATAGTCAGCATTTTCCTCACAATCCAAACCGTTGATTTGTTGCGCCCTTGCCCATAAAATCATCTCCATTGGATGATCCTAACTCTTCAATCTATAGATATTTCTAAATGTAATTTATCTACATATTAGAGGGTTAGGATCATCCTATGGAGATGATTTTTTCACCTGTGATTCCTAAATCAAAGTGTACTAATAGGACACACGCAGAATCTAATATTTGCACTCCATTTAATTGAAAGGTCTTAGATCCCTTGAGAGACATCTTTCAGAGAGGGAGATTATATGATGGCCGGTCATGTATGAGGGTGCAGCCCAGGCCCACATCAATTGGGTGATCCAAACCGTTCATTTGTTGGACCCTAATGTATATAAGATGTGCCCCAAAATATCTTCTCCATTGGATGATCCTAACCCTCCAATTTATGGAGGTTTAAAATTGACGGTACAATATAGAAATCTGCACATAACAGAGGGTGAGTCGGATGAACAGCATGGAGAAATTTTTTTGGGATACACCCTATCTACATCTACGTAAGACCCAAAAATTAATGGTTTGGATCAGCCAAACGATGCGGGGCGGCCACCATATATAATCTCATTAGAGAGGGGTTTTTTTTGTTGACTCAAATAAACCCCAAGAAGTTGACACGTGATCACATAGAAGTCTCAAGTAACTGTATTTACTCTGTCAATGCCTGTCAAGAATAACGCTATAAGGAGAAAGGCGCATTAAAGAATGGAGCAAGGCCGACTATTTTGACTGATTTTTTTGCCGATGTATTAATTGTAGTTAAAGAAGGGCAAACCAGCAAAGCGTATTATAGCCAATAGAATCCCGATTACAAAATAAGTTTAAAATTTTAATTTTACCATTTTTATATCCCTTCCTTATAAAAAATATCTTCTTCTCTTCCCAAGTGAGGGTCCATTCTAAAAAAATATGCCCCCTTTTAGGGATATAAAAGGGATATAACAATGAACATTTGAAGGTTTTTTTCGGAAAATATAATAGTGCTTTCATTTGTTTGGAGAAAAAAAATTACTATAACTTTTGCCCCCCCCACCCCATGCAAAATTTCTTGCATCGCCCTGCACCCTATCTACATTTGCGTAAGGCCCAAAAATTAATGGTTTGGATCAGCCAAACGATGCGGGGCGGCCACCATATATAATCTCGTTAGAGAGAGGGGGTTTTTTGTTGACTCAAATAAACCCCAACAAGTTGACACGTGATAACATAGAAGTCTCAAGTAACTATATTTACTCTATAAATACCCGTCAAGAATAACGCTATAACGAGAAAGGCGCATTAAAGAATGGAGCAAGGCCGACTATTTTGACCGATTTTTTTGCCGATGTATTAATCGTAGTTAGAGAAGGGCAAACCAGCAAAGCGTATTATGGCCAATAGAATCCCGATTACAAAATAAGTTTAAAATTTTAATTTTACTATTTTTATATCCCTTCCTTATAAAAAATATCTTCTTCTCTTCCCAAGTGAGGGTTTTTCCCTTCATTCTAAAAAAATATGCCCCCCTTTTAGGGATATAACAATGAACATTTGAGGGTTTTTTTTGGAAACTATAATAGTGCTTTCATTTGTTTGGAGAAAAAAAATTACTATAATTTTTGCCCCCTGTGCAAAATTTCTGGCATCGCCCCTGCTCATGCCTATTACATATTTACATCTCACACGGGCCCACAACACTCCCACATGCCACATGGCCCAAATCCTCACAAGTAATTCCACCCCCTCTACTACATACCCGCCACAATTTTAGGCATCAAAGAAAAAGTTATTTGATTTCCAACTCAAATTCAAATCCGAATCCTTAATTATCAGATGAATAGAATATACACCATACCTCTCTGTAAAGCTAAACAGCCTCAGTCCTCTCATATCAACAGCCTCCACTCCTCAAAACGCAAGTCATCACTAACAATGGAATAAAAACATCATACACAGACACGATGACCACCTTCTCTATCTCCCACCCCTTTAAAACCCATGTAAAATACGCTTTCGTCCTAATCCAAAGTCACCGATGCCGTCTTCGTATACTATAACTCCCGTATATTAAAATTAAAAAAAAAAAAAAAAAAAGTCTCTGTATTTTCTTCCTGTACACAAACCAATAAAAACCCTAAAATCAAGAGTCTTGAGTAGAAGAACGAGCTTTCAACGGCCTCTGAATTGGACCGTACGGCGTGCTAAATCCCACAATAACTGGATCGTTAACACACAAATGGAACGGTACCGGACTCTCTTTCGCATTCAAGCACTCTTCACATATAGGAACCCTAACCCTAACCGGCTGTGGAACTGCGAAATACATCTCCCTCTCCCTCTGCAAATTCTCCAGGAACCCTAACCCTAACTGGCCGTCGAACGGATAAATCTTATTTTCAGGCGGAAGGATTCTTTGGTAAGGATCGTCCGCTGGCAAAGGCAAGAAACCGTCGTTTTCAAGAATCTGAGGGGGTTTCAAGACGGCGTAAAAGAAACAATCCTTGTTGCGAACAATCGCGCGAAAGTTGGAATTCTCGTTGATCGGGATTATCCGATGAGGTTTTTGGAAGATGAGAAAGACGGTGATCTGGTGAGGAGAGATCCCGATCTTATGGCTTAGGAGTGTTTGGAATTCCATGAAACCGACGGTTGGATTGAGGTCGACATTGCCGATGTGGATCTCGTGCTGTCCGTCGGAGAATATGACTGGAAAAGAGGCGATCTTACCCATCCTCGAAGAATCTTGAGGGTTCCGGCAGAAACTTTTCTGACGGAAAGCAGAGTTTGGTGAGTGTTTCTAATGGTGAAGGCAATGGTAAGAACTGTATATATTTTAAGGCACTGGGGGTAGTTCGGGTAAAAAGAAATTATATTTCAGGAAAGAAGGGGGAGTTTCCGGGGGCAGGAGAGCTTGGGCGGGAAGTTACTAAAGAGGGATAACAAATAACGACGCAATTACCAAAATAGCCTTATCATTTACATAATTGACCCACGCGCCTCGTTATTTATTAACTATCATAGGAAATTAGGAATAGGCCCTTCAGTATCTCATACTGCCACCATAATTTTAGACATTTTTTGCAAACGTTAGAGTGGGGCTTTTTTTTCAGTGTTTTGCACCCTTTTCTCTCCCTGACCGACACCTAAACCACCCAAAACCGAAATGGTCATTTATTTCGGCCGAAATTTCGGATCGAAATTTCAGTTTTTCCGAAATTTGACACAGAAAATCTTTTTTTTTTAAATATTAATTTAATATTTCACCAAAATTTCGGCCGAAATTTAATAATGAATAAAATATTGTTTTCAGCTTTTGTACTAGATTTCGACAGAAATTTCAAAATTTCAAGGCCCGAAACCGGTACTGAAACTGAAATTTTAAACCTTGGTTCTAAGACACCTTTATTCAACAAAACTCAATTATTGGAGATAAAGCACTGACTGATCTTATAGAATGATAACTAAACACAAGGAGACTCATCATTCTACCTTCTAATAATGCTCAGAATGTTCCATTAGATCTTAATGTTTCTCCCATTTGGAAGATCCCCATCCAGCTTCAAAACCTCAACGCTCCACCAAACATGAACATATTATGTAGAGGGTTCTTAGGAATGCACTGAGACAGATGAGTTCCTTGAAGAGTTCTTGATTTACATTTAAGCATGGTATGCGTGTTCAGTAATTGTTTCCTCTGAGAGGATAATAGTGTCATAAACATAATAGAGGTGGGTCACCAATTACCATTTTTCCTTCAAGAAGGTGAGAGTCCCCAAGCGCAGTTGAATAACCATACTGGTCAGAAATGCTTGACATCTTTACACCTTTCACTTGCCCAGTCCGTTGAAATCACTTCCCCTGGATTACCAAACCTGCTTTGTACTTTGTCTAGTCTGAACTCAGTGATAATGAAATTGCATATGATATCAGGAAGCCCTCACCAATTTGGCAGCATGATAATGGCTTGTTTTCTCCATTCCCTATCTCTGGAACAGCATGCAGGAACAGGTTTGACAATGTTATGCTATTATGTTATTACAGTGTGTGTTTTTATGTAAAATGCAAGCAGTAAAAGAATTGAAAAACAATCAAATAGTCTGATTTGGAACCTGATGTTTCAACTTTCAAGTTGCTTGGAAAATTTTCAGAGGACAGAAGGATACCGATTTGTGACATTTTGCATTTTGCTAAGTGTTTTGATGGATTTCAGGATCTTGCAATCGTTGTATCATTGTATGCATTTCAGATAACGATCTCAACCCACATACTAACATAAGAAGAAAATACTTTATTGATATGCTTAAATCCAAGAATTCATAATTTCTATAGGGGCCCGTTTGGATGCCTCCCATTTTGTATTTGGATTTGGAATTGAGTTTTGAATACTAATTGAATAGACCCGCCAGCTCATGTAGAGGAGACAGAGAGGGAAGAGGGTACTTCCTAATGGAGGGGAGAGGTTGAGGAGCAAAGAGGGTGAAGGAAACTCCCAGATCTGTGGATTTTCAATTTCTTATTTCCACAGCAAACTTAGAAATCTGATTTTTTTCACTGTCAGCTGCTGAAATAGAAATCCAAGAATCTGATCCGATACAAATTACAGTGCAAAAAGGGCTGCAAATGTGAGAAATCCAAATCAAAATCTTCTCGGCATCCAAACGGGCCCTAGATGGGTACCATAATCAGTCATTCTAAGAATTACAGACTGATTTACCTAGGAGTTCTGCATACTGGTCTGATAAACCAAGAAAGATTTGGTACCACAGTAGTTGGATGCCAATGCCTTTCCAGCAGAAGTTGGGCCAGAGAATGCACATTGGGATGGTTGTAAAATATAACCCTTGCAGAAACTCTTCCTGAAAAGATAATGAGGAAAAAATAGAGTGGAAATTGGTGAATTCGGTATCAGAAGCAAATAACTGGCATGCCATATATGATTACTTACTAGAAACAAAATAAAGCCCAATAGAGATGATGACTAGTGCTAACCACATGTTCTCAGTAAATTCATCAAAATCAATGATCAATTACACAAGGGCCACACAGCTACCTTGCAGAATCCAATAATCGTGTGGCAATACGGTTTCTTCTGTTGGAGGGCACAACCCAAATGGCTCTAATGCCACAAATGGCTGTCACAGCTTCCTTGCCACAGAGGATAGCTCCGCTAGCATCCTTCTCAGGACCATTCACAGAGGGGGCCTTTCTTGTGACTTCCCTTTTAAAACTCACCGCCCCGATTTGGAGTGCGGTTGAATTTGATTTAGCTGCCTTTGCATTGGTACCATCTGAGATGGTTAGAGTTGATTTGATTGTCGTTGCACCAGTGCTATCTGACCTTGTACAAGACATTGGACTTGCAACAACCCTGTGGGCAGTTCTTATTGGTTCCACAACAAGGCATCCAATAATCTTCTGACTGGAGATGAACAGATAAACCTGCAAGAGATAGAGCCATTGACTCAAGATTCTTTTTTTAAGTTATACTCCAAGGAAAATAGTAAAATATGCAACCTTGCAGAGCTTATGAAGCCATCCATCACTTAAGCCAAGTTCCCTCTCCATTATCTTCAGAACCTCTTCAACCTGCTAACATGAGGAGGTTACCGATTAAATACTAAGAAACCATGCCATACAGAGTGCCTACACAATTCAAAAATGAGAACAGAATTGGAACCTTATTTCTGTGGGAAGGTGGGTCACCATCTAAAACCAAAATGATACGGTCCCGTCACTCCGAGGCACAGAGACGACCCTCTCATTGCGCCAACCCTGTAGGCATGTCAATAATAAAATTCAAAGAAAAAAGAGAAATACGATTCAAATAATAGATCAAAAAAGAACCTTGAATTGCATCCCTTGATAGCAATTCTTGTGGAATGCCTTGTGAACCTTTTCATTGTTTTCATCTCCACGAGCATACTTTAAACCACATACTGAGCAGCTGTGGAGAAGGAAATCAGATTGCCCCAACGCCAAATGATACTGAGCGTAACTTCTCTTCTTATTTAGGATTCTGCCAGTGGATGGTGAATTTGTAGGACAATTTAGTGATTTACCAAATGACCATCTGATTTTGAAACAGAAGCTGTTATTGACTCCCTCATTTGCTCTTCATGCTCTTCACATGTGTTTCCATCATCACTGTCCAAAGCAGAAAGAAAGAATGCAAATCACACAAATGATAGAAAACTAGAAAAAAAGAAAAAGGGAAGCCCTATTCTGGTTTTGCAATTAAATCTCTAGTTCAATAAGACTTAATTTCATGAAATTAAAAAGCAGGGTTGAGATAATCTAGAAAGACCTGATCCTTAATTTGTAAAGTAAAATCATAGTTTCATAAGATTTAAACAGATGGGTTGAAATAGGAAAAGCAAATAGATTTGCCAAAAATGCAATACCTGATGGAATTGGTCTTTGGGGTCCGACGCTTGTAAGTCACTAGAAATTCCTGTTCCTTCAAATCTGAAAGCACAGCAGCTTCTTCAACATGATCGAAAAGCCAATGTGGGTCAGGGTTTTTGGATGAGGAAGGCTTGAAGAAAGCACTGATCTTCGCCTGCATCGATAAGCTTCGAAAGGTTTTCTCACAGGTTTTGTGAGGCCTTAGGTTTTCCAAAAATGGTTGCCTGATAGAGAATTCTCTCCAGTTGTAGAAAGAGAGCTACGAGCAATGTGAGGGGCATTTCTGTCTAACAGGATCAAGGCTCAGGTCAATTTTCTTGGTTAGTTGCATAACAAACACCATATAACTCCTTCGGAAATTAAGTCCATTTCCAACAAAGCTATCTAGTAATCAAGCAACCCTCAAGGGGTCGTTTGGATGTGGGTAATTCAATTACAGAGTAAAATTAAATTCACCAGAATTAGTTTTGAGAGGAAATGAATATACAGTGAAATCAATTCACACTGCTTTGATGGCATCCTTCATTTTTACGGCAATCTAATTACATTGTAACAAGTGGTGTTTAGCAATTGCAGTGAATATTTTTTTTAAATTATATGACCTAGTAAACCAAACTATTCAAATATCATACTTTAGGAAAATTAACCATCAAAATATCATATTCTCACATCTCAATAACCATCAAGATCTTTTAAGTAAGAAATAATTAAAAGCCACTTTGCCATAGAAGTCCAAGTTAAGTACTCCAACAATGTCCATATTTTCTCTTATCTTTATATTTTCGATTACGAAAAAACAAAGGGTTCATATTAAGAACATATAAAGGCGAGCAAATCCAGCTTTACAGAGGCTGAGGCTTCAGCTCATCTTCTAATCCTTATAACAATTGACACATTGTAATTTTTTTTTTGTTCAAGTGTACCTATCACTAAGCTCTTCTGCTATTCCGTCTGTTAGGTCTAAAATCGGTAACAGATATGGCAGTGACGTAAGAGCTAAGCTTGTGGACCCGAGGAGCTGAGGTGAAGGAGCGGAGCCCTGCACAAGAGCAAACGAGGTCACAAGACCAACCCGGAGTCGTTACTCCGGACAGGCCCTTCGACACTCAAGTCAGTACGAGCAGGAGTGCAGAGCCGGTTTTTTAAGACTGATAGTTCAAAAGTTATTACCCTGAGATCTGAGCCCTGAAAGGCCTTTTATAGAAGGGGACCTGGGGTGGTTGGATTACCTACCCCAGGACAGGTGTCGGACCCTCTGTGGGTTTAGGTTCACCCACTAATTAGGCAATTACCAAATTACCCCTGTGCAGCAGTTGGGCTTGCAGTGGGCCCTTCTGGGGCCACGTGTCGAAAGCTCATTAGATACTGGCATTTTTTGGGTGATGTGTACCGAGCAACTAACAAGATGGTTGAAATCCTACTCAGTGAATAAGAAGAAAAACTACAAATTCCTTTCACAAACGAGAGTGTGCCATGTTGTTTTGGGTTGAGGTATACCTAGCACCAAACCTAATGTATCTCTTCTCATTGTCAATGTTAAAAAGTTCAAGATTACCTTAAAAGGAAAAGCATAGAAACTAACCCTTACAATCCATGGTTAAACTTTAGAGGGTGCTATAGAACTACACAATAAAATGCCTCAAGTTGTAGCAGGCCAAATTTGATTGTTGAACCAGAAAAGAGGATGGTAATAAATAATACATATTTTAGACTTACAAAATGCCCAAATACCTACAATTCATCCATGGAAAAAAGGAAAAACAGAGAAAGCTACAATAGCAGAAAACATACCCTGATGAACTTATGAAGCGAACGGTGAGTAGGGGCCGAGGCGGGTTTTTCTATAGAGAGAGAGACTGATAAATCCAAAAAACTGGGCGGGAATAGTTTGAACATTTAAGCAAAGTACCAAAAAGAAACATGGTTCTTTACCACATAAAAAATAAATATTCAATGGAAGAAATTTCCAAGGTCTAGTAAGTAGTAACTGTAGTCATGGTTTTAAATTTCGACCGAAATCCGAAACCGAAATTTACCGAAATTTCATTTTTCGCCGTTTATTTCGATTAAATGCCATTATTTATTTATTTTTTTAAAATGTTACAAAATTTCGGCCGAAATTTCAAACCAAATTACGAAATTTTGGATTTCGATTTCGCCGAATTCTCGGTTTTCGGTGGGGTCCGAAACGGTTACAGAAACCGAAATTTTAAACCATGATTGTAGTAAGTTGCTATTTTTCTAGAAATATCCAAATTTTAACCCATTTTCCATGAAAAAAATTTCTAAGATATTTTCCTTGCATCAATGCATCCTAAGAGGCATGGTACCCTGATACGAATATGCATTTATACGGGCATCCCATACTATAATATGAGATAAGAGTATAAGACACAAGAATTTATAAATAAAATATTATAAAATTTAATATAATAGCATAACAAGATATTTAAAAATAAAATAGCATAAAATTTAATTATACTAAACTTAGAAGAAAGAGCTAATACTAATTTCAAAATGACAACTAGAAGGCTCACATTTTTTTAATTTTTAATTCCATTTATGTGACACTAACAAGCCAGAAGAATTATAGCTAAGTTGAAGAAAGTGACACATATTTCAAACATTATAATTAGTTTGACCAACATAAATTCATAAAGATAATGAGATGAAGTCACCTTGTCTTTTGTTACTTAATCAGCTGTCAAAGGCTATTAAAATTACTGAAAAGCTATCAACAGCCAATTAAAAAAGAAAAGACAAGGTGAGTTCGTCTTATTATCAAGACATGGTAATGCAAATATCATTACCCATTAATAGAATAACCTGAGTATTGGTATTGCAGCATGTTGGACATGGTATGTTAGACGAGTATCAAATTAAAAATAGCTACTGTTTCAATTAGGCTTTTTTTTGTGAAAATTTGATCTTAAATCAATTTCCTTAGAAATCTATTTCAATAGGAACATATTTACTTACTTGCATCCAAACACCTTCTAAATGTCTGATTTCTTCAATATATTGGACCTCAACCTATACTAAGAAACCAGATATCACATGATCTCTCTATCGGCAAAGAGAAGAACTATGCTAAAAATTTGGGTTCAGTTATTTTTGTGGTGATTTTTAAAAATTTTTTTAGGATTTGAAGATGGATTCTGAAGAGCTTCTATTGTGTATCACCACGGACTCAACTCAATTAAATTGTATTCGATTTGAATTTGGGAAAGAAAATCAAGAGAAAACCAAAGATTTCCAATATAAGAATAGAAACAAACTCTGAGTTAGATTAGGAGTTAGAGAGATTAGAATAAGAGTTACAAGAGTTTTCTATATGTTTTCTTGTTAATCACACTATTTAAGGAGTTCATAATTCATGGTTGTTTGATCATTCCCGAATCAAATGGACGGGAGTTTCGAAGTTGAAGGGGATTAAGGGAACGCTATATTGTGGGCTAAGGGTATTAGTGATGGTCGGTAGAGATTAGCAAAATTCATTGATAAGCTTAGGGACTTGAGCAAGAGCTGTACTCTTTATTTTCTCTTGATTCCTAGAAATGCTAATGATTTGGCTGATCGTTTAGGCCCTGTTCGTTTTATATTGTGCCCACCAATTATGAGCTCCATACCGATTATTGGAATCAATCTAAAAAGAACAGGACCTTAGCAAAATCAGGTGCATCTAGAGAATCTTTGTTTATAGTGTTGGGGTTCCACGCAAAAGCAAATAGTCCGACATCAGATAAAGTGAAATGGATGTGGTTGGGTTATAAGAGAATGGCCACCCTCCCTTTAACGGCTAGCTTTTAAGGGTGAGTTCTACCCTCAATCTTTGCACAATGATGCGCACTCGTAACTCGTTTTCTGTTTGTTTTGAAGTTGTTTATTTTGTCGTGATAGTAGGGAAGACCCAATAGTTTGACCTTCAACTAAAAGGGATATTCAACTACTTCAACTAGAATTCAAAAAATTATGAAATTTTTGTTATTTAGTCACGAAACTTGTGAAAATCAGTCCCTATATCCATATCAAGAACCTGGACTGCTTCAGATCCTATATTAGCTACCAGGAAATAAACTAGGTCACCACCCTTTACCTAAAAATATCATTGATTTTAATATTTCATGGATGTCTGTTTATGTCCTGCAGGTTGGGGAACAAAGCCAACCCCGCTGATTTTGTTGATAGTATAAAACTCAACACTCCACTTAGGTAGATGGCAAGACAAGTATAGCATAAGGATTTATGCACTTGAGAAGGCCATTTATGGATTACAGAAGAAGCTTTGAAGCTCTTGAAACGTACTATAAATGTGCCCTCATGGACCACAAAAACCCACTATAAATCTGTACTTAGCAAGGCATAGAAGAAGATCTAAGCAAAGCCAAGCTTAGAAACTTCATTAGCAACATTGCTGGGCAGATGCAACAGAGTCAAAATAAATATTTCAAGGACTGAAAGTGTGGTCTCTGTAAAAGGAGCAATTACAGATACAAATTGTATATGAAACTAGATGAATATAACTTCAATAAAAACTACTCAAAGAAATGCTCAGACGACTTGTGCTAAGATTATCAAATAAGGATTTAATTTTTTTTCATGAGGCTTCCAGGTATCATCAAGAGACGAGCGGATTAAATTGATTTTCATGAGGCATCCATATTCATTTCTTCAAACCTTAAAAATGGTGAAACCGATTTCAAAGATTACTGGAAGTTTCAGAAACCATACAATATATCCTGATGAAAGTTGCTTATACTGTTATACATTTTGAAAATATGTGACTTTAACAGTCCTACCAACCAAAAGAAAAAAGAAAAAGAAATTCATGATTTCAACTTCAAAGAAGTGAACACCTCTCACTCTATTACACAACTTGAACTCTCAGCTCTCAGCTCTCAGCTGATATCTATGGTTTTAGAAATCTTCAGTATCTGATCAACAACAAGGCCTGCAACCACCTCAGGTGAGAATCTCCGGATCATATCCTCCCTAGCCTTCATCCCTTTCCTTCTAGCCTCCTCAGGATTGTTCACGACATGCCTCATCAAAACCCTCAACTTATCCACAGAGGGCTCAGCCCAAAGATGACCCTCAAATGGCCCTTCTGTCACTTTGCTCATTCGATCCACGGGCAACGGGTAACCATTCTCCTCAGTCAAATACTCAGTTGGACCTGACCAGTTTGTAGCAATCACCGGCACCGACATTGCCATGGCCTCTACTATAGGCCTACCCCAACCTTCCCCTCTCGTCGGAAGAACAAACGCATTAGCAGATTTGTACAGTCTAGGTAGATCAACTTGAGCCACATGAGTATCAATCACATAGACTGGTGCCCATCCATTAACAGACTCCACTATGCCAGAATCTTCAACAAACTTCATAATCTTACTCCCAAAATCTCTATCAGAGTGATAAGGATTTGTCAGTAGATACAAACCAACCCCATCACTCTTTGAGAATTCTTTCAAATATGATCTCAACAATACATCCCACCCCTTCCTATATTCCCACTTAAAAACACTCAGAAAAACAAACTCTTTCCTCTCATTCTGAATTCCAGAGCCTAAAATTGGTTTAGCAGATAAAAGATCCAAGGGCTTATACTTTGATGGATCGAAAAACTTAACATCAACAGGTTGGACTACTTTTAAAACTTTTGATGGTTCAACACCACTTTGGACGAACGTCGATACATGAAAATCGGTAGGAACCCAAATCGAATCCATCTGATTACAGCGCTTGGTGTGTTCTGGATTGAGTCTATCAGTCTCAAACATGGTTCGACCGATGACAAACATCGGCTCTTCATAACCAGTAGGTGGGCAAGGTAGGGTTTGAAACAGAGGTGGATACCAAGCTCCTGGTTCACTATGACATATCACAATAGTCTCATTTAACATACATTTTGTATTGTAAAGCTTATAAGCCAAATTCTTGGTTTTTTCAGGCAAACCATTCCAGAATTCTAGGGTTTCTTGATCCCCATGTTGCTCAATCATCAACCTAATTCTAGGGTTTTCTGAGTTTTCATCTAAAGCTGTCACATAAGACCAAGCTTCTGAAGAATACCCACCTCCAGAAAGGAATGGAGCCATCCATAAAACACAGTAAGGGAATGTGGATATGGGTTTTAGGGTTTCTCTTTTTTGTTGGGTTGTTGAGAAAAATTGTGAGAGTCTGTGTAGTGGGGGTCTTAGAGGGCGTGATAATATGATTGATTTCAGAGATTTGAGGCTATAATATCTTGTGTCGGTGATTTTGAAAGACAGGGCTAGAAAGACAACCAAAAGAGCTGAAACTCGAAATGCAAAGGCCTTCCATTTAAAGATCATGGGCCGATTTTGATTGACTTGAGATGGAATTGGGGGTTCTGGGTTTTCTTGTGGATGCATGGTAGTGGGTAAAAAAAGCAGTTTAGATTGTAGTCACGAGAAATTCAGTTCAGTTTCATTCCATGGAAAAGATAATCTTCATAAGAAATAACGAGAGAGAGAGAGAGAGAGAGAGAGAGAGAGAGAGAGAGAGAGATTATTTTCACCTTTTGTTGAAAGAAACGGGAAGGGAGATGAGGAGAAATTTCTTTCTGAAGAAAAGCAAGATCTCTCGAGAAGCAGAAGGATTTCTATGGTGGGGCTGAAAAGAAGGTTTCAGTAGTCCACGGGACTTTGCAACTGGTTGGAAATTGAAGTCAATTTCTATGGGCGCCTTCAATTTCCTTGTTTTAATTCTAAAGAACATATGGCGTGGTTTATGAGCTCAAGCTCAAATAGCTTATCTCAGATTCTCAGCTAGCCACTATAAATACGCCATCTCTCATTCTGGTTGAGGGAGAATATTCTATGTTGATTCCGATTCCTAATTCCGGCAATCAAACGAATTTTAATCCCCTAGGTAGAGCTCCTCCTAAAAAATATATAAGTAAGCTTTTTAAAATAAGATAAAAGAAAAAGGCTACTGATATTCGCACTATCATGTTTTGATAATCACATGAACCGACCTTGTCTTTTACAATTTAACTAGCTGTCATCCCCCAAAATGCTCTCAGAAGCTACTTAAAAAGGGAAAGATAGGGTGAGTTAGTACAGTTATCAAAACAGAGTAGTGCCCCTATCAGTAGCCAAGAAAACTTACTTGAAACACAGAAGGTAGGAAACTATATATTTAATTTAATATTATCAAACCAAACTCAAGATTCAAATACAAAAGCAACTCAACCAAACTATCTTTCCTTTGTATAATTACAAACCTCTTCATAAACATTTCATATATAGTAATCCAATCCAAATGCTCACTTGCCTTCAATATAACTCATATCAAATCTAGCGGAATCCCTTTCTCAGAAAATCTCCCCTGTCGTGTACATGGGTTGCTTTCGGACTGTCTACTTTGCGTCCAACTTTCTGCTTTGGTTTTCCATCAGAGTTCTCAGTACCATTGGACCGGACGGAAAATGTATCAAGAAATTGCTCACTTACATCCCAATTGAAGCTATTTGTGATGTCTTGCAATGGCCATTTATCCATCAAAGTATTGCTGCCAGGGTTCATCACTTGTGAAAGTTGGAGCATCGAATTTCCACCTTCTTTGATGCTTGATCCAGTGTCCATTTCAGTTTTTGCTTCTGTACTCTGAGCTGATAGATACAGAGCTGGGAAATGGGAAATGGGAAATGGGAGATATTTAAAGCCATTTTGCTAAGTGACTGGAATTTTATCTGTTATTTCAGAAAAAAGGGAAGATCGGCTTATGATGGAGTCCAACACAATGTCGTAATTAAAGGAATGAGGGTCTTGATTGGGGGCCACTATCTGCAATGATGAAAAGAGGGTTATGTTCCCTCCTCTGAATACGTGTTCTCACTTCTATTCAAATTCAAACTTGGGTGAAGCAACGGTAACTTGTCAAAAGGTCATAGCCAGCAAGGTTGCCTCTAATAAAGGCCCTGTTTGGATTGCAGGAATTTTCTGGAAAAGTTTTGAAAGGAAAAATATTTTTAAAAGTTCGAACCTTTTTATTCACATGAAAAAAATATAAGAGGAACCTTCAATTTATGATGATATCCCTCTAAATTAACCATAATTATATAATTTTCCTCTAAGTAGTGCAAAGAAAAAAATTGAAATGTTTTTCTTGCAATCAAAACAGGGTCAACAAAAAAGAATAGGAAATTATAATATCATCAATCAATAGAAAGTAAGTTTAAGTATCAGCCGCATGATTCTATCATTCATTTTTATACTAATAAATTAGAGTTGCATATAATATATCATGGATTAAATAGGAAAATGATCAAGGGCAAGCAATCCTCTTTAGATGTGGATGCATGAAGACCAACATATTTACAGTAAATGTCACTTCCTATTCACCTTTATTTCTCTGATTCTGCACTTCCAGCTCAGGAAGAAATCAGAAGCAGGACTGTACGCCGTTACATAAGTTTAATAGTAAAAATCCATAAACAAGCCCAATAGATATATATTAACGGTATAGATCGGTAAGAACCCGAGAAGATCAACACAGGAACACCTGTTACTCCCAATAGATATATTAAGCTGAATGTAGAGCATAGTCCAACTGCCTCTAGAGCTTGCTCAAGGGGCGACTCAAGGTTGCTTCGATTGCTCCATGTGGCTCGCTTGTTGGTAAATAGACATCATCAGCAAACTGCAATGCTCACAAACATTGTACTCTTAAATAGGTCAGATGTTTCAGCTGAAACAGTTCCGTAGAGTGTAGAGCCATCACTACTGAACTTGAAAGCTCGGGAAACAAGTACTCGTAAATGGATAAGCACTACTTAAAGAAGCTTCAAAATTCACAAAATTATCCCCATTACACGCCTGAATTTTTTATTCAGTAGAATCAAACACCTTTTATTTCTAAAAACTATGATTAGAGAACAAACAGGCATGATCGTAATATTTTACCTATCAATTTGCTAGGAGGCTGCTGATTTAGTAGATGTCTGGTTTATTGATTCAAGAAAAATATTGGACTCTTTACCTTTGTACTATTGCTTCAAGAAATATCCAAATTTGTACAAGCATCAACTGAATTTTAACAAATAATATAACACTTTAAAAAAACAACTTGTTCCCCAGATATCTTTAAAAAACTACTTCCAGTAAATGGATGGTTCTATTCTTTGGGAAACATGGCAAAATAATACTACTGAAAAACAGGAAAATGGCAATTTTTAGAAATCAACAAGTTCTTTCATTCGGTTTTTCCCCCAGTATTTCCTTTTGATCATTTGCCTGGGAAAACTTCACAATGTCAAAATTAAAAGCAGTAATAAATGGCTCCTACCTTCACCATTGTTGGATTATCCTTACTAGCCAGATTTACTGGTAAGAAATGGATGTTCGGCATTTTAAGTTGGATCGATGCTATGCCTGGGAACCTGAAAATATCATGGTCAAAGTACGTAAGTTCGTAACACCATTGAATGCAAACCTACACATTACACATGAAAATTAATGGGGTTGCTGAGAAGAAGACAACCTGCCAAGAACAGCTTTGGCCATGTGATAGAGTGTGACCTGAACAGATGGACTGTATACTCCTTCATTTGGTGGACCGAAGAAAGTATCAATGAGAACTTTCTTCACATCCAGGTACCTCTCTGCGAAGTAAAATGGCATAGAAGGAATGCTGTAAGGGCCTTCAAAAGTGTACCTGCACATACCATAATGTATATATTGTGAATCTCGTTAGTTGGGAGTGTGACCTGCATATAAAAAATTCCAAACTATAATATGTTGCAGTTACAATATGTAGCTGATGAATCACTGTGAAGGAAAAATTGGTGGGTGAAATGGGTAATACAGCATTTAAAAAATTCACTAAAACATGAAATTTTAGGGGAAATTGGGGAATAGGGGAAATATCCAGGTTTCCTAGATGACGATTGGCTAGAGTTCTGATTTCTATAGAATGATCACTATACCATTGATTGTATTTTTCTGCTTCAAAGATGGCCTATTTGAAATATCTCAGATTTTATACTTTTAATCAAGCACAAAATGTAACACAGAAGTTACTACGAAGTACCAACAAACTAAAACTTGCTGTAAGTTTTTTTTTTTTTTTAACGGAAAAAAAAGATACTGATAGATGTGTGTTGCCATTTATTTTTAGTAAGTATCTACTACTATATAGCTAGAGAAAAAAGACATTTCTTTTATTTTTTTGTGAGAATTACATGTCAGCATTAATATTTACATTTTGTGCCATCCCCAAATTTTCTCCCCTATACTTTTCTCAGGTAGACACGTAGCTCTCTCTCTCTCTCTCTCTCTCTCTCTCTCTCTCTCTCTCTCTCTCTACGTTGTGTTTTTCTCTACCTTTTTTTGTCTACTCTCTCTCTCTCTCTCTCTCCACGTACCACCTCTCTGTCTCCCTCTTCTCCGAAACCTTCCCGTCTCTCTCTCTCTCTCTCTCTCATAGCCTTATTTCTTTGCCGAGAAAATCTGTCTCTCTCTTCCAACTGAAACCACGCCTCTGGAAACCCTAAACCCTATGTCGTTTCTCTGGAAACCCTAAACCTTATTTCGTTTCTGCCATCCAAATCTCCTAAAAACCTTAAAATTAGGACTTTGGCTTCTATCAAATGAAATTAAGGTTTAGGAACTTTGAATGAGAGAGTATGATGAACCTTACACAGGAGATGGGCGTTCGAGTTCTGCTCCTTGGTAAGGCACCCAAATGGTATTTCACTAAGGCCCTGTTTGGATTGCAAGAAAAACATGTCTGATGGAAAAAAATTTCATGTTTTTTTTTTCTTTCAACGATTTAGAGTGAAATGATATGATTATGGTTGATTTGTAAGCCTCTGTAAATAAAATTTGAATAGGGTTGCTTCCAATTATCTTTTACCTGCGTAGAAAAGGAGGGAAATTTTAGAAATATTTTTCCTTTCCAAACTTTTCCACAAAAGCTTATTTTCGTTTTCAGTTTTATGTTTCTTTCTTTTTCCATTTTTTCTATAATTTATGGCTAATTGGTATGTACACTTTATACATTTTCATCTGTTTCTGTTCTTTTTTTTGTTATATAATTATATCAGAGAGCTTTTTCAGTTTTTTTATTTTAATGTCTTCGGAAGTTTTACCCCATTTTCCCGAAGTTTTTCAATGTTCTTTGAGGATCTTTGAGTTCTAGAATTTTAATGACTTATGAAGTTCTGCCCCATTTTCCCCAAATAGTTCAATTTTCTGTAAGAATCTTTGAGTTCTAGAAATAAATGTTTATGGTTGCCAATTTACCAATTTGCATTGAAAATAAATCTAAGTGTATCAGCAATTAAAGGACCCAAGTTTGCAGGATTGGCTTGATGATGACGATAAGGCTTTTCACTGATCAAGTATAGATGGGTTCTTCTTTGTATTCTTTTAATAAATTATGTTAATTAGATTAGATGGAGGCAGCTCCTGTAATTGTGACATAGCTTCGGTTGTGTTGATTTGAGGCAGCTCCTGTAACTGTTAGTCTCACATTGTCTGAATCTAAGAGATAAAAATTATCCATTCAAAAAAAAAAAAAACATGAGAGAAGCTTGTGACAATTTAGTCATACTATACATGGGGGGTCACATATCTTCATTTTGGCCTACGTATGTGTCCGGCCTACACCGGTTTATTTATCTCTCAGAGCTACATTAGCGGCTGTTCAATTTATGAATCGCATTGGCCTTGAAACAAAGGATTTTGCAATGAATAGCATTGGCTGTTCAATTTACAATGATTGCGCATTGAATTAAATGCTAAGCAAGGCAAACATTGAACTAAATGCTTCGAATTCATGTCATGAATTTTATAATGGGTGAAAAAAACAGTTAGTAAAACTGTAAAAGGATTTTGCTCTTTATCTTTTATTGATTTCTTTCTGACTTTTCTCTAATCCTTTATCTTTTATGGTGAAGGATTTTTCTCTAATTAGCGTTGTTTTCCCCTCTTTCCAAACACCACCATTCATTTATTTCTAAAATCTCTACCAATGCTCTTTTTCTTTTTTTGTAGGATTTGTTGCCGGATTTTTCTCTAATCTTTTTGTCTTTTATGCTTACAGGTCTTCTTTCTCTTTCTTTGTAGGATTTCTTGCTGATTTTTCTCTAATGCTTTATCTTTTATTGATTTATTGTTGATTTCTCTCAATAACTCCTTTAATCAATAACTCCACTTCTGTTTAGTGAGGTTTACTATTTATTGTTTCACCATTTATTTTTATTTTTAATAAATTTTAGGTTACAACTACGCACAATTTGTTGTCTACATGAAGTTATGTATGCAGTTTCATATTTCACTTTAGATGCTAATGGCAGGGAAGGGTTTCCTTAAAGTGTTTCTACACCTTTGTTCTTTAGACAGTTCATTCCGTAGCCTTTACGACATAATAATACTCTATGTACAGAAATATAACAGAGGTTTTGAAAATTTCTTTCGAAACTTCTCACGAGAAACATAAATGGAACCAACCCTAATAATTTTTTTTATTTAGGGGACCTTCAATTTAATGACTTTTTTGGCATTTTGTGAATTTAGTGATAGATGAGTAATTTCGTGGGTCCCATTAAATGGTTTGTCTGCTGTACACTTCATATACGTGAGATTTTTTCCCACAACCATGGTTTTTACAAAAAACAAAAAACTTTTACCGTTACATTTTGCACTAACCCTAGATAAAGCAGGTGTTTTTGCCACAACCATGTTTTTTACAAAAACAAAAAAACTTTTACCGTTAGATTTTGCACTAACCCTAGATAAAGCCCTGCTTTCTAGAAAAAAGAATTAGTAAATTTCTCATGGATTCTGTTGTAAAAAATTAAAATATCAATGGCACATGGTTTATTTTTCCTTTAAGATGTGCTATCTTAGTAGAATTCAACTAATATTACTAGCTTTATATGTTTTGTATACCACCTTTGTATAGCTTCTAAAGATGTGCTATCTTAGTAGAATTCAACTAATATTGCTAGCTTTATATGTTTTGTAGTATCAATTGGCCCATCTTTAAATACAGCATTCTACAAATTCCTTTCTCAATGTTTCTTTACCCATTTTAGGATTATCATTTCCATTTTTGCTTTCAGTAGTTCAGTCACATTTTTCCTTCCCATCTTTTGTCATTTACTTGCTTTGGATTACTATTTTAGAGGTTTTTTTATGTTATAATCATGTGCCTTGCCCCCTTTTCAACCTCTTTGGAACAAAGCTTCCTTCCATTATATTCTTTCTGATTGCAATAATTATAATTAATTCATATTTTTTTTAAGAACAAGCATCTTTTTACTATAACCATTAAGTTCCTTTTTTGCCCGCGCATCGCACGGGGTTTTTTACTAGTCTTGTATTATAAGGATTCATTGATACCAAGCCAGTATGTTATTCAAACCAGTTTTTCTCCATGATTGCACTTTTACATCTTTGATACAACGTATCAAAATTGAACCACAAATCTCCGTGCACTTGAGTTTCTTTTATTTTTCCTTTTTTTCTGAGCTATGAAACAATGCACAAGTTTACAACACAGAAGAAATTCATGTATGGTGTGGTAGAGTTGAAAGTTGAATAGTGGTGTCAAATGAAAAGTAGAAAGCTATACCTCCATGAAGCAGAAACCTCTGTAGCTAAGATCCTCTCCTTTGTTTCGGGCAATATAGTGTAACAGTCCCTGCCAAATCCTTCAAAACCAGACTGCTCAAAGAAGAAACAAAATAGATCCATTAAGAGTATGATTGCATGTTATGCATATGCATTTGAATGTATGATTGCATATTATGCATTTGCATATTGCATTCTCTGAGATATTTCAAATAGGCCATCTTTATGTGTATATTATGCATATGCATTTGAATGCTTTTATGTTTAACTGACCACTAGAATACTTTGTTCTCATCATTTTACACACTTGTTTATCGTGGTAAATGTATAAGAAACAAAAACCCAAAAAGCATACTGAGATGGTCCCACACCAACAAAAATCACACGACTAAGAAAGAAAAAGGCTTACAAACTACACCGATGGAAAAGAAGTCGATTACAAGTAAGGAGATTGATTGAAGCTGCAACAAGAGAAGTCCCAAGATTATCTAAAGACCAAACCTGGAGATCCCAGCAAAGAGCTTGGAAGAGGATGCCTAAAGGAGGACAAGATGAAGATTGAAGACTGAACCCATAGAAGCATGAAGCGGGGCAGGGGCGGGGAAGCATGGGGGTCTAGAAGAGTCTAAGGTTGGGAGCAAGGAAGTAGGATTCTTCCCTGGGAGCCTTCGATTCCCGTTTCGATTCCCGCTCTGGCAACCTTAAGTATGATTCTTCCCTGGGAGCCTTCGATTCCCACTTTCGATTCCCGCTCTGGCAACCTTGGTTGGGAGCGCCATGGGGGCGTTTCTATAAAGATCAAATAAATTTAAAAATATCAAATATTTTCGTGTTTCTCTCAAGGTGGGATGAATCTCCTAAGAAAATTCCCATTGTACGTACCTCTTGCATTAAAAGAACAAGTCACGGGAGTAATAATAGGAACACGTGGTGTGGAGAGAGGAATCATCAGTGGGGCTTGACAAGCTCCTTCGTCGCTCCTTCCTAAAAAGCGTAGAATTGCGGTTCGGGAGCGAGGACCGCACCCACAAGGCAAGATTCCTACTTCTAAGACCGAACCACAAATCACTCTAATCGATTTGAAGGCTCCCAGAAACACTAAAACACTAATATTCTGATATTCTGATCCCACCAAACAGTCCAAAGAGTAGCCATAATACATGGATTCCAAAGAACATGACCCCTAGCCAAACTAGAGAAGAGGACCCAAGAATCAATTATTTTAGCTAACAATCTTGTAAAAGCCTAATGGACCTCAAACAGGAAGAGCATGAAACTCTGGATACTAGAAGCAACCTCACAATGGAGCAGAAGATGATCCACCGACTCCTCATCCACCCAACACAAAGAACATGTAATAATGAGCCTAACTACAAAGAGCATGTAATAATGAGCCTAACTCCTTGTCAGGCTCCTTCTTCCCTTTGCCAGGATACGGGACATTCCGGCTTCTCCAAGGGTCTGCGCATTTGGCTGGACAACCTTCCTAGACAGAATCCTCACCGTGGATCATCTACGTAGTCGCCATATGGTGATTATCGATCATTGCGCTTGTGCGTGAAGTTGATCATATGTTCCTACGTTATCATTTGGCTAGGGATGTTTGTGCAGAGTGATTAGTAGATTCAGCATTTTATGGATATTCTCGTTGAATTTGCGCAATAGGCTCGATAGTTGGTTCTATGCGCCATGGAGGAAGGAAGAAAAAATTCTTTGGAGAGTCGTCCTTTGCCCTTCTAGCTACAATTTAGGTTCTTTGGAAGGAAAGGAATGCCTAGGTTTTTAAGGGGTTCGTGAAAAGCTCTTAATTTATCTTAACCAAGGTAATTGCCTTAACCATAGCCTAGGTAAAATCCCTCCCATCTTTCAGGTTCGTTTCAGCCCATGACCTGTGGTACAGTTGGAGAGAAATCTGCAACAACAGTGAGCGGGTTGAGGCTTCTTGTATAACATGGGAGCCGCCTGAGCCGAGCAAGTTAAGGTTGAATTTTGACGAGCCGAGTATCGGTAACCCTGGTCCTGCTGGAGAGAGAAGGGAGGGGTATATTAGAGATGAAAGAGGGGTAACATCTTTAGCTTCCTTTGGCCCTATCGGGATGACAGATTCAAATGAAGCAGAGATCAGAGCGGTCCTTCAAGGGTTGAGGCATGTTGACATCAGGTCCCTAGCTAACTTGATAGTAGAATGGGATTCCCTAAACATAATTAGGTAGCTGAAGGACAGCTTGTCTCATCCTTGGAGATTTGCGCATTGAATTGATGAGATCTAAGACTAGGTAGCTGGATCATCCATTTCTTATCACCGTATTAAAAGAGATGCTAATTCTAAGGTAGACAGGCTATCCATAACAAGGGTTTCTAAGGAAAGGCTTGAAATTTTTTACTTTCTCCCCCCTTGAAGGATTTCCTCTCGTACATTCTATGTTTTCTTTTTCCATCTTGTATAGACCTCCTCGGCCGTCAGGGTTTTCCCTATTCTTTTTAATCCAATCTTTGTCATTTCAACAAAGAACTGAATGTGACTCTTCCAATGATATTTCCTGGGTTAAGGGTTAAGGAAGAGCGCCCAAGAAATTAACTAAGTACATTGATGACATCATTGACTTGGTTATTAGGAGAGATTTTTTTCTTTTTTCACATTCCCAGAAGCACAAACGACTTGGATTACCACCAGCCAAGTCGAGTGCCACTAGATTTCTTTTTTATCCTTGGCTTTTTCTTGCCCATTGGCATACACTAATAATATTTCTTCCATTTTAATTAGTTATCTTTTCGATGAAGATTGGTGAATGAGGCAATCCAAATTTAAGATCTTGAAATCATAGGTTAAAACATAGTTACAAACTTCAGATTTGAGATCCCAGAAAAATTTAAAAAAAATAAAAAATGCAACGGTTATTCTATTTACAACACATATATCTATTATATGTATACTTGTTTTTTCTAAATAAGACAACAAAAAAGCATGGAGAATGGTTATGTTATGTGGATGCATTTATTAGATTAAGATTTGAATTCAATTTTCAATATAATGTCTTTTTCATTAGTTTTGAATTTCTCATGTGCTTTACAAACAATATATGAGAAATGACCGAGTATTCATAAAATTCGTGTTAAGTTTGGAAATTTTTGTTTGAGTCGTAGGCCCAAACCCAGCTTACCTACCAAAGAAAAAGCTCTGTTAAATACAATGTGTGTGTATGAAAAAAGCTTTGTTCAATCCCATGCGTGTGTGCATATATGTGTGCGTGTACATACATACATTTCCCAGATAAGATGTGCGTGTCTACATTGCCCAGATTCTTATCAGTTTCCAAAAAGATGACTCAAACAAAAACTTGCACGTATAGTCTGAACATAAACTGTTCATCCAAAAAAACCCATATCGTTTGATAGTGTTTATAGTAGATGTGCTCGGACATGTATCGAATTTTTCCATATTCTGTTCATACCATATTTCCAACTTGTTAAATCCACGTGCACAACTAAGCTGTATTTTAAACATATGCACACATGTGGCTAAATAAGGTGTAACCCAGTTATCTCAACCCACCCTCATCCAGGTCTTAACATAAAAAAAGGGCCGTCCAGTGAATGAGGCTCCCGTCATTGCGGGGTTTGGGGAGGGCTAGATGTACGTAGCCTTACCACTGCTTTGCAGAGAGGCTATTTCCGTGTCAAAAATAACTAAGGGGCATAGGATTACGAGTTCTCTCTTTTTTTCTTTTTCTTTTTGAAAATAGGATTACAAGTTCTTGGTAGTGTCTTTCCCAATCCCAAGTATGTCACCCAAGGATCACACAACTTAAACAAGGTGTATGTGGTTCAACTGAATTGCATTTGCAGTTTAGGTTTCACCAAAAATAGCAACTGAGCATGTCTTATATATTTTTCTTCCACTGTTATGACTGGCATGACAATTCAGAATAGGGGGTTCTCTGCTTTCCATATCGAGATCACATGACAGAAACAATAACAGTGACCTCTATATAGATCGCAGCGACCTCTAGCTATGACAATTACATTCATCTACACACAGAAATTCAAATTAAAATGCAAGAAATAATAATGAGCTACCTTGGTTGTTTTTAGCAAAGACAGTCCTTCAATTCCAGAAGTTACCCGGAAAGCACCCCCTTTCTTCATTGTCACTTCTGTTGTATGCTTCTCAGACCCAAGTTTAAAGCCTACAAGCATCGAAAATAATGCAATACTTAAGAACACTAGCTAAGGCATAGCTTCTCAAACTGAATTAATTAAGAAATTCGTGGTTTAGAATTGAAAATATTTGAACACTAAGGGCCATCTCTGATGTGTTATCAACCTGGAAACTGTTGGAAACATAACTCCAATAAACCAATTCGCTCATTGAATAATCAAAGAGTACGGTGCCCAAATAACTCAAATTATAGAAGTTGTTGATGCTGTAATTCATGGATCTGAATCACAATTAGGTCTACAAAAGCATAATATCAAATAGAAATAAAAGGAGGCACCCACCATTCAAAAAAATAGAAAATAAAAATAATAAAAGGAGGCACCCTTCTTGATGGTAGAACCTAGGATCTTTTCCCACAAGATGTCATTTAGGAAGATAGTTATAGTCCATCACTATATAAGGAAGGGTTGGAGACATTGTTGGAAACATAGGTTCATGTTGCATGGGGTCTGAAATGCATACAAAATCATCAATAATATAGCATGGGTTGGAGATATTGTTGGAAATATAGTTTCATCTGAAATTCATACAAAATCATCAATAATAAGGTCATCACGGCACCAATTTCAAGCAATTGCAATTTCATTGAAGTTCAACTAAGTAAATAACAAAAAGATTAGAATGGAAAGATGAAAAGGGACCAAGAGAGAGAGACATGAGTCAAGCAATTAATTAAATTTTACTAAAACGTGAAAAGGAAAGAGGTAAATAACAGATTCTAGGACAAAAACTAATCAAAGCCGGCCCAGAATACAAACAGTAACATGAAGGATCCAGGATAATAATCTGGCAATCAAGGATTGATTAGTCAAATGAGAGATTTATTTTATGTGGTAGAAGTTTACATTAGTCATTAGCCTAATAGGAGGTCGTACAGGTACTTCATAGTTCATATAAGGCTGATCTGTGATCCTTGGGACTTATGGTAGACGTGTTGCTCTATGATCTGATGAATCCAAATTCAGAATGGGTGCTGAAGAGTTAACAATTGCGTTTTTGTTTCATTTCGAGTGAAAGTCACATTACTCATTTATATTATTTTTCTCTATTCCTGAACCACATGCTACTCATAAGATTATATACTACCAAAATGAGGTTTAAAGATAATAGCAATGGTTTTCGCAATGGCAAAGACGGTTTCTATAACAGTCCATGGAACAAATAAAACCTGATTCTTTGAAAAACATTGAACATACAAACCATGATCATGTGGTTGACCGTCTATATGAACACGTTCCCATGGCTTCTCCACTATTTTGATTATGGCAGTAAATACCTACACAACAGGGATAAGCATTCAACTTCTAAGATACATGAAAGAAACCATGCAAGATATTAGAAAAAATTGGAAGCCATAAATGCTACAGTGGAAAACGTAGGGTTTCATGATCCTCACTACTTGCCCAAATTAAAAAATACAGACCACTTTAATCGAAAGCATTACTCAAAATATGGAGACACAGTACTTGCATTTATTTTTGTTTTGTTTTGGCAATGATAACCAAAGACTGGGTTGCTAGAATGAGTGGACTGCTAGTTAGCTACTTCTATAAATTACACAGTTGCAGAAAAGAAATCATTTCTAAAATGGTAGAAAGCAAATAGAAAGAAAATAAATCAAAGCCTTTCACTACGCAATTCCTAAAAGACGTAGTTTAACAACTAAATGACAACAGAACTCGATTCGGAATGGTAAATACCTGTGGATAGAAAGATGTGAAGTGCCTCCCGAGTAGAATCGCAAAGTCCTCCACCGAAAGAAATTCAGAACATTCTTTTGCTTTTGCATATACCTGTTCACAGGAGTCAACTCATAAGCAATGTGAAACAGTTAACCATGGTGTTAAAGTGTAAATGATTAAATAACGCCATCTCAAACAGCTTAAAGTTTTGGAGTTACTAGTTGTTTTCACATGGTATCAGAGCAAATGCCTGGGTTCAAACCTCCTTGATAGCAAAAATCCACATGCAATGGCCAAACCCAAAAAAGGGGGCCACATGTGCAACGTGTAGGCCAAGCCTAAAAAAAGGGGGCCACACGTGAGGGGAAGTGTTAAAAAACGCCATCTCCAACAGCGTAACTTAAGCTTTTGGAGTAGCTGGTTGTTTTCACACATGGAACAATTTTGAAGTACAGAATGAATGATTTAACAGTGCCTCAGTTGAAATAAGAAGCAGGGTGTCTGTAGACATGCACACTCTCATTTCTGACTACTGTCCTATCATCTTGAACAGAACCATCCAGCCCTAGTATCTTTATTTCTGGCCATGTCAATCTGCTCCAGCCTTTTTCGGTTCCTCGACACCACTTTCTCCCACTTCTCATTTCCTCCATCATTCCAGAATACTACCGTCCAACATACCATTTGTTGCCCCATTGTTTTGTGCATTAAATTTATCTTACAGATTACTCCTCCTCATTAACAAGGCAGAAATATGGTTTGGAATCCATCTTTGAACATAAAGTTAAGCACATGCATCTCAATTTCAATTTCTCAAATCAACAAAAGATTGGAACTTTCTGCTTAACCGAACTCATTCGAGCCAAATAAGACAAATTCAAAATACCCATATCCTTCTTAGAACCAGAAAACAAAAACAAATTCAAATACAAAACAGCCAAACACGCTCCTAGCACTAAAAAAGAACTTCAATTTCAAATCAACCACATCAAATCCCAACCAAATAAGACAAACAATGTATCAAAAGATGAACAAATACATATTCAAAAAACAAAGGATTTGTACTAAAATTCAGTGAATAAAAAGAAAAACTACGAAAACAAATGGAGAATTAGATCGGAAATACCGTATTTTTCACGGTGTCTGTAGCAACGATGCTAGAATTATCTCCGGCAACATATGCCGGAATGCAATCGGAGAGTAGGCTTATGTTCAAGCTCCATTCAACAAAGAAATAAACACCGTCCTTTTTCCAAACCCTGGAAACCCTAACTTTGTCCTTTCCGTGCTGCTGCTCAAACTTCAGACCTTCTACTAGCTCCGCCATGAAGGAATTTTTAAGAAAAGTGCTGTTCGACACCGAATTTATAGAGGGGATTTTAAAAGGGGTGGTGATAAAATTCACCACCCTTGAAAGAATAAAACACCCCTCTTGAAGAAGAGTTCACCCACTGTAACAGAAATACTGTGGGTGAATTCTTCTTTCAAGGGGACGAATTTGTCACTGCCCTCTTAAAGCACGCAATCTTTACACACACGTGACGTGGCAGATTGAAATAAGGGTGTGTTTGGTAAGACCATAAAGATTTGGAAAATGACCTATTCGACCCCTTTTTTGCTTGGGACAGCCCACTCTAGGGTGATTGAGTCGTTATATAACTTCACCATAGGGGCTGTCCCAGGTTTAAACTGTACCTAAAAAATGGCATCTGGGAGATTTTATATGATGTGGACGCAAAAGGTCCAGTACTTTTTTAGAAACTACAGTGGGCCCCACTTCTGAGGATGATTCAAACCGTTCGTTTTGATGGGCCACAGCGTAAATAGGTTCCATCATTTCAGTTGGACCTACGAAAGGGGGTGATTTTATACGGACCTGGCAAACGGCCGGGCCGGGCCGGTTTTGACCCGGCCCGTACGGGTCCGGGTCAAACAGGCCAGGTCAAAATGACCCGGGAAATTTTACGGGTCACTATGCTTGGACCCGGACGCGGTCCCCACGGGCCGTTGTGATGTATTATTTTTAAGATTTTTTTTTTGGTATAGGGATTCGCTAGCCACCTTCTCTGAGGCTGCTTTTCGACTTGTCGCCCATCCTTTGCTCGACAGAAGTACGATTTGTGCAAAGGTTGCTAGCAATAAATAATAGCAATATATAATAAATGCGGGTACTAAGTTTTAAATGAAAAATGGAAGCAAAAGTAGAAAAATTACTAAAAAATGGCAAGTATTAAAATATGACAATTACCAAAACAACTACAAAGAAAATTAAAAAAATTATGACAATTATGAGAAAAAAGGCCAAAATAAAACTTTTGCACGTCTCTACGAGCACCCGCGGGTCCACCCGGCCCGGCCCAGTTTTGACGGGCCGGGTGGACCCGCTGGTCAATTTCAAACGGGTCACAGATTGGTGACCCGGACCCGGAATTTGCGGGTGAGCCGGGTGGACCCGCGGGTTCAGGTCACTTTTTGCCAAGTCTAATTTTATATGGTGTGGGCACATGAAGTCCAATACTTTTCGGAACGTACAGTGGGACCCACCCACTTCTTAGGATGATCTGAACCGTTCATTTGATGGGCCACGTAAATATGTTCCACCCTGTAAATCATCTCCATAGGTATTACCACTCATCTGCATTTTGCAGATGATTTAATGGTCTTCTTCCTTAATGGGGGTCTTAAGTCTGCCAAAGGTATTACAAAATGCCTAAAGGTTTTCTCGCAGATCTCTGGTTCAGAAGCTCTAATTGGGAAAAGAGTGAGGTCTTCTTCTCTGGAACAGATCCTCACAGACATCCTTCAAATGAGGGAAGGACACATGCCTATAAGATACCTGGGAATCCCCCTCCTCACCTCTAACCTTCGAATCCAGGATTGCTCGTCTCATTAAAAAATCAGGAAAAAGATTTCGAGTTGGAGTAGCAGGCACCTCAACCAAGCGAGAAGAGTGGAGCTGATAAAAACTGTGCTTAGCTCCTTTCCTATCTTTTGGTCTTCAGCCTTCAATCTCCCAAGAGGTGTCATGGAAAGAGTGGAGAAAATCTGCAGAGCCTCCTATGGAGCCATGATCCTAGTCAGAAGAAGTTCGATTCTATAGGGTGGCAGGATTTTTGCAGGACGAAAGATGAAGGGGGGATTGGGCTCAGAAAATTGACTGATATTAATTCTGCCCTCCAGATGAAAATTCTTTGGAATTCTATCCAAGAGAAAGACACCCTCTGGGGGAGATGGTTTTCCAACAAATATGTTAAGAACAATAACTTCTGGTCTATGAATCCTCCTTGGAAACTCTCTTGGGGGGTAAGAGGAATGTTCAGAAGTAGAAATCTTATTAAGCCTCTGATTTGCTACAATGTGGGTAAAGAAGAAGATATTGATCTTTGGGACCGGCCGTGGCATCCGTTGGGTGTTCTCTCTTCGGCTCGAGATCGATTTGTGAACCATCTTTGGCGTCTGCTCACTCTCTCGCTCAGATTCTTAATCAAGAAGGATGGACCCCTTCTCTGTCTAACGCTTTCCTCCATGAAGAATTCAATTTTCTTTAAAAAGGCTCATTTAAAAATGCAAGAATTCCTTTCCCTCCCGGCACTGCCAGAATGGAGAGATTCAAATCGGCCAGAATATCGCACATCTGGAGGGAGGCAAACGGAGCTGCTGATTACCTATCCAAAAGAGATTTCTACCAGAAAGGGGACCATCTATCCCCCGTGATTGCCCTAGAGGAGCTGTTGGAAATTCCGATCCAAGATAGCCAAAAGCAGCTTTATGTTATAGTGTGCCCTTCTTAGGCTTTTAGGCTCTTTAATTCTTGTATTGGCTTGCTGCCTTTGTTGCGCTTGTGCCCCCCCCCCCCCCCCCCCCCTTTGTATTTATCCTTTTCTTCTTAATATATTCTGGTCGAGGTCCTTCCTAACCCCAAACTCATAAAAGAAAAATCTCCATAGGATGATCATAACCCTCCAATCTGAGGTTTCTATAATGTGCAGTCCCTCTGCATATCGGAGTGTTAAAATAGAGATGATTTACAAGGTGGAGCCTATTTGCTTTGTGGCACATCAAATGAACGGTTTGGATCATCCTAAAAAGTGGGCCCAATATACTTTTTGTAAAAAATGTTCGAATTCAGGTCCACACATCATATAAAATCTCAATGTTTGGTATCCATAGAAATTGAAAAGGTTGCTCTTTGGAAAACGATTTCAGCTTCAATACTTTGTAAAATTCGAGCTTTGGAATCATGGCTCTTTTGCCCACCATTGAAGATGGTAATGAATTTCTCTTGCAGACTACACTTCATCTCCAACTAATTCTTAAGAGGAATTGCACTCTTGTTACTGTCTATATGTCTTGTAGTTCTAGTGTCCCCCCTATCAATCCAACAAAAATCCTGTAGCGGAGTTGATAAACAAACAGCTAAGCAATCATATCATGTCATATAAGACTTTGTATATCCTTCAAACCACTAATCAACCATAGCATGAAAATTTTGAAACCGTGTCTTGGTAATCATAGAAAAACCTTATCTTGAAATCTCTCCTGTGTTAGAGTTCATTTTTTTCAATAATAGCTGCTATTTGTATTTTTTTTCTTCTATTTTGGTACCCCTTACATGTAAATATGACAAGCGAATTTTATGACGCGGGCGGAAGCATGTGGAAAGGCGAAGATCACCGTCTTCAATCCGGTTGGAGAAGAAGAATCCTTGAATCCACAAGGAAAAGATAAAAGAAACTGAAATTTTATTCCATAAGATGTCTAATACAACTCTCTTGTCCTATATTTATAGGTACTACATCATTGCTTCCTACCCAAGTTAGAATCCTTAAAATAGAAGAATATCTTAGAATGTACTAGATACTAAGGCAAACAAAATAGAAAATGTTAGAAATCAAGAAAAGTCTAGAATGTTGTAGGAACCGTCCTACATCATTTTCTGACATGATTTATCGAATCTCCCATCTACATTTGATTTTTTTTTTTTCAATTTCTATCTTAGAGTTTTTGTTATTCTTTTGCAATCTCAATTCCATAGAGCAATCAAGTAGTTATTTACTTGGTTATTGAGAACACTATGGATGTGACATTAATAGAACGAAGTCATCACTTCTCGTTTTGTTAACAAGATGCCGAGCAGTTTCATCCTCCCACTACTAGATGTTGTTGGGATAACAAGTTCATAGATGCTAAGAAAATTAGTGTTTTTTTTTTTTTTAAATTGTCATCTACCAAAATCTAATTAATCGAACTTTTATGGTCTTATGGTTTGTGAAGAAATATCAGTTCGAATGCAAAATGCAAGGGGCTCTGAATAATTTCATATATAATATAATCTCAAAATCTAATGATGATCAATTCAAGCTCTTTTTTTATGGTTCGGCAGACCCCTACCATTAAATAGGGAATTATGATACAATAGAAGGAACAAGACCACTGCCCAATCCTTAGAACAATGTCTAAGGAAAAGGGCAAAACAACTAGGGTCATGATAACGTTGAAGACAAACTCAAAACAAGCACAACAAGAGAGACATACAATCTGCATGGATTCAAGCTCTATAGGTGCAATTGGTAAATTAGATATGTTATGCAGGACAATCTAATAAATGAAAAAACAAAATGCTGTTGATGGAAATTAAAAGATGTTGGATCACTTATCAAGTTGACATTGTTAAAGTATAAAAGATAAATAACGCCTTTCTCCAGCACCTTAAGCTTTTGGAGAAGTTGGTAAGTTAACATGGTATTAGAGCTAAAGGTCTTAAGTTCAAACCTCCCGGATAGCAAAAATTCACATGCGATAGTCGGCCCAAAGTGGGACCACATGAGCCACGTGTTTGCCAAGTGGGCCACATGTGCGGGGGAGTGTTAAAGTATAAAAGATAAATAATGCCTTTCTCCAGCAACTTAAACTTTTGGAGAAGATGGTAAGTCAATAGAAATGGGTAAACACTCACTTTCCTTAAAAGCAAGATCATTCTCACTGTGACAAATTGGCAATATAGATGGGTTGATAACGGTTGCCTCAACATGTTGTTTTGCCAAGTGGGCCACACGTGCGGGGGAGTGTTAAAGTATAAAAGATTATTAACGCCTTTCTCCATCAGATTAAGCTTTTGGAGAAGTTGGTAAGTCAACGGAAACAGGTAAACACTCACTTTTGCTTAAAAGCAAGATCACTACTGTGACAAATTGGCAATATAGATGGGTTGATAAAGGTTGCCTCAACAAGTTGTTGGGAGTACACACTCATGAACCTCTCAGGCTGGCGAATATGCTCCATGTGCCTTAGAAGAAAACCTATTAGAAGAAAAGAAAGTAATTAGCTTTTATGGTTCTCCTATTTGCAGATAAAACGATAAATTATTATACGATAAATTCTTAAAAGTTGATCAATAAAATGGACATTGATGTGTGATCAATACCTGACCCACAAATAACACTAAGGACGTGTTTGGCACCATGAAAAAATATATCTTGGAATATTAGTGGGGCTAGCTCTGAGAGATGAAAGAGATTTAAGGTGGGAGTGAGGGGAGTATGAAAATATTCCATTGCACTCCTTTTAGGGATTTCTCGTAGTAGTCTCCATGCTTTCTCCACTCGTGTCCTCTCAAGTCTCTCTCTGCTTCTCAACTTCTCATTCTCAATTGGGTCCATATATAATATTACTTGAAATAATTTTTTCATAGCTGCCAAAACATTCCCTAAGTGTGCTATTAACAAGGAGTGCAATAAAACGAAAAAAGAAAGATAAAAGGAGAACAATTTAGCTGATAAACTAGCACATCTCGTTAACTCTAAGACAACAAGATAACAACTAACAAGCACATTTGCTCTTGCTAGCTGGGCCATTTGAATACATTGATTTTATATTCTAGGATTATAAAATACACTGATTGTAAAATCCGGGATTTTACAAGCTAAAACCTGGATGTTTTTTTTCATCTTGTTATACCTGGATTGTACCTAGATTTATAATCCAGGTTTTAGCTTAAAAAATCCAGGTATTGGCTTATAAAACCAATGTTTTAGCTTGTAAAATCCCGGATTTTATACTTAGATTATAAAATCCTTGTATCCAAACGGCTAACACCCAGCGAAACGAAATCAAAATAAAACAGAGGGGTGTATCTATCAAAACGAAGTGGGACGTAATAAAGAACCCGATTGAGATGTGCCGTACAATTTTTCACTGACCAAAAACCCGTCTTCAACGGAAAATAAAACCTAGAAAAATGGCACTGAATCGTTATGTCTTACTAAAAATGGGTATTGGGTAGTAAGGTCAATGGATGAAATAGGAGCCCCAAATCATAGTTTCCTCATCTGGGCCTCCTGGTTACGTTCGATCCAGGTAACCAGGTGGGTGTTTTTCGTCTTTTGCAAATCCATTAAACCCCAGATTTTATATTTTTTGCTTGTTTGTTTGTTGGGTTTTGATCTGTTGTAATTTTGATGGCATTCGAAGGATCGATCCCTCAATGTAGGGTGGTTGTGGTTGGAGGGGAAATTGCTGGGGCCCTCCTTGTAAAATCTCTCCAATTTCATGCTGACGTCATCGTCATAGACCCGTAAGCTTTGGATTTCTGATAATGTAGAAATCCCATAAAGAAAACTAGACAAGATTTGGATTTCTGATAATGTAGTTTGGGATTTGCCAATGAGTAGAGCATTCTCATTGGAAACTTTATTTTACACATGTTTTGAGGCTTTTAAAGAAAAAAATCAAAACATGTTTAGAAGTCTCAAAAAATGTGTAAAATGATTGCAAAATCCAAAGTTTCAAATGCATAACCCATGTAGTTATTATATGGTTATGACTTATGTGTTTTAGGGTAGTGGGTGTTAGTTGTTGATGATGCGTCTTATAAGTAGGCAGATGGATTGATGATGTGTAACTTTTCCTGTATTTAAATAGTTGTATTATAATGGAAATGGAGGGAATTTAGCGACCAAAGAATCTTATGTTTCTGGGGAGTCATGGTTAGGAGGTCGTGTTGCCTTGAATCAACCTTTCTCCCCTGCTTTTCTAGCTTTTATTTTGTTTATTTGTGTTACGACCAATTGGCATATAGCAATTTCAAATAACATAAAACCCTTCATGTTTATATTTCTCATATCGCTGCATAGAGTTTAAATTGCCTTTGTTTTTCATCAATACCCACAAACCCCTTCTTTATACATGAGCTTTGTTACATAATTTAGGTTCCTTTGGTTCCAAATAATCTTGTCAAGTTTTAAACACAATTTTCTGCATTTTTTCATTAGGGAAAATTCAATTTTTGAATATGATTCTGGCATTGTAGCACCAATTTTAAATGAATGGATAAAATAAAAGAAGGTGTAAAAGAACCTATATTTTTAATTTACCCTTGGGTTTCCTTTTGAGGAATTTATTGAAGGTTTTCCAGTGTTCATGATTTTGATCATGCTTTGATGACCTTGATATCCCAGTACTCCCCCCAAATGGGAATTTTATTTTCCTTATTTCTGTCAATTTATCTGTAGTTGTTTATCATTTCATTCGTTGATTTAATTTTGGTTTTGATGATTTAAATCTTATAACTGTTAATGGTTCTGTGTTCTGATTGGCAAAAACAGGAAGGAGTATTTTGAGATCCCTTGGGCGCAGTTGAGATCAAAGGTAGAGCCTTCGTTTGCAGAGAGGGCAGTGGTTAACCACACGGACTACTTCAAGAACGGGGCGATTGTTACTTCTACAGCGATAGATGTGACAGATAAGGATGTCTTGACGGCCTCGGCCGTCAGATTACCTATGACTATCTCGTCATAGCCACTGGTCACACTGACTCCGTTCCAGAAGTCTGCACCCACAGGCTCAACCAGTTCCAAGCAGGTTTCTCCCTCGCTCCCACTCTCAAAATGTTTCTTCATTTTCATGAAAAGACAAACAAAAGAGGGTTGAAATGGAAATGATTTTTAGGAAAAGATGAACAAAAGAGGGTACAAATACTAGAAAGGGGGTAGAAATATCATTTTCCCGCCGCTAATAGGTTTGCAGATAGCAATATTGGTTCGCCATTGTTCGTCAAAACTATTGTGATTTTTATGAAGTAAAAAAAACTAAACAGGTCATACAAATTGCAATTCAAATTGCTATGCATCAAAAAAATTATTCACATTTTTTTTTCATACTGAAAAAGGCAACAAAGATTCCTGGTTAAGATATTGCACAACTTGAAGATCTTGCACAGTAAAAATAAAAAATATTTAGTTGCAACTTGCAAATAGTAAATATCCATTTGCAAATAGCCAACTAGTGGATATTTCTGTTTTTATTTAATATGGTGAATGAAAAACAAGTATGAATAATCTGTTCTTTTTTACAACTAATATGCATCCAAAGTTCTAAATAAATTAGATTAACTAAAGGCAACTGATATTTTTTTGACGTAACTAAAGACAACTGATATTGGCACGAATCGGTGCAAAATCACCTTGGCACGGACATATTTTGATAATTGGCAGCATAGAAATACCTTCATTCTGAATCAATGGTTGGACTGTGCAAAATAGAGATGCCTATGTTTGTATGCCTAGTTATAGTTCTTAGGAGTTATAGCTGTTCATTTTTTAGATGCCTTTATTTTGAGCTTTATATATGTGTAGTTTTACAGTATCCTTTTGCTCTTCCTAGTTTCTGGGTTTTCCTTTGGTTTTTGGACACATCTTTCTTAGTTTGGTGTGTTTTCATGTTCTTCATCAATTTTTTTTGAATGGTACATGTTCTTCAACCATTCAAAAAAAAAATGTACATGTTCGTCATGGAAGTTACTTATACTATATGAATCCATAGGAATAGACGTTGAGGTGGCTAATTTCCATGACTGACATTCTCTTCTCTATGATTTGATTGTCCCTGTTCTTTATCATGGTTATGGGCTTACAAAATGGATGTCTTATAGTTGAAATATTGCCATGGCTTGAAATTCTAGTTTGAAATAGTGAAATTCTGGCATTATCCATAGCTCCTTTTCCCCTTTCCTTATTTGAGTTACTTCTATTAATATTGGATGAGCAATTCATTTCTTTTTCTGTGATTTTGCTTCCCTCTTGTTTTGTTTCCCACAATTTTTTTATGTCTTCTCACATAGTCTTCACTGATACAACTTATGGCATTATAAAATGCAGAAGCACTTCAACGGAAAAGTAGGCATGTTTTGTTGTATTTGACATTATTAGTAGCAGATTGATAGTAATACTTATTGCTCTGTGTTGAATCCCTGCACGTGGATTTCTCTACAAGATTATATGCAAATAAATTTTACATGTATCCAAAGAAGCCCTAAGCTTCTCAATGTTTTTGATGAAAAGGGTATTAACTGAATGGAAAAAGGCAATCATAGCCTCTCCTAAAGATCTAAGTTTTCCTTGATCGACTCCGAAAAGGATAATCAGATTGTTAACATATCTGCCTATCAGATTTAAAGATTCTCCTACTAAGAAAATGATCCTTTTATAGTTTTAGTGCTTGTATTTCGAGGATTGGTGTATTCAATTCATAAAAAGAAAAAGAAAAAAGGTGCTTGTATTACAAGTAATACCTACACTTCATTTCTCTTTGATCTCACTGAACTCGAAAAGAAAAGCTGCATTGAAGAATAAATTATTTTCTCACATGATGACTATAGACAGTTGCAGAATGCTACTAAAAAATATCAAAGAACAACTGCATTTCTACGTGGGAGACCTACACTATCCACTAACCTGATTCTTCCAATTTCGGACAAAGAAACATCACTTACCTGACCAAGAGAAATATATCTGACACAAGATGTCAAAATCTTATCAGCTGTGAAGAATAAGCTATAAAGTACTCAAAGAAAAGCACATGCTACAAGTAGAAGGAAAAGAGAGGATTTCTATTTTCTAACAAAACCAGAAGATTACTATTCAAAAAAAAAAAAAGAGAAAATGAAAACAAACCCAGAAGATTAGAATCAACTTTTTCCGCCACCTTTCAAATTCATTCGAGGGAAACGGTTTTAAGGTTATTTGCAATCTCAAATAAACATGACAAAGAAAAAATATATAAAAAACAAACCAAGAATAGCAGAAAATACAAAGAGAAGAGAAGAGAGGCAGAGCAGAGATGAACTTACTTATGGGAGTTCTTATTATGTGAAGGCTTTGCACAAATAAGGGCAAATTCGGAGTCGAGAGAGATATGAGATAAGAGAGACGTAGGTTAGGGTGTTTGGGAGAGGGTGACTGACTGAGAGATTGCGAGCGAAAGAGTGAAATAGGAAATTAGAGCATTACCCCTCTTCGGGGTAAACATGTAATTTAAGAGGGGCAATAGGGAAAAATTGGAAATGTGAAAAATAAGGGTAATACCCCTTTAGGACGCCCTCCTGCCTCTGTCCTTGGTAATGATCACAAAGGGCTTGTTTGATTGCACAATAATGGTTTGGGGGCCAGACTTATTCAGCATTTGTTGAACAACTGTTCTGGATAGAAACAATCTTACAATCCTAGCTTATGACTTTAACCTACAAAATGAGGGTAGTTGAAATTCTAGATGAGACATGAATTTTTTTTTAATAGTATGAAAATTTTACTTGAATAAACTTGGGACAAAAGTAAAAAATGGAAAAAAATAATCCTAGAACACCCATTTTTCATAAGAAATGGCCAAAAATACCCCTATCTCATAGAAACCGACCAAAATACCCATAGAAAATGACCAAAAAAACCCTATTTCATAGAAAATGACCAAAATACCCCTATTTAGTAGAAAATGACTAAAAGATAAATAAACTCGACAAACAAAAGATGAAACTAATTGAAGACAAGTTATCCATGCCAAGAGGCAACCACTACCATGATAAGTTCTTATTCAAGGTTAGTTTATTCCTCAATCAAACAACCCCAAAAAAGTAAGCAAGCGGTTCAGACTTTCGAATTTCTTATTGCAAACAGACCTCTTAACGGCACATGATTTTAACTGTTAAGATTTGGGTGTCTGGCAGCTTTGATTTTACAACCATTGACTAGTATAATCTTGTATGCCTACCTAGAGATCTATTGTTCTAGTTGAAAGGTAGTATTTAGTTGAAATGAAGTATTTTATCTTTTGTTTTGAAGGAGATGTAACTAGGGATCTCAATTTTCGGAAAAGCAAAAGGCAGATCTCTTTCTCTCTCTCTCTCTCTCTCTCTCTCTCTCTCTCTCTCTTAAATGAAAGGCAGAGTTACTTATCCTAAATTCCTTCCACACTGTTGAATAATGCAAGGGTAGATTAGGCATTAGTTGTAGGATAGAGGGTATTATTGTCATTGTACATTTGATGCCCTATTTAGGCCTATATATACATCATTTACATGGGAGCTCCCAAGTGGAGACTCTCCATCTCTCTATTCCTCTTCTTCTTCCTCTCTCTAATCCTAACACCATTTCTAACATGGTATTTTTTCCCTAAGACCATTTCTTGAGGATGAGCTAATAGGCTGATCCTCAAGAAGGAAAGAAGAAGAGTCTATCTCTCGGTATTTTTTTTGTTTCCTCTTTTTGTTTGTGTGAAATCTCTCCTGTAACCCTCTTTCTCGTGTTTTATTTTTGTTTTTTCCCTACAATATCTCCGTTCTCTAAATCTCTCATGTTATTCTCTCTTTTTTTTCTTATTTTGGAGTTGCCGTAAACTCCATAGCCTTTTGTTTGAAAATATCTACTCCCAAAATCCCTAAAATCTCTAAAACCTTATTTTCTCTCCCTAGATTCTCTCTTTCGCGCAACCCCTTCTCTCTTTCTCGGGAAATCTCAGAAAATCTCTCTCGTATTTACTCCCTCTCTTGTTTGGGTTGCCGTATGGAGTGTTGTCTTCTTATCCTTCATCCTCATCTTTGTTTTTCTCTCCTATATTTGTTGTGTTTCATGTCTTTTGTCTTCCTCTCCAAGGTGCCCACCAAGTGCTCGGTGAAATGTCCGAAAGAGATTTGGTGCCCTTGGACATCTTCCTTTTCGTTTCAAGTTAAAGGCCTTCGGCTTCAACTTGAGGGGGAGTGTTGTCTGGTATTGTCTTCTCCTTCTTTCCATTGTTTTCTATGTCTTTTGGCTTAATGTCATCTCTTCCTTTACACTGTATAGTGTTGTCTATTGTGTCTTCTTTGTCATATGTCTTCTTCATCATATGTCTTTTTCGTCTCTGTTTTTTGTGTTGATGTCAAAGGTGCACACCAAGTGTTTGATAAAATGTCTAAGAGAGGTGTAGTGCCTTGTCTGTCTTCGTTTCTTTGTCTTTTTCAAGGTGCACACCAAGTATTAGATGAAATGTCCGAGAGAGGTGTGGTGCCTTGTTTGTCGTCGTTTTCGTTGCAAGTTGAAGGTATTCGACCTTCAACTTGAGGGGGAGTGTTGTCATGTTTTTCTTTGAGTTGTTCCTTTCTATTGATGCAGTCTTTTTCTTTGTATTTTCTTCTTGGGGGAGTGTTGTTATTGTTGTTGTGTTGTCTGTTCTTGAGGGAGAGTGTTATCGTCTTCTCATTATGTTATTTGTTCGTCCCCTTGGTGATCATTATCGTCTTTTTTGTTTTCTTGTCTTGTTTTCATGTCTCTTCGTGTCTTCTCGGCTTTAGGCATTATCCCTCATTTTCTGGGCGATGGCTTCCATATCCATCATTGGTCGGCTCCTTTTCAGGTGACAATGTTCATGACATCGACCTTGTCTCTAGACGATGGTTTTCCATCGTTGGTTGGTTATCTTCTCCCTCATTTTCTAGTCGATTGCTTCCATATCCATTATTGGTCGGCTCTCTTACAGGCGACGATCTTTTCCCGTCCACCTATCTTTTCCTGGCGATAGTTTCCCCATCGTTGGTCGGCTCTTTTCAGGCGACGATGTTCATGCTGTCGGCCTAGTCTCTAGACGATGGTGTCTCCGTTGGTTGGTTATCTTTTCCTTCTTTTTCTCCTTATCTTCAGGCGACAATGTTCATGCCATCGACCTTGTCACCAGAGGTGGTTTTTCCATCATTGGTTGGTTATCTTCTCTATCTCTTCTTCTCTTCAGGCGACAGTTTCCCCATCGACCTTGTCTGCGATGGTTTCCACATCAGTGGTTATCCTCTATTGGCGTGGTGCTGCTTAGCTGGTGTTCCTGCTAATGGTGCTTCGCCGCTGCTCACGTGATGCACCTTTGGTGTGCCTTTTTTGCTTGATGGATCGTTGCTATTCTCCTGCCGAGGTGCACGGTTCGATCATTTGTGGTTATAGACTTATTTGCCAGGTTCTCATTCAGGGGTGGACCCGGTTGTGGCTGCTCTCGCAGTGGTGCTACCTCAGGGGGACCTGTTACTTTTTGGTGGCCGCTGATCTCGACGACCGTACTCTCATAGTGGCCGTTATCTTTTGTTATGCTTTCCTTATGTATTCACCACACCAACTAGTTGATGAGTGTTATACCAAGCTGGATGTGTGTATGAGATTATGTAGTTTTTGTTATTTTTAGTTGTTTGTTGTAGTTTTCTTTGTATTAAGCTGGAGTTCCGTAGCATATACACTCCAGCTTGAGGGGGAGCGTTGAATAATGCAAGGGTGGATTAGGCATTAGTTGTAGGATAGAGGGTATTATTGTCATTGTACATTGAATGCCCTATTTGGGCCTATATGTACATCATTTACATGGGAGCTTCGAAGTGGAGAGACTCTCCATCTCTCTACTCCTCTTCTTCTTCCTCTCTCTAGCCCTAACACCATTTCTAACATAGTATTTTTTCTTTGTTATTTACGGCAACTCCAAAGACAAGAAAATGGAAAAAAAAGAAATGTGTGAGAGAGAGAGAGAGTTGCGAGAGAGAGAATACCGAGAGAGAAAGATTAGGGAGATTTGAGGAGAGATCTTCGGAAAAATAAAAGAGGAAACAACACATTGTGCGTAAAGGCAAAAAGAGATGCGAGAGATGAGAGAGAATGTTGTGGAGATGATAGACTCTTCTTCTTTCCTTCTACTCCTTCCCAAAGGATCTTTGCTCTGATACCATGTCAGAAATGAGCTAGGGTTAGAGAGAGGAAGAAGAAGAGGAGTAGAGATATGGAGAGCCTCCACTAGGGAGTTCCTTATGGATATGTTGTATATATAGGCCCAAATAGGGCGTCCAATGTACAATGAAAATAATACCCTCTATCCTACAACTAATGCCTAATCTACCCTTGCATTATTCAACACACACGATAGCATTTATCAATGTTCATTGTTTATCATGGGCTGTGTATTTACCAATATTCATCTCTCAAATTTTGTACTTCTATTAGAAATCAAACTCCTTTCTCACAAACTTTATACTTTTAGGAATGAGAAATTGTTCTATCTCTCTCTCTCTCTCTCTCCGCATTGCTTCTTCTGTCCTTATTCATGAAATTTTTTCTACAATATAATGGTTTTTTTTCCCCATAAAACTTAAGAAAAACATATCATCATTTTTTTTAGAGGAAATGGTTTGTGTGCAGCTGCACAGATAAGCTACCTGTGCATGGCTGCACAAACCATGAGGGGGCCACATTTTTTGGGGGATCCAAAGTGATGCAGATAATAGGCCAATAAGTGGCATATTTGCCTATTAGGATTTATATTTCCATGTTATTTAGTTTAGGAATTTATTTTTATGTTATTTTAATTTGTAGGAATTTTATTTCAATATTTACATTTTAGGAATTCTTAAATTAGGCAATTTCCTTATTTTAAGGACTCCTAATTGCCTATATATAGGCCTTATGTAGTAGAGATTATTAACTTTTGATGATTAATAAAGATTGATTCTCCCCTCTACTGTTTTCTTCTTCTTCTCCTCTTCTCATATTCTTCTCTTCTCCCTTAATTTCGTCTCTTCTTCTCTTCTTCTTCTATTATTCTCCTTCTATTCTCTTCTTCTTCTTCTCTCCCCTTTCGTCTATTTCTCTCCCCTTTCTTCTATTTCCTTCACGGTGCTGCATCAATTTGGTATCAGAGCGGAAGATCCAAGAGCAAAAATATCCAAGTGAGCCCTTCAACCGAATCAATTCCTCTTGCTGATTTTTGCAGATTTAAAACCCTAGCTGTGCAACCCTAACCGTACACCCTATTTGCTAATCTTCTCCGCAAGCAACCTAAAGTTTCTCTGCATATTCAGCCCTCAATCAGAAGCCATCTTGAATCCTAACATCAACCCATACAACCCATTCCGTCTCCAACAGTTCTTTCAAACCCATCTCCCATAAAATTTCAGCCCAAACCCATATCCATCCTGTTACTGCAGCCTGTTTTTAGCCATATAACAGCCCACAACCCAGCCCCACTAACCACCCAGAAATCAGTCCCTTTCTATCGCCCATTAGTCTTTCTGTTTCCCTAAAATTCAAGGTGCAGATCCTAACCTAAAACTAGTCCCGAGCAGTATCTATCTTCATCCTGGGAACCCTGAAATTGAAAAGGATCTTGCTGCCCAGAAATTCACCCGATCAGTCACCAAAACCCATTTGGTTGAAGCTCTGAGAAATCCCAGGACTCCCACTGCTCCTAGCAGCCAGCCATGCCCTAACGAGCACTGACCATCTTCCACGAGCTCAGCCATTGACGCCCCTATTTTTCTGCAAGCAGGTTTCTAACGTGCTTTATCTTATCTCTAACGAGTAAAATAAGGCAACAAGCTTGAGCAAAAGACAAAAAAATAAAAGGCAAACAATATCTGTTCGTTTGAGTCTTTCACAAAAAATAAAAAATAAAAAATAAAATAGGTGTTGTGGGTTTTCAAATAAAGCAAAGATAGTAATAAAAAAAAGGAGGATTCCTTGCACAATACGTTTCCTCAAATTTCTTGGAAAATGTTACTTTTTGAGAGGAGTTATTTATAGAAAAGAAAAGGTGGTCTGGAGTTACCTTTTAGAGAAAGCAAGTTATTTTTTTCTTCAACTAAAGTTGCTTTTTGCCTAGCAAAAGTACTACTGTGACTTTTTTTTTTCTTTCAAAGGAGGCAAAAGAGGCTCAAAGTTTGCGGAAATTACACAGGTACACCGACGTTTTTTTTCTTTTCTACCAAGTGGGTTGCGTGACCACGATTAAAAAAGAAGAGCAGTTCTCTTTCTCGTATCTGCAACTGACAAGAAGACAAAAAAAGTAAACTTGCCTTAAATCATCCCCCCATTTTTCACCTGGACATCCCTTTCCATATAGGCAAGACCAATTAACCTCACCCCCTTGTTCTCCTTGGCCATCCCTTCTTTTTTACTTTTAACCCAATTTGACCACCCCCTGTTTAGTTTATTACACACCTTATAACTTAAGGTATATCAGGCCCTTGTTTTACCTCAGGCACCCCCTTCGAAAAAAAAAAAAAAAACAAAATTGAAAAAAAAAAATACAAAAAAAAGAGTTTCTTGTTTTTTGAGCTATTTCTGCTCAAAATTGGCCCTCGACTTCAACACGAAAGTTGTTCGTGACAACTTTTAGAGCGCATCCAGCCTATTTTCAGCAGCAGACAACAGTCTTCAGCACAGTTCATGAGCCATCTCAACCGTTGATCGCGCCCCTTCTTCCGATCATCAGCTTTCACTCATCTGTTTTCAGATCTGCGACAGACAGTGTGTTTCTTTCGGCATGCCATACAGATCAGACGGTTGATTTCAGTTTTCCTCATCGATCTCTATGACTCCACCATTTATTCCGTTTTTTTATGGGTACGACGAAAGCTATTGGAATTGCCGCACTCACTTTTGCTATTATGAGGATACATGTTTACGTTGGATTGATGCTCTAGACGCATATCATGAGTACAATGGCCATGATCACCACCAGACTATCTACTGGGCTAAAGAAACTATGCGACTACAAGCCCGATGCTCATGGAGCCACATTGAAACGAACCGTCGTAGAAGATGTGAGCAGCCAATCTGTCGTTGGGAGGATGTTCGTGATGCGTTTATGAATATATATGCGCTCGACTATTTGAATCAACAGAGAGTGAATCGTGAGCGAGAATATAGAGTGTTGTGTAGTGTTGAAAGTAAAGTCGAAGCCCTCCTTGAACAACTAAAAGAAGACCGTCATTATATATGCGAAGCTAAAATTATAGCTGAAAATTCAGTGCGTCGTATACGTGAACAGAGACGGCTTCACACTTCTAAGGCAAATATTGTGGCAGATCCATGTGAGGTTTTTCCCTTAACAGAGTTGATCGAGCATCGTCCTGAGTCAGAGCCGAGTGACAAGACTGTTGAGCCATTACCTGAGACAAATGATCGCGAGCATATTACAGAGGATTGTCCTATATTTGCGCCGATTAATCAGATTGCCGAGACTTGTGCCGACACAGATGATCGCGAGCATATTACAGAGGATTGTCTTATATTTGCGCCGATTAATCAGATTGCCGAGACTTGTGCCGACACAGATGAACTTGTTCCGCAGATTGATCATGAGGTCCATCAGCCTGACATCACTGCCCAAGCTTCAGTCCTAGACTCTGATTTTATCATTGATTCTATTGAGCCTGATGAGATACTAGCGGATGACTTCCATGTAAATTCTCCTGTGCCTACTGAGCTACCAGTTGATGTTGATTATGTGGAGGATGTTCCCCGATTGGTATCACCGATAGCTGTTTTGCCGATCACGCCGATCCATGACGAGTACATTGCCATCTTCCCAACTTCCCTGATTCTCACGAAAGGCTTGCATTTTGATGATTTTGTATGGATACTTTCTTCCATATTCCGCCGCCAGCCTTTCAGATCGCTTTCATTGCTGTCTCGAGCATTAGCCATCAGGATTGCTTCAAACGGATTGCACCTCCTTCTGCTTCATTGGATTATTTTCATATTTGACTCAGGCGGACTAGAACTCGAGGACGAGTTCTTTTCAACCGGGGGGGAATGATGCAGATAATAGGCCAATAAGTGGCATATTTGCCTATTAGGATTTATATTTCCATGTTATTTAGTTTAGGAATTTATTTTTATGTTATTTTAGTTTCTAGGAATTTTATTTCAATATTTACTTTTTAGGGATTCTTAAATTAGGCAATTTCCTTATTTTAAGGACTCCTAATTGCCTATATATAGGCCTTATGTAGTAGAGATTATTAACTTTTGATGATTAATAAAGATTGATTCTCCCCTCTACTGTTTTCTTCTTCTTCTCCTCTTCTCATATTCTTCTCTTCTCCCTTAATTTCGTCTCTTCTTCTCTTCTTATTCTTCTTCTTCTCTTCTTCTTCTTCTACTCCTATTCTTCTTCTATTCTTGTCCTTCTATTCTCTTCTTCTTCTTCTCTCCCCTTTCTTCTATTTCCTTCACGGTGCTGCATCACAAAGCATTCATTTAGAAGGCCCTTCCATGGATAGTGTGTGTACGAAAAATCAGCCCTTTAGGATCATCCTAACTCTGCCATTTGTGGAGGAAAAAAATGGGCAGAAACAACGTCTGTCCATTTTCCTCTCCAACTTTGATTGGGTTAGGATGATCCTATAGGGCTGATTTTTGGTGCACACCCTATCCATGGAAGGGCCTTCCAAATGAATGCTTTGGATCCCCCAAAAAATGTGGCCCCCACCATGGTTTGTGCAGCCATGCACAAATAGCTTCTCTGTGCAGCTTCACACAAACCGTTTCCTCTTTTTTTTATTAGTGTTCCAAAAATGACATGTCAAGTGCATATTTGTCATCTTCAAGACCAGACTGTTAAAAGTGGCATTATTATTTGGTTTTATTTCATTTTTTTACTTTATTTTTGTTATGATGAAACTGTAACAGTATCACTATTCCTTTTTAATATATAAGTACAAAACATCTGGGTAACATCTAACCATAATAGGAAGTTACCCATCTAACCATAATAGGAAGTGGGCCCCTTTTTTATCCTATAAGCTACCAAAAATTCTAAAGTAATGGGGACGCACTGCACATCCCCATTTCTAAAGGGAGTTTTTTGCACTAAGGTATTCCCTTTATATGAGAACCATCAAGTCTATACCCACCAAAAATCTTGAAAAGACATGCATGTAACTTTCATATGTGAAGAAGTCTAAAACTTAAAATCCTGATTTCTTCATATACACATACTTTAGCCGCCTCCTTATGGATGCTTAAACGTCTGATTCATGCACCCCCCCTGCATTTAAATACAATGCCAACCATGTACCTATGGCTGTACCATCCATGTTATTAGTTAATTATCCACGTCTTTAATTTTTCATCGCAGATAACCTAAAGATAAAATCAGCCAAGTCAGTTTTAATCAATGAAGGCGGCTTTACCGGCGTTGAACTTGCCAGTGAAATTGCTGTCGACTTCCCGGACAAGAAGGTGACTTTGGTTCACAACGGGCCGACGCTATTGGAATTTCTTGGAAGCAAAGCTTCTAGCAAAACACTGGATTGGCTTATGGAAAAGAATGTGGATGTCCTTTTGGATCAATCAGTTGACTTAGAGTCTGTATCATAGGAGGACAAAACTTATGACACGTCCGCCGGAGAAACCATCGCGGCTGATTGTCATTTCCAATGTGTCAGTAGACCATTGGGTTCAGAATGGATGAAAGAGAGCGTGTTGAAGGACTGCTTGGACGCAAATGGAAGACTGATGGTTGATGAGACCCTCAGGGTCAGGGGTCGAAAGAATATCTTTGCTATCGGAGATATTACCGATGTTCCGGTGAGTCTTCTATTTTCTTTGATATGATTTGGACTTTCCTTTTTCTTTGCAAGACAAATAATCCATTATTAAATGATAGAGAATTCCTCGGGAAAGTTTAAGTTGAATTTTTCATTTTACCAAGAGGATTGACTCTATAACAAGTTTGGTGTTTATATATAATGGATGCATCATGGTACATAGTGATATGACTCTAATCAGATAAAAGATCATTTTTATAGGCTTATTTATCATATCACCTATATATATATATCATGATATATAGACTTTTCTAAGCTGCTTTATCATGACATATTGCCAATCTCAACTCAAATTTTGTTTTGCTAATATATTTATGTTAATCATATCTGTTAATATTTTTATTTATGTTTTAATATTACTACTGATATTACCGATACATAGCTTATAAATCAATTTATAGCATATAAAATACCACCGATAAATTCCCAATAAACACGTCTGTGATTATTTTTTTTGAAAGGCGACATAAATTCATTAATAATAAAAGGGGCATTCAGGACCAATAGTCCCAGCCTGCTGGCACAACATAATATAATACCGGGCTCGGGCATACCCATGACCCGACCACACCTCATCCGGGTACAAAATATTACAAAACCAAAACCAACTTCCCTGATCCGTTCTCCTAATTGGAAGTAATCAAAGAAATAATCTACGAAACGTTTCCCAATTGACAAGATCCACATCCCAATCTTCTGAATTTACTAGATCCCCTACGTCTTGTCAGAACTGACCTCAAGAGGAAACCCAAGAAGAGAAATCCAAGAACAACAAAAAAACCCCATATAGCAAACCAGAGTAGAATGTAACCCCAAAGTAAAACGGACAATACCTCCAAACCTTACTATCAAACCAAAATCCCCAAAGAAGAGGACCGACCATCATCCATAATCCATTCAAAACCAAACCTCAAAAAAGTATATAAGAAAACCCAAAATCAATCGGCTTAAGGATCAGACTCGACCAACCCTCGCCAATGGACAACAAATCAAAATAAGGTCAACTTTCCAGCGCACCCTAGGAATAGCTAGGGAATTTGAAATTTGAAATCAAGCGGGGTGTCAGGAAGGCAAACTAGTCCGAACTCAGCTAACTGACCGGAAACGATCCCGAGGCCAAACCAGGCAAGAGATAACGCTCCGGGAAGACAACTTGGGTGAGGATCTGCTATCCGGAAAGTCAAATGTTTCAACACTAATTCTATAGATCTGATTCATTAGGTTAATGGTAACACAAGACCCTGAGATGATCCTTCGGGGAGGCAAGATTTTTGCCAAAACAAGGCTCATGCAATGCTGATGGTTTCCTTCCATCTTAGTTTCAAGGACTCTGCCAAATAGACTTCCCAATGTTTCCACCATTGATATGGCCCAGGCATGCAAAGGGACTCCATAGAATTTAACCCACAAACTTTTCTCACCTTGGATAAACTCCTTACTCCAGGGAGCAAGAGAACACAGATGAGGACTCAAAACCTCAGGGCATCTGGATAAAATCTTCGAAGCTTGCGCCTCAGATTCAAAACTAAAGATCAGCTCCTCTTCTGACAATATGCAAGGACATTGTAAAGATGGAACATTCCAAGCCTTTTGTGCCCAAGCCCAGATATCCTCAATCGATTTGTTAGGGCACTTCCTTTTCCCAATTAAACAGGATTTTAGGGATTCCATACAAACATCCACCTCCCGACCCGAGATGACCACTTCTTCTCTATTCCTGTAAGATATAGAGCCAGAATCAGGCCATTGACCATCCTCTTCTCTAGTCAAGTTCAGGCAAGGCTGAGACGAAGACAGACAAGGAACCCATCTGGATGGCACTTTGCTATGTCGACACCAACGATAGTTTTCTCGCCAACTGAAGTTAGAATATTGACATAGGGTGCAGAACCAATTCCATACCCAGATTTTTGAAAGGGCTTCTTAAGGGATGAGACCCCCTTTTCCTTCACACCCCGATTTTCTATTTTTCGATTACAAATTCTACATTTCCACCTCCAACTAAAGTTCTAGTAAGAACAATGGTGACATTGCCAATCAGCCCACCGGCTCTTTTCTGGGCACATCATTGTTTCCTTGCAATCAATCTTCAACGCCCTGACTACTGGATTAATTCACCTTCTTTCCTTCTGCCCTAGGTTAATTCAGAGAGAGAGAGCAGAGAGATTGATGAAGATCTGGGAACAGAAAATCTCAGATCAAAGAGAATGGAGATGGAGGATGTGTGATGGTGGTTCAGAGTGTTAACCGGAGAAGATGAAGACAACGGTGGAAATGGTGGCTGGAGATGAGGTTTGCCGGAGGTAAGAATGGAGATGTGGAAGAAAATTGAGATGGGTTTAGAACAAGGTATCCGGAGGTAAGAATGGAGGTGTGGAAGAAAATTGAGATGGGTTTAGAACAAGGTATCTTGTTCAAGGTAGTCAGATTCCGGCGAAAGTGGCTGGAATAAATGGGGTTAGGGTCGGATCGGACAGAAAAGGGGTTGGATCTATGGGAGATTTTAGGGCAAAGCTCAAGATGATGTTGATTAGCGTGAAAATGGTGGCTGATGGTTTAGGGTTACAAAAAACCAGAAATGGAAATGGTTTTAGAGGTGGTAGTGGTTGAGATCTATGGGAAGAAGAAGATGAAGATGGTGGTAGTGGACGACGGCCGGATTCCGACAGGAACGGTCGGAGAAAATGGGTTCTCGCCCTCTCTTTTCCTCTCTCAACACGTCTGTGATTATGTATGACCTTAATGCCCAAAGTCGGCTGTATCTCTCCTCTTAGGCTTATCTATCGTCTACCGTCTATTTTTTTTATTTTTTTTGAATGGTAGCCAAGAATACTAAAAAAGGGAAGACCAAGGTGGTCATATTACAAAGGAGGAAATAAAGAAAAACAACTATTCCAAAAAACAACGAATCAAGGAGGGAGGGAATCAAATAATGCTCAAGAATCTTTGGATACGCCCTCCCTCGCAATCCATCCACCACCAAATTCGCAGATCGTCTCACATGCAAAAAAGGTATGGGCGATGAACCAATCCTATAAAAAATTTCATCAACAAAACTGTCGAATCTCGAGAGGTGGTTTGCTATCTTTTCAACGATTGGATCATATTTAAGGAGTCACCTTCTACAACCAAGGAAGCCAAATGATGTTGATCAACTAGTTATATCCCTTGGTAAACTGGTCAAACTTTCGCTTCCGACGCGTCTTCTACGCCAATGGGTCAGGCATAGGCCCATGATGCCTCCCCCGTGTCATTTCTCAAGATTCCTCCAATGCCAGCCGGACCCGGATTTCCCAAACTAGAACAGTCAAAGTTCAGTTTAAGGAAGCCCGGAGGAGGAGGCTTCCATACTTGAACCACCTTCTGTTTAGCCTCCACACTGAAACAAACTTCTCTCCATCCTTCCCAAAGATCATAAGCGGATACAAATCTAAGCAAGGAAGTATCGTCAACCCTCTGTTGTATTGTTGCTTTTCTTATTTATTGAATTTCTTGCTTATCTAGCACATTAAAAAAAATCTTGTTCCAGACTGATTACTAACTTGACATAAAATACCCACTTCACCTTGTTTAACTACTAATTATAAACTCTTATGTCCCCACTTGTGGCTCTACCCTTCGATGGGGCACAACCCTGTAGGGCGTTGATCTTCAAAACCATTTATTGATCAATAACCCAAGGATCCTTGTAAATACAACCAAAATTGGTCCAGAGTTGCAAGTAAGATTATCTAAAGTTGATCTTATTTGTAAATGGTACACATGGCCACTTTGAAAGTTGTTAACTAATATAAAACTCTTATAACTATTATGTGCATGTAAGAAAAAGATTCTTAAGATATTTTAGTGAAAGTTGGTTTCATTCGTGTACAAGGATGTTCTCCCTTTCGAAAAAAACAAAACAAATAGAGCGTTTGTACAGTTACCTCAATGTAATCCCTTGGTTTAAGTGTAATCATGATAGGACGTGAGTTTTCATAGGATGTTGGTTATAGGGATAAATGTTAAGGGTTATCGTGATAGGAATGTGAGTTGGCATAGGATATGCCATGTGAATCTTGTAATACTCCCCCTCAAGTTGGAGCATGGAGATTCATAATGCCCAACTTGGATGCTAGAAAGTGAAATTGATCGCGGCCGAACAGCTTGGTGAGTATATCAGCCACTTGATGTGAGAAGCAATGTAAGGGGCCTTCAATGTGCCCGATTGAATCCTCTCAATAACTAGGTGACAATCAAGTATAAGTATTCGGTGCATTCAAGAAAGACTGTCACAGCAATGTGTAGTGCAACTTGATTGTCACAAAATAACATAATTGGTTGAGGATGAGATACTCTAAAATCAGAGAGAAGTACTTTCAGCCAAATCATTTCACGAGTTGCTCACAAGTTGCTACAATCTAGTGATATTCGGCCTCTTCCGAGGGTACAAAGACGCTTTTTTGACTTATAAGAGAGCTAGTGCCAGCTTGAAAGAAGTAATCCTTTTCATGGAGATGACTTAATGTAGCGTAGAACACAAAGTGCTATGATACCAAAAAGATACTTGAGATATCTAAGATATTTTGGTGAAAGTTGGTTTCATTCACGTACAAGAACATTTAGATTATTACATCAGTATAATCCCTTGGCTTAAGGAGGGCAATTATGATAGGGCTGTGTTGTTAGAGGATGTTGGTTATAGGGATAACTGTTAAAGGATAACTGTGATAGGGATGTGAGTTGGTATAGGATATGCCGTGTAAAACCCTTAATATAAAAGTATGTGCAAATAATTTGTAGAGGGTTCCAAAGAGGCCTTAAGTTTTGGATGATCAACATAAGTATGGACTGCATAATTAGCCTTAACTGATCAGATGGTTAGGGTCATTCAGCTGATGTGATTTTTCACATAGAGCGTCCCCGAGAATCTGATCATTGAATTGTTAGAGTAATTAGGTCAAGCAAGAGGTTGCTTGAATTTGGATGTAGTCCAATTGGTCAGTGGATATGGTTTAAACATACCTTAAGCTGAATTTTCTGAATAAACTAGTACATTGGATTTTTCTTCTTCTTTGAAATCTATTTTTCTGTAATTTCTGTTCAATCCATTGGAAAGAGTGTAATTGGTTGATCATAGAATCTATGTTTGTATTTTTTTATTTTTTTTGTAATGGCAAAATCTATGTATTCAGAGGAAAAGGATTGTGAGCTTGAGCGTTGGAACATATTCGTGAGCTTGAGCTCTCAAACCAATGAGGCCCACATTGTTAGGATGATCCAAACCATTCACTAGAAAGGGCCTTACATAGATAGGGTGTGTACAAAAAATCAGTTCCATAGGATCATCCTAACCCATCCATTTGTGGAGGTCAAAATAGACAGACCACAAATCTGCCCATTTTTGCCCTCCACTTTTGGAGGGGTTAGGATGATTCAATGGAGCTGATTTTTGGTACACACCCTATCTAAGATAGGCCCTTGCAAATGAATGGTTTGGATCCTCACAGAAATTGTGGGACCCATGTGATTGGTGCACTCAAGCCCACCATTCCTTATTAGAGCTTGCATATTCCTCATGTATTAATTGTCATTGGTGGATGAAAACAAACCAGGAAATCAAGCAAGGTTTCTATGCCCAGAAGCATGCTTTAGTGGCTGCCAAGAATATAAAGCGGTTGATAAAGGGAGGGAAGGAGAGAAAGATGGTGACATATAAGCCCGGAAAGATTATGGCAATGGTTTAGCTGGGGCGAAAGGATGCAGTAGCACAGTCCCCCCTCACGACGGTCATCGGTTGCGTACCCTCCTCCATGATCAAATCCAAGGATTTGTTTGTGGGCAAGACAAGGAAGAAAATGGGGCTTTCCTGAAGGAGTTTCACCACTCATGAGTCTCATGGGTTTTTCTTTCAATGTTATTTCATTCTCTCTTTTTTTTCCACCTCTTCCCTTGTTCCATTTTTTCTCTTCTTTAAATGCTGTGATATTTGCCCCGCTGCATATATAAGCTCTACGTGTTAGTTTCTTCCATCTGCCCTCTGCTTATAAGTTTTAATCTTTTACACATCTTCGCATGCTTTGATAAATGGTATTTGAGTTTTGACTGTGCTAACCCCCACTGTTTAACAAAAACAGACTTCATTAAACCTTAAGATAGAAACAGCAAGTGATTGTGCGTTTCTTTTTTACCAAATACGGTAACAATTGCTAAATTTAGCACCTCTGCCGGATGCAGGGATTTTCTGGAAAAGTTCAGGACAGGAAAAAAAAATTTAAAAATCTCTTACCTTTTACCTTTTTAAGAGGGAAAAATATAATTTAAACCAATCCCTTTTGATTTTTATTATGAAAGATCCTCAATTTTTTATATCCCTCTAAATTAACCATAATCACTATTCCAACCAAATTTTTTGAGAATACATTCTGTAGATGTCTTCTTGCAATCCAAGGAGCGCTTAGAGAACTTTTAGCCACACTGAAAATTGCCCCAGAGAGTAATTCAAGTGGAAATTGGATTTTCCTAGGTTTGCTTGTTTACCCATATTTGTAGGTAAAATATTTTTCAGTGTAACATTTTTCATCAAAAACCTCGAAAGCTGTGCTCTTTCATCAACTACTTGGGCTCCGCTCGTTTTGGATGTTGAGAATCGATTTTTTTAGTCCTAGAATGACTATTGGAATCGAAATTAGGTTTAATTTTGAGTCCAATAAACAGTATTCAACTCGAAGAACAATTCTAAATTGTAGAATTGTACGATAAGTTCGAGATCAGTAGGCCACATTTGTTATGGAGTCCAAGAGTCATGGGCCCAATCTCTTTTCCATAAGAGATCCTAGCCCTTAGATCATTGAAATGTTCTCTTTCCATATAGTCACTTATTCAAAAGATAATCAGAGAAGCTCTCAAAACATAATATTCATCATAAGAATCGAGCGAGCTCAACCAAAAAAGAGCACTACGGCCCTGTCGATTCCATTACAGTTCAACATATATGTACATACGTCTTTCAAAACACAAATATTCCTTTTCATGAGCTCCAAAAAGCTGAACATTCGTAAGTATACTTATACCCATGAATTAGACATGCAATTTCCCTAGAGAAAATCGCCCTGAAAAGGAAAAAAAAAAGATGAAAATTCAGCATCTTTCATGAGTTATGGGGTTTGAGGCTTCTTTGGACTGCGATTATGGTGCAAAGGGTCCGGACCCGATGGTACCTTCCTTAAATCCCAATCGAACACATTTTCACCATTGACATGATCCGACGGTCTAAAACCCCTCGAGCCCTCCTCCAAACTTACCAACATCTGAAAATTTAATTCGGATAAACAAATAGTAGATGAATACAAGATAAAAGAAAGAGAAAACAAGAAAAGCAACCTCATTTTCACAACATAATAAGAAACCAAATGATAAAAGATAAAAAGAAGAAACCTTTCTACTTAGATTTTCTGTTGGAGCTGCTGCCGCATAATAACAGCCGAACCCATTTCCACAATCTGCAAATTCGTAAAGTAGAACAGATAAGTTGTCGCATTTTCATGAATCACAGTGAGAATTTTCTTAGACATAAAGATTGGAAATCCCTAGAAAATAGAAACATGGTTAGAATAATCAAACAGGATATGAACTTCGTGGAAGATGATTTCGCAGTTGACAGCCACCTCGTGGCATTTTTTATCTTATTCATTTATATTCATCTGAGGTGGCTGTTCTCTCATGCAAAAGTGAGTGGCCAAATGAGAAAATACCGCCAGTATGCATGAAAAAACATTAAGTGGGAAATTTATAAAGTAAGAACTTAATTCAAACTTATACTTGAAATTTGAAATAGAAATTCTATGTATATGTGTGTGAAAGAGATAGAGAGTACGACAGACCCGAAGTTTCTTGCATGACAAAAAACAGAGCTAGGAGGAAGATAACAAGAGACAAGAGTGCAAAACGAGTAGCCATGAGAAGAATTTCAGAAGAGAATAGTAAGAGGAGTATTTCTTTAGAGTGGTGGTCTGAAAGAAGACGAGGAGATCAATTTATAAGCATTAAGATCTGAAAATCGTATATGATTACTTTTTGCAGCCGTTTTTAGCGAATGATTGAATTAATATCGATTGAACTCGCCGACGGCCATCACTAAATCATTCAGCGGCGCCGGTTTTCCGTCATCCCGGCACGTGTCAGACCCCCGGCAAGTGACAGGCATCGATTGCATGGCGGCTTCAGATCTTATGCTCTGCCGCCCGTATCTCACGCAACACTAATTGGTATGACGTCATCGGGATCTTGCCTTTCAAAAAGATTGTACGTCGCTTTTACGTTTCCTCTCTTCCGTTATTCTTTTTTACCCTTTCCGGGCGGAAGTCTTTTCAGATGAGAGTGTGAGTTTTGCTCTTTTTGGCTTGTTATGACGACTATGCCCCTGGGTCTTTGACGATCTCTTCCTAACTAACGCCCCCGGTTTTTGGTAATTACGTCACGTCGGTGCCAGCTCATCAACTTTCTTTACTCGACACGACCCCACGCGTCTCTTTTCAGCTAATGAGGATAATGAAGTAAAAACGATGTAAATATTACATCATTGATATAGCTTGCAGAAGTAAAAAAACGTAGGGTACTGGATCTCTGAGATGCTCTTTGCTGGGCCCGGGACTGATGCATTAAATGGGTTCATCTGGACCATTAATCCAGGAGACTTTATCATGACATGCTAAATTGCAAAATCTGTCCTATCGAGGAATCATAGCAATTCACTTGATGATGACAGGTAATCGCCTAGATTATTGGGCAAGTTGGCAACCTAAGATTTTCATATTTACCTCAAAACTCACAACTGTATGCAAACTCGTGGAACTTTTATTTGGTTTATATATTTACTAGCATTTTGGGCACATGCTAGGCATGGTTGTAAAATGGTGGGGTTTGGATAGATATGGTGGATCCCACCTCATCAGTAACATTGAGGTTAAATGGTGGGCCCCACCCATCAAAACCTTCAAAACGTGTAAAATGGCTGGCACATCCCATTAAAAATTTAAGGTGTGAAACGTTGGCCCAATCCCACCAATAATAAAAGGTGTAAAATGGTGGGCCCCACCCATGCTAGGCACTGTTATAAAATGTTGGGCCCAAGCCCACCCAATGCATGGGTTTGGGCAGTGATGGTGTTGGGCCCCAACCATGCTTTGTTTGGGTTTAATATGTTTGTCCCTATGAAAAATCGTACGCCCCTTCCCATCTCTTTTCCGTTATTCTTTTTACTCTTCCGGGAGGCAGGTCTTTTCGGATGGGAGAGAGTTTTTCTACTTTTGGGTTGTAATGACGACTCTGCCCCTGTGTTTTGACGATCTCTTGCTAACTAACCCCTCCGGTTTTGGTAATTTTGTGACGTTGGCCCGTTGGCCCCTGGCTCAGGGTTAGGAATCTCAATTTCTTTACTTCCCTTTTATGGTGTCAAGGGGTTTGATTACTGATTTTCTCCTTCTTTTAATCCAACGACGGAAGCATCTCTTCATGGTTTTATTTCTGGACTGACCACAATGACCTCCTCTTCGTTAAATTTATGCAAATTTAACAGGGGCATTTTGGGCAGCTCAAAAGTCCTTTTCCTTTTCTAAACTAATGAGAGATAATGAAGTTAAAGGACATGGAAAAATTCAGCTTGATGCTGTACATTACGTCATTAAAATGGCTTCAAGAAGTAGGATCTCTGAGATGCTCTTTTGTGAGACAGAGTGATGCATTAAATGAGTCATCAACCTGATCCGGACCATTAATCTAGTAGACTTTATCATTATATGCTACATGGCAAAATGTGTCCAATCGAGCAATCATAGCCATTCACTTGATGCCGAACAGCTAGACAGTTAATAAAAGAAAAAATTCGTCTAGATTATTGGGCAATTTCAGCAATCGGATGGATAAGATTTGTACATGTATCTCCCAAGTGAATGCACCACGTGGAAATTTTTGGGAAGTGAAATACCCGCCCTTTTTTACTTGGGACAGCCCCCTCTAGTGAGTAGGAGGGCTATTCCGATTAAGAAAAAAGGGGCCAACATGTCACTTAACAAAATTTGGATCATGTTATGCGGGTCCTATCCACAGCGACTGTATCAATATGTAAAAAGTTGCAGACGCCCGTGTGTTGTTAGCTACCAAAAGAACAAGTAGAGTATGTTGTTCGATGATCAAAACCTATTTTGTTCAATGCTTATTGGATAAATGTTTTAGATCATTGAACGAGTAGGCCTCACTCGCGCTCGCTTTTCATCCCTGACCAACTTGCTTTAATGTATTTATCACTGCCTTTTATAAAAAAAATGGGTGGCCCAAGGAAAAAAATGGGCGAATATATCACTTCCCTATTAGTAAGTGTACTCATTATACATATACAGAATATGGTCACATTCTTTAACCAATCTACCTTCTCGGCATTGTTTTTGTATTTTTTTTCGTTGCTAGAACAAAAAATACAGAATGGTATTCAGCAAATCTTTTCTCTTCTGTCTGTTTCTGTAATTTCCGACTCTCGAGCGGTATTTGGTGGTGATTTGAAGCGGAGTCACTCAAAGCTAATATCTTTCACCTTTTTTTTTTTTTTTTTTGAAGAGGGCAACAAAGAATATATATATAGATATAGATGTTTAAGCAGAACCGAGATGGTCCTGAAGGAACAAAGAGAATAGAAAGATAACAATACAATAATAGCAAAGCTATTATCTTTCACCTGTTTTACTAGTCAAAAAAACCAAAGAAAGAAAAGCGTTTAAGAAAACCTCCTAATAGTACATCAATTGTTATTATTTGTACCAGATAGTAAATAAGCCAGCAATATTTGCTCACATGACTGCTAAATAAAAATACCTTCTTTATTATTATTTTTTTTTTGATAGGTAAGCTGGGGTTAGGCAAGACCCCTACCAGATATCATTAAAAAGATAGAAGCATAACAAAGGGGGCCAAGAGGCCAGTACAAAAGGGCCGACAAGCCGGGCTTTAGCCCTTACAATCTAAGATACAATGATCCATTCCTGTCTTCAATTACAGCTGAGAGGAGGCTTTAAGTAGCCAAAAAAACAATGGAAGGAAAGCCTTTATGTGGGTAATTCCTTTTTGACAGTTGATCCGCATGGCAGTTTCCTTCTCTCCAAGAATGGGATATTCGCCAACTCAGATGTTCCAGATAGCTTCTGATTTGTCTAAGGGTTTGTTTCTGCTTCCAAGGGACAGGTACATTTCCAATGATGATATCCACCGCAAGTTTTGAATCCGATTCGATCCATATGTTCAGACAGTTCATGGACAGGGCAAGGTCGATGCCTCTTTCAATAGCCTGCAATTCCAGCTCATAGATTTCCTTTTTGTCTACATTGATAGAGAAGAGATTTTTAATCATACCCCGATTATCTCTGATAAGGCCCCCCAGACCTCCTCCGTCTGAATCCAGAGATGCTTCCGAATTTAGTTTCAGTTCATCTTCTTTTGGTGGAGACCAAGAGCAGTATCTGCTGGAAGGATCTTCAGGAATGTGTCTATATTTTAGATTTGTGGCCGTAGATATGTTTCTTGGAGAGTTCTTGTCTCTAATTTTCAGCCCATTCATCTTGATGCCGATTTCTGTGAGGATTTGGCTAAGAAAAAGCCTCTTGTGCTTCTCAGAGGATTCAAAAATTCTTCTGTTTCTTTCCATCCAGATATTATGAATCAATGAGCAGAAGCAAAGCTTGAAGGCCACTGTGGCTTGCCCTTTTCCTTTTGAGTGATGTCTTAGCCATTCTTCTTCAGCCAGAAGGGATTGTTTTTGAGTTCGACGGTGACCATTCCGCCATAGGATTGATTTCCAAAGCCAGGCTGAATAGATGCATTTGAAAAAGAGGTGATCAATTGATTCTTCTTCCGATTTGCAGAGGGGGCAGGTGGGATCAATAACAACACCCATTTTTATAATTCTGTATTTTGTACTGAGCTTCTGTTTTAGAGCCTTCCACGTAGTAAGGGCATAGGTGGGGTTATTGCCAGCAAACCAAACAGAGGATATCCAAGGGGGCTTACCAGTTTTCATTATGAAAGTTTTCCACCCACTCTTTGTTGTGAAAACTCCATCAAAAAAAAAAAAAAAAACCTTCTTTATGAATTTAGTCATGGAAAAAGTTATAAAAGACACCTCTTTGCGAATGTCTAAAACAACCATTTTAATGCTCCCAGGTGCACTAGAGAATATGTTTATCATTTTATAAAAAAAAAATAGAGGGATTTTTAAAATTTAAAAAAAAAAACAATTTAGTTTACGACACCATCTTCCACAAATGAGCTAAAGTCTAGTGTTTCAGAATGCCAATACAAATCAAAGCGCGGCCAAAGCAAATCCTAATCGGCATGGCACATGGCGTTGTAAGTATACAGTAATGATTGAGGTGACCAAATATTTGGTTACCACAGTCATAACTTAGAGGTTGGTAAACTTAATAGGGCAAAATGCGGAGCTCTGTAAAATGCTCAACCAAGGTAAATGAGAGTCTCGACGGTTGACACTGGGAGTTTTGAAAGAGTGCAACCTCCGACCAAGAGCATCTCATGTATGTGCTCACTGGGACAAGGATGACCCTATGTTGGCAGCTAATGACGGAGTAAAATCCAAAGTGAAGAAATGCATGAGCAATCTAGCTCTAATTAGAAAATGATGATACTAGGTGGGCCTTCTTGGGTCCGATTGGCACGAAAGACTCAAACGAGGCATAACTCAGAGCAGTGCTTCAGGGTATAGAATTGATGTCGGGAGGAGAGTTGTATAATCTTATAGTCGAAGGAGACTCCCTTAATGTTAGGTGGCTTGAAGAGAAGTCTCTTTCACCATGGAGATTCTTAGAGTTCTTTGATGAGATCTTTGATCACGGGAGGGCCATTCACTCCGCTTCCATCACGTGAAGAGATCAGCAAATGGAGAGGCAGATCGGTTAGTCATGACGGGAGTGTCTCGATCAGCTTTAGAGTTCTATGATCCGTTCTTTGATGAGATCATTGATCGAGGGGAGGGCCATTCAATCTGCTTCCATCACATGAAGAGATCAACAAATGGAAAGGCGGATCGGTTAGCCATGACCGGAGTGTCTTGATCAGCTTTAGAGTTCTATGATATCACTCACGCCCACCCCCACCCCCCCCCCCCCCCCCCCCCACACCGAAACCCGATTTTATTTTGTTTTCCTGTCCATTTTATCCCTCTCTTGTTCTCTGTTAAAGTATAAAAGATAAATAATGCCTTTCTCCAACAGCTTAAGCTTTTGGAGAAGTTGGTAAGTTAACATGGTATTAGAGTCAAAAGGTCTCGAGTTCAAACCTCCCGGATAGTAAAATTTCACATGCGATGGTCGGCCCAAAGTAAGACCACATGTGCCACGTGTTTGCCAAGTGGGCCACACGTGCGGGGGAGTGTTAAAGTATAAAAGATAAATAATGCCTTTCTCCAACAGCTTAAGCTTTTGGAGAAGTTGGTAAGTTAACATGGGATAAAAAAGAACCAAGAAAATGGCGGGAGGAGAGGGAGAAGACGAGAATATCTCCAACATAGACGGAGAAGAAGAAGATCTGCCATTACTAAGCTCTCGAGCTCTAGAAGCACTGAAAGAGTTTCTGAACGAACAGAATAAGGGAAAGGGATTTGGAACTATTGATGGTGATGATGATGATGATGATGAGGTTGATCTAATGGCGGAGGATTGGAGGCTGAGTCAGTTTTGGTACGAAAGAGAGACTGCAGAGACGGTTCAATGGAGATTAGAAATCTCAGCCTCTCTGTGTCGTCTCCTGTGGCTTGTGTTTCTTACCCTACTCTCTATGCTTATCTTAAGAAAAAAGATCCCAACATATCAGTTCAACTACTTGAGTATGACAAGCGCTTTGAGCAATATGGAAGCGATTTCACATTCTATGACTACAACCACCCAGAAGAGTTGCCAAAACTCTTGAAGCATGCCTATCAAGTAGTTGTTGCTGATCCTCCATACCTGGTTTCAGAGCGACTTCAAGTGGGAGTTAACAATTATGCTCTCATTCCTATCTATTTCTTGCAACTCCTTGTTGAATTCAGCCATGTGTTTGATTGCAAGCTGTGTATTTACACTTGGTTGATTTTCACTTGCATTATGGTAGCAGAGTATGGAGTGCTTGGAGAAAGGCATTATTTATCTTTTATACTTTAACACTTTGTTGCCCTAATTGTCTCGGACGGTTGTTCAAACATGAATAAGGTCTCATCATTTCAAAAAAAAAAAAAATCTACTAATTAGATTCTATGACGAATTGGAGTCTATGTTATGTTGGTCTGAGAAATCAAGCAGGTCCTACAGTTCTTCCTATAGGACCTAGCACGGGCATGCTAAATTTTTGTTAAAACGGAGATTATGGAAGACTTTGTTCACAGTTGGGTAGTCATTGGATAAGATGTAAGGCTATAAAGGGATAGAGTCTAGATACAACAAGCTCGAGCTGACATTGAAAGTGATTTGTGGTAGCTGTTTTAAGGTTTCAGATGCCATTGGATATGGGACGCATATTATCTTTCCAACTGCAAGGCAGCTTCACATCTTCAAGAACTGACTTACCTCCACTGGATTCATTCAGTGAAGAAGTAGAAGATTTTAAGATTGATTAAGTTTGGAATCGATGTTGGTTTTGATTGGTCTGGCATTGTCATTGGGGGACCATGCAGAGATCTTGTCAAACTAGTTGAGTGATGAGCATTTTCGGTATCTGAACTTCTCCGAAGCATACGAAGTATGGTGTTCTGGCCAAGGTTGGCATTCATATACGTTGTCCTTGATTTCTCATGTTGGGGAGAGGGATCGTCCTCTCTTTGGTTGACGGTGTACGCATGCAGGCATGTTAGAATTAACCATGCTTCAACTCATTCAACATATTTTGACCTGAAGCACTGAACTGATCATGTGATCGCTCAGAACAAAGGTTCGTTAGTTGCTAGCTTGGTCACTTGTCCAAATCAAGTACTATGGAGGTATTGATTTCCCTCCCACGGACCCCTTTCGGAGTAGGATTGTTGTTGGACAACCATTTTAACAAAGGGAGTATGGCATTGGATGAATGGTGTAGTTGTGCTCGACCAATGACTGGGCACACATGCAATAAAAAATCAATAGCGAGAAAACATAAAGCAGTACTAGAAAAGTAAAGTGTGCATGTTACGTGCCTAATTGGCCCAGACGCAAATAAACAAAATCAAAAGAGAGAAAAGGGAGATAGAGGTTGATTCGAGGCAACCGGACCTCCTAACGGCTCGATTCGAGAGGAACCATGACTCTCCAAAACAAAGTTTCCTTTGTTGTAAATTATCTTCTTCCCCCTTTTCATTAACATAAACTTCTTAAATACAAGAATGAAGGTAGTACCACATAACTACGCCATTAACCCACATACATAACACTTAACAAGTAACCTACACTCACTAACAAGTAACCTCCCACTACCCTCAACCCATACACCATATCTCACACCCATAACTCAAACACATTCCCACAACTAGACAATAATTAGATTATAACTACCCATATGAACCATAGTTATATGCATATAACATTCCTTCTCCCTTAGAATCGACCTTGTCCTCAAGGTCGAATTACTGTCGAAAAGATTGTATTCCGCTGGGGTTCCAAATCTTGCTGGGCACACTTCAATTGAGAAACACAGTCAACTTTAGACCTCCGTATTCTTCAAAAATAATGACCGTGATCTTTCGAACCCTTCTTTCAAAATTTGTTGCTCTGAAAGTTGGAAGGAAATATAATTTTTCATCATCGTCGCCATTGATTTTAACAATTTTCTCTACGTGAGAATCAACTTTCTCAAGATTTAATTTTCTCGGTCTTTATGCATTTCTTTGATCTCTTTGCTGATTTTTTCCAAGCCTTCCGTGATTCGCCAGTACTCCTCCATCATTTTAAAAAACTTCGCTTTGATTTGCCAAAAATCATCGTGTAGTGATTCCAAAAGCTCTAACGGCACAGCCATGGCGTAGGATCTACTGCTCTGATACCAATTTGTTACGTGCCTAATCGGCTGTAACGCAAAGAAACAAAATTGAAAGAGAGAAGAGGGAGAAAGAGGTTGATTTGAGGCAACCGGACCTCCTAACGACTTGATTTGAGAGGAACCGTGACTCTCCAAAATAAAGTTTCATTTGCTGTAAATTATCTTCTTCACCTTTTCATTAACATAAACTTCTTAAATACAAGAATGAAGGTAGTGCCACATAACTACCCCATTAACCCACTTACATAACACTTAACAAGTAACCAACACCCACTAACAAGACACATCTTCAAAAACTAACTCCCACTACCCTCAACCCATACACCATATCTCACACCCATAACTCAAACACATTCCCACAACTAGACAATAATTAGATTATAACTACCCATATGCACCATAGTTATATGCACATAACACTGCATGAAACCTAAAAAGTGATAGAAAATTAAGAAAATGACGTTGGAAATGTGAGGAGTGATGGAAATGTTATACGAGAGGAAAGTAAATGACACCGGAAAGGTAGGTTGCATTGAAAAGTAAATGTGCGAGGAAAAGTAAATGATGCTGGAAAGGTAAATTGTATGTTATTTGGGTTATCTTGGCCATCGGAAAGTAAAAAACATGTACGAAGAAGTGCCAATGATATACTAAATCCCCGGGAGGGTTACACGAAAAGAAAAAAAAATCAAATAAAAGATCGTATGATTGAGCGTTAGATTGATGGAAGGATTCATACAACCTGAACACTGGCATTTATAAAATTTTCTTGGGGAAGACATAATGTCCCGTAACTCCATCTCTTCGTACCTTGTGGCGTCATGCGGCAGTGGGAGCATACCATTACAACTACCGGCTTACCTAGAAGCATGGTTTTAAATTTCGGTAGAAATCCGAAATTTTGGACCGAAATTTCGGATCTTGGTTGAGACCGAACTCCAAAATTTGGCGAAATCCGAAATTTCGAATTTTATCAAATTTCGGCCGAAATTTTGAGAAATTGATTTGTTTTAAAAAAATATATAGAAATATTCAGAAATTTCGCCAAAATTTGGTAAACAATTAAATAAATTTTTTTTTTATATTATTACCAGATTTCGGCAGAAATTTCGGTTTCGGCTGAGACTCTGAAATTTAAAACCATGCCTAGAAGCCATCATTCGGAAACTTGGTTTATCTGTGCTTAGGCTTAACTGTACACATTTCCTCCACACGGTACTTCTTTGGGTCGTCGGATCATCTCTAAACGTGGCACAGTTGTAACCTTAAAATCATTGTCAAAATTTTCACCAAACAACCTTTTTAATTTTCTTACCAATTGAGGCGCGTAATTTGAGGTCTAATACAAGTAAAGAAAAATCTCTGTTTTGTCAAAATTTGGAATATCTATACTATTATAGAGAGCTTTAGGCAGCCATTAAAATTAACTACGTGGGTATTGTATGGAAGAGAGCTAGCGACAGCTAGGTAAGCAATTTCACTGGTAGTTTATCCTATGAAAACAACCACGTCACTTGAAAAAGAGGAGATCTCCGTATTTGGTTGCACAAAAGCTAAGCCGTCATCGGAATTTGGCTTGGATTTGGCATGTCATTCCACGCTAAGTTTCCAAAATAGCACTAGACTCCCCATTTGACTCTCTTGGTTGTTTCCGATGTAATAACTGCTTGTCTGACATTGATTCTTTCCTTATGACTTTTAAATTAAATTTTTCCAAAAGCAAGGAATTTCGGTTGAATTTTCTATGGAATGATGCTCTCTCCTCCTCCTCCTCTGTCTCTCTCTCTCTCAACCTATATTGATAATGACACCTCCTACTTATTCTCCTATTGTCCGAATATATGTCGCGCAACCAAACACTACTTATACTATTCTCCGAGTGAATTCCATACAAATCAAAATGCTTATCTCCTCCCTTTTGACTTCTTATTCCACTATTCTCCGGAGAACGAATGGTGGAGGGTGTTAATATCAATTTGCTTTATTAATGTCCACTTCTTGTGGCCCAAAAGCTTTGATTCGCCGTAAGCAAACTGTGTTCTTTGCGAAGAGCTCTTAAAACCCCGCCTTAGTTTTTTACCTAGAGACATCTTATCATGCGCACCCCCCACGACATACCCTTCTACGCATCCTTCATCGAATCCTGTTCGTCCACCAAAGACCTAATCAATCTAAGAAAAATCCACGCTCGAATCCTAACCGTCGGAATATCCCATCACGATTTCCTCCGAGCCAAGCTCATCTCATCATACGCCAACTGTGCACGTATGTTCAAAGCCTCACACATTTTCTCCCTCACAAACCGACAAACCACCTTCCTCTACAACTCCCTCATCAAAGGCTACAACTCCCTCTCCCTCTTCCAAAAATCCCTCCAAATCTACCACCACATGCGCCTCTCCCGTAAACTACCCGACCAGCGCACGTTAGCATCCGTCCTCCGATCCTGCGCCGGCCTCTCCTCCCTCCACGTTGGCCGCCAGGTCCACGTGGCAGTCCTCGTTAACGGCTTCTCATCCGACGTGGCAACATCCAATTCTCTCGTATCTATGTATGCGAAATCTGGGGATTTGAATTCTGCACGCAAAGTGTTCAACGAAATGCCTGAGAGAAATACGGTCACGTGGTCGGCCATGATTTCCGGGTACGGCACGCACGGGTCCTCTGGCGAGGCTTTCCGGCTATTTGACCGGATGTTGGACGCCGGAGTTTCGCCGGACGGCGTGACTTTTACGGCGGTGCTAATGGCGTGCAGTCACGGAGGGTTGACGGAATTGGGGCGGAGGTATTTTGAGATGATGGAGGAGAGGTTTGGGATACGGGCGGGGTTGGAGCATTACACTTGTATGGTGGATCTTTTAGGGAGGGCGGGACACGTGGAGGAAGCGGAGTCGTTGATTGGGGAGATGGATGGGAAGCCTGATGAGGTGTTATGGGGTGCGCTGTTGGGGGCTTGTAAGATTCATGGGAAGGTGGAGGTTGCTGAGAGGTTGGTGTAGAGAGCTTATGGAACGAACGGTGTGGATTGAGTTTAGAAGTTTCTGTTGTGGTGGAGATCTGATTATCTGATCGGGATGTTTTATGCCTTGAAAGGGCTGCATTTTTTTTTCTCTCATAATTTTTTCAATAAATTAAATTATTTTTGCTAAACCATCATTATAGAAATCAAGAGACCTTTTTTTCAGTTTTTTTTGGCTCTTTATGCAAGGGCTCCCTTGTATTTATCATTCCTCTTAAAAGTTTGTTAAACGTTTTTGGTTTTAAATTTTTTTATTTAAGTGAAATTTAAGAGGACTTCTAGACTGAAGGGAGCCCTTGCAAAAAAGAGGTGAAAGGGCTCTCCTATTGGCTACACATGCACCATCATGCATTAATAACAGTTGAAAAGTCAAACATGATGGTGATGTGCAGCCAATGGGGGAGCCCTTTCACCCCTTTTTTGCAAGGGCTCCCTTCAGTTTAGACTTCCTCGAAATTTAATTACATAAAAAATATTTATAAAAAGAGGAATGCTAGACTCAGGGGCGCCTCTTATAAAAATCGTAATGCATGTGCATAATGACACTAGTGTATGTGTTGTTAGAGATTTTATATGGTGCCCGGCATGTTTGTCCAAGAGGCACCACAGTTGATATTTGATCCAACAACACCCCTTTTTTCATCTTTTTAAGAAGCTGCTGTAATCAATTATCAAGGGCGGCTCTCCGTAACACGCATGCCCGATTGGACACCATATAATTTGTCCTGTTGTTAATTGTTATTGTCTACTACTATTGTCATCTATATACAACATGGTTTTAAATATTGGGAAATATTGACCCTACCATACCACATTATGTGGCCCCCTTATGTTTTTAAGCTCTAGCTCATATAAGCTTATATGAGCTCTAGCTCACAACACTTCTGTGCAATTAAAAAGGAAAAGATAACCTGCTTTTGTGCAATTATTAAAGCATGGTTTTGCTGATATCATTTCCCTTTTAAAATTAGGTTTTATCCAAATTTTTAAAAACCTTATGACAAAAAATCGACCTCTTCTCATTTTTTCCCCCAAAGGTTTAAGCTCTTCTGGTTGATATCATTCAGATAAAAGAAAACATAAGGTGTTTTCATATTTATCCTAAGGTTTTGAGTGAAACCTACGGTGGATTGAATTGATATCTAGCCTTGAATGTATAAAACAAATATTTTATATCATCTAAATCACTCTGTCCTTGTAAATAATCTAATTTGATTGTATGGCAATATACTTCGTAAGAACTATAAAACTAAGGTTCTTTCTCACTTACCATCAGATGTTGATTTCTTTTTGTCCATGTGAACACTCTATGCTGTTTTCATAACAAAGTCTTACTTATTTTAACCATATATTTATAATTCAGTTAATAAACTATAATAAGGAATAGATAGATCATGGATTATTATTTTAGAATTTGATGGCATCTATTGGCAAATATTTTAAAATTTTGGATAACAAATTTTTTGATAAAAAAGAAACGTTTTTATATCGGGAGATGATATTTTCGCCCCTGCATTACGCATGCATGGCCCTTATAAGGTGATTTGATGTCAAATCACCTTATAAGTTATAAGGGGAGTGCATGCATAATGCAGGGGGTGAAAATATCATCGCCATTTATATCATGTATATCGGTATCCTTTAAAAGTACAGTGAGACCCATTCTATTTAAAGATGCAAACCATTCATTTGTTGGGTTCCTATATAAATAGGTTGTGCCCAAAAAATCATCTCCACAGGATCCTCCTAACCATTGGATCCATAGAGATACGACACTATTCAAAACCTAGTCGATCTGAGGGTTACGATCATCGTATGGAGATGATTTTCAGGTAACCCCAGATTATAGATTGTTTCGGTTTATTGCGTTTCCCATGAGAACCATTTGTATTTTGCTTCTTCTTTGTGATTGCTAGGTTATTGTTCCCAAGCTGTTCGCTTTTGAGCCCCCTAGCTGTAATCTCTTTTTTTTTTCTAATGAATCTGGCAGGGGTCCTGACTAACCCTAGCTCACTCATCCAAAAAAAAATCCACCATATAAAAACTCGGAAAAGAATGGGAGATGGTATTTTCACTCCCCTTGCATTATGCGCCCGCTCCCCTTGTGACATGATTTGACGTGAAAATATTATAGCCTAAAAAGTAGGGCTGCAACTCAGGCCGGGCGGGTCGGGTTTTGGAGAACCCAATCCTACCCGAGAAATATCTCGGGTCGCGTTTTTTTTCGGAAAACCCACGATTCCCAAACCCGGCCCTACCCATGATAAATCTCGGGTCGGGTCGGGTCGGGTCGGGTTTTTTCACGTTGACGCAATTTTTTAAGGAAAATTCTTGTTTGGTAAGGCAACTCAACTCATAGAAGTAGAAATTACACTCATATTACACTTGAATCAAACAATAATGTAATTACACTCACATTACACTTGAATCAAACAATGCCGTAATCAAACAATGTTGTAATTACAATCAAACAATGCTGAATCAAACGCTTGAATCAACTCAACTCATAGAAGCAGAAATTACACTCACATACAATAACAGTGGGTGCGTGAGTTTTCACTTTTAACTTGTAACTAACAATAGAAAAAATTGTACATACTATAACTTATGTAACTCGGGTTGGGTCGGGTCGGGCCCCTTCAAACCCGGCTCGACCCGAGATTCATGCGGGCTTTTGAATGCTCAACCCGGCTCGACCCGAAACCCATGAAACCTGAACCCGACCCAGGTTATTTTCGGGTCGGGTCGATGCGGGTCGGGTAAAACCCGGCTCGAGTTGCAGCCCTACTAAAAAGAATACCTTCTTTATTCCAAATTTGATCGATATGAATGGTCGGGATTTTTTTATCGACATGGACGGTGCAGATCTCGTCAATTTCATCCCACATTACTAGGAGAAATACGGCTCTGAAAATTTCAGAGCGATTTGGTGATTGTTCGAAGCTTTCGGTCTTTCCTTCGTTATTAAGTCTTGAATCTGACTTTCCTCTTTTATTTTATTTTTTCTTCCGTAGGATAACGTAGGAGGGAGAATAACTCCGAAACCCTCTTATCTCCTATTCTACAACCCTAGCCTCAATTTTGATTCTGAAATCTCTCTTTAATTGAATTCCCTTTTCTTTGTCGATTGACTGCGAATTGTGAGAGATTTACACTATCAATCCATCGATTGAAGAGTTTGAGCCTAAAGAGAAGGAGAGATGAAGAGGGTTTTCGGTGCGAAGAAGGAGAAAGAACCCCCTCCGTCGATCAATGACGCTTCCGAAAAGGTAATTTTTCTCGATTTCATTTCATTTAGTTTTTTTATTTTTGTTTTTCGAATTGTTGTGTTTCTCGTTCGATGATTGTTCTTCGTGGCGATTCGTTTGTATTCATTCGATTGCAGCTTTTAATCTCTGTTTGTTTTCAACGGAGGAAATTGACATTTTTTGGTGTGATTTTCGTTTTATTTGCTTTTGTATTAGAATTAATCAGATTGCATAAACTTCAACAAAATTTATCGTATTTTTCCCCGATTTAATGAATGGTATTGGGTCCATTTTCTTTGCTAAGATGAATTTTGTTTTGATGAAGGCTATGATGAAATTTTTTAAAGGTTGATATAACTTAAATAGACCTGAAAGATATTTTCCTGCACAGAAAATACAAATATAGTTGGATCGAATAACTTCAAAGAAGATGTATCAGCAAATCTGAGTGACTATTTTTGTTCTTCATTAATATTTATGCCTTGGACATTGAATGATTTCGATTACGTGGGAAATTTGGTAATTTAATAGTTTTGGTTTTCTCTGTATTAGAATCCTTGATTGGTAAAGCTTGGGAAGTTAGTTAAATGAAGTTTGGAAGATCTACATCCAGCCCTATTTCCATTCTGATGCATGCTTATTTTTATCAATTGGGCTTCTTTGGAGTTACCTATGTGTTCCACATGATTGTTGTTGATCTCCTCATGGTATTCTCCGCCTCTCCGGCATGCATCACCAAGCACATGAACAACTTGCCTTAGCTTTAGTGTCCAATTTGTTGTTTGTCGTGGAATTTGACAAAAACCCTGACCTTGAACCTATCACAGATCCCTTTGTTGTTGTTTTTTTCTCATCCTAACTTGCAACATGAGCTCCTCCACATTGTAACGACTGCTGAACACTGCCACCATTGGTAGGAAATGTAGAATTGCTCGTCATTATGATTGTCTGGTAAATGCCTAAATGACTTCAACACCGCCCTTTTTGAGGACTTTGATAGTCAGAGGAAGCGCGCACATGTACCAATGTGTTTGAATAAAAAGCTCAAAAACTCTTAACTGCATACCAAATTAATTTAGAACAAATCCATGATTGACGCTCTGATACCAAATTATGATGATGCTTTTACCAAGAATAAAGTCCAAAAGTCGATAGATAACTTTTAGACTGAACTTCTAACAATGTATTCAAATTCTACAATTTTTAAAGATTAAACTACTGCAAAAAAAAATAAAAAAAATACAACAACTCTCCTTGCTTGAGAACTAACCCCCCAAAAAATGAATCAGCAATCAACATGTCAAATTGATTACAACCATAGATCAATAATTTAAAGAACCTTGCAGAGAACTACAACCAAGGCTCTCGAAGAGGGAAACTTCCACCTAGAAAGAAACCTGAGAACACTAGCAAAACCTGCAGTAATTCTAAGAACAAAAAAAAGAGTGCAGAAATTTTGTGTGCTGCAACTAAACTCCCCTTTTCTTATTCTATATCAAAAATAAAAAATTGACGCCTATGAAGCACGGATACGGGTATGGGGTGCAGGTACGACACGATACGGGTATGTGGATATATGATTTTTTTTAAAGAATAGAATACGGGTATGTTGGGGGTCCGCGGATTATAATATATTTTATATTTTATTATATATTTATAAAAATTAAAAAATTAAAGACACTGTTTGTTTGGGATTGTCCCAACTCCCAACCGATTGTGAGCCCCAAATGGATTATTGGACTCAAAATTAAACATAATTTCGACTCCAATAATCAGTTTTGGGCTCTCAATCGGTTGTCAGTGTCACAATCTCAAATGAACATGGCCTAAATGTAATTTTGAGCCTAAATGTGAGCCCCAAACAGATTATTGGACTCACAGGTGCGTGGGCCTTCGAAGAGCACCCATGCTTCCTTGATTGATGCAAACGACAATCCCAATCACACACACACACACACACACATGTATAACTCCCTGGTGATTGCCCAATTAGAGTTCTAATAAGACTGCAATTCTCAACTCAACTAAGCCTTTGTCCCAAACTAGTTGGGGTCGGCTAATGAATCCTTTAGAAAAATTTTCATGAAGAAGGTGAAATGATCTACCCGGCTCAAATTGACCAAGTCTAATCTAACACTAGTTGGGTTCGTCTACATGGATCAATTTCTTTCATTCTATCCTATCCAAGGTCATGTTATCTGTTATATTCCTAACCCTCAAGTCTTTCCTCACTGTACTTATCCAAGTTGTTTCTGGTCTGCCCCTACCTCTTTTTACTCCTTCAACTTGGCACGAGTCACTTCTTCTCAGTGGAGCATCCAAAGACCTACGTTGGATATGCCCAAACCATCTTAAGCGATGCTCTCTCATCTTCTCCTCAATTGGTGCCACCCCCACCTTTTTACGGATGTCTTCATTTTTAATTCGGTCTAACCTTGTGTGGCCGCACATCCATCTAAGCATTCGCATCTCCGCTACACTCATCTTATACACATGCTGCTTCTTGGTGGCCTAACATTCTGAGCCGTAGAGCATGGCTGGCCTCACAACTGTCTTATAAAACTTTTCCTTCAACTTGGTAGGTATTTTACGATTGCCCAGAACTCCTGAAGCATGCTTCCACTTCAACAAACTTGCTCTTATTCTGTGGTCAACATCCTCTTCAATCTCTCCTTCCTTATGTAGGATTGAACCAAGATAGCTTGAGATATTCATCTTAGGTACCTCCTGTCTAATAAGACTGCAATTATAAGGAAGGAGAGATTGAAAGATATCCCTCTTATTTCTGTTTAAAGCCAATGGTTAGGTTTTAGTGAGGAGAACTTAGTTTAGTAAGTCTTTTATGTTTTTTTCTATCTTTTTTTTATAAAACATAAAAGACTTACTAAACTAAGTTCTCCTCACTAAAACCTAACCATTGGCTTGAAACAGAAATAAATCAACTTCAGTACCGTAGTCTAACCTTAGGAATAGTAACATGAAAACTAGCATGAACAGTGTCATGAACATTAATGTTAATAGTTTCGTGAACAATGATTGAACATTGCTGTGGGACTGTAGTAAGCCCTCTTTTATTCTAATTTATTTGACTTTTTTTAATGGTAATTTATCTAAGTGACTTAAGTCACCTTTTCTTGGTTCTTGTGAATAATGGGCCCCATTTTCATCAAACTATCCTATATTGAAGTGGGTCCCATCTTTGTCAGAACTAGGCTCCATTCCTGAGTCACGAATAGTTTTGTTCTTAAGGGTTAATTGATTTACATAGAAGTCCTTAATAACTTGATTTTCCTTTTACCTTATCGTATTCTCCCTAAAAAACATAGCAAAAGGGGGCAAAATTTCAATTTTAAGGGAATCACGATTTTGAAATTAAGGAAATCACATTCACCTGTTCCAAGAATCAAAACAAGATTTTGTACCAATCCGGTAACGATAAAGTATTATCAACAAAATTCTCCATCGATACGGCATGCAATTTTTTCCATTCATTCTCTCAAGATCAGGATTCGAACAGCTGGTTCAGCTCTCCCCCTATTAGTAAGGGCCCTGTAATTGGCTTCCAAGACCCTTACTAATAGGGCCCCTCAGTTCGACACCGGACCTGCGAGGTTGCTGAAAGAGATCAAGAAAGATTACACAAAGGGGCTCCAATTCAGCCCCCTATCTTGAATTTCAAAGTTCGCTTTCTGAAAAATAATAAAATGTGAATCCTGAAATTGAAAAATGCGACTTCAAAATCTGGGAAACATGATTCCACCCTCTTTGGCTCATGCCTTGGCTCGAATCTTGGGTCAAACTCTAGGTAAATGTCTGGGCTGTGATCAATCTCTTTTTATACTGAAAGCATCGGTTGCGAACATTTCCTTTGAGTAATCCCCGATTCTGAGAATGAAACTAAGAAGACTCGGTGATCAAAATCTCATTGCAAAGTTGTACCACATCTCAAGGCTGAAAGTACTTGTAATGTCTTCCACGATTTCCACCTCACGCATAATGAACCAAGTTGCTAGATGATGCCTTTAATTCTTGTGATGGTTGCAAGTGTTCTTATCTAATTCAGATGTTCAAAACGAGGCTTCCACTTTAGGTGGCATAGAAAAGCCCCTACACCTTAGCACAAGGGATGAAGTACCCTTGACTGATGTAAGAGCTCTAAAGAATGACTTAGCAAAGAACACACCATGGCTTAGCAAAGAACACACCATGGCTTTCCCATTTCCACACTCAAACCCTCCTATCAATGCCTACCTGTACCCAAAGCTTCATATAATTTACCTGACCATTAACAAATCTATTAATTATCTATAACTAATAAAAGACGACTTCAACGATTGAGACTCAACCAAGAGGTCGCCCTGAGTCAGTTAGCCGCCCTGTTGAATGAATTAATGTGTGAAGAGGGCCTTACATGAAAGGGTTTACATTCTTAAGATTTTCCTAACAAATCCCACAATAAAAGCCTTCTTACAATCCATGCTATAAATTCGTAATGTTTTTTGGGGAGTGATAAATTGACCCCCATATATCTTAAATCGACTCCCCATGTGTCTTTCTCTCTCCTCTGGGTTAGAGAGAGAAAGAGGAGAGAGAAAGACACATGGGGGGTCGATTTAAGATATTTTGGAGTCGATTTATCACTGCCCGGTTTTTTTAATCATCTAAAACTCAATGATGCCAAGGTATTGAAGGACAAAATACAAATTGTTTTGTACTAAAAACTTTAATGCGAGGGATGTTCAATTAAAGAACAAAAGCATGCTAAAATTATAAGGTAATTTCAACATTACAATACTGCTTCTTAATTTCAATGTGACAAAGAATTAGTAAAGAAAATATTTAAGTCAACCCCAAAAAATTAGTTATATAGGTTTACCTGATTTACCTTTTGTATTACTTGTGCAAAACCAATGGATGTGTTTCCTTATTAATCTTTTAAAGTAGGTTTGGAGTAAGTGTGCAATAATTTACTTTCCTAATTATTGCGAGCTTTTTTTTCATAACTCACTTAGTGTATTCGTATCTTTTTGTAAGGAATTATGATTCACAGGTGGAGTGGGGATGTGAGATCCTATGTATAATGTAGCTAAAGCATCAATAGGGCACACATTTTTCATGACTCACTTTGTGTATTCTTCTCTTTTTAGTTTTCACGAGGAAATTACGATTCCGAGGCGGAGTGGGGATGTGAGATCCTATGTATAATGTAGCTAAAGCATCGATAGGGTTCAAGTTATGATTTTCCTTCGTGAGTTGTGAGACAGTTCTCATTTTGTATGTTTAACAAAGCTTCACATCGATTTTACCTATGTGATGATTCCCGTTCTCCTATCAGGGGTGTATGTTGTGTGGAAGATGTACAGGTAGCTTCAAAATATTTTGGAATATTATGGCCCCCATTGAATTCAAGAGTTGCGGGGTTACATGTTAGAAATTAAGACCATTCGAAGTTTTCTGTATGTTCAAATCATGTTTTCATATTTTTTTTCCTCTTTGACCGATCATATTGTTTTTCAGATTAACAAAAGAGGCGATACTGTCGATGAGAAGATCAAAAAGCTTGATGCTGAGCTTAGTAGATATAAAGAGCAAATTAAGAAGACACGACCTGGTCCTGCTCAAGAAGCTGTGAAAGCTCGGGCAATGCGGGTTCTCAAGCAAAAGCGAATGTATGTGCATTTTGCCTACTATCACTTCCGTAACTTCCTGTCCTTACGTAATTCATGATTTTGTTAGTCATGTATGTTGATTGATTTAGTTCTAAAGACAATTCAAGTCACTGTTTAAAAGCCCCCAGCATCAATTGTTGACTTGGGATCCCTTTTACCTGGTCGATTTCTTGTTTGAGTCGAGTTTTGCCCGACCAAGTCAATCAAAGGCTCAAAGCCCCTATAATTTGCCCACATCAATGAAAAATTGATTGCTTCAACCATTGACTCGCCCAAGTTGACTCCCTTTTACCGTGGTCGAGTTCATGTATTTGTCAAAAAAATGAAATGCTGCTTCAAATCACATAGTTGAAATACATTTGTTGCTTTGCGACAAAAGTTTCTCACACCCAGCCATTTAATGTAAATAAGCAATGATTTTTATGTTTACACTTAATGATTGATTTTAAATATTGTACTCGGTAACATTGTTTTATTGGTTATTTGGTTGTCTCACCTTTCTTGATTGTAACTTTTTCTTACATCGCAGACAACCATTCTTTTCTTTTTTTTCCTGAAACGATATTTTAATTCTATTAAGGAACCAAACTCAACTCACCTCAACTCAACTAAGCCTTTGTCCCAAACTAGTAGGGGTCGGCTAATGAATCCTTTAGAAAATTTTCATGAAGAAGGTGAAAGAATCTACGCTCATACACAAGATAATTTAATTCTATTAATGATAATTTAATTCTATTAAGGAACCAAACACGATACAATAATCACACAGGAGGCAGAGATTGAAGCGAACCTCATACATGGTCCCCCGCCTCACACTCCCTTTAACGAGTAAGTTAGCTATTTCATTTGCACTATAGGGGATGTGGGAGAAAGATAAAGATAACATGCTTGATAATTCCCGCTAATATTTCTACACCCAAGATATAACATGGGTCTTCAACGGAAGCTCTAGATTCATCATACCTAAGGCCTCTTACTTTCTCTAACGTGTAAATCCACTCGGAGCAATCGATTAACTCCACCCTTCTTCGCCTAATTGTTCGAATTTCCGGGATATTAGAATCAATTATAGCCACTCTGTTGATCTAATACCGAATTTTCTTAAAAACCAAAGGTTGCCCTAACGTATTCTTGTGTATCCTTATAAAGGAAGGAAGACGTACCAAGCAAGTAATATGTCATTATTCCTTAAGTCTAGGGGTAAGAACTAGGCCATCGCCATATCTATTCAACCGAGGTAGTACTTATTCCTTACCTCGAACACCCTTTTCAAGAAACTAGATTTTGCATATTTTGGTTTTATGATTAAGACCCATTACTGCCTGAGATTTATTCCTTATCCCAAAAAGCTACACCAGGAGAGAGTATGAGGCTTTTCTCCAAGCCTAACGTCCCATCAGATGCTGCAGAAAATGACACGTACAGGACAAGCCAGACTTTGGAAGCTGAGGGATAGAGTCGTGGCCCAAAAGGTTACACAAAAGGTTCCCCAACAATTTAAGTGCTTTTTTGTTTGATTTTCGGAACCTTTTTGTGACTTGACCTTGATGTCCTCCTTGCGGGCCTTTCAAGCCTGAGATAACTTCCGAATTGCAACCCCGGGATTTGACATTATCTAAAGCCTGGGAGTATCCACTACGATTAGACAGCTGATTTTGAATTTCAAAGGCAGACCATGGGGCCCACCCAAATGAGGGCCACCGAGTTGGCTTGGCTGAGTTAGGACCGAGTCTTTGGGCTTAACCAAGGGATTCAAATCCAGTGGAACCCTATTTGGTAACTCCAAATGGAAGGGCTTAGGAGACCGAGGATCTATATCTATTCTGTAGTTGATATCCTGGACCCGAATATGGGCAAAAGCCCTGATTTCATCCATTTCCGAGGGGAGGACCAGAGCTGATGCAAGTATCAGTCCATCCAATTTCACTCTTAAAACTGTCCCAAATAGACGGCCCAAAGCCTCTACCGTGGATGTGGCCCATACATGAAGTGGGATTCCTGAAAAGTTGATCCAGATCGCCTTTTTCTTGTGTTTAATACTCGGGCTCCATGCTGAAAGAGAGGAGAGGAAAGTCCCACAAGCATTTGCATCCATCTTCAAGACCTTGGAGGCCATTGATTCACTGTTGAACATAAATAAAATCTTATTGTGACCGAAAGTGCCCGGCCTAGGAAGGGATGGGATTTTCCAATGAGTTCTAGCTCGATTCCAAATATCCGTCAGGTTCCAATTATCCCATTTTGGCCTACCAACCAAGCAATATTTTAGAAGGGTGCTTCGATCCGCCACCTCTTTACCAGAGATAGTTAAGGTTGGAATCCCATCAATAGAACTGGTTGTTATATTCCCAGAATCAGGCCAACATCCCCCAGGATTTTCCTCCACTGACTGTCTATGTCGCCAGAATTTGCCCCTTTCTTTTCCAATCTTGCAAAACCAACATTTATTTCGGCATCTAAAATTAAGGTATCTACATCCATTGCATATCCAGTCTCCATCTAGTCCCGCTGCTCCATGATTTGGCATTCTATCCAATCTCATCTAACATGCCCCTAATGATCAAACACTTTCTTCAACTTTTTCTAGAATCTCCAAATTCACCACTAGTAGCAAGAGCCTGCCACACAATCAGTAGCTGCTTTATCTAAGGCTGAAGCTTACCTTAGAGTTTAGGACCTCGCTTTCAATCCACTCAAAAACAGAAACCACATGTAATAACTGGATTATCAAGAGCCATTGAAACGTTACTTACCCAGCTATGAAGGGATAATTCCAACTGGCTAATAGTCATGCTTTCTACTATGAGTATGACATCAGGATACTTGTATTAGACCAATTTATCATACCCGACGGGGGTGTTTGGATACACGGATTTTAGAATCTTGGATTTCCTTAAAGTCATCCTGGATGGGTGACAAGAGAAGGAGACTGTCCGTTTCGCTTCTCTTTAGAATCTTGGATTTTAAGTAAGAAATTCAGGTTTTAGAAATCTCTCCCCCAAACGGCCCCAACAAGATGCGATATTGGTACTCATACCACATATTATCATAGGCCAATCATTAGTTAATCCCAACTGGCTAATAGTCATGCTTTCTACTATGAATATGACATATTGACATCAAAATACTTGTATTAGACCAATTTATCATACCCAACGGGGGTTTTTGGATACACGGATTTTAGAATCTTGGATTTCCTTAAAATCATCCTGGATGGGTGACAATAGAAGGAGACCATCCGTTTCACTTCTCTTTAGAATCTTGGATTTAAGTAAGAAATCCAGGTTTTAGAAATCTCTCCCCCAAATGGCCCCAACAAGATGCGATACTGGTACTCATACCACATATTATCATAGGCCAATCATTAGTTAATCCCAACTGGCTAATAGTCATGCTTTCTACTATGAATATGACATATTGACATCAGGATACTTGTATTAGACCAATTTATCATACCCAACGGGGGTGTTTGGATACACGGATTTTAGAATCTTGGATTTCCTTAAAATCATCCTGGATGGGTGACAAGAGAAGGAGACCATCCGTTTCGCTTCTCTTTAGAATCTTGGATTTTAAGTAAGAAATCCAGGTTTTAGAAATCTCTCCCCCAAACGGCCCCAACAAGATGCGATACTGGTACTCATACCACATATTTCATGGATACTTTGTCTTTTGAATACTTCCAACCTTCAAATATATAGCAGAACTCTTTCTAAATTAACTATCATGCTTATTGTTTGTTATGCTTTGTATTTGTAATTTGATTTTAAGTATGTAATTCTTGTCTTATTTATTCTTCTTTTCTAAGTTAATTGTAATTTATATGTCTTGTGTCTCATGGCTTTAAGATACCCGTATTTGTAAGTGTTTGGACTTCCAAAAAAGAAACGGGAGTTAAACCTCTGCTCCCTTATCCATGGGCTATATTTGTGTCTGTATAAGTTTTCTATTTGCTGTAAACTTTTGTATAGTAGCCTGTTTATTTTTATCTGTATTTTGTACAGGTATGAAGGACAGCGTGATATGCTCTATAATCAGACATTTAACCTTGATCAGGTTTCTTTCGCAGCTGAGGGTATTAAAGATGCTCAACAGACAGTAAGTGTTATATAGCCTCTCGGCAAAGTTCAAAAACATCTTATATGATTTTACAAAGTTCCTTTACTGAACTAATTGCTCTACCTGCTTTTCAGATGTCAGCCTTGAAATCTGCAAATAAGGAGTTAAAAGGGATGATGAAGACTGTGAAGATTCAAGAAATAGATGTATGAGTCTGGAGCACTTAATTTCTCGGTGTCTCTTTATTATCCTTTTCAGATCTAAGCTTCTGTTTCATACTTGGGATTTGCTAGGGACTTTTGCGGAAAAAAATTTCGCAGCTGGCTGTTGCATGAGAGAGCAGCCACCCAGGCTCACTTTTCAGCAGATTTTGTCTTATTCATTTAATTCATCTGAGGTGGGTGCCCTCACATGCAACAGCCAGCCACGAAATGTCTTCCTGCGAAAGTCACTAGCAAATCCCTTCATACTTGTGATACCATATTGCTCGACTTTAAGTAGGCATTTGGTCCGTTAATCATGGTGTTCTGAATAATGGTTCCTTTTATCCCTGCTTTGTGTAGAACATGCAAGATGAAATGATGGATCTGATGGATGTGAGTAACGAAATTCAAGAATCACTCGGTAGAAGCTACAGCGTACCTGATGACATTGATGAGGATGACCTTATGGGTGGTAATCTAACAAAATATTTTGTTTGGGCATTATTTTCTGTAGTAACTTGCATTAGAAGCAGTTTCCTTTGTGGTTTATGATTGTTACATATTGATTCACTTTGTTTTCTTTGCTCTTTTGATAATGTGATGCAGAGCTTGATGCTTTAGAAGCTGACATGGGAACGGAGACCGAGTCTGATGGTGTGCCCTCTTACCTTCAACCGGATCTGGACACTGAACTCAATTTGCCTCAGGCACCGTCAGGGAATGCAGCAGTGCCTCCCAGCAGATACAACACCCAGGTAGCATTCATCATCTGCAATATCTCTCTGTTAAATTGCTAAAGATTCACATAGGTGACTATCGTTTGTTAAGAAAATAATCGCAAACTCCAAGATTTTAGATCCAGGTGCTGTTCGTTTTGGATTCTGAGGATCAATTTTGAGTCCAAAACTGGTTATGGACTCAAAATTAAAATGTAACTTAGTTCAATAACCAGAATTGGACTCAAAATTAAAATGTAACTTAGTTCAATTACCAGTTTTGGACTCTATCATCGCTTCTCAAAAACCAAAAGAAAGAGCCTTAAAAATGATGTCTGCATCACTGCATCTCCTTGTTTGATACCGGCCTGTCATTCTTTATTGTAAATTTCTCGCATCGGCTTTTGACAGCTAGTTTAGAATTGTCACAGCCATTGAGAGAATTTTAGAGGGAGCTGCAAATTTTCAAAATGAGGGATGCAAATAGCAACTCCCTTTCAGCATTTGAGTATCTCTTGATAACGGGAACAAGCATGAGAGTTGGGGCATGGATATTTCAACTACTAGATTATGATCACATTCTAGGATTTCTATCCCATGAAATGAAAATGTTTTTTTTCCTCCCCTATATTTTCCTGAAATTTTCTTTTGTGCTACAGGCGGAAGATGAACTGGGCTTACCTGCGGTGCCTCGAGCATCAATTCGTGGTTAGAGCGGGGGGATGTATTGCTTGTAAAACTCATGCTTTATATTGGCTTCTAACATTGAAGCAAGCAGTTTGCTGGAAATATAGGAGGTAATACTTCATTAGATTGGAGCATTGTTTGCGTGCTTGTAGAGAATAGTGACCAGTTATTGAACCCATGTTGGAACATTATCTTGGGCGTTTGTGTAAATTAGTTAATTAGCGGTAGTCAAAAGGGTGCTTTTGGGGTCGATTTTCAGGAAATTGGATTGAACAATCGTCTTTAAATGCCGTTTTTAATCCTTTCATTTCTCTCCAGAGAGCTCAAATTGACACAACCCAAGTTGCATCCATGTGCTGGTTTCTCTTTTTTTTTACTGCTATTGCTCAGTATCTCGTCGTAAGTTTGCCTGTGAAAACTGCATTGGAACAGGAAGTTATGTGGGAAAAATTGTGCTCCCCCACCTATGTATCTGAGAACTCAGATGGGCTCTACGGCTTCAACCAGTCTGAAGTTGTGGGGGCCACTTTGATTTGGTAGTTCAAGGACAGTGAAATTAGGTATTTGAGTAGGGGAAAAGAAGATGGTGATCTAGTAGACCAGCGATTCAGTTGTGGTGGTTCTCATGGGCTCTCTTTGATTGAACAGGTGTCACTGATTTGAGTAATGAGAATAGATTAGCCATATGGTGTATTGGTGTTTGTGTAAAGTGAAGGGTAAGGGGACCACCTTGTTCAAAGATCCAAACCATTCATTTGTTGGGCCTGAACGTAAATAGCTTACCAGTGCCCTCTCTCCACGGCTCCACTACTATATTTAAAATAATATTGGATCCTTGTTAGACCCCAACCGATTATTGGCCCAATCGGTTGACACAATCTGAAACAAATAGGGCCTAAGTCATGGTCATGATCCGTTTTGGTTACTGAACGCTCTAATCCATTTTCAGAGTGCTTTTTTCGAATCCTACTTTCAGAGTATGGGTTACAATCCATTTCAAATCGAACCGTCCATCGGAGTGCCCTAGTTCCTACTTATATTGTACATAGTTAGGGCTTAGGGCTGCAGCACGGAAGAGTGAAGAAACTCGATCTGAAATCATTCCTTAAGATAAGGATCCAATGGACACGGTTCAGATCCAACTGCTTTCTCCAATTCCTGTCCATTAACGTGCATCCTTTGGAGTTCCATTCACACTCCAAATTTCTACATGTTTAATGCATTAATAGTTCCATTCACACTTGAAATTTCTACATGTCAAAGGTTTACAAATTGCGGCGTTATTTTCGCATACCAAACAAAAGGGTCGTGTCATGAAGTTGACCCCCCTTTATTACTGTTTTATTTTCTTGCTTTTGTCATCAGACAGAGTTGAGAAATGAGAAGGAGTGATGAGACACACACCGAACGTTATCAAAGTATATACACCATTCCTTGTCATTCACAAGATGCTAGGGAGGTGCAGAACAGGGCAGCTTCCCCTTGTCTCATTGATCAAACAACAATAGATACTCATATACACCTATATCCGGTATATATATATATGATCTTTTAGATTATTCCCCAATAATTCCTTTCAAATTTCATCATAATCCTATTGAGACTAGGTTTAATGTTGGTGATCAAGATTGTTAATCTGGAGGGCCACCACATGGACGATCCATAGGCCCAAACCAAAAATCACAGAGATGGGATGATTCTAGCCGTCCATTTGATTTTTTCTTAAAATTAATGGTCCTTCTTTCCTTGCGAACCACCAACTAACTATAACTAGTCTACTTTGAAATGGGCCCCACAATTTTCATGCTTTGCACGTTCAAGACGAGCCCAAAAGAGAAAAATAAAAGAAGAAAAATGATGCACACCACACATAATCACAAAAGGACAAAAGATAAAGAAAGGGAAGTGATATATTTGCCCCCTTTTTCTTCCCTGTAAGAGCCCCATCTAGTGTATTTATAACTATCTTTTACCCTACGAGCGGGTGCCCCAAGTAAGAAAAAGGGGCTAATATATCATTTCACTAAAGAAAAGTTTAGATAGCGACGAGTGGGACAGGCCCAAGAAGTTGGGCTAACAACAGGCAAGGCCCAGTTGTCTTTCTTCTTTTCCTTTTCCTTTTTTCTTCTCTTCCATACTCTCTTTCTTTAAAGCTGGTTTCATTCTCCATAGACCCTAGAGATAGATGTTTCATTCTCCTTAGACTATAGAGATAGAGATAGATGGGCAGAACCAGCCCCAGACTGTCCAACTTCTGCTTGAATCGGGTCACGTCCCGGATTCGAGTCCGGTCTCCACCAGTTGAATCGAGACCCATCTCCGATCGAGTCGACCAATTCTTGGACAGTACTGAAAAAAATAGTCCGGGCAATGGGGCTAAAACAGGGTCCGTAGTTGGTAGACGGATCATGATCGTGGTCGATTCGAGCCCGGAAGCTAAGGGTGCCTTACAATGGGCACTGTCTTACACTGTTCAAAACCAAGATGTTGTAATTCTTCTCTATGTCACCAAGCCTTCTAAACAAGGTGAGATGTTACTGTGTTTTTTTTCCAACTCATAGATATAAATGTATAGACTAATATATATTGATATAATAAGATTGTTGCGCTGATTCCAGGTGAAGAGCAAGAGAGGGAGATTAATCCAAGGGGCTATGAACTTCTTTATACTATGAAGAATACTTGTCATGTGAGAAAACCTGAGGTAAGTTACCTAAACAGAGTGAGGAAATCTAGTGTAAAGGATTAAAGGTCTTCTTCTTTTTCTTCGTCTTTCGTGGTTACAACTGTTAGATAGACATGAAATTAAAGCATTGGTCCACGACACAAAATTCCATTTCTTACTATTTGTTGGGATGGGGAAGTAATTTATGCATGTATAATCAGACCCTAATTGTAAAATTTTATGAAAATGCCTCTAGTATGACAAAACTACCCTTTCCATTTTTACTATGTAAGGTCGGTATATATGCCAGATCAAGGGTCCTTAACCATATTTTTACAACCAAAGTTAATGGGCTCAATTTAATTAAACTCATCTTCAAGAGTTGTCTGTGGTGCAAATGTCTTGTATTCCGGCATTATCCAGCATCCAACATACTAATGTGTGCAGTGATCCACACGTGGGTCACTGGGGTTCACGGGTAGCACTCCAGAAGAAAATTTTAATTTTGTTTATGCGCTAAATGATATTTCAATAATTTTTTGATGTAGTGGCATTGATATATAAGCCACGTAATATGATTACGGGTTGTGAGTTTTTTTTTTTTTTTTTTAAATTCGGGTTGTGAGGTTTTCTCTGAGTTTTTTTGGCCGAGAAGGATTGTTTTGATACCCCAAACTAACGTAATGAAACTCTTCTCAGGTGGACGTAGGCACACTGTAGAACCACTTAAATCTTGTCTTATTGTGTTGCCTGATTGTGTGTCTTGTATTTTTTTTATGTTTATTCTATTTGAGAAGGTATTTCTCAGTTTTCTACATATTGTTGATGCCTTTAGAGTTTCGTAGGTACAAGTTGAGGTTTCAATTGTGGAAGGAAAGGAGAAAGGGCCCACCATAGTAGAAGAGGCAAGGAAACAAGGGGTGTCACTACTTGTCCTAGGGCAGAGGAAGCGGTCGATGACATGGCGGTTACTGATGACGTGGGCCGGTAACAGGATCGGCGGAGGGGTCGTCGAGTACTGCATTCAGAACGCGGATTGTATGGCGCTTGCAGTGAGAAGGAAGAGCAGGAAGGTTGGGGGTTATTTAATTACCACCAAGCGTCATAAGGATTTCTGGCTTTTGGCCTGAAGAAATGATCATGGTTTTTTGGGCATGGAGGGTGTGTTTATGGCTTGGAAGAGGTGATTTGATATAGTAATGTTTGTAAATAAAATATGTTGAAAGATGAAAAGTAGATTTGTGGATTCATGAAAAGAGAAAAGTGATTATTTATGTCATTAGCTATGGTTGCTAAGGGATGTACAGTGGGTCCCTTTGGTGTCATTTTCAGGGTCTTTGGATACCTCCATGGCTTGGTAAAAAGCCAACGATGACATCGATTGGACCTATTGCAAACCTTTGCTCGACCATCATGAGTATATCCGATCTTTTGTCTGTGTCGAATGCTTTTCTCCCTTGGGCGATCGAATATTGATTTAGGGATCAATTACTGTTACATGCTGGAGAGTTGAAAAAATGACGAGAAAATGTTGAGTTTTGAAAAAACACTAAGAAATGCTACTTTATTAAAAAAAGATTTTTTAGGACGAAAATACCCCTCAACTTACTTTTATCTTTCTCTTCTTGGTTTTACCTTTTACTCTTTTACTTGCAGGTTTTACTCCGACGCATTTGTGTGAAACGACCTCATTTTCCGGCGATAGAAGCCTTCTTCTCCGGCGAAACATCGTCATTTCTCCGGCGAAACATCGTCATTTCTCCGGCATATGCCCATTTGTCTTGAGAGGGTAGAAAGAGTTCTCTAGAGATGCCCCTTTCTCATTTTCTTTTTCCTCCTCCAAATATCCAAAATCTTATTATCTTTGTAAGTCTTTAGGGTTTATAATCTTCTCATTCATATAGACATTTGGCACTTTCTTTTATTAGGTTTCTCATGCTGAGGTCCTTTTGCTTCTACAAAAGGAAATTAATATCAGTGTATTTGTGGCTTTCGATTATGTGGGTTTGGGGAGAAACCCACCTCTTATACTGTTTGGCCAAAAAAGAGGTTACTTGAAGCTAAAAAAATGTAACTCGGATCCAAAATCGATAGCTGAAAGCCAGAAAATCAATAGGTTATTTGAAGGCAGAAATGATAGTTGAAGCCCAAAAAATACTAGTTGAAGCCAAAAAAAAGTTACTCAAAGCCAAAAATGATAGTCGAAGCCAAAAAAAATTATAGTGAAAGGCAGAAAAAAATTTCCTTAAGCCAAAAAACAAATTACTCAAAGGCAAAAAAAGTTACTTGAAGCAAATAAAAAGTTAGTTGAAGCCAAAAAAAGAAGTCAAAGATAAAAAAAATTTAGTCGAAGCCAAAACGTGTTAGTCAAAGCGAAAAAAAGAAGTTTGTCGAAGCCCAAAACGTGATAGTCGAAGCCAACAAAAAAGTTCCAAATGTTACTGGAATTCAAAAGTTTTAGTCGCAGCAAAAAACATGTTAGTCGAAGCAAAAAACCAGTTATTCGAAGCCTAAAAAAATTTAACCGAAGTGAAAAACACAACGGCAAATGTTACAGGAAACACATTTTTCACTTCGACCAAGTGATTTTTGGCTTCGACCAAGTAAATTTTGGCTTCGAATATCCTGTTTTCGCTTCGAGTACCTGTTTTTGCATTGAAAAAAAGAGGGGGAGATCTCGAAACCCTTTTTGAGAAAGATTTGACTAGGCAGAAGGCTGATGGGTCCAATTTTGTGCATTTCAAGTAAAAAAAACCTTTCAATACCCTAAAAAATGAGAGAGAGAGAGAGAGAGAGAGAGATGATGTTAGATGGAGTTTTGAAAAAAGAAATAGAAATATAGAGAGAGAGGGAGAATGAGATTTCAGGCTTACCATGTTACGTATTGCCGGAGAAAATAGTAGGTTTCGCCGAAGAAATGACGTTGTTTCGCCGGAGAAGAAGGCTTCTATCGCCGAAAATAAGGCTGTTTCACACAAATGCGTCGGAGTAAAACCTGCAAGTAAAAGAGTAAAAGGTAAAACCAAGAAGAGAGATAAAAGTAAGTTGAGGGGTATTTTCGTCCTAAAAAGTCTTTTTTTAATAAAGTAGCATTTCTTAATGTTTTTTCAAAACTCAACATTTTCTCGTCATTTTTTCAACTGTCCAGCATGCAACAGTAATTGATCCTTGATTTAGAATTACACCTGAGTGGCACACATACTGAGCACACCAATGTTTCAGAACTAAGATTCCAATTAGAACTCCTTTTTCTTAACCCAGAATATGTCTAGACCGTCACCTTAAGTTTTATTTATAAGAATAAAATATACAAGAGGGGGCATCTCACCATACCTCCAAACCCAAATAATAAAAAACATGTTTTCTCTAAAGCGACCAATGCCCAAAGAATCACTAAGACCAGCTCAATTAGATTCCCTAGCTAGGAAGCTAATACAGAGAATAAAACATCCGGTTGTGCCTAGTAGCGCACGCAAAATTAGCTGGCAAGTTAGCCATTTGGTTTCCTTCTCTGTAATAGTGGGTTATGATTGGATTCGCATCCTTTGATAAGCTCTCAATCTTTTGCCAATAGTAAAAGATCGACCACTGAATGTTGTGCTTCCCCTTAATAACAATAATCATGACTCGCCCAATGTATAAGTGAATTAACTTGGATAAGTCAATGCCTGTTTTTCCATCAATTGGGGCGAGTCAAAGGATTTTTGGTTCATTTAGTAAGGCAAAACCCAGACACCATTTCGGGCAAGAACTCGGTCAAGGTAAAACGAAGTTAACTTGTGTGAGCCGAAGGTTAACCCATCAAGATTTTAAAGTGGGATGTGCACAGACACATCTAGTTTGGAGCCCAGGAGGAACACTCATCTGCATCATTGCTAAGGCCCTGTTCGTTTCAGATTATGATAACCGATTGTCAGCCCTAAACCTATTATTAGATTCAAATTTAAATGTAATTTTGGGTCTAATAATAGGTTTGGACTTACAATCGGTTCTCATAGTCTGAAATGAACAGGGCATAGTAGTAACCATATACATAGGTGGAGTTGAGCATGTTTGCCTTATGTGTGACACATGTGAGCTGATCAATACCATTCAAATTATGGGACCCAACACGAACGGGCAATAGAGAGAAAAAATTACACTTTCGATGGCTATTAACCACCCAATTGATCTTTAATTATTTGTAGGATATAAAATGTTGCAGATTCTCTTATTTTAACCGTCCATTTGTAGGCCGCAGATTGAAGGATTGGGAATATCCAATTCAAGTAGTGAGATCTTAGAGAATGGTCCCATGAAAACATAATATGGGCTTTTGATTGGCCGGTCTGGATGGGCCCCACCATAGGTATGGTATACTAAAGACAACTGTGAAAAGAATTTATCTTTGATTCCTAATTAACACGATTATTAAATTGATAAAGAATGTCAAAATAGTTAATTAGTTTATGAAAGGGACAGAATCATCCCTGATAATCTCCTTTGGGCCCCCACCATGTGCACCATTGAATAGGAGAATAATGGAGTAGCCCAGTAGAATAAAATGGTCTTTAAAAAGTAAACATAGTTAGTAGTGGACACATAATTAGGGGATGAGGGGTCGTCGGTGTAAGAAATCTATTTTAACAAGGAGGGGCTTTCTTTCTATTTAGTGTAGATAAGTAAGAGTTGAAAAGGTACATCAATTCCCAATATTCGTCCCTAACTCAAAGATAATGACTAATAGAGTCCTTACCCAAAATGAAATTTTTCCCTATAGTTTTAAGTAATTATGTAAAAATGAAAAGGGGGGCGCATAATCCTACAATGGGAATCATCGCCCTAGATTTTAGACCTCTCTGGCTTGTTTTAAGTTGTCTTTTAGTATGTGTGAAAAAAGTGGGGAATTTTAGAAATATTTTTCCTTTCCAAACTTTTCCACAAAATCCCTGCATTCCAAACAGGCCTTATAACGAAAACGGAGTGTTTGGTTCAAATTTACAAAGTTGGTATTTGGTAAATCAAAATCAGAATATAAATATATCTTTGAGGTGGAATTTAGCCCAATTTGAAACAAGGAATGTTTCCTTTACAAGTGTTTTAACCACTTCATGGAATTATAAACCCTCCTGAGATTCTGGATGAAAATACATCAAGAAAAGGACAAATAAATGGGTGGGTTTATGGTGAGTTAAAATACAGTGGGGCCACAATATTGTTTGGGTGATCAAAAGCATTCATTTGAAGGGCCCTCACATAGATAGGGTGTGCCCGAAAATCAGGTCCATAGGATGATTGAAGGGTTGGGATGATCCCATGGACCTGATTTTTTGGGCACACCCTATCCATGTGAGGGCCCACCAAATGAATGCTTTCGATCACCCAAACAATATGACCCCCACTGTATTTTAAGCCCACAGAGTAGATAAGTTATCTACTCTGTAGAGTAGGAACTCTTCTCTTATTAATTCTTTTTCTTACTTAACCTCCAACTAGTAGGGCCAATTCAGGCGTGAAACTCAATGGTAGCTAGTGGTTAATTCAGTTTCCAAAAGCTTACCATCACAGAAAAAGTCTTCATTTTAACAAAGATATGGAAACTCTATCTATGCGCTCAATTGGTATGTCCATAACAAAAGTACGAGATTTTATATGATGTTTGCTCCATGAAGTCCAGTATTTTTCAGAAAGTACAGTGGGGCCCACTTCTTAGGATGATCCAAACCGTTCATTTGATGAGCCACCACATAAATAGGCCGTACCCCACAAATCATCTCTATAGGAGTCCTGACACGCCGATCTGTAGAATTTCTATAATGTGCGGTCTCTTTTCATATCGAAGGATCACCCTTTGGGGATAATTTACAGGTACAGCCTATTTATGTGGTGGCCCATCAAACGAATGGTTTGGATCATCCTAAGAAGTGGAACCCACTGTACTTTCTGAAAAACGCTGGACTTAATGCGCACATGTCGTATAAAACCTCCATATTAGCCTTCTAGTGTTGAATGGAGGCTTTTGCATACATTTTGATATTTCTTGGGATAATGGGATGCAACTCGGTTCCATTTATATGGGGGGTTCGGATTGAGCTTTTACCATAAAATCAGGTCAGATTCAGGTTGATTCTAATTCATCTTTTAGCAAAAGCTCAACCCGACCCGATTCAACCCAAATTGCACCCTAGATATTTCCTACCCTTAAACCAGATCAATTTCAACATAGTGGTCAAGGTTTGTTTACCAACGAATTAAAAAAGAGAACAGCTACAAAAGAAAAAGTTACTTTTAAGATCAATAGTGAAGGAATTTTTTTTGGGAAATGATAAATGCGCCCCTTTTCATCACTTGGAACACTCAACTATAGTCTACGTGGCAATCAAATCCGTTGAATCTTTCTGACGTGAAGTACATCGGCCCATCTGCAGTCATTGATTCATTGTTGCTGGGTATCCCTAGAGATGAAAAGGGGCGCATTTATCATTTCCCTTTTTTTTGGGTCCAACAGGGGGCAAGTAATGATTTTGATCCCATCCTGAATACACATCCAAAGCTTTCAGTTGCTGGGCCCCAACTTAAATAGGCCATGCTCCAAAAATCTATCCACATAGGACACAGCCTATTTCCATTTGGGCCCAACAAGTTAACGGTTTGGATCATCTTCATATGGGCCCCACAAGAAATTGATACCACATGATTGAATCCTTTAAAACAAGGCTTTGATTTGCCTAAGTTGACTGAGTCGGGAAAATATGCCCATTGTGAGCTCTCATAAGTTTGTTTTTCGTTCATATAGGGTGGTAGTGGAGTGCAAAGAAGGTTGGGAGGGGGAATACAAACAGGATTGATTGGAGACCAAGTTCCTAAAGGTATTGAGTTTAGATGAATGCTTGAGTAGGGTGTGACCTCTACACAATAATGAGTCCCACCTTTTATTGATCCGGACCATCCATTTTATAGGCTTCACTTTGGATCTCCTTCCTATGGCTAAAAAATCACGACAATCAATCAATCCTAAGGGCACATTTGGCTATCATGAATTTTTTTCACGATAAACTAGTGTCACCAAGTGGTGAGAAAAGGGTGGAGATGGTGAAGTGGCTAAAAATCCGGAAGCTAGTGTCACCAAGTGGTGAGAAGTGACTAAAAATCAGGAAACAAAAAACTCTACTCAAAATAGGATCTACTTTTTCCTGATTTTTAGTCACTTCTCACCCTCGTCTCATGGTGCCATCTCATATCTCTCTTCTTCTCCCACCCGCGCTATCCTTCTCTCACCACTTGATGTGCCTCACTATATTGCAATGTGATTGCGCCCTGCCAAACCATTCCCCCTTGACTTGAAAGGGGAACGGGAATTTTGTTGTCTAGGCTTGTAAGAGCATGGGACGCTATGATGAAATGCACCAAACAAATGAGAAAGCTACATTTATTTCCACTTAAGCAAGAGACAGTAGCAAAGTTTTTAGCAAATACTTTTACTCGGCTTCCCTCTAGTTTGATTGATAGAAGACATTTGACTTAGCGATTCATATAAAAGTGGACAATCCCAACCTCGTTTTTTTGAAGATTTCACACAAAAAAAAAAAGACAGAGAGAAAAATAACTATATTAAAAGAGAGAAAGATTACAAATACACGACATACAAGGAATCCCACATGGCCATGATTTGGCGAACGAACCGTAAGATCACGAGTGGTCCTAGGAATACGGAGAAATGAAAGAAATCTGTCATCACATATCGCACAAATTTCATCCAAAAACCTAGCAAATCTCCGAGGACCAACACTCTTACCATCAACGCAAGAAATAATTGAACATTCACCTTTCATCTCCACCATATCTTCCATCTAATCCCTAAATATGCTCATGCCAGGTGGATAGTCCAAACTTTAGCCTCCATGGATTAAGCCAATCGGACCTGGAAACGCAAAAATGATGAGGCGATTACACCTCCAATTTTCGTTTTACAAAGAATTGCCAATGGAGCAACCATCAACATTGAGTTTGAGGACATTGGAAGATTGTTATCAGAGGTGCTTGGAAGACATACCTATTTTAAGGAGGTCCATGATGCCTTCCCTATTGCGCCAAGTGCTCCAAAACTCATTAATAAACCATTTTTTCCTCCAACAGCTTTTCTTGCAGTTTTTTTTGTTTGGTATATAATATAACCATATTATGTTCTAATATAAGCCCAATAAGATAATGGACCGGTGTAGTGGGCTTACTTGGGCTAGAGTTCATTAACCTATTAAAACCCTAGTGTATTTCTATATATAGGGGCTGGAGGCAACAAACTTGGTATTCCAAAATAGATCCCTTGGGTGTAATACTTTAAGCAACCTCTTGCTTGACCTAATTCCTCTAACATTTTTTCAGTTCTAAAAATTTATATACTATATATTATACATAATGGGAATACTTGGCTGGCCCAAAGTTTATTTAAAACCATATAAATATAAATGAATCTATAGTCTATATTAAATTTATTAAAAATTTAAATTTCTATGAAACTCATGTTGCATAGATATTTTACACAAAGTTTTTTCTATAGCCATTATATACCTTATGGAGCCGTTTGGATATTAATATTTTAAAATCTTGGATTTCCTCAAAATCCTGGATGGGGAACAAGAGAAGGAGACCATCCGTCTTTTTTGGATTTCTCGCCCCTCTTTTTGACGAGCGAGAGAGTAGTTTCGTCCCATGTTTCTAGGTTTTAGAAATCTGAGAATGGGGGAGATATTTCTAAAACCTGGATTTCTTACTTAAAATCCTAGATAATGGACTATAAAATCCAGAATTTTTCACCGCTTTCAAACAAAAACCAGGATTCTAAAATCCACATTTCGAAACAGCCCCTATAGGTATAAATTTCTTTATAGCTACAAGAAAATGATATGCACCGTTCGTAGACATAATTCATGCAAAAAAAAAAAAAAAAATGTTTCGTGTCTATCGTGACTTGAGTGCGCCCCCCGGAATTCAGCATTTCATCATTTGGTGTAGGGATGAGATTAATCTCACTAAAAACATGAATTTTAATCTTAGCCCTTCAAAAAAATGTGAAAGGCTGAGTTTGGGCGAGGTGAAAAAACCTAAAAAAAAATGCACTTTTATAGCTAAAGCTTCACGAGGTTAGAATAGTGCAAGAACCTAAAAGGGTAAGATATATATATTTAATAGCTTTAAAGAAATCCCATCTATGAAGTACTTAATAGCTATAAGATATGTAATTGTAAATGAAAATTTACATTTATACATTTATAAGGTTACATTTATACATTTTGAAGTAATTAATAGCTTTAAAGAAATCCCATCTCGCTTTCTGCTTTTCAAGGGTATATCCCCGTGAATAAGGACAGTTCTAACTCTCCATACCTTCTTCCCACTTTCCCATGAGTGAGCAACAATGGGTGGTGGACAAATTATCCGCATTATCTCGCTCGCTTTCTGCTTTTCGTTAGGATATACATATCCGTCTGCTTTTCGTTAGGGATATACATATCCGTGAATAAGGACAATTTTAACTTTTGATCCGAACAATGGCTGGAGGACAAGTTAACCGCATTATCTCTGTCACTATCTGCTTTTATGCCGTGAGTAAGAACAAGGTATACCCACTTGTTCTGTTCTTTAAAAAATGAAAGTTGGTTGGGTGATTTTTTATGGGTGGGTCCCACCAGCTCAATTCAAACCCATGCACCAGGTGGGGCCCACCATCTTAAATTATACACTGGGATCTTTCTCTTCACTGTTGAATTTCGTTCTCTACACTGTGATACAGTGTACATGTTACACACTGGATTACTCCTATATTTTGATCATTGATCACTTCTGTACTTTGATCATTCTGTTACGAAGAATCTTTGTCTACTACCCTCTGTATAAATAATCACAATAAAAAAAACACATATTTGTCTTCAATAGGCTATCCAAAAGTACTGAGAAACATGACAAGAGAAAACCATCCTTTAAGACATCTATCTCTCTGCCTCCATGACTAGATATGGTATGCCCATCACCAATGTATTTGTCTCCTTCTCTGGCAGATACATTACAAGATCCTTATGCAAATGCCTCTAACATAAACTGCTAGTAGTCCTTGTTGTTGAGGTATAAATGATTAAATAACACGAACTCTAACAGCTTAAGCTTTTGGAGTAATTGGTTGTTTCACACTCCAATATCTATCATCAAAATCTTCTTCAAAACAAAGTATCTAACATGGAAATCAACAGACCCACCTTACAATATATGCAAGTTAACTAGGAATGGCTGGTTTGACACAATAATCTCTAAACAATTCAGTTGTCTAGATTAGATTAAGGATAAACAGAAGTGCCTGGGTGCCCATAACAGATTCTAAGTGTCTGCATAAGACACCCATCTAGGTTCAGACCCTAAACCCAAGCTGATCTTTGATCAGAGTTAACTAGCAACAGACTAATATGTGATTTTTGAGAAAAGCAAAACTTCGAAACTGAAGACAATGAAAATAGTTTCTGCAGATTCAATACTAGTACCATTGATTCCTGGAGTAGCCAAGAGATCTTACAAATGCAAACAGATGTTGACAGCAATGCATTTGACAATAGGGAAGAATGCAAAACTACCGATAATCTGCTACGCAATGTGAGAACCCTAGTTACTTGAAATCCCTAACAGCAACGCATTTGAGAAGACTTTAATGAATCTATTTGAGTAAATATGGAAAATACCATAAAGCACTTTATTTAAACCTCTTCGTCTGCACAACATCAATACACAACAAATTTCACAATGGAGAAGATGAAAATCTAAAAACCGAATACCAATAAGGAATTTAGGAGCTCAAATCATCTGAAATCTCCCGCTCCATCTACACTCACTACTAAGAAGAATATGAAAGAACACTGACGAGCTAAATATAAAACATGAAAAGAAATCAATCAAGGGAGTAAACTAACTTATTTACCGGCCATCGGCAGATGTGAAGGATTCAGCGAACCCAGTGGGTCTGGCCGGAATGCTTCCCTTGCTATCATCAAGGTTCATTGAGATCAACTCAGGGCCATCGGCAGCTTGCCACTTTTTAACCATTTGGTGCAGGGGTTGGCTACAATCAATACCCAAATACTCCTCTTGGTCATCATTTGCGGGCTTCCACTTCTCGACCATTGGGGACAATGTATTCACTGCATGGCCCATCTCAGGTCGCTGGTTGAGGTCTCTCGCAGTGCAATGTCCAGCCAATTCGGCGATGACACAAATGCTCTCAAATGTCTCACTCTCATCTGTTACATCAAGAGATGGGTCAATGGTGGCCAAAAGTGTCTCCTTGCTTGACTTGATGCGCCAGAACCATTCAACTAGATATCGACTCTCCTCAGGTCGATCCTCATCTATTGCGGCCAGTCCAGTAACCAGCTCCATCAACACCACCCCAAAGCTGAAGACGTCGGCTTTGGTTGTGACTTTCCCAGTAACTGAAATTGGATTAATAGGTGAATGCAAATTGGCATCAATAGGATGATTGGGAATATATATATATATATATATATATATATATATATATATATATATATATATATATATATATATATATGAGATATATACATATGAGGAAAGTGTTGGTGAGCTTAAGCTCACCAAACTTATGGTGAGCTTAAGCGCCCCAATCACATGGGTCCCACATTTTCTGTGGTGATCCAAACCATTCATTTGCAAGGCCCTATCATAGATAGGGTGTGTACCAAAAATCAGCTCCATAGGATCATCCTAACCCCCTCCATTTGTGGAGGACAAAAAATGGGCAGATTTGTGGACAAATAATGTCTGTCCATTTTGACCTCCACAAATGGATGGGTTATGATGATCCTATGGAGCTGATTTTTGGTACACACCCCATCTATGTAAGGGCCTTTCAAATGAATGCTATGGATCATCCTAACAAAGTAGGCCCCAATGTGATTGGGCACTTAAGCTCACCATAAGTTTGGTGAGCTTAAGCTCACCAACATTTTCTATATATATATATATATATATATATATATATATATATATAGAGAGAGAGAGAGAGAGAGAGAAAAGAGAAGGTACTCCCTGGAGTAGATAACTTATGTACTCCCTACCTTAAAATAACAGTTGGGGCCACATGGTTTGGGTGATCCAAAGCATTCATTTGATGGGCCCTCACATAGATAGGGTGTGCCCAAAAAATCAGCTCGATAGGATCATCCTAACCCTATGAACTGTGGAGGCAAAATGGACGTGTATAAACCTGCACAAATCTGTCCATTTTTTGCCCCCACAGTTCATAGGGTTAGGATGATCCTATCGAGCTGATTTTTTGGGCACACCCTATCTATGTGAGGGCGCATCAAATGAATGCTTCGGATCATCCAAACCATGTGGCCCCAACTGTTATTTTAAGGTAGGGAGTACATAAGTTATCTACTCCAGGGAGTACCTTCTCTTTTCTCTCTCTCTCTCTCTCTCTCTCTCTCTCTCTCTCTCTCTCTCTCTCTCTCTCTCTCTCTATATATATATATATATATATATATATATATATATATATATATATATATATATATATAAAGGTAGTTGCTGAGGGTTAGTAGGAAAATAAAAAAGTATCAGATGAGCAAAAATACAATGCATTATAGATTGTAATTTTTATTTTTATTGTCCAGCGAAGAGACATGCAGCATCCCTTGAGGCCCTGTTTGGATGGCTGGAGTTTCTGGAAAAGTTTGGAAAAGAATAACTTTTTGAAATTTCATACTTTTCCATTGTTTGATTACACATGAAAAAAAGAAGTAACTTGTTTATTTACAAGGAACTTTATTTGTAATGAGATACCTAAAATTTATCATTTGCCAGTAGATTGTGAAAAAAAAATCTTAGGAAAAACATTTCCTGCAATCAAAACAGGGCCTTATTACTCAAAAATATATAAAAATAAATAAATAAATAATAAGTAGATCTTGAATAATAAGAATCAGCTAAATCCCAAATAAAATCGATGGAAAATTTGACATAAGCTATCTGGATCAGATGGTCAAATACTAATTATACTAAATCAGGTATAAGATTACGTAACTTTCACAAATAATATACAATTGGGTCTGACGAGCCTTGGAAACATCAGCTTGATTAGCATAACAGTCAACTACTGTCCTAAGATCAATATTGAAAACTTAATCAGTAACATTCTAAAGAAAAGCCAGAGGCAAGCTTTCTACATCCGAAGCTAATTGCTAATGTTTACTTGAGCCTGAGATACAGATGACAGATCCATAATTCCATAGATCAATAATACTCTTTTACTCATCAAATCTATGATTAATGTGCAGAAAAAGCCCTTCAGACAAAAACTCCGATCAAATAACTCAATCACAGGCAATATAAAAGCAACCACAAAAAATCACAAGAAGGCAACACACAAGGAACACACAAATTTACGTGGTTCGACACAATGGCCTACATCCACGGGTGAGATCACTCCTATATCTTTTTTTTCTTCTAATAGTGGAAGAAGTGAGGTCACTTCTTCCACTATTAGAAGAAAAAAAAGAAAAAAAAGACTACAATAGGGATTAACGCAATCCCATCAACCAGTATCCCTTCTTATTCTCTTCTATGGATACACTTCTCTCTCAAACCCCTTTCTCTAAACCAAAAAAAAAAGAAGAAGAAAGAAAAGACAACCACTTTTTTTCTATTGCAAATGGAAACCACAAGAGAGAAAACAGTCAATCCCATCACCCGTAACCCTTCTTATTCTCTTCCATGGATACACTTCTCTCTCAAACCCCTTTCTCTAAACAAAAAAAAGGCAAAAGGAAACCACAATAGAGAAAACCGAGAAAACCAAGAACCAACTCACGTTCTTCCTTCTTCTCTATGCAAGAAGAAAATCGAACAACCATGTGTGCTTCTTCTTTACCTTTTCCAAAGAGAAGAGACTCACAAATCTCTTTCCATATCTCTTTTTTCTAGAACAGAAAAACAGTACATATTTCGTTTTTAAATTTAAAACTCAAAAAACACATCATGTTGTTTCAACCCAACACGGTTTTGAAACCATCCAACTGCTTTGGAAACAAGCCATAACACAACAATTAAGTAATACTTTACCAAGAAAATGGATGTAAGCCAGAACTTCACATACACAAAGAGAACAAGAAAAAAACAACCACCAAATTTGGTAGAAATTGAATTCAATCACCTTTTGCAAATTCCCCTGTAAACTAAAAAAATGCTTATGTACTTAGTTTGAATCAAACAAAAAGAATATTAATCCACACACAATAGAAATAACAGATCTGAAAAATAGAGTTACCTACCTGCATATTCAGGTGCTAAGTATCCAAAAGTCCCAGCAAGTCTGGTCGCGACAGAATGCTTTCCATCAGGCGCAAGTTTCACTAATCCAAAATCAGAAACTTTTGCTCGATAATTATCACCGAGAAGGATATTTGAAGATTTGAGATCCCTATGGATGAAGCTCCTATGAGCCAAACTATGAAGATACTCCATTGCTCTAGCGACATCCAATGCTATGTTGAGCCTCCTCTTCCAAGATAAAGGCTCCAATTGGAGTTTCTCCCAGTGGAAAAGATGCTTGCTTAGAGCCCCTTGAGGCATATATTCATAGACAAGAAGCCTTTCATTGCCTTGGATAGAGTATCCCATCAGAGTTACCAAATGGCGGTGTCGGACCTTAGAAAGAACAGCAATCTCAGCCTGAAACTCATCGAGTCCTTTACTAGTAATCACAGCAGCCTCCATCCTTTTAACGGCTATCAATGTCCCATCATCTAGTTCACCCATGTAAACTGTACCAAAACCACCCCGGCCAAGTTCATTCTCCGGAGCAAAATTCTTGGTCGCATTACGAAGAACCTGAACTGATATGACTAGATTCCCAATCTCCATCAGTTGGGATTCACTTGTCCCGCTAGTGTTTCTGCTTTGAGACCCACTTGCAGTTAGAATAGACGTGCTCCTATTGGTACTATCTGCAATGGCTATCTTAACCATAGTGTCTGGATCAGAGGGATCTCTAGGATGAACAGTGAATGGATTTGGAGCTTGTAAATCACCCTTTTTCTTCCTACAGAAGAAATATACAGATCCAAGTACACAAAGGAGCAAAATAACCAAACCAGCACTTGCTTCAATTATTATCCGTAATCTTTTGAAACCTTTCGATTTTGCCTCCAAATTATATGAATTAGACTTCCTACCTGATTGGGGCTGAGAGTTTGGAGTAGATTGGGGCTGAGAGTTAGGAGTAGAATGGGGCTGCGAGTTTGGAGTAGAGCGGGGCTGTGAGTTTGGAGCAGAATTATTGCTAGACGGGGATTGTGAATTCTCTGGTGGGCTGTTATTCGGTGTTGGTGATGGCACAATTGGAGAGTCCAACAGAGGATTTCCATTGATAAGGAGCCTCACACTAGGGCTGAATGTCGGTACTGGACGCTCAAAATTGTTCCGACTTAAATCTAACAATCTCAGAAATTTCAAGTCAGTCAAATTCGTAGGGATCTGACCAGATAGATTGTTTCCCCCAAGTGAAATACTCACCAAAGAATCCAACTTCCCAAGTGAAGGACTAAGCGTACCGTTCAGCCTAGCCTTAGGCACATTTACAACAGAAACCTTCTGAACATTACAAGATATTCCTAACCATGTACACGGGTCATTACCAGACCACGAAGAGGCAAGATTCAGCGGATAATTAACACCAGAAAGGAAATCTAAAAGTGCAGTAACTTCAGGAGCGCATGGAATCTCAGGATCAGATTGACAAAATGAATTACCAGAGCCAGAAAAGTTACCACTGAACTTTGGTATTGTGCCTGTTAACTTGTTATGATCCAATTGTATCTTTTCGAGTGGAAGAGTTGTTAAACTCTCGGGTATAGGACCGACAAGTTGGTTATCATTGAGCAACATTTCTGTCAAGGAAGAAAGGTCAGAAAAACCTTCAGGGATCGTTCCTGTGAACTGGTTTCCATGTAACCATAAATATTTCATCGATAGCATAGACGCAACAATGTCAAGTGAACCAGACAATTGGCTTCCCCCCTGGTTATTAAGCCATAAAACCTGCAATTCGGACCCACGATAGCTCTCAGGGATCCCCCCAGAAAGTTGGTTGTAGGACAATTTTAGGGCGGTCAGAGAAGGCATTCCCCCTAAAAAATCGGGCAAAGGACCGACGAGGTTACAGCTGATCAAAGAAAGGTTCATTAACTGGGCTGAATTCTTTAATTCTGATGGTAAAGACCACCCTGTAGTCTTGTTTAAGGAATTGTAATCTAAGGACAAGACCTGTAAACTGTCGAGGCCGACGAAAAAATCGGAGGGAATTGTATCAAACTGATTGTTACCCAAAAAAGCATACACTAATTTGGATAATCCACTGAAAGAAGGCAATTTTCCAGTGAATTGGTTCTTCTGAAGCCCTATGTTTGATAGCTCAGTGAGCTGATTGAAGTTCTGTGGCAAAGGACCCTTTAAACCTATACCTGCTACTTGAATTTGAGAAACCCTAGTACCAACACAAACTACATGTTTCCACCAAGGAGGTCCACATGGATCAGTACCATCAGAAGGCCAATTGAGTAGCTCTGGATTCTCCAATCCTTTCTTAAAAGCCATCAGTATTTCAAGATCATTAGGTTCAGTGTCACCCAAAACCAATGAAGAGAAGGATAGGTATACTATAAAGAGAATAAGCTTCATAAGATCTTCTTTCATGGCTCTTGTTGAAAACCCACCTTAGTACAACAAAATCATCATTTCCCCTTGTGGGTTTACACCAGAAAACAAAACCCAAATTATACAAAAGAACTCTAAAATACCCAGTAAAGAAGAAAAACCAACATATGTGCAAATGAAAAGCTTTGCTACATTGTTCATGTGTACAACTTCAAAAACCCAGCTCAATTCTTCACTTCCTTCCTCATTATTGGATCAAATTTCAAGAAAACAGAACCCAAATTCCTGAAAAAAACAGGAAATAGAGAAGTAAATCATAAATATGTATACCTTTCCATCCCTGTCTATGATGGATCTTTTGGAGAAAATTTTCAAATACAAAATAGAAAGGGAGAGATTTAGAGAATTTGGGTCTCTGCATGAAACATGGCTTTTTAAACCTTGAAAGAGAAGTATTATTTCTTTACAATGTAGAACATCTGGGAAAACAGTAAAGTGCTAGAAATTCATGACTGGTTAAAAGAAATTCTGTCGGATTAAACTAAAAAGCAGCAAAACGTATTTGAAAGAAAAAAAAAGCATATGATAGTATGAGATGGAACTGTGTGAGACTTACTCAGACTCGCTTTAATTGGGCCGACCTGCGTGATTCTAGAACGACCAGAACCATTTAACTTGTGGACCTCATCATATATGCCCGAAATTACCATCTCACCAAAGGATTTAATGTGGACAATTGCTCTTTTTCTATGGGTGTGAATCGTGTGATTTGTTAGCTGAGGCATTTCCATGATGGGGCCCACCGTGTGAACGGTCTAGATCATGTTTTTGAAATCTCCTTTAAGTGCACCTCACGGTAAAGAAGTCAAAAAGGTAAGAGCCAAATTACTGATAAAGAAATCCGCCAAAGTATTACGTTTCTTTCAAGTTTCCAAGACTAGAGACCTTTTTTTTTTTTTTTTTTTTTAATTTTTACGTTAGGGTGTCCCACTCCCTTTGGAAGTAGGACTATTCCCTACGGATGCGCGCAATAGCCCGTAAACCACGCACATCGGGTAAGCCCGGGTGGGATTCGATCACACATCTCCAGAGAGCAAACCCAAGACTCATGCCGAAGAGCCACACCCGTCCGGGCTCCGAGACTGTAGACTCTAGAGAGCAAATTTTGTACATGAAAACCATATCCAAAAAAATGTGTGATATTGCTTACAAAATTTTGTGTTACGCACATTTTCGTCCAAAGAAACATAGCCTACATCAAAATGGGCTGCTTCTATGTGGGGAAATTTTCCTCTTGAAAAAATAGTTACTGTAAAATAATGTTGTCAACATTTGGCTAGTTAAAATTTTCATGATATTTGCAAAATAAAATTTTTCCATATTTTTTAGCCCTATTTTGAAAATTTTCCATGGTAACAGTAAAAAAATTCATAATTTTTCCCCTACATTCCAAATGGCTCTTAAAAGTACCCTCTTTTTATAAGGAATAGCTTAACAACTGTTTACTTTTGGGGAGTGACAGACCTTTACGAAGTGCAGTGTGGCCCACCAAATCAATTGCCTCGATTATTGTCTAAGCAATTTTGCATCTCCTTCTTTATGGGGAGAAATGCCATCTCATATGAATTAAAATAATAAGACAAATTCAGCTACCAGGTGGCTCTGCTCTCTTGAAAAAGAGGGGCCTTAAATTGGCTTCCTGTGACATTCCCTCACACATTCTTGTAAGAGTAGCAGTCTTTTGGCAATTTTACTATGGGAAGTGATATTTACGCTCCTTTTCATCACCAGGGACACCCAGCGCCAGTGTACGTGGCAATCAAGGCCACTAGATTCTTCTGACATCAAGTACATTATGTTAAAGTATAAAAGATAAATACTGTCTTTCTCTAACAGCTTAAGCTTTTAGAGAAGTTGGTAAGTTAACATGGTATCAGAGCCAAAGGTCTCAAGTTCAAACCTCCAGGATAGCAAAAATCCACATGAAATGGTCGGCCCAAAGTGGGACCACATGTGCCACGTGTTTGCCAAGTGGGCCACACGTGCGGGGGAGTGTTAAAGTATAAAAGATAAATACTGTCTTTCTCTAATAGCTTAAGCTTTTAGAGAAGTTGGTAAGTTAACAGGCCCCCTTTAGTCATTGGTATACTGGCATCAGGTTTCCCCGGTGATGAAAAGGGGCGTAAATATCACTTCCCTTTTACTATTTATCTCAAACTTTTCACAATTAGTAATTAGAAGATGTAAAAAAAACCCTACCAATGCACATGTGCCATTATGATCAGTGATCGGGACCATTGATTTGACGGGCCATCGCAGTATTTATCATTATTATGCTTCTAATGGTCCTAAAGACATTTTTATGCTTACTACTTTAGGCTCCGTTTCTTTTGATGGAAAATGGGTGTAAAACAAATTTTAACCCCAAATTTGAACTTAAAACGAGCGTGAAATTTGTTTTTACACCATTTTTAAGTGGCAAGAAACAAAGCCTTAACAAAATAATTCTGTCTTAAAATTATATGCTGTCCGGCCCTGGATTTGCTAGTGTCCATCGCGTAAGGCATTTCTCGGATAGTCTGTTGCATGTCAGAGCAGCCACCAAGGCTCACTTTTCAGCAGATTTTTTCTTCATTAATAAGGTGGCTGCTCTCACATGCAACAGACCATCTGCTAATTGCCTTCTGCGATGGACGCTAGCAAATCCCCTCAAGCATCATTTTTCACCTTCATTTGTTAGTCCCCAGTGTAGATAAGCCTGCCAAGAAATTTTCTACATCGGATGATTAGATCATTGTCAACAGTACAAAATTCGAGAACAATTGGACCCTACTTGTATTTTTCCCCTAATATTTTTCGTTGGGCTCCGTTTCTTTTCACCTATAATGGGTGTAACACAAATTTTAATGGATTTTGACGTCAAATCATGTTAGGGGCGGGGAAGGGGGTGTAATATCCTACCTGGGGGGCGAAAAAATTGCCTCCCTTAATAGATATTCCCACCTACGTTTGTTCTTCTATTCCTAAAAATGCAGGAAAAGACAGAGAGCAGGCGGGCAGGGGCGGAGGCACATATAGCTTGAGGGGAGCCATGCCCCCCCCATGAGTTGGAAAATTCCTTTATATGGTGCATGGCTATACATGCATGCCAGGCTAGTTCCCTCCCAATGACTAAAGCAGACAAGAGTAAATTAATCCGGCCCCTCCAACTGTAAATTCCTGGCTCCGCCCCTGCAGGCGGGGGTGAAATGTAGAAAATACAAAATAATGGGAATGAAAATGTTGGAAAAGTGGGTGGAAAAATCACGTCCCGTATGAATAATAATACTGTGAGATCAATTATTTGATTGGTAAATGTGGGTCGTAAAAGAAACAGATGTGTCGGTGGCCTCTAGAAATCCGTGAAACGGTTTTTGTCTTGAACTTTGGGTTATTCCTGAAAGGGGCGGAAACTAACAAGTTCTTAGGAATTTTTCCAAATGCCAAGGAAAAATAATATAAAGAAATATAGATGAGAATAACTAGGAAGAAACTCACTTTCAATATCCATGGTTAAAGCCAGTGTTTTGTAAAATCGAGACTTTCGATCTTATATAATATCATGATACAATCCACATGATCATGTCACTATTTTAAACGGTGTGTAATTACTATCAAAATCAATGGTTTAGCATTTCCTGACAAATTCATAAACGAGGCTTGATGGATCAAAGGCCTAGGTGCATCCAATCAAGGCGATCAACGGATCTGATCACATGCACGCGGCAGCTCCATAAGTATCTAAAAGACAATTATTGGCCCCCACTTCTACCTCATTTATGTGATCGGGTCCATTGAACTAACGAGCAACGATACTCCAATTTTCAAGATTCGGATCCTATCCTGATTACGTTTTACTCCCTTATTTTGTCTAAAAATGGTCCATTCATATATAATAATCATACTGTAGTAGCGGGTATAGTTTAGTTTAGTGCTAAAAGTGTGATTCGTTCGTTTAACAACATTGAATTGTATGTTGATTTGTTTTGTCAATTCTTTCTTTACTGGTTTCATTATTGTAAATATATTTATCGATAAATTTTTTCAATCAGTTCTTCAAAAGATCTTTCAGATTCTAGAGTAAATGATTTGATCACCGAATCTTCCTTTCGATTTACAGGAGGCCAAATGCCACTGAGAATGCCTTGATCAGATGATCCTAGGCCATGTATCCATCAAGCCTCATCTAGGGGTTCACCAAGAGAGATAAACTGTTGATTTTTGTAGTTCTTTATTTTACGGTTGATCTAAAAGATTCAATGGTCTTGATCTCACAAACATGCTTTCCTATGCCTCCTTATTGGACCCAAAAATTATCTTCTATTATTAATGTCTTAAGATTAGTTGCTCTCGTATTTTAAAAAAAAAATGATTGGAGAAGGATAAAATACACAGATGTCATCCTTCACGCGTAAGTATGGGAACATTAAAGGGAACTAAAAATTATTTGTCATATATTATTACTAGTAAAAAACCCGTGCGATGCACGGGCCGACAAATAACTGTACGGACCACGTCATAAGTTGATCCAAACCGTCCATGTGATGGAACACAACATAAATAGGTTGTGCCCCAAAAATCATTTCCATAGGCTGATCCTAGCCCTCCAATCTATAGATGTTTCCATAATTCCTCTTAAATCGGATGGTTAAGATTACCCTATAGATTTTTTATTAAAAAACCAACGGACCACGTCATAGGTTGATCCAAACCGTCCATGTGATGGAACACAACATAAATAGGTTGTGCCCCAAAAATCATTTCCATAGGCCGATCCTAGCCCTCCAATCTATAGATGTTTCCATAATTCCTCTTACCTTAAATCGGATGGTCAAGATCACCCTATAGTTTTTTAATTAAAAAACCATAAATGAGGGGGGTAAGATCGAAATTATACGGCTTTAATGGGTGGCTTTGTTAAAAGCATAAAGGAGGGGGTAAGATTGAAATTATATGATTTAATGGGTGCCTTTGTTAAAAGCATAAAGAAGGAAGGGGGGGGGGGTGTTAAGTATTGAAATTAGATGAGTTGAATGGGTGCATTTGTTCAAAAAAGTCAAAAAATATGACATGTAATTCTCATGTGAATTTAAAAAAAAAAGGAAAAAAATCTCTTCTTTTCATCCCAGATAAGGATTCCTTGGACGAAGGAATACCTCCAAAATTTATTTGCATATCTTCAATTATTATTTAAAAACAGTCTTAATCTTCAATTTCTAAATTAACATTGTTATAATAATTTTAGAAATAATAAAATTTATAGCTTCTAAACATGTCTTAATCTCCTATTTCTAAATAAGATTAAATTAAAATCATCTTACTTACAACTCATGCCCTAAATATCCCATGTCTTTTTGCGGAAATGTCAAAGTGCCAGATTTCACTAAAGCTAAAATGAACAGGACATGTAAAGCAACTGGAAATTTTCATCTTCACCTTATGCCACTGGCCGTAGACAGGCAACTGTTTAAAAATCTCACCGATCAAGCCATCCTAACCATCTGATCAGTGGATTCAGTGACCTACAAACATATGGTTACAACCGAAAAGATCATGACGGGGAACATTTCCATAATTTAATAGAGGACCTCACGATTCTCTAACACCCACCACAAATTTATTTTTATTTTTTATTTTTAAAGGTAACCCACACGAAAAATACAAGGTGTTTCTTTTGTTTTTTTAACTGCATGAAGGATTAAAGTAAAATAATCTGGGGTCCATAGCTTTGTCCCTGTCTGTTTGTGGCTCCTCCTCTCTTTCCATGAGCTTTCATTTTCAAAGCCCCACCCTTTGTCTCCCTTTCATCATGTTTTTGTTCTTAAACATAATCTATCATTATTCAAAAATACTGATGAAAAAGGAAACAGTATAAAAGCAACTTCTAATCAGCATCCTAAGCTATGTTTTTTGGAAGTACCAGATCGATCCCTAAAACACCCAATTTTTTCCATTGAAATATCTAAGAAACACTTGTGCTACATACATGAAAAAAGGGAAATGATAAATGCGCCCCTTTTCATCACTTGCTGTACTTTATCTATGACTGCAAAAGGCTGGTGTACATCACATGCGATGGATTTAAAGGACCTGATTGCCATCGTACACAGTACACTGCAGCTGGGTGTCCCAAGTAATGAAAAGGGGCGCATTTATCATTTACCTGGAAAAATCATGCTTATATTTTTATTGCTTCAAACACAGGAATTGCAAAAAGAAAAATTCGGGAAAAAGAACCAATTGTATGGGAAATACTTATAAGTGGAGAGGAAGCAATAAATTGGGGTTTATCAGGACCAATGCTACGAGCTTCCGGAATCCAATGGGATCTTCGTAAAGTTGATCATTATGAGTGTTCCGATGAATTCGATTGGGATTGATATCATCTTAGCTGTGCTGTGTGCCATAGCTTAGTCATAAGGAGCCCTGTTCATCACATGGGTTTCAGGTTATGATCTGATTTGCCGTTACCATTCTTGGAAACCCTCCTTTTTATCACTAACACAAGAAACTAACCTTAACTATATGTCGGCAGCGACAACCTCGAATTATGAGCTAATCAACCATGGATTTTAGGTATGTCATGTCTAACAAAAGTGAAAAGATGCCACAACTCCCTCCTATCTTTACACTATTCGAAGGATGTGACAAATCTGGCATAACTAATGGAAACCACCTTATAATAACTTATAATGAACTTCTATAGTAACTGATCTTCCTAAAAACCATCAAATCTTAATCAGATGGCTGTCAAATGTGGTGAACACTCCATGTTGGTTGCTAGGTTGGTAGCCTAACATCCGATATCTTCCTCTTACCTACAAGTGATCATTCCTTTTATATGTATTTATGTCTATATGTATGTGTGCAATGTTAAAGTATAAAAGATTAAATATTGCCTACTCTAACAGCTATGGCTTATGGTGTAACTGGCTCCTTGATATTAAAAATCCACATGTAAAGCCAACCCAAAAGAGGGGCGACATGTGCCACATGTACGGCCAACCCAAAAAAGAGGGGCCACACGGGGGGGGGGAGTGTTGAATTAGAAGTGATTAAATAACACCATCTAACGGCTTAAGCTTTTTTCACATGTAATGCGTGCATATTAGACTAAAAGGAGACATGAAGAGATAGTTTTCCCATTGATCAGAGCAATAGTTCTAAAAACATTTACCAAACCGGCAGAGAATTTACAGAAGAGGAATTGAGTGTATTAGAATTGACTACCAACCTGGGACTTGGTGTAGCTTTGGATGATTCCTCTCATTACTGGATATGTATGGGCCACGCTCACATGGTCCAAGCCTCACTAGCTTCTGAAACCATGTTTCAAGGGAACTCGGTTTGCATCAAGATTCAGTTTTCCATGTCCAACATCTGCCAGCTGGTTTCTGAAGGTGCTGCCTCAGTTGGGCCCATCCCAAAATATTAAGTGCTTTGGCTTTATCGATATTCCATGCAAACCATTTTCAACCTCTCAACTTCATTCTTGAGTGATTGATATTGCCCTAAAATCGGTTAACATAAAAATAAGAATTAAAAAAAGAAAAGAAAAATCAGAGATAGAGAGGAGAAAGCACTTTTGACTTTGAGTGCATAAGGAAATGCAACTGAAAATTCTGACAGTGACAAAAGATGACCACAATTTTAAATAAAGCAGTTCTTCCTATAGGTGAAAAGAACCCGGAATTTACTAAGGCTGTTCAGATACATTAATTTTATAATCCTGGATTGTAAAATCCAGATTTTACAAGCTAAAATCTGGATTTTATAAGCTAAAACTTGGATTTTATAAGCTAAAACCCGGATTGTACATTTTCAGGATTGTAAAATCCAGGTTTTAGCTTATAAAATCCAAGTTTTAGCTTATAAAATCCTGTTTTTGGCTCGAAAATCCTTGATTTTACAATCTAGATTGTAAAATCCTTGTATCCAAATGGCCAATGAGTGTGAGCCTACTGGATTTTCCAGAAAGGTGCAGACAAATGCTTTTATAAAATGGCATTTGCTCTGTTCTAGATAATTTTAGAAAAAACAATGATCCAGCTTGGCACATCCTCTCTCGCAATATAATCAGGTACAAATGTATTTACTTGGGCCCAACCATTGATCAATCCAGGCTGTTCACATTGGGGATCTCACCTTGGGCTCCAAGAGCCCCAGATTTGGGCCAATTGAATGATCCCAAGCATCCAACCAGACTTGCAATTAGACAGTCCAAAAAGATATTGGCAATGGTCCAGTCCAAATTCAACAGTCACAATACATTTAATCAGATAGTTAGAATAAGAAGATCATCTAGATTTTTGGGCCATGGGAGATTCAACGTGGGGTCCGCCACCAGGTGACCTGTTTGGATTGATAAATATAGGGACCACCTCATGCAATACAGGCGGACCTCTTTACATTATAATGAGGATGTGCCGAAATTCTTGTCCCTGATAACATTTTATATTTTCAAGGCGAAAAGAATTTAAAAGAAAAAAGAAGGATAACATTTTATATTTTAAAGCAGCTACACTTCAAGAAATAAAACACAGATATATGCAATCAACCTGTCTAAAGTTTTTTCAGATATTTGAGGAACATTGAGAATAATCATACAAATCATTTATTGGTTGTTCAGAATGGGAACCTCTAGTTCCCTTTCTCTAATTTTTGAATGTTTTGTTTTCTCCATTATTCAGTTTCAATTGTCATAAAAATAAAAACTTCCTTCTTTTTCTTTTTGGTGTGCACACGAGAGAGAGAGAGAGAGAGAGAGAGAGAGAGAGAGAGAGAGAGAGATGTGAAACGATCAGTTACTCTAAATGCTTAAGCTGTTCGAGTTGGAGTTATTTAATCATTTATACTTCAACATTCCCCCTCACGTGTGGCCCCTCTTTTTTGGGTTGGCCATACACGTGGGCTTTTAACACGAAGGAGTTGTTGGGTCTTGAACCCAAGACCTACCATGAGGCAATAGATCTAATACCAGGTGAAACAACCAATTGCTCCAAAAGCTTAAGCTGGAGTTGGTGTTATTTAATCATTTATACTTCAACATGTATGATTCTTGAAACATGGTATCGTGTGACATGGCAGCCCCTTTCATCATCCAATAAGGGTGGTGAAAGGAAACAACAGGGGATAATATATTCTGGAGAATCAAGATAATTTGGGACTTTCCCAAACTCAAGGATAATTTGGCAAGCCCTTGGAAAAAGAGGTTACTGGGGCCATTTTCAAAAATTTTCTCTAAAGAACTATGAGTACAAGTCAACAAGCAATGGGACTCACCATCCTTAATCATTTTCTCTTCCTGAAGGCTGGCTATTTGCTGCTTTAGTGTGTTGTTTTCAACAGACAAAATAGCACGCTGTTGAAATAGAGAAGCAACTCTGACTGTTAACTCCGATTCTAAAGTCTGCACTGACAGAAAAGTTTAACTTACATCTATTAGGCTAAAGAAATTTCTTGGTATAAATAGTTCCATGTCAAAGGAGGGTAAACATGTAATTACCTCAAGAACATTTACAGTCCTTTCCAGTTCAGCAATATACTGAAGTTTACGAACCCTTGAGCGCTGCCCAGAGTGCCTGCAGAAATGTGGCAACTTAAAGCATGTTGTATAAAGTGATAGATCAGTACAAGGTTTACATGCATAAGGGCAACTTGGGTATAGATTGGATAATTATTGAACTTTTCATTCATATTTAAGTAATAAGGGCGAATTGAGTATTTTGATTTCGTCATTTAAATCACTAAGTGACTTCTTATAAAATATGGCTCAGCCATGCCAACAACTTCAATAAAGAGGCAAATACCACTTCTTTATTGCACAAGGGAGGGAAATACTTCATAGGATAGGATGGTGTATTTTAGTCCAAAATATTTGGTTTTTTATTAGGGTTTGAGAACTTTCTAGTCTCTTTTCTTTCTTATATACATGTAGTCCCATAGCATTTAGAAAACCTTGGATCTACTATTCGCCTCTATCTCCTCTCATGTATTATCTAACATTCTAACCCTTCTTTGTTCTTCTTCCTAGAGCTCCAAGATCAACCCATCTATCATTAAATTCAAGTTCTTTTTTTATTTTACTGAAGGATTTTTTAGAGTTTCATTGTGAATAATCTGAATGGTTCAGATCTCCAACCTAATGGACAGATCAGATTGATCACAGCCATCGAGTTTCCTAATAAGAGTATCTTGAGATCCAATGGTTGGACGTAATCGATTTTGGTTGGGATGGGCAAGATCAACCCTAATTAGTGATTTCGAGACATTTGAGAGAATTGAACTGAGATCTATTTTTACAAATTGCAAGAAAATAAATAATCTATTAGTTTTGAGGATTGATTTTTTTGCTTGAAGATTATGTTACAAGTAAATTCCCTTTATTATCCTACATTATATTTGGTATTAGAGCCTAGGTTGAATGACTACTAGAAGCAGTAGAAATTTTAGTGGTAGTTCGACTGATAAGGATCAAGATGATCTTAAATGTGAACTTATGGATAGAATTAGCTTTCTATAGAAACAATTAACATATAAACTCATTTCAAGGTGACAAAGAAGTGGCCAATTACTATCAAGTTGACCAAACATCCCAGGTGAACAATCCAGTTGGAGAGAATGATCACCAAGTGATTCCAACACCTAGAACAGTCCCTAGAGTTAACCCTACAAAAACGTTCATGGTAAACACTCGTGCCAATGATTGGCCACATAAAGAACTTGAAAGAAATGGATATGAGCAGGTGGATCAGCTAGGTGATATAACTAAGAAGGTTAAAGAGGATGTACCTGAGCATAATGGGATGCTAGCTGCCCCGTATTTCTTGATTGGCTAGCTGCTATGGAAGAGTATTTTGAGTGGAATGATATGAAAGATTGTCATAGGATCAGGCTTGTAAAGATGAAGTTAGTGGGTCATGCTAATATATGGCGGAGAAATGTTGAGCTGGATATGCAACAAGCCGTAATCCCTCCACTCACCATATGGGAAGAGATGAAGACCAAGCTGAAACACGAGTACCTTCCTACAGATTTCCAGGATGGACTCTTTGACAAATTGTCACTCCCTTGTCTGTAGTATCTTAATTAGATGTCATCCTAGGAACATTGGTTCTTATGTTGGTATTAACATTGTGTACTTATCCTCACAGTTTGACTAGGTTCTGATTTCTGAAACCCTTCAAGATTTGTTCTCTCCAAACTTCCTAAGGGCGGTTTGTTCCATGTTTTCCACTACCTTTAGGGACATGTGAAAGGCATCATCAGGGTCAGTGATACTCAATGTGGCTAAGTCAAGATGAACGGCGAATCTTAATCCATCTTTTAACCTAGCAAGGGTTTGGGATGGAATTTAATTAGTGCCACATCTTATGGTAAGATCCTCAAATTTCTACAATTAATTCATAACTATTAAAACTCCCTTGTCTGATGTGATCAATTGGTCAAAGAGTCGGCTATGTTGAGACACGATATAAATGCAATAAGACCACAAGATATAAGGGCATTTTGGTATTATTGGTTTAACAATAATAAAACAAATTAGCACCTAGGGCGAAAGTATACCCATGAATCTATCCTCTTTTATCTTTCTCACTTTCTCTCTGTCCTTCTCCATCTGCGCTAGTGCATGCATGCATACAAACACATGTCCACGTACTCTCTCTCTCTCTCTCTCTCTCTCTCTCTCTCTCTCTCTCTCTCTCTGTATATGATTATGAAAATTCAAGGACATTACTTGTAGTTCTTACACTGGAGGAGGCGTGACGCAAAAAAAAAAAAAAAATCTAATACTATGGATACTCTGATATCAAATAAATGTAATAAACAAATCCTCAAATCTAGTACAAATAGGAACTCAATGAACAGTCAAATTTTGTGTGCTTAGAACAGAATTACAGTAGTATTTTCAAGAGAGCAAAATGATGTAAAACTGCTGAATTTCGTTGGTCTAAGATTGGAAAAGATTTTAAATCATAAAACCCTGTGTTCTAATTCGGTTTTTTGAAAACAAAATATGTGAATCAAATAAAATAGCACACAATTTCAGTCCACTAACTTGCTGTACGCTAAAATTTGTGCAGAAATTACAGTCAAAGAAGAAAACTTCCAGGTTGATTACAGTCGTGGAGTAATTTTCAAAGGACGGCGTGGGCCGGATAGTGATAAGAACCCATCTAAGGCGAGGACACTTGGCACCTGGGGGAAGGTTAATCGAGGTTGTAATGCAGAACGAATAGTCCCGCAGTCGGCAGAGGCACCGATATCAAACCACTCAGAAAATCATAATAATGATGGTCTTGACAGAGTTGCGGGCAAAACGAAAATAGCACTAATTGATATAGATAACTCTGGTAGGAAACGTGTGAAATCTAAGAAGAAGCTGAAAAGCTTCCGTGTTGGAAAAGCCAGGTCCATGCGTAGGGACCAGAAATTTGAAAATCATTTATTGGCCACAAGAGGCGGTCTCCTTCTTTAAAAGGAAGCATCAGGGTCACTTTGTTAGGGAAGAGAAAAAAAAAACTCTAGTTTCAGAAATTAAGAAAATGTTAGAGAACTTTGATATCCCTAGTGATTCCACTTCTTTAGGGGAGGGGGGTGATGGAGACAAAAACATGTTACGGAAAGTATCTTCTGCGGCGGAGGTGAGGGGTTCAAGTCAAAAAAGACCTAGGTGTATGATGATGCGAAGGCTTCCGTGGAAAATCCAACACCAAGAGAAAAGATGATGGCTACTTGGAAAGAGGACTGGAAACAATTTAAGAAAGATGCAAGGGCGAACGCTGACGAGTTCTTTCGGCTGACCGGCAAACATGACCCAAAAGAAAACTGCATCCCAGCCTACATGCTTCCGCATTTCAAGGAGGCGCTGGAACTCGAGCGCAGAGAAAGGCGGATGAAGTGGGAAGCGCAGATGGGTCTTGAAAACTTAGAGGTGGTTCCTCCTGTTATGGTACCAGATGAGGGGTCTAAGATGTCTCGAGACTCTCTTAATGTGGAAGTCAGTCGGCTGGTTCATTCGCGCTTGGCTCGAGAGGAACAATCTAAAGGTAAGGAGGTCGAAGTGGACTCTAAGGAGGCCAGAGTTTATAAAAAACAGATGGAGGTGGATTCTGATGACTTGCTGTCAGTGGGTGATGCCTTTGGGATTGGGTAAAAAGAGAATTTGGATGAGACGATGAAAATGTTTATGGATATGGAGGAAAGGGGAAAGAAACAACTGCGGGAGGAAAAGGGGCCAAGGATCAAGGACCCTGAAGAAGTAGTTGCCCTGCCCCTGTTTTTGTCAAGGTTTTAAATTTCGACGGAAATCCGAAATTTCGGGATTGGGTCAAGTCAAAATGTTACAAAATTTCGACCGAAATTTTGAAATTTCATTATCCCCGAAATTTCGGGCCAAAATTTAAGGAATATCCCTAAAATATTTGAAATTTATTTGTTATTTAATATTATCCCAAAATTTCCCTACGGGATAAAATATTACTTTTCCCTATTTCGAAGGATTTCAAACGAAAATTTGAAATTTCACCTGAAATTTTGGTTTCGGTGAGGAATGAAACGCATTCCGAAAGTGAAATTTAAAACCTTGATTTTTGTTTGGTTCCTCGTTTGTCCTTAGACTATAGTTTCTTTAGGTTTTCGTAGATATGGTTGTATTATTAGTGTTTATAAATAGTCAGAAGGAATAGGTGGACTGTTTTTTGAGGCGTTATAGGTAAGGGTGTTGCTGAAGTTTAAAGATTAAACGGAGGGTGGTTGTTATGTTGACTAGTTGGTAGTGTAAAGGAGTCTTCTTGAAACCCTCAGGAGAGGTTATGGAAAAATTTAAGCATAGAAGACCCTTGATATGCTTGAGAGACTTTTCGTCTTTCGCTTTTTGAGGCATTTGGTCTCCCCATTGAGGATTTGTTTTGATTCGATAAGTTTGTTGCTTTAGTTATTTCTGAGGAAGTACGTGAGCGGATAAAGCGATGAAGATCTTCACTATAGCTTCAATTTCTTTGCCCTGGTTGTTTCAGGCACTAATCTGATCTTGGAAGCTGTGGAGCAGCTGCATTGAAGTCGATTCCTTTTAGCTTGAGAGACTCTAGTCTTTAACTTTGGGTGATATCCTTCGTTGGATTTTGTACTTGTCCTCAGGCGTCTGGAGAGAAGAAAAATTATTTTTGGTTGATTGGGAAGTTGTTTTTGGTTGGGAAGGCAGTTAGTTTTTAGATGTTTTGCCAGGAGATGGAAGGATGGTTTAGTTATCTTTTAACTTAATGTAATTATGAACAGCTTCTACTTTTCTTTTGATGCATTAGGAGTATGCTCTTGACCATAATGCTATGTAAATGCAAGTCGGGACCCCTGGTCCCCAATGTAATTTTCATGGTAATAATATACTTTGTCAATCTTCAAAAAAAAATTCAAAGTCTTGAAATCTTTGGAAGTAGAAACCCTCCTCTAGAAGCCTAGGTTAAAATGGCTACTTGGGATAGCAGGATTACAAAGGGAAGATCCTAGACCATGGATTGTAATCAATTATTAACTATAAGGATTAGAGACATTCCAAGATTTTATGGAATTGATGAACGGGAATGTCTTGATTGGGTAGAAGCGTTGTAGTTGTATCTGTAGCGGCATAGCCCGGGTGATGACCAAATGACATCTTTTCAATCCCCATGATTGGGTTCACAAATCGCTCCCCTTGGTTAGGTTCATAAACCGCTTTTCTTTCTACCCCTATCTACCTTCTTTCTTGATCTTGATCTCTTTCTGGATCTCTGTCTCCTTTATCCCGGTCTCCTTGATCGTTTCTTGATCATGATTTTTTTCTTGATCTTTCTTGGTCTTGATCTTGACTATCTATTATTTCTTTCTCTCTCTTGGCTGACATAGATTCACATTATTTGGTATAAGAGTGATTTACATTTTTTTTTAATTGTAGAAGATTTCATTAAAATCAAAGGAGACTGAGATGGTCAAGTATAAAGAGAGAGAGAGAGAAAGGCATAAAGAAGCAACACAACAACAAATGACACTGGCAAAACCATCAAGGGGCAGAAAATCAAAGAGCTCCAAGACCTCCCTCACCACAACATCCCAAGCTAATCTATCAGCAATACCATTTGCCGATCACCTAACATGAAAGAAAGATGGAGACGCTTTCCCCACCAAATCTAGAATCTCTTCAAAAAAAAAAAGTGGCAAATCGTCAAGGAAAAGGACGAGACCTTAGAAGCACGAAGCGGGGCCGGGAGCGGAGGAGTGTAGGGGTCTAGAAGAATCTAAGGTTAGGAGCGCCTGTGTAGTATTTTCTTTGCCATTCAAAATTCAAGTACATCCTATTCATATATATGTTTCAAAGTTTAAGTACATCAAAAAGTAGCAATTTCCAAGTTTCCAACCATCATCATATATATTTCAAAATTTAAATACATCATCAAGACAAAAAGTAGTAATTTGTAACCATAGAAGATCTAAACTGTTCATTTATCGGGTCCAAATGTAAATACATATTTGCCCAAAAATAATCTCCATAAGATGATCCTAACCCTTCAATTTGTAAAGGTTTAGAATGGCTGTGATAAGAAAATTGGTTTTTAAGTTAGACTAATCTCAGTCATTGACACAAAAGTGGATGGCTGAGATTATAATAATAGATGTGATTCATTTACTTTAGTAAGTCTCAATTGCCTTTAATACATTATTATTAGGCATGTTTAAGAAAATAATGAGTGCCTTTATCAAATTAACAGAGTGCCAAATATCATTCTTAAAGAGGAAAGATATTGGAAAATCAAGAAGGGAAGTGGCATATTCGCCCCCTTTTTTTACTAGGAACACCCCCCTCTAGTGTAAAAGTGTAGTCATAAATACACTGTAGGTGGCTGTTTCAAGTAAAAAAAGGGGCTAATATATCATTTCCCAATCAAAAAAATTAAAGAATAGTATTTCTGTTCCAAACTTTTCCGTAGATATTCCTACATCCCAAACCTGGCGGTGTTGAATCATTTCCCTTAAATAAATTCTTTACATTTAATATTCACAACATTTATATTGATCACAGCTGGCAAGTGGACGGTTCAGATCATATTTTCAATGCTCTCATGCTTTGCATTTAATGTAAGGAAAGTGGTATATTCACCCCATTTTCTTGCTTGGACAGCCCTCTCTAGTGTATTTATGACTGCTCTTTGACACTAGAGGGGGTTTTCCCAAGTACAACAAAAGCCTTAAAGGAGCTGTCTAAAGTACAACAAATGCATGCCATCCACGGGTTTCAAGCTGCTTTTCACGGTTTTCAAGCCAGTCATTCACGCATGCCAAAAAAAGCCTGCCTTTCAAGTCACGCATGCAAGAAATTTTTAATAAAAAGCCGGCAATGAATGATATCCAATCACAAGGATTGTTTCCCTGGAGTGCCTATATCAAATAAAAGATAGTATTTTAATATTCATTAACAAGTGGGGGTGTCGTTATCATTTAACAATAGTACAATTTATTAGGGCTTTCACTTTGGACTAAAAGCAGAAACGATGGAGTATTCAGTCCTTCAAGATTATCTCATCTCTTCGATCTTATCATCTCCTTCAATATTGTCATTTCTGAAACGTTCCAGATAAGATTCATCGCTTTTCTTTTCTTTTCTTTTCTTTTTATCATTTCTGTGTTTTTTTAAATTTTATGAGACTTTGGGGGCACGATCCTTAGCCGATCCTTGGGGAGTAGCGCGGAATCGCGGTTCTCACATGGGAGCGACACCCTTGTGCAATTTTTCCTGCTTCTAAGGACGAGACCCGCTAAGCTACCTAATGACATTTAGCGAGTCCCCTTCTACAATAATTTTTTCGAAATCGACATTAGCAAGAAGCTTAATTCCTTGATGTGTTGCACGCACTTCTGCTTCACCTGAGTCTACGATCCACACCGGACCCGAAAACTCCCAAGGCCAACTAACTTCCCCGTTATCATCTCTAAGAACACCTCCAATCCCCGAGGGTCCCAAGTTGCCCAAGCTATAGCCAACAAAGTTAAACTTTAGGAAATCCGGTGGGGTGGGGTGGGGTGGAGTGGGGTGGGGGTGGGGGTGGGGGGGTGCTTCCACTTCTGCACAGTCATGGGGCTCTGAGTCAAGTTGAAGCAAATTTCCTTCCACCCATACCTAAGGTCATGTGCGGACACAAAGGCGAAGAACGAAAGAGCTCTCGCCCAGGCTATAGTTAGAGCAATAGCTTTGTTGGCAAGAAAAGGGAGCCTCTTAGTGCCCATCAAACACCCCGGCATTTCTTTCTTTCCATAATTTGCTAGATAAGTGTGGGGCCTCATCCTAGCCAAGTTTGATATTGCTTGGGTCATTTCAGCAGCTCTTGTTGAGGTATTGGTCTCTGGTACCTTGGAGGAAAAAGGGACAAAATGATGGAATTTAGCTTTACTCGTCTTTATAAGAGCCTAGATTCACATTAATTTGGTATCAAAGCGGATCACATCAGATAAACCCGGTACTATGACCTCTAATGGCACAAATTGTAGAGAATATGCTATGAATCAACCAAGGTTCCTCTTCTTAAGCCTATAAAAGATTTTCTATTCACCGACTAAGGGTCATGAGTATCCTCGTACATAATATTACCATCTTCTTTTTGTGTTGCCTCCATACCTTTATCACATCCTTCCTCATGTCTTGGCTCCTTGTTTCTCTATGTTCTTATGTGTCTTACTGCACTTGAAACTATTTCAAACCAAAGGACACTGATGAATAATTTCCCATCTTCTCACACCAAAAACAATTTAATGTTGGCATGACACCAAATAATATAAAGAACAGACCCTCAAATCTCTCACAAGCAAGAACTCAATGAATAGTCGTATTTTGTGTGACTAGAACAGAATTACAATAGTTTTTTCAAGACATCAAATTGATGAACACCTCTTGAATTTCTATGGAATCAAGATTGAAAAAGCTTTCCAATCATAAAATTCCACCTTCTAATTCAGTTTTTTTTAATACACACAGCGCAGATAAAAAAAGAAATACACATTTTCTATCTGCTAACCTTGTTTTCCACTAACAGCTTGTGAAGAAATTGCAATCAAAGAAGAAAACTTCCAGGTTGACTACAAAGTACAAACAGTGGAGTAATCTTCAAAGTCTTGTAATCGGTGGAATTTAAAACCTCTCCCCCCTTCAATCCCCACGTATAACCTGCACAAGATGCATGCAATGAAGAAACCAGATCCTTCTTTCTTACTTCAAGTCAATAAAAAAACCAACAAAGGGATTTTAGACAGCTTTATACCCCTTCACTCGTGCGTAAAAAGAAAACCCTAAAAATTGGATGATTTTATCCCCCACCACCCCCACCCACGGCCCGACCCAAAAAAAAAAAAAAGACACACACCCACCAACCCACATTACCCACCCAACCCTAACTTGTGATTTTTCTCATCTCCCAGAACTTGCAACTAAAAAAAGGGCGGCTCAGTGCACGAGGCTCCCACCATTGTGGGGTCTAGGGAGGGCTAGATCTACGCAGCCTTAACCCTGTTTTGCAGAGAGGCTGTTTCCGTGACTCAAACCCGTGACCACCAGGTCACAATGGAGCAACCTTACTTGCAACTAGAAGACTCCAAATCCCCCTCTAAAACTATTGGCTAACAAAGTGGGCCCCATTTCCTTCACTTAAACCAATTAACTTAAATAAAACAAAACAAGTGGGCCCTATCACTTATAACTTGAAACACACAACTTAAACCCCAAGAGGTCCCCCTACTTGACTTAAAAAATAAAAGTAAAATACATAACCCCTCCCCAATGGACCCCACCTACTTGACTTAAAATAAAATTAGAATACATAACTTAAACCCAATGGAAATAAGAGATTGGCACCAATTTCATGGGAGATCTCACTCCCTCTCTTGCATTGCTTTGATATTTCCACCCCTCTTGGTTGCTTCTCTTAACTCTTGTTTCAGATCTTCAGCTCCTTCTAAGTTTCTTCGCAGGTGAACTGCATCAAAGATGCCACTAACACAATGATCTTTAACCAATGAGGGACAAATCACAAAATATAGACATGAAAACCCAAAGATGTGTTGGAGATACGGAGGTTGTGTTTGTTCCTCTCACAGCATAACCTCCATTTTTAATTTAAAAAAGCCAGTCGAGGTTTTGTACCTAATGAAATAAAAATAGAATGGACTGCAACAAGTCCCATAAGTCCAACTGAACCTGTTCAACTCTAATTCCCTTAATGCTTTTCATAAAAATTCATTAATTAACTGCCCATTTAAAACTTCAGACGCACTTTCTCTGAGCCATTCACTCGAGTTCTCTATTTTGAAATAAAGGGGTGGCGGAGCACGATCCGCATCAAGTCGTCCGGTCAAAATGAAAAAGGTTAACAGCCGCAAAAAACAAGACTAAACAAAATGGTCAATTCACATCTGAAAACAAAAACTATTAGTTTGATAAAAGTCTTTCTTCCCTTCCCAAAACGACAATTTAAAACTGCTATATATCCAATAGAATAGAATCATAGTTTAAAATGTGTCCAGTTGTGGTATTTCAAACTCAAGCCCATCTCACCCACTATAGTTATAGATGTCAAGGAGAACCTCACATAAAAGAGATCAGTCGACCTCCTCTTCTTTGCTTACCTAGAAAGCTTTCAGTCTGAAATACTTGCACATAAGAACCCTAGTCTCATTTAGGTACCTCTTTCTGGGTCAACCGATACATTCTACGAACTTCATTCTTATACTCTATTGAATAATTTATCTCCGAGTAAGGAGATATAAAATGTTTCATAAAATTTAACACTTGTTGATGCCTACAAGTTTCAAGCCACATGCATTGTCACATTCATATCAAGCATACTTGAGCAATCAATGCTATTCTAGGCCTTTAATAATGTTTGGGATAAGTCAGAAAATGAAACAATGCTTCTGTGGATTTTAGAATAACTTCTAAGCCCTAACCGCCAAGCAAACAAATTAAAAGCATAGACGCACTCGAAATCCACAATTTTCAGAGGGATTTGGGATTTCTTTGCATGGACATAAATCACATATCATTTATCCATGAGGAAATTATTTGTGTCCGTATAAGGAAGCTTAAACAAGATGAATTCTTAAAATGAGGTCCAAACTCCAACAAAGTTAGCGACTTGATCAGGAAGGCACCCTCAGTGTCATTCACTGATGGTGGTGGGCCTGGTATCGCGTCAAAAGGAATTGGGTTTGGCGGTGTCATTCATTCATCAAAGAGCAGAAAAGGTAGTAAATAACCAATATTTGATTGGGAGGCAGGTGACCAATGGTGCCAAGTTAGCCTTTTCAACACTCAAAATTCTGGGCCCCACTTAAACTGTAAGAGTTATATCAAAACCTAATGAACATGAGTGACAACAAAATAACAACCAAATCATGGCAATCCATCCATTCCTGAGCCCTTGAGTTTGAGGTATTTATAAAGTCCATGAGAATGGAAGATTTGCATATAAGATGACACAAGGGTACCCTATTGCAACATAACAATTGCATCTAATGCCACTATGACATGCAAGTAAGCTGACACTGATTAAATGAGTATATTAAAAACTTCTGATGAAGAAATATGGTAATTGACTACTATTGGGTACATGTCGACCCTTAAGTGAGGGTGAAAAAACAAAATGGGGAAATGTGTCACTTAAACAGAATATATACATTGAGATGATTTAACAATTATAAAGGCAAGATGAAATAAGTTCAGTAAAGCAAAATTTCATTGGCTTTTAAAGCGGTCGTGTGAAGTGCTCCAAATATTATGTTAGACATGTAAACAGTGGACAATTCTTGAAATACATAACAAATAATCTAACGGAACCAGATTTAGACGAATACAAAAGAAATTAAATGGATCAATTCATATAAAGAAGTTTGACATTACTAACCTCTTTGTTGCCTTGGTATCAGGATCAAGATCACAAATGGCATCACCACAAGCATCTCCTTTTGCATCAGATTGGTCAGTCTCAGAACTGTGTGAGAGATTCCCAGGTAAATAAGGGAAATTGTTTCGAGAAGCATATTCAGAAAATGCTGAAACTATTGAGTATTCTGAACTCGTTAAATTACTCCTTCGCCTAGGAGAGTTAGGACCAAAGATGCAACCCGCATCTAAACCAACACAATCTCCAGTTTCTTCTTCTTGTTTAGTTACAGGACCAGTATATTTCGCCGTTTTAACAGATAGACCTCCCTCGCCATGCGAACGATAAGCTCCACTGTGGATTGGTTTTTCTTTGTCAACAAGGGGCGTTAGTCTTGGAAGAGTGGAGGGAACCTCCAAGAAAGCAACGGGATCACTAGCCGATCGCCGATGAAACGTCCCTTTGACATTTGTTTCTGGATCATTTAACAGTTCATCAAGCCATGATGGTTGTTCATCTAAAACCGAGCTTTGGGAGGGAAACCTACGGTGTCGTCTATGATAACTTTCTAACTCATCGCTTCGGGGCACAATCAAAGACCCAGAATCTAAAACGCGAGATGATGGAGAACCTTTGTTCTGAAATGGGCACCGAGGTGGGAGCTGAGCCTGCCTTGACATGGTAAAAAATAATTTACCAGACACCCCTCTGCTTAATTATATAACTAGCCATTGTACCCTTTCTTCAGGTTCTTCTGCAAATCAAAGTAAAATCTTACAATGAGAGAATAGCGCGAGGATGGGTCTTCTTTGAAGATAAACTCAATATAAATGGAACCAAATCAAATTAGATGTTTTGAAGAAAAGGATACCACTACAAATTTCATGAAGAACAAGGCTAGAATCATAAATCCGAAAAAAAAAAAACAGATTATATGAGTAAATCAGAAAAAGAAAGCAAAAATAAATAAATAAAGTAAGTAGAGAGTTGTGTGGAACTGAAAGAACTTAAGAGAAATTTCTACAGCTAATTTCAATTACGATATTTTCCAGTTTTTTCTTTTCCTATTCCAACATCAAAATCTCAAAACCCTAGAAAGTCTGATGAAAAAAGAAAAACAGAGCTGGAAGCAGAAATCTAACTTCTTCCTCATGAACTTTCACCAAACAGAATAAGGAAAAGCTTTTGCAAGCTCAAGAATAATAATCACGATACAATGACTAAACTAAGTAAAAGAAGAAAAAAAAAAACGGGGAAAGATAAATAAAAAACAATGCAACAGTAGAGCAAAATTATCCTCTGCAACGCAAAACGATGAAAAAAACATTAATCAAAGACATGATCTTCGAACTAGGAAAAGAATAAAAGAGAAAGAAATCTATGCCCTAAATCAAAAGCAAAAAATCATAAACAAAAAGACAAGAAGAAGCGAGAGATTCCTCTGTTCTGAAAAAAAAAAAAAAAAGATCTAAGGAAAACCAATTTCTTCTTCTTCTTCTTCTTCTTTCTCTATCTTTTTTGGCATACCTGTTTCTGCTAGAAAAGAAGGGGGGTGAAAATGGAGGAAAGGGTAAAGGGGCGATCAAGGATAGCTAAAATGCGCCATGTCTGCTCTATCGATTGCTGCAGAGTAAAAATACAGGATGGAGAGGTTGTACGAGCGGGCACCGCCTCGTTATTCGTTTCACAGAGCAAATCTGACAGCACGGTACCCCACGTTTTCGACTTTTCATCGCCAAATCCTCGGCGATTTTACGGGGATTATCCTCGCTTTTGTCGTATCCAACACCCTCCCCTGACCGGCTGACCCTCTCCGCCCTGTATAAGACGCTATAGTTTTGGCCCTTTTGGGGTTTCTATAGCCTGTGGTTTTAGAGTCCAATCCCTTTCAAAAAGTACTGTAAGGCACGGCACCTCTATCGGATGATCCAAACCGTTCATTTCTTGGGCAACAGCCTTAATATGCTGTGACCCAAAAAAAAAAAATCAGTTTCATAGCATCATACTAACCGTCGGATCAATAGTGGTTTCCATAGAGGGGAGGGTTATAATCGAAATGATTTTTAGGGCACAAACTATTTAGGCCCTACTGACAACCCATTGTGAGGGCTAAACCGATTATTTGACTCAAATTTTAAACATAATTTTGATTCCAATAATCGGTTAGGCACTCACGATTGATTTGCATAATCTTAAACGAACGACGCTTTACTCTGTGGAGATTTAATGTGGTGTAAGCCCTTATAGTCCCGTATTTTCAAAAAGTACTGTATGGATTACTTTATAGGATTATCCAGACCGTCCATGTGATGGGGCCCAACATAAAAAAATTATTTCTATGGCATGAACCCAATCCTTTTTGTTTGATTAATTCGAAGTTTCTTAAAGAGGCACCACCATATAGTAGGCCGTACAATAATATGGTCACACATCATATAAAAAGAAAATATGTTTTATTAACATTTAGAAGCCTGCTACGATAATGGAATATAGTGACACCTGTGCAACAAGACAAGGAAGAGAACTGGAATCCACACAAACACCAAAAGCACAGTGATTGTCATTTTCACTTTAATTCTTTGTTTAGAAAGGCGGTTATCAGTTTTCGAAGTGTTTTCCAAATATTTAAGAGGTCAGCTATGTGGGTTCGCCAAGAAATATCTTGCAATAAACTTGGGAAATTATTTTTTGGAATAATTACGTATGGGGAACAAAGATTAGGCAGAATTATCAACATGACCCGTGCTTTTATGAAATTATTAAAGAGGTACAAAAGAAGTCTTGTCAGTAAAAGCTAGACCGAAATGAACTTTTCTCACCATTTCTAACCCCTTGGTTTGTCTTTTCCTAGGGTCCATTTGATTGTACAGAAAAATAGAAAACTCAAAATAAAGAGGCATTTTTTAAAAAAAAATTCCTAGCATAGGAGCATTGTTTGATTGCCATTTACGGTTCAAAATGTGAGCCCCCCCCCCCCTTCTTCTTCTTCTTCTTCTTCTTCTTTTCTTTTCTTTTTTTTTTTTTCTTTTTTTTTTTTTTTTTTTTTTTTTTTTTTTTTTTTTTTTTTTTACCGTTGGACTTTCCTCTCAAATCAAGAGTAAGAGGAAGGTAAGAAAATAAGAATGAATTTCCCTTTCCTACTAGTTATATATTACATACATCCAGACAGCGGCCTTTTATGTTGTTATCCACATAATGGCAAGGGGGTGTTTATTTTATTCTTGGATATAATTCCATCCTCGAACTTTAATCTTGGCTAAGATCTCATTAGAACAAAATTTATTAACAATGCAAATGATAATTTCAAGATAAAATTAGGGAAATGATATCAGCACAACCATGTTTTAATAATTGCACGGTCCTAGCTAATCTTTTCTTTTTTAAATGGCTTGTAAAAGCTTTTTACCTTTAAGAACTGTAATGACCTTTTGACGCCTCTTTAAATACTAAAATACACGGTGCATTAGTGCAAATAACATAAAATGGTTGTGCTGATATCATTTTCCTAAAATTATATTATCTGAATAGCCAAACCCATGAACAGCTTACCCAACTATTTCATTCCCGTGGGGAACAGCCCAAAAATGACAATATTTTGGTTGGAAATGATATGTTCACCCCTTTTTCTTCACCAGACCACCTGTTTGTAGGGTAAAAGTGTGGTCATAAATAAGAAATGACGAATGGGCGTATAAACACATACTCATCATCCCATCCTTAATATTTGATCCCACAGCAGCTCACCTTTAAGAAGTTGATATTTGATCAAATATCAAGCGTGGTACTTCCATCGTACTGTGAACGTTATCATCACCGGCCATTTATCAATTATCTTTTACTAGGTGTTTAGAGTTTTTATTATGTGATTTACATAAATCCATATCGATAACTACAAAGAGGAGGTTTACATTACTTAGCTGCTTTAATAGGAAGAGTTTTATTTTATCTGCTTTGTGGTTATCAAAACAATCAAACTTCTGAATGAATATAAAAGAAAAGTGAACTTGTAAACTCACAAGAAATATGTTCACGATTTGGCTCTCTCTCTCTCTCTCTCTCTCTCTCTCTAGCTTGAATATATCATTTCCCTATCTTCTTTTCCTGACGTTTGTCTGTTCTAAAAAAACATAAAGATGCACTAAATTAGAAGTTTGCTTCAATCACCACTTTGAATGTTTTGTATGTGTCATTTCCCATGATATGAAAAGTCTCTAATGGAAACAATCATAACCATCTAATTTGTTGTTTTATGGTAAAAAAAAATTGATCAACAATCTCAACAGCCAGTGGGTACTCACCACGCGGTGCCAAATGACTAGTTCAAGTGTATTAGTTGCGCCAACTTAATGGACCACATTTGAGCTGGCTTCGGGTCAAATCTAGCATTTTAAGACCTACTCAATAACCAAGTTGGGCAAGACCTTAGATTATAGGTTTTAGATCCGAATCAACTCGATCTAACTCACCAAGGCGCGGTGTAAAAAAAGAATGTTAAATTCCATGGGTTTTTTTTTTGTTTTTTTTTTTTTGAAATTAATATGATTTAAAATAGTTTTAAAACTAGAATTATAAATCTTTTTAACATGAGTGATCATGAATATTAAAAAATAGAATAGAAAAAATTAGGGTTTTACCTTACCTGAGTGGTTCAAATGCACTACCTCTTAGGATCCATACCTTCATCTCTCTACCTCTTTTTTCAATGGCAAGCTCCATGAATTTTTAAGACTGTGCCCTTTGGGAAATGCATTTCCTTTGTGTTATATAAGTCTTGTGGCGTCGATACCTAATAATGGGCACGGCATGTGATTGAGTTCTCCAACTTTAGTTATAAGTTCCATCTACAACTCTACAATTTTATTTATTTATTGAGAATCTCATTCCTTTCAGTTTTTATTTACACATTCGGTAATAATTCCTCAAATAATATCCATTAGCACAGTATAATTAACTTCTCTCAACTTAACTGCTTGAGGCTAGCATTCCTAAAAGGGCAGCTTAAGTTGCAATTGGTGGCCATTTTCTGGAGTGATTCTCTGATTCTTGAATTTCCCAACTAGTTTGGTACAAAGGCTTAGTTGAGTTGAGTTGAGTTGTTCTCTGATTCTTGAATTACCCAAGGTAAAGTTTTTTAGAAATGGTAAAAAGTGAATCCTCTATTTTTGCCTTAAGCAAATTTGAATTGTAACATACCTTGTTAGTTTTGAATTTTGGAAATTGATTTTTAAATCCAAAGCTTATTATTGGACATAAAATTATGTTTAATTTTGAGTTAAATAATTAGCTTTGAACTGAAAATCAATATTTAAAGTCTGAAATGAGAAGGCCTAACTAAAGTTGCTCAAAAAGATTAATTACGATAATTCAAGGAAAAAAAACACAAAAAACAAATAATGATTACCAAACACAACCCGAATGACCCACTTACTTTCGTAGGCCCCTTAAGTTGATAGAGCTAGGAGGGCACCTTACTCAAATGGTCTCGCGAGTCACTGAACTGAGCATAGCTTTCACGAAACAAAGCGATTTCCGATGACAATCACTCTCACTCACTCTCAAGGTTCTACGTCCACATAAAACGATTCTCAAGAAAAGTGTGCCTTTGCGTTTGAAAATAGCCCGTACGAAAACAAAACATCAGCCTTTGAAACTAGCCCACACGAAAACAAACAACCTATCCCAAATCAACCTATCCCAAATCAGTCTATTCTTCCACATCGGTTACGGACGGTCGAGATCAAATGCGACACCTCAAAATGTTTATCATGAATAATTTAGGGGGCGTCTAATAATTAACTAGGGGCCGTTTGGATACGCGAATTTTAGAATCCGGAATTTCTTCAAAATTGTAGCTAAGAGACAAGAGAAGAAGCGGACCAACCATTGTTTTTGACTTCTCGCCTTTCTTTCCGTCAGCAAGAGAGTAGCACATCCTCCCATATTTCCAAGTTTTAGAAATCTTAGGATGCAGGAGAGATTTTTAAAACCTGAGCTTATCACTGAAAATCCAAGAAATGCTTCGAGGAGAGTGGCAGCAGCCTGATCATGAACACCCTCTTTTACACTGGCCCTTCTTTCCGTCAGCAAGAGAGTAGCACATCCTCCCATATTTCCAAGTTTTAGAAATCTTAGGATGCATGAGAGATTTTTAAAACCTGAGTTTATCACTGAAAATCCAAGAAACACTGCGAAGACAGTGGCAGCAGCCTGATCATGAACACCCTCTTTTACACTGTTTTCAAACTAAAAACCTGGATTATAAAATCCACGAATCCAAACAGCCCTCAACATCTCGGTGGTACGTGAATCACCACGAGGCATAAATTGACTACGCATGAAACTAGTTTGATGTCTTCTTGTGGATTCATTTCTCCCACTTTTGTGGGGATGTGGCAATACACAATTTTTTAATGTAAGCAAGTGGATATCTTAACAAAATGAAGTTGCTGCGTGCTTATGTGGTCTTATATGCGTTCGATTTTTTTAATCTTTTATTCAGTGTGATAAGTGATAACTGGATAGTGCCAAGAGAAGGCTCCTACTGTGGTTTATATAGTAATAAATTTTTTATTTTTTGGTTAGAAAATGGTTAGAAACAAGTAGGGGTCCCATACAAAATAAGAAGGAAAAGTTCCCTTTTTAGTACTAGAGCGGGCCTAGTGAAATATTGTCTATTGGATAGTCTTAATCAGGTTTTGATTTATACAATGACGAGATGAGATTGGAATATGCGATGATACTAGCATGATCTTAACCATTCATTAGCTGAGTGGGCATCGTCAAAGATTAGCTGTGGCAAAACATTACACTATTGGGCGATCTTAACCATTCGATTTTTGGAGTGCAAATGAAGGTTTAAGAAGAGACATCAATGGTTTAAATTCAACAAACAAAAGTCATGTGTTGGATGGGTAGAATTATCATTGATTGATGTGATTACTTAATAATAATGTTTCAAAAGCGGGGTTCATTAGATTACATTGCCGCCCTCGCTTCCCCACCTCCCACACACAATCACAAAGAAAACATAGTGACAAGTCCCTTTCAATGGAACCCCGCCTGCTTGACATTAGTTTCCTCATTTGCGTAAGGAACACCTTCAGTTTAGGCCAACCGTGTTTGTTCTTGCTCTTTCATTTTCTTCTTATTTTTCTTGAATGAAACTAGTCTCTCCATAATATTTCGTAGAGGCTCAATTTAAATGGGTGTAAAACAAGTTTTATGCCTATTTTTTCACTTTAAAATGGGTGTTAAACAAATAAAACCAAGTTCATTAAATTTGAGGAAGTAAATGGAGAGCTTCGCAGGGCATACCTAAAATAACCGGAAATAAGCAAATCCATGCAGGGTTTTGCTTTTACCTAATTAAAACAATAATTTACAATGCTACAAGCAAAGTTCCTAAAAGGGGTTGTCCCGCACGGGTGCAGAAAACCTTAGATACGTTGTTCCTGGGATTATCTATCAGCTTGGGTAATTTTATCTTGAACATGTAAGGTTTTTAGAGGACTTGCATAGTGTTTTGGCTTTGAGAAAACCAGATTGTAGAGAATGCTTGATTAGTAAAGAGTAATCAGGATCGGCTCATAGACGGTTAGTGATCAATAAGGTTTGAGCCGGGAACACCTTGTCCACGTGTGTTCACGTTAGAAATGGTACGGTAATTGCTTGATATTATGTGTGGGCCCGATATAAGCCCAATAAGGTTGGTGGGCTTATTTAAGGAACAAGAGTCGATAATGGGCAGACTCTAGTGTTTCTCTTTACTTAATATAAATATGGGGTTGGTCTCTACTCTCACATATACAATGTGTTATTTTCTTCCCATTGGAATACACATAAGGAAACGTGGAGAGAGTAGAAGACCACCGTCAATTGCTCTTCATTTTGCGATGCTTAAAGACATACATGGATCAAGCATCATTAATTGCAAAAGCATTCAAGATGTATTTAAATTTGATCATTTTTCATGTTTCAGTCTATCTAAATCGCATGCTCATGGTTTGAACTTTGAACACGCCAATAGTTTTTCTTACAGAACAAACCCCTTAGGATTGGCTATCCTAAATGTATGGTATATACATTTTCTTGTTGGATGTTCCAATTCCCTAAAATAAAATGATATCCATACGTCCACGACTTGTATTTACACTTTTCTAGTCAGCTGTTAGAAGCTAATGCAATTCCCAAAATAAATCAATTTCAGAGTGGAAATGATGAAGAGTGGAAGATGATTTATCAATGCTTCCTTTCATTTACATTTTCTTGTTGGTTGTTACAATTCCCGAAGTAAAATGATCTCTGTTACAGGTAAAATCGGCACCCCCACGAGATCTCACCATGTGGCAGGAGCATGTCTCGCAGTCCCCACACCCCTGCCCACCACCTCCTCATAGGGCCGTGCCTCCGCTACCTTGTCCCCCACCGCCTTAGTGCACACCGCCGTTAGAAGCAGGAGAACCTTCCACCCACAAGTGCAGAGATAGAGATCGTGCCTCTCTTCCTCCAGAGACAATGCTACACAAATACACAAATACACAATATACCTCCATCATTTCACCTTAACCAATGGGGCTTTGACACGTCACACGTACACCGAAACACATTATATAGGCTCTCCGGGAATAAAAGTTGCCACGCTCAAAGATACAAGGATCTCCTCCCGCGGAAAGAAAAAACCATCTCCATCACCACCACTCTCCACCCATCTCGTATGACATATCAAACCACATTGTCTTTGCTTTAGTTGTCTTACCTTTGTTGGTTTTATCCTGTGGTGCGAATTCCTGACTTGAGCATCGGAGTGGCTTCCCGGAGCCAAAACTCCAGGACCCCTAATGCTTTATCTGTGAGCATAGGTCTATAACCGGCGGAGCTCTACCAGCCGTTCGGTCACGGAAAGAGATTCCAACACCATCAATATCCATACTACCTTCTTTTTTTTTGTACAATGGCTGCCAGCCAAACGGAAATCTGCTTTGTAAAAGGAGAATAAACCCTATGTTTTGACACATGTGCAAGAAGACAATGAAGTGCGCTTGAATCCCCCAATAAATGCAAAGACCACGCGGGAAATGACCAAATCGTTGGTGAATTTCACTTTGGTCTTTATTTTCAAAATGAAATCCTGTTTTGCCTCTCTGTATTTACACTTTTATATTCAATGGTTACAAGCTAATGCAATTCCCAAAAAGCAATTAAAAACCAACCCAAAAAATTGTTTAATAAAGTTTGGGGTTCCATTATCAAAACCAACAAGTGCATATATCATTTCCGATCTAAAAAAGCTGTCAACATCGTAGCAAAAAAAGTACAGAATAAAGTGAGGAATGCCACTCCAAGGCGTGGGTGCGGGGTTGTGGTGGGGGGAGTATAATTTGTTGGATACTATTACAGTAGAGAATTGAGCCTAAATATAGACAAATAAAGCTATGAGAGATCCAGCAATTAGGGCTGGCAATGGGCCGGGCGGGGCCGGATGCTGCATCCCCGTCCCCTTCTCCTTTGCGGGGAATTTTTCTTGTCCCCGCCCCCCTCCCCGCTGCGGGGAAGGCGGGAAATCCCCATCCCCTCCATGTGGGGAATATCTAATCCCAATCCCCATCCCTGCCCCACATCCTACGGGGACAAAAATCCCCGTCCCATCCCTGCCCTGAAATTGATGTTGGCACTCCCATGTTTTGATATTTTCAGCTAACTCATCTTGTCTTTTAATTTTTGAACAGTTGTCAAATGTTAATACTAATATACGAAGAAAAGACAAGCTGTATTTTTTTTTTTTTATTGGCAAGCTGGGGTTAGGTAGGACCCCCAACAGATATATTAAAAATAGAAATGAGAGTTACAAGGGGGACCGCAAGGGCAGCATAAACACAAAAGGAGAACCAACAAAAGAGAACGAAGAACAAGCCTGAGGGAACTGTTACAGGCGCAGATATTGGGATCATTTTTCATCTTCATCAATAATGTTGGAAAGCTCATAAGTGGATCTCGAACCGGGCACATTCCAACCTTTTATAGGACAATTCCTCTTTGAGAGGTAATCAGTAGCAGAGTTTGCCTCCCTCCAGATGTGGGTTATCTTGTAATGGATGAAAGCACATAGAGCAAATTTAATTCTTCTGATTCTCATTGTCTGTCTCCATGGGATCGCCGAGGAACCATTTAAGATATCAACTGCGAACTTGGAATCAGATTCCACCCAGATATTTCTTGCATTGAGGGTAGAAGCCAGTTGAATGCCTTTTTCAATAGCATAGAGTTCAAGCTCGAAGATTTCTTCTTTGTTCACATTTTGCAATAAAAGAGAAATGCAGGTGTCTGAATTGTCTCGAATCAGCCCACTGATACCTCCTCTATCATCATCCAGAGAAGCATCCAAATTTTTAGTTCATCAAGACGGGGGGAATCCAGGAACACCAATTTTGACTCAGGTGAGGGAGATTTAATCTATACCCGAATAAGGATGCTAATTTTCAGAGAATTGATTTTAAGCTTGGCTTTGAAGAGAATATCTTTGAGGAGGATGAGGGATTTATGCTTTCTTGTACCTTCAAAGATACGAGAGTTTCTTTCTCTCCAAATTTTGGCAATGGCATTGGAAAAGCAGAATTTAAGCACAATAGAGGACGGACTATTCCCACGACATTTCTTCGTGAGCCAATTTGCTTCTTCGATCAGAGAGTTCTTTACGTTTTTGTGATGCCTAGCTCTCCAGAGAATTTGTCTCCAAACCCAAGCAGAATACCCGCATTTAAAGAACATGTGGTTCACTGATTCAGTGGCCGTATTACATAGAACACAAGAGGAATCAGATTGGGTGCCTCTGCTGAATATTCGATCTTTAATGCTCATCTTATTAAGGAGAGCCTTCCATGATGTGACGGCATATTTAGGGATATGACCTTTGAACCACACAATATCAAAATATGGTAGTGCTAATATCACTAGCCTATAAGAAATATATTCCTAGTTCTCACAAAAAATAGTAAAACACTTGAAAATAATAATAAAATAAATGAATGATTGGATATTGAAGGGGGCGAGGGCAAATCTATCCCTGTCCCCGTTCAAATCGGGGATCCCCACCCCATGCAGGGCGGGGCGGACCGGATCCACGTTTTCACGGGTGAAATTGCCAGCCCTTACCAGCAATCATGGTATCCTGAAAGATTTTTTAATTAACGAGATTAGGTGACAGTGACAAGATTAAAATTGGAAGGCAGACTAGCATTTGGAGTTTGACCTAATTAACCTGGAAACAAGAAGTGATTGGTTACTATAATTGACTCTGTATCAAAAGATAATTAGGCCTAAATATAGTCCAATCGAGCTATGAATGATACTATGTCTAATTAAGAAGAATAAATTTGGAGAGCAATATTAACACTTGGATTTTGGCCTACTTAACCCAAAAAACTAGCAACCCAATATTCAGGGTCTCAATTGGCTAGGCCTCAGCTGAGCTATGGTTAAAAATGGAATTGGCAATAGCCCGGACGCAGAGGCACTTCCTCTCCTAGGTATTGCCGTGGGGCGAAATTATATGGTGTTTGATCCAATGCCAACCTCTTATAAACTCAGTTGTTATGGATCAAATATTAAGGACAACACTCTGGTTAGGACAGGCCCCGTATAAAATCTCCGCATTTGTGTGCCCACTTGTGCTTGCACATTTTTTTTTTAAAATGCAACGAGCCTATATGAAATTCATCTCCGTAGAGGACAGCCGGGAGGCTCAGTGCACGAGGCTCCCTCCATTGCGGGGTTAGGGGAGGGCCAGATGTAAGCAGTCTTACTATTGCTTTGCAAAGAGGCAATTTCCGTGACTCAAACCTGTGACCAACAAGTCACAATGGAGCAACCTACTGTTGCGCCAAGGCTCGCCTCCGTAGAGGTCAGTCATTACTAAAAAATTCTCTATAAATCGGAGGGTTAGGGTCATCTAATGAAGATGGTTTTTTAGCACAATTTATTTAAGAGCGCAACAAAAATGTTTGGATCTATGTGGGTCCCACTGTACTTTAGAAAAATAAGTGGAAGCTCATGCAGACCCCCTGTAATAAATATCTCCAGTTTTCATACGAAGTAGTAGGGCTTGTGTTTATTTTTCAAGAAGTACAATGGGCTTACCTTGTTCAAAGATCCTAACCATTCATTTGGATTGCCCCCAGTGTAAATAGCTTAGGCCCAAAAATCACGTCCAAAGGATGCACCTAACGCTTATGCTCTGTTTGGTTGCTTGTTTTGGGGGGGATTGTAGGAGTTTCAAATGCATGAGATCTCCCAAAAATCTCTCCAAAGCATGTTTGGTTGTCATTTACACCTTTGACCACTAGACAACTTCTAGACATCATTATTGGTTTTTATCCTAGGTGGCGCCTACGTGGCGGAGATGTTCCCCCCCCATAATCTTCTCCCCTTTTTTCACCAAAATGGAGAAAGTTGGATAAATTCTTGTTTTCTTTCTCTCTCTCTCTCTCTCTCTCTTACTTTTCTCTCTCTTCCACCTATATTTTGATATTGACACCCTAATTTCCTCACGCAACCAAACACTACTCGCAAATCTCCCTCCCATGGTTTTAAATTTCGACCGAAATTCAAAATTTCAGTTTTTCCGAAATTTGACACAAAAAATCTGTTTTTTTTTAATATTTAATTAATATTTCACCGAAATTTAATAATGAATAAAATATTGTTTTTTTTTCTTGTACCAAATTTCGATTGAAATTTCAAAATTTCAAGGTCCGAAACCGGTACCGAAACCGAAATTTTAAACCTTGCTCCCTCCTAATATTCTCCCCATCTTCCATTCTCTTTCATTCTTGTCTAATTCTCTCTGACTTATTTTTCTCCCATTCTCCCAGCCATCTACAAGCAACCAAAGAGAGCATTAGGGTTTCAAACTTGAGTAATGACATTAGTCCATCTCAGTTAAGGCTCTGTTAAACTGGTATTATGCTTTTGGCCTTAATAAGGCTATCAGTGTATCATCGACAAGAATCCTTGTCGGAGCATACTTGTCAGAGGTTAGAAGGCTTAGTCCTTTCATTAATGGGAGAGTGGGATCTGTGTAATATCTGTAGTTGATGACCCAGGTAAGGTTCAAGAAAACAAAAGGCTTAACTCTCCTGTCCCTAGCTGTATACGGAGGGGGCCGAATAGGGAATATAGCGGTTAGTGAGAGGGGTGGAACCTGTGGGCTGTGGGCAATGTGGATCAGCGTGCCGCCCTGTAAACACCGCCGGCCACACCCTTATAATGTGAGATTGATCCAAATGAATGGTTTGGATTTTCGAACAAGGTGGGGCCATTATACCTTTTGAAGAGGGAAAATGATATATTCGCTCCCTTTTTTCCACATATATCAGAGGGTTAAGATGATCCTTGTGGGGACCAGGAGGCAATCCAAGTGAATGGTTTGGACCTTCGAACAAGGTGGGCCCTTTATACCTTCTGCAAAAGGAAAATGATATATTTGTCCCCCTTTTTTTAACTTGAGACAGCTCCTTAAAGTGTAAAAGAGCAGCCATAGCCATAGGGGATGTCCCAAGTTAAAAAAGGGGCGAATGTGTCATTTCCCTTTGAAAGTATGGAAACTCATTTCCTTCCCTAACTACAAGAAAATAAAAACCCTAGCAGTCACAGAAATTTTAGGGTTTATCCTCTTACTGCTTCTTCGCGAAAAATCCTTCCTCTCTATTGCCATGGTTCGCTCATAACCAGATCTTCGGCTTTCTTTTTCTATTTCTATTAGAATCTGATCCTTTTTTCCTTATATCTCCTTACCGCTGATGCAACTTTCTTCTTCAATTGTCTTCATCTTCATCTTCATCTTCCTTTTTTTTTTCTTATTTGTATAGCCGCAAGGAGATTATATCGAGCTTCATCAGAAGCGTTATGGATATCGCCATGATCACTTCGAGCGTAAGAGAAAGAAAGAGGCTCGCCAAGTTCACAAGCGATCCGCTTTTGCTCAGAAGGTAATTTTCCTCCTCATGCCCCCCATCTTCTTTTTTTTTTTTTTTTTTTTTTTTTTGTGATGTAAAAAAAGACATTTGTAGATTTTTGTTTGTTCTTATTTCATCTCCATATTTTTTCATTTCCCTTTAATTATCGTTTTTTTTAAAAATTTATGTGATTTCAGGCACTGGGTATCAAGGGGAAGATGTTTGCAAAGAAACGCTATGCAGAGAAGGCGCTAATGAAGAAAACGTGAGTTGCATTTACATTCTGTGATTTTAGGGGTTTTTTTTTTTCTGTTTGTAATTCTTAATTTTACTGCTTTATATTTTCTGTGAATGATTTGGATTTTTCTGCTTGACGCCTGTTACGTGATGTTGGTATTTACGTAAGGAAATGAAATAATTAAAAGTTTCATGATTTGTATGGAGGCATAGGGGTTTGGAAGTAAATTGCGAGCATTTTATGGGATTGGATGATCTTAAAGTCTAAAGGGGTTAGAAATCATAGTTGGGCCGGATTTCATTTTTCTAACTTCCCCAAGCTTTTTGCCTCCAAATATTTGCTCCAAAGACATGATAATTTATTATGATATTCTGTATATTATCTACCTAATTTAGGTTTCTGCGGAAATTATAGTCATGTACAATATACGATACACACATAGGAATTTGAATAAGATAGGACTTTCATCACTCTTTTGATGTAATTTACAAGTTCTATAATTTTGTGCACATGTTATGGGCCCCCCTGCAAAATAATTCTGCCTGAGATCCCAGCTTGTTTTCTTATGGTGGTTCTGTTAGGGAGTCAAATGTGAAATAGAGGAGAAGGGCGGGATAGATTATGATGTGATTTTATGCTTGTCTTCGATGGTAGGATTTGTAGGGTATAGATGTGTTTATGAATTACAGAGGTGAATTATTGAAAGCCTTCTTTTAGGTATCAAAGAGTCCAATGGAGTTGAGGTGTGTCCTTTTCTCTGAGGTCCTCACCTTTTCCACTAAGAGCTTGGTGGTTAGTTGTGGGTTGAGGGAGACTCTTCCAATGTGATTACTTCGGCTCTTTGTCATATTTTGGATCTATGAAGACACTCGCTTGCATATTACATTATAATTTTATATGGTTTGGGAATCTTTTTCTCACATTTTTTAGATAATCTAATGAAGTGGCTGACTCTCTAGCCAGAGAGGGTTGGAAATCTCTATTTCCTGTGTTGTTTCTTTCTTCTTTACTAAATATTTTGTTATTATTCAAAAAAGAAAAAAGTAGAATAAAATTGTCAAAAAATTGTATGCATGCCGTGTGATCATCGTTACATGGTAGCTAAGCTTTTCTTACGATCTTATTCTTGTCATGGGCTAGGAATTCATACATGTCTGAATTGCAGGTTATTATTCCTTCTATTGCACTCATTATGATTTATTTGTGCAAAGTTGTGGTTAGTTGGATAGATAATCGTATCCAAGGTTAGTGTTGCCCTTGAGGCTGGAGTTTTGTTTATCTTTACATAATATCATTTTTAGTTTTTTTTCTTCTCTGGAGGTAATTAGCATCTATGCACTTTGAAGTTGGTAAGATTCATATTCACATTCTTTTCACTTATCTATGCTTAGCTCTCTAAAGTTATGAAGTTTAAGGTCTTTGGCTGTATGAAGTCAGCTTATTTTTAAATAATGTTGGAATATCTGAGGTAAATTGGGATGGCCTCTGTATAGTTGAAGCCTCTTTCATCTTAAATGGGTGCTTCTTTTTGTTTCTTATTTCCATAATTTTGTAGCCAAGTTGTGGGCATAACAACAAAAACCACCACATTCGAGTGGGTTGATAGATAGAAGTGAAGGGATTGTGTGGATGTAAGTTTTCAAAAGTTCTCCATGGCAAGTTGAAGCAGAATTTCCATTTTGTGCCTATCTTGTTATCTTTCTACCATCCAAAGCCACTTGGATTTCTTATCCATGATTGATGGCGAATTTTTTTTCTTTTTTATCTATATGCATAATTAGTGAGCTGACTTGTATGTGTAAAGGTTGCAAGAGACATTTTGGTCAAGCTTTTGTAGAACTTTGGTCTGAAGGTCCACTTCATTTCAATGATTGGTTTGTAAGGAAATTTGGGTTTTCAGCCTATGAAAGCGATTGTGGTATTGATTGGAGAAGATATACTGTGTTCATTAAGTTTCCTCATGGGTGTTCATGTGTTATGTGTTCGTTAAGTTTCCTCTGGATATGTGGATCACTCACTCCATTCTTTTCTTCATTTCTTCTCATTCTGATACATACATACATGCGCACATGCACACGCACATATTATATGTGTACCAGTTTGTAAAAAATAAAATAAAAAAAATAAAAAAAAATATATATATATATATATATATATGTAGAGAGAGAGAGAGAGAGAGAGAGAGAGAGAGAGAGAGAGAGAGAGAGAGAGAGAGAGAGAGAGAGAGAGAAAACGGTTCCTACACATATGTGTAGAGAGTTCTCTACACACTAGCTTAAAATACTGTGGGGCCCCACATTGTTTGGGCGATCCAAGCCATCCATTTTAAAGGCCCTCACATAGATAGGGTGTCTACAAAAAATCAGATCCATAGGATCATCCCAACCCTACGATTTGTGGAGGTAAAATGAATGTCTTTAAACCTTCACAAATTAGTCCATTTTTTGCCTCCACAGTTCGAATGGTTAGGTTGATCCTATGGATCTGATTTTTTGTGGACACCCTATCTATGTGAGGGCCTTAAAAATGAATGGTTTGGATCACCCAAATAATATATATATATATATATATATATATATATATATATATATATATATATATATATATATATATGAGGAAAGTGTTTCTAGTCCGGCCGACTAGAGATCATTCTCTAGTCCGCCACCCAAAAACACATGGGTCTCACATATTTGGGTGATGCAAAGCATTCATTTGATGGGCCCTGACATAGAGACGGTGTCCACAAGAAATTAGCTTCATACGATCATCCCAACTCTATGATTTGTGGAGCTTAAAATGGACGGCTATAAACCGCCACAAATCTGTCCATTTTTTAACTCCACAAATCGAAGGGTTAAGAAGATCCTATGAAGCTGAATTTTTGTGGACATCCTATCTATGATGAGGCCTATCAAATGAATGCTTTAGATCACCCAAATATGTGGGACCCATGTGTTTTTGGGTGGCGGACTAGAGAATGATCTCTAGTCGGCCGGACTAGAAACACTTTTCTCATATATATAAAAAATAGAATAAGCATTTGTTTATGCGTCAGTTTTTAACCCTATTCCGATTTGTCCAGAGTTTGCTGAACATTTTGTATGTTGTTTATCTTTGTATTCTTTCAACAGCCTTGCTGTTCATGATGAATCATCAAGTCGGCGCAAGGTGGATGATAATGTTCATGAAGGCGCGATTCCTGCCTATCTGCTGGATCGCGAAACAACAACACGCGCAAAGGTAAAGTAATGGTAGTTAAATTGATGGGCTGGAATTTTGATACTATGACACCATATTTTTACACATCTAGTGATGTAGTGTTGGATATGCCATGCTGTTTGTCAACATGCTATTCTGGTTTATGTAGGTTCTTAGCAACACTATCAAGCAAAAGAGGAAAGAGAAAGCCGGTAAATGGGAGGTTCCATTGCCCAAGGTATCTATTCGCGTTCTTATTTAGTTACATGGCTTGAACATAGCAATAATAAAAAAAAGTAGCTGTATTATGCTTGTATATCTGTGCTTGGTGGTTCTATGTTTATGCAATATGTAATTCTGTTGTAAAACTTGTTTGCACTTTTTCTAATTGAGTGCATGTGTAAACTCATAAATACTAGCTTCTTTTCTTTTGCAGGTGAGACCTGTGGCTGAAGATGAAATGTTTCGGGTAGTCCGCACTGGTAAACGAAAAAGTAAGTATTCTATTTATGTCATTTTTTATCTTTTATTGGAATTGATTTTTTTAAATTGATATATTTGTGAGAAGTTGTATATTCTTTATTAGCCGACCCCAACTAGTTTGGGACAAAGGCTTGAGTTGAGTTGAGTTTTATATGCTTTATTCTCATGCATTTTACACACATTGGGGGTTAGGGAGACTTCATGTTTTATCCTTGCAACATCTATGTTTTGAAACATACTTGCAAATGCTGCCTTGAAATCCTGAGCAGTATTTCATCATGATTTGAGCTGATGAGATCAGTTACATGTCAGTTCTCTCAAAGACTCAATCAAAACAAAGCATACCTTGGGTTCCATCTGGAGTTCTAGTGTCCTATCTCATACTGCTTATCTACTCTGATCATACTCTCAAATCTTTTAGGGATTGCTATGGGCTGCCTTTCTCTCCTTGTTGATAGCATTTGCTAATCTAATGGATGGTAAACACTGGCAGCATAATCTTTATTTGTTGATATGATGAACGCCAAATTTAGTAAGGAATACAATATATGCGAAATTTGTGACCTTATCAGCCATTTGTTCTTCACAAATGACAATGAATATCTGAAATTCATCCTATTTTAAGTGGCTGAAATTCATCCTATTGTAACTGGCAAAAGGATATGCTGAGATGTTTAAAGTTTGGAATGCAAGCTGCAAGGAAGCAGAGCATTACCCATCACCGATTTGAGTCAAAGAAACCTCGTATGATTTTTTTTAAAAAGGTAACACAATTTATTAAACTAGTCAATAAGTGATGTACAAATGATGGGGACGAGGCATCCCCACATACATCCCAGATACACTCAAATAAGGGGCGTGAACGACCTGCGCATCCCAGCCCCTTAGCCGTCTAAGAGCATCCTGTCCCTCTGAAATGTCAATCCTCATTTGTGGCCTCAGCTGTCACCTTGAATGATTATCGTATCCTCCCCGACCGCGCCTTCTTTGGCTAAACTATCTGCATTTGCTGACCTCTTCATGTGCTAAAGTTTAGGCTCAATTCGCTCCACCAAATCTCTAATTTTGTAAATGATGCTTGCAAGTGCCCATTGTCCTATTGCTTTGCCACTCGCCCATGCTATAATGTTGGATGATTCACCTTCAGAGTTACCATTAAAGCTCAATTTGAGCTACCATTCAAGCTCAATTTGATCCATCCTGGGGTCGAGGAACACACTTGGGAGTCACTTTTACTGCTCCTTTTTTTCTCAGCCATAATCAGTTTCCAATTCTTGAGAATCTCTCCAATACTATAGTTCGGTGCATCCTTACCCTTCCCACTCCAATGAATGCGTCAGTTTTAATTTTTAGGGCAATTTTACCCCAGCATCTCTCCTTGCCCTTGAAGATCCTGTTGTTCCTCTCTCTCCACAAATGCCAAATAACGGCGAATGGAGCAAGCCACCACATTGATCTGTGCCTCATTAAAAAAAGGCAATGGTATATGCTTAACTCCCATTTATGGCGAAACTTCCTCTGTCTCAATACAGACAGGATGTGAGAAGTTGATACTCAGAAATGGAAAGTAGTATGTATTTATAGCAGTTGGAAATAAGAAAGTGAAAGTTGTCGCATGTTCGATCCTCACTCCTATCTTGTTTAGTCTTTCAAAAAAATGTGAAAGTGAAGTTGAAATTGGGCTTCAAACCATTTTTCATGCCGATTCGTAATTCAACAGTTCTAAGGATTACCACAAACCATATTGCAAACTGGTTCGTGCATACCGTTTCGGAATACTGTATGTCATTTAGCAAACCAGGTAACCCAGGATTTGAACAACTTAAATCAAGTACACGAAGAATACTGAGGGACTATGAAAGGAAGAGTAGTTATCCAAAAACGAAAAATAAAAACACAAGAAAAACACAGACACAGACACACACACACAAACAGAAAAAGAAAAGGAAAACAAACTTCACAATAGGGAAAATGTCGCTGATAATAAGGTCGCTCTTTTCTGTGCCTTGTTTAGCCAAAGAGTTGCTTCCGACTTGGGCGATCTCCATTGGTGTTGTAACTGCAGATTGATTAATTTAAACAGGTCTGAAATTTCCAAGGTGATAGATGCTAGCTAGGGCTGGCAATTTCACCCGAAAAAGCGGGGATCCGCCCGTTTGGGGCGGGGATTCCCCGATTTGAGAGGGGAAGGGGAAGGGGAAGGGGAAGGGGATGGAGTTGTCCCCGCTCCGCCTCGCCCCGTTAATCAATGCCATTTTTTTGTATATTTTTAAGTGTTTTTTTTTTAGGAAAACTACTAGAAACTCTGTGGATCGGCTACAAGATTCCCCCAAACATAAACTTAGCTTGTCTTTTCCTTTTAATTAGCTTCTGAGAGCATTTTGGGAACTATAATAACCTTTTGACAGATGTTGAAATAATAAAGACAAGCTGAGTGTATGCAATTATCAAAAAATCGTAGTGCCAACATCGGTAGCCAAAATAAATTGCATTTTATTATTAAAAGTATGGTATGGCCCGCACCATACGCTGATCCAAACCATCCATTAGATGGGGCACACCCTAAATAGGTTGTGCCCCAAAAATCATTTCCATAGGTTGATCCTAACCCTCCGATCTATAGAGGAATAGGATCATTCAGTACCTCTACAGATCGGAGGGTTAGGATCAACTTAAGGAAAATGATTTTTTGGGCGCAACCTATTTAGGGTGTGCACCATCTAATGAACGGTTTGGATCATCCTATGGTGCGGGCCATACCTTACTTTTAATAAAGTCAGGAGTGCGATCATCAGAATACAGCAGTGCTCATAACATTTCCCAAAATAATGATCCAAAATGGGGTTTGGATGTTGGGTACTCGAAGTGGCTATGATACCACTTGATCTAAAGACTTATGGGATGGTTGGGATCATCAAAGCGCCGTGGTCTTGGACCAATGGTCTATAAGTATGTTATAGACCAACTTATGGGATGGTTTGCTATCTTCTGAAGAGTAAGAAATATATCTCCTTCGTCTATAAGTATGTTAGTTTATAACATTTTTATATATTGAAATTGCATCAAGTTGATTAGGGACACCCAGCATTAGTGTATCAATGACTAAAGAGGGGGTGATGTTGGGGCGGGGAGGGGAAGGGGATTAGATATTCCCCGCGGGGAGGGGAGGGGGATTCCCCACCATCCCCGCAGAGGGGAGGGGAAGGGGAGGGGGGAAATTCCCCGCAAAGGGGAAGGGGTAGGGGACCCCAACATCCGGCCCTGACCCGCCCCGTTGCCAGCCCTAATATTGCTAGCTTCCACGGGCTGCCATCGCCCCTTTGGCCCACACCGTAACCACTTTTGAATCCTCTTCAAAAATGTATTTGCCAGCGATGCAGTCCATATTCCCTAAAGATGTGAAGACCAGCAAGCAATGTTCTAGCCTCCTCTTTTGAGTCCGCTGTTCAACATGGGTTTGAGAAATACTCCGCGAGTTCTTCCTTCACGTTCCCTAAAAGAACCCCCAAAACTGGCTGGACCGGGATTTCTTTTAGAACTACAATCAAAGTTTACCTTTTTTTCCTTGAATGGTACCACCGGACTTTACTTTTTTTTTTTCTTTTTCTTTTGAATGGCTTTTGTTGATATTTTCATTCTGTGCTTCTTTAAGGAGAAACCATCAAAGCTAGTTTAGGTTGGTTTTGGATGTACACCCAAATTACAGTTTGTCTGTAATATGTGCATACCAATGAAAACAGTGAATGGTCTTTCAAAGTTGGTTTAGTTCAGACTGTATCTTTTTTGTTCAATGTTCGTTTTCCGCTTGCTCTCTTTACCAAATAAGTGAAGAGAACTCACAACTCCTTTAGGTATCATAACTGATGCGTATTGTAGGCCCAATAAGTGGCATATTTGCCCATTTGAATTTTTAGGATTTTTATTTCCATGTTTTAGTCTTTAGGGATTTTATTTTTCATGTTATTTTATTTCCATGTTATTTTAATTGCCTATATATAGGCCTCTTGTATTAGAGTTTTTAGATTTGGATGGATGGATGAATGAATGATTGATTTGAGAACAGAGATTCTCCCCAATCCCTCTTGTTCTTCCCTTTATTCTCCTCTTCTTTCCTAGTGGATTCTAGGGTTCTTCTCTCCCCTCCTCTCCCCTTATTCTACTCTTTTTCCCTCAATCTTCTACTTCTCCAACCTTGGGCCACGTCAGTTTGGTATCAAAGCTTTTCTGTGTGAGATCCTGCATCAATTTGTTTTACACACGACACCCGTGCATCAATTTATACTTAGTTTTGCTAGCCCAAGGGCCACACCGTTTCCAAATCATTGTGGACCACCGGTTCACAAAATCCATGGCCTAGCAAAGGGGTGTAAAAGAGGCATTTTGGGTCGGAATTGGGTGCAGCTTTTGCTCCAATCATCATAAAGAAACCATCTAGAACCTTGGTTGCTATCTAAAGGTCAGATCCAGGATCGATCTCATCCGTCGATTTACCTCACGTGTCGATCTTCACCGGATCAAGGCGGAATTTGTCGTAGACATCAAATTGGGCGTCAGAAATCAGATCAACGGCTGATTTTCACAGATTCCATTTGGGGGCAATGCAACATTGATTCACTTCACAATGACTACACCATGGGTTCCGTATTTCTATGGTTATGATGCCTACTACTATTCCTATGGAGATTACGATGATGCGTGTCTACAATGGATCTAGGCTCTTGATGCTTACCATAAGTACTATGGTTATGATCATCACATGACCATTCGTCGAGTCAAGGATATGGTTTGCAGAGATGCCAAGGTGAAATGGAGACAATTCTTGCGAGAGCGCAGCGACTTAGGCATACGTTGTTTTAATCGATGGCAAGATGTCCGAGATGAGTTCGCAACGGTCTATGCTCGAAAAGCTCATTATCGATATCAGAGGCAAAGACAAGTCCAACCCCGAGGAGCCTGGGAACTACAGACTCAAGTTACTTTGGATCAGCACTCAGACATGATAGCTAATATGAAGGTAACCTTGAATCGCATTAACAAGCATCTTGGCTTTAAGGCTCCCATGGAGGCCATGACTATCAGAAACTCATGCTCAGCCTACCCATCTCCTTCTTCCCCTGTTGATGAGGCTGCATCTCTAGAAGGGGAGGAAGATGCCATGACTGATATTGTCGACTCCCACGACATGCCGGACATAGATGATGCTAGTGGTCTACCAGAGGCCAGGCACATGTATTTTCAGTGGTCAGTCAGATGATATTGTTGATGAGGCTGATGATTCTGAGATTCTCTCAGGGCTGACTGCCGAGTATCTAGAGAGCGAGCTTAACACTTCCACAACTGAGGCAGATATTGTGGCTGGGCCACGTGAGGCTGGCCCATCGACAGAGCATGGTCACGAGTCAGAGGCGAGTATCCTGACCGATGAGCCATTACCAGAGATAGATGATCGAGAGCACATTATGGAGGATTGCCATATCTTTGAGCGGATTGCAGGACTTGGTGCTGACACAGAGGAGATATTGGTAGATATTATTCATGTGGATATGGTAATACCTATGGATGTTACATCCAGCACAGGCGAGATCACTTGCATGTTTCAGCAGAAGATTGGATTGATTGGGATTACTATTTCTACATTCTGTCGTACTTGTCAGGATGGATTGCTTATGCCGATCTCTATTAGGCAGATGTATGGCACCGATGGTCTTCTATTACTACTGGAGTGGGTCATTTATATATTTGATCCAGGTGGACTAGAATTTGAGGCGAGTTCTTTTCAACAAGGGGAGAATGATGCGTATTGTAGGCCCAATAAGTAGCATATTTGCCCATTAGAATTTTTAGAATTTTTATTTCCATGTTTTAGTCTTTAGGGATTTTATTTTTCATGTTATTTTATTTCCATGTTATTTTAATTGCCTAAATATAGGCCTCTTGTATTAGGGTTTTTAGATTTGGATGGATGAATGAATGAATTGAGAACGGAGATTCTCCCCAATCCCTCTTCTTCTTCCCTTTATTCTCCTCTTCTTTCCTAGTGGATTCTAGGGATCTTCTCTCCTTCCTCCTTCTCTTCCCCTTATTCTTCTCTTTTTCCCTCTATCTTCTACTTCTCTAACCTTGGGCCACATCAATAACGGAATAAAACAGTTGATTGTTTCGAATGAGCTAATATTCCTTTTGAACGACTAATAGGCTCCAGGAGATGGCATTAACATATTGATTGTTTCTGTTTGCTATTCAGCCAAGCAGTGGAAAAGGATGGTCACAAAAGCCACATTTGTGGGACCAGCATTTACCAGAAAACCCCCGAAATATGAGCGCTTCATTCGCCCCACAGGTTTGCGATTTACCAAAGCCCATGTGACGCACCCGGAACTGAAATGTACTTTCAATCTAGAAATAATTGGAGTAAAGAAGAACCCCAATGGTCAGATGTACACTTCACTGGGTGTTATGACCAAGGGAACCATCATCGAGGTAACCCAAGAACTATTAGGCTTTCTGATAAGTAAACAACATCCATGAAAGTGTATTTCTGCCATCCACCTTCACTAATCATACCATTTAAAACCGAACAATTTCAGGTGAATGTGAGCGAACTTGGTTTAGTCACGCCTGCGGGAAAAGTTGTGTGGGGTGAGAGATTTGTACATCACTTGCATGACTAAATAGTCTTCCATTTTTTTGTCCAAAGTCCAAACTTACATTTTCACTTATGGCTGCAGGGAAATATGCCCAAGTTACGAACAACCCAGAAAACGATGGTTGTATAAACGCTGTCCTGCTTGTATGAGTTCTATGAATGCTGGCATCCTGCTTCCTTGATGGGTGCTCAAAACTTCAAGTGTTGAGATCTACCATAATTTTGATCATATGTAAAGACTAACATGTAAACGGAGAGGAATTCACATATTGTATGTGTCCATGAGGTCTTCTTTTCAATCTTTCAGTAGTTAAATCTCATGGAAAGTGTTTGTAGGGCATTTTCGTCACCTATCGATGGGCCCTACATGTATTCTTGTCTGAGCAGGAATGCTATATTTTGGTAGGTTTTTAGCTTTGGTAAAGACAAAAGTGGTACTCCAGTGTAGGTGTAATTGTTGCCATTGGTGGAACAGTAGGACCTGCAGATATATTGAGTCGGTCCCACACTTAATAGTGGTCGTATAGGGAGGGGTGGTTTTTCCATTTTAAAAAAAGCAAAAATGGAAAACTATAATAGACCTGATAGTTGAAAACTTTTCAATAATCGTTTTGCTGCTTGTTTTCATATTTGAGATTTATTGTCTGGGATGAAACTAAAAATTAGTTTTTATTTAGGTTTTGGTTAAAACTTTCATTGAAAATCTTGTAAAATTACATAAACTTATGAAAACATGTTTAAAAATGGGGAAGTGATATTCCCCCCCCTCTGGCGGATAAAATCCCCCTCTTCAACGTTATCTGTTAAGTTTTAAAGGAAAATAAAAATGTTAAGGAGGTGAATTTATCCTCAAGCAATGAACCGTTCTCACAGAAACCGTTAAAAGGACGGGGGGAGGGGATTTCATATCCCTAAAAATGCTTTAAAAGAAAGGATCAATTACTGTTACATGCTGCAAATTTGAAAACATGATGAGAAAATGTTGCTTTTTGAAAAAACACTAAGAAATGCTGTTTTATTAAAAGAAATGTTGCTAGGGACGAAAATACCCCTCAACTTACTTTAATCTTTCTCTTCTTGGTTTTACCGTTTTACTCTTTTACTTTCAGGCGATAGAAGCATTCTTCTCCGGCGAAACATCTCATTTCTCTGGCAGCAGATGCTCCTTTGTCCTGAGGGATTCTGAGGATCAACAACTATGCCTTTCTTGAAAGCAAAGAGCACTGATCTATCAGTGTTTATATCGTCATGTGAGCAGAGGAATAAAATGGAATGGGAAGATGAGAAGGAGAAATTGGATTATGGACATGTTGAGAAACCCCATTTGATAATTTTTTGTTGTGTTACTGTGGCGAATGAAAAACTCCACTACCTCTCTTAACTTCTAAGTATTTCGAGATCTCCCCCTCTTCTTCTCAATGCAATAACAGGTACTCGGAGCCAAAACAGGATATTCGAAGCCAAAATTTACTTGGTCGAAGTGAAAAATGTGTTTCCTGTAACATTTGCCATAGTGTTTTTCGCTTCGACTAAATTTTTTTAGGCTTCGAATAACTGGTTTTTTTGCTTCGACTAACATGTTTTTGGCTGCGACTAAAACTTTTGAATTCCAGTAACATGTGGAACTTTTTTCGTCTTTAACTAATATAATTTAGCTTCGAGAAATATTTGTTGGCTTCGACTATCATTTTTTGGATTCGACTATCATTTTTTGCTTGGAGTAACTTTTTTTTGGCTTCAACTAGCATTTTTTGGGCTTCGACTATCATTTTTGCCTAACTTACATTTTGCTTCGAGTGCCTTGCTTCTTATTTTGGCTTCAACTATCACTTTGTGGGTTTGAGCTATCGATTTTTTATTCGAGTTACATTTTTTTAGCTTCAAGTAACCTATTTTTTGGTTATGAATAACCCGTGCGAGTACCATTTTGGCTTCCACTACCCTTTTGCCTACTGAAAGCTCATTGGGCAACTGATTTTGGCTACAGCCACTGGAAAAGGGGAAATACTTACAAAGATAATGAGATTTTGGATATTTGGAGGAGGAAAAAGAAAATGAGAATGGGGCGTCTCTAGAGAACTCCTTCTAACCTCTCAAGACAAATGAGCATATGCCGGAGAAATGAAGATGTTTCGTCGGAGAAGAAAGCTTCTATCGCCGGAAAGATAAAGTGTAAAAACAAAGAAGAGAGAGATAAAGTAAGGTTAGGGGTATTTTCGTCCTAAAAAGTCATTTTTTTAATAAAATAGCATTTCTTAGTTTGTAAATGTTGAGTTTTGAAACAATACGAAGAAATGTTATTTTATTAAAAAATGACTTTTTAGGACGAAAATACCCCTAACCGTACTTTATCTTTCTCTTCTTTGTTTTTACACTTTATCTTTCCAGCGATAGAAGCCTTCTTCTCCGGCGATAGAAGCCTTCTTCTCCGGCGAAACATCTTCATTTCTCCGGCATATGCTCATTTGTCTCGAGAGGTTAGAAGGAGTTCTCTAGAGACGCCCCTTTCTCATTTTTTTTTTCTTCCTCCAAATATCCAAAATCTCATTATCTTTGTAAGTATTTCCCCTTTTCTAGTGGCTGTAGCCAAAATCAGTTGCCCAAAGAGCTTTCACTAGGCAAAAGGGTAGTGGAAGCCAAAATAGTACTCGCACGGGTTATTCATAACCAAAAAATAGGTTACTTGAAGCTAAAAAAATGTAACTCGAATAAAAAATCGATAGCTCAAACCCACAAAGTGATAGTTGAAGCCAAAATAAGAAGCAAGGCACTCGAAGTAAAATGTAAGTTAGGCAAAAATGATAGTCGAAGCCCAAAAAATGCTAGTTGAAGCTAAATAAAAGTTACTCCAAGCCCAAAATGATAGTCGAAGCAAAAAAAAAATGATAGTCGAAGCCAACAAATATTTCTCGAAGCTAAAATATATTAGTTAAAGACGAAAAAAGTTCCAAATGTTACTGGAATTCAAAAGTTTTAGTCGCAGCCAAAAATATGTTAGTCGAAGCAAAAAAACTAGTTATTCGAAGCCTAAAAAAATTTAGTCGAAGCGAAAAACACAACGGCGAATGTTACAGGAAATACATTTTTCACTTCGACCAAGTAATTTTTGACTTTGACCAAGTAAATTTTGGTTTCGAATATCATGTTTTGGCTTCGAGTACCTATTTTTGCGTTGAGAAGAAGATGACGAGATCTCGAAATACTTAGAAGTTAAGAGAGGTAGTGGAGTTTTCCATTAGCCACAGTAACACAACAAAAAATTATCAAATGGGGTTTCTCAACATGTCAATAATCCAATTTCTCCTTCTCATCTTCCCATTCTATTTTATTCCTCTGCTCGCATGACGATATAAACACTGATAGATTGGTGCTCTTGGCTTTCAAGAAAGGCATAGTTGTTGATCCTCAGAATCTCGGGACAAAGGAGCATCTGCTGCCAGAGAAATGAGATGTTTCGCCGGAGAAGAAGGCTTCTATCGCCTGTAAGTATAAGAGTAAAACGGTAAAACCAAGAAGAGAAAGATTAAAGTAAGTTGAGGGGTATTTTCGTCCCTAACAACATTTTTTTTAATAAAACAGCATTTCTTAGTGGTTTTTCAAAAAGCAACATTTTTTTGTCATTTTTTCAAATTTGCAGCATGTAACAGTAATTCATCCTAAAAGAAAGGACCTCTGACTTTCTATGATCATTTCTGCACTCAATAACCTTCAATAACGGAGGGGGGGATTTCATATCCCTAAAAATGCTTTAAAAGAAAGGACCTCTGACTTTCTATGTTCATTTCTGCACTCAATAACCTTCAAAAATTCCTTCCATCGATTTTCTGCTCATAATTCTGAAAACCCATTCCCTACATATATCCTCCAAGGGATTTGCAAAGCAATTTCGTGTAAAGCCATTTCGCAGCTCACTTTTGCAGGAGAGAACATCCACTTTGATGAATTAAATGAATAAGAGAAAATCCTCTTAAAAAGTGAGCCGCTGTGGCTGTGGCTGTTCTCTCCTGCAAAATTGAGCTGTGGAATGAGTTTCTGCAAACTTACCTAGCAAATCCTATCTTTCAATCATGATTTCTTCCAAAAATATCAAGGTAATAGCAAGCAGAAATACATTAAAACCAGCTCTTCCAAAATTTTCATTTCAGAACAGAAAACAGTGAAACAGATGTGGAAGCAAACACTGACAAATGAGGAAAAAATTGCAAAGATATAGGAAGAACAATAACAGGACTATACTGCACTCTATCCATCTACTTTACCCGTCGAGCAATTCAAATCATTTCAGAAACAGTGTCAAGCACTCAAAACACAACATTTTCACCAAACCAACAAATTAGTCCCAAGCTACATTTTTTTTATTTTCCAACAAATCATCTTTTACATTAAAGATGAGCAGAGAGAAAACCTACAGGGCTCCACATAAAAAGTGGAGTTACTAACATCGAACCGGAATTGCCAATGGTGGATCACTTGTCTCCATCACCTGAATTACACCGGTCGTAAGCCTCGAAGTAAGATCCTCAACTGTCACCTTCACCACATCCCTTCGCATTCCAATGTCAGCTGCATACCTACTAGCACAGTACACTCCAATGGCCGTGGCCGTCATCCCATAAACATTGGTGGTGACAAGGTACAGAGGCGTTGATAGCACGGCCGCAAGGGGCCCACCGATGATCGAAGCGGCCTGACCACTCCGACCAATTGTTCCTTCGTAGACCACAAGCAGACCCGTCTTGCAATATATGGCAAAGTCCTCGCAGTTGTTCTTGAAGACATTATAGCACCCAAAGCCATTGTTGAGTAACTGGGTGGCTCGATGGACTACGATTTCATCTGAGTCTGAAACAGCAAGGGTGCATGTTCCCCCTCGTGCTTTGGCGAGGAAGAGAGCGGGGTTGACAGAGTATTCAAAACGGTATAGGACCCCGCCGGAAAGGAAGCAGTCCAGACAAGAGGAGGAAACTCCCCGATCATTTTCATGCTGGGTGCAGGTGGTACACGGGACTGGAGGTTGTCTAGGCCCAGAGCTTGTGAGAAGGATGTCGAGTACTGTTCCTGTTCCGACTTCTTGGCCTTGTCTAGTAAAATGGATGACCTTATTGTCTCCAACGTAGATACCTGTGTAAGAAAGAATGTTAACAAGCATATCTTCATTACTGCCTCATATAATTTGAATATCAGGGAACGCAGAAAAGGGTAATAGGAATTAATTGTGAACCTACCAAAGCCAAATACAGTAACACGCTGACCAAAAGACCTGGCCTGCTGCTCAAGTGGTTAAATTGATTCAAGAATTTCTAACAAAACTACTCATTTTGAGAAGAAAAAGAAATGGACTAAGGATAAGATGGGTGTCGGTTTGACATGATATTAGTGTGGTTCCACCTGATATACAAAGTTGGAGGGTATTCCTTGAAGAAATGCTGACAGCAAAAATGCATAGTTTCACATACAGGTCAATCTGAATTGACAGGAGCTTTAGCTGGTTTATAAATAAGTTGGTCTAGCTATAGACCAAACTAGATGCAAAATTAGCAACTGAACTGAATGTTGAACTAACAAACAACACTAATTGGTTGGTTCCTAACTGGGTTTAATATCAAATCTAAACTTAGTACTAATCTGGTGAGAATTACCACTCAGTATGACATATTTTCTTACAACAAAGAATGAAGAGAAAGGAGGTGACATAATGGGAATTTATGTTAAGAGAAAAATATGAAGTAGTTGATGAGTTGTTAACATTGATAGAATTTGATATTTAGTGATGCTAAGGCCATGCCTGGCAACCATGAAAAGTTTTTCATGATAAATTAGTTTCCCCAAGTGGTGAGATTGGGGTGGTGTGGGTGGGAGAGGCAGACACTTGACAGGGCACAAATGAGTACAAGGGTGAGAGGTGGCTAAAAAAATCAGAAAAAAGTCGATCATATTTTGGGCAGAGTTTAATTGTTTCCTTGTTTTTTAGGCTTTTCTCACCCCCTCTTTGCTCAGTCCCTGTCATATCTATCCCTCCGTCTCCTAACCTCCCTCACCATTGGGTAAGCTAATATTCCAGGGAAAAAAATTCATGGTAGCCAAATGTGCCCTAAAACGCAACTATGGGATAAATTCAATGCCTGGTTATTCAACCTACAAGTGTGGGGCATGCAAAGGGATGGAAAGAAATGAGCAATCTGACATACCACATATCGAGTGTTAAACTGGATAAGAATTCCCAAGTTCAACATGTGAAAATCACTCAATACACAGGCAAATTGACAAGCTGAATATATGTGGTTTTAACGAACTCAAATCATTCAAATCCTCTCCAAACAGCACAAAATCAAGGAGAAGATTCCAACTCAAGAGTCTTTTTCAGTACACGATCTCTCAATTTCAGCCCATGAGAAGATCACAATCAGACATCTTTCATCAATATAAATCTCTCTATCCTACACCTGGACCCAATCTAATAACATTTCTTCCGAATTATTCTTTAACAACAAAACCCTAGAAAATTCAAATAAGACAAGACAACGACCATCACCCATCATACCAAAAAAAAAAATCGTGTCTTATATGGCTTCAAATCCTACAAAACCTTATTAGAAACAAGAACCCTCCAAACCCACCTAAAAAAATCAAAATCCATGCCCTACTAAGCAAGAGACAAAACCTTATTATTATATATATATATATATATATATATATATATATATATATATATATATATATATATATATATATAAAATCACTTTATCAACAAATTCAAGAGCTAAAGTTACCAATTCTAAGCAACTAAACGAAACCCTAGGCAAAAAAAAAGAGAGAGGAGAAAACCGTGATGGGCGTAGACATAAGCAGTCCTCCAAGAGTAGATGTGATCGCCTGGTTTCAGACTCCCTCTGCTGATCCTGTCCATCCAAACTCATCCGTTTTAAATATCCGAAAATTTAAAATTACCCATATTTGCATTGCATCGGTAATAAAACAAAGAGAGAAGAACAGAAAAGACAATGGAATTTCCATTAAATTAACCTGTTTGAGAGCAGCCCCATCTCTCCCTTTTCTTTTCGCTTTCTCAGAAAAAATGAAAATCGTATCAAATCAAAGAAGTGTGTGTGTATGAGAGAGAGAGAGAGAGAGGATTGGAATATATTCTTTAGAAAATGACGATAATACCCTTTTGTTTCGCCCTTATGAAAAAGAAAATTAAGACACGTGTCACACAAGTATGAAAAAGTGTAACTGGGCCGTTCTCCTGCTGTTCCAGGCCCACGCGCAAACGGTTGCTTACCTTTGAAGCAAAGTCGGGAAATGACATGCTTTCATGGATAATACTTACCTTCTATTTCATCTTCAGGATTCTTTTTCTTTTTTTGGATCAATTACTGTTGTATGCTGGAGAGTTGAAAAAATGACGAGAAAATGTTGAGTTTTGAAAAAACACTAACAAATGCTACTTTAACAAAAAAGAACTTTTTAGGACGAAAATACCCCTAACCTTACTTTATCTCTCTCTTCTTTGTTTTTACACTTTATCTTCTCCGGCGATAAAAACCTTCTTCTCCGGCGATAAAAGCCTTCTTCTCCGGCGAAACATCTTCATTTCTCCGGCGTATGCTCATTTGTCTTGAGAGGTTAGAAGGAATTCTCTAGAGACGCCCCTTTCTCATTTTCTTTTTCTTCCTCCAAATATCCAAAATCTCATTATCTTTGTAAGTATTTTCCCTTTTCTAGTGGCTGTAGCCAAAATCAATTGTCCAAAGAGCTTTCACTAGGCAAAAGGGTAGTGGAAGCCAAAATGGTACTCGAAGCAAAATGTAAGTTAGGCAAAAATGATAGTCGAAGCCCAAAAAATGCTAGTTGAAGCCAAAAAAAAGTTACTCCAAGCCAAAAATGATAGTCGAAGAAAAAAAAATGATAGTTGAAACCAACAAATATTTCTCGAAGCTAAAATATATTAGTTAAAGACGAAAAAAGTTCCAAATGTTACTGGAATTTAAAAGTTTTAGTCGCAACCAAAAACATGTTAGTCGAAGCAAAAAAACCAGTTATTCGAAGCCTAAAAAACTTTAATCGAAGCGAAAAACACAACAGCGAATGTTACAGGAAACACATTTTTCACTTCGACCAAGTAAATTTTGGCTTCGATTATCCTGTTTTGGCTTCGAGTACCTGTTTTTGCGTTGAGAAGAAGAGGGGGAGATTTCTGAAAATAACTAATCATTTGATGTCCATTTAATAGCACAAAAATGATGAACATATGACTTTGCCATAGCATCTCTTTTACAAGTTTAGAAGTTAAGAGAGGTAGTGGAGTTTTCCATTAGCCACAGTAACACAACAAAAAATTATCAAATGAGGTTTCTCAACATGTCCATAATCCAATTTCTCCTTCTCATCTTCCCATTCTATTTTATTCCTCTGCTCACATGACGATATAAACACTGATAGATCGGTGCTCTTGGCTTTCAAGAAAGTCATAGTTGTTGATCTTCAGAATTCCTCAGGACAAAGGAGCATCCGCTGCCAGAGAAATGAGATGTTTCGCCGGAGAAGAAGGCTTCTATCGCCGGAAAATCTCATCGTTTCACACAAAATGCGTCGGAGTAAAACCTAGAAATGAAAGAGTGTAAAACCTGCAAGTAAAAGAGTAAAATGGTAAAACCAAGAAGAGAAAGATTAAAGTAAGTTGAGGGTTATTTTCGTCCCTAGCAACCTTTCTTTTAATAAAGTAGCATTTGTTAGTGTTTTTTCAAAACTCAACATTTTCTCGTCATTTTTTCAACTCTCCAGCATGCAACAGTAATTGATCCTTTTTTTTTTCACATTTTTTAGTATTTGAACTTGGGTTGAATCAGCTGGGTTCAGGTTGAGCCCGACCTCAGTTGCACCACCAATCTTTTATTTTAGGATAAATATGAGGAAATGTTATCAGCACTACAGTATTTTGATGAACTCACTCCTCACTTTATTAAAAGTACGGTATGGTCCACACCATAAGATGATCCAAACCGTCCATTAGATGGGCCACAACCTAAATAGCTCATGCCTCAAAATTCATTTCCATAAGTTGATCCTAACCGTCCGATCCGTAAGTTAGAGTGTTGATCCTAACCCTCCTACGGAAATAATTTTTTGGGTCACAACCTATTTAGGCTGTGGCCCATCTAATGGACGGTTTGGATCATCTTATGGGGCGGGCCATACAGTACTTTTAATTAAGCGAGGAGTGCCCTCATCAAAATGTAGTGCTGATAGCATTTCCCTAAATATAACTAGTTGCGCCACAGACAATAGCTGGCTCGCTCTAAAAAAGTATTATTAACAAGGGGAATGCTAGATTCATAGGCGCCCTGCAAAAGAAGGGGGCAACGTAAATAGGCCATGCCCATAGGATAATGCTCAACCAGTGAAGATCCAACATAGGGCTACCAGATAAACCAAAGATGCCCACTCCAGAACATTGACATAAACACAATAGGGAGCGACCTCATTGTAATATACAATGTGGCACCCCCATTACAACATAATGGGTCTTATATTAATCCAAAGGGTTTATTTTTCGTTCATTAAAATGTGAATTTTTGAGCGTCCAACAACAAAATTCACATATTATATGTTACGAGTGGATTGTTGGTCTGCCCTACTGAAGCTGATCAAGAGATAAAACTCCCACTGCCATCGAATGCTGGAAAAGTCATTCAATATCTAAGGAGAACGCTGAAAATATGTATAGAAAAAAAGCAGAGATATAGACCCTGTTTTGATTGGGAGAAAAATATTTCTGCTTCTGAAAATTTATCCTTTTCTTTACTTGGGACAACCACCTCTAATGTATTTATGTCTACTCTTTTACATTAGAGGGGGCTGTCCCAACTCCCAAGTAGGGGGGGGGGGGGGGGGGATGGGATTATTATGAAATTTTGGTTGAGAAGGATCTTTCTTTGATCTTCACAGTTTGTCATAACCTCTTATAATTTGACCTTTTTATAGCCTTTCTTAAAGGGCAGTGATAAATCGACCCCCATGTGTCTTTCTCTCTCCTCTGGGTTAGAGAGAGAAAGACACATGGGGGTCGATTTATCACTCCCCTTCTTAAATGGGGCTAAGATAGGTAATCTACCTATTTATCAATCGATTCTTCTCCTTTATCTTAATGGGCAATCAACTCTCCAATTGATCACTTTATTTCAGTAGACCTATGACATTTAAACACAAGAAGTCCATATATGGTTTGCGAGAGGTAAGGGCTGTATTGTATTCTTTCGAAAGGTGTACATTGACACAGTTCTTAAAACACATGGAATATAATTTTGTGCATTAAATGAAGCACCAATTAATAAAAGGGACAAAATTAGCCCAGCCTTGACCAATGACCTGAGAACAATGAGTAAAAGAGAGTGGCAAACATTTTATAATTTTAATAGTTGGTGGCCTGATACACACAAGTACCCACGTCTCTGGATATTAGTTTTGTTGTAGTCATTTTGGGGTCTTATCAATAGAATCATTGGGTGGCAGCGAAGAAGGAAATGCAATATTCACAGAGAACTCAAGATTTTATGCTAGCACAAAACAAGGTCTAAGATTTTAGTTTCAATATGCATTTCTTTGAAAATCCTATAAATTCACAAAAATTTATGAAAAAAATGTGTAAATGACCGGCATATAAATTCACAAGCAATTCATATAAATATAATGATGTAATATATAGCGGTATAACATACCACTGATATACTAAATGGCAATAAAAGATTTTTTAAATAATTTTTATTTTATTAAAGAATAATAAAAAATATTGTGAAAGAATATAAAACATTTTGGCCATTTCTGGACGCCACGAATTTTTTTTTCATGATAAATTAGTGTCACCAAGTGGTGCAAGAGGGGCACGATTGAGATGAGGGTGAGAAGTGGCTAAAAATCAGAAGAAAGTTGATCCTATTTTGATTAGAGATTTTTGTTTCCTGATTTTTAGCCACTTCACCCTCCCTACCTGTCTCTCACCACTTGGAAACACTAGTTTATCATGAAAAAAAATAAAAATCATGAAAGGCACAGAGGTGGAAAGTTGAAGAAGAGTTCCTCGAATTTCTTTTCCTAACAAACTAGGCAAGAATGCCAAAATTTCTTAAGCTCAACCCAACATCTCTTTATTTGAGATTTTTTTAGAGTTTTTCTCGAGAAAATTAAAAGGAATATTGTGTTCAAAAGTGTAATTAATGATCTATATTTATCAAACAATAATAATAAACCACTCAGAATCAAAGCAGAACTAAAGAATTGAAATTAAAATGAATTGTGTGCAGTTAATTGTGCCTCCAAACGAACTGAGTTTCAGACAGTAGAGTGGATGCCCGGTCGCTGGGACAGCAGGTTGTCCGTTCTAGTTTGGAAAACCATGTGTCTTTCACAAATTGATTGAAGGGAGGCTTTTAGAAAGGGCCTTTCAAGAGGGTAAGATCTTTTTGAAGATATTGTATTCGTGAAAGTATGTTAATCATCGGGTTAATTCCTATAAACAAGATAGCAAGTGTTTGTAGCCAGGAATGGAAGAGACCATCTACCTGATACTTTGTGTGTATTGTTAGGCCTAAAATCGGTAACAGGTTATGGTAGGGCTGGGTGATCCGGGCTAACGAGCCACGGCTGAATGGCTGGTTGAGTCCTGCGCTGCACAGAGTACAGACAAGAAAGAAGAGGGTCAGAGGACCAACCCGGAGTGATACTCCGGACGGGCGCTTCGACACTCAAGTCAGTATGAGCAGGAGTGTAGAGCAATGTCAGAGCAAAAAGCTTAGAGTTTTGGTTCTCAGATTTCCAGGACCCTCACCTTAGCACAAGTGAAGGCTATTTATAGTGATTCTGAGCCACCTGTCTGGGACAGGTGGTAGTTTTGAGCCAGGTGGTGGCCTCTGTATGGACCAGGTTTCATGCCTAAGGAGGGCAGGTGGAGGTCCCTGATTGGTCCAGGTGTCACACCTAGTGGAGACAGGTGTTGGCCTTCCAACGGTCCTTGTGAGGGCCACGTGCCAGAAGCTAATTGGATGCTGAGTTCGGACCCCTCAGTGCTGAGTCCGGATTGCTGAGTCCGGATTCCCTCAGTGCTGAGTCCGGACCCTATCAGTTGCCCCCTGGTTCTTCAAGCCATGAAAGTGGCTAGAAGAAGCAAAGAGAAGGTAAAGACAGCGTCAGGCCAGCCTTAAGACCTCCAGGCAGCTGAGGCCGGGCTCAGACTCAGCTAGGAGAAATAGTGGCTGGACAGGAGACTCCTGGCGCCCTGGCCTGGCCTTGGCGTTTGGCCTCAAGGAGTACGGCCGGGCAGAAGGCATTCGACTATCCAGCAAGGCTGAATTTTTGACCAGAGGCCTGGGCGGCCAGGGGTCCTGGACGTCCTTGGTTCAGGAAGTCATGTGGTCCTGCTCGGCTAAGGCTGTGAACGGCCAGCCGGGCAGGTCTTTGCTGGTAAAACCTTTTGTAGCCTAGCGCTTTTGTCGTCTAGCGAACGCGCCATATCCTGTCCGGACAGCCGGACAGGTCTTTGTCTTTTGAATTATCCTGTCCGGACAGCCGGACAGGTCTTTGTCCTTTTGAATTATCCGGTCCGGACATCCGGACAGGTCTTTTGTCGTCTAGCGCTTTTGTCGTCTAGCGAACGCGCCATATCCTGTCCGGACAGCCGGACATGTCTTTTGTCGTCTTGAATTATCCTGTCCGGACAGCCGGACAGGTCTTTATCCTCTAAATTATCCTGTCCGGACAGCCGGACAGGTCCTTTGTCTTTTGAATGCTCCATATCCTGTCCGGACAGCCGGACAGGTCCTTTGTCGGCTAGCGCTTTTGTCGTCTAGCGAACGCGCCATATCCTGTCCGGACAGCCGGACAGGTCTTTTGTCGTCTAGCGCTTTTGTCGTCTAGCGAACGCGCCATATCCTGTCCGGACAGCCGGACAGGTCTTTATCCTCTAAATTATCCTGTCCGGACAGCCGGACAGGTCCTTTGTCTTTTGAATGCTCCATATCCTGTCCGGACAGCCGGACAGGTCCTTTGTCGGCTAGCGCTTTTGTCGTCTAGCGAACGCGCCATATCCTGTCCGGACAGCCGGACAGGTCTTTTGTCGTCTAGCGCTTTTGTCGTCTAGCGAACGCGCCATATCCTGTCCGGACAGCCGGACAGGTCTTTGTCTTTTGAATTATCCTGTCCGGACAGCCGGACAGGTCTTTTGTCGCCTAGCGCTTTTGTCGTCTAGCGAACGCGCCATATCCTGTCCGGACAGCCGGACAGGTCTTTTGTCTTTTGAATGCGCCATATCCTGTCCGGACAGCCGGACAGGTCTTTTGTCTTTTGAATGCGCCATATCCTGTCCGGACAGCCGGACAGGTCTTTTGTCGCCTAGCGCTTTTGTCGCCTAGCGAACGCGCCATATCCTGTCCGGACAGCCGGACAGGTCTTTGTCTTTCGAATGCGCCATATCCTGTCCGGAAAGCCGGACAGGTCTTTTGTCTTCTGGCGCTTTGGGACCTGTGCCTTGTATTTAATGCAGGCGGCGCATTTAATGCGAGCGGCGCATTTAATGCGAGCGGCGCATTTAATGCGGAAGGCGACGTGGCGCACTCCGGCTGGCGGAAATGGGCGGGATTTTTCCCGCTCTTCCCAGCTTCTCTATAAATACAGGAGTTTACTCTTCATTTCTTACTTTTCATCTTTTACTCTCCTCCTCTTCTGTTCGGCTGCTCAAGTTTTCTGCCCGCTTCGGATCAGTGAGCCCGGAGGTCCTCGTCCAACACTCCAGTTCGGTAATCTTTTTTAGCTTTTAGCCTTTCTTTTCTTTTTTTCCTTTTTATGTCTAGCACTAGTTCGGAGACGGACTCCAGTTCAAAGGAGTCCGGTTCGACCAGTACCGCATCGGGGTCCGAGGCATCGGAGAGGGCGGTTCCGGCCTCACCTATAGTGGAGGCCGGTGTTGAGGGCGAAGAGCTAGTGATCATAATAGACGAGGAGAGCGGTGAGGAAATGAGTGTGGACTTAGACACAATCCCGGCCTGTGGGGACGGACCGGACCGGGTAGAAACCAGCGACGATGATGAGGACGTCGAAGCGGCAGTCCCTCAATCGTCGCGCATGCCAGTCGAGGTGATAGCGGAGGCACAGATGGAAGCCAACCCGCAGTATAACATCGGGGCCCTATACGAGGTGAACCATCTGTGGCCGAACAGGCTTCAGATCGTCAGGGACAAATACTGTATTCCTAGCCGGTACATTCTGAGGGCGGCTGTCGAAGGGGATCGGGCCAGCAACGATAGCGCAGACCTCTGCGTGTATGAGGAGGCCTTCCGGGCCGGGCTTAGGCTCCCCTTCCACCCCTTCTTTGCGGATGCACTGAATTACTACGGGCTGGCAGTTACACAGGTCGTCCCGAACTCTTGGAGGACACTGATCGGCTTCTTGTACCTTCTTGAAGTCCGGCTCCGTAGGAACCCCACCGTGCCCGTCTTCAGGATGTGTGCGCACCTGAAGAGGCATAAGGACGGCGGCTGGATCTACATTAGCCAGAGGCCTGAAATGAAAATGATCACTGGGATACCTTCTTCCATTCACACATGGAAGAACAGGTTCTTCTATGTAAAGGACACCGCGCCGGGCTCGCAGTGGCCGTTCTCATTACAATGGAGAACGCCGGACACTCGCCGCCTTAGTAAAAAACCAGCTCTCGAAGACTATGACCATATGACCTTCGCTCTGATCAAAGAAGAGCTCAAGCTAGGTCCAGTTCACTGCTCAGAGTTCGAAGAAGAGGCCGAGCTGGTCGCACTCGGGGTCAGTCGTGCGACGCCGGCACGTACGTAGATACTATAGGATAGCATTTATTTTTCTGAAGTATTTTTCAACTTTCATATTGCTGACTGCGCTCCGTTCTCTTTTGCAGAAATGGTGAAGCAGATGTCCCTTTTGGACAGAATCAAGCAGTCTTCGGGCGCGTCCCCAGCGCAGGAGCAGCCCCAAACAAAGGGCAAGAAGAGGAAGGTGCCGGAGTCGACCCCACCGATGGTCGCGCTGGCTAAGCCTCTTAAAAGCAGCCGGGCGACGCATAAGCTTGCCCTATCGAGCCGGGCAGACACCACGGGTCAGACCTCCAAGTCCGGAGCGGCGACGGGGTCAAAGCACGGCGGGGCAGTACTGGGTATGCCGGCTACGGCATCGGTTGGAGGCGACAACGTCTTAATACGAATATGAATACTGAATACAAATACATTTTTTGTTCAACTGTCTGTACAGCATTCTTATTTCGCATTATTTCTGTGCTGCATCGAGAACCGAGCTGGGAATATGTGAAGTTGGTTTCCACTGCGGGCATCCTGGCTGGAACTGATCTCCAAGCCACTAGGATGAGCCGGAGTGCACCACTGCTGCTCGTCCTAAGTCTGCGAGAACCGAGCTGGAAGCTAGGTACTCAAACAATTAGGAAATATTTGAAGGTGGTTTCCACTGCGGGCGTCCTGGCTGGAACTGATCTCCAAGCCACTAGGATGAGCCGGAGTGCACCACTGATGCTCGTCCTAAGTCTGCGAGAACGAGCTGGAAGCTTGGTACTCAAACACTTAGGAAATATTTGAAGGTGGTTTCCACTGCGGGCGTCCTGGCTGGAACTGATCTCCAAGCCACTAGGATGAGCCGGAGTGCACCACTGCTGCTCGTCCTAAGTCTGCGAGAACCGAGCTGGAAGCTAGGTACTCAAACACTTAGGAAATATTTGAAGGTGGTTTCCACTGCGGGCGTCCTGGCTGGAACTGATCTCCAAGCCACTAGGATGAGCCGGAGTGCACCACTGATGCTCGTCCTAAGTCTGCGAGAACCGAGCTGGAAGCTTGGTACTCAAACACTTAGGAAATATTTGAAGGTGGTTTCCACTGCGGGCGTCCTGGCTGGAACTGATCTCCAAGCCACTAGGATGAGCCGGAGTGCATCACTGCTGCGGGAGCTTTCTCCCCTCTGAACAGGTCGAGAAACCTCGACGGGGTGTTGCTGGAGTGCGGGAGCCGCATTCCTGAACTGCGCGACTACCGCGGTCATTTCCTGAAAAAGAGCCCTCATCTCCCTCGGGGTCGGGGTGGGGTCTGAACGGTCCGAGTGGGGCGAAGTCCGCTCCACGGCCGCCCCGACCTCCACCTGCGAGGCCAGACGCTCACTTCGTCCTTCACGGGGGGCCGTAGCCCGAGTAGCCCGAGAAGTCGGAGGTGCTCGCTTGCCGGTCTGTCCTACCATTTTTATCTGGGTGAGATTTTCGAACAGCTTTTTGTTGCGTGGTCCCACGGATGGCGCCAAATCTGTTAGGCCTAAAATCGGTAACAGGTTATGGTAGGGCTGGGTGATCCGGGCTAACGAGCCACGGCTGAATGGCTGGTTGAGTCCTGCGCTGCACAGAGTACAGACAAGAAAGAAGAGGGTCAGAGGACCAACCCGGAGTGATACTCCGGACGGGCGCTTCGACACTCAAGTCAGTATGAGCAGGAGTGTAGAGCAATGTCAGAGCAAAAAGCTTAGAGTTTTGGTTCTCAGATTTCCAGGACCCTCACCTTAGCACAAGTGAAGGCTATTTATAGTGATGATGAAAAGTAAGAAATGAAGAGTAAACTCCTGTATTTATAGAGAAGCTGGGAAGAGCGGGAAAAATCCCGCCCATTTCCGCCAGCCGGAGTGCGCCACGTCGCCTTCCGCATTAAATGCGCCGCTCGCATTAAATGCGCCGCCTGCATTAAACACAAGGCACAGGTCCCAAAGCGCCAGAAGACAAAAGACCTGTCCGGCTTTCCGGACAGGATATGGCGCATTCGAAAGACAAAGACCTGTCCGGCTGTCCGGACAGGATATGGCGCGTTCGCTAGGCGACAAAAGCGCTAGGCGACAAAAGACCTGTCCGGCTGTCCGGACAGGATATGGCGCATTCAAAAGACAAAAGACCTGTCCGGCTGTCCGGACAGGATATGGCGCGTTCGCTAGACGACAAAAGCGCTAGGCGACAAAAGACCTGTCCGGCTGTCCGGACAGGATAATTCAAAAGACAAAGACCTGTCCGGCTGTCCGGACAGGATATGGCGCGTTCGCTAGACGACAAAAGCGCTAGACGACAAAAGACCTATCCGGCTGTCCGGACAGGATATGGCGCGTTCGCTAGACGACAAAAGCGCTAGCCGACAAAGGACCTGTCCGGCTGTCCGGACAGGATATGGAGCATTCAAAAGACAAAGGACCTGTCCGGCTGTCCGGACAGGATAATTTAGAGGATAAAGACCTGTCCGGCTGTCCGGACAGGATAATTCAAGACGACAAAAGACCTGTCCGGCTGTCCGGACAGGATATGGCGCGTTCGCTAGACGACAAAAGTATTTTTCAACTTTCATATTGCTGACTGCGCTCCGTTCTCTTTTGCAGAAATGGTGAAGCAGATGTCCCTTTTGGACAGAATCAAGCAGTCTTCGGGCGCGTCCCCAGCGCAGGAGCAGCCCCAAACAAAGGGCAAGAAGAGGAAGGTGCCGGAGTCGACCCCGCCGATGGTCGCGCTGGCTAAGCCTCTTAAAAGCAGCCGGGCGACGCATAAGCTTGCCCTATCGAGCCGGGCAGACACCACGGGTCAGACCTCCAAGTCCGGAGCGGCGACGGGGTCAAAGCACGGCGGGGCAGTACTGGGTATGCCGGCTACGGCATCGGTTGGAGGCGACAACGTCTTCCGCCCGAACTGGGCCGTGCAGAAAACGGACACCGGCCTGGGGGATACCCGGGTGGCCGCAGAGTTGATGTACAAGGGTGTCCTCGCCCGCGACCGGCTAGCAGTCGAAAAAGAGGTGCCGGAGACCTGCGAAGCGGCAATCAGCTCCGCCCTCTATCAACTCCAGGTGTACTCAAGGGATATGGCCAAGAAGCGATATCTCTTCTCTGAGACGATCACAAGGATCGAGTCCGAAAAGGCCCAGCTCCAGAAGGAGAACGGCGAGCTTAATGAAGCCGTCCAGATCAAAGAGGCCGAGCTCAACAGCTTGCAGGACGAACTGCAGAGGGTCAAAAACCAGGCCGTGCAGGATCTCCTGAGTGCGGCTGAGAGGGCCGGAAGGAAGGAAAAGGCGGCCGTGGAGAAGGCCGTGAAGGAAACTGAGGAGAAGAAGGAGGCCCAGCACTTCGACTTAGGCCTCCAGGCCTACAGGGCGGGTTTCCTTCTCTGCTCCGAGCAGGCGAAGAAGATTCACCCCGACATCTCCTTGGACGGACTAACCGTCCCGTATGCACCTCCAGAGGATGAGGAAGATGAGGAGGAAGACGAACCGGACTCCTCCCGGCCTATTGAGGTGGATGCGGAGGTGACTGTGGCCACCGTCTCCTTGGCGGAGGGTGGCGAGCTTGCAGCCCTCACTCCCGCAGAGGTCGTCACCGAGGTGGTGGCCGACGAGGAGGCCTGATCGGCAGCCTTCTTTCTTTTTTGATGATACGTTTTTTGTTTGCAAAGTTGGTAACGCCTATTCTTTGTAAGCCAGCTCGGCGAAGAGAGCAATTTTGTAATACGAATATGAATACTGAATACAAATACATTTTTTGTTCAACTGTCTGTACAGCATTCTTATTTCGCATTATTTCTGTGCTGCATCGAGAACCGAGCTGGGAATATGTGAAGTTGGTTTCCACTGCGGGCATCCTGGCTGGAACTGATCTCCAAGCCACTAGGATGAGCCGGAGTGCACCACTGCTGCTCGTCCTAAGTCTGCGAGAACCGAGCTGGAAGCTAGGTACTCAAACACTTAGGAAATATTTGAAGGTGGTTTCCACTGCGGGCGTCCTGGCTGGAACTGATCTCCAAGCCACTAGGATGAGCCGGAGTGCACCACTGATGCTCGTCCTAAGTCTGCGAGAACGAGCTGGAAGCTTGGTACTCAAACACTTAGGAAATATTTGAAGGTGGTTTCCACTGCGGGCGTCCTGGCTGGAACTGATCTCCAAGCCACTAGGATGAGCCGGAGTGCACCACTGCTGCTCGTCCTAAGTCTGCGAGAACCGAGCTGGAAGCTAGGTACTCAAACACTTAGGAAATATTTGAAGGTGGTTTCCACTGCGGGCGTCCTGGCTGGAACTGATCTCCAAGCCACTAGGATGAGCCGGAGTGCACCACTGATGCTCGTCCTAAGTCTGCGAGAATCGAGCTGGAAGCTTGGTACTCAAACACTTAGGAAATATTTGAAGGTGGTTTCCACTGCGGGCGTCCTGGCTGGAACTGATCTCCAAGCCACTAGGATGAGCCGGAGTGCATCACTGCTGCGGGAGCTTTCTCCCCTCTGAACAGGTCGAGAAACCTCGACGGGGTGTTGCTGGAGTGCGGGAGCCGCATTCCTGAACTGCGCGACTACCGCGGTCATTTCCTGAAAAAGAGCCCTCATCTCCCTCGGGGTCGGGGTGGGGTCTGAACGGTCCGAGTGGGGCGAAGTCCGCTCCACGGCCGCCCCGACCTTCACCTGCGAGGCCAGACGCTCACTTCGTCCTTCACGGGGGGCCGTAGCCCGAGTAGCCCGAGAAGTCGGAGGTGCTCGCTTGCCGGTCTGTCCTACCATTTTTATCTGGGTGAGATTTTCGAACAGCTTTTTGTTGCGTGGTCCCACGGATGGCGCCAAATCTGTTAGGCCTAAAATCGGTAACAGGTTATGGTAGGGCTGGGTGATCCGGGCTAACGAGCCACGGCTGAATGGCTGGTTGAGTCCTGCGCTGCACAGAGTACAGACAAGAAAGAAGAGGGTCAGAGGACCAACCCGGAGTGATACTCCGGACGGGCGCTTCGACACTCAAGTCAGTATGAGCAGGAGTGTAGAGCAATGTCAGAGCAAAAAGCTTAGAGTTTTGGTTCTCAGATTTCCAGGACCCTCACCTTAGCACAAGTGAAGGCTATTTATAGTGATTCTGAGCCACCTGTCTGGGACAGGTGGTAGTTTTGAGCCAGGTGGTGGCCTCTGTATGGACCAGGTTTCATGCCTAAGGAGGGCAGGTGGAGGTCCCTGATTGGTCCAGGTGTCACACCTAGTGGAGACAGGTGTTGGCCTTCCAACGGTCCTTGTGAGGGCCACGTGCCAGAAGCTAATTGGATGCTGAGTTCGGACCCCTCAGTGCTGAGTCCGGATTGCTGAGTCCGGATTCCCTCAGTGCTGAGTCCGGACCCTATCATGTATATAATCTCGGATGAAGGCACCTCATATTCACGTATCTAATATTACTCTTTTTTAATTCCTTTGAGCACAACGGATCCTGTGCCTTCTTTGGAGCAGCTGCAAATGCAAGCTTGCCCCCACAACTCTGTCCTAGAAATCAGAAATTGGGTTAGATATATTCTCCCGTATAACTATTTCAACTAATAAATTTTAAAAATAATTTTATGGAAAGACCCAAGCATAACGGAGCACGTAGAATCTATCTAACAAATCCAAATTAGTCCCTTGTGGTTGCAAAACGGTATTGCTCATCCATGCAAAAGTGTGGTTTCTTCAAATTTTCAAATTCCATAATTCAGTATATGTTGAAATAGATAACCATAATAGAAGGGAAAAAAAAATTAAATCTTTGACAACACATACACAAAGACAAAGAATCATGCACCAAAATGGTGTCGAAAAATATGAATAGTTTAGGATGCTTATGATATATATATATATATATATATATATAGAGAGAGAGAGAGAGAGAGATACATATATTTTGAGAGAGAGAGAGTACCTTGTAACCAAATTAATCATCTCGGAAGAACAGTACATTCTCTTCCCAGTGTTGCTTGATGAGGTCTACAACTTTGACAGCCAAGGATTCATCTTCTGGATAATAAGCAATGGGGTCCGACAAGAGAGGAAGAGGAAGGTTCAGAGCACCTTCTAATGTTGCATGGAGACAGTATGCTGAGTAGGTAATATGGTAGCCACCTTCCTGAACAATCAGGAGGCGGCCATTGGTGTGAATATCAGCTATCTTACGTATTATTTGGCCAATCTTCCGATATCCTTCCATCGTCAGACACTGCCTTCCATTTGGATCAAACTGAAGGAAGGTGAAAGTAATGTTACTTATCTGATAATGAAAATCATATATCAACAAGACATGACAGAGGTGAGTCAAACATGCATTTTCTACAGTTTCACTACAGCAGACAGCTCTGAAATGTAGGGCCGATAAGCTTTGTTAACAAAGGTGAATGGAAATAACTAGAGAAAAATTTACAGAGAAGAAACTTCATAAAAACTTTGTTTTTACTGGCAATTACTAGCAGCATAGGGATAATTTGAATGCTACAATATACTGTATATGTGCTCTGTTTACGGCTTTCTCAAGGAAATTCTCAAAAGTTTACAAGGATTTCTATCTTCTTCATTTCAAATGGTAAATTATATATTAATGCATTAACTTACCGCACTAGAATCCTGGCCAACAACCATAACCATTAGCGCAGGGCCAAACTTTTGAACGGCTGGAACTACCAATTCATTCATTGCATACTCGTATCCTCGGTCTCCTGTTCCATTCGGTAAGGGGATATTCAGATTGAACCCAAAGCCTTTACCATCACCTAGTTCATCAATGGAACCTTTCTGAGGATGGGATGGGCCCCATGAACCATGATTCATATGAAGGGAGATTGTTAGGACACTATCTGAATGATAGAACCCTTCGGCTGTTCCATTGCCATAGTGGACATCAATGTCAATAACTGTGACTCGTTTGTAGCCAGAATCTAGAGCCAATTGAACTGCAAGACCAGCATTGTTTAGAAAACAATATCCATCGGCTTGAGTTGGTTGGGCATGATGACCTGGAGGACGTACTAAGGCATAGGCAATATTTCCATGTCCATCCAATATGTGTCTCATTGCCAACAGTGTGGTGCCGGCAGCAAGAAGGGAAGCATCCCATGAGCCAGGATTCAAAATAGTACCAGCACAAAGTGTCTTTCCACCAGCTGCATCAGCTTGCACAAGTTCATTTACATATTCTGGCATTTAACATGTGAAATAATATCAGGGTTAAACTTGTTGGATTATGCGGACACTTTAAATAAGTTCCACGCCCATGTCAGATACTTCAATATTAAGTGTAAAAGTGATATCTGCACATACATGTGCTATTATGACTTTGAATAATGTATTAATTAGTAAAACAAACTCAAAAGGCTTTCAGTAATGTATAATTAGTGAAACCAGCTCAAAAGACGAGCAATATATTAAAGTCAGAAATCATATCATAGACCAATTTAATTGCTAACTTGTTGGGGGTCAAATTATTGTAGAGAACAAACTAAACTTGGCCTGAAGCATACTCTATAGACCTAATCCCAGCGTTAAAGTCACCAGATCCAATAATCCTAAGAGGCTAGTTCTTGCAAGATCATTTGACAAATTAGCATAGCTGGTACTTGTCTTATTATATTGATGGAGACTGCACTCAGTTTGGTTTACAGTCATTTTCACAATAATACATGAAAGGGTCATTAAGACTTATAATAGGTGAAAAGACAGAGAAAAGAGGGTCCAACTATGTTGGAATAGTGATGCCATCATCAACAATTTTTTGGTGATCAGATTTCGCGATTAGTATGTACTCAAATAACTACTTTATATTCTCATCATTCCATGGACTAGATTATACATATGAACAAACACCACATCCATCACTAGCACAAATGGCATTTGTCTATCCCATAGTCTATAATTGTCTTCACCCCACATTGAGAAACATTTGTACCATTTGACTGTATGTATTTGCACTTTGTAGGACTTTGTAATTCATTGCAAAGTGACCTAAAATCCCAAAAAGATAGTAACAACCTCGTCTGCACCATCTATTTATTGCACTATGATCTCCGTTGTGATCCTGCTCAAGGGGCAATAATCTGGTATGACTCGCAGAAAAGCTCTGCATCTGCCCATTTGTGCTAGTGCTTAGTACCAACAAACATTGGCTCCCCACATGACTGCAACTGGCTACATATCGGAGAAGTCCATTTGCCTTAATACTCCTTAAGGCTAAATTATTACTTTCCTTATATCTGTGTTTTCTTTCGCTGAGATTGCAGCAGTGATATAGAGCCAGATGTGCAGCTGGTGTATGATTGTATGTGGCCCATCAATGATATGGCACAACCATCTACCTCTATAGCATGTGCAAGGGTTCATCTTGCCCCACCACTATGCACCCAGTCCATCTCTTTTTGGAGAAGATTGTCTATTAGCATATTAGTCCTTTGTAGGTGAAGGTGAATCAGAAACGATAAATACCTGAGGACAAACGATTACTCCTCTCGAATTACCAACATTTATTATAGATTTTTACACTGGTTATTCTAGATTTCCTCGTGGTTTCCTTCAGATTTTTAGTTGAAGGGATTTTCCCTCAGATTTCTAGCCTGAATTTCTAATCCAAACAAATGCAGCTTTCCATTTTTTTTTATCATCTGAAATTATTCTTCAAACATGAATACATAATCAAACAGTTAGAAACTAACAAGAAAATTTCCAAACTTTCATCTAAAATTTGTCTTCAAAAAGATCGATTCCAAAGAAACGGGAGGTAAAAGAAGATCCAAGTACCTGGAGTATGAAAGCGGAGCAATTCGGAAATCTGAGCGGATCTTCCTTGGTGCCAAGAGATGAATGTTGAAATAGGGCCTTTCATGAGGATTGAGACCATGTTCTTCACCCGATCTGAGTTTTCAGGGTGCTTCTCCAAAACCTCCAGAAACCCTGGATCTGAGCCGGTATCAAATACACCGGTCCCGGTGTCGTGATCGAGCATTCCGGCGTGCCAGAAGACATGGATGAGATTTGATTGTGAAGGAGAAAGAGATTCCGTGCTGGTAGATGAAGGGTTTTGTCCCTCCATTAATGAATTTATTCTAGCTTTCTAGGGTTTTCGGTTCTTCAGCTGTGTTGTTTCTCGTATTGTCTTCAGTCCTATCAAAACGCACCCCTGTTTTCTTACTAAAAACTCACTTGGACTTATCTTCAGTCCTATGCAAAACGCACCACTGTTTGCTTACTAATTTAACTGCTTGGTTGCCACATGCCTAGCATTCCCAGGGATTTCCCACATAAAAAAAAAGTGCACTTTTTGGTAACGATGGGTATTTGATTGCTAATTTAGCATCCAAATCACAAGAGAATACACGATAAGTTTCAGTGTTAGTAATTGCATGTGTGGTGACGTGGCATTAATGTCTCCTATTGATACTCTCCGAGCAAAACTTTTCAAAAAGTGAGGAATTTGACTTTGGAAAATTTTGCATTGTCTCTTTCGCTCTTCGTCCTCTATTTTCTATCCATATTGATAATGACACCCCCTCTCACTACTCTATGAGGTTGGCAACCAAGCACTACTTTATCACTATTCTACAAGGTAAATCCAAGCTAAATCAAACATTTGTCTCCTCCCTATTGGCTACTTATACCACTAATCTACAAGGTAAACCTGTATTCAAACAAACCTTTGAAATGAGCAAAATACCTTTACGAAAAGGGTAATTTCTCTTGATATTGCCACTGCCATGGTTTGTTAGTTGCACTAACTTAGCTTGTCCTTTTTTTAAAATTAGCTTATACGAGCCTTTTTGGGAACTGTAATAAAATTTAATGGCTTTTTTAATATTTAAATGACAAAGTTGAGGTAGCGCAATTATCAAAGCGCGGTAGCACCAACATCGATAGCCTAGACTAATTAAGGTTTTAGTATTTCTCTATGAAACCCTAAACAACACTCAGACGAGTCAAAGGGGTTATGCTCAAATTGGTCTCCCTGTCAATTGTTCGTAAATATGGTCTACATGCGGCTCAATAGATCCGATCATGAGGCCCAAATAGGGAGGACCCTAGCCGCCCCCCTCTTTTTATCATTTTTCTTTCATACGTGTGCATTGGGGACTAGCTCAAAATTTAATAAGAGTAGTTAGGAATACAAACCCGTGTCCATGTTTGGTTAAATTTTATAGTTAATCCTAACTCGGTCGGATCGTACTTAGTTAAATCCACAGATCTTATTACTTTTTGTGATTATATCACAGTCCCACGAAGAATTAGAGCGCTTGTTAGAGTGTCCTACGTTATACTATTGTTTTATAGAGTTTGAAAATTTGTACGGATTTTCAACGTATGGCAATTTGGTGATTAAATAAATACACGATCATGTTTCTCAAGTAACTAAAAAACAAAAGAGGATTCGGATCTAGACCAGTCCGATTAACTTTTTTGACAATAGGGGTTTCATCCATTTAAATAAGACTCATGTTTATGTCTCAAATGAGACCCTCCAACGGACCTACATCATATGTCCTAGTCGAATCCCACCATCTTTACTATTGATAGGACTATATTAGTAATTAGATTAATACAAATTTTTTTTTATGGGTATTAATTAATACACTGCCATTATTACAACGAGAAGGAGTTTACTATGGTCAGTGCAGTGAGATTCGTGGAACTAATCATGCCTCTACGCGTGCGCCCGGAGACATAGGCCGACTGCTGAGCCCACTCTGGCTCAGCCGCACCACCCGGGGTGAACTCCTTCTTTTAAATATTCCAATCGAGCTGCCGAATCAGTACGGCAGGTTAAGTCCAGCAATTCGTAAATCAGCAATTGGTAAACCAGCAAAATAGACACATATTTTTTTTTGGTAGGTAAGCTGTGGTTAGGCAGGACCCCGACCACATATATTAAACAACAAAAACATTACAAAATAGGAGGGCCGCGAGGGCAGAAAAACATTACAATACACTGCTAATATAATGGAGGGATGTTTGTGGAAATGTATTAGTGACACTCATTTTTCATTGAACAGAGAAAAGGGGAAAGAGACAAAATAGAGAAAAATGATTAAATGACTAAAAAAAAGGGAGTCGAGAGAGATTCTTGAAAATGATCGGAAAAGTAAGAAATCTGTATTTGACAATTGACAGAGGTCATGTCTGGCACCCATGAAATTTTTTTATGAAAGTATTAATTTACTAAAATGATGGGAAAGGATGAGGGAGATTGGGACAGGGAGAAAAATGAGAGGATATAATGAGGGGATGATGCAGAGTGGGCCCCAAAAAGAATTTTTTTTTTTTTTTCTTTCTTTTTCCTCTCCTCACCCTCTCCTCATTCACTCGTGCCCTCTCAATTCTCTCACACCCACCTTCTTTGCCTCTATCCCGCCACCGATAAACTAGCTGCCAAACATAGCCTAAGAGGAAGTGTGGAGAAGCATCCATGCTTCCTTGGCATTTCAAAATTCACTGTAACTTCACAATTTGAAAATCACAAAACAATTGAAATGTCCAAAAAGGTAGACTCTAGGTGGGGCCAAGTTCAAATGGCAGGGGCCATGACTACTTTACGTGCAAGACCGTGAAAGACTTTGGAATACCTTTGAACCGTGTACTTCCCTATAATCTCACAATTTGAAAAATACAAAACAATTGAAATGTCCAAAAACTGTAGACCCTAGGTGGGGCCAAGTTCAAATCAAAATGGCAGGGTCTATGACTACTTTACGTGTAAGACCGTGAAATACATCCTTGAACAATGCACTTCGACTTCTGGTGTGGCCACAACCCCACGCTTTTCTATCGGCTTATTCAAATACAAGTGACATCATCTTTGTGGTAATTTCTAGCCATGTGGTCCTCAATGGTTGCTGGCTGGACCATCTTGATCAAAAGTCATAACCCAAGAGGCACTACATTTGCATACCACATGTTGATCGATGGTTGGGTATCGCGTGGATTTAAGTGTTGGAAGTAAAATCGAATCCTTCAATCTGGTTTTTAGTTCAATTATGCATTAAAAGTTGAGCTTGATTGTGCAGACGTGCCATACATGCTTAATGATCAAGAACGTTGATCTGATGGGCCATGATAAGGCTACCTAGTGGATCTCAGTCCCATGCGAAAATGAAATCTCATTCACAAGATTAGGCATGCCGAAATCATTGGCCAACAAATCAAACCATTTGGACAATCCTAGCCATCCTATTTCCATGCATTTTACCCATTTGATGTGAATTTGCAACTATTGCACGAGCTTAACTATCTGATCGAAGGGCTACAAAATGCTAAAAGAAAATGTGACTACTGCACCATGGCCTAGAGGCACCCACTATGGGTTTTCACCCTTTGCAAACGTAAAACGCACTCCCTTGAAAATGAGACGTTGTAAATCCCTTGTTGCTATTAATTAGGGTGCCTTTTACTACTTAAATGCATATTAAAAGCGCATTCTAATAGGGAAGTGATATTTACGCCCCTTTTGATCACCAGGGGACACCAGCTCCAGTATACTTGGCAATCGAACCCACTGGATTCTTCTGACGTAAAGTACATTAGCCCCCCTTTAGCCATTGACACACTGGGAGACTGGGTGTCCCTAATAATAAAAAGGGGCGTAAATATCACTTCATGTTAAGCTTAAACAGTGGGTATAGTGATCCTTTCAATATCAACAGGGTATTTTTTTTCTTTTTTCTAAACCAAAGGTAGCTTACCTCAACAAGGGGCTCATCAGAAACTTGAAAGGGAGGTGGACTTCTTCCAAATAAGCCCAAAGGTGGATTTAAAATGTAAATGTAAACATTGTTTGGAAAAATAGTTACATTTTCAATGCACCACGTAAAACGTTAACAAAACCCTATTAAAATTTTGAAACTTGTTACAAATACCTCAAATCAGAGTTGGTATTTTGCAAAAGGAAAAAAATCCCTTAAAATCATGTTTCACAATCACACGGGACTTAAACCCGTATTATCGACATGATGTCGGCCCATTGTGCATGCCACGTGTATAATAATTCCACAAAAGCACCCCTCCTTAGTCCTGTCACCACTCTATTTCCCAGAATATTCACATCTATCTAGAATATTCCCCAATCCCAAACCGCACCAAACTCCTCCCAATCACAACCAACCACGTCATCACTTCACGTGCCTTGCACACCATACACTCCACATCACCCGCCAGCAAGGCACTCTTACCTACGTGGAACGCCACGTGGCTCGAATGGCTTTCTGGGTCCTTCCTGACCGTTAAATCCCGCGTTCCCTTCCCATTTTCTCTCTCTTGGATATATAAAGTTTAGAAACTCCTCATCTTCAACAAAGAGGAGGATTCGAGCGAAAAAAAAAAGAGGAGGATTCGAAAAAAAAAAAAAAAAACAGAGAGCTAAACCCTAACCCTAATTCCCAATCCCTCTGGTTCTTCTTCGCGATGATGAATCCCGTTACAGAACCTAGTCCTTCTACATCAGCCACAGCAGAGAAGGCCTTCTCTTTCATCTCGAGAGGATGGAGAGAGGTTCGAGATTCTGCAGATGCAGATCTTCAACTCATGAGAGCTAGGGCAAACTCATTCAAAAACCTAGCTACTTCATTCGATCGAGAGCTCGAGAATTTTCTCAACACAGCATCATCATCTTTCTCAGTTCCAATCCAATCTGCTCCCTCTCTTCCTCCTCCCGAGCTCGAATTCGTGAAGCGCCTCCAGCCAAAGTTCTCCGAATTCCGCCGCGCTTATTCCTCTCCGGATTTTAGTCAGAAAGTGCTCCAAAAATGGAACCCTAGGTCTCGGATTCGGATCGATCTGTCTGCGATTAAGAACGCGATTGTTTCGGAGGTTGAAGATACGGTTAGAATTATCGATTTTGATCGGGATGGGTTTCTTTCGGGGCGGAAGAAGATTAGGGGGAAGGGGTTTCGGTGGGATTGGAAGGGGGAGAATGAGGAGTGGCAGCCGATTCGGGTTTTGAAGACAAGGTTGAGGGAATTCGAGCGGAAAAGTTCTTCCGAGATTTTTGGGAATTTTAGGAACAATGAGTTCGTGGAGAAAGTTAGGTCAAGCCTGGTATGTTTTCTGTTCTTTTTTTTTTTTTTTGCCGAATTTAGAAATTTTTTGTTCTATTTTTAAGTTTAGGTCTTACGTATTGGTTTCATTGTGTTGATGTGAGATTTCTTTCTTTTGTTCATTTATTGTTGCTATACATGTGATGTTGTCATGTGAACATGGTTTATCTATCTTGAGGATTTCTTTTACTTAGGATTTAGTGTAATCTTGCCATGTGAATACAGTTTATCTCTCAGTTTTTGCATATTGCTCAATTTGGGATTTTTCCTTCCCATTTTTTTGGGGAGAGAGAGAGAGAGAGAGAGAGAGAGAGAGAGAGAGAGAGAGAGAGAGAGAGAGAGAGAGAGAGAGAGGGAGTTGAAAAGAAGCTGAAATTAAAGTGAATGTGATGATTTTGTTCATTCGGATTTTTTTAAATTTAAAATTGACAATATATTCAGATACTGAGATCATACAAAAAAACGGAGGGGACCAGGAGTCCCCCTGATTACAACACATGAAAGGCATAGGACTGTTCCCAAAAGAAAACCTACTGTGTCTACAAAGAGACATTACATTTCCACAAATTAACTTAATCTTCACCAAAAATCTACTGTATCTTCGGCCAATCGTTCATAAAAACATTTCAGATACCCTTTCACCCTAGCAAAATAGAGATTAACAGAGGAAAACTCCTCGAGCAGCGAAGGACCAAAGTCCCTCAAGCACGCTCTCATTACCATCCGCTTCCTCAATTAGGGTAAAGGGTTCTGTAACTAGACCATTAACAACTTTTCCCCTTCCATCTTTCACCAACATCCAAACCAAACACAACCTTCTTAACCCTTCCAAAAGCAAAAACCTCCAAGACAACCCGCAGAAACCCACCAAAAAACATTTACACCTGAAGAAATAAAAACCCCTTACTTCTTTAGAGCCTTAAGCTCCCTGACGCCCCTACCTGGCGTCTTCCCCTTCTCCACCGCATCTCGCTTCTCTATATCCAGATGCATCTCCTTCGTATTCATTTGGACTGTTGAAGAGAACTTCCTTTATGATTTTCATGCTCTATGTTTTATACCGCTTGTAGGCTGTTCTCTGCAGCATCTTTTGATAATTAAGCTCTAGTTTAGTGTTATCAACATAGATAACCTGAGTATTAAATTCCAACCCGGAGATATGTCCGCTTTATAGTTTCAAAACTCCCCTCGTCATCGTCGGCTTGCCCGAGTCAATTCCTTTTTACCTCGGTCGCATTCTTGTCCGTGTCCGTGTTTTGCCCTCAAAATCAATCAAAGCTCATTTGACTTTGCTGAGTTATAACCATGCCAATCGAGTACTCGGCCATGTCAACTGAGTAGTCGATCGCGTCGCACGTTTTAAATAGAATTGTTTAGCCATGTTGTAGCCCGCATCCATGTTTGAAAATACTAGTATGCTTACGAAAGCACATGTAGGAGATGACTACTGGATTGGTGGTGTTTTGAATTTGGGGTAGGAGAACCTATTTGAGAGAGTCCCAAGTTCAAAATGTTGTGGCTTTCAAAGATATGCGACTAATACAGCATAAAGTAGCTCATGGGATGATAAATCTTGCTTTCATAAAATATCACCTTCTAAAACTTGTAACTTCTAACTAGAGTCGTCCTGAATAGCTTGGAGGATAACCATAGAAATTTCTATAAATTAAATTAACAAAGATCGACACCCACCCCCCCCAAAACGCACACTCACACAAAAAAAAAAAGGAAAAAAGAAAAAAATTCTTTGGGCATCCGTGGACCTCTCTTTTGACATTATCACATCATGTCCATTTTTTGGCGCTTCTCTTGTGCTTACTGTCATGTGTCTATTGGAAATTTTATAAAACCATTCAAAAAAAAAGGTGTCATATGTCTATTGTATTTACTGGACTTGGGCTTAGAGTCTATGTTGACAGGTACCAATCCCTCCCTACTAGGGTGAGCTCACCCTCATGGTCAAGTCTTCTTACACTTTTAAAGCTAAACTTTTTATCGTCTTTAACTTGTTAATGCTGATCCATGTTTCACCTTTAACATGCTTGTTCGTTTATTGAATCAAATATTTAAGTGAAAACTAGATCTTGATGTAATAGTTCTCACACTATGGTTCGGGTCACAACTCACAAACCATTTTTTGAAAGAGTTCCAATCTCAAATAAAGCATTTGCCAACCGTTTTAGATAACATCGGCGAATCATCATTTAAAAGGTCGTAATATTGAACAATTCATTAATCAGTCTTCTTATAACCATGAAAATTTCTATCCCCCCACCCCCACGCAAAAAAAATTTCTTTTTTTTTTTAATTTAAAAAAAAAAAAGAAGTTTTACTTTCATATTATATTTGTAGAACGTGTAGGTGTTCTTGTCCCTATGATGACCACTTTCCCAATTAGATTGCTACGACTGCCCAGGCAACATCGGCATGCATCAACATCCACCACACCACAAATAACATCATCTTTTAAAAATTGTCCAACCGAAAGGGAATTCAGCAAGCCATTCCTTGATCCTCTAACTCCCACATCCTAGGCTATGACCTCTCTTCCTGGTATGCTGCTTGTTTTGATGGGGTTCGAGTTTCCCCTTCTTCTCTTTTCTTCATTATACGATTTGATAGGGTCGAAGGTTGTAGTAATGATGATATTAATTGAGTTGATTCTTAAAAGATTTCTTGGAGATCTATATTTGATTTCCACGGGTTCTGAGCAAAGTGAGAATATCAACGAGCACTCAAAATTAAAGAAATAGAGGGTGTATGGGGAATAATCATTGTCTTTTACTTATGAGGAGTGCCTGACTCAACTCAACTCAACAAAGCCTTTGTCCCAAACTAGTTGGGGTCGGCTAAATGAATCCTTTAGAAAAATTTCAAGAAGAAGGTGAAAGGAATCTACCAGGCTCTAATCCTGGCTCTAGTTGGGTTCTTCTACGTGGATCATTTTCTTCCATTGTAATCGATCCAAGGTCAAGTTCTCTGTTATGTTCCTAGCTATCAAGTCTTTCCTCACTGTTTCTACCCAAGTTGTTTTCGGTCTGTTATGAGGAGTGCTTGACTACGAAAGTGAAATAGTGAAGCTGCCATTACTGGGTTTTGTGCTCTTTGCTTGCATGTGTGGATATCTTAACGCGGTTTTTTTGTTTGAAAATTATCTTACTGCGGTTTTAGAACAGGCTATTTCCAGGACATCTTAAAAATGTGTCCTTTATGCATTGTCATTTTTGTTCCTTTGTTAAAAGGTATTCATAATCTATTTGTTGTTGAGTAAAACATGAAAAAGAAGCACAACTCATCTTTAGGACCTTCAACACAGTAAACTTTGGATTCATCATTCTTGGGGATATTATGTGCTGCTTCTCATTTCCCGCCATTCATCTTTATTTTGCATTTCCAAGAAGATGGCAAGGCCGTAAAGACTGTTAAACTGGGCTTGTTTCTTACTCTTGTTATGGCATCTGAGAGAATGGTAGAGAGAGTGCAACTTTGATGAAGAGCATCAAAAGCTTGTATCTATTGCCAACAAATAGTTCTTGTTTTTAAGCATTAGCTTTCTAGTGAATCAGTTCTTTCATGTATGCATTTTGTGACCATCAGAGGAACCACTATTTGTGCAAGGAGATGATCTTTGATTTGTTTTTTTGGGAGAAGATATCAGTTTTATTGTGTAAAATAAAAATACAAGGCAGAGACAGTTATACTAGGGGTAAAATATTGTCCCTCCCCTAAAAATCTCTGATAACACCCCCTTTGAAGTGAACCTGCAATATTACTGCCCTCTCTAAATATATGGCTGAAAGACATATCCTTGCCCTCTTGAAAGGGTCAGAATCTTGTTAAAAATGTGTCCCAGATGCCACACGTGCTTAATTTTCACCACTATATGTTCAATTTGGCTCTTCCAAGTTGTATTCCTCCAATAGTTAGTAACTTAGCATCATCCATATCTTGTTTTATTTGAATTATTATTTTATTTATACAAAGAATAATTTTGCACTGTTGGCTTTTTGTTTTTGCAGAAATCAATCTACAAGGAGCCTCAGGAATCAAAGGTTGTTCCTAATCTTGTTATTTTTTGTGACTTCTGATCTGTCCTGGTATATATTTACTATTACATTGTCATACACACATTGTTGTTTTCGAAAATTCACCTTCCCATAAAGTATGAAAATCAATAATATTTTTAATTGATAATCATGTTGCTTTAATATAATGAAAGAAAACAAATACAAGTGACTTAAGAGGAACTACTCCTATATACAAATTTGTCCTTTCTGCTCCTTGGTTATCGAAATAGCTAGTCAAAGTTATTGGCCTCTCTCTCTGTATGAGTTAGTTTGACAACAATGTCGGGGATTATGAGGAGTCCCCTTCAAAGTTAGAACTGAGGCCAAGGTTTTAAATTTTGGACCGAAATTTCGGATTTCAGTGTGGACCAAAACCGAAACGTTCTGAAACCAAAATTGCCGAAATTTTCCTAATTTCGGAAATTTCGCCGAAATTCTTGATAAAATATTAATTTTTTTTATTCCTTTACAAAATTTCAGCCGAAATTTCAGAAATTTCGGTCCAAGAAAATGACATTTCGACTGCTTCTACCGAATTTCGGCTAAAATTTTGGTTTTGGTGGGAATGGTATTATCCCTGGAACCGAAATTTAAAACATTGACTTAGACTGACATATGCCCATCCAAAATTTTCACTCTTTCTAAAAATAACTACAATCTAACCCTCCAATATGGCTTGAAATTCACAATTAGGGTTAACCTAGTTGATCTCAATAAAGTTCAAGGGACTCAACAGTTTGATCCCAAGATCAACACAATTTATAAAATCTATGGATGATATTTATTCAATTCATTTGTCAAATATCAGATCAGATCTGTTCAGATTGATCTTGTTAATGATAACAATAAAAGCATAGCATCCACCGGAACATTAAAAAAATCAATATCAATGATTACAAAGAAGTTCACAACCCTCGACGATGGAGATTAATCAATCTGGTTATGAGATTCAATATCAAATTCTATCACTTTAATCACCTTGATACTCTTAGCAAAACCCTTGAATGCAATTAACCCTTTATCTTTGGAAATCACACATAACTATGATTTGGCCGACACTTTGAATTTATTGTCGTGTCGTTTCCGACACGACACGTGTGTCCCCATGCGTCGACACTCCTTTAGACACTTCTAAATGTACTGCTAGAAGTGTCGGACTTAATGTAGATGTGTCGACACGTTTTTGTTCTATGTCAAGTGTGGCATTCTGTTTTATTATCGAATATTGTGTTTACCTTTTTATTATTAACTCTTCTTTTATTATAAACTCTTCTTTTAGCTCTTCTTTAACTAATATTTTTTTATTATATCCTCTCCCCTAAACCTAAAACCATAAAGAAACTCTTCATGTTTGTTTTAGATTATAGTTGGTTAATCCTAAGACTTATTAGTTTGTTAAATGAATACCATATTCATATTATTGCAAATTATGATATAGTAATCGGTTATATACGTGTCTAGGTTTGTCACCATTTCTAGATTTTTAGTAGTTGCCATGTTAGACACCTCGTATCCGTGTCGAAACTCGACACACGAATCGGTATCCACAGATCATGATTATATATAATTTCTGTTTTAGCAGTGTCCCCATTTCTAAATTTTGGGATTGTGCCGTGTCTGACGCTCCGTGTCTGTCGACACTGAACGCTCGTTTCTGTGCCCACAAATCATAGCTCAAATTGGACCTAGAAAGAAGAGTAAACATTGATGTTACCTTTAGAAGATGAAGAAAGAGAGAAGATAAACCCTAGGGCATCACACCTCTGGATTGAAGGCCTCTCACAAACGAGCACAACACCGAGAAGATTTCTCTTCTCCATAAGCAAAGCTTATTTATGTGTTGTTATTTGTTTATCTCATGTTTGTTTTTGATTATAGCTGGTTAATCCTAAGACTTATTAGTTTGTTATATGAATACCATAAATATTGCAAATTATGATATAGTAATCGGTTATGTACATGTATAGGTTTGTCACCGTTTGTAAATTTTTAGTAGTTGCCATGTTAGACACCTCGTATCCGTGTCGAAACTCGACACATGAATCCGTGTCCATAGATCATGATTATATATAATTTCTGTTTTAGCTGTGTCCCCGTTTCTAAATTTTGGGATTGTGCCGTGTCCGACACTCAATGTTTGTGTCGACACTCAACACTCGTGTCCGTGCCCACAAATCATGGCTTAAATTGGACCTAGAAAGAAGAGTAAACATTGATGTTACCTTGAGAAGACGAAGAAAGAGAGAAGATATACCCTAGGGCATCACACCTCTGGATCGAAGGCCTGTCACAAATGAGCACAACACCGAGAAGATTTCTCCATAAGCAAAGCTTATTTATTTACAACATAACATCATGAAAAACAGATGACCCTGAGGGCTGAGGCCTACATCTATAGAGAAATGAAGAGGTTCAAAAGAACTCCAATATCCTTCAAAATATCCCCCTCTTTTGATAAACATACCCCTCACTTAAATCTCCATACAAAAACCATGTGAATGGTGTTGTGAACACTGATATGAATAGGGTTGTGAGAGTAGGGTAAGCCGTCTTTATTCTTATTCGCTTTAGTGGACTGTGTAAAACTTAATGAAAATACCTATCATACGCCTATGACTTAAAACCTTATAAAAGAATCAATTAAACACTGTTATAAATACCCTAAAACTAATGATGGGCCTCATCATCCTATCTAGCTCCTCCTTGATTATTGTGAAGGATCCATCATAATCTATTCGTACGATCTTGTGGTTTATTGAACTAAATTCTAGAATTAGCAGTTGGTGCAAGTTGCTATGTTACAGGAATTACAAGTTAGAGATTGAGCTTTATACCTTATCGTTTTTAATATTTTTAATTATTACATTTTGTCTTTTATCATCAATGAAAAAACAAGCCACCTTTATTTCAGGCTTTCAGCTCATCGTGCCTGCATTTCATATAAAAAAAATACTCTCTAATGATTTTAATTAAAGGCTGGAATACATCCTTTATTGTGATTGTGGCTAGACAGTAGTTTTTGACTCATATTTTATGATGAACCTTCGGCATATTTGGTCTTCTATTCTAGGATGAACCTTTTAGGATGCAGAACCTCATGGTTGAGGACTTGAGTTACAGGATAATTCTACTTATTCAGATTTCCTGAAAAGCAGTGATTTAACAAAATGTAATTACATGAGCTGACTCTCTTACTATTTAATGCAGGAAGTACCACCATTGGATGCATCTGAACTTCTGGCATATTTGGTAAAGCAATCTGTGCCCCTGTTTGATCAGCTTGGCCTAAGACGAGGTGAGAAAAAAGTCTTATGATAGACCAATTTTGTGATTATACTCCTGTTAGAGTGCAGTTTGGTATTGCAATGTATTCCATTGTGGGGGATGCTAGTCTATCATATCTTAAGATCATTATTTAGTTTGTTTCTAATTATCTGAGCTATTTCTAGTCTGTACGACAATATGAGAAAGGGGAGGGGGTGGTTATTAACTAAATTAAGTAGCTGAGAAGCAGTTAAGCACTGGCTATTGGTCTCTAAAACATGCAATATTGACATAGAATATTGTCATGCAATTCATCTATATCTTGTGAATTTTTATCCCCGAATAGTTCTTTGTGAGATAAAAAAATGCATTTGGAGAAGTTATTCCATTATGACACATATTTCTGTTTTTGACATTGAAATGGTATTTGTTGTGAAATTTGTTGCAAGCTTATGTGAGAAAGTGGAAGATGAGAATTTCCGTGGAGAGGCAAGGAGGAGAGAGAATCCACAATTCGTGTGGCCGGTATTGCTGGTATCCTTTAAAATGATGTACAACCCCAATCACCAGTATAAACGGAGGCCTTGTAATTTGGAGTTGAACCTCTAGCTCAATTGATCAAGGCTTTGTTCTTCAGCCTTGAGGTTGGAGGTTCAATCCCGACTCACATTCCCAAAAAATATCTAAGTTAAATCATTATAAAACTGCCATTAATGAAATGGTGACACACCATACGATGCTCGTGTATGCACCACAATGATGAGTTATTTCTAACTCTTCCTCTCAACTTGTATTGTATTGTGTCTTAGAACATGTTCAGCTTGTTACAAGGCTCATTAATGAAGTGATGACACACCATATGATACTTGTCTATGCACTGTATTGATGAGTTATTTCTAACTCTCCTTCTACCTACACAGAGCAGTCATAATCTCGCATAAATATTTTTAGTGTGATGCCATGGAGACACTGCACATGAGGATATCATCAAAATATGCAACTGCATCCCATAAATGGCCTTAGCACACTATTCCTGACTCATAAACCTGTTAGAGGCAGTAGAAAGCCCAAACAAAATCACTAGCCATTCATACAAACTCCTTTCATCTTGAAGGTTGTTTTCTACTTGTTCTCAGGTCTGATGCATATCTGGTGATACCCTCTTTCAAATCCAACTTTAAAAATATCTTAGCCCCTGAGAGCTGGTCTAACATATCATTTAGGTTAGGAATGGAGAAACAATATTTCACAATAATATTTAATGCCCTACTGTCAATGCACATTAGCCATGTGCCATCTTTCTTCGTCTTCAACAATGCAGGGATTACGTGAGGACTGAGGTATAATTCCCCTCTCTAGGAGGTCATTCACCTGTGATTAAGCTGCTTATGCTCCTTAGGGCACATCTTATAGTGGGCTCGATTAGATAAACACCCCCGACACTGAATCTAATTGATGCTGAATATCCCACATAAAGGGGTAAAGCTGTCAGTAAATCTTTTAGGAATACATCCAGGACCTCTAGTAAAGATCTCACTAAATGGCGGCGCTTCACCCTCGTCGGTTTTCTCTTTCACAAACGAACAAAAAGTACTCATGACTCTTCCATGGTGCTTGTAAACTTATTCATTGTGAGTAAACTAGTACTTGCCTCAACATTTTGTTTTGGCCCAATTTCCTTCGATGGCATGAGTACTATTCAGATTTTATCGAACTTGGAGTAGGTAGTCCCAATTTCCTCCGATGAGACGAGTACAATTCAGATTTTATTGAACTTGAAGAGTAGGTATTTCTTCTCACCTAATACACAGAATTCCTATCATACTGCCATGGACATCCCAAAAGTAGGTGATGAGTATCCATATTAACTACTTTCTCATCATAGCCTATTCTTATGTCTTTTCCAATGAAAAAAAAAACAAAACTGATTCGGCATAATGTTTCCTTCAAGCTCATTTGCCTAAAACATATTCAAGAGTCATCATTCACTGCCATTTTCTTTTGATTTTGAAATGCTTATTTCCAGTGGTAAACTTCCCCTCAAATGCAAGTTTAACCATAGTTTTGCCTTTCAAATGAATTGGGACAAGAAATAGCATAATGTTTTTAAAGAGAAGGTGAAGGGAATAGTTTGTGCTTTCTGACATCGGTTGCGAAGTTAAGAAGTTTGCTCGACTGCAAACCATAAGCTGATTAGCGTTATTTGGGCTATTTCTTTATTACTTTCATTGAGCACATATCGAACTGTAAGAAATTGAAGTTAAACTGTGAACCAAGTACTATGAGTTGCTCACGTGTCGAAGGCACATCCTCACACTCTGTGGATGAGAGAGAAATCTGCACATTTTGTACTTGGAGATACATCAATTTTTATTTCACTATTTTTATTCTTGTCTTTATGTATTTTATGTTTGTTTCTGAACCTGCAGTGGCCTGAAACAAGTGATCCCTCGGTTTTTCTAGTCTGGGAGTTTGCACTATTCTACTTGTTTGCATGGGGAAAATTTCTCTGCTACTCTGGGCTTTTGAGTGTACCCAAATATTTGATTGCAGAGAAACCATGTTGAGATACTGCATATTGTATTATGTTCTTTTGTTCAATCTTTCTTGAATTTGTTTGACTAGTTATATGTGATTTAGTAGAAGTACATTAGTAGGTCCACACATACCTTGGTTAAGATTTTAGTTATATTACGTCCATTAGAGAAACATGTATAGGAATTTTTATTTCTGGATCCTATATTCGTATATGTAATTATGCATTTGAGCCAGTATTCGATGCTTCTACTGACATATAAGATCTTGGGGTGCAGATATATGTGACAAGATAGTGGAGGTTTTGTGCAGCAAACGTAAAGACCAACTTATATGGCGTTCCCTATCAGGAAGGGAAACCTCCATGCGAGAAAACGAGAACATTAATGATGAACTTGATTTCAGGATAGCCAGTGTGCTCCAAAGTACAGGGCATTGCTACGAAGGTGGCCTTTGGTCTGACTCCGTAAAGCATGATTTTTCTGGTGAGAAACGCCATGTCGCAATAGTTACAACTGCCAGTCTTCCTTGGATGACTGGAACGGCTGTAAATCCACTGTTTCGAGCGGCATATTTGTCCAAGTCTGCAAAGCAGAAAGTAACACTGTTGGTTCCATGGCTTTGCAAATCCGACCAAGAACTAGTTTACCCTACCAATCTTACTTTCAGCTCGCCAGAGGAGCAAGAATCTTACATACGGGGTTGGCTGGAAGAAAGGGTTGGCTTCAAGGCAGATTTTAAAATAGCTTTTTATCCAGGAAAGGTAGCTCTCTGGTGCATTGTTTTCCCTTCTTACTTTGCATGAATTTGTTTTTTTTGTAACATTTTCATATTTTTTGGTTCTAGTTCTCCAAAGAACGGCGAAGCATAATACCTGCTGGAGACACTTCACAGTTTATTTCATCCAAGGAAGCAGACATTGCCATACTGGAAGAACCAGAACATCTAAACTGGTACCACCATGGGAAACGTTGGAGTGACAAATTTAATCACGTTGTTGGCGTTGTCCACACAAATTACTTGGAGTATATCAAGAGGGAGAGAAATGGGGCTCTCCAAGCATTCTTCGTGAAACACATTAATAATTGGGTTACCAGAGCATACTGCCACAAGGTACCATTGTCTTCATTGTTATACTTAACCAAGAGTTTCATATTGTCTATTTTGTAAGATATTTGGAGAACAATGGAAGTTCTTTGTGCTAATTCTATCTCCTTTCTTTCTTTAATGACCCAGAGGTTTTATCTCTTGAACGATAAATGATGATGGCCATTTTGCAGGTTCTGTGTCTTTCAGCAGCAACACAAGATCTCCCTAAGTCTGTCATTTGTAATGTTCATGGTGTGAATCCCAAGTTTCTAAAGGTTGGAGAGAAAGTGGCGGCTGAGAGGGAGCTTGGGCAGCAGGTCTTCTGTAAGGGAGCATACTTTTTAGGCAAGATGGTCTGGGCAAAAGGGTATAAGGAATTGATAGATTTGTTATCAAAGCACAAGAATGACCTTGATGGCTTCAAGCTTGATGTCTATGGAAACGGAGAAGACTCACTCGAAGTCCAATCTGCTGCCAAGAAACTGGAACTTAACCTTAACTTCCTCAAAGGGATAGACCATGCCGATGATTCACTTCACAGGTACTAAATAAATTAAATCTCACTTTATTCCATCGACTTTCTCTAATGCTCTTGTTCCCCCACACTCTCTCTAATTAGTCTGATTATTGTAAATTATGCAGCTACAAAGTTTTCATAAACCCTAGCGTCAGTGATGTACTCTGCACGGCAACAGCAGAGGCTCTCGCGATGGGAAAATTTGTGATCTGTGCAGACCACCCCTCAAATGAGTTCTTCAGGGCATTCCCTAACTGTTTGACTTACAAGACATCAGAGGACTTTGTTGCAAGAGTAAAAGAGGCAATGGCTAATGAACCTCGGCCTCTTACTCCCGAGCAGATATATAATCTCTCGTGGGAGGCTGCGACAGAGAGGTTTATGGAGTACTCCGAACTGGACAAAGTTCTGAATAACAGTGTGCACTCCTCAGAATCAGGCAAAGTTCATAGGAAGATGAAGAAATCAGTTACAATGCCAAATTTGACAGAAGTTTTAGACGGGGGATTGGCATTTGCCCACTACTGTCTTACGGGGAATGAGATTTTGAGACTTTCAACGGGAGCGATACCAGGCACACGGGATTACGACAAGCAGCACTGTAAGGACTTGCGCCTCTTGCCACTGTCGGTACAAAATCCGGTTTATGGCTGGTGAGGGAATTAACTCATTTCTGCTTCTGTTGTATGTGTATAGTATAGCAAAATTTAGGAGCCTGTAATCCTTTAGTTGTTTGAGTGTTTCACTTAGCATTTCATTATGGCTATTCTTTTTCCATTTATATTTTTCCCAAGCATGTTTGTACTTGTTAAATCCTAGCTAGTCTATGCTGTAAAAAAGGAAAGAAAGAACATGGGAGAATAAACATCACGACCAACAGAATTTTGCTACCCTTTTTTTTAATTTTCCTTTTTTTTTTCCATCCTTGAGGCCGATGTGTGATTCCTTTGTTTCATTTTTCTTTTTTCTGTTTTAGTCCCCATGCTCTGACCTTCTCAGTCCCTTCTCAGTCGAGTTTGTACCTTTTTCCTAGTAATTTAATCCTTTTACCATTCAGGAAAAAAATATAGGCCCGTTTTGTTTTGGATTTTGAGTCCAAAACTTATTATTGGACTCAAAATTTAGGCCCTGTTTGTTTTGAATTAGTCACAATCGGTTCTCAAAATCCAAAACAAATAGAGCCTTAGTTATTTGAGAGTTTCTCTTGGCATTTCTTTTCCATTTCTAATTTTCCCAACCATATTTATGCTTGTTAAATCTTAGCTTGTCTATGCTGTAAAACAAAACAGAGAATAAAAAAAGGCACGACCATCAGAATTTTCATGTACTTTTTCGTGTTCTATCACAGGGAAAATGCATACTACATGTCTTCCTTCCTAACAGACATGAACACAACTTTTAGTTGTTGTGAAGAAATTCTTGTGAGCTGTGGTTTATACCTAACAGAAAATGTTAATTTTCTTGCTTTCCATGACTTTGGTTTGCATGGCTGTGGTCTTAGTTGGTTTAATTCACTGGATTGAGATTGGGAGGGGTATCTCAATCCTATATTCTATAGGGAAATGACAGTCGAGAATAGAAAGGGACAAACAACTGAATTATAAAAAGAAATGTAACTAACGTGCAATTCTCCCTGAAAGAAAATGAGTTTTGAGGTCTCTGAATGCTAGGTGTCAATAGGCTGCAAACGAGCCGAGCCGAACTTTGGGGTGTTCGTGCTCGGCTTGCTTAGTTTGAGCGTAGGCTCATGTTTTGCTCGTGTTCGTGACGAGCTTTTTACTATGGGCTCGTGTTCGGCTCGCCAAAATTCAACAAAGCTCGGCTCGTTTAGTAAACGAACGAGCCCGATCCGAGCCAGGCTCGAGCTTGGTTGGGTTCGAGTTCAGCTCTTTTAATAAACGCATCAAATAAATACCATTATATATATATATATATATATATATATATGAGAGAACGGTTCCTACACATATGTGTAGAGAGTTCTTTACACACTAGCTTAAAATGCAGTGGGGGCCCACATTGTTTGGGTGATCCAAGCCATCCATTTTAAAGGCCCTCACATAGATAGGGTGTCTACAAAAAATCAGATCCATAGGATCATCCCAACCCTACGAGTTGTGGAGGTAAAATGGATGTCTTTAAACCTTCACAAATTAGTCCAATTTTTGCCTCCACAGTTCGAATGGTTAGGATGATCCTATGGATCTGATTTTTTGTGGATACCCTATCTATGTGAGGGCCTTAAAAATGAATGGTTTGGATCACCCAAATAATGTGGCCCCCACTGTATTTTAAGCTAGTGTGTAGATAACTTATCTACACATATGTGTAGGAACCGTTCTCTCTCTCTCTCTCTATATATATATATATATATATATATATATATATATATATATATAGAGAGAGAGAGAGAGAGAGAGAGAGAGAGAGAGAGAGAGAGAGAGGAAAGTGTTGGTGAGCTTAAGTGCCCAATCACATGGGGGCCTACTTTGTTAGGATGATCCAAAGCATTCATTTGAAAGGCCCTTATATAGATGGGGTGTGTATAAAAAATCAGCTCCATAGGATCATCCTAACCCATCCATTTGTGGAGGCCAAAATGGACAGACATTGTTTGTCCACAAATTTGCCCATTTTTGTCCTCCACAAATGGAGGGGTTAGGATGATCCTATGGAGCTGATTTTTGGTACACACCCTATCTATGATAGGGCCTTGCAAATGAATGGTTTGGATCACCACAGAAAATGTGGGACTCATGTGATTGGGGCCCTTAAGCGCACCATAAGTTTGGTGAGCTTAACACTTTCCTTATATATATATATATATATAGCAGAAGAGAAAAGGGAGAATTATTGTCCATTTAACACGTCAATGTGGATGATTTTTACCGTTTTTTGCCCTCCCCACATATCTGTACATACTATCTATGTGAGGGTAAAATCGTAATCTACATACAAAAAGTACCGACACGGGTACCTGTCTATGACAATTACGAAAAAAAACTACCAAGAAGAGGTAAAGACATGACAATGACGAAAGAATTACTTTATATTAATCATCCAGGACACTTGCAAAATATTGACGGATTCCGGGCACCTGAAGAGGAACAACAATTATGGAAACCTCTATCGATTGGGAAATGATTTTACGGGCAACATAATCTAAGCTTTAAAGCTCGGCTCGGCTTTATGAGCTGAGCCTAAAAAGTTCATGAGCTTGTCCAAGCCGAACTATACAAAGCTCGAGTTCGGCTCGTTTATTTGAAGAGCCTAATTTTTGGGCGTCAAGTTCGGCTCGTTTAGTAAACGAACAAGTCCGAGCCGAGCTTTTAATGAGCCGAACCCAAATATGTTCGTGATCTGGCTTGGTTCATTTGCAGCCCTAGGTGCCATGTGTTCTGTGAGATACCAGGTCCTAATTATTTTGAACCACTTTGACTCCTCTATCTGAGCCTGTTCAAGTAGAAGTACAGGAAAACTTAAGGTACTCTTTGGAATGTAGCATATTGTATCGAGCTAATTTGGCTTACGCCAAAACTGGCAAATTAGGAACCGACGTGAATGATTTGCAATCTGATGCCCAATATTGACTTCATATTTTCAGCTTTTGATGCATAATTATCACAACTTACTAAGTATTTACTTCTCAACTCCTATGTATATACAGATTTGAGAAGGGTTCGAATGATTTTCAAAATATAACTGTATAAGAGTACCAAAGCTAGTAAAGTAAAGAAGCTCGCCCGGTTTGGGTTCGTATAGAAGTTGTGAACCACAAACCCGAACCAGGTCCAGGCGAACCAATAAGATCAGATAGCATAGCTATTAAGGCCTACTTTGGTAGGGTGTGTTTTCTACTGAGCTTTGCATTGGCATTGGTGCAATCATTGTGGCCAAAACGATGCATATGGGTCCATCTTTCTTCTCCCAATGTCAGCAAACTCAGTGGACATTGCCGACTTATTGGATCAGTGTGTTGCTCTGATAAATTACCCTAGTTCTTTTCTAGCTTATTGTTTCTTCTTTATTCCTCCTCCTCGTGAATTATAGTGTGTAACTTTTGTGGATTGAGGTGTACAAAGATCAACTGAATAAAGACATCTTAGAGGATGTCTTTTCGTCATGCTTGACAAAAGGTTATGAGAAGGGTGGAACCAAGGAAATAGGGTGGGCAGGTGGCAATATTAGTGGAACCGGTCACCCTACATGTGGAAGTGTGTACATGGCATACCGTGGCTGTTTTCCTTATAAAAGCAATGAGATCCTTAATTTACATAAAAAAAGGTGGCGCAAGGCTACTCGAGTCGAGCGTGGTAGGGAATTGAACGAGATCATGACCAGAAGAATTGTCTGAAATACTCCTCCCTTACTTTAATGGCTTCGACGTCACTCAAACTTTTCAACTTGGTGGTTATGCTAAAGTTGCTCAGGAACTTTGTACTTTTTTCTTTAAATATTGCTAAAAGGAAACCCAGTAATCATATATTATCCCTTGTGGAAAAAGAAAAATAGAAAACCTCATTTTTATCCCCGGGTGTTTCCATGTTTAGAAAAATAGAAAACCTCATTTTTATCCCTGGGTGTTCCATGTTTACCCTTGTTGAGACATAGACGTAACACTGTACACCTCTCTCTCTCTCTCTCTCTCTCTCTCTCTCACACACACACACACACTCGTTGACGTTGTAGAAGCGTACGAAAAAGGTTGAAGATCACCATCTTCAACCCTTGAATCTGCAAGGGAAAAAAGATAAAAAAAAATGAAATTGTAATTCCATGAAAGATCTCCAATTTTCAATACACATTCATATTTATAGAAATCAAACTAGAATCCTATTCAAATTCTATCTTTAATCCAACTAGGATTAGGATAAACTCTATATCTAGGATTAGGACTACTAACTTGTCTTTAACTCTTAATGCTAATACAAATAAACTAATGAACAAAGGAAAAGGAAAAAGAAAAAGACAATCTATAGAAAATGACAAACATTGTCCTACATCATGTACACAAACGAAAGAAGAATCTCACTCACACCCGCTAGCTACTGTTATCAAATAATATATAAAATGATGCAAAGACTACAATCCCTTAGTGCAATATAACATAAACATATAGGTTTTCTTTTAGAATATGATCCTCATTTCTGTTTTGACACGAGTTTTATACATAAAATAAGGAAAAAATAACAACGAAAGGAAAAGAAAAGATGAAAGAAGAACACTTAGATGGTGTGTATTAGTTTTGAAAAAGAATGTTCTATGGATGATGCAAACACAATGTAATCATGGTCATCAATAAGAAAGATATGATTAACAACGCAATCGATAAGTAAAATTCATTAAATGATTGGTAACGAAACTGCCTGACTGAAAAAGTTGGAGTGCATCTTTGTTTTGCATCATCGTGCTTTCCGAGCATTGCCTCATTTTCCATTTGGTAGAATTATAATTTTATTAAATTTTCCATGTCACAAGCCATCTCAAGGTCTCTCACTCTTTAAAAATCTATCTTAGAATTTTCTTTTCTTTAAGTCAGGTGGGCAGCCTCAAACATTTTTTTCTTTTGATTTTAATAATAAGATTCACAGGAATCTTCTCCATGGATTAGATTAATGGAGTTTAGATAATACAGTGCAACTAAAAGTTTTGAATATATCTATTACAAAACAAGAGAACCAAGTAGTGTCATATTTTTTTACTATATTTAACTCAAGTCATCTCTGAGGTAACAAAAGAACATCTTATCTACATGTATATGCTAAAGTGAGAGTGAGGAGAGAATCCTAGTCTCACTCAAGGGTCCTATGATAAATGATGCAGGCAACTTTCTATTGGTGATCCTGAGAAGTCTCTTTTGGTTCTCTTTTAGGCAGTTCCTCTTTTTAAATTAGGGCATATTCTTTCTCGATCTAACACTGATTTGTACAAAAAATACTCCTGAGTGGAGCTACCCTCCATCACTGACTATGTGTTTTAGTTCCACGTTGATTGTAAGAAATGTGCTTTTGGATCCATATAATCCTAAAAGCACCTCTTAGCAGATAAAGGAGGAAAGAGAATAAACGACAAAGCATGAAAGTGATGGATCGAATGGTAGTCATGATAATGTATAACTATAAAATTTAGCAGAGTAGCTCCCACATAATCTTATGGCTGGTAAAGTAACATCTCAAAGAATAAGATAGGGAAATGATTTCAGCACTTCACTCTTTTTATAGGATGCGCGAAAGCACCTTATCGTTTAGTATTTAAAGGGCTTGTAAAAGTTTTTTGAGAACTGTAATATTACTCTGACAGGCGCCCTTTAAATACTACACAACAAGATGCGTTGTGCATCTTTTAATTAAGAACATAGTAGTGTTGATATCAATTCCCATACGATATCAAGTGCTAAGCAAAACATTGACGTCTTTTTATTATTATTATTATTGAAAAGTATCATTTTGAATTCATTTTTTGCAATATTAAATGATACTCCTTTTTTTTCTCTAAATTCCAAAATTTGAAACAACAAAAACAAACTTCATTTCATATGTATTTTTGATAAGAACTTGGGAGTCAGAGGATTCCACTTAAAGCTTCTTCCCATTAGATGAATGAGATTGCTTTACAACAACGTCGCTTTCCTTGAGTTATCTGGTGAGACCTGAGATGTGTTGAGGTGGGAGGCCAAGCAGTCGATGGATACTAGAACAAATGTTGGATTGTATAAGCTAGGTAACATTTAGTTACATGCTTAATGCTATCTTATTGCTTATAAATATATAATTTATAATATGTTCTTTTATGTTTACATATTACTTAGGACCTCAATAAACCCGTGTTTTTTTTTGCTCCTTGATTTGTTCTTTTTCCCATTCTTTTAGGTGTCTTTTCGGATTCATTTGCAAATATAAGTTCATAGCTTTGCATTATCCAAAGCCCTAAATCTAAGCTTTAAATATGATAAATTGATGATGCATTGGGAACTAACAGGAAGCACAAGGATGTTCCTATATGAGAGTGTTAGTGTTATACTCTACAGTACAACACAACACAAAACCAGTACTCATAATAACAAATACATCACCAGAGTGAAGTATAGAAGAAGTTTTGGAGAAGATATTTGAATTGGTTTTGGAGGCCAGGACCTAGAATAGTGGGATATATGTAGGTAATGGTCAGAGCTCGTGAAGTCTTAAGGTGGTATGCTTTTACAATGCTTTAAACAGCCACATATATTCATTTCATTTCCCCTCTTTGAGGATGCTTTTTAACCACTTGCAATCTGGTGTGAGGTTGAGTGCGAAACAACTGAAACCCACCTTCCTATTTTTGTTGAGAACTTGAGATTCATGCACCTAAGAATAAGCAGTCTATATAACCATTCCAAAAAAAAAGAAAAAAAAAAGAATAAGCAGCCCATATCCATTTCTTTAATTTGTCTTTTTTTTTGATGCAGCTTGGGAATTTTAAAAATACAAAAACAAGTTCAAATGAATAGCTTGGAAACTATGTGCATGCATGTATCAACCCTTGACAAAATCTGAGAACTTCTGTTATTCTAAGATGCAATACAATTAGCCCTAATGAGTGAATATATAGAACACTCAAAGGGTTAAACATAGCAAGAGATAAACATAACCAAGGCAAGAGATAATTCTAGAAATCCTATCTACTAAGTTTAGCCTAATTACTAATTTAAGCTAGCTACCTAATCTAGCTAGGTTACCCATGCAACCCACTTGCCTGATCTAGCACCATGGTAATCCAATGGTGTGAATTCAACACAATCTGACTGTGAGATCTCACATATTCTAACATGCCCCCTCAAACGTATGTGGATTGAAAATCAACATACGTTTGATTACAATCAAATTCCCCAATAAGAAAATAAAATTTTCTCCCCATAAGAAAATAGAATCTTTTGATTGAAGCACATTGCTGAAGTTTGACGATGAAGATGCCCTGTTGTTGTTGCCGAATGTATATTGCCGAAGAAGACGCCGCTTGTTGATTTGCCGTAAAGAGATGGATGAGAACAAATCATAGCCTCAATGGGCTAGATAAGACTCAAGCCTCGATGGGCAAGTAGTAATGAGTCACTATGGACCAATGCCGGAATGGGCAAAAAATGGGTCACTATGGACCAAAGCCAGAATGAGCGAGAAATGGGTCACTGTGGACCAATGCCGAAATGGGCAAGAAATGGGTCACAATGGACCAATGCTAGAATAGGCAACAAAGAAGAAAAAAAAAGCAAAGAGATGGGCGGCGATGATAGGCCGAGAAAAATAATTATTGGTGAACATCAAGATTATAAGAAACATCGGATAGTGTAAAAAAGAGTGGTGCAAATATTACTAGTGGGGGACAAAAAAACTTGTTTCATGTAGAATGATAAGATCTAAATATAAGAGGAAACACATGGAAATCATAATGTAGGGCTGCCTTTATCAAATCTTGGGGTGGGGCTAGATCTAAGAAAACACGGGTATAAATTCAATTAGGAATTATAAAGGAAGGGACAGAGGTTAGACTTATGGTTTGACAAGTGGAGCTATTAAGAGAGAGTGGAAGAAGGAGCGGGCCGGGTTTCTTTCTTTAGTAATATAATTCTTTACCATTCAAAAATATGTATATGTGTGTGTGAGTCCCCTTCATCCAATTAAATTACAATTTTTTTAAGCACGGGAGATGTTGTTTACACTTGTTTTTAGTATATACACCTATTATGTTTACACTTGTTATTAGTACGTACGCCTCTATATCTTTTATTGGTTACAGTTTCCAGTGACTTATGCAAGCAGATAAAGGAGGAATGATAGATGCAAGGGACCTCTTTATACAAGGGCCGGAGAAGGGCCCTTGAATAGATCTACGTCATTTTTAAAGTCGGTTGAGAAACTGAATTCGGTTGCACTTAATGATGTGGATTGATGCAAGGGCCCTTCTTTAGCCCTTGCGTCAAGGTGGCAAACGGGGCGTCAAGGTGGCAAACGGGCCGTGCCGGCCCGGCAAGGCACGACATGGATAGCTACAGTGATCTGTGCCGTGCCTGCACGGCACGAAGCCGTGGGCCGTGCCGAGCTTGGTTGGGCGGCCCGACGGGATGGCACGGCACGGCCCATGAGCCCGGATGCCCCCTTTAAAAAATGTATTTTTTTTAAAAACCCGAAAATACCCCCCAAAAGTACCCCCCAACAACTCATTTTGGGGGTTTTTTGGGAAGTTAAAAGCTTTTTACCAAATTACCCCCCAACAACTAGTGTTGGGGGGTATTTTGGATTTTTATTGTTTAAATCTTTTACCTTCCCTAAATACCCTCCCCAACAACTCTTTTTGTGGATATTTAAGTCATTTCATGTCTTTTACCAAATTAACCCCCCCAATAACTAATTTTGAGGGTATCTTGGATTTTTATTGTTTAAATCTTTTACCTTCCCTAAATACCCTCTCCAACAACTCTTTTTTGTGCATATTTAAGTCATTTCATGTCTTTTACCAAATTAACCCCCCCAACAACTAGTTTTGAGGGGTATTTTGGGAAGTCAAAAAATAACCCATCAAATCCTATAAGTACAACTTTTCACCCCCTTCATTTCTCACCAAAGCCCACTCTCTCTATTATCTAAACTCTCCAATTAACTTCTCTCTCTCCCTAATCAAGTCCTCTCTCTCCCTAATCAAGTTCTCCATCTCTCTCCCCCAATCAACTTCTTCCTCTCTCTCTCTTCAATCTACTTATCTCTCTAGTTAGTAGCACTAACTACTCATCAAGAGGGCGACAATTGACGATTAACACGAGGGCGGCGATTGGCGATCAACAAGAGGGCGAGATTTTGCTTAAATAGGTTGAGGTTGGTACCCATTTAAATATTTCAATGTAATTCTCCTTTTACTATTTTTTTAAACCTCTCTTAATGGCCGATTCAGAAGAAGTTTTCTACCCCAACATTGGCTATGACAACAACCAAGTCATGGGCAATGATGACTTAATGGAAGCTTGTTTTGGAGGTCAGTGGAGTGAAGACGAGGATGAATTTGAAGTCCAAAATGAACCCAACCTTAGTGCTAGTGGGAGCCAAGCTCCTTCTCGCTCTAAAGTTAAAAGGGGTAGAACTTCAACTGTTTGGTCTACCTTCACTCGTGAAGAGATAAGACATCCTGATGGGAAAGGAGAAGTTAGCGCAATTTGTAAACATTGTAAAATGGATCTTAGTTGTAATATTTCGAGTGGAATGAGCTACTTAAAAAGGCATGTCGACGCTTGTGGTAAAATGCATGGCCCGTTAGACTCTAAGCAAACTCAACTAAGTCGCACGTCTAGTTCAATAGGAACATTTTCCTACTCTCATGATAATAATAGAAGAGAACTAGCTGCATACGTTATACACTCCGAACAACCATTTGTTTTTGGAGAAGATAAACATTTTGAAAAATATGCTAAACAAGCTTTAAATCCTGCTTTTAAAAGGGTACCTAGAAATACTCTAAAATCAGACAGTTGTAAACTTTTTAATGAACGTAAACAACAACTGATTTCATATTTTGAAGGATTTAATGGGAAAATTGCACTTACTTCCGATATTTGGTGTACCAAAAAGGGTTATTCATATATTTGTGTAACTGGAAACTATATCAACTCTAATTGGCTTTTAGAAAAAAGAATTATTAGCTTTAGTCTTATTGATTACCCACATACTGAAAATATTATATCAATACATATCTTAAATACTGCTCGTGAATATAATATTGCAAATTTTTTTTTCTATAACTCTAAATAATGCTAGTAATAATACTTCCGCAGTAGAGTTATTAAAAACTGAATTGAAACCTATTTTAAGTGGAAAACTTTTTCATATTAGATGTGCATGCATATTTTAAATTTGGCCGTGCAAGATGGTTTAGCTCTTATTGACCCACAAATAGAAAATATTAAAAACTTATATTACATTCATCAATTCTTCAATGTCTAGAAGACAAGAATTTGCAAAATTATGTTACACTTACGGAAAAGAATTTTTTAAATTCAAATTAGATGTTAGACATAGGTGGAATTCAACTTATTTAAGGTTGAAACATTGCCTCTCATATAAAAATTTAATTCAATCATTTGGTAATGAAAATATCCCCTAACCTCTCTGTTACACTGTAGGTCTCCCACATTGGAACACTTGTGAGGGTTTCATGAGTTTTCTTGAAGTTTTTTATACTGCAACTAATGCTTTTTCTGCTTTTTACAAATCAACCTCAAACATAATTATGAGTAACTTATATAACATCACACTTACTTTAAAAAAAAATAGAACTGAAAGACATGAACAAATAATTGAAGTCATGGAGGCAAAATTTAAAAAATATTTTAATAAAATTCCACTTTTATATTCCTTCACTACAGTAATGGACCATAGGTTTAAGTTACAAGGTTTAGAAGTCTTGTTAGAAGAGTGCAATAACAACCTCGGTAATGATCATAAAGATTCAGGGAATAGTATAAATAAAATTAAATCATTATTAAGGTATATGTATCATATATATGAGGTGGAATATGGACAAAGAAGACTCAGTTATTCTACGAGCTCGAGGCCTAAAAATAATCTAATTTTTACTTTAATAAGCCTAAAAAGAGCAAAATCTAGTAGTGTTGGTGAAGCATCTTGCAATGAGTTATCATTGTATTTGAAAAATGAACATTATATCAATCCCAAAGACTGGGAAACTTTTGAAATTTTGCCTTGGTGGAAAGCAAATGAGAAAATATATCCAGTGCTATCCGTCGTGGCACGTGATATACTAACCCCCCCGGGTGTCTACAGTAGCATCGGAGTCTGCTTTTAGTGCAGGTAACATGGTTTTAGAAGACAAAAGAACCAAAATGTCATAAAAAACATTGGAGGTATGTGTGTGCTTGAAGGACTGGCTTGATGCAGATGCTAGGATACAAGGACTGGAAGGCTCAAGCTCATCATCTGAAGATTGCTGAAGACTTTTAATTTAGAAGTTATTATAATTTCAAAGTTGTATTTATTATTTTTTCTTTTCTTTCCTTTAAAGGGTTAGAGGCAAGGTTCTATGTCCTCATCAGCTCCTCTTTTCTTGTTATAATATTTGATATTAATAAAATTTAAAGGTGCCGCCCGGGTTACTGGATAAATATTCCGGGCATAATCGATCTTTGTTTCTAAATTACTATTGTAAAGTAATTGTAAATGAAATTGACAAAAGGAGAACCAAGAAAATTGTAAACAAAAATTGACAAAAGGGGACCAAGAAAATTGTTCACAAAATTTGAAAAAAAAGTTTTTTTTTTAAAACAGAACATTTCTCGAAACTCTGTGGGAATCCACGGAATTTCGAGCACAATTCTCGGAACCCACGGAGTTCCGAGAAATGTTCTGTTTCAAAAAAAATTTCTCGGAACTCCATGGGGATCCCACGGAATTTCGGGAAATGTTTTAGTTCAAAAAAAATAAAAAACACGGGCCGGCACGGCGTGCCGCGCCTAGGCTCGAGGATTCCGGCCCTGCCCATGAACCCTTCAATGCCATGCCGTGCCCGACCCGCGGGCATATCCGGGCCTCATTTGGTCGTGCCGTGCCGGCCCGGCACGGCCCGTTTGCCACCTTGCCCCTTTCGTAAAGAGGGCCCTTGGATCTATCATTCCTTAAAATAAAGAGAGTAAGTATATAATATTGGAACAAGGGTGCTGTAAATCACTCTCTTTATAACTTCACGTGCTTGATAGGGGCCGGATAAATATTACAACGTATATATTGTATAAATTAATAAAATAAGAAACCTCTTTGGTCAGGTAGCAAAAGGATGACATTATGCTTCGCTTAGTGTCAAGGTGGCAAACGGGCCAAGTCGGGCCGGCACGGCACGACCAAATGAGGCCCGGATAGGCCCGCGGGCCGGGCACGACATTGCACGGAAGGGTTCATGGGCCGTGCCGTGCCGGCCTGTGTTTTTTATTTATTTTTGAATTAAAACATTTCTCAGAACTCCGTGGGATCCCCACGGAGTTCCGAGAAATTGTTTTTGAAACAGAACATATCTCGGAACTCTGTGGGATCCCACGGAGTTCCGAGAATTTTTTTTTTGAAACAGAACATTTCTCGGAACTCTGTGTTCTGTTTTAAAAAACTTTTTTTTTTCAAATTTTGTGAACATTTTTCTTGGCCCCCATTTGTCAATTTTTATTTACAATTTTCTTCGTCCCTCTTTTGTCAATTTCATTTACAATTACTTTACAATAGTAATTTAGAAACAAAGATCGATTGTGCCCGGAATATTTATCCAGGAACCCGGGCGGCACTTTTAAATTTTATTAATATCAAATATTATAATAAGAAAAGAGGAGCTGAAGAGGACATAGAACCTTGCCTCTAATTCTTTAAAGGAAAGAAAAGAGAAAAAATAAATACAACTTTGAAATTACAATAACTTCTAAATTAAAAGTCTTCAGCAATCTTCAGATGATGAGCTTGAGCCTTCCAGTCTTTGTATCCTAGCATCTGCATTAAGCCAGTCATTCAAGCACACACATACCTCCAATGTTTTTTATGACATTTTGGTTCTTTTGTCTTCTAAAATCCTGTTACCTGCACTAAAAGCGAACTCCGATGCTACTGTAGACACCGCCGGGGGGGGGGGTTAGTAGATCACGTGCCATGACGGATAGCACTAGATATGTTTTCTCATTTGCTTTCTACTAAGGCAAAATTTTAAAAGTTTCTTATTCTTTGGGATTGATATAATGTTCATTTTTCAAATACAATGATAACTCATTGCAAGATGCTTCACCAATACTACTAGGTTTTGCTCTTTTTAGGTTTATTAAAGTAAAAATTGGATTATTTTTAGGCCCCGAGCTCGTAGAAAAACCGAGTCTTCTTTGTCCATGTTCCACCTCATATATATGATACATAGACCTTAATAATGATTTAATTTCATTTATGCTATTCCCTGAATCTTCAGGATCATTACCGAGGTTGTTATTGCACTCTTCTAACAAGACTTCTAAACCTTGTAACTTAAACTTAGGGTCCATTACTGTAGTGAAGGAATATAAAAATGGAATTTCATTAAAAATATTTTTTAAATTTTGCCTCCATGACTTCAATTATTTGTTCATGTCTTTCAATTCTATTTTTTTAAAAGTAAGCGTGATGTTATATAAGTTACTCATAATTATGTTTGAGGTTGGTTTGTAAACAGCAGAAAAAACATTAGTTGCAGTATAAAAACTTCAAAAAAACTCATGAAACCCTCAGAAGTGTTTCAATCTGGGAGACCTACAGTGTAACAGACAGCTGAGGTTGAGGTATATTTTCATTACCAAATGATTGAATTAAATTTTTATATGGGAGGCAATGTTTCAACATTAAATAAGTTGAATTCCACCTATGTCTAACATCTAATTTAAATTTAGAAAATTCTTTTCCATAGGTGTTGCATAATTTTGCAAATTCTTGTCTTCTAGACATTGAAGAATTGATAAATGTAATATAAGTTTTAATATTTTATATTTGTGGGTCAATAAGAGCTAAACCATCTTGCACAACCAAATTTAAAATATGGCATGCACATCTAATATGAAAAAGTTTTCCAATTAAAATAGGTTTAAATCCAGTTTTTAATAACTCTACTGCGGAAATATTATTACTAGCATTATCTAGAGTTATAGAATTTTTTTTTTGTAATATTATATTTATGAGCAGTATTTAAAATATGTGTTGATATAACATTTTCAGTATGTGGGTAATCGATAAGACTAAAGCTAATATTTTTTTTCTAAAAGCCAATTAGAGTTGTTATAGTGTGCGGTTACACAAATATATGAATAACCCTTCTTGGTACTCCAAATATCGGAAGTAAGTGCAATTTTCCCATTAAATCCTTCAAAATATGAAATCAGTTGTTGTTTACGTTCATTAAAAAAATTATAACTGTCTGATTTTAGAGTGTTTCTAGGTACCATTTTAAAAGCTGGATTTAAAGCTTGTTTAGCATATTTTTCAAAACGTTTATCTTCTCCAAAAACAAATAGTTGTTCGGAGTGTATAACGTATGCGGCTAGTTCTCTTCTATTATTATCATGAGAGTAGGAAAATGTTCCTATTGAACTAGACGTGCGACTTAGTTGAGTTTGCTTAGGGTCTAACGGGCCATGCTTTTTACCACAAGCGTCGGCATGCCTTTTTAAGTGGCCCGTTCCACTCGAAACATTACAACTAAAATCCCTTTTACAATGTTTACAAATTACCCTAACTTCTACTTTCCCATCGGGACGTCTTATCTCTTCACGAGTGAAGGTAGACCAAACAGTTGAAGTTCTACCCCTTTTAACTTTAGAGCGAGAAGGAGCTTGGCTCCCACTAGCACTAAGGTTGGGTTCATTTTGGACTTCAAATTCAACCTCGTCTTCACTCCACTAACCTCCAAAACAAGCTTCCATTAACTCATCATTGCCCATGACTTGGTTGCTGTCATGGCCAATGTTTGGGTAGAAAACTTCTTCCGAATCAGCCATTAAGAGAGGTTTAAAAAAAATTAATGAAATGAGAATTATAATTAAATATTTAAATGGGTACCAACCTCAACCTATTTGAGCAAAATCTCGCCCTCTTGTTGATCGCTAATCGCCGCCCTCTTGATGAGTAGTTAGTGCTACTAAGTAGAGAGAGAAAGGGAGAAGTTGATTGGAAGAGAGAGATGGTGGACTTGATTATGGAGAGAGAGAACTTGATTAGGGAGAGACAAGTTAATTGGAGAGTTTAGATAATAGAGAGAGAGAGAGAGAGAGAGAGAGAGAGAGAGAGAGAGAGAGAGAGTTGTTGCGGTGTATTTTCAAGATTTTATGAAAATATATATTTTGGACGAAAATACCCCACAAACTAGCCGTTTCAATTAACTTTTGGGGGGTATTTTCTGGTTTTCCTAAAAAAAATATACATTTTCTAAAGGGGAACCGGGCTCGGGGGCCAGCCCTGCCTTGCCGTGCCGTGTCGTGCCAGCCCGCCGGGCCACCCAACCAGGCCTGGCACGGCACGGTCACTGTAGTTATCCACGGCGTGCCGTGCCTTGCCACCTTGAGCTTAATCAGTGTTCTATTCGTGGTTAAAATAACACAAATTGTTTCGAGACACAGGGCTACACGTCTTCTTTAATTCGGTGATTAGTGCCTTAATTTTATTTTTGTTCAACCTAAAAATGGACGTAATACAAATTTTTTGCTCATTTTTAAGTGTAAAAATGAGCGTACAATTTGTTTTAACACCGAGTTTACGCCAAAAGAAACGAAGCCTATACTAAAATGCGTGTAAAATAAATTTAGGGCGCTGATATTTTCACCCCCTGCAGTGTGCGAACCCCCCCTTGTAATGTGATTTTTTGATATAAAAAAGGTCACTGTTCAGTTTATAATGGGGACGAATGCACCCTGCAGTGGGGGTGAAAATATCATTCCCCTAAATTTAACGCCAATTCTTTCACTCTATTTCTTTCGGCATAAAACATATGTAAAATATTAAACTTAACTGTCATTTTTTCACTTAAAAAGGATGTAAATTTTGTTTTATGCCCATTTTATGTTGAATAAAAAAGATAAAAAAATGGGTGTAAAATTTGTTTTAAGCCCATTGTACGTTTTAGGCTCCGTTTCTTTCGACGTAAAAATGGACGTAAAATTTGTTTTACGTCCATTTTTACGTCGAAAGAAACGGAGCCTAAAGAAATGGAGCCTAAGACGAAAACTTAGGCTCTGTTTCTATGGACGTAAAATGGGTGGAAAACAAATTTTGCACTCGGCGTACAATTTGTTTGAGGCCCATTTTAACTTTAAGTCGAAAGAAAAAGAGTCTTAAAAAAATGATTTAAGGATGCCCATGGAAGGAGAGCAAAGTGGGTCAAAGAGCCAGTATGGTGTGGCCCACACATGTAGGGAGTGACAGTTGTGAGGACTCTGCCCTCCTTGGCCTCTAGCTAGCACTCCTCAAACTTAAAAAGGTAAATAGAACTGGGTTCTTTTAATATTTTCGAAACCTCATATTTCCCCTTTTCGTTAACAATGCATATTTTCAAGAAGTCAATGGAAGAGCACAAAGTAAAGAGTGGATAGAAGCTAACAGAGCTACTTGAATGAATATAGTACGGTTAATAAATCATTCAAAGATCAGAAAAGAAAAGTGAAGGAAGCCCTTAGTGGACTGTCCACTCAGAAGTAGCAAAAAAACTTATGTACCACAGTAACCATATAAGGAGATTACGACTTTAAAATGCTCTCTAACTAGTGTTGGATAGAATGGGCCAGATCAATTAGAAGTGGCGTATTTTTTAATTAAACCTGTTTTTAGTGATTTCTCATGCTCTCCCTATGCTCTCTCCACTCCTTCCCTCTCAAGTCCCTTCCCCTCTCAGCTTGTGTCTCAGTATTGATTTATCGACTACTTGTAATCCATTGTTATAATAATTATTAGAATTAATCTCAAAGTTGTAATCTAGATTAAACCCATAAAAGGGGAACCCCGGACCTTTGTAATTGCCTGATTGAAACAAGTGCCCGAACTAGTGACTAGTGAGCTCTGGTTCTTCGGTTGCAAGCGATATTGCTTTGTGATTTGATTCAAAGAATTGATCGAACAATTGAACTACTTATGGACGACCAAATTATTCCATGAAATATCTCATCCCTAAACACTTCACAAACTCAAACATGGGTAATTTCGTCATCCCCATGTAATTCAAATTTCTAAGGGGTTTTGCAAAAGAAGTCTTCTACTTTGCTTTATTTGCAAAAGAGGAATGCTAGGTAAAGAGAGGCCCCATTGGCCGAGATACAGTAATGGCAGTTATGATTGTAATTTTCTGTGCCAATGGTTGTAGACACCCCATTTTGACCGGACCCAAGTTCATGTTGATTGTGCAAAACCCCGTCTAAAGAGTGAATGGGTGCCCCAAATTTAACCCTAGCATAGCTTAAGGTCCTCCGTAGGTCTCCATAAAATTTCGTCGAGATCTGAACGCGTTTGCTCAGTGAACGAGCCAGGAGAGTGAGCGCAATGCGGACCAGAAGGGGGGTGAAACATCTGAAAAGGGGGTTGTCCGCAAGAGAAGGAGGCGATTATATCATGTTTGTATAAAGGAAGAAGGGGGTTGAATTAGCCTATTCGGAGCCGAGCCAAGTTCGCGCGCTCAACAAAATTTGTGCGCCCATCAAATGGGGAGTGCCGATATCAGCAGCCATCATATAAATATATAAAGAAATGCAACGAAAAATCAAGGGGAACTGTTCATTCTCGTTCAAGGCAGAGAAAAGAGAGAGCGAGAGCAAAGAGAGATTTGGGTTTTCTTTTCTTCCTCCGGCGATCGTTCCTCCGATCGTTGGTCGGAGATCCAACCTCCGATCCGAAGCAGAAAGAGAGAGAGTCGGAGATAAAGAGAAGGAGAGAGAAGGAGAAATCGGAAAAGGGGTTTTTCGGATTTCTGTCTCTAATTGACTTTGCCAGAGCTCCGTTTCAGATCTGCTTGGAGATGAGTATCATATCAAAAGAGCGAGGTGGGAAGAGGGATCTTCATTCTCGTGAGAATCTGAGAGAGAGGGAAACCTGAGTTTTTCTTTTCTTTCTCCGATCAATTCGTATTTTCCGGCAAGATTTCGTCTGGATCTGACCGGAATCTGGTCAAATCTCCGTCAATTCCATCATAGATTATCTTCTTCTTCTCAACTTTCGGATTTCACCTTTGAAATCTTATTTCTGAAACCCTAATACCCAGATCCAAACCGTAGATCTATTATTCCGTCTCAGATCAAGGCCTTTTAGGGTTGAGCATTTCTATTCATCGAAAATCCTTAGATCCAAACTAAGAAACCTTAGATTTGTGTTAACCTCTGTCATCAACCAATTTTCGTTCGGTTGTTCTTCAAGCTATAGATTGGATCATCTCTAATGTGTTGATTGGGAGATTTGGTCTATTATTTTAGTAGAGTACTAGAATTTGATCTTCTCTATTCTCTTTTGTGATATTGAGATCCAGACCTATTAAATCTTCATTTGCATAAGCTTCGATTGGAATTTTGGTTGATATAAGAAGATACTGAGAAAAGAAAATTCCAGGGAGTGTGAGAAAGCTAGTTATCTTCTTCCTCGGTGAGATCATCTTGAATTTGGAGAAGTCATATTAAATTTGGTAAGGTTCTTATCATCATTTTGTATGATTTTTAGGATCCATTTGATCTCCTACTTTAAAAATTTCTCTTATAATTGTATAATAGCTGATTTGAGTGATATACCTTTGATTCTGGTCATCCGATGGATTTGATTTTTCTTCTCAATGTTTTTTTTTATATAGCTGTGTTTTGAAGAAAATAACATTGTCAAGTGTTCTCTCTTAATTACAATTTGAAATTTCTTCTAAATGCACCAGTAGGTAATGATCCATAGTGTTCCTTTTGGTTTGGATAGTCTGCTCTGTTTTCGATCATTAAATGAGCTTTGCCCATCTGCTGTGGTATAAGAGAATAGCAAACCTAGATGAAAAGCAAGATGATGCTTCTAAATTAAGGGTTTCTCTATTTAGTGAGGATCAGCTTGTGGGGGTAGTCCAGTTGTAGATGTGGATGCTTCTCGTAGTGCAAATGAAAACTGGAATTCAGGAGTTGTAGCTACTAAGGCGCATATTTCTCCACCATTAGATGGTATGATAGCAAAGAAGTCCAGGTAGAAGAGGGGAGGGGCTGATGGGAAGCTCTTAATATCAGATGACAGTGCAACAAATATTATTTTAGAGGAGGATGCTGAGACCGAAAAGGCACAAGTTGTGGAACCAGTGGCAGATCTCATTATCCTCAACTATGTCATCCACACCAAATCAATTTATGAATCCCAATCATTTAGAGGTGAATTTTGGTGATATGTCAAGTTTTTCCTGCCATGACGAGCAATTACATGTCTCTCCATGTAATCTAATCAACCAGCATCCATTTGCTGAGCAGTTCTCCATGTTGAATTCTTGGGAGGACCACCTCAAACAGAAAATCATTCGAAGCGTATCAACAAATTTAGCCAATGAGTATGATTTTTGCTCTTTTAGACATGCGATGGATCAAATGTTTGTTAATATGGCAACTGAGGAGGACAACCATAATATTGCAAGTGATACTCTAAGTTTCCCGGTTGACTTGAGCTACACAAAGCGCTTGGGTCCGCTCCTTGGAAAGGAGGTGATATTGGTCTACTGGATGTAACTATTTCAGGAGAAGATAAACGCAACAACTCAAGTCCAATCTGTGATATATGTGAATCCAATGGATTGTTTTTGGATGGAGACAGTCTAGAGCATCTCTTACATGCAGTGGTAGGCAATGTATGTGGTGGTTCATATGAGAATGTATTCACCAGATCTAACAAAATCAGATCACCGAGTAGCTCATCTGGGCAGTTTACCACCTCACGCCAAACAGAGATTAGATCTGGAGGCAGTGCCTTGGTAGAAAATGATTTGGGTGTGTGGAACAATGGGAAATCTGCACTTGTCTCCAGAAGTGAAGTGTTCACAAGTTCTCCAACTTGTTCTATTTCAAAGGGAGCAAGCGCAGTCATGGATGAAAAGGGGCAGAAAATCAGATATGCACAATCCAGAAAGGGCCCAAAGCCATATCAAGTTAGCAGAAGAAAGGATGGAGATGGAGCTGGAACTGGTGATACTCAAAGGCAGCGACCGAAGGATAGGCAGATGATCCAAGATCGGGTTAAGGAGCTACGAGAAATGGTCCCAAGCGGAGCAAAGTGTAGCATTGATACGCTCCTAGATCGAGCTGTAAAACATATGCTGTTCTTACAAAGTGTTATGAACCAAGCCTTGTAGTTTAGAGCGTGTATCTTAGGAAGTTTCCCCTAGCCTTAATAGAGAGGTTCCTTGTAGGGGGCATACATTGCCTCATTTATAGAACCCTTTCCAAGTTGTATCCTAACTTGTCCCCCTGCTAGTTGGAGACCAACTTGGTCTATTAGTTGCCTCGCCCCTAGTTATTCATTGCAAGGGCGATGAGGGCGCTAGCCCAAGCCCATTATTTTAGGGGACTTGCTCAGTCTTAGTAGAGCTTCCCCTCTTTTATTTAGAGACTTCTCTAGTCTTTTAGAAACCTTTAAGTGGTAATTTCTCTTCCTCATTTAGGAGACCATTGTGTTCTTATTAGAGAGTTCTGTGCTAGGAGACACACTTTGTCTCATTGAGGTAGTTCTCTTTTTGTAGACAAGCCTCATTTTAGACCTACCCTTAGGGAGGTCGCTTTAGTTTGGAAGGGAGTATACCCATAGGAGGCATGCCTTGCCTCATTTATAGAGCCCCTATTTGGAGACAAGCCTTGTCTCATTTAGAGGGTTTCCATTTTTAGAAGGCTTATCCAGCCTTATATTAGAGCAGCTCCTTTTAGAGAGTCTTTGACTCATTCCTCCTTTGAGTTATAGTATTAGAGAGCCTTTGGCTCATCTATCTTCGTTAGTGATTTTTATTAGAGAGTCGTTGACTCACTCGTTCTTTGGATGGCATTGTTAGAGAGTCGTTGATTCGCTCGTCCTTCAGGTAGTGTTATTAGAGAGTCTTTGACTCAGTTGTCTTTAGGTTTTATTAGAGAGTCTTTGACTCATTCATCTTTTGGTAGAATTAATAGTGAGTCTTTGGCTTATTTACCTTCTTTTAGTAGTGTTATTAAAGAGTCCCTGACTCATTTGCACCCTTCTTTAGTGTTATTAGTTAGGAGTTTCTCCTTTAGAGTTGTCATTATTCCACTTTGATTAGGGACTAACTCAGTCTTATTAGAGCTTTGCCCGTTTGAGATCTTAGATTCGTTTTCTCTGTTCTTGGGACACTTCTTTTCGTGTCTTGGTTAGTCTCTTTGAGACGCTTATTGTTTGTTCGGGGTTTCCCCTTTAGATTTAGGGCTTTGCCCTAACTTGTGGTTATGCTTGCGTGTTCTCTTTAAGAGTGAAAACATTTAAAGGTCCGAAACATTGGAAAATCTTTAAAATCCAAAAACATTAGAAATTGAAACTCAAAAATATTTGAAAACTTTAAAAGTATAAAAAAACATTTGAAAATTTGAAAAGCCTTAAAAAATCCTGTGTGTTGAGTTCGGTAGTAGTTTAGGAGAGTTCGTTTCGAACTACGTTGGCTTGATCCTCTTCCACGAGGTACGTAGTGCAGCTTGAGATCCATATCCCAAGTCCAGCCAAACTTTTGTAAATAGCTTTTTAAACATTCTTCGAATAACCATATTTAAAACCCTGTTTTCAAAAGATCTTCCTCTAGAGTTAGGAGTTTCTCCTAGATAGAGAGTTTTTCAGAGTTAGGAGTTTCTTTTGATAGGTTGTTTGATTGTTTGTTTGTTGTGTGCTTGTTTTAGAGTTAAAGGTTTGTCCTAGAGTTATAGGAGCGCCTCCGTCCGGTCAGTCGGCGATCCACATCGCCGAGTGATGACTGGAGTAGGATACATTAGTCCCCCCTTTGTTTTCCTTAGGAAATACAGCTTAGTTATACATAGGTTGTAGGAACCACCTGCATTAGCTTAGGGCTAATCTGCATTTAGTTAGGGCATATAGGGTGTTAAATGTATATTGACTAATGGGAGCGCCCTGTTGCCTGTCAGTATTCCTATTTACAAAAAGAGTCTTCTAGTTTGACAATTTGCAAATAGAATCATCACGTTTGAGTGAATTTTGCAAATCAGGCCATGCCATCAATTTGTGACCAAAATACCCATGGTAGATTTTTTTTACTCATTGAAAGAAACCAAAATGTCTTTGTATGTGAAAAGACAAAAAAGTATACCTAATAAAAAAGACCAAAATACACATGACAGTCAGTGATAATTTTTTAATCAAGGATGTGGGAATATCATTTCTTTATATGCTAGGTTTCTTAGGCATGGGTATAAAAAAAAGTGCCCCCCCCCCCCCCCCACCACATCAAAACATGACATGAAAAATTGTGGGCCCCACCATAAAGATGAGCTCGGTTGCAGATCGTGAGACCTACCTCATCAAAACATGAGACAAAATGATTGGTAGGCCCAACCCAATGAATGGGTTTGAATTGAGTTGCATCCTATCAAAACATATTCGTGAGCATCTCAGATTTGAAATTTTGAATTGAGTTGGTGAAACCCATCCTTAATTAAAAAGCTTATAAGTTTATTAATGATAACAAAGAAAGGTTGTTATTATAAGCAGTTGAGGATCATATCATTATTCTTCATGCTTTTATTGCTTTTCCATTTCATTGGTGCTCTTCAAATATTCTCAACTCATTTACTTTCCATCATATTTTAATTCATCTTCACTCACATACTTTCAATTACACTTCGGTTTATCTTCATTTATTTAATTTGAATCACACTTCGATTTATTTACTCACTGTCTTTGGTCATAGAATCAATGCTTTCTTAGTTGTTAATGCAATTGACAGATACTCTGCTAACTGTTGGCTTCATGCATATTGATGATTTATCGACTACTTAATATCCTTTGTTATAATAATTGCTGGAATTAATAACAAAATTATACTCCAGTCCAGATTAAACCCACAAAAGGGGTAACTTGGACATCCGTAATTGCCTGGTTGAAACAAGTGACCGAATCAGTGACTTATGACCTTTGGTTCTTCGGTTGCAACTGAGATTGGACGGTCGATTTGGTGCTTTGAGTCAAAGTATAATTCTGGCAAACACATCCACCATATTTATTTAATTAGACTTGATAAGCAAATATAGAATAAAAGAAGATTGTTTCTGTCTACAAATTATAATAACAAATCTATTTAATGATATGATCCTCAACTCTGCTTTTAGTGGGTTAGTGTTGATTGTCACATGTACATATTCTCCTCGTATTTACACTTCCACATGTTGATCTCTCACTGTTCCACAGTGTTTTGAGATTTCCCTCGAATCTGACATGGGCCCACATACAGTAATGCAAATATGTGGGCCATCTATGTCCATAAATGGTTTTACGTAAGCTCGGTGAAGAGATGGCGATTTCTCCAAAATTACGGTGGTGTCCTTGAATTTTGCCATGGAGGCAAGCTGATCAACGGATTCTACGATTTTCTCTGTGTGTTCGATGATTGTGATGAGTAAAGATGCGATGGTGGCCGCCGATAGCATCTCTGATACATCAGTATGGTTCGAGACAGTGGTTTTCATGGCGGTTTTCAGATCGGCAGTGGCGGTTTTTGCAACTGCCAAGTGATTAGCGGCGGAGATTGGTTTCGTCATCGTTTGAATTGCCAATGCTAATTCCGATAATGTTTTGCCGCATTCCGAGCTCATCTTGGTGCACCCTGCCTGAATTTGTTGCCGGAGTTCGGTTGGTGCCTAGAAGAGCAGTAATAACATAATGTGGTCAGATGGGTAAGTGAATGATTAACTAACACCAACTCTAACAGCTTAGGCTTTTTGAGTAATTGATTGTTTCACATGGTATCATAGCGCTGCGCTATGGGTTCTGGGGTTCAAAACTCAACTCTTTAATATTAAAAATTCCACGAGTAAGGACAGCTCACAAAAAGAGGGGCCACAGGTGTGAGGGGGAGTATTGAAGTATAAATGATTAAATGACACCAACTCTAACAACTTAGGCTTTTGGAGTAATTGGTTGTTTCACAGTAAGTGCCTACATAATATGAAGTGTTTTTTGTAAGTTGAATTACCTACATCTCATTTAGTCCTATTCTTTTTATTGGGCAGTTTGGTGATTTTGGCATCAAGGGGTGGAGATTATGTTAGTTTCCTTTTAATGAGGTATTAGGGTAAAAGGGACTTCTTAGTACCTGTTTTTCTGAGTTGATGCAAGTGTTAAGGCCTTCTATGTAGTAAGCGCATTGCCGTGTTAACGATCCAATCTTCAGATATTGTTTCCATGGATGGCGAAACCCGAAACGGCCATGACCCGGTTCCCATCTTGCAAAATTAGCCTGCAAAATTGAAAAAAAAAATTACATAAATAACCTGTGATAAAAATGAAGCTATTTGATTTTAATTCACAAACTAAACCTAACTACCAGTTAGGACATGTTTGGCAAACATAAAATAATATTCTATGGAATATTTGTGCGGCCACTTGTGACGGATTGATGAGAGGCTGGGTGTTACGGAGCATGAAAAGCCCATAAAAATAGGAAGAAAAGGACCCACAAGTTGGGTCCATGAATATTACATGGAATAATTTTTTTAATGGTTGTCTAACATGCCCTTTAGAGCGTTTCAAAAACAAAGACCAAACCCCCCCCTGTTGTAACACATGCACAAGAAGACAAGGAAGTGAGCTCCAATCCTACGAAATGCAAAAAACATAGGAAATTAAGGACCAAATCCTCAGTCAATACCCCTCTCTTTTGTATGTTACAAACGAAATCCTGTTTTGAAAGTGTTTTCCTTAATTTTTTACAACCCACAACCTTGGCATTTTAGTTATTCCACTTAATCAGGGTTAATTTTGTAAACTTCTAAAATTAGTGGCTACTTTGGCGGTCATTGTCGGCCACAAAAGTGGAATTTAATTATATTTTGTTATGAAAAGGCTTTGGAAAGTAAAGGGATCCAAGCTAGGGGAAATTCATATGTTAGCTTAATTGTAAGAAACACACCCTCGTAAGAAAGACAAACATATGTAATAGTATAGATGACTCACCAGAGTCTCTTCAGATGTCTTTGAATTTAACACAGCTTTATATCCTTGAAGAAATGATTTCTCCTTTGAAACAACCACATTCTCTCCAATTTCCATTTTCTGGAAGTACTCCTTTGGAAATCCTGCAAAATTTCTTAAGTATTAGACTCTTAATTAAGGCCTATAAAAAAGAAGAAGAAGAGAGATGGTTTTTTTATTTGTGCTTAGTATACCTTCTAAGAAAATTGCAAGTAATTCAATGTTGAGTGCAAGTAGGCGATGGAGATCTTCACCAGCCCAAACAGGGCAAACGAAAATGGAAATGAACACGCACACAGAGCTACCAATCATAATTGTCGATAGTCTCTGGTGAGCTAATGCCACGAGCTCATTGACCCGATACCCCGAAACCGCTACAAGGCTAAATGTTAATATAAATATCACCACTCCATAATCATATCTCGCCTTAATCCTTGGAAAGAAGCGCGCAAATGTTGCGCCTGCAGCTGCATGACCAACCAATTTAAGCTCAATTCAGTATAAAATATGTAAAGAAAAGGAGACCCAGATTGGGGATTTTTTTTTTTTTTGTTCTTTTTAATCACTATATTATACCGAATATGAAGACAAAAGCTCCAAGAATTATGGGTTCTCCTTTCTTTCCTGAGAGGCTTGCCAAGTGATGAGCCCCAACTGCTAGAGTACCAGCTAGTAATGTTGCAAATGCTCTATTCAATCCTTTACCGAGTGTTGCACCTGAAAAAAATAAATTCAAATTTTGTTAATTTTGATTGCCCATGTGGTAAAAAAAAAAAACAGAGATAATTGAAAAAGAGAGTTGGTGTCCCCACTCTCTTGTTTTGATATTTGAATATCTTTATTTTACTTCTTTCTCATTGGTCGTTACAATTCCGAAGAAGCTTCCAAAACCAGTCACAGAAGTTTAAAATTAAAGAGAGGACAAAAACAAGGGAGTTTGGAATTCATGATCAACTCCAAAAAGAAAATGTGAGTCTCTTTGGTGATTTCTAGTAACTCACCTACACTGAATTCGAATACCACAACAACTGTTAAAACAGCCCACATAGCCGCGACTCCGAAGTCATTGTATAATGGCCTAAAATAGTAGAATAGAGAAACCAAAGATAGAGCCAATCCAACTTTGAAAGAATGAATAATCCTTCTCGGATCATCTTCTCCGATCTTCTTCACATTATTCATCATCTTGACAGCTTTCTTCTTGACCCACCGCCATTGCCGACCGAAAAATCCGATTTTCTCGTCTTTTCCTTGCCCAATTTCCATAGCTAATTAGATGGAAAGAATATAAGGCCTACTTGCAAGAGCTGATATGATAATTAAGAGAAATGAGATGATGGGTATTGCTCTCTTCCTTATTGCTATATAGATAGGGGTTGAGAGGAAAAGGAGAGTGAAAAGAGAGACGAATACAAGGTTAGAGATGCCCATGGAGGTGAATTTATAGGGAGAAATTAAAGAAGGGATGAGGATTTTGGATTACTTTATTGACAAATATGTGGTGTCTTTTTGTGCGAATTGTTAGGACAAAGATTTTGTCAGGAGAGGGTGCAAGGTGGGATGACTTGGCTGGACCCCGGATCTATGCGATTTTATGTCTTGAAACGGAAAACCTCGCTAGCTAGAAAACACTATAGAAAAAGTGAGGAGGTGGAAATTTCCATTTGCTTTTTGAGACTTTAAGTAAGATAAAGCTACAGCGTTTGGATGAGGCACTATTGTAAAAAGTAGGGCTGCAACTCGAGCCGGGTTTTACCCGACCCGCATCGACCCGACCCGAAAATAGCCTGGGTTGGGTTCAGGTTTCATGGGTTTCGGGTCGAGCCGGGTTGAGCATTCAAAAGCCCGCATGAATCTCGGGTCGAGCCGGGTTTGAAGGGGCCCGACCCGACCCGACCCGACCCGACCCGAGTTACATAAGTTATAGTATGTACATTTTGTTCTATTGTTAGTTAAAAGTTAAAAGTGAAAACCCACGCACCCACTATTATTGCATGTGAGTGTAATTTCTACTTCTATGAGTTGAGTTGATTCAAGTGTTTGATTCAGCATTGTTGATTGTAATTACAACATTGTTTGATTACAGCATTGTTTGATTCAAGTGCAATGTGAGTGTAATTACATCATTGTTTGATTCAAGTGTAATGTGAGTGTAATTTCTGCTTCTATGAGTTGAGTTGCCTTGCCAAATAAGAATTTTCCTTAAAAAATTGCGTCAACGTGAAAAAACCCAACCTGACCCGACCTGAGATTTATCATGGGTAGGGCCGGGTTTGGGAATCGTGGGTTTTCCGAAAAAAAACCCGACCCGCCCCACCCGAGTTGCAGCCCTAGTAAAAAGGGTGGTGCCGGAACCTTCGTTAAATAACAGATTTTATATCAACTGAGAAATTATTTAATAGCAATGAGATTGGGATATAGTCATCTCCCCGTTCAGACTCGTTCTAGGTGGCACAAAATCCCTAAAACGCATAAATCGCTAAAAATGATTTCGTTTACAATTTTGCCCTTCTGCACCACCGAATTAAAAAATACCTCTCTCTCACACACACACACACACACGCACATTCCTTTTCATACCCCATTAGGACGCATGGGTCAACGTCGGTGACCCTTGTAGTTAGGGCTGCAACTCGGGTCGGGCGGGTCGGGTCGGGTTTTTTTTCGGAAAACCCACGATTCCCAAACCCGGCCCCACCCATGATAAATCTCGGGTCGGTTCGGGTCGGGTCGGGTTTTTTCACGTTGACGCAAATTTTTAAGGAAAATTCTTGTTTGGCAAGGCAACTCAACTCATAGAAGCAGAAATTACACTCACATTACACTTGAATCAAATAATGATGTAATTACACTCACATCACACTTAAATCAAACAATGATGTAATCAAACAATGTTGTAATTACAATCAAACAATGCTGAATCAAACACTTGAATCAACTCAACTCATAGAAGCAGAAATTACACTCACATACAGTAACAATGGGTGTGTGGGTTTTCACTTTTAACTTTGGGATAATTACATTTACACCCCCTCTAGTTTCTGACACATCCACTTCCATCCCTATAGTTTAAAACGTGACAAATACACCCCTGTAGTTTCAATTTGTTTAAGGTTTGCCCCCTCAGCTGAAGGTTCGTCCATAGATTGAAGGGTTAGGATCCGATGGAGCTGATTTTTTGGGCACACCATATCTATGTCAGGACCCATCAAATGAACGCTTTGGATCATCCAAATAATGTGGGCCCCTACCCGAATCCAAACACTACCAAAAAATCATCCAAATAATGTGGGCCCACATTGTTTGGATGATCCAAAGCGTTCATTTGATGGGTCCTGACATAGTTAGGGTGTGCCCAAAAAATCAGCTCCATCGGATCATCCTAACCCTTCAATCTATGTACAAACCTTCAGCTGAGGGGGCCTACCTTAAACAAATTGAAACTACAAGGGTGTATTTGTCACGTTTTAAACTATAGGGGTGGAAGTGGATGTGTCATAAACTAGAGGGGGTGTAAATGTAATTATCCCTTTAACTTTTAACTAACAATAGAAAAAAATGTACATACTATAACTTATGTAACTCGGGTCGGGTCGGGTCGGGCCCCTTCAAACCCGGCTCTACCCGAGATTCATGCGGGCTTTTGAATGCTGAACCCGGCTCGACCCAAAACCCATGAAACCTAAACCCGACCCAGGCTATTTTCGGGTCGGGTCGATGCGGGTTGGGTTTTACCCGGCTCGAGTTGCAGCCCTACTTGTAGTATTAGAAAATAAGATATCTTTCCCATATACCAAGCGCAAACTATAACATGTTTAGCCCGTGCATTCGAAATAATGAAAAGAAATTTTCGAATTTCTTGGACTTGGGACACTCTGAGCGGACCCATAACTTGCTTCTATGTACCTTCCTTCTAGATGTTGATTGTACTTTCGTATCTTAGATTTAGGACCCTCTGAGCTGACTCGCGCATTTTATCTATGTAACCAAGGCGATCACGGGGAAGAGCAATACACGACATAGAATATAAAAGAAGAAAATGAAGTACAAATCAAGGGGCCGGGGAAGATAATCAAAACACTCTAACATCGCTCTTCCCACTCCTTCACGAGCGAGCCTATCTGCTTCTCCATTCGCTGACCTCCTAACGTGATGGAAACGAACCATGTAACCCTCAATCCGATCTCGGATCTCATCAAAGATCTCTGAAAATCTCTAAGGGTGAGGTGATTGGCCTTCTAACCATCTTATAACGTTTAAGGAGTCCCCTTTCACTGCCGATGTCAATCTTATACCCTGAAGAATAGTCCTTACTTCTGCTTCATTCGAGTCCATAGTTCCTAATCCACTTTCTCCTCTTTCAATAAGAGTACTTCTATTCTCCTCTTGTGTTTTATATTTTAGTTCTTAAAATTCAACAAAGTGGTATCAAAGCAGAAGGTTTTGGGATCTCTCAATTGAGTAGAGAGCAGAAAAGCCAGGGCAAATTCAAGAAAACACCGGCAAGGGTTCGGTAAGTTCGCAACATGGCAGGTAACCAATTCTTCAATTTTTCAGCAAAGTGTTCCTTTATTTAAAGGTGAAAATTTTCAATTTTGGTCTATTAAGATAAAGACGTTATTTATGTCTTATGAATTGTGGGAATTGGTAGAGAATGGGTATGAAAATTTTGCAGAAGTGAAAAGATTGACTACAACACAAAAGAACGAATTGAAGAAGAGTGAAAAGAAAGATGCAAGGGCTCTTTTCCTCATCCAACAAGTCATAGATGAACTAATATTTCCAAGGATCATGGCTGCAACTACATCAAAAGAAGCATGGGATTTGCTTCAAGAGGAATATCAAGGTACTTCAAAGGTAATTTCTGTTAAGTTACAAACCCTTTGTCGTAATTTTGAGAATTTGATTATGAAAAAATCTGAATCAATTCAAGTGTTTTCCTCTAGAGTCAGTTCTATTGTAAACCAAATAAGAACTTATGGGGAAAAAATTAGATGATCAAAAATTTGTTGAAAAAGTGTTACGGAGTCTTCCAAATAAATTTGATCACGTAGTTGCTGCCATAGAAAAGTCTAAAGATTTATCTACATATTCTATGAATGAATTAATGGGTTCTTCACAAGCACATGACCAGAGATTGAATAGGACTACAGAAAATCCACTAGAACAAGTGTTTCAATCAAAAGTGGATTCGAAGAAAAGATCGATGATTCAAATAAAGGATTCCGAGGAGGAAGAGGCCGTGCACGTGGTGGATTCCGCGGCAGAGGAAGATGTAGATGCTAATTCAGTGGTTATCAAAGAAATCAAAGTGGATGTAACCATGAATCTACTTCTTTATTTTGTTCTATTTACAATAGATCAAATCATAATGATAAGGATTGTTGGTATAAGGATAGTGGAAATCAAAATAGAAATTCACCACAATATTTTTATTGCAAAAAGTATGGTCATATTGAAAAAAATTATCATCAAAAGGCTAGGGAACAAGCAAACTATCATGAATAAAAGCTATGAAAAAGTAGTGTGAAATAAAAAAAAGAACGGCCACTATTCTACTGTTCTTATCTCTTATTAAAAAATCTCTCTTATTCTACTTTTGTGTTATATATTTTGCTTCTTATATTCCTACAGAGTGGTATCAGAACTGTCAATATATTTTTGTCATGTCTAACTGCAAATGTTGAATTGAATGATGAAATATGGTATTTAGATAGTGGTTGTAGTAACCACATGACTGGGAATAAGGATTATTTTCTTGAAATAGATAAAACTGTCAAACCACGAGTAAGGATGAGTGATAACAATCATGTTAACGCCCATGGAATTGGTCCCATCGTGGTTTCTACATTGGTTGGCAAGAAACAAATCTAAGATGTTATGTATATTCCTGGGTTGGCTCAAAACTTGCTAAGTTTGGGTCAATTGATAAAAAAGGGGTACCGTGCTATTTTTGATGAAGGAGAATGTAAACTTTATGATAAGAAAAGTATGAAACTAGTTTTGTCTATTAAGATGATAGAAAATAAGATGTTTCCACTAGTGTTTTCAAAACCAGTATTCAATGCTTTTAGTGCATGTGATGATGACTCTATGTTATGGCATAAGAGATATGGACATTTGAATTTTGGTGGATTGTCTTTACTGCAAAAATTTAATATGACTGTTGGTTTTCCTTCTTTGAAATATGGTGAAAAAGTGTGTGAAGCTTGGGTTTTGGGAAAACATCACCGTGAGCAATTTCCAAGTGGTAAGTCTTGGAGAGCATATAAGCCTTTGATACATGCTTATGCAAACTTTATCTTTGAGTGGGAATAAATGTTTCATTCTATTTGTTGATGATTACTCGAGGATGACATGGGTATATTTTCTAAAACAAAAAGATGAGGCTTTCTCCATCTTCCAACAGTTCAAGGCACTTGTCGAAAACCAAAGTGGTCATTCTATTATTACTCTTCGTACTGATCGTGGTGGTGAATTTATTTCCAAAGAATTTTAGGATTTCTGCCATGAAAGTGGAATCAAATGACAGTTGACAATGAGCTATACCCCACAGTAGAATGTAGTCGCAGAACGAAAAATAGAACATTTGTTGAGGCGGCAAGGAGAATGCTAAAAGACAAAGGGTTGCCTAATGATTATTTGGCTGAAGCTGTAGCAACAACAGTATACCGATGCAATCGCGCTCCTACAAAAGCAGTAAGAGGAAAAACTCCTTATGAAGCGTGGAGTGGAAGAAAACCCAATGTGAGTCATTTTAAAGTTTTTGGTTCTATAGCCTATGCTTTTGTTCCATCTGAAAAAGACAAAAGTTAGATGATAAAAGTAGAAAGTGTATTTTTATTGGCTATAGTGTGGAGACAAAATGGTACCGACTTTATGATCCTATTTTTAAAAAATTGATCATAAGCCGTGATGTTATTTTTAATGAAAAATATGCTTGAAATTGAAAAACTGATGTGGAAGCCCCCTCATGTGTTTTAAATGAAAACACATCATGTGAGACACCTTCTCTTGAGATTTGTTTACCAAATCCTGATGAGTCACCAAGTTCAACTGGTGATTCTACTCCCATGAGAATGAGAAGTCTTGCTGATATTTATGATTCATGTGAGTTTGCCTGTTTTGCAATTGAGCCTTCTAGTTTTGTTGATGCAGTGAAAAAGAAAGAATGGTGTGATGCAATGAAGGAAGAGATTGGTGCAATTACTAAGAACAATACTTGGACATTGTTGGATTTTCCTCCAAACAAAGAAGCAATTGAACTTAAGTGGATCTACAAGTCAAAGTTCAATGCAGATGATTCTCTCCAAAGACACAAAGCTCGGTTAGTTGGAAAAAAGTTATGCCCAAAAGCCAGGTATTGATTGCTTTGAAATATTTGCACATGTTGCTAGAATGGATATTATTAGAACTGTGTTGGCTTTAGCAGCTCAAAAGAATTGGCAAGTTTTTCAGCTTGATGTGAAATCAGCCTTTTTTAATGGAGAACTTGAGGAAGAAGTGTATGTTGAACAACCTCAAGATTTTGAAATAAAAGGCATGGAGCATAAAGTGTACAAATTGAAGAAGGCACTCTATGGGCTTAAACAAGCGCCACTAGCATGATATAGTAAAATTGACAGATATTTTCTTGAAAGCTCGTTCAAAAGAGTGCTAGTGAACCAACTCTTTATGTTAAAATTCGTGGGAATGATATCCTAGTTGTTTGTTTATATGTGAATGATATGACATACACTGGGAGTTCTCTTGATATGGTTAAGGAATTTAAAGAGAGCATGTTGACAAATTTTGAAATGTCAGATTCGGGTCTATTGCATTATTTTCTTGGAATTGAAGTTATTCAAGGATCCAATGGGATTTTTATATGTCAGAAAAAGTATGCTTTAGATTTATTGAAAAAGTTTGGGATGACAAATTGTGCACCTGCAAAAACACATATGAATACTAATGAGAAACTTAGTTTGCAAGATGGGGTTGAAAAAGCAGATGAGAAGAATTTTAGAAGCATTGTTGGCGGTTTGATTTACCTAACTCATACAAGGCCAGATATTATGTTTGCCATTAGCATTATTTCCAGGTTTATGCACAGTCAAAGCAAGCATCATTTTGGGGCAGCAAAGAGAATTATGAGATACATCCAAGGCACAATCAATTTTGGTGTTGTGTACTCAAAAGTCACTAACAATAAATTGATTTATTTTTCTGATAGTGATTGGGCAGGTTTCATTGATGATCGGAAAAGCACAACGGGCTATTTTTTTAGTCTTGGATCAGGTGTCACAGCATGGGCATCCAAGAAGCAACTTACTACGGCTCTCTCAAGCATGGAAGCCGAGTATATTGCTGCTACAACTACAGCTTGTCAAGCAATTTGGCTACGAATAATTTTACGTGATTGGAAGGAAGAAAATGGTGGACCTACGTGGATGTTTTGTGACAACAAATCCACAATTGCCTTGACAAAGAATCCAATTCATTAAGGGAGGACGAAACACATTGAGATTCGTCATCATTACATTAGAGAAGTCACATCCAAAGAAGAAGTGGAATTAAAGCATTGCAACACTGAAGATCAAGTGGCGGATATTTTCATCAAAGCTTTGTCGGAAGACAAGTTCGAAAGATTTCGTCAGATGGTGGGAGTACAACAATTCACATAGTTTGAATTAAGGGGGCGTGTTGGAAAAGTAATTCAAACGGTGTTATCTTGTGGGCCCACTCAAGCCTACCCAAATTTAGTTATTTAGGATTCGTACGAAGAAGTAGTATTTGGATTGAGTTGGGTTTCTTTGTTTATTGTTTAAAGTTTTTTAGTCGGTAGTATTATCTTTTAGTTTCATTATTCTTAATTATCAATATAGAGTCAAGTTATATTGGAAGACCGTGGTGATTAAACGCACTGGATGGCCTATTTAAAGGGTTGTAGAAGATAATTTAGAGTTGAATAAAAGTTATGAGAAAAAAGAAAAAAAAAAAGAAACCGTGTGACTTTCTCCTCTCTCAATAACAGTACTTCTATTGTCCTCTTGTGTTTTATATTTTCTTTCCTAAAATTCAACAAGAAAGACAGCACATTATAGAAACCTCTATGGATGGAGGGTCAGGATAGTCTCAGGGCGTCAAGTTTGTTTGGGGCACAACCTACTTAACGCGTAGTAAATTTGGTTAATTTTTATTTTTTTTCGGTTGAAACAGCCCTTTGAACCTTTAGGGGGGATTATTGGGCCACCACAAAAGCACAGGCTACGTAGTCTTTTTATTAATATCATGAAACTAAAATAATAGATATAAATACTTCGGTTTCGCAGAAGGATGAAAACATGTTGACGCTTATAACTAGTCGGTAGTATTAGGGAACTCACTCCCTTTGTTTGATATTGGCAGTCCACTCTTTCTTTTGCACTTCTATTAATAGGTTAACACTTTTTTTCAACCTACAATGACCATGATACTAGCTAAGTTTCCCAACTTTCTGTAAGAATTTAACCTAACAAGATTTTTTTTTAGTGTGCATCAGAAAGCTTCACAACATCCAGTTTCTGGTCGCGCCCGCCACTTGGAATTTCATGTACATATATAGTTCATTTCATTTGTCATTGTAACTTTTGTAGTTTCTTTCAAGATGAATATGATTCGGCCAGGAATATAGTCGACTTAGAATGGTGACCTTCCCATGACTACACCTCCACTTATCCGGCCTTTTTCTCTCTCTTTTCCTTTGTTTATTTCTTTTGTTAGTGCCATCATCTACTGAGTAGTAGTTTTGAAGATTTTACATATATAGTTCTTACCTTTAGAAGGGCACCAGAAGGGAAATGTGTTTGTTTTGGACCGTGCACCCACTTCAATTTCTTACCATATTCTCCCAAATGCCAGTGGTACATGCTACTACTTGCATTAGTTGGGGGCTTTCCATGAGGGAAACAGCAAGGAAGAAACACCAAAGTTGTTCTGCCCTTTTGGCCATCCTTATCCTCTCTCTCTCTCTCTCTCTCTCTCTCTCTCAGCTTGCTTCCGACCGTACATGTCTACGGAAATCATTTAGTGGTTCAAAAACAACTTCAAATCCCTTTTGTTCCTTTGCTTTGTTGGTTTTCTTTATTTTGATTGATGGGAGATAACCCAATTACATTGCTTCAATCTCAAGAATATATGAATGGATTGCATACGTTTACAAACCAACCAAAGACAATTTTTCTTTTTCAGTTCTTTTCAGGAACAATATCCACAGCAGGGTCTCGAGAATCTCCACGTGAAATTCTCCATGGTTTAATTGTATCATTATCTCGGTAAAAATCTAAGGATTTTGTAAAATATAAGCATATTCAATTGTTAATGCTGATCTGTAAGGCAAAATCGATTAGAAAACTTACGTTTCCTTTATGTTTGATATTAGAACATGAGGTTTGATGATACGTATTCCTAACACATTCATGATTATTAAATAAGAGCAATTCGATCTTTGTATAAACTATAGATCAAAAGTTTAATATACAATGTTGATTATTAAATAAGAGCAATTCCTTCTTTTTTTTTAATGGGCAGAGCAATTCGTTCTCTGTATAATCTATAGATCAAAGAATTTAATGTAAAAAGTACAAACCACCTCTATAGTCCAAATCACTACACATCCTCCTCTATCTGACCCATCCAATCAATGAGTCACACCTATTGGATAGATCACATTGCTCAAACTATTTAAAGTTTTAAACTGTCTAATAAAACCCCTCCTTTATTTTTAAGTTCTTAGACTACAATCCTTTCTATATCTAAGATCATAACAAAAATAATTATCTAACTTATCAAAACAAATGTACTCCTTTTCAGGTGCATTTGAATTGCCTGAATTCGGAATTGGAATCAGCATCCTATTCCTATTCTGTACGTTTCAAATGTTTGTTTAAAAAAATAAACAGAATCAGGGGACAGTAATGACACCGGGGCGGCATTGAAGGGTGGGAAAATGCTGGAATCTTTTTCCCGCCCCAAGAGGTGGTATTCTCCCTGTTTGGATTTAAATTTTATTATATTTTTCTAGAAAAAATTTTTATTTGAAAATTATATGGAGACGAAGAGTATGACTGGGAGCACGACCGGGAGCCCAACAATGAAAATGTGCCATGTGTGCATAAAAAAAATTACTTTTCATTGATTCTCCTAAACCTAAGGGCATGCTCATATCACTTGTGATTTTGTCGCGACAATCCATTTGTTCGGTCCCGTGCTTAGTTGTACTCTCAGTCTACCTAGCATTACTCTTTTTTATTTTATTCTTTTCCACTATGCTTATAGGGAATCAGAATAGAAATTGGAATCTGATGCCAGTTCTGATTCCAAACTCCAATGAAAACATAGCCTTAACGTTATTTCTTCCACTTTCAACCTTAATTTATTGGTATCAAATAGATACTAATCATCCAAGTAATACACATGGCTGGCCCACCTGATAGATGATCAAGATATCCTGAATTAAACTTATGTTAACCAATTAAAATCCTCACTAAAATTTACATCAAATCAATTATTAATTTAAAAATTAACTTGGTTAAAATAAGCGCACTAAACGAGATTTAGGTTGAGAAACCACAATCAAGGGGTTTTTGTTCCGACTGAGTATGTATAAAAAATTAAAAAGTATAGTCTATACAAGAGGTGGATGAGCCACCTAGCCTCTGGGAGTTTTGTGCTATCTTTTCGTAGTTTATACACCCAATTTCACACGGTGCTAAATGTGGCGGACTTACATACCCACACATGGGAAGTATAGAGACTTCTTTACTGATTTTCCAAAGTGGCAACACCATTAGGTTCAATGTCACTTTTTTAATGGTGTATTCTGTTGATAAACCTAGGTTTGATCAGGACATCCATTAACTGAGTATTCCAAATATGGGTTGTATGCATCCGTGTTCGTTAAACTTTGTTTGGAACGTCTACTATCCAAAGGCAAATCTCCCTTTTTTTTCCTTTTCTAATTATTCTCTCATCTCCCTCTGAGTTAGGTGGTGCTTAAATGGGAGTGTAACAGCTGTGAAGTCTTGTCTCTGTCTCTGTCTTTACATTATCCACTGAGGGTAACTTTCTTTATTTGATGATCTAGAAAAGAAATCTATTCTAAGTTAATCTTGATTAGCAAGTAATCCAGGATGACGCATGCTGATCGGGCAAAATCTGAGAAAGCCATGGGGCAGAGATTGATTCCAATCAAATTTCAAGTCATCCATTCCAATGTTGTTGGTGACTTAATCATGGTGCGATGCAACACGATTATTGGATTGTAAAGTTTGATTAGAAGAGAAATCTATCTACTATCTATCATATTGCTAGTGTTTATCATTGAATGGGTTCAGATTAGATTAAGAAAATTGTTAATAGAATCAACAGTTTTTTATTGTCTTAAAAAAGTTGTGCAAGAGCACCACCTTACGACCACCAAAGTGTTCTTAGATTTAAGTGATTTTTTATTGTGTTAAGACTCTGATGCGTATCTTATCTCTTTTCTTCCTTTGAATCAATATTAGTAGCCAAATTAGTGCGCCGATTAGGTCATGTTTTGGCAATTATGAATTTTTTTCCAACGAATATTAGTTTATCACGTGCTGATAGAGGGTTATTGGATATTTTTTATTTATTCAAAAAGACTTCTTTTTTGTGAAATGGTATTTCCATTCAGAAGTCACTTTTGTAATAAAAGGGTAACTTGTTTAATTAAAACACACTTTTTATTCTCTACAAAAGAAGGCTTAGGGTCATGTCTCGAAATGAATCTTTTGCGAATAGTCTCTGTTTGGTTGCTTATTTTGGGGGGATTGTAGGAGCTTCAAATGCTTGAGATCTTCCAAAGATCTCCCCAAAGCATGTTCGGTTGCCATTAAGCCCTTTGACCACCAGAGATCTTCTAGACATCATTATTGCATTTTTGCTTATGTGGCGCCTACGTGGCGGAGATGTTTCCCCCACTAATCTTCTCCCCAAATTTCACCATTTTGGTGAAATTTGAGGAAATTTGATGAGAAGATCTCAAGTAGATTGTTGTCTTATTATCTTTCTCTCTTTCTCTCTCTTCCCTTTCTCTCTCTTCCCTCCTCTATTTTGGTAAAGACACCCTATATCTTCAGCTAATCTTCTCGCCCAACCAAACAACATTCCCATATCCACCACTAATCCACCGGTTGACTGATCTTCTTTTGATCTCCCCTTTGACTTCTTCTTCTCCTAATCTCCCACCCATCTCCCAACCATCTACAAACAACCAAACAGAAATGCGAGCACGCTAGTTGCTATTGAATTCGGGGTGCAACCCTTGATCATAGTATAGGCATTGTATTTTCAGGATTTTATTTCTTGGTAGCCACCTGCATAAGTGCGAAATTCAAAGTCTTTAAGAACAAGCCTTAATTGGCTAACCTTGCTTATCTCTCATTTGTATACCTCATTCTATTTTCTCTTGGTGTTTCTTACTTGATTATTTGCATCTCCACGGTGAGAGAGTAAAAGTAGGGCTGCAACTTGAGCCTGGTAAAACCCGACCTGCATCAACCCGACCCGAAAATAGCTTGGATCGGGTTGAGGTTTCTCGGGTTTCGGGTCGGGTCGGGTTTCGGTTTCCAAAACCCGGATGAATCTCGGGTCGAGCTGGGTTTGAAGGGGCCCGACCCGACCGAGTTGCTTAAGTTAGCGGGTTTTTTTTTTCCTTAAAACTTCAAGCGTTAAAAAATAGACATAAAGTAATAAACGATTAAACGAAAGGTCGAGAGCCACGCACACGCCTCTTTCCCTCTTCTCTTCATTCCCCCTTTAGCCCTAGGGTTTCAAGAGGAGAGAAAATAGAAAAAGACCATTACAGAAAAAAGACCATAATAAAAAAGTTTAGTGACAAGTATTTTTCCTCTCAAGAAGACGTCCTGTGAGCTTACTTTCCTTACATGGCCTACTAAAGACATCCAGTGTGTTTAATTTCATTCCATGGCCTGTAATTTCGTTCTTTTTTTTGTTTTTTATGGTCATCTTCTTTGTGTCATTAAAGAATCAGATTCATTATTTATCTGTTATCTTTGCCCAATTGCTTATAACATTTATCTCATACGAGTATAATCATTTTCATTTGGTAATGCATCAATTTATTCTCATTGGACTAGTTATTAGTTAATGCACTAAAGAGTTTGCCATGCTTGAGTTTTCTGCTTCTATGAGTTGAATTGCCTTGCCAAACAAGAGTTTTCCTTAATAAATTGCGTCAATGTGAAAAACCCGGCCCGGCCGGAGATTTATCATGGGTAGGGCCGGGTTCGGGAATCGTGGGTTTTCCGAAAAAAAACCCGACTCGAGATATTTCTTGAGTAGGGCTAGGTTCTTCAAAACCCGACCCGCCCGACCCGAGTTGTAGACCTAAGTAAAAGTGGCTAAAACAGGGGAAAGAAATTATAATTTATGCGGATTTTTTTTTCGAGCTTTTGTCAACCTCTCCTCAGTTAAGTCCCACCTTATCACTAGTATAAAGAAAGTTAGCTGAGGGGTTACCTCTAACGAGGGAAGCGAAGGGGCTGACTACCAGTGGAACCACCTTCGATACCCTTCTCACGTAAAGGTAGGTCCCAAGGGTCTAGCACTATACATGAGAAGGGGGTTCGTCTGTGTTGAAGTGCCATCTTCGTACTGATAGTCAGCCCCTCCTTGAGGTAACCACCACTGGTAGCCCTTCGGTTCCTTAGACATACAAAGATGGGGTAGAAGGAAACCCTTTCCTGCCTTCCATCACAATTGGGTAAGCTAATATTCCATGGAAAAAATCCATGGTTGCCAAACATGGCTTTATGTTCTTGATATTGTATATGCATATCACTTATTAAGGCCTTTAAAGGTTACTTGATTAAGCCTAATGTTGTTAGAATGTCAGTCTAACACCATACCTATTAAGAGTTTGAGAACAAACATCAAAGTGACATAGAAGAGTGCAATGAATCTAGAAATGGACTTTGTTGCAAGACTGGATAATACAGAAACGCATTTAAGATGGGCCCATGACACTTACATATGATTGAAGCAGTTTGAGAAGCACAGGGCCACAAGCAAGGAACCTTTGTAGCAAACAAATGTGCGGATGGGTTAAGGAACAAGTTGATGGGAATGCGGTTTGAAAGGGATGTATAGTTTGAAGCTATTCAATTCCAACAAACGAAAATCTTCTCGTGGGGATGATTTGGTAGAGAGAGGCATAGTGAGTTGTCCATGGACTAACTAATTTGGTATTTCCTCCCCAATCTCCACTTTACATGTGACATGTGTATGCTGATTAGGACTACTTATTTGGTGGGATTCTTGTGGCCTATTGGCCAATTTTCGAATTCTCCTACCTGAACCTTTGGATTTCCCTATTCATCCAACTTCGTGACTTGCAAACAAACGGGAGAACGACAAAGTAGAAAGTCATTTTCACAATCAATGCTAAAATACTATTTTTGGGTCCCACAGGAGGACATGCATATGAAATCATGACCGTCGATCTGGAGAGGAAAATGAGGAGCAAAATGAGGAGCAAGAAGAGAGTTAGAACTGAAAAGTGGCTGAAAACAGTGAAAATTAAAGAAAAACTATGCTCAATATAGAGTTTTTGTTTTTGTTTTTCAACCGCTTAGCACCATATGCTCATGCATGCCCCCTCAAATCTCTCCCTCTCCCGCGCTCTGCCCACACTCTTAATACGATAATATTCCATGAAGAAAAAAGGGAAATGATAACTGTGCCAAGTGTTTCGATAAATATGCGCTCCACTTGTTTGTCGTGTGGTATTTAAAGGGTTTAAAGAGCATTTTGAGAACCTAATATCCTCTGAAATCCTTTTAAATACTAAACGACAAACAAGTGGAACGTGTGTTTATCGAAACACCTTGGCGCATATATCATTTCCCAAAAAAAATATCATGTCTGCCAACATGACCCAAAAGATTACAAAAATCAACGGTTTAAGTTTTCTTATCAAAATCTTAAACAAGGGTCTTTGGATCAAGGGCGTAAGATCATCCGGGACTGATTGTTTGCAGTTTGGATCAATGAATTTGATTACATACATGAGGCAGAAGGGCCCCATGTGTCTTTTATGACATAACATAAAGACAAAAAGTATCCATGTCCCTTGTACATGAAAACCTGACGTGGTTTAGATAAGCCTCACAGGCAATGTGGGCCATGTCATGAGGTCACCAAACCTCACAATGCCCAGGTGGGAGCCCATGACCCGTAAGCAAAAAACGAAGAAAGGTAGGGCTGTCCCTACCATTTCAGAAGCATTTGCGTTCTACAAATGGGTTATTCGAGTGCATGCGCAGGGGATCGTCCTTGGATCATTTCTAATACGGAAAGTAATAATTACAGCGTAGATTTACGGTGGAAAATGTCAACAGTTTTGGAAAGGAGAATTATAACTAGGGGTGGCAATGGTTCGGTTTCGGTTCGGTTCGACCCCCAAACCGAACTGAAATTTGAATCAGTTTGGTTTTACCGAACAGACACCGAATTTTTGGTTCGGTTCTGCCAATTTTGCCACCCCTTACTCATAATAATTGGAAATAATCGGTTTGGTTTAACCAAGCAGAAACCAAAATTTTGGTTCGGTTTCGGCTGGGTTCCTGTTCGGCTTGGCCAATTTTGCCACCCCTAATTATAACACTCTCCTGCTTCAGAAAGTAATCACATTTTCAGCTTCATTTCACACGTTCTTAACTTGCTCTTAATTCCAGTTACGATAGCTAAAAAAACCACCAGTATTCAGAGAAGCGTTTAACAAAGAGAGGACTACCATTATTAAAGAAAGGGAGTACGGATAGTAAGAGAGCGCCACAAACCATAGGCCTTGTTTCTACCGCTGTATAACAACCATGGTTTAAAATTTCGACCGAAATCCGAAATTTCGGATTCCGGTGGGGACCGAAATCGAAAATTTTTGAAATTCAATTTTTTGCCATTTGGATTTCGGATTTCAGTCCGAAATTTCGGTAATTTCGGTTTAATGACATTATTTATTAAAAAAATAAAGTGTTACAAAATTTCAGAATTTCTGTCCGAAATTTCGGTTTTTGGTGGGGTCCGAAACTGTTACCGAAACTGAAATTTTAAACCTTGATAACAACTACCCAAAAAGCTAGGGTGTAGGGAAATGTTACCCTCACTTCATTGTTTTGAAATGCCAGTCCTCGATCCATTAAAGTTTGATTATTAGCTGTTAGCTTTTTGATAATTGTAACAACTGTAACAATATTATAAGGGAAGTGATTTCAGCGCTCCAAGGTTTTGATAAACATGCTCTCCACTTGTTTTTCGTGTAGTATTTATAGGACGTCGGAGGATATTACGGTTCTCAAAAAGCTCTTAAAACCCTTTAAATACTACACAACAAACAAGTGAGCACATGTTTATCAAAACATTGGAGGGCTGAAATCATTTCCCTATTATAAGGATCTAAAATAAGGATTGGAGTTGCATTATCACATAAGGAAGTGTGGATATGTGAAAAGTTGCCGACGGGGACAGCAAAATACGAGAATTACCAACGGGGAACACACTTTTGAAACATTGTTTGTGAGGGACAAAACGGGTTTATCAAGTCTCTAAAAGGTGGTTATCAACCCTCTAAATGGGGTTATCAAACTCTCAAAAGGGGGTTATCAACCCTCTTTAACAATTTTTCAAAAGTGTGCCCCTCTTTGGCATTTCTCATATTTTGATGTCCCTCATTGGCAATTTTCCCCCAACAGAATACCATTTGTAGCACTTCTCATATTATAGCTTTTAGGGATTTGACAGCGTCCATCGCATAAGGGCATTTCGAGGAGCGTCTGCTGCACGAAAGAGCAGCCACCTCATGTGAATTAAATGAAAAAGACAAAATCTGAGCATATGTTGTGGCTCTCATGTGCAACAGACGTTCCGTGAAATGCCTTCTGCGATGGACGATGGCAAATCCCTAATTTTTTTTATGTAAGAGTGCAATTAATATTTTGGGCCAGTCGTATGGTATGAGAATTTTTTTTCTCAATCCATGAAACAGATTGTTTTGGGAAATGATATTTACGCCTCTTTTATCACCGGGGACACCCATTTGCCAGTATACTTTTCAATCAAAGCCACTGGATTTTTCTGACATAAAGTACATTAACCTCCTTTTTGCCATTGATACACTGACGCTGGGTGTCCCTGGTGATCAAAAGGGGCGTAAATATCATTTCCCATTGTTTTTTGTGTAATCTACAGTGTCTTCTATATGACGCTATTGGTTGTAACATAATCCCTTGTTTTGTGGTTGGAAAGGCTTGACATTGAAAATGGCATGAAAAGGCCTATTTGGACTGCAAGAATATTCCGAAAAAGTTTGGAATGAAAAATATTTGTAAAATTTTCTACGCTTTTACCCATGAAGAAAACTAACTTGAACCTACCCTATTCATTTATTATTTAGAGAAAGTTCAATTTATAATGATGTCCCTGTAAATTAATCATAATTATATTATTTCCCACTAAAAGGGGAGTGATAAATCGACTCCCCAAAATGATAAATCGACTCCCCATGTGACCATGTGACGGGGAGTGATAAATCGACTCCCCATGTGTCTCTCTCTCTCGATTTATCCATTTGGGGAGTCGATTTATCACTGCCCAAAAAAAAATCATTAGAATTTTTTTTCTTCTTGCAATCAGGAGGCGGACTAATTTATTTAAAAGGCTCGCTTTAGCCATTGTGTAGCTGCTATGCCCAAATCCTATCCAATAACATTGGGATCGTTTGGATCCAACGAACTATATTACTCCATTGACACCTTACTTAAAAGTGAGCTAACAAGATGGTTTTATGTTAAAAGCTTTCCCATGATATCAATTGTCGACAATTTTTCGTAAGTTTCTGAACCATTATACTCAAGTTACCTTATCATATCGAACTAGTCATTCAATTAGCTTTAAGAAAATTTCGGATATTTTGAATATTATAAAGCCATTTCGCTACTTTTATATTAATCCAATGAACCATAGATCACAGGCTTGGTCACCAATCCCAAACTCTCCATGTCCAAGATCACTGGCTTGATTGGGATTAGTATCAAGAAGATTCTGTTTATGATTATGATTAATCAATAGGACCTGAGCTGGCATGTGTACATACTCCACAACAGAATGGGGTATAATGAATGAGAGAGACTCCCTAATGTCATTAGATGGTTGGATGGATCACCCCACCACCATCCCCCCTCAACCATCATGTAGGTGTAATGAATGAGATAGACTCCCTCAATGTCATTAGATGGTTGGATGGATCACCCCACCACCTTCCCCCCTCAACCATCATGTAAGGCCGATACATCATCCGCAAAGGCTCCCTGACTTCCGCCTCATTAGAATCTTTTAAACCAATGTCTCCTGCATTACCTTTGAGATGACCACCAACCACAGACGGACCGGGGCTACCAATGCTAGATCAGTCGAAGTTAATCTTTAGCCACACTGGTTCAAGGGAGCCAATCTAGAGGTCTATTGCCCCTGCTCTTTAGTGATTTCACAAATCTCTTTACAGAACTGTCTTATGTCCGAACATCTTATGTCCGAATTAGAGTAAAGGCTAAAGCATTGAATGCGCTTCATCCAAGAGACTTTGCAGGAAACAATCTTCGTATAAATGGAAAATGGGATTTTAGATACACTCTTATATAGACGGGCATTTCTTTCCTTCGCATCACCCAAATGGTCACTAATGCCACAACCCTCCAGAGTATTCTTCCTTTCTTGGATCACTTCACAAAACATGAAAAAACAAGTGTGATCCGTCTTACGTCAGTGAGCTAAGAAACAATAATGAAATTTTGGAAAAGTTTTTCTTTTCCAAACTTTTTAAGGAAATTCTAGCAATCCAAATATGGCTCGAGTAAGACAATGGCGGTTCAAGCTAGAACCATCTGAAGGAATGCTAGTCACTGCAGGCAGAAACCAAGCTCACTCCCAACATGTCCAGAATAAAAAAAAACTAGCCTGGGCCCACTACGAATTAAAAACTAAGCCAGTCAAATGTATAGAGCATTGGTGGAAAAAGTAGCCTGGGCCCACTCCCATGTTTCCACTGTCCATACCTTTTGGTGTTACGCTTGTCTCTCACTGTTTGCTGTAAAATACCTCTCTTGCAAACCTGCAATCCGAAAGCAAATGGTCTACGGATTCTCTTGCTTCCAAGCATAATGCACAATGGTCAATGATCGATAAACTATGGTTTCACAGGTAGTCCACCCTCAGGATCCTATCCTAGACAGCAGCCCAACCAAAAGTGCAAACTCCGGGTAGTGCTGAGATGGTCCAGACTTTGGTAATAAGCGAGATCAGGGTTTTTGAAGAGATGCGGATGCAGGACTTGACAGTGAACTCTCCTGATGAAGTGAATGTCCGTATTCTTTTATCTGCATCACTGCTCCTGATATTAGTATCCAGAATGTCTACAAAATGGGCAACTCTATCTAACTCTCAGTCGAAGAAACTAAATCTAGAGTCCATTTTCCAAACTAGGCAGCCATCTTCCCTCCCAAAGCAATATTGGACCCATGCTTTTTAATATTGATCACTCTGAAGAACACGTGTAAGATATTTCTTAATGCAGATTCCATGCACCATATACCGTGCCAGAACCTTACTTTGTCTCCTTTATTGACACGATATCTAAAGTCTTCCTGGAACATGTTCATTTGCTTCATAATCTCTGTCCATATCGTCAAGTTGCTAATTCTATAATTGTCCTGAGAGTACCAGTTACCTGGGAGGACCCCATATTTCCCTTCAGTCCAAAGCATCTGTCTTCCCTCAAATCTGCACATCCCTTCACCAATTTTGTTCTTTTATCATTTTATCCGAGAACAACAAACAACATTAACATAGGATAAGCAAGGTTATCCAAGGAAAAAATATACACAAACTTGCTATCCCCCATGTAGAACAGCAAACTTCATCGTCACCAAAACACAACAGAGATAAAAATAAAAACTCCGCTATATTTCTTCTGCAGCACAATCCAGGATGAGCATATACCAAACCTGGCCAAATATAGGCCGGGGCATACTAGACTATTGAAATGCACACCAATTAAAATACAGATTATTTCTAAGCCACATTTCAATTTATATATAGATCAAAAGAATTTCCTCAGTTTACTGGTGATGGATTGTTGTGGAAGTTGGATCAGAAAGATCTGTTCCAAGCACCCTACGTAAAACCACATTTGCATTTAATTTGGGCTAATAAAATCCATGTTAAGTACAGAAGACACCCAAAAACATGCAAACCATTGGATAAAGATACAGCGTATGAGATCTGGAATCAGTTTATGATGCACATTTATACCCACCTTCATTCTCATGCCCACTCCTTTTTACATTTGTTGAACTAGTAAAACAAGTTTCCCAGCTACACAAAGCATTTCCCCTAAGAAATACAACCGTTCTAACTATAACCTCTATACCCCCAAAATCAATATAAAAGAAAACCTATGTCAAACAAGTTTCCTAACATCCTGCAGAAAACGACTAAATTTTTGCGGGATGATTGACACATCCAAATATCTGCCTATAACGGTATGGAAAAGCCCATGAAAAGATTTTTCAGATCAATTTTTTTGTCTCCACAATTTAGATGGAAAAGATATAGTTGGTTTATTTAGAGGGATATCATTATAAATTGAAGATCCCTCAAAAGAAAACTTGAATTGCTGTGGTTTAATTTTTTTTAAATGGTAAAAATCTGAATTAAAAGAAGGGGAAGGCCCCAAGACCGAGGAGGACAAATGGGTACAAGCAGATAAGATGAAGAAGCAAAGAGAGATTAAGAAACAACAATGAAAAACAACGAAAGTTGGGAAAAGAAAAACTTTTTTTTTCCGAACTTTTTCAAAAAATTCTATCAACCCAAACAGGGCCCAAGTGAATGTCAGTTGTCCCTATGAAAAAGAAAGTGTCGAACTAGAACCATCTGAAACTGGAATGCTAGTCACAGCAGGCCCAAAACAAGCCCACTCCCAACCAGAATTTAAAAAAAAAACCTAGCATGAACCCACTACGAATTATCAGCCAAGCCAGTCAACGTTATAGAGGATTGGTGAAAAAGTGTTGTCCCATGTTGCCACTGTCCGTACCTTTTAGTGTTCTGCTCCTTTTCACTGTTAGCTGTAACATGTGCACGGGTGACAACATTATATCCATCCTCGTCACATCTGTTTGCCTGTAGACAAATGAATAACATCAATAAACTACTAGCATAAAAATGGAATAGAGATAGAAATGGTGGAATCTGCCACTAGAAGATTAGTAGGCTTTCAGAAGAAGAAAAAATGCTTCAATAACTTGAAATAACGGTAGTGTTACTGTTAGTTTCTAAGGAATATTAAAGATCGTAGTAAAGAATTACAGATGCTTATGGAGATATTGTGCCCTTGCTGATATCAAACAGCACTTCCAGAACCACACAAGTCAGAGGTAACCATATTATTTAAAAGAGATTTCCAGTCATCTGAATATACTAAATTGATTTAGGGCTCGTCATGAGCGCCCTAATAACTTGCAGCAAAATCCCCAGCCTGGAGGCTACTGTTCTGGTGGCAGTATACAACAGTTAGGAGTCATGTATTTTGATTGGCTTCATAATGCGATTGATAAGGTCCAACAAAAATAACTATGGGTTGCCCGTCTGAACCTTTTTCTGTTTTTCAGTATTCATGGGAAATCTGGAGCAATAGGATAAGCAACTAAGAAACTACAGCATAAAAGAGTCATGATGGGCAATAACAATCACTAAAGTGAACAGAGTATAAGCTTACATTAGATGGTGTTACGTCCAGGGGCGGAGCTAAAAGTAGCATAATGGGGGAAGCTGCCCCTGTTCAGTTGGGCCAAACTCCTCAATAGGCCCACTTATGTATAAATCCTGGCTCCGTCAATGGTTAAATCTACTGCAAACTGTGCCCAGACCATATCATTGAGAGCTTCCGTAACCCCCCTCAAGATGGTCAATACCAATCCTCTAATTATGCCGGCTATCTCCAGAAAGAAAACACGTTCTTCACAGAGCATTTGGAGAAAACTTAGAAATTAAAAATAAGAAGCCACAGTGCTGGAGCTTATGAAATGAACTGACACGTAAAAATAGCATTTTACCTCTACGAGCATTTGCCTTGGTGCATTCAGATCCTTTTTTTTTTTTTTTTTGCAATAACATCCATACAGCACAAAACCCACTAGGTGTTATTCAAAGGAGTCAGAACACACCCCGGTGTTATTCGGAGCTGCTTCAAACTGCAGTAAGTTTGGTCTGCCCACCTTGGGTTCCCTAAATCACAGACAGGCTGTTTTGCAAGCTTTGATATAGGCTGCAGAACTTGAACAGCTGGCACTGATAACACCCAACCAGCAAGCCTTCCATGACCCCTCTCTCCACATTCAGGGTTGCATTATTTTTAAACAACCAAAAACCATGGCTGTGGCGTACAAGGTCATTTCTGCACACCTCACTCTGCCTTCCGGCAACTTTTGTAACCCATATCATCGCTTACAGACTTTGAGCAGCAGACTACTCCACCGCCCTTCCCCATATATCTCCCTCTCCCTACCTCTTGGACAGAGATAACAATCAACCACCACGCCCCCCTCCCCACCCGGGTCTATAGCCAGTTTATCAGCTTGCTCATTTGCTGATCTTCTTTGATGTTGGAGTTGAGGCCCAATTTCCTTAAGGGCCCGTTTGGATGCCGAGAAGATTTTGATTTGGAATTCTCACATTTGCAGCCCTTTTTTGCGCTGACATTTCGATCCTAATCAAATCCTTGAATTTCCAATTCAGCAACTGACAGTGAAAAAAATCAGATTTCCAAATAAATTGTGCAAATAAGTAATTGGAAATCCACAGATCTGTAGTTTCCTTCACCCTCTTGGCTCCTCAGCCTCTCCCCTGCAGCAGGAATTACCCGCTTCCCTCTCTGTCTCCCTAAACATGAGCTGGCAGATCTATTCATTTTGTACTGAAAACTCAATTCCAAATCCAAATACAAAATCTGAGGTATCCAAACGGGCCCCTAACAGTGTCACTGATTTCTGCGACGATGCTAGCTATCTTCCAAGGTCTAATAATTTTGTTGCTTGCCTGGGCTAATATACAATTGCTGAATCTTCTGCTCTGATTAAGGGGTAAAGCCTCGCGTTTGCATGCCATCTTAGGCCCCATACGAAAACTTTTGCTTCTTTCTCATTGGAATCACATTCTCCCGTTGAACTTGGGAAAGACATCACTGATGTGCCACTTGAGCACGAATAATGCCTACAAATCCAGTCAAATACGAGGAACCTTTTGAGCTTCCATCAAAGTCAAATTTCAATCCTCCTGTGTGTGTGTTGGGGGGGGGGGGGGGGGGGGGGGAGGTTGTTCATCCATCCACAAGATAGACCATTCTTGCTGGCATTCAAGTCAAACCACATGTAAAAGCAGTTTTGGTATTTCTTGGGTTTTTTCCTGAAAACGTTTATTGATCTTCTCCAAAGTTCGTCTTTAGTACCTTGGAAGAAAAAAGGTAAAACCCTTTGGAATGTGTATTCGTTACCCACCATCTGGGAGCTACGGAAAGAAAGGAACGCTAGAGTGTTCAAAGGGGTTACAAGAAATCCGGAATTTCAATTCATCAAAGTAGTAGCCCTTACGAAACTTCAAAAAAAAGTAGTAGCCCTTACGATCTCTTGCGTGAAGACTCTTCCAACTTTCAAGTATTTTTCTGCTTATGACCTTTGGGAAGGATGGCAAGTGGTATATTGCTCGGCAGAGTCCAAGCATAAAGTTAACCAAAAGTGGGCATCTCCTGCGCCAAGCTTTGTTAAATCTAATTTCGATGGCTCTAGCTTGGAGAATCCGAAACTGGCAGGAATTGGCGGTGTTTAAGGAATAATCTTGGGGAGGTTTTGCGGGCCTTTGCCGGACCCATTAATATAGTTGATGCTTTGGAGGCCAAGGTGAGAGCAGTACACCAACGTTTGAAGATATCAGCAAGAGACTGGGTGGAAAATGTGCTAGTTGAAGTAGACTATTTGAATATTATTACGTGGCTTAAAAGGTCTCAAAAGCCCCCTTTGTGGTTTGACCATCTCTTTGATGAAATGTTTGATTGGTTGGCACCTTTCTCATGGACTTTCAGCATGTTCACCGCTACGCGATCATATAGCTAGAGAAGGAGTCTCTAAAGATGCACTGGCTTTATTTGACTCTTTTCCTCCTTGACTCAACCCTTTAGCTCTTGTACTATGTATTCTTTGGTTTGTTTTTTGATAAATTATGTTTTCTTTGTTTTGCTTCTATCTCCTCCGTATCTTGACCATCTTGGTTGTCTTTGTTTCTATGGGATCCCGAAACCACCAGCCACCCCGACCAAATTCATGATGAGCCCGCCAACTTCCTGGCGAGATGCCTACTGTTAAAAACCACCGACAGGTCAAGATCCAAATTCGAATTGGTTCCTGGTCCTGGTCAGAGACCACTGTGTTCGCGCCGGAGGTCAAATAAAGAGGCGAAGTAGTGGTATATTGCTCGCCATAGTCCAAGCATAAAGTTAACCAAAAGTGGGCATCTCCTGCGCCAGGCTTTGTTAAATCTAATTGCGATGGCTCTAGCTTGGAGAATCCGAAACCGACAGGAATTGGCGGTGTTTAAGGAATAATCTTGGGGAGGTTTTGTGGGCCTTTGCCGGACCCATTAATATAGTCAACGCTTCGGAGGCCAAGGTGAGAGCAGTACACCAAGGTTTGAAGATATCAGCAAGAGACTGGGTGGAAAATGTGCTAGTTGAAGTAGACTATTTGAATATTATTACGTGGCTTAAAAGGTCTCAAAAGCCCCCTTTGCGGTTTGACCATCTCTTTGATGAAATGTTTGATTGGTTGGCACCTTTCTCATGGACTTTCAGCATGTTCACCGCTACGCGATCATATAGCTAGAGAAGGAGTCTCTAAAGATGCACTGGCTTTATTTGACTCTTTTCCTCCTTGACTCAACCCTTTAGCTCTTGTACTATGTATTCTTTGGTTTGTTTTTTGATAAATTATGTTTTCTTTGTTTTGCTTCTATCTCCTCCGTATCTTGACCATCTTGGTTGTCTTTGTTTTTTTTTTAATAAATTTGGCTATCATTTAAAAAAAAAGGGATAATTACATTTACACCCCCTCTAGTTTTTGACACATCCACTTCAACCCCTATAGTTTAAAAAGTGACAAAGACATCCCCTCTAGTTTCGTTTTGTTTAAGGTTTCCCCCTCAGCTGAAGGTTCATCCATAGATTGAAGGGTTAGGATGATCTGATGGAGCTGATTTTTTGGGCACACCCTATCTATGTCAGGACCATCAAATGAACGCTTTGGATCATCCAAATAATGTGGGCCCATACCCGAATCCAAACACTACCAAACGCTTTGGATTCAGGTATGGGCCCACATTATTTGGATGATCCAAAGCGTTCATTTGATGGGTCCTGACATAGATAGGGTGTGACCCAAAAAATCAGCTCCATCGGATCATCCTAACCCTTCAATCTATGGATGAACCTTCAGCTGAGGGGGCAAACCTTAAACAAAACGAAACTAGAGGGGATGTCTTTGTCACTTTTTAAACTATAGGGGTTGAAGTGGATGTGTCAGAAACTAGAGGGGGTGTAAATGTAATTATCCCAAAAAAAAAACATCTAAAAGCATATCATCCAAACTGCCACTGAGATGTTTGGGTTTGAATTCAACACCCAGTGGCTACCACTATCCTGCTTCATGATGATACAATTGCTATTTTTTACAGGCTTTAGCGAAGGATATTCTACTCCCCAAACTATGTGGGCCAAGGGATACATCAAACATCAGCCCATGAGGATCTTAATAGATTCAGGGAGTACAAATAATTTTCTCGATGTTTGGGTTGCCAAGAAACTCTCTTATCATAATTTTAAGGTCAAGGTAGCGGCAAGGTTTTAAATTTCGATGTCGGTTTCGGCCAGCACCGAAATCAAAATATTTTGGTTTCTGTGGAAATTTCGGACAGAATCTTGTAAAAATCGGCTTATAATTTTTGTTGATTTGGTGGAATTCGCTAAAATTTCGATTTAAAACATGTAATTTTAAGTGGAAATCGTGTAAATTTCGGTGGAAGTTGTGCAAATAGGTGTGAAGCCAAACTTTCGGTTGAGGTTTTGGAATTTAGCCGAAATAAATATCCGTCAAAGTGAATTTGGTTTCGGTCCTAACCGAAACCGAAATTATTCGGCCGAAATTTAGGATTTTGGCTGAAATTTAAAACTATGGGTAGCGGATGGTCGAGCCTTAACTAGTACGGGAAAATGCTGTCATATTAAATTTTCGTACAAGATCAAGAGTTAGTCACGGATTTATTTTTTTGGTGCTAGACGACTGTGATCTAGTCTTGGGAGCTCAGTGGATGCGTACTCTGGAAGATATTTAATTAAAATTCTTCCAAACTTCTTATGCAATTTTCATTAAATGGGAAAAGAGTGACTATTAAGGGTAAAGGTAGAAGAGATGTGACTACGATCAACAATCATCGTATGGAAAAGCTAGTGCATAAGGAGCATGATGCCTTCCTAGTGCAGTAGAAATTTTCACAGTTTATTACAAAACAACCTCGAGGACAAGGTTGAAATTAAGGGCATGAGAATGTTACAACCAGTTTTCCTTATTTAGATTATTTTTCATATGATGTGATTAAGGATATGTACGATGTAGCAGTAACTAGTGTCAGAACTACGGATGGCACGTCTTAGTTTCTAATTACAATAGGATTGTACCAAGGATCAGCTCTAAGCCCTTATCTCTTTACGCTAGTTATGGATGAACTTACAGAGGGTATCCAGGATGAGGTGCCGTGGTATATGTTATTTGCAGATGACATAGTATTAATTGATGAAACCAAAGCAGGAGTTAATGCTAAGTTAGAGTTACGGAATACTACTTTAGAATCCAAAGGTTTTAGACTGATTAGGAATAAGACATAGCATATAGAGTGCAACTTTAGTAATGTAAGGAGGCAGGGCGAGGATGTAGTAAATATGAGATACCTAAGAGGGATATCTTTTGCTATCTTGGTTCAATCCAATATAAGGAAGGAGAGATTGGAGAGGATGTTAACCACGGAATAAGAACAAGTTGGTTGAAGTGGAAGCATGCTTCAGAAGTTTTGTGCGACCGAAAAATACCTGACAAGTTAAAGGGAAAGTTTTATCAGGCAGCTGTGAGGCCAGCCATGTTGTACGGCTCAGAATGTTGGGCCACCAAAAAGCATGTGCATAAGATGAGAATAGCAAAAATGTGAATGCTTAAATGGATGTGCGACCACACATGGTCAGATATAATTAAAAATGAAGACATTTGTAAAAAGGTGGGGGTGGCACCAATTGAGGAGAAGATCAGAGAGCACCGCTTAAGATGGTTTGGGCATATCCAACATAGACCTTTGGATGCTCCAGTGAGAAGATGTGACTTGGGCCAAGTTGATGGAGTAAAAAGAGGTAGGGGCATACCGAGAACAACTTGGGTAGAAACATTGAGGAAAGACTTGATGGCTAGGAACATAACAGAGAACATGACCTTAGATAGGAGAGAATGGAAGAAAATGATCCATGTAGACGAACCCCAACTAGTGTCAGGATTAGACTTAGTCAATTTGAGTTGGCTAGATTCTTTCACCTTCTTCATGAAAATTTTCTATAGAATTCATTAGCCGACTCCAATTAGTTTGGGACAAAGGCTTGGTTGAGTTGAGTTGAGATTATTTTGGAAAATATTATCAGCGCTACCGTATTTTGATGAGGGCACTCCTCACTTTATTAAAAGTATGATATGGCCCGCAGCATAGGATGATCAAAACCGCCCATTAGATGGGCCACAGCATAAATAGATTGTGCCCCAAAAATCATTTCCATCAGCTTAAGCTTTTGGAGTAACTGGTAGTTTCACATTCGAGATCCTTACCCAGCAAAAAAGACAGTAAAAAAAGGAAAGCAAAAAGAAATAGGTCGCAGTAATGAAAATAAAATTAAAAAAAAAAAACAACGGGAAATGAAAACAGAAGAAATGCAGCCGATCTTCCAGAAAACAGCATAAAACCATCCGACCTTGTGGCAGAGAGATTTAAACGCTTCTTTCTGCAGAATCCCAATCGTGTTAACAAAAACCCTAACCTTAGTGGAAAAAGGAAAGAGGGAAGACACCGCTAACAATATGAATGGACGACACCGATTAGAAGAACCAATGGGTCGAAAAAACATTTGGGACCCAACCAAAAGGGCGATTGATCCTGCTATAATAAACCTTTGATGCAATTAAATGTTAAAGCTTTTCTTATTACCTTGATCAAGTAGCTAAATTCATTTGATCATGGTGGAACCAGTGCCAATTACCTAGGGTCATGGTGATCACTATATACAGAGTGGTGGGCCATGTCTATCCAAAGGTGAAACCCATCTCTCACATATTGACTTCTAGTTGTTGGATGTGGATGTGGGCACACGTAATGACATTATGGTCCTGTCCTAGTGAATTGGGCTTGACTTGCCAGCCCCACATACGTAAAGACGGGCCATGTTTGTGCCGAATTATCATGTCCCAACAAGCAATTAAGAGAAGTAGTTGAATCTCACTTTCCTTGACTAGTTGAGAGGCCTTTAGTATCTACTTTTATGTATGAAACGATAAATGATATAATTGTTTGCAACCACAAGTAGATAAGGCATGATCTTTAGATCTAATTTATGATCTTCAGTTTTATAGACCTTTGTATTTTTCTTTAGGATAGATGTAGATCCGTAAACACACTACATTGTTTCAGTCTAAACATTCTATTGTTGGATCTAGGACGGTCCAATTCGAAACGGATTGTAACCTGGACAAAAAAAAAAGTTGGATCTAAAGGAATTCTTCAGTTAGGATCCGAATGGATCATGACCCAGACACAGGCAGATCCAATTTGAATTGGGTATGTTGATAGGCCTATACCTTCTAGGCACGGGACACGGGCCGATAAAAATATTTAAACTTCTCAATTCAAAGCGGATGAACTTCACAGACATGGGCTAAGAAGAAAGCCCGTTTGATGGGTGGGCTATTGGAAACAGGACAAGAGGTATGGAGGACCCATAATACCGAAGTGGGCCCATGGACTCTACAAACACAAGATAAAAGATATTAATCACCAAAAAAATTAGGGAAGTGATATATCCGCCCCTTTTGATCACCAGGAACACCCCCTGTCAGTGTATCAATGACTAGAGAGGGGCTGGTTGTACTTTTGTCAGAAGAATTCAATGCCCCTGATTGCCACAAACACTGATAGGGGGGTGTTCCTGGTGATCAAAAGGGGCGGATATATCACTTCCCAAAAATTAATCTAATCATGCTTAAACTTGTCTCTAAAATAAAAGAAAATAGCATTCAATTAGTCAAATGGTTTGGGCAAAAGCTCTACTTTCACACTTTTATGCACACTCCTAATGTAAATTCGTCCTTACTATCTTAGAAAGACCATGTCTTCATGTTTTGTCTTTTAGGAGCTCTGCAGAACCGCTTTATTGGCACATGCGATTGTTTTTTTTTACCTCATATACAGTATAACCAACATTCCATATGGTTCATAAATCCACATTCCCAATCAATTCAAATCCTTTTACAGGGCTCCAACCTCTCTCTCACATTGGTAAAAAAAAGCAACAAAAACACAACCACCTAGAATTCACAAAGATTTTCTGATCTTAATTTCACCGGATTCCAAATTAGACTATGGCATTTATTCCACTTTATGTTTATGGAGCTAGTCAGTCTTCATTCAGGATTGTTTATGGGGCTTGTACTCCCACCCATAAAATCAGTACCACCCCCATGCCTGTTTGCTCATATGTGAAACAAAAAGTAAATTTATTCATAAATAAAGAGGGGTCGATTGCTATCCATAAATTGCTCATAGCAACCAATTTTCTCTTTATCAAATATAGACCATTGAACATATCAAATGGCTATTATGCCACAAAAACTAAGCTCCTTTGTCTTGGCCCACGTGAAATCGACATCTTCCTATATGTGATAAGTTTGAAGAGTAGACTGAGCAAAAAAAATCATCTTTTTTCAAGTAGCTTTGTGGGAGATAAAAGTCATGTCACATGGGCTGACAAGAGAGCGACAATGCAAGTACTCTTTTAGTCGTTTGAATCAAAACATGTAACCAAGCACCACTAGAAGATGTCGTGGCACTCCAAAATCTATATAGTAGTAGTGAATTAGAACTAAAGTAGTCAACATGTGTAAAAGTAGTCTCCTCGTAGAGTATTGGTAAGTAGTATTTGGTGGTCAGTTGAAATAGTTTCCTGGTGCAGTATGTCAATACAAAAATAAGGGCGTAGTAGAGGTGTCATTACCTATACAGAGAGAGAGAGAGGTATATTGTGCAGTCCCTCTATAGATCAGAGGGCTAGGACCATCCTATGGAGATGATCTACGGGTACAACCTATTTACAATGTGACCCAAGAAATGAACGGTTTCGATCATCCTTTGAAGTGGCCCCACCGCACACTCACCATATAAAATATCTAACCTAAACGGAGATATAGTACTGCCGGTCTCAACCATCCAAATTTGGGCTGGAGAAAACAAATAAAAAAAGCCTCTTTGGATTGAGGAACTCACGATCCACTGGTGGCTGATTAGAGGTATCATCTCACACAGACCCTAATAAAATATTACTCCATAAAATTGGGATGATTTAGTCACAGTGTTTGTTGTAGTGTTGAGCAACACATAACTGGCCTCTTTCGGTTGGACACCACTAGTCCATTGTACATGTGGCATGCATATCTGGTGATTAGGTCTATTAATGTGATGTTTATCTCTTGATTTCTATCCAAGGACCAAAGACCCTAACTTGAAGTCAAATACAAATATAATAGAGAGTGAGAGTGAGAGTGAGAGAGAGAGAGAGAGAGAGAGAAATGATGTACTCCTAAGTACCGTGCAATACATACTAAACGTGTTTCTTTTGTCATTCGTTTTCTTTCCATGAAATGTTTTTACTGGAAAACATTTTTCTTGAAATTTTTTTATTGGAATCTTTTCTACGGTAGATTTTTGCACCATACATCCATAGCATGGATGGGACCCATCATTTTAACGCATGTTTATAAGGTGTGGCCTATCAATTTACACCTTGCATAACATGGGTGGGGCCTATCATTTTACACCTCATGCTTTGATATGGCCGGCATGGCCCACCAACTCCACCCAAGCCCATGCATTAGGGTTCGCCGGCCATTTTACACCTCCTGATTCTATGTGGTGGGGCCATTATTTTCCACCCATGCATAGTGTAAACCCAGAATGCTAGTAATATTATATGTAGCTAAGATTTTCCGGGCAAAACTGATCTATGTTAGGGACCAATAAATGGATGGTTTAGATCATCCAAGTAGGTGGGCCCAATGTATTTTTCTAGAAATACATGCCCTTGTTCCATATAAAATCTCATATAACACTTTAATACGCATGCATATCACACATAATATGTGTTATGAGATTGCTCCCGTGTATTAAAATATTATCTTGAAATATCATTCCATCGAGGCGTTAAAGGTCACAAATATTATCTCGAAACATGCATCATTCCGTCGAGACATTAAAGGTCACACCATGTGATGGAACAGGAGTGCCTTGTACAAGTGGCCCCTAGCTTATGAATCCCATAAAATTTGAAAAACTGCCTAACTCAATAACTGGCATATGTTGTTGGTGCGTGAACTAACACACACATATGTTATAAAATGAACAAAAAGCTTCGATTTGACTCTCTACGTAGATGAAAAAACAATTTCTGTGTTATGAAATATAAGATGAGAGAGAGAGAGAGAGAGAGAGAGAGAGAGAGAGAGGCTTTGCCTTTGTGGGCATTAAACAACAGAATATACTGTTAGAAAACATAGCAAAGACATGTAGTGTGACCCATAAATGATCTTGAAAGAGAACGAGTGCATCTTTTTCGAGATATTATATTCGCCAGATCTATGGTTTGTCTATACTTTTCAAAGCACTCGAACTAAAAAATCAAGCATCAATTCCACATGAAAGTAGGCACACACGGATCAATACTACCGAACAGTACAAAAGGCAAAACAAAAGTGAAGCACGTCTCTTTGAAAACTTAGCCTTGGAGGACTCTACCAATCTTGAATAACATATAATTAATTTATTGATAGAACTTTTGTGAAAGGGAGAAATCTTCATATGTCACATCCATTTCTTTTAACACGGAAAGTGACAATCAATAATCAACGATATCTTAGATTTATCCCTTGTTGCAGCTAAAGTTGAAGCTACAAATATGAGAAGAAAAGAAATGGAGTTAGGGGCGATGCTTTGTTAAAATAAGTGTGTTAGCATAATAGTATAGGATTACTTAATTAGCCAGAGCCAATTTTATCCATGGAATCTAAGTGGGTCTTGGGCCTTAGAGGTGGCGTATAAGGCAAGGTGTGACATGCGTCACATTATATTATATATATAATGGTGACACGGTTGTGACCCGGAAGGAATTTGTCATTGCTAGTCAATTGGGATTAAGAGGTTGGTGTTTACTTTGTGTGTTCCCTTGACACATCTCCTGGTTTGTAATCGGGAACCGGGCCCTTTGATGGGTGATGGGAGCACTTCTCATATCCTAGATCGATTGATCATATCCATCTGTTTGATGCAAAAAAACAAATCCAAGACAGGAAATTTCCCATCAATATGTATGAAACAAGGGTTGTCGATGCTGGTGGATTTGAGTCGGGCAATCAATAGACAATGATTTTACTTACTAGGGAGTAGTTATGTGACTATCAGGGAAGGAAATTCAATAATTGGGAAGCTAATATAACTTGTAGTGACAAGCCATGCTAATTACCTTAATTGGGCTTTTTTTTTTCCATTCAAAAAATTTTTGGGCTTTCACATGCTCGGTTGGTGACCTTAGCTATGCATGGTAGACTGATATGTACCTCACCAATACGTCAAAAGTTTCAGAATTGATGGAACCCATTAGGCAAGGCCCTTTAAACTTGTCCCATATTAGGCTGGGTCATACCCAAAAATATATCTAGATGAGCATCCACTCAGGACCGTAACATATCACCACGCTTCTACATTCGTTGTCCTCGGCGTCCTACTCTGTGACGGCTTTCGCTCCGACCATTTTTCTAGGTAGCCCTTTCCACAAGTCACATCTTCCGCAACGGCCTACTCTGTGGCAACTTCACTCTGGCTTTCAACCAAGTAACCCTTTCAAAGTAGTCCTCTCCACAAGTCATCTCTTCCGTGACTCAAACATTAGACATGGTAGCTGCTCTAGTACTAAATGTTAGATACCTTACCAATACGCCAAAAGTTCCAGAGCTGATAGAACGCTCTAGTCAATGCCCTATAAACTTATCTCTTACCTAGGCGGCCACCACTCAAGACCGTAACATATAGACATTGCTATTTTCGATCTACATTATGAGCAATGGAATTTTGTAGTGAACGGGACAGTTAAATGTTATAGGTAAATGCACGTGTGCTTGTGTGTTTGCGTACAAGTAATCCAAGTTCAGGACATAATATAAAAGTTGGGTAAAAGTACACATGAAAGGAAGTTGAGACTTGAGTGATGGGTTTGAAGGTCGAAAGCAATAGGAGAGGGGAGTTTTACATGGAAGAGAAGTAAAGAGATGTCCCTTTTCCTTGAAGAGTGAGGATAAAAAGGCTCACAATGTAATGTGGCGTGCATATCCATATGTGGGGGCCGTGGGGCTTCCAGAGGGACGCCCCTCCACTGTATTCTCTGTCATTTTCGGGGGCATAGGACACGTGTAATAGAAAATAAAGACCGCTGTCCTTTTTTAATTCACACCCCTGTAGGATAATTCGCACCCCCCTATAACGTGAATTGTGGCGGACTTTAACGCGTTTTGACCTCAAATCAAGTTATAAGGGGTGCGAATTATCCTGGAGGGGGTGTGAATTATCCTATAGGGGGTGCGGATATATCATCACCCTAAATAAATTCAGGGATTTATTGTTTATTGAGCATTTACTAATCATTATTCTAAAATTTCAGGAATTAATTCTATTTAGGCTCTTTTTCTTTCGATGTAAAATGAGCAAAAAATGAATTTCAAGTCCATTTAAGCCCCTGTTCCTTTAAGATTCTGACAACCGATTGTGCCTCCAATACTGATTAATTTTGAGTCCAATAATCTGTACTGGAGTCAAAATCGGTTGTCAAAATCTTAAACTATAGACAAGGGCCTAGTGAAAAAATAGGTCATAGCATAGAACTTAATTTATGCCAATTTGATGTCAAAAGAAATGAGCCTTATGGTATTGATGTTGATTATCTGATTAGTTGGTCTATTATGGTCCAAAGATTCACTTACCTACTTGGATTATTTTATCTTGAAGAAACCCTTGAGATTGGCTATGCTGGTTGTCTGCTATACTCCATCAGGCTATTCTCGGGAAGGATACGAGGCCGAAGGATAAAATGAAACACATCCAATTACTCCAAAAACTTAACCTTGTAGAATTGCTGCTATTTGATAATTTATTCTTCAACTCCCCCTCACTCCAAAAACATAACCTTTTAGATTTTGTGCTATTTGATAATTTCTTCTTCAACACTCTCCCTCACTACGCCGACCCAAAAGAGGGGCCAAGCCAAAAGAGGGGCCACGTGTACCACATGTGTAGTGCCAACCCAAAAAACAGGGGCCACACTTGTGAGGAGGCGTGTTGAAGTAAAAATGATTGAATAACACCAACTCTAAAAGTATGTGTCAATACCTAAAATTTTGTGGGGTAAAATATAGAGAGCGTAAGAAATGAGTTCACCATGCAAAACAATTATTGTTGAGACTAATGTAAAACCTAAGTATCCCATAGTACCTACATCCAAGGATTTTTAGTCACATGTGTTAAAAATTGAAAAAGCCAAAAAAAGGAAACAAAAACAAAAACAAAACAAAAGGAGGCTCTAAGCCCGAGCTTATCGCATGGACACAATTTATAGAGGAACTCTAGACTGAAGGGAGCCCTTGCAAAAAAGAGGTGAAAGCTCTTATTGGCTACACATCACCATCATGCATTAATAACTGCTGAAAAGTCAAACATGATGGTGATGTGCAGCCAGTAGGGGAACCCTTTCACCTCTGTTTTGCAAGGGCTCCCTTCATTTTAGACTTCCTCTAATTTATAATATAAATATACAAGATAATTTATATCATGAAGGGCCGTATGAACACTTACTCATCATTCCATCCTTGATATTTGATTCAACAACAGTGTGCCCAATAAAACTTTTTAACAAACTGGGAAGAAAAGAAAAAGGAAAAGGAGTTTTTACTTGGTATATAGACCAGAATTTTTCAAAAATTATTGTATGGCTTATGCCATAGGACGATCCAAACCGTCCATTTGATAGGCCATAGTATAAATAGGTTGTGCCCAAAAAATCATGTCTGTAAGATGATCTTAGCCCTCCAATCTATAGAGGTTTTCATAATATGCAGTTCCTAGGTAGATCGGAGGGCTAGGATCATCGTATGGACATGATTTTTTTGTGCTCAAAGGAAAAAAGGAAAAAAGGAACGACTCAGGGACTGGATGGCTAAAAAAAGGGTGGAAATATCACACTAACATCCTTCCCCAAAAAGGCTAAAGATAGGACAAAAGTGTCATATCTTGGGGAGGTTACTTTTATTTCCGTGTATGCGCTTCTTTGTTGTGGGAATACAATAATAGTAGGTTGCGGGCAATGCGGGCCACGGTATGACTAATTGACACGTGCCCGGCCCGCTGCCCGACAGAGACCGGCCCGAAATGCTTTTGATAGAAAAATTTCCCTGGTTTGATTGGCTCTTGCTTTGACCTTTCGACACATGGGGTCCACCTATTCGTGAAATGACGCGTCAAAAAAGCACCCTATTGATTGGATTGTGGGCCCCACTAGAGGCGAACGAGACGACCGAATCTTTAGGCATCTTGGGCCAATAAGAAAGCAGGGGGGCCATGAACTGTCGACACGTGTCCAAAAGCCTTGTGGGGACCTTCTCCCCCAAAGAAGTCCATTAATGTTAGCTGGCACGTGGAATCACAGTAAGGTCTGGGCCCACCTTTGGCCTAACCTAATTAGTGCGTGTTGCTACGTGGCACCCTCACAACCATCTGTCCTAACGGATAAGAGCCGCCCCTCTTCCCCCATATTCCATCTTTTTATTTCTTCACCAATTTTCTCAAGGTAAATGCTTAAAATATAGTCGCTGTCAAGCTCGTTGCTAACACACTTCCGTCCTGCTTGTGCTGAGAAAATCATTTTTTCTATTTGGGACAGCCCCTCTAGTGTATTTATGGCAATCTCTTACACTAGATAGGGCTGTCCCAAGTAAAAAAAAGGGGTGGATACATCATTTCTCCTCTATACGGTTGAGCCATCAAGCGTAAGGGCATTGATTTTTTGTAGTTCGTTATATTACGCATGGTCCCAAGACCACGTGAGTTGTCTTGTAGCGTTTTACAAGATTACACATACATGATTGATCCCGATTGTATTTTGACTTGTCCTTCTCTCTTCTCATTTCGGACAGGCTAATGCCTAACATATCGGTCTTTGTTTTATCAATGCAATTTTTTTTTATAATATAAGAGTATTAACCAAACTAAATTACCTATAGACAAATGTAAATTCATGAGGTGGTTTTAAAGTATGTTGAGACGAAGTTAATCACACAAACTGAAAGGTTTTCTTTACAAAAATATAAATTATATTCGCATTTGTTCATTATCTCGATGACCTTGGCCCAACGGATCTTTGATGCGACGGAGCTTAGACACTATATCTCTAAGTTTATATTGTTGGGAATGGTGTGTAGTTTTGACACGACGGCGGCCATTTTACCAGAAGTTTCTAGTATCAATCTACTCTTGTGTGATTCCGGTTGATGCATAGACTGCAGGACGGGCGATTCGAAGAAATTTTGATTGTAAGTTGGAATGGTTTGGGATTCCGAATAGCTACAGTGGTTGAACCTAGTAAGATAGCAATTACAACCCAACAACAAATGGGGACTCTTATAGTTGACTATAGGATTAGGAAAGAGTGAGTATTGGTCTGTATGTGCATATGGGTGTTTAGACAGTTTCTATAATCGTGGGACTCTTTAATAGCTTCCTAGTTATACCAGAAGAGGGAGAAATTTCGGTTCAAGAAACCTAGTTTAAATTAAGTATTGTTGTACCTTATGCGAGAGAGGAGAAAATGGAAGGATCTTTTTACTTATTGGAGAAGAGAATGACTAGGATAATCTCATAGACATGTGGTTAGCTTAGGTTTAATCTCTCTCGGGTTGTGAGTGTTGAGAGTGTAAAGATTGTATTAAGATTTTGCATTTATTTCCTTGTAATGTCATGTTCTTTTTGTTCATAATAGAAGATAATAAATTTAAAGAAGGGAGATGATATTCTCACCCCCGCTGAATTACGTGCACACCCCCTTATAACTTGATTTGACGTGAAAGGTGGGCGTCGGTGAAAATAAGGGGGGTGTGCACATAATGCAGTGGGGGTGAAAATATCATCACCCTTAAAGAATTTCATTGAACTACATAATCTCGTATCTTCATTGTGTGGATTTTCATTTCTTTACTATTTTAATTGTGTATGCACTATGTAGATTGCGTAAAGGCCAATGGATTATTACAACAAACTGGTATCATAGTCATGGTTAGATGTTGCTCTGATCAGACAACTAGAGGTCGATCAGGCATACATTACTCTGATTGAATGATCAGATGTTGATAGGCCATTCATTGCTTCGAATGGACGACCAAGGTCAAAGTTGAACTGTTTGCTATAAAAGTTTGTTAAGTTATTTGGGGTTAATATGAAATAGCAATAAAGGGCTCAAGCTTAAAATTCGATATTGAAAAATTTAATGGGAAAGATAGTTTCACTTTATGGCAAAGGAGAGAGAAGGATATCTTAGTTCGACAAGTGGACATTAAGGCATTGACAGAAAAGGGTACCATGCCAAAGAAGAGGGAGCCAAGTGAGTAGTAAGACATTGAAGGTAGGGCTCTTAGCATCATTTAATTATGTATTATGAAGGAAAAATCTGTACCAAATTTATGGGAGAAGCCAAAGAAGATTTATAAGTTAAAAAGCCTTATCAACCAATTGTATCTAAAGCAACAGTTGTACGTGTTGAAGATGTAGAAAGCCATGTTTCTTTTGAAACATATGAGAATCCTCATTGGGTTTGTGGATCAATTCCCCAAGGTTGATGAAAAGATAAAGAAGATAAGACCTTGAGGTCTTGTTTGGATGCCGAGAAGATTTTGATTTGGATTTCTCACATTTGCAGCCCTTTTTGTGTTGTGATTTGGATCCGATCAAATCCTTGGATTTCCAAATCAACAACTGACAGTGAAAAAAATCAGATTTCCAAATATGCTGTGGAAATAAGTAATTGGAAATTCACAAATCGGGCAGTTTCCTTCCCCCTCTTTGCTCCTCAACCTCTCCTCCTAGTAGGAAGTACCCCCTTCCCTCTTTGTCTCCCTCAACATGAGCTGGCAGATCTATTCATTTTGCGTTCAAAACTCAATTCCAAATCCAAATACAAAATATGAGGTATCCAAACGGGCCCTAATATTTTTACTTTTTTTTCTGAATTTGCATGACAATCTAGTGATCAGACTACTATTCAGAAATTATATACTAATGCTAGAAGAAGTCAAAGTGATGCTCTTGTCAAATGAGCCTAGGAAGAAGACGAAGATCACCGTAGGTCGAGATACAGAGTCAATAGAAAGGCATGCAATGTTATCATTGCAAGGCTTATGACCCGAAACAAGCTCACAAGTCGGACGTTTGTCCCAAAACTACGGTAGTAGAGGTAATGAATAATCCGAGCAATATGGTTGGAGATGTCCTCACGGTCTCCACAAATAGATTGGCATTTTAAGATAATTGAATTCGATATTCTAGTAGCTCTAATCATGTATGCTAGCCCCAAAAGATAATATTTTCAGGCGTCCAACTGAGAAGGGCATAAATTTTAACATTAAGTGATGGATTAAGTTGTGACAACATGACATTATGGACCGTGATGATTTGAAAATTCGACGGAGAACGCACACTTTAAGTGATGTACCATATGTCCAAAATATACGAAGGAATAAAATATTATTTAACGAGTTGAAGTATTAAGACTGCAGGTTTTCAGGAGTATATGGAGCCATAATTGAGAGTTGGCTCAGAGTAAGCTATACATGTGGATTGATTATATTGATCAAGATAGGTGGATCAAGACCAGGATGATTCAATGATTTGTGTAGCTAGTGATTGCAAAAGGCCAATGGATGTTTGCGGTGATGAAAAACATATGAAGAATCCCACATGTGCTGGAAAACAAGTCAAGGTGGAGATTAGTGGGATTGATAGATTATTTTCACGCAAGTAAGGATTCTTTTGTTGTAGTTTCCTATAGGATCCAGAAAATGAGGAGTTTGTTCAGGCAATTCCTAAAATCATGGGATTCTAGCTTGTAGCTTTCTAGTTCAAATGAGAGTGAGAGGGACTTTGGTTATCTAAGTTATATAAGGTATTGTTATTCCTCATACAAGAGAAAGAGAAAAAAGAGAGAGACTTTTACATGGCGAGAAAGTGGCCACTTGGGTTTTCACTTTGACACACATTTAGCTTGGATTTGATCATCGAGGTTGGTGTGAAGGAATTGTGGTAAGGGATTGCTAATTTTCTCTTAGTAATCTCTTGTCTATGTTGCTCAGATGTAGGCAATCTTGATGAACCATGTAAACTCGTATCATAATCATGTGGCTTGTGATTTGTTTACTATTTTCACCATGCATTGTTCATCGTGTAGATATATGTTGCGCCTGATGGATTATTACAATTCATATGTTACCACTATTTTAACTTCTTCCTTCTCAATGGTGAAGTGGTCTAATCTCCGACGTGCCTAAGCTCTCCTATTGTATCAGAATCAGAGCATTCATTTTATGTGAAGGGATAAGTTTAATCACAAAATTAAGCATGACTGATATCATCTCCAAAAACAGTTCAACTTTAGCACGAATAACTTAGTAGCAAATCACTCCTTAATTAGGGAAATGATATATTTACCCGTTTTCTTCCTTGGGCCAGCCCCTTGTAGTGTAAAAGGGTAGTCATAAATACAATAGAGGCTGCTGGGCCCAGGGAAGAAAAGGGAGCGGATGTATCACCCCCTTTAACGTGAATTGTGCGCAGACTTTAACACTTTTTAACGTCGAATCACATTAAAAGGGGGGCGCATTATCCTTAGAAAGGGGGGGGGGGGCAAAAAAATAATCTCCCAATAAAAAAATATGTGATCTAACATCAGTCACGCAGGGTTAATATGGGATGGCTTACGTTGGCTTACTCTGTTTTTCCTGTCACCGCGTGAATTAAAACCACATCTAATAATATAAAGTTATAAAGGGACGATAAATAAATTCTAACCTAGTGATTGATGTGATATTTGGATAATTCATAGACTTTCTATTATGTCCGAATATATAAACATGAGAAATGCTTATCGAATGGAAAAGGGTATATATTCAATACCGTGCTTGTCACTTACTCATGTTTAAGCTGTAGAATGTTGAAAAGTTGCGAGAGATGGGTTGCCTTTTTCCTATTCATGTGGACCTTGTTTTCCACATTTCAAACTAGAAAAGAGGTGGATCTTAGAGAAATTTACTGTATTGAACTTTGAGCTGTTTCACTATAATCGGTGGGAAATCTTTACATATTAAAATAATGGAAAAGCTAAAATTAATGAAACCTTAGATATTTAGAAGTCGATTTATCTCTAGCAATATGTAAGTCCGATAGTTTGGGGCCGCTTTGGATTCAACACAAATTGTTCTTTATTTGCAAATAATATTTTTTTAATTCAATATTATATGTAAATAGAACGTCAATTTCTTTATGTAAGGCACACGTCGTATTAATTCTAGAAGTTTTATACCAATTATTTGCAAATAATCAGATTTAACTACGAAACCATTTGCATATAAGATTATACACATAATTTTTTTTAGGTGTCAAAAGATGCTGGAATCACGAATTGGAATTGGAATTGGAATCGGTATCATAATCCAATTCTTATTCTAATTACTTTGGAAATGGAATTAAAAAAATTAAAAGAAAAAGTTTTATTTCAAAAAAAATTCAATAAAAAATCATTCCGTCTCGAGTGGAATCAGAATACCGGCAGGATACTTTTCCATCTTTAATTTTGCATTGTGTCATTTCCACCCCTTGAATCTGTTCATTTTTTTAAAACCAAATACTAGAATTAGAATAAGACACCGATTCCAGCAATCCACACCAGTATTTAAAAACACAGATGTGATGCGGAACACGGCAAAGAAAAATCCTTGTCGACTCAGCACGGACACGGCTAAGAACGTGGTTGACGCACCCATAACTTGAGAGAATCAAATGAGTGTTTATTGACTCTGTAGGGCACAATGCGGAATGCAGATGCGGTGCAACGCATAACACTGCCAAAGTAAATGGAAGTTGACTCGGAGGAGTTCTGAGTCGAGTGAACGAGTTTTTAAACACTGATCAAACGCGCCATTAGTGTCTCTTTCAGTCGGGCTTTGATGAGAAAATTAGGGTTAACGTAATGTAGATACACACCACGAGTTGTGTTAGAGGATATTTTTCGCTGATGACGCACGAGAAAGCGTGTGTGATGACATACATGACGTCACTCGTGTCGGCCAACAAACACATGTGATGTGTTATGTGTCGATATTATTGATCGTGATCCAACGGCTAGATTTGTAGTGGGAAGGGTGATAAAGATCCTACATCGTTGTTATGCGGTGAGGAGGGGTGTTTGTAGGGCTCTAAGAGAAGATAAACGTGGTTAGGGTGCCATAATTACAAAAATAAAAAAGAAAAAGATGAAAAAGAAGTGAAAGTGAAAAAGGAAAGGGTTTGGCAAAAAGATGAGGAGGTGGACAGCAACAAAGTACATAGGGTTTCATATGCGGCTCTTGAGATCCTCGAGAAAAAAAGGTTGCGTATTCGATTAATGGACTTCAAAAAGAAAAAGAAAGAAAAGAACAAAAGGAAAAAGTCCACATACAAACGCACCCACATTTTCTTGCTAATGAAGAGGTGGGCCCCTCCAACCCTTTTTTTCTAACGTCCGGTTGTTAAGGATATTCCTCGAGACCTTTCAATGCTTACCAAATATCAAAAAATAATAACAACAATAACAATAGACTAATAATCTAATCATAAAGGTGTATACAATAATTAAAGGGATTTGGTAGGAAATCTTGCGGAGAGCTATTTCACTGCTGCCTTTTGCATGAGAGAACAGTCATCTCACACTAATTAAATGAATAAGACAAAATCTACTGAAAAGTAAGCATGGGGGTGGCTGTTCTCTCATGCAAAAGTCAGCTGCGAAATAGCTTTATGTGAAATTGATTAGCAAATCCCTTAGGTCCTGTTCTTTTGAGATTATGACAACCTATGGTGAGCGGTGAGCCGTCGAACTGATTATTGGACTCAAATTACACTAATTTTGAGTCCAATAATTGGTTCGGGGTTTCACCATCAGTTATCATAATCTCAAACGAACAGGGCCGTAATTAAATGTTCTGTACGCAATAACATTTTAGATAAAAAAGGGTCCACCGACTGCTATAGAGACGGGCCCACCAAGAAGATCCATACTTCATTGGTCCGTGGGTCCCATCTTAAATCAACAAATCGGATTACCATCTAGGAATTTCGCCTAACTTTACATGTAACCCCACCATAACAAGTACTTTAATTTTACTTTTCGTTGTGGGCATTGGAAATTACAGGAAGGACCCTATCTGTTATGAAAATGATAAAAGGGACAAAGACTAGTAACACACTCCCTCTCTATTTCTTGGAGAAACTTTAAAAAATAAGTCACCTTTTTAAAAAAAATATAACATCTATCTCTTCTTTTGTCATTTTCTTGGGAAAAAAAAACAGATGGATAGAAAAAGGGTAGATGGTAGTAAGCTTCATTTATATATTAAAAGGGGGTTTTAAAGCAAAAATGTTGCTATTTAAAGGGTATATGAGTTATTTAAGAGATAACTTTCTCTCTCTCTCTCTCTCTCTCTCAATCAATTTCCATACACTCCCATTTTAATGGGGGCACTCTTCAAATCAAACATCCAAAAGTAGTTGAAGTTTCTATTTTTTATATTAACTTTTATTGGATTCGAGATTTTTTTAAAGGGGAGTGATAAATCGACTCCCCAAATTGATAAATCGACTCCCATGTGTCTTTCTCTCTCCTCTAGGTTAGAGAGAAAGAGGAGAGAGATAGACACATGGGGAGTCAATTTATCGATTTGGGGAGTCGATTTATCAGTGCCCTTTTTTAAATTGTTGGCATAACATATCAAGCTTTTGATTTTTGATTTTTTTTATTCTTGTATGGCCCATTTGTGAGACAGGGAAGTGCAACTGAGAAGAGTGGCAAACAAGAGAGGGATAGAAAGAAAGTAAGAGATCCAATTTAGGTACATAAGCTATTACATAAATAATTAAATTGAAATAGAGAATTTTAGTAAAGGGAAGTGATATATCCCCCCATTTTTTTTACTTGGCATACACTAGAGGGGACTGTCCCAAGTAAAAAAGGGGGTCGAATAACATTTCCCCTTAGTTAATTACAATGATAGAAAGAGGGCTTTCAGTCAGTCTCCTTATACTAGAAAGTGTCGATACTTATGATTGTCCGATCAGTCTGATATTTTAGATAGTGACCCATTCATGGTAGGGCCCACTAGATGTACAGTCTAGATTAACTGAACATGGTATCATTTAATTCATATTGATCTGGAGACGGACCCAACTTCGTCCAGCGCGTCTGGTTGGAATTTTTATATGATAAATTGATACCCTCTCTCTCTCTCTCTCCCTCTCCCTCTCTCTCACACACACACACACATATGGAGGTAGTTGGGTTGCGTTGGTATTTCGATTGCTTTATCTTCCCACTGTGGCATCCAACCATAAAAGGAGGGAAAAAAAATAAAAGAATAAAAAAATGATGAAATGACAAAAGATATTTGATTTAAAGAGGAGGGTTTCTTGTTTTTCAATTTGTTATTAAATTTGGGGTGGAAGTAGACGTTTCCTCGTTTTTCAGCTGTTTGTTTCTTCTTGCACTGAAGAGATTTTTAACACCCATCTCTCTCTCTCTCTCTCTCATATGTTCTTCTCTTCATATCTAATGATGAGGAAATGAGGGTCAAATCACTCAACTTTCTTTCTTTTGATTCATTCGCAGGTACCTCACAACATAGCCCTTGAAGTGAGTGGTGAAGGATTAGAAACTTACACCCCTACCCCAACAAAAAATTAAGAAAAAAAAAATAGAGAAAAAAGAAAAAAAGAAAAGAAATAGGTGTTGGGATAATTGTAATGAAAGATGGGTATCTTTTTCCTAGCCTTTTTAACCCCATCTCTTTATTTCTTTTCCTTTTCAGTCTGGAGAATTGCAGAATTGAGTCTGACAAGGGTCTGAAATGAAGGGATTGATAAGCTTTTATCGTCCTTACACCTCTGTCTTTCATAATCTTAGATCGGTTTTGTGTCACTGTAAGTAAAATTCCCCTCTTGGCTGATGATGTATCACGTGCACATGGATCTGCATCAAACAGGTAACAATAGTAGTCTATCATTCCTCTTACATGAATATAAATAAAGAGCTTGGCTTTGTTATTCTTTTTCTTCCCTTCTTCCCTTCCGTCCTTATTCTGCCGGAAAATTACTAGAATTCTACTTTTGGATTGTGAATTTCAATTCCAAAATGCTAGCTTTTACAAACTTCTGGGTTTTTAATTTCAATTCATGATTGAAAATTGTTTGGGATACATGGGCTTGATTGGAATTTGTGGGTTGAGGCCGGAATTCTAATTTAGCCTTTTGAAATTCTAATTTGTGGGTTTTCTTTCTCTCTCTTTCAGGATTAATAAGATAAACTTCCCCTTCTCTATTCTATCTCCTCTCATTGAATTGATTTGTGAGTACTTGAAATCCAATGGCTACTTACTATCACAACACTTCGGAAATCCAATCAGATGGATTACAAACTCTCTACCTAATGAACCCGGGCTATGTTGGATACTCTGAGACCCCCTCCAACATGGTCTTTCTAAATTCCACAGGAAATTCACTGAATCCCACAAATCTCCCACAAACTCCCCAACAAAACCCACACTTTGTTGGAATCCCTCTCCAGGCTACGGCCTCTTCATCGCAAGATCCTACCCGTCCATCGCCGGTCCATGCCCAACACGAGATCTCGGCCGTTCACGGATTCATCCCACGTCTCCACTACAATCTCTGGACGCCCTCGCTCGATCCAACGGCTGGTAATCACCACCAGATTCCGACAACCACAGGACCCGATATGACCGCACAATTGGGTCTCCGTCGGTCCCTCGCGCCACCTCAGCAGGGGCTGTCTCTAACTCTATCGTCCCAACAACCTGGGTACGGCTCGTATAGGCCGGAATCTGACCCACCGGTGATTTCTCCGGCGAGGGGTGATTCGACGTCGGCAGTGTCGAACGGAGTTTCGGGTTTGCAGAGTGTTTTGATGGGATCAAAGTACTTGAAAGCGGCGCAGAATTTGCTTGATGAAGTTGTAAGTGTTGGAAAGGGAATTAATAGTGAATTGGGGAAAGGGAATAAAGGGCAGATGAAGATGAACAAAGAGCATAATTTAACAGAAGTTTCGGGTGGAGGTGAAACTAGTACTAAGCGTGGGGCCGAGCTTACGACCGCAGAAAGGCAGGAGCTTCAGATGAAGAAAGGGAAACTTGTGGGCATGCTTGATGAGGTATGATTTTTTGAATTTCTTTAAGAAATGAAAATTGATGGTAGTTTGATGATATTTTTTAGAATTTCAGTTGGGTTTTGTCTTTGAACGTAAACCCAACAGGTAAAATGGGTCGATTTCTAGACAAGATTTAATGATTCTTTTGGGATTTGAGCTGGGTCTGATCTTTGAACAGAAACCCATTAGGAAGAATTTTCAAAAAATGTGTTTTTTAAGCAGGTGTTTTCCCAAAAAATTCGGAATTTGAGCACTTGGATTGTTGAAACGGCTTAAAATTTTCTAAAAAGTCTGACATGTACTACGATAGATGTACGAGATTCATAGATCAGTTAAAAAAAGGTCTGATATGTAGCAGAGCTTTGGAAAATGGTCAGCAATTTAGTGTGCTTTTAGCAGTGTTGTGTAATCTGGAATTTAAGATTATGACAACCGATTGTGAGTGCCAGACCGATTATTGGACTCTTTTGAGTCCAATAATCGGTCTGGCACTCACAATCGGTTGTCATAATCTTTAACAAACACGTAGTTTTGCCTGGTTTCTATTTTCTTCATTTTCTTCTTCCCATTTCCATCTCCAAGGTGAAATCGATTCATAAATATTACACAAAATTACCAAAATTATCTCCTCCCCTATTTTGCTTCCCCAAAGATAATTTAAAATTACAAAAAACCTTTAACTTTACTTTAAATTACAAATGTGTCCTTACCTTATTTATTGGTAAAAAGTTATTTATTTGACAAATTGAAGGTGGAACAAAGATACAGACAGTATCACAACCAGATGCAGATTGTAGTTTCTTCATTCGAAGCCGTAGCGGGGCTGGGGTCAGCAAAAACATACACAGCTCTTGCTTTACAAACCATCTCGAAGCAATTTCGATGTTTGAGGGACGCCATTTCTGGCCAAATCAGGGCTACTAGCAAGAGCTTGGGGGAAGAAGATTGCTTAGGAGGTAAAGCTGAGGGCTCGAGATTAAAGTTTGTGGATAATCATTTGAGACAACAGAGGGCACTTCAACAATTGGGAATGATCCAACACAATGCATGGAGACCCCAAAGAGGGCTACCAGAGAGATCAGTTTCTGTTCTTCGTGCATGGCTCTTTGAACACTTCTTGCACCCGTAAGTGTTCTTAACTTTATAACCCATTATTTAAGAACAAAAAATACAGCTTTCTCTAATCTGGGTTTGATCATTCTGTTTAAAAAATCTTTCTTAAACCTAACTCATGTACAGTTTTCTCTAGTCTGGGTCTTCTTGTGTTTGGAAAATCTTTCTTAAACCTAACTTATGATGTATAATTTGATAGGGTGCAGCCATATTCTACAGATAAGATATGTGTAATGACTTAATGCATCCATGCACCACGTGAAAGAAAGTCTTTGGTCACTCGATCTATGCTATACAATTGCTTGTCCTTGTAAAAAATTGTAGACAAATAAGCCATGCTTACTTTCTTGCTATTGAGAAACTCCATTCTTGTCTCATTGATTGAGGGGAAAAGGGCTAGTTGTTCTAATGGGGCTAGGGTTATGGCAAATAATGAGTAGGAATGGCACAAACACTCATGTTGTTATGCCTGAGTTGACAGGCCATTGGGTCTGAAAAGATATAGCTTATCCTCTTGTATTCAATTGGGCGGCTGTGTTTGAGCAAATTTGGAGTTCGATATTCCCGAGGGAAGTGTAGGACACTCATGCTGATGTCATTTTGATAAAAGATGGGATATCTTGATGGTTGGATTCTAAAGTTGAAGATTAGGTCATGGGGGTGAGAAAGAGAGAAGTGAACTATATATGAGAAACCGGTTTCTAGATTAAAAGGAATTTTCCCTTGGTTAGCTTGTGAAAAAAATTTTGAGAGGTAAGTTTCTATTGGGTATCATGGAATGGAGGTCCTCTATTAAGGAATGCAGCTACAAAAAAATTTCTTGCAATGCATCAGCGACTTGTTATATTGCTATGAATTAATTTACTTGGCTATAGGGTTAATATATAGGCTATATGTTGGCACTGGGTATTTAAAATATAACAGATATTTAAAAATAATTAATATATTACAAAAATAATAAAAAATCTGAGTATAAATTGGCTATATGTCATGATAGAATGATACTGGGACAGTGATATTATGATATATCGTGAAATATAGATGATACTAAAATTAAGAATATAAAAGACGTACTTATCAAATTAGAATCATACTGTCTATACAATGATGCATAGGCTATGTATTAGAACCACATGACAAATTAAGGAAGACTTGCGCTAATTGTTGGCAAGTCTGGCACATTGTTTGTTTAAACTAGTCTTTAAATGCATACTTAGACAAGAATTCAACCAAGGTAAGACGAGTCCACTCGGGGGAGTAAATGATTAATGTGGACCATTTTTCATTTAACTCTGTCTAGTTATAGAATATTTTTTTATTGACTCATTGTTGTAAGTTCTTATGTGCGCAATCATTGAACTAAGATTGACGGTCTAGATTCATTAATGTGATTAGAGTGAAATTACTGAAGTTACCAATTGAACAGGATGATCGGTAAAGGTTGTAGGAGAAATCAGTGCATCCCATTCTTATTGAAGCATATATTATATTATTAGTGTAGCCCTAAGTTCAACCGCAACAAGTGGGTCTGGGTAATGTGGTTGGTTAAATGAAGTAAGCATATTAGAGTTCTATTATGGGTTGAACTCTAGGAGGTCTTTCTCTATAAATAAAGAGGTTGGTCTCGACGGTCAAGATTGATGAATGATATTAAGAGTAAAATTATTGTAGTTACCCATTGACCAAGATGGTCAGTAAATGTTATAATAGTAATCAATGCATCTTATCCTTATTGAGACATGAATTATTAGTGTAGCCCTAAGTTTAACTAGGTTTAGATTATGCCAATTAGAGTTCTATTGTGGGTAAAACTTTAGGGGGTCTTTTTTTGTAAATAAAATGGTTGGTCTCTGCTACTATCTAACCGATCAAAGGAGATCTTCCCTACGAGAGATCAGGTGAACTAGAGAGGCAATAGAAGATCCAGCCCGATCGATTACCATCTTTGCCGATCATGATAAATTCTTAATCTTTCTTTGTATTCTAGTTTATTTGCATAGTTGTGTCTGTTTAGATTAATATATCTGTAATACTAAATTGATTAGATCTATAGTATATGTGATCATGACTTATTCTAGATGTATGTTGATTGAAGACCATAATCCTAGTTTTACAGGCATGACCAAAACCTAATCAAGCTAGGGAATTTATAAACAATGACCTTAACAACTAAGGCAACTAGGTAGGGCATACATGGCGCAATTTAGGGTTACATGTCTCCATAGTATTTTCCATTGAAGAATGTGGGTTATCTTATGTGAAAGGATTTCTCTCGAGGGTTTTTCCTTAGGTAAATTCGAAAATGATGTTCTTCTTAATTACAATGATTTTACTCTTGGTTAATAGGGAATGAATGAGGTTAGAGGTGAGTTTTCTTGGATAACATAGGGAAATGAGTAAATTGGGTTACATGAGAAAATAGAGATCTTTTTTTTTTGAAATGTGAAAATGGAGATCTTACATTTTGGGAATGTTGACTTCTTCAACATTTCATACGTGGAAGTGGTCTCATTTCCAAGATGAGATATGAGCATCCTTATTTGGCAAGGAGTTTAATCTCCTATTCTTTCTTTTATTTAGACATGGTTGGTATTGGGAAACCAAACCGTGTGGGACTTTATTACTTTTATTAGGATTTAGTTTACCCTTTATATAAGGGAAATGTGCATGGGAAAGGGAGAGTAGAGTAACTTGGACGGTGTCAAAGAGATCGACCAAGAGTTGTGGGTATTGTTTCTTAGTTGTGAGAACGGTGTAACTGAGTACAGGGAAGGGTTAGGAACTTAGGAGCCTGAGAGCTATTATATTGTCCGATCTTCTCCGGTTAATAAGAGACAACAGCGTGTGCCCTTTGGTATCGGGTATAGCTGTGTAGGCGTATTGGCCGAACCACGTTATATCTTGTGTTCTTATTTTTCTTGGAGTGTGATTGTTTTTTCCTTTTTACTGAATTATTTAGTACGAGTGGTTCAAGCTCACCACAATAATTAATTAATTGGTATGGTGCGTTAGATCTAACTTTACATCAATTTTTTTTTTCTTTTTGGAGCAAATAGCTAGCTTAAAGTAGTAAAAATAATTAAATAACATGATATATCCAAGCACCCCTTTAGGATAATTCGCACCCCTTTAGCGTGAATTGACGTCAAAATGCGTCAAAAAGGAGGGTAACATGAATAGACTTTAACGCTATTTGATGTCAATTCACATTAAAGGGGTGCGAATAATCATACAGGGTGTGAATTTATCATCTCCCTTTATTTATTGAGTACTAACCCTAAATATTGATGATTTGAGATGAAATATTTTTCTCTTTACTATCTATTTGAGGATTAATTTGTAAACATTTTAATATTTTTTTGAGTAGACAAATTAAGGTGAACTAACTTAAAACTAACCTATATAAGTTACCATTTAGAGCGAGTCTCTAGAGCGGCCTTGGAAATGTTTGATCTCCTCCCCCTTGACTGGTTTATGTTTTGTGTTCTTTGTTTTTCTCTTCCCTTTTATAGTTGTATTATCACCGGGCTGATTCCCCGGTTTTCAGTTCATATTAATAAAATTCTTTGCCATTAAAAAAAAAAAAAAAGGTTATGCCATTTAGAACTCATACTTTGCCTATGACTTTTAATTTTAATAGTTGATTGAGCTTTTCAACTTGCCTCGCAGGTACCCAAAAGATTCAGACAAACATATGCTTGCAAATCAGACGGGGCTTACTAGGAGCCAGGTACTATGAAACTATTCTTATATCCCCCTTTTCTATCTTCTTTTTTTCACTTAATCATTGAGAACCCAGTTGGATCAAGCTTACATTTTTGCCATGCAGGTATCTAATTGGTTCATAAATGCCCGGGTTCGACTCTGGAAGCCAATGGTTGAAGAAATGTACATGGAGGAAACCAAGGAACATGAACAAAACTGCTCAGATGATAAAACAAGCAAGAACGAAGCTAATGAAGAGTTGGCATCAAAGTCTGTTGGAACTCAGGAAAATAGTCCCACAAGAACAGAAGCAATCAACATGGGAAAAAATGGCCCAAAAGCCCCTCCAAGTACAATCCCTAACTCCCCAAATCCTTCATCCACCATGGGAAACGCCCGAACCCAAGCCAGTTTCTCCCTCATTGGATCGTTAGACACACAAGGTAGTTTCCATAACAAGGAAGGTATTTTACAAGGAAATCCCAAGAAGGCTAGAAACAATGAGTTGCAAATTTCAAATACCACTGCTTTGATGAGCAACGATTTGGACTTGAAATCAGATGAGGCGATGAAATTTGGCACCCATATGCAGAACCCGGATGGGTACTCCTTAATGGCTAACCATGAAGGAGGTTTTGGAGCTTATCAGATTGGAGAAATTGGGAGGTTTGATCCCAAACAATTTGCACCTAGGTTCCAAGGTAATGGAGTTTCTCTCACTCTTGGGCTCCCACACTGTGAAAATCTTTCTATGTCTGGACCTCAGCAGAGTTACCTTTCAAACCAAAACTTAACAATGGGAAGGAGAGTTGAGATGGCCAATGAACCTAATGATTTTTGCACCATGAACAGTCCAACTGGTCACTCTGCAAATGCATATGAGAACCTCAGCATTCAGAACAGGAAGCGTTTTATTGCTCAGTTATTACCAGACTATGTGGCTTGAATTTACTTCCGGCCAATAGATCATACTTCATCACTCCATTTATGACTTTGTTAGATAAAAAGTAGTGTAAGTCGCATTAGGGTCGCATTAGGGTGCTTGTAAAGTTTTATGATTCAAAGGGATTGGTGTAAAAGGATTGGGGAAATGTTAGTCTCTCTCTCAGGCTCTCTCTCCTTTCCTTTAATAATGAAAGGAGTTGCAAGCCTAGATGTATAAAGAAAATTAGTACAGGTTTATACCCTAGCTAGGGAACCATGTGTGATGGATACATGAGAAATTTTCATAAAGATCAAGATTGTATATTATTTTTATACTCTTGGAAGATAGATTACTGCCATGAACATTCAAATTGGGTGTGGGAATACAAATGGTTGTAGTATACCACTTCACAAATGCAGATGGTATTATGTATTGGGAGTGTCTTGGTTTGGTCTAGGTACCTTTTGAAAAACTACAGAATTAATAGGCAAATCTTTCAGCGAAGGCAAGTATGATATTAGCCCTCTTTATATCAACCTGGCATCATCAAGCTTCTACTTATTATTTGAATACATTTTTCAGTTTATCCATCTGCTCTTTTTCTCACATGAAAGGGAAACCATCATTTTAATATGAGGATTATCTATTCATTTCTACCTTTTGTTTTATGTAATATTATCTTTGGTAGGTTCTGTACGTGAATGCTAACTAACTTTTGGCGTTTGTGTTAAATGGTATAAGATTATTTTAAAGGGTCAATAAAAAGAAGGGAAAAATACACTTAGACCCCTGTGGTTTCTGACACATTCAACTTAACCCCTAATGTTTAAAAAGTTACAAATAGACCCCTGTGGTTTCAATTTGTGTAAGGTAGACCCCCTCAGTTGACGGTTCGTCCATAGATTGAAGGATCGTCCATAGATTGAAGGGTTAGGATGATCCTATGGAGCTGATTTGTTGGGCACACCCTATCTATGTCAGGGCCCATCCAATGAACGCTTTGGATCATCCAGACAATGTGGGCACATTGTGTTTTTGGTAGTGTTTGGATTCGAGCCTAAACTACCAAAAACACAGTGGGCCCACATTGTTTGGATGATCCAAAGCGTTCATTTGATGGGCCCTGACATAGATAGGGTGTGCTCAAAAAATCAGCTCCATAGGATCATCCAACCCTTCAATCTGTGGACGAACCGTCAACTGAGGAGGTTTACCTTACACAAATTGAAACCACAGGGGGTCTAAGTGTATTTTTCGTTTGATTGCAAGTTAAAAAAATTCCATTGATTTTTTGTGGAAAAAGAGAGGGGACAAGCATTTATTAGATAATGATGTCATTATGAGTGGAGAGAGAGAAAGAGAGAGCACCATTTCCTAGAAAATTACATGAGAGACTTCCAAGGTAATGCTGTCCCCTCTCTTTTAATGGATTTTTGTTTTTTCCTAGCAACCAAACGAAGCATAAAAAGAAAGCCATTTCAATGGGTAAATGCTGTGAGGAAAGCCGGATGAGAGAATTTGAGGATTTTGATTGAATGATGTTGAAGTGTTTGTCAGTACTGTTTTTTTCTATGTCATTGATGGAACAATAGTTTCAGTGGGGCAGCTTCCATGTGCTTGTGGGCTCTTTCAAAGGAATTTGTCTTGATCCAGTGGGAAAAGCTTGTAGGAGCTCTCTCTCTCTCTCTCTCACTAAGCATGTTCTTTCTGTCATGTTTTCTTTCGATGGGGATTTTTTTATTACCGGAATTTTTTCTATAGTGGATTTTCTTACACGTCTGCATAGGATGGGTGGGGCCCATCATTTTACGGCATGTGTCATTGTGGACCTCGAGTTGGGTCGGGTCTTAATCTATGAATTCTTTCATATCCATGGTTTTAAATTTCAGTTTCGGTACCGGTTTCGGACCCCACCCAAATCGAAATTTCGGTTGAATCCGGAGAAACAATAAAAGCAATATTTTATTGGGAAGTGATATTTACGCCCCTTTTGGTCACTAGGGACACCCAGCGCGTGGCAATCAAAACCACTGGATTTTGTGACGTCAAGTACATTTGCTCCCCTTTAGTCATTGATACACTGGGGCCGGGTGTCCCTGGTGATCAAAAGGGGTGTAAATATCACTTCCCTATTTTATTCGATACCAAATTTTGGCTGAAATTTTGATAATTTCAGTTGAATTTCGGTAAAATATTAAATTAATTTAAAAAAAACTGTGTTTTGGGTGAAATTTTGGAAAAAACGAAATTTCGACCGAAATTCTGAAATTTCGGACGAAATAAAATACTATTTCAGATAAGTGACGTTTCGGTGTCGGTCCCGACCAAAACCTGAAATAAGTGCCTTTCAAGTGTATAATTTGCTATAAGTACGTACATATGACCAGCTTATGCCCGGAGAGATTAGATTGGTTGAGAAGGAAAACAATAAGGTAAAACTAGACAATGTGTGACCCAAGGATAGCTATAATGTTCTGAAGTTTTTTGTAATGTTTTTACATTTATTCAACTCTTTGTGCAATTTCACAATGTTCCTCATCAACAATTTAGGTTGGAGCGTAGTTGGCGTTGGATCGAAAGGGTCTACTGCTGGATAGATACCCCTTGATATTATGGTAGTCGCAACTAAATTTAGGCCTATCATTTTGCAGCATATTTTGATGAGGTGAGGCCCATAATTTTACACCTATAGGTAGCATTGGGCGGGCCTCATTATTTTACCCCTAATGTTTTGATACAGTAGGACCCGCCCTCTCTAGCCAAACCTATGCATATGGTAGGGCCTGCCAATTTACACCCCTTACTTAGCCCACCATCTCCACTTAAATCCATGCCTGCGTGGGGCCCACTATTTTACACCATGTTTTGATAGTGTATTTCTTACCAACTCAACTTAAACCGATGCATTAGGTGGGATCACAATCTTACCTCATGTTTTGATGGGGTGGTCCCACGATCTCCACCCAAGCCCATGCATAGGGTGGGGTGCACCATTTTACACTTCATGTTTTGATTTGGTAGGACCTGTTATTTTACACATAATGGTCCCAATTTGCATTTACATTGAGAATAATGGCCGCTGGTGAACAACTTTCACCAATGTCATTTGAAACATAGCCTATAAAATTTTGTATACTGCATAACCTTACCCTAATTAAACATTTCTTGTTTTATTTCTATGAAATAAAGAATAAATATTTGACCGCTTCACTGCTTTTCATGCATCTAATTTACAATGTAAAGCAGTCAAAGCTACATTCAAATGATATTATTCCTCTAAATCAAACTAATAGGAAACTAGCTAGATAAAAAATTTACATGATATAGGAAGGCCTCTAGTGCCACATTTTCTTGCGGGTCCACCTTAATCTAGCATGGTGGCACAATTGGCATTACCTATATCTTTAACTTGAGTGGGGCTCATTGAAGATGGGTCACTAATGGAAAGATTGCTCTAGAGGAGATAAAAGGCTCAACAGAGGGGATCCATGGCCTGTGTTTACAGGTCACTAGAGTAGAGGTTGCTCTAGATCGAGGAGATTAAAAAGTATCAGAAGAGATAACTATGTCGAATGTGGAGTGAGGCACTTTGCTTGAGACTGATAAATAGAAACATAGCAAGGGACCTTCCATCTATTAAACCTTATATTGGATCTCCAATGGCCCAAGTATCATACTAATTAGTCGAACTTATTTCTAATAATACACATTTTTTGTATTAATTATACTTAGTCTTTGTAGGACCAACAAGAAAATGTACTTGGATTTTAAGAATGTTCGGGTGTGCTGATCAGTTGCAAGTAGGCTTGTGAAGGGGCCTGCATGGTTCGAAAGATCGTTTGAATCCGAATACATTCGGGCGAGACATATACTGACATGAGAATTTATATGATGAGTGGCCGTGGAAACACGTGATGTCTAAAAAAGTAGGTACGGCCCATTTCATATGATGATCCAAACTGTTCGTCTGTTTGGGCATAACGTAAATAGGTTGTGCCCCAAAAATCATTTCCATAGGATGATCCTAACCTTTTGATTTGAACTGATCTGAATATGAAATGCCTCAAAAATCATTTATGCTCTGTTTGGATGCTGGTAGATGTTGGGGGGATTTAGAGAAGAAGAAGTCAAAGGGAAATCAAAAGGAAATCAGTCAACGGGGAGATTGTGAGCAAATCTCCTCGATGTTGTTTGGTTGGGGGGTAGGAGATGTGCAGGAGTTTTTTACTGTATTTTTTAAGATTTTTTTGGGGAATGTTATCAGTACTACTGTTTTTTGATGAGGGCACTCCTCACTTTATAAAAAGTACGGTATGGCTAGCACCATAGGATTATCCAAACTGTCCATTAGATGGGCCATAGCCTAAATATGTTATGCCCCAAAATTATTTCCATTGGTTGATTCTAACCCTCCGATCTATAGAGGGTTAGGATCAACCCTCTAACATTCAGATTAGAGGATCATCCTATGGAAATAATTTTTGGAGCATAACCTATTTAGGCTATGGCCCATCTAATGGACAGTTTGGATCATCCTATGGTGTGGACCATACCGTACTTTTAATAAAGTGAGAGTGCCCTCATAAGAAAATACTAGTGTTGATAACATTTTTTTTTTTTTTTTAGGAATTTCCTAGCAAACTTCTCCGATGCCACTTCTCGGCATGTGGTCATCCTTGTGCAAAGATGCGCACATGGGCAAAGGTTGCTAGCAAAAGTAAAAATAAGCAAAAAAAAAGTAATCATTACAAAAAAAAAGAGTAAAATAGGAGAAGTTATAAAGTTTTAAATGAAAAATTACCTAGAAATGGTTATAAAGTTTGAAAATTACAAAACAAATACCAACAAAATGTAAAAAGATATGACAATTACGGAAAAAACTAAAAGCAAAAGTAGAAAGTTATGACAATTACGGTGAAAAAAAAAATTTCCTGAGAAATTCTCCAATTTTTCCTTCGATTTGAAGATATTCGTCCAACGAATTTCGACGGTTCCACATCACCCGACAAGCGCTCTACATAATCGGCGGTCAAAATTCCAATTTATGCTAAATCCCTACTAAACACCCCTCGGTAATTAGGAGAATTACATTCCCTGTTATTTTACTCAAAAAAACGTAACCAAACAGAGAATTATGAAATCTTCTACAGATCGGAGGGATATGCAATGCCATTTTGTTGAATCCCAATTGCACGTGCCCAAATGTTGTCAGATGGGGACCCAGACGGAAGTGCATGGGCCATTGGATTGATTAGGATCCGAAAGAATAGTGATTTGGATGGATCCGATCCGAATTGGGTCACTTCTTGACCGGCCTACATGGAGGAGGGCGGAGGGCCCACTGTGTCATAGCAGGACGTGTGCCTCGTTCTATTGAAATAACGGTCGAACTTCGTTTTTGAAAACCAGAGTTCGAAAAGGCTTCGAAAGGGCAGAGCAAATGCAAGGAGAAGGGAATCAATGGTTTCAAAGCTTGAAGCCCTAGATTCATCGAATCTGTGGTTTTAAAGCTTTGGAACCCTAGATTCATCGAATCCGTGGTTTTAGAGCTTTGGAACCCTAGATTAATTGAATCCCTGGTTTTAAAGCTTTGGAACCCTAGATTCGTCGAATTCGTGGTTTTAAAGCTTGGAACCCCAGATTCATCTACTTTAGGGTGGCGTTCTTCTTTTTTCTTCATATATGATTAGTTTCATGTCTCAGTTCTTATTTCTGATTCTGTTTAGGCTTCGCAGTGTGTAAAGAAGAACAATCCGGAGGAAATTAGGGTTTCTACGGGCGATGCTTCACCTTCTTCGGATGATGATGGTATTAGATTGAAAATTTGCGATTTGGGAGGATTTTACAGACGCCCAAACAGTAAGTAAACCTTTTCTTACCTTAATTTGGAGTATTTTTGTGAGTTCTGTTATATATTAATCCGCATTTGGTAATTTGATTAATGAGTTAAGTGTAGCCAACGACCTTGAGGTTTGTAAAAATAGCAAAAATAAGATAAAATCTCTACCTGCAACCAAAAAAGCAATTGTGAATTCGTATATTTATATTTTAGAATACTTGTGCACTCTTATTGGTAAGAGATAGATAGCTTCTGTATAGGGTTGGGCGGGTCGGGCTTTCCAGAACCCTAATCTATCCGAGAAACTATCAAAGGTGGGATCGGTTCTTATTTTTATGGGGGAAAACCTGAGATTCATAATCCCGACTCTACCAGAGATTGCTTCTAGGACCGGGTTGGGTTTTTCTGCCTGCACTCCACTCATTTTATTTTGAGAATGCACAACATGAATACTGTCCCGTTAAGCGATAGTGCAAGTTAGGATTTAACTAATGGTTTTGGGTTTGGAAATGCTTCTTCTATGAAGAGATCTTTGATGCAAATAAAGGTTTTTGCTTTTGAGTTTGGAGGAATGGTTCGACCCCCCGGGGTTCGTGGGTTATTCTCGTAGAACTTTAAGAGTTTAAAGGGGTAAATCTTGCAATTAAAGTAACCCAAGCCATATCCAAAACAGATTAAAATAGTGAGAAGTGTTTGTCGACAACAAATTTCGCGAATTCGAAGAAATCATGAAATTTGTTGCCTACAAATTTCTGGTACGCCCAGTGGGACGCCTTTCACCTCTCATCTTTCGATCAAATCAACCTTCACCTACTCTCAACAACACTCAAATGGCCAGAAAGAATGGAGACGTTTCTACACCAGCTACTACCGCTGGGGCAGGAAGATTAACGCGCTCAGCCTGTCTCCTCCACTAACGCTCTTGTTGGACCCATAATGCGCGCTAAGTCGACGATGGGACCAAGGTTGCTAGAGCTGGAATCGAAAGCGGGAATCGAAACGGAAATCGAAAGCGGGAATCGAAGGCTCCCAGGGAAGAATCCTGCTCAAGGTTGCCAGAGCGGGAATCGAAAGCGGGAATCGAAACGAGAATTGAAAGCGGGAATCGAAGGCTCCCAGGGAAGAATCCTGCTTCCTTGGGTGGGACTCTCCCAACTCATGGAGCCACTCATGGAGCCAGTCGACTACGTAAAAGGGCGACCGGCGACGAAAGTTGTCTCTAGTATAAGGACTAAATCCGATCTCTCTGGATCTTCTACAAGTTCGAGGTCAAGCATTAGGTCGAGGACCGGATCTATATCATCGTTCTCCCTGTCTCGAGAAAGCTCTCCCATTTCCATCCGATACGCGATGATTGTTGGCGCCACCACCATAGAGGAGCAAGTCATCCGCATGGCCGAGCAACTCGAACGACTCAACAAGGCGGTCGAGGAGAATGACCTTCAAATCGCCGGACTCATGAACAGGCTCGAGTCGAGCCATCACCAAGAATCAAGCATAGATCCAAAAAATTTCGGCTGAGATCCGAAATTTAGGGTTTCAGTCGTGACCGAAATCGAAATCCGGTGAAATCGAAACCTTACAAAATTTTGATGGAGAAACCTGGCTCTTAATAGCAAGGACCGTCTTGTAGAGCACATGGTTTTAAATTCCGACTGAAATTTGAAATTTCGGGTTTCGGTCGAGACCGAAATCGAAACGTTACAAAATTTCGATCGGGGCCGAAATTAAGGGTTATCACCAAAAAATCTGTTTTGCATTCATTATTAAATATTATTATGAAATTTCAGCCAAAATTACCGAAATTTCGAGGATTTCAGGCGAAATTTTCTAGGCAATAAAATATGCCTTTATATTGTTTCGTGGATTTCGCTCGAAATTTTGGGCGGTGAAGACCAAAATGCTCTCCGAAACCGAAATTTAAAACCTTGGCAGAGCAATCGGCGATTGACATGTGCATACAAGGTATGCATTGGGGTCTTTTTTACATCCTACAGGGAATCAAGCCTCAACAATCTTTTGAAGAGTTTGGCCACTCGGGCTCATGCATGGAGCTCATCATCGCCACTTATGGAGACCTTCGTCCTCTGGATCCTCGCAAAGACAAAGATGAGAAAGAGATAAAAAAAGAAGTAAAATCCTAAAAAAATGAAGGAAGTTATGGGTACTATCACCAGTTTGATCAAGATTGGCAAAAAGAAGGAGAAAGTCAAGCCCACTCCAACTCAAGACAAAGGGAAGGCCAAGATGAGCCTTAAGGAGTTGGAGCAGAAGCAATACCCTTTCCCAGACTCTGAAGTCTCGAGAATGTTCGACGAACTCCTCCAAAACAAATTGATAGAGCTACCGCCATCAAAGCGACCCGAGGAAGCAGGACGGGTCAATGATCGCAAGTATTGTCGCTACCATCGAGTAGTCAGCCACCCGACCGAGAAGTGCTTCATCTTGGAGGAAAAGATAATGGAATTGGCTCGCGATGGGAAGATCGACCTCGCCTTAGATGATGTAGCCCCACCAACATGACAACGGTCGTCTTTGGGTCTTTTGATCCGACCCATCTTCTGACACCAACTCCCGATTTGGAACTACCCCATCGAAGTATAGGAACGTCATCAACTTCGGTGTGAAGACTATTGCACAGGGGGCAAGCTATTCCCCATCCCTCAAGCGAGCAATCTTCCCCAACTGGGGGCATCCACTACCACAACAACAGGTGCCCGTGGATGATGAAGGATGGACCATCGTCACTCTTCGAAGATGTCTGCCTGCCCGATAGCTTGTCATGCCTCATCGACGCCCAAGACAGACTCGAAGGAGAACTCCACCCAACATGAGGCCGAGGAAGAGAAGGGCAACAAGGAAGAATGGGGTGCCTCGAGTGCCACCTGCCGACCCTCAAGAGATCTTCCAGCAGCCTCCACATAGGCCAATTACCTTGTTGGAGTTCATGCCTAAAGAATTCCTTCAAGAATAATGTGCAGCAGCTTACGTTGTCACTTGCTATGTTGTTTTTGACGCGAACGCAACCCTTGACGCTTCTCCAAATGAAGATCCTCAAAGCGACACTCCTCAAAGTGACATTACTTAAAGCCCTGAAAGAGAGGAGCTGCCTCTTGAAGTCAATGAGATGGCCAAACATCTGAATAAAGTTCCGTCTCACCTCAACCTTTCTGATGCCTTGCAAATGCCGAGGGTCACCTTGCTTTAGCTCATGCTTTGGCTAATCCGGAGCAGTACGAAGGAAGGGTTTCTACGAATGAGGAGTCTAAGGCATGTACTTTCTGCTTGGCCACCATCATCTTCACTGACGTGGATCTCCAATTAGGTTCTCGTCCTCACAACAGGCCTCTCTATGTCACTGGATACGTGGGAGAGCATAGAGTCCGACGCATTCTTGTTGATTGTGGCTCAACTCAACTGTTAACATCATGCCTGTGGAGAGATTAGAAGGAATTTGTCTCTCTATCAACGACCTGACTCGTAGCAAATTGGTGATTCAAGGCTTCAACAATGGTTCACAACGAGCACTTGTCATGATTCGCCTAAAGTTCACAATTGGTGAGCTATCCTCGACGGCGTTGTTCCATGTGATCAATGCCAAGATGTCTTACCACCTCCTACTTGATCGACCATGGTTGCACGAAGCCGGAGTAGTACCATCTTCATGGTACCAATGCTTCAAGTATAGTCAAGACGGGATTCTAAAAGAGTTGTTGCGGAGGAGCATCCGTTCACCAAGGCGGAGGTCCACTATGCGGATGCCAAGTTCTACTTGGAGAATGAGACGGTTGCGGAAGCGTTGCCAGCCTCTGTACCCAAGACCAACGAACCAAAAGGTCAGTTGAAGGAGGAAGTGGAACTGGCAACACAATCTCCTTCCTTTTCTCAGCCAACAAAGAAGGAACCTGAGCCATTGATAACTCCAACTTCAGTAGCAGCATCCGCGGCATCCCCCGGTCCCGTCTTCCACTACATCCCACAATCCCAACATAAGGAAGGGCAGGCTCGATTCTTCTTGACTTCTTAAGTTGATCGGGTCCTCTCCAAAGTGGATGTCACCACAATTAAGCAGGAATTCAACCTCCCAGTCACTCAACTCACTGAAACCAATGTTATCCAACAACCTCTACTCGAACTTGCACCAGCCTCCCCACAAGCAGTTGAGGCTTCTACGTAAAAAATGCCAATCAACCAGTCAACCGCTAATCGGAAAGACAAGATGGCATGGATTGATCCCAATCTAGAGAAGTTATTCCAGGCAGTTGGATATGGCAAGGGAGAACCAAAACAGCTTGGGGATCTCCCATCGGATCAAGGGCTTCATTGCCTTACCAAGACACAACTCGATCTTGTAAGAACTGGCGAAAAAATACCCCCCTCCAAGGCCGGTATCGGTAATAGTACTGCAGTTCCCATTCGAGCCTCAAAACGGGATAAGAAGGCGAATGTGTAACATATCACTACGGAGGCTGTTGAAGACTTCCAGGTGGATAGCTCCACCCAAACTCGTGTTTCTGTCTTCGATCGTATTGGAGAACAACCACATCGTACTTTGGCGTTTGATCGTTTGGGTCAACAGAACATCACCACGGCGGCCCATCCCGCTCCGTCCTCCCGTACCGGGTTATGCGATCGTCCATGCCTCCAGAATGGCAAGGAAAGATCAGACTCGCAGAAGACGAAGAGAAGGCGACGCCGACAAAGGACCAGGTCCATCGCTCGAAAAGCCAAGAATGATCCACAGAGCATCATTCCCTTCAAGGATGAATCGCCAAGCTATCTTGGAAGTTTCAACGGATGGCGCTTCGATAGCAAGAAACCACGCCATCGTCCACACAAACCAGCCTTCCATTATTGTGGTCAAGGATGTTGAGGCATCTGAGGATGGAGATGTTGTTGAAGTCCATTATCATACAGTCAAGGAGGCCTCCGACGATGAAGACTCGGAAGGGCTTCAAGATGCTCCGCCCACCTTTGAAGAAGGGGGGCAAGCCACTGTGGACGAGCTCAAACAAGTCGACCTCGGTACTGAAGAAGACCTAAAACCTATCTTCATCAATGCATTACACAGAAGAAGCCGAATAGATGAACCTTCTTCTCGAGTAAAGGGATGTTTTCGCGTTGAGTTACAAGGAGATGCTCGGACTCGATCCAAAGATCGCAGTACACCACTTGGCTGTAAAACATGGCATCTGCCCAATCAAGCAAGCTCAACGCCAATATCGGCCAGAGTTAGTACCACAGATTGATGCTGAAGTAAACAAGCTTGAAGAAGCCGGCTTCATTCGATAAATGAAATGTCCCACGTGGATTGCAAACATGGCCCCAGTGAAGAAGAAGAATGGACAAATCCGGGTTTGCGTTGACTACCGTGACTTGAATCAGGCATGTTCCAAAGATGATTTTCCTCTGCCGATTAAGGAGCTCATGGTGGATGCGACTACAGGGCGCAAGGCTCTCTCCTACATGGATGGCTTCTCTGGTTATAGCCAAATCCGGATGGCACCTAAGGATGAGGAGCGCACTGCTTTTCGCACACCAAAGGGAATCTATTGTTACAAGGTCATGCCCTTTGGACTCAAGAATGCTGGTGCCACATACTAGCAAGCCATGCAGAGGATCTTCGATGACTTTCTTCATAAAATAGTTGAGTGCTACGTCGACGACCTGGTGGTGAAAACAAGAAGAAGAGCGAACCACTTAAGGGACATTCGCTTTGTCTTCGATAAGTTAAGGAGGTACCAGCTAAAGATGAACCCATTGAAGTGTGCATTCAGAGTTACCTCGGGAAAGTTCTTTAGGTTCGGCGTCCGCAATCGGGGTATCGAAATAGATCAAGCAAAGATCGTTGCCATGGAAAATATGCCAGAGCCTCGATCTATCCACGACTTGAAGTGCCTCCTAGGTCGGCTTGCATACATCCGAAGGTTTATCTTCAACCTCATGGGACGGTGCCTTTACCAGGCTGATGAAGAAAGGTGTTCCATTTGAGTGGGACGAAACCTGTGAGAACGCCTTCCGCAGCATCAAGGAATACCTCCTCAAGCCTCCTGTCTTAGCCGCACCAATCCTAGGGAAGCCCTTGATCCTCAATATTGCAGCACAAGACAGATCCCTAGGCGTTCTTCTTGCTCAAACTAATGATGAGGGGAAGGAGAATGCCCTCTACTACCTTAGTCGAACTATGGTGGGAACCGAGTTGAACTACTCTCCAATCGAGAAGATGTGCCTTGCTCTCATCTTCACGACAAACAAGCTTCGGCATTACATGTTGGCGCACACAGTCCCCCTAATCTTGAGAGCTGATCCCTTGAAGTACATCATGTCAAGACCAGTACTGTCAGGAGACTGGCTAAATGGGCGTTACTTCTCTTGGAGTTTGACATCATTTATGTCCCACAAAAGGCCGTTAAAGGGCAAGCACTGGCGGACTTCTTAGCCGATCACCTGATTCCAGCTGATTGGGAGTTACATGAGAATCTCCCGGATGAAGAAGTCTTCGTTGTGAACCTTCTGGCGTCATGGAAAGTCTTCTTTGACGGGGCTGCTCGAAGAGACGGTACAGGTGTTGGGGTTGTCTTTTTCACTCCACAAAAGGACATCCTGCCTTTCTCGTTCGTTCTTACTCATAAGTGCTCAAACAATGTTGCCGAATACGAAGCCCTCATCATCGCCTTGGAGATGGGCCTAGAGATGAAGCCTTCCCAACTTAAAGTATATGGGGATTCGAAACTTGTCATCGACCAACTCTTGACGAAGTACGATGTGCGTAAGCCACACCTCGTGCCTTACCATTGTCGTGCTACACAACTCATGGGACAGTATGACGACATCACGATTGAGCACATTCTAAGACATGAGAACAAACAAGTTGACGCTCTCACTAACTTGGCTGCCATGATAGCCTTATCTCCAGACGAGACGAAGATGGTTCACGTATGTCAAAGATGGGCAGTGTCGACGCCTCCTCCCCCCATCGAGTCTAAGGAACAAATAGAGAGTGTCTTTGTCTTCAACACTGAAATTGAAGATTGGAAACAATCCCTCATCGACTTCTTAGAGCACGAAAAGCTCCTAGAGGACCCCAAGCACAAGACAGAAATCCGTTGTCATGCTCCTCGTTTCTTCTATCACAAGGACCGGCTCTACCGACGCTCTTTCAAAAGAACCTTCTTGACATGTATTGGAGAAGGATAAGTCGATGAAGTCTTGCAACAAGCTCACTCTGGTGTATGTGGAGCTCACCAGTTCCAAAGCTTCATGACCAAGTAAAAAGGATGGGGTACTATTGGCCCACGATGGTGAAAGATGTAATGAAGTTCACTAAGAGATGCAAGCCTTGTTAGTTTCACGGGGACTACATACGACAACCCCCTGAGCTGCTCCATCCTACAGTGGCATCGTGGCCATTCGACAACTGGGGCTTCGACGTGGTTGGTCCATTGCCTAAGTCTTCGAAGCAACATCTTTACATCTTGGCGGCTACTAACTACTTCTCCAAATGGGCTGAAGCCATCCCTCTTAAGGAAGTAAAGGAGACTGTTGTCCAATTCATCAAGAATCACATCATCTTTCGATATGACATCCCTCGCTTTATCACCATTGATAATGGGAAAGCTTTCAAGAGCAGCTTAATGAGCAAGCTCTGTCTTAATTCAGGTTCAAGAAAAGGTACTCCACTATGTACAATGCACCTGCCAACGGCCTGGCGGAGGCATTCAACAAGACCCTCTTCAAGTTGCTTGAGAATGTTGTTTCTAATTCAAAGAGGGATTGGCATGAGCGAATTGATGAAGCACTGTGGGCATATTGCACGCCATGTCGAACTACCACGGAGTTCGCGCCCTACTCTTTGGTGTATGAGGTTGAAGCGGTTCTTCCGTTGGAGCTCCAAATCCCATCTCTACGGATTGCCATCTAAGTGGGTCTCACCGAAGAGGACAATGTTAAATTACGACTTGCTGAACTTGAGGCATTGGACGAGAAAAGGTTGCAAGCACAACAAAGGATTGATTGCTACCAAGCGCAGTTGTCCCAAGCCTTCAACAAGAGACTTCAGCCAAGAACTTTTTAAGAAGGAGAGTTGGTCCTCGCAGTAAGACGACCCATCGTCCTTTCCCGACGCTCTGGCAAGAAGCTCGATCCAAAGAGGGATGGACCACACGTAGTGAATGAAGTCTACAATAGTGGAGCCTACCTCCTCATCACTCCTGAAGGGCTTCTCCTCAGACCCATCAACGGAAAGTACCCCAAAAGATATTATCCCTAGAAGCATGACGCTCCATGTCGAACGAGCCTAATGTCACGGGGCCATTTCGTCCAGCGCTGTTCGCATGGCCTATGGCCCGTGACTTGGTCTATCAATGTAATATGTAATAGTCATGCCAATGCATGTGTTATAGTAGGGACGTAGTCGGTATTAAATCCCGAACTTACCTCGTCTCGTTGCGTCTCGCAAAGTAGTCTTTAAGAGCACCTTTGGTGGGCGCTCCCCGCCAAGTGGGTAGGTTGCTAAAGATCTTTACCCTGAGAACTTTGCTTGGCCATCAAGTGGTGCATTGCTAGTGCATATCCTATCAGGGATTCCATTCTAACCAACAGGTGATCGGGGACCCTTAGGAGTTGTAGTCTCTTTTGGCTTAGTCTTATTGTAACTTGCTTAAAAATCATCAATAAAGATTAGCATTTGCCGACGTGTGTGCCCCATTACTTTGTGCTTACTTGCAAACTCATCATTTCTCCTTTTGCTTGTTTTGTAGGTTTGATCCTCACAATCTTGCTAGGCTTACTTTCTTGTCGTTAGACAACGCAAGTGCCGCACGGACCTCACTCCCAATCCAAAGGTCCGTGACAGTTGGTATCAAAGCCACATTCCTGTTCACAGCAGAAGCAAGCCACCCTTGTGATGGGGAAAACTGGGGGAGGTAGTACCCAGCCACTTCCTGCAGAGTCAAGTCGGGTTCATGTGGAACTTGACCCTGTCGAAGAATCGACAACAGTAACCTCCACCAAGGAGCGACTTACAAGAATCGAAGAAAGGTTAAAAGAGGTAGAGCAACAACAATTCAACTACGCCAAGATGGCTGCAAGTATTGGTGAAGAGACCATAGGCACGATAGAGAGTTTACAAATGCAGGTTGAGAATCTCATTGCCCAAGTGAATCTACTTATGAGGACCCTTGGTAACGGCACAGGGGGCCACCATGATGGAAACGAAAGCAAAGTGCGAGTACCTGAACCCAAATGTTTCACAGGTGCCCGCGATGCGAAGGAACTATAAAATTTCTTGTTCGACATGGAGCAATTCTTTCGGGCAACACGCCTCGATGAAGATGACAAAGTCATTACCGCCGGTATGTACCTCAGCGACGATGCCAAACCGTGGTGGTGAACTCGCTATGAAGATATTAAAGCAGGGCGATGCACTATCAATGGTTGGGAAGAACTAAAGCGAGAACTTAAAGCACAGTTTATGCCCGAGAATGTAGAATTTTTTGCCCGAAAGAACCTAAGGCGCCTCCAACAAACAGGGACAATCAGAGATTATGTGAAGCCGTTTTCAGCTCTTATGCTCTATATAAAGAGCATGTCAGAGGAGTATAAGCTCTTTCAATTCCCAGAAGGACTAAAACCATGGGCACAAACAGAGCTTCAGAGAAGGGGAGTTCAGAATCTTGTGGAAGCAATGACTGCAGCAGAAAAGCTACTAGATCATGTGGCGGATGATGCCCGCCAATAAGAGAAAGGAGACAATTGACAAGCCTCTCAGCTACATGAACAAGCCTTATAACAGCTGCAAGGGGAAGAACCAGGGCCAATGAAACAATAGGAGGCCTTATCCCAGGGAAGGACCAAGAAAGTACAGTGAGGTATCTAGCCCTACTAGACCACCGCCATCTCCATGTTTCATATGCAAAGGAAATCATTTGGTGAAATTTTGCCCAAAGTAACATTCTCTCAATGCTCTCTTAGCCATAACGTCTTCATCCTAGGATCAAAATGAAGGAGAGGAGAACAAGGAAGAAGAGGGTGGAGTAGAACCCAAGATGACTGCTCTAAGCCTGTGTAGCGCTATCATGGGATAAAGCACCAAGAAGTTTCCCTCCAAGGGCTTGATGTACATTGAGGCATGCATCAATGGGAAGGTGACTCGAGCTATGATCGACGCATGTGCCACTCACAACTTTGTCTCTGAGAGGGAGGCAAACGTTTGGAGTTAAAGCTCGAGAAAGATAGCAGCAAGTGGAAGGCGATAAACTCTGCAGCACGTCCCGTCGCTAGTTTGGCGAAGGACGCACCTATCAAGATTGGTGCGTGCTCCGGAACGATCAATCTCATAGTAGTGCCCTTGGATGACTTTCACGTTATATTGGGGATAGAATTCCTAAATCAGGCCAAGGCGGCTCCAATGCCCTACCTCAATTCTTTTTGCATGTTTGGGGAGAAGGCCCCTTGAATGGTTTCTGCTACTAGATAGGAGAAGCAAGGCGTTGAGCACTTATCAACCCTTCAGCTGAAGAAGGGCCTTAAGAGAGGGGAAGTCACTTTCTTGGTAACCTTGAATATGGGAGAGACACTGGTGGGAGAGAGTCTCATCTCTAGCAGCATTCGACATGTCCTGGATGAATATGCGGATGTCATGCTTGAGAAACTGCATAACATATTGCCGCCGAGGAGAGCAGTTGACCACAAGATTGAGTTGGAACCTAGTAGCATACCACCATCCCATGCCCCTTATAGAATGGCTCCTCCCTCAAAAGCACCCTATGGTACCCCTGTGCTATTTCAGAAGAAGCACGACAGTAGTCTTAGGCTGTGCATCGACTACCGAGCCCTCAACAAGCTAACTATTAAAAACAATATACCCATCCCCCTGATTGCTGATTTGTTCGACCAATTGGGTGGAGCAAGGTGGTTTTCTAAGCTAAACCTACGGTCTGGTTATTTCCAAGTGCGGATCACCGAGGGAGACAAGCCTAAAACAACCTGTGTGACAAGATACGACGCCTTCGAATTTTTTGTGCTGCCGTTCGGCCTTACAAATGCCCCTGCAACCTTTTGCACCTTGATGAACGGGTTGTTCCATGGCTTTCTTGACAAGTTTGTGGGAGTGTATCTTGATGACATCGTGGTGTACAACAATACCTTTGAAGAACATGTTGAGCACTTGAAAAAAATCCTTGATGTACTCCGAAGCAACTAACTCTATGTGAAACTGGAGAAGTGTTCTTTTGCTCAAGAACGAATCATGTTCCTCGGTCATGAAGTTGGTGGGGGAGAAATTAGCATGGATAGTGAGAAAGTTCGTGCTATTCAAGACTGACAGGTCTTGAATACTATCGAAGATTCAAGAAACACTATTGAAGATTCATATCAGGATATTCTAGTCGAGCTTTGCCCTTGATAGACCTACTGAAGAAGGACCGCCCTTGGTCATGGTCCGAAAAGTGCAACAAAGCCTTTAAAGACTTAAAGAGTGTTGTAATGGAAGAACCAGTGTTGCAACTGCGAAACCATGCCTTACCCTTTGAGGTCCAGACCGATGCCTCTGATTATGCTATTTGGGGTGTACTCATACAAGACGGGCACCCCATTGCTTACGAAAGCCGCAAACTTAATGATACTGAACGAAGGTACACGGTGCAGGAAAAGGAGATGATAGCTATAGTGCACTGCCTACGGGTCTGGAGGCTCTACCTCCTTGGTTCCAAGTTTGTGGTGAAGACAGACAATGTAGCCACAAGTTATTTTCATACCCAAAGAAAACTATCACCAAAACAGGCCCGTTGGTAAGACTTCTTGGCAGAATTCGACATGGTACTTGAGTACAAGCCAGACCGATCTAATCAAGTTGCAGATGCCCTAAGCCGAAAGGCGGAGTTGGCCACGATGAAATTAAAAGAACAAGCCTCCATGTCCCAATTAAAGAGCAATCTGCGTGACCGTATTCGCGAAGGGCTTGAGAAAGACCCCTTTGCCAAAGCCTTAATTCCACTTGTGAAGGAAGGAAAAGCATGATTTTTCTGAATCCAAGAAGGCCTCATTGTCAGAAAGCAAAGCCGATTGTACATCCCGCAGACGGGAGACCTAAGGAAGGAGCTTCTTAGGGAATGCCATGATACACTATGGGCCGGGTACCTCGAGATACACCACACCATTGCCTTGTTGGAACGCAGCTATTACTGCCCAGAATGAGGGACGATGTGGAAGAATACGTCCAAACATGCCTCACATGCCAACAAGATAAGGTGGAAAGAGATAAGCCATTCAGACTCTTGGACCCATTGCCAGTGCCAAAGGGACTTTGGGAGAGTGTTTCCCTGACTTTATTGTTAATCTACCTAAGGTGGGACAGCTTGGCTCCATCCTAGTGGTTGTGGATAGATTCTTCAAGTTTGCAACTTTCATCCCAGTACCCCAGCATTGCATTGCAGATGAAGCAACTAGGCTATTCTTCAGTCATGTTGTGAAGTATTGGGGAGTGCCTCAAAACATTATCAGTGATAGAGACCCAAGTATTGTGAAGTATTGGGGAGTGCCTCAAAACATTATCAGTGATAGAGACCCAAGGTTTACATGCCGCTTATGGACTGGAGTTTTTAAGTTGCTGGGACGAAACTTAACTTCTCTACTAGTCTACACCCTCAAGCCGATGGACAGACAGAAAGATTCAATGCCCTTCTTGAAGAATATATGAGACACTTTGTTTCTGCCAATCAAAGGAATTGGGTCCACTTGCTCGATGTGGCCCAGTTTTGCTACAAATTTGTAAAGGAGTTCTGCATCCAACCAGAGTCCATTCGAGCTGGCTACTGGTCGACAACCTTTTACGCCTCATTCCATCATGGCCGGCTACAGGGTGCAGTCCCCCTGCCTATCATATGACCAAAGAGAGGATCACAAATGCAGATATCGCCAGAGCTTACTTGGAGAAAGCATCTAGAAGGATGAAGAAGTGGACAGATCAAAATAGAAGGCCAGAGAACTTCAAAGTTGGAGACTTAGTGTTGCTCAAGCTCAACCCAAGCCAACTCAAATTCACCCGCAAAGTACACAAAGGCTTTGTTCGCAAATATGAGGGCCCCCTTCCTATCCTTGAACGAGTCGGAAAAGTCTCCTTCCGGGTCCAACTTCCTTCCTGGTTGAAGATCCATCCTGTCTTCCATGCAAGTTGCTTGAAGCCATATCTAGCCGATAACGAAGATAGCAACAGGAACACATCAGCTTGCGAGGAACCGCATGCAACTTCCTTCACACGTGAAGTTGAGGGTATCATGGCTGAACGCATCGTGCCGTGGGGGAGTTCTCGAAAGCCAACAACGGAGTACCTCGTGAAGTGGAAAGGTTTACCAGAATCAGAAACCAACTGGGAATCCAAGAAAAAGCTCCTCCTAACAGAAGATCAAGCACGCGCTTACATGGATGTAATGTCGAAGAGGGCGTCAACGTAATAGGGTGAGGAGTGTCACGGGGCCATTTCGCTCAGCGCTGTTCGCATGGCCTATGGCCCATGACTTGGTCTATCAATGTAATATGTAATAGTTATGCCAATGTATATGTTGTACTAGGGACGTAGTCGGTATTAAATCCCGAACTTACCTCGTCTCGTTACGTCTTGCAAAGTAGTCTCTAAGAGCACCTTTGGTGGGCACTCCCTGCCAAGTGGGTAGGTTGCTAAAGATCTTTACCATGAGAACTTTGCTTGGCCATCGAGTGGTGCATTGCTAGAGCATATCCTAGCAGGGATTGTATTCTAGCCAACACGTGATCGGGGACCCTTATGAGTTGTAGTATCTTTTGGCTTAGTCCTATTGTAACTTGCTCAAGAATCATCAATAAAGATTAGCATTTGCCGACATGTGTGCCCCATTACTTTGTGCTTGCTTTCAAACTCAGCATTTCCCCTTCTGCTTGTTTTGTAGGTTTGATCCTCACAACCTTGCTAGGCTTACTTGCTTGTCGTCAGACGACGCAAGTGTCGCACGGTCCTCTCTCCCAATCCAAAGGTCAGTGACACTAAACTGCACGACGCTCCAAGTCGCACTAGCCTAAATTGCACGACGCTCCATGTCGCACCAGCCTAAACTGTATGATGCTCCTGGCTCACATGAGCCTAAACTGTGAACGACATAAATAAATGAATACATTATTCATTGTACTACTCCTGGCCCGCATGAGTATAAACTGTGAACGGCCAAACATTAAAAAAAATCTCGCATTTGTTCATGATTTTTATCAAAATTATGAAGCAAAACGAAACTAATGATGTCATTAAAAAAATGTTTGTATATTGGTGTCATGATGAATGGGGAAATAAGGAAGTGATGGGAACACAAATTAATGTCCTATCTATGCCTAACTTCTCCAATCACTGATCCTAAGCCACGTCTGTCTTCAATTAATTCTTCTCTTAGTCGATTGCAAGACTCAACCTCCATCGGGTCAACCAATGGTATCGACTCAATCTCAAGTCGTCGCTCCTTTGAAAGGGAAAGCTTCCTTGTTGCTTCTTCCATCATCTCTTTAATCTCATGAAGTCTCATAACAACCTCTGCCTTCTCTTTTTGGACCTTCGCGATCTCAGCGTTTAGACGTTCCTCCTCCTTGAACAAATTTACCTCTGTCTTCTTGTCGTCATCTACTCGCACGCTAAGAGTAGTAATGGCACATTCACACACTAAAATCTCAGCGGAAACAGATCACAATTGCATATGTTTCTCCTCAGGCGATAAAATCTGCATAAGAACCTCGCTCCTTTTGAGATAATCGTCTATGTGCCTCAACTAGTTAACCATAGCATCGGTGAAAGGGGTCGGGTCAAGATGAAATACTTGCTGGAAGCAAGAACGTATGTCCGGAAACTCCTTCTCATATTACTCGCGCATCTTCGAAAGGCTAAGACCAAGCATTCGATCAATCACTTGTGAAGTATACTCCCCCGCAACAACTCTCAGTAAGTCATTTGCAATTGAGCGGCTAGAGGCGGGACAGTATGATCTAGTAAATATAGAGACATCGAGACCACTCGGACGACTCGCCTCTCTGCCATGTCCGGTACTCTGTCTCGTTGGTGGTGATAGACGTAGTGGAGCTGGTGGCAACAATGTCTATATAGTCTCTATAGCTGTCTGATTGTTTACACCATCTTCATCAACCCGTTCCTGCCCGACGACGTCTTGAGGATGTCCACCTATGGCCTCTACATGAGTCATTACATTTTCTACCCCAACCGGAAGAAGTGGTGAAGTTGAAATGTAACCTGAATCCATGTCATCTGCTAGGTCATTCAAGTCTATAGCATCGCCAACTCGCATGTCTGCTGGAAATAGTTCCATGTGTGTAGCGTCTGGGATAGAGGGAAAATCTAAAAAGAAAGAAAGGAGGGGAGACATATAAAGATCATGATATACGTCATTACAAGCTCAATGATAGAATGAATAAAAAAATGAAAAAGAGAAAAAAGAAATACTTACTCTTATTCCTAGTAGTGGGGGGACATGTCAACATCACCATGGTCAAGGCCAGCCGTTGAGGATCCAGCTCCCTCTGCGATCAGTAGTTGCTGGTTCTGTGCGTGTACTGGCATCTCTAGTGGATTCGCAATCTGAGCTAGTCCTCGCTCAAACTCCATTGCTTGTTGATGAAACCTTTCGATTACCGAACCAATCTCTTCCTCTTCTAATACAGGGGGCATTCTAACTTGTTCAATTAGGGCTGTACGAGATTTCACTCGGTTTGACCGCTCAGAAACACCATTCGGATGAATGCCTCCAAGTTTAAGCTTCAAAGGCCTCCAATCTAACCCCCTCTCCTAAGGGTTTGGATGGCCTCTTTGTGTTCACATGTTGTGGTACCTCAGTAGTTGAGGTTCTCTTACGATAATCAAGGGGTTCCTTTTGAGCCTTGTCGGTGTCATACAGATAACCTTCCCTCTCACTACTCTCAAGATCAGAGATGGAAACAGACATCAAGCTAGGAAGGACATCTCTTCGCCACGAGATGCTGTAAGTTTCATCTCGCTCACTACCGATGGCTTTGTTAAATTTAAGCGAGTGGAAGGATGCTCCTGTCTTTATCCTTGTAAGTGCCAAGAGAGTTCCCGGTATCCTTTGGTGAAACCCATGTTGGCGAGTAAACCTATGTGGACTATACATCTCTGCAATACAGATGTTCCCATGACGGAACATCACTACCCCGGGTCGACAGCTGATCATGAATTCTTGTGAAGTCAGAGCTTGCCCTTTGTTATCAACTACAGGTGAAGCGCTTGACCGGTAATGCTGGAACATCCTCGGCTGCCATGAAAACTGATCAGACCCCGCTGCGAAGGATTGTCTGAGGTAGCTTGGACGACTCCTCAAACCACATATAGCTTGCTAAGGGTCAATGTGTGCCTTGAATCAATGGAACAACTTCTTTCTCGACCGATGCAAACACCCCACCTAAAAAATGCACTGCCGCCCATGTAAACAGATAGTGAAGAGGACAATAGACTGATGACGCTCTCAACTCTCCATTCGATTGAAGGCCATAATAAGTACTTGTCAGGCCCCGATAGAGACTCGCCATTATTTGTGGCGCAAGGTTGGGCGCCCCGCGCCATTCGAACGACTGCCTTAAAAGTTCCTGGTTGAATGACATCTCCACATTCCTTGTAGGAAGGATAAAACGACATAAGAGAAGTACCAGGAATGCAACAGCCATTGCCTCTCATTCCACTTCCTTATCTTCCTTAAAACCGAGTTGTGCGAACGGATCGCCTTTGAAAGTGCGTGTTGTCGGCTTCTTGGGTGGATACTTTATCGGTCTGGGTACCCATTTCTTCGTTGGTTGACCATTCAGAAAATCACAACACTTCGCATCCCATTATTCCTTGAAGTTCCGAGAATTCAGATATTATAGTGTTTCCGTGTACCAAAAATCAAACCATTGCCCAGGAGTGACTCGATCACTTTTGTTGAAATAAGCGATAATGCAGTACGCTTTGAACAAAAACTGCCAAGATAATGGAGGTCCCTCGACCCCGTTTACGCCCATTAGCTCACGGAATGATGGGATAGTCTCCTCATAGTACTCCCCAATAATTGATAGACCGGTGATTTTCTTCGTCTCCCACAAGGATATTCCGACTTCACCTCGACTTGTGACGAAAGTGCTAGTTTCAGGACACTACACCTCACAAAGGGCTCGATATACATGGTTTGGAAAACAACTCATATCTGGCGGCATTGATCACGTGTACTACCCCCTTGATGACTTTCTTGCTCGCGACAAGCTTCACATGTTCGTCTAAGGCCCAATCCCAAAACCTGCTAAAAAATTGGACTTGCCCACAAGGATTAAGACCCAATCCCCCATTGGTCAGCTTCTCTCTGAGCTTCTCAACGATCAACGAAGTAGAGCGATTTGGAGCTGTTGAATGGTGATGGGGGTGACATAGTGAAGGGGGACTAGCGTTTGTGGTTACGTCTTCTGTCACATATCCTCAGCCTGCGGATATTCACTCACAATTGCTACGTCAAAACTTGAGTTTCGCTCTATCTCGATCGTCCCTGCAATAGGCTCGAGCACATCAAATCTTAACGCTCGTGCCTTGCCCTCGTTGTTGTGTTTTACACTAACCTCGAGAATGTGTAAGTCCTGAATGCGACAGATCTCGTAGCAAAAGGGTTGGATCCATCCTTCTTGACTCATGATGGGGACAACTTGGCTACTCGAACTGGGTGTAGCACGATCTGAAGATGCATTGTCAGGAGATTCACCAGAGACGGCCGATTGCACCTGAAACAAGAATAAAGCTTTCTTTAGTACTCATTCATATGTATATAAGTTAAAAAAGAGAGAAGAAAAAGAAAGAAAGAAAGAAAATCAGGACTCCTCCATGGGCAGACCACGGCATACCCCCTTGGGCAGTCCACGACATACTCTGTGGGTAGTCCACAACCCCCGTGGACAGGCCACGTCTTACTCTGTGGGCAGTCCACGACCCCCTTGGACAGTCCACGATTGGCCCCGTGGGCGATTCACAACATGCTCGGCATACCACGACCCTGTGGCCACTCCACGCCCTCCGTGGGCGGTCCACGCTCTCCTATGTTGGCAATTCGTGGATCCTATGGCCACTCCACGCCCTCCTCCTGGTCACTCCACACCCTCTGTGGGCAATGCACACTCTCTCGTGTGGGCAATCCGCTACACCTGTGGACCTTCCATGCAAAAATGTGAAACATGGGCCCTCCACGTGAGAAGAAAAAAAGGGAAATGTGTAAATTCAGGGCTTACTCATCTAGGGCTTACTCATTCCCGAGGTTCGTGTAAATCACAGCAGCGAGGGCAAGGAGCGTTAAGATTTGATGTGCTCGAACCTACTGCGGGGAGGGTCGAGATAGAGCAAGTCTCAAGTTTTGACGTAGCAATTGTGAGTGAATATCCGCGGGTTGAGGATACGCGAGTAGAAGACGTAACCACAAATGCTCGTCCCCCTTCACTATGTCACCCACCTCACCATTCGACGGCTCCAAATCGCCCTACTCCGTTGATCGTCGAGAAGCTCAGAGAGAAGCTGACTAGGTGGGGATCAGGTCTTAATCCTCATGGGCAAGTCCAATTTTTTAGCAGGTTTTGGGATTGGGCCTTAGAAGAACCACGTGAAGCTTGTCGCGAGCAAGAAAGTCGCCAAGGGGTTAGTACACATGATCAATGCTGCCATATGTAAGTATTGCTTTCCAAACCATGTATATCAAGCCCTTTGTGAGGTGTGGTGTCCTAAAACCAACACTTTCGTCACAAGTCGAGGTGAAGTCGGAATACCCTTGTGGGAGATGAAGGAAATCACTAGTCTATCCATCATTGAGGAGTACTATGAGGAGGTCATCCCATCATTCAGTGAGCTAATGGGCGTAGATGGGGTCGAGGGACTTCCATTATCTTACCAGTATTTGTTCAAAGCGTACTGCACTATCGCTTATTTAAACAAAAGTGATCGAGTCACTCATGGGCAATGGTTCGATTTTTGGTACACGGAAACACTACGATATCTGAATCCTCAGAACTTCAAGGAATATAGGGCTGTGAAGCGTTGTGATTTTGTGAATGGTCAATCGACGAAGAAACGGGTACCCAGACCGATAAAATATCCACCGAAGAAGCCGACAACGTGTACTTTCAAAGGCGATCTGATCGCACAACTCGGTTTTAAGGAAGATAAAGAAGTGAAAGGAGAGGCAATGACTGCTGCATTCCTGATATTTCTCTTATGTTGCTTTATCTTTCCTACAATAAGCGTGGAGACGTCATTCGACCAGAAAGTTTTAAGGCAGTCATTCGAATGGCGTGGGGCGCTACATACATCCTTGTGCCACCGATAATGACGAGCCTCTATCTGGGCCTGACAAGTACTTATTATGGCCTTCAATCGAATGGAGAGTTGGGAGCTTCATTAGTCTACTATCCTCTCCACTGTCTGTTTACTTGGGCAGCAATGCGTTTTTTAGGTGGGGGTGTTTGCATCGGTCGACAAGGAAGTTGTTCCATTGATCCAAAGCACACATGGACCCCTTAACAAGCTACATGTGGTTTGAGTAGTCATCCAAGCTACCTCGGACAATCCCTCGTAGCATGAGGTCTGATCAGTTTTCATGGCAGCTGAAGGTGTTTTAGCATTACTGGTCAAGCGCTTCACCTTTAGTTGATAACAAAGGGCAAGCTCTGACTTCACAAGAATTCATGATCAGCTGTCGACCTGGGATAGTGATGTTCCGTCATGGGAACATCTGTATTGCGGAGATGTATAGCCCACATAGGTTTGCTCGCCAGCATGGGCTTCACCAGAGGATACTAGGAACTCCCTTGGCACTTATTGGGAGGATTGATGCGGCTAGCTTGTACAGCTTATGGCTCTCTCTTACAAGGATAGAGATGGGCACAGCCTTCCACTCGCCTAAATTTAACAAAGCCATTGGCAGTGAGCGAGATGAAACTTAAAGCCTCTGGTGGCGAAGAGATGTCCTTCCTAGCTTGATGTCCGTTTCCATCTCTAGTCTTGAGGGTAGTGAGAGGGAAGGTTATCTGTATGACACCGACAAGGCTTAAAAGGAACCCCTTGATTATCACAAGAGAACCTCAACTACTGAGGTACCACAACGTGTGAACACAAAGAGGCCATCCAAACCCTTAGAAGAGGGGGGGATCGGAGGCCTTTGAAGCTTAAACTTGGACGCATTCAACCGAATGGTGTTTCTTAGTGGTCAGACCAAGTGGAGTCTCTTACAGCCCCAACTGAAATAGTTAGAATACCCCCTGTATTAGAAGAGCAAGAGATTGGTTCGGTAATGAAAAGGTCTCATCAACTAGCGATGGAGTTTGAGCGAGGACTCGCTCAGATTGCGAATCCATTAGGGATCCCAGAACACACACATAACCAGCAACTACTGACCATAGAGCGAGCTGGATCCTTAGAGGCTGGCCTTGACCATGGTGATGTTGACATGTCCCCCACTACCAGGAATAAGAGTAAGTATTTGTTTTTCTTTTCTTTTTTTTTCCATTTTTTTGTTCATTCTGTTATTGAGCTTGTAATGGTGTACATCATGATCTTTGTATGTCTCCCTTTCTTTCGTTCTTTTTAGATTTTCCTTCTATCCTAGACGCTAAACACATGGAACCATTTTCAACAGCCGGGCGAGTTGGCGATGCTATAGACTTGGATGACATAGCAGATGACTTGGATTCAGGTTACATTTTAGCTTCAGCTCTTCTACCGATTGGGGTAGAAAATGTAATGGCCCATGTAGAGGCCACTAGTGGACACCCTCAAGTCGTCGTCGGGCAGGATCGGGTTTATGAAGATGGTGTAAACAGTCAGACAACTATGGAGACTACATCCACCATTAGCACCAGCTCAACTATGCTATCACCACCAGCAGGACAGAGTACTGGCCATGGCAGAGAGGCGATTCGTCCATGTGGTCTGGATGTCTCTACATTTACTGGATCATACCATCCCGCCTCTAGCCACTCAATTGCAGATGACTTACTGAGAGTTGCTGCAGGGGAGTATGCTTCACAAGTGATTGATCGAATGCTTGGTCTTGGCCTTTCGAAGATCCGCGAGTAATATGAGGAGCTTCCTGACATACGTTCTTGCTTCTAGCAACTATTTCATCTCAACCCGACCCCTTCCACCGATGCTATGGTTATCTATTTGAGGCGCATAGACGATTATCTCAAAAGGAGGGAGGTTATTATGCAGATTTTATCGCATGAGGAGAAACAGAGGCAATAGCAATCCGTTTCCGCTGAGATTTTAGCATGTGAATGTGCCATTACTACTCTTTGCGTCCGAGCAGATGGCGACAAGAAGACAAAGGTAAATTTGTTCAAGGAGGAGGAACGTCTAAATGCTGAGATCGCGAAGGTCCAAAAAGAGAAGGCAGAGGTCGTTATGAGACTTCAAGAGATCAAAGAGAGGATGGAGGAAGCAACAAGGAAGCTTTCCCTTGCAAAGGAGCAACGACTTGAGATTGAGTCGATACCATTGGCTGACCCGATGGAGGTTGAGTCTTGCAATTAATTGCAGACGTACATGGCTTAGGATCAGTAATTGGAGATGTTAGACATAGATAGGACATCACTTTGTATTCCCGTCACTTTCTTATTTCCCCATTCATCATAACACCATTGTACATACCATTTTTTTAATGGCATCATTAGTTTCTTTTTGCTTCATAATATTGATAAAAATCATGAATAAATGCGAGATTGTTTTTTGAGTGTTTGGCCGTTCACAGTTTATATTCATGCTTACCAGGAGTAGTACAATGAATAAATTATTCATTTATTTATGCCGTTCACAGTTTTGGCTCATGCGGGCCAGGAGCATCATGCAGTTTAGGCTCGTGCGACATGGAGCGTCATGCTTCTAAGGATAGTATCTTTGAGGTACTTTCCATTGATGGGTCCTAGGGGAAGCCCTTCAGGAGTGATGAGGAGGTAGGCTCCACTACTGTAGACTTCCTTCACTACGTGTGGTCCATCCCACTTTGGATCCAACTTCTTGCCTGAGCGTCGGGAAAGGACGATGGGTCGTCTTACTGCGAGGACCAACTCTTCTTGAAACGTTCTTGGCCAAACTCTCTTGTTGAAGGCTCGGGACAACCGCGATTGGTAGCAATCAAGTTCAGCAAGTCGTAATTTAACATTGTCTTTGGTGAGACACTCTTGGATGGCAATCCGTAGAGATGGGATTTGGAGCTCTTGGATGGCAATCCAAAGCGTAGGGCGTGAACCCTGTGGCAGTTCGACATGAAATGCAATATGCCCACAGTGCTTCGTCAATCCGCTCATGCCAGTCCGTCTTTGACTTAGAAACAACCTTCTCAAGCAACTTGCAGAGGGTCTTATTGAACGCCTCCGCAGGCCGTTGGCAGCTGCATTGTACATGGTGGAGTACCTTGTCTTGAACCTGAATTTAAGACAGAGCTAGTTCATCAAGCTATTCTTGAAAGCTTTCCCATTATCAGTGGTGATAAAGGGAGGGATGTCATATCGAAAGATGATTTGATTCTTGATGAACTGGACAATAGTCTCCTTCTTTACTTAAGAGGGACGACTTGAGCACATTTGGAGAAGTAGTCAGTAGCCGCCAAGATGTAAAAATGTTGCTTCAAAGACTTAGGCAATGTACCAACCACGTCGAGGCCCCAGTTGTCGAATGGCCACGATGCCACTGTAGGATGAAGCAGCTCAGGGGGTTGTCGTATGTAGTCCCCGTGAAACTGACAAGGCGTGCATCTCTCAGCGAACTTCATTGCATCTTTCACCATCGTGGGCCAATAGTACCTCATCATTTTTACTTGGTCATGAAGCTTTGGTCATGACTGGTGAGCTCCACATACACCAGAGTGAGAGCTTGTTGGAAGACTTCATCGACTTATCCTTCTCCAATACATGTTAAGAAGGTTCCGTTGAATGAGTGTCGATAGAGCTGGTCCTTATGATAGAAGAAACGAGGAGCACGACAACGGATTTCTGTCTTGTGCTTGGGGTCTTCTGGGAGCTTTCCGTGCTCTAAGAAGTCGATGAGGGATTGTCTCCAATCTTCAATTTCAGTGTTGAAGACAAAGACATTCTTTATTTGTTCCTCAGACTCGATGGGGGGAGGAGGCATCGACACTGCCCATCTTCGACATAGTGAATCATCTTCGACATACGTGAACTATCTTCGTCTCATCTGGAGATAAGGAGCCATCGTGGCGGCCAAGTTAGCGAGAGCGTCAGCTTGCTTGTTCTCATGTCTTGGAATGTGCCCAATCGTGATGTCGTCATACTGTCCCATGAGTTGTGTAGCACGACAATGGTAAGGCACGAGGTGTGGCTTACGCACATCGTACTTCGTCAAGAGTTGGTTGATGACAAGCTTGGAATCCCCATGTACTTTGAGTTGGGGAAGCTATATTGTTTGAGTACTTATGAGTGAGAACGAACAAGAAAGGCAGGATGTCCTTTTGTGGAGTGACAAAGACAACCCCAGCAGCTGCACCGGCTCTTCGAGCAGCCCCGTCAAAGAAGACATTCCATGAAGGCAGAAGGTCCACAACGAAGACTTCTTCATCCGGGAGATCCTCATGTAACTCCCAATCAGCTGGAATCGGGTGGTCGACTGAGGAGTTCGCCTGCTTGTCCTTTGACGGCCTTTTGTGGGACATAAATGATGTTAAACTCCAAGTGAATTAACGCCCATTTAGCTAGTCTTCTTGACAGTATTGTTCTTGACATGATGTACTTCAAGGGATTGGCTCTCAAGATTGGGTGGACTGTGTGCGCCAACATGTAATGTCGGAGCTTCTTTGTCGTGAAGATGAGTGCATGGCACATCTTCTTGATTGGAGAGTAGTTTAACTCGGCTCCCACCATAGTTCGACGAAGGTAGTAGAGGGCATTCTCCTTCCCCTCATCATTGGTTTGAGCAAGAAGAGCGCCTAGGGATCTGTCTTGTGCTGTAATATAAAGGATCAACGGCTTCCCTGAGATTGGTGCCGCTAAGATAGGAGGCTTCAGGATGTATTCCTTGATGTTGCGGAGGGCATTCTCCTTCCCCTCATCATTGGTTTGAGCAAGAAGAGCGCCTAGGGATCTGTCTTGTGCTGTAATATAAAGGATCAACTGCTTCCCTGAGATTGGTGCTGCTAAGACAGGAGGCTTGAGGAGGTATTCCTTGATGCTACGAAAGGCGTTCTCACAGGCTTTGTCCCACTCGAATGGGACACCTTTCTTCATCAGCCTGGTAAAGGGGTCACACTGTCCTGCGAGGTTGGAGATAAACCTTCGGATGTGCGCAAGCCGACCTTGAAGGGTCTTCAAGTCATAGATAGATCGAGGCTCTGGCATATTTTGAATGGCAACGATCTTTGCTTGATTTATTTCGATGCCCCGATTGCGGACGACTAACCCAACGAACTTTCCCGAGGTAACTCTGAATGCACACTTAAATGGGTTCATCTTTAGCTGGTACGTCCTTACTTATCGAAGACCAAGTGAAGGTCCCTCAAGTTGCTCCCTCTCCTTGTTTTCACCACCAGGTCGTCGACGTAGCACTCAACTATTTTATGGAGAATGTCGTTGAAGATCCTCTGCATGGCTTGCTGGTATGTGGCACCAGCATTCTTGAGTTCAAAGGGCATGACCTTGTCACAGTAGATTCCCTTTGGTGTGCGAAAAGAGGTGAGCTCCTCATCTTTAGGTGCCCTGTAGTTGCATCCACCATGAGCTTCGTAATCGGCAGAGGAAAATCATCTTTGGGACATGTCTGATTCAAGTCACGGTAGTCTACGAAAACCCGGATTTGTCCAAACTGGGACTATGTTTGCAATCCACGTGGGATATTTCACTTCTCGAATGAAGCCAGCTTCTTTAAACTTGTTAACTTCAGCCTCGATCTGTGGTACTAACTCTAGCCGATATCGGCGTTGAGCTTGCTTGATTGGGCGGACGCCATGTTTTACAGCCAAGCAGTATCTTTGGATAGAGTCCGGGCATTTCCTGGTAACTCCGAGCAAAAACTTCCCTATACTCGAGTAGAAGCTTCATGTATTCGGCTTCTTTTGGTGTTAGTAATGCGCTGATGAAGATAAGTTTTAGGTCTTCTTCAGTACCGAGGTCGACTTGTTTGAGCTCGTCCACGGTGCTTGTCCCCCCTTCTTTAAAGGTGGGCTGAGGATCTTGAAGCCCTTTCGAGTCTTCATCGTCGGAGGCCTCCTTGACCGTATGATGATGGACTTCAACAACATCTCCATCCTCAGATGCCTCGACATCCTTGACCACAATGCTGGAACGTTGGTTTGTGTGGACGATGGCGTGGTTTCTTGCTATCAAAGCACCATCCGTTGAAACTTCCAAGATAGCTTGGTGATTCATCCTTGAAAGGGATGATGCTCTAAGGATCATTCTTGGCTTTTTGAGCGATGAACATGGTCCTTTGTCTGCGTCTCATTCTCTTCGTCTTCTGCAAGTCTGATCTTTCCTTGCCATTGTGGAGGCATGGATGATCGCATACCCCAGTACGGGAGGACGAAGCGGGGTGGGCTGCCGTGGTGATATTATGTTGACCTAAACGATCAAACGCCGAAATACGATGTGGTTGTTCTCCAATACGATCGAAGGCAGAAACACGAGTTTGGGTGGAGCTATCCACATGGGAGTCTTCAACAACCTCGATTGTGATATGTTGCACATTCGCCTTCTTATCCCGTTTTGAAGCTCGAATGGGAATTGCCGTACTATTACCGATACCGGCCTTGGAGGGGGGTACTTTTTCGCCAGTTCTTACAATATCGAGTTGTGTCTTGATAAGGCAATGAAGCTCTTGATCCGATGGGAGATCCCCAAGCTGTTTTTTCTCTCCCTTTACATATCCAACTGCCTGGAATAACTTCTATAGCTTGGGATCAATCCATGCCATCTTGTCTTTCCGATTAGCAGTTGACTTGTTGATTAGCATTTTCGACGTAGAAGCCTCAACTGCTTGTGGGGAGGCCGGTGCAAGTTTAAGAAGAGGTTGTTGGATAACCTTGGTTTCAGTGAGTTGAGTGACCATCCACTTTGGAGAGGACCTGATCAACTTTAGAAGTCAAGACGAATCGGGCCTGCCCTTCCTTATGTTTGGATTGTGGGATGTAGCGGAAGACGGGACTGGGGGATGCCGCGGTTGCTGCTACTGAAGTTGGAGTTATCAATGGCTCAGGTTCCTTCTTTGTTGGCTGAGAAAAAGGAGGAGACTGTGGGTGTGTTCGGCAAGGCTTCTCATTCTCGCCCAATTAAACAGGCGAGAAACGGATTGATGAGAATCTTGGAAACGACTATTAGTCGCTCCAAAGAATCCTTGCTTTTAGCCTAAAAAGAAGGCAAAAGTTTAGAAACAGGCTTAGCGGGCCGTACTGCCGAACAAGATTTTGAGATACTTTTGCGCTTTCTCATTCTTGACGCCTAAAAAATGGGAGAATGCGGTTATTTAATGGTTTCTGAACACACCCTGTTGCCAGTTCGACTGACATTTTGGTTCATTGGTCTTGAGTATAGAAGCTGGCAACGCTTCGGCAACCGTCTCATTCTCCAAGTAGAACTTGGCATCAGCATAGTGAACCTTCGCCTTGGTGAATGGCTGCTCCGCAACAACTCTTTTTAAAATCTCGTCTTGGCTATACTTGAAGCATTGGTGCCATGAAGATGGTACTACTCTGGCTTCGTGCAACCATGGTCGACCAAGTAGGAGGTAGTTAGACCAAGGTTCTGAAAATCGGAATCGAATCATAAATCGTAACAGGGTTCGAATCGTATCGAATCGTAAATCAGATTGTAAATCGCAAGATTTTTTCAATATATATATAAATGAGAAAAAATATTAAAAAATATAAAAAGGTAAAAAAATAAGAATAAAATGAGTAATTATCTATTTTTCATTTGAAACTATTATATTAAATATAAAATTCCATGATTAGTAATCCGAAGCACAAACCATATTCATCGCACAATAAATTACTAAACAAAGCACAAACTATATTCATCATATAATAAATCATTATATAATTTATCACAACAGTAAATAAAGCACAAACTCAAATCTATAATAATCATCATGCAAAGAAATGTCAGCAATAAACAAAGCATTTTGAAATGATTTTCATTTTTAAATCACAATCAGTTCTCAAAATCCAAAACAGACAGAATCATAAAAATCGTAAAAAGAATTGCACGATTCAAAGTCGAATCTTACTTAAATCGTAAGATTTTTACGAAAAAAGATTCTTCGTCCGATTTGAATCGTTCAACCCACGAATCAATTTGAATCGTAAGATTCAAATCGTAAATCATAAGATTTTAACAATAGAGGGTAAGACGTCTTGGCCTTCATCACATGGAACAACGCCATTGAGGATAGCTCACCAATTGTGAACTTTAGGCAAATCATGATAAGTGCTCGTTGTGAACCATTGTTGAAGCCTTGAATCACCAATTTGCTACGAGTCTGGTCGTTGATAGAGAGACCAATTCCTTCTAATGTCTCCAAAGGCATGATGTTAACGGCCGAGCTCACAGTCAACAAGAATGCGTCGGACTCTATGCTTTCCCACGTATCCAGTGACATAGAGAGGCCTGTTGTGAGGACGAGAGCCTAACTGGAGATCCTCGTCAGTGAAGGTGATGGTGGCCAAGCATAAAGTACATGCCTTAGACTCCTCATCCATAGAAACCCTTCCTTCGTATTGCTCCGTTGCTCCGGATCTAGCCAAAGCATGAGCCAAAGCAAGGCGAGCCTCCTTGGGCAGTTGCAAGGCATCAGAAAAGTTGAGATGAGACGAAACTTTATTAAGATGTTTAGCCAGGCAATCCTCTCTTTCAGGGCTTTGAGTAATGTCACTTTGAGGAGTGTCGCTTTGAGGATCTTCATTTGGAGAAGCATCTTGGGTTGCGTTCACGTCAGAAACAACATAGCAAGTGACAACGTAAGCTGCTACACATTTTTCTTGAAGGAATTCTGTAGGCATGAACTCCAACATGGTAATTGGCCTACGTGGAGGCTACTGGAAGATCTCTTGTGGGTTGGCACGTGGCACTCGAGGCACCCCATTCTTCCTTATTGCCCTTCTCTTCCTCGGCCTCATGTTGGGTCGAGTCCGTCTTGGGCGTCGATGGGGCATGACAGGCTGTCAGAGATGCAGACGCCTTCGACGAGTGACGACGGTCCATCCTTCATCATCCACGGGCACCTGTTGCTGTGGTAGTGGAGTGATGCCCCCCGTTGGGTAAGGTTGTTCACTTGAGGGATGGGGAATAGCTTGCCCCCTGTGCAATAGTCTTGACACTAAAGTTGATGACGTTCCTATGCTTCGATGGGGTAGTTCCAAATCGGGAGGTGGTGCCAGGAGATGTGTCGGATCAAAAGACCCAAAGCCGATGGCTGTCATGTTGGTGGCGGCTATATCATCTAAGGCAAGGCCGATCTTCCCATCGCGAGCCAGCTCCATTATCTTTTCCTTCAAGATGAAGCATTTCTCGATCGGGTGGCTGACTACTCGATGGCAGCGACAATACTTGGGATCATTGATTCGTCCTGCTTCATCGAGCTGCTTCGATGGCGGTAGCTCTATCAATTTGTGTTGGAGGAGTTTGTCGAACATTCCCGAGACTTCAGTCTGGGAAAATGGTATTGCTTCTTCTCCAACTCCTTAAGGCTCATCTTGGCCTTCCCTTTGTCTTGAGTTGGAGCGGGCTCGACTTTCTCCTTCTTTTTGCCAATCTTGATAAGATTGGTGGTGATGCTCACAACTTCCTTCGTTTTTGAGGATTTTAGTTCTTTTTTTTTATCTCTTTCTTATCTTTGTCTTTGCAAGGATCCACAGGACGAAGGTCTCCGTGAGTGGCGATGCTGAGCTCCATGTCATGAGCTCGGGTGGCCAACTCTTCAAAAGATTGAGTTTTGATTCCCTGGAGGATGTAAAGAAGACCCAATGCATACCTTATATGCACATGTCAATCACCTATTGCTCTGCAAGACGGTCCTTGCTATTGAGAGCCAGGTTTTTCCATCGTTCGATGTACTCAACGATGGGCTCGTCCTTCCTCTGTCGAGTGGTGGCAAGCTCCACCATGCTTACGGTCCTGCGAGTGCTATAGAAGCGATTGAGGAACTCGCGCTCGAGTTGGTCCCAAATGTCAATGGAACCAGGCTCGAGGTCTGTGTACCAGTCGAACGCATTGCCACGAAGCAAGCAGACGAACTGTTTCACCATGTAATCACCAAACGTGGCATTGTTGCATGTCTCCACGAAGTGGGCGACGTGTTGCTTTGGGTTACCCCTCCCTCCAAATTGTTGGAACTTGGGAGGCTGGTATACGGCGGGCATGCGTAACTCCTTGATGCGTTGGGTGTACAGCTTTGTGTAAACTAGTGAAGATTGAGGAGCTCCTCCTTACTGGGCATGTATGGTGTCTGCTATCATGGTCTGAAGTTGCTGGACCGACAGCGAGGCCACGGAGGCGTGGGGAACATTTAGTGTAGGAGTGTTCATAGCAGGGTAGCGTGCACTCGCCTGTTGTTGTTGTTGTTGTTGTTGTTGTTGTCTGGCACTAGAGGGATCCACTTGCGGGGTGAATTCCAGCGGGTGGGATGGGTCTACGCTTGATTCTTGGTGATGGCTCGACTCGAGCCTGTTCATGAGTTCAGCGATTTGAAGGTCTTTCTCCTCGACCGCCTTGTTGAGTCCTTTGAGTTGCTCGGCCATGGGGATGACTTGCTCCTCTATGGTGGTGGCATCAACCATCATCGCGTGTCGGATGGAGATAGGAGAGCTTCCCCGAGATGGGGAGAACACTGATCTAGATCCGGTCCACGACCCGATGCTTGACCTCAAACTTGTAGAGGATCCATAGAGATCGGATTTGGTCCTTGGGCTAGAGACAACTTTTGTCAGCGGTCGTCCTTTTACGTAGTCGACTGGCTCCATGAGTTGGGGAGAGTCCCGCCGTTGTCTTAGCGCGCGTTATGAGGCCAAGAAGAGTGTTGGTGGAGGAAGACGGGCTGGGCGAATTAATCTTCCAGCCCCCAGCGGTAGTACCTAGTGTAGAAGCATCTCCGTTCTTCCCGACCATTTGAGTGTTGTTGAGAGTAGGTGAATGTTGATTTGATCGAAAGATGAGAAGAGAAAGGCGTCCCACCGGGTGTGCAAGAAATTTGTCGACGACAAATTTTGCGAATTCGAAGAAATCACTAAATTGGAGGACAAATTACAACGAAACTTTAATTACAAGAAAATGTGGTACAATTTTCTGGAATCCTCTAACTAACGATCAAATTGACGAAGACACCGTTGAATTTGGTGAAGATGAGGGCTTTCGTAGCGTAATTCTCGTTCTTCGGGCATATCCAACGTAGGTTTTTGGATGCTCCAGTGAGAAGAAGTGACTCATGCCAAGTTGATGGAGTAAAAAAAGGTAGGGGCAAACCGAAAACAAGTTGGGTAGAAACAGTGAGGAAAGACTTAAGCGCTAGGAACATAATAGGGAACATGACCTTGGATAGGATAGAATGGAATAAAATGATCCATGTAGATGAACCCAACTAGTGTCGGGATTGGACTTAGTCAATTTGAGCCAGGTAGATCCTTTCACCTTCTTCATGAAAATTTCCTAAAGGATTCATTAGCCGACCCCAACTAGTTTGGGACAAAGGCTTAGTTGAGTTGAGTTGAATTGAGTTGCAATTCTTATTGCAATTGAAGTGTAGAAAACCGAGAAATACCTTCTCGAATAAGGATCAAACATGATTTGCAACAAACGTCAAAAACGATTCAAAGAAACACACAAGATTTGCGTGGTTTGGCAGTGTCTTCAGCCAGTGTCTTCAGCCATGGGAGAAGAATTTTCACTATTTCAGTCTTAGGGTTACAAACTCTTCTTCTTCGCCAAGAAAACACAAAGGAAATCTCCAATCTCATAACCCTAACATGTGGCTTATATACCAATGCCACTACACGAAGAAATTTATCGAAATATCACTTTAGTGAAACACGAAAAATGAATTTTCCTTTTGCTCGCGTCACTCACATTAATCCGTCAGGGTCCTGTATAATGCTAGAGTACAAGATATCTGCACTACATGATGAATGAATTATGACAATTTGATGAAGTTGGAAACAAGCAACAATCAACAAGTCGGATTTTCGATGCAAGGTAGAAGTTGAAGATTTTTTTTTTTGGAAATTGATGACATAGTGAAAGAAAAAAGGTGGAAATTGGAGAATTTAAATTCTAATGGTAAAAGACAATTTCCGGAGATTACACAATCTAAGTGGAATTCGAACAAGAATCTGAATTTTGGATCATGGAGAAATGAGAATTTCTTCTGGATATGGCTCTAATACCAGATTTGATGTAGATTTTTTTGTAGATCTGACCAGGAAATTCATCTTATCAAGAATTCACTCAAGAAAAGAAAAGAACTATATGCTGCGAGAATCTCCCTACAGTGAGCACAGATCAAGAAACACAGAGTAAGATCAAGAATGTAAGAAAAATTGCTCTGATACCAAATTTGATTTAGACTTTTAGTAGTTCTAGAAAGTGTCTTCGAATTTGATCCAATTTCCATCTTGAACAACAAGAAATGCAGAATTTTAATGAGAAAATCAATCCAAAACCAGTAACTTGCTTTTTTTAGAAGAGAACTAGAACATAAATGAGGGGAAAGAAACTGAAATTTTATTTAATTTCAATGAAATTGATAGCAAGAGGTGTACTTAGCTCAGCTTAAAGCTCAAAACTGAGATGAAGAAGTGGAAGGCCTTCTGGGCTGGATTTCCTTTCTAAGATTAGTCAAAACTCCTCATACAAGTGTTCTCTCCCAATGCTAGGGTTTCAGCTCTGCAATTCAAATCTCATCAAAAGTTATCAAAAGTCCCAAATAAGGGAGACTCTTCCCTATTTATAGAGGGTTCCCTCCCTTTGCATTCAAAGCTCACTACAAAGCTCCTCAAACACTCACTAATTCAAGTATATCACTATTACAATTACACCTACAAAACATGGAAATTACACTAATGCCACTTAAGCTTTTGTACAATTATGCCATCCTACTACCATTGGCCTATCATACTTTGGCTGGGATCTAGTCCTCATCAATCAGGCCTCTCGATATGCACGGGATCAACGAGACATGGGGAAGAGGAATAGACGAGGAATCCAGGAAATAGAGGGCTGAGACAAGGCGATATGCCCGAGATCAAAGAAATGGAGAACCCTGTGGTTATTTTAAATCTTTTAGAGGGATGAGACAAGGCGGTCCACTATTTTTGTGCTTATTCATTTTAGCCGGGGAATTCTTGAGCAGAGGGATTTCTAGGCTTTTTCGAGAGGGGATAGCTTCTTACTTTGTGAGGAGTAGATACAGCATTCCCATTACTCATTTTCTGTATGTCGACGACCGGTTATCTTTTCAAATGGGTGCAAAAAGAATTTAACTCAGATTATAAGGTTCCTTGGAATGTATGGGAAGGCTTCAGGCCAACTCATTAATAGAGGAAAGAGTTGCTGTGCCGTCGATGAGAAGATGTTGTTGTGCTAGAAAAACTCCATCAAGGATATTGCAGGATTCATGTTAAAATCATTTCCCATTCAGTATCTTGGGCCTCCCTTGCACATGGGAAGGATGATAACTGCGATTTTGGGCTTGTTAGTGGAAAAATTCAGGAAACAGATAAAGGGGTGGGAACGGATATTCCTTTCCCAGGGAGGGAAGCTTATCCTCATAAATCATGTGTTGAAGCATTCTAATTTTCATTCTGTCTGCTTTTAGCCTCCCTAAGAAGGTAATTCGGAGGATTGATAGCCTGTAGCTAACTTTTGGTGGGGTAGCTCGTATCTTGGATTGAAAACCCATTGGGTGGGATGGAAACAGATTTGCAAACCAAAGGCTGAAGGAGGACTGGGCTCTAACTTTAAGTCTTTGGTGGATCTATGGAAGGCTTTCCAAATGAGGACTTTGCACAAGCTGCACGTCTGAATTCACTTTGCTGCGAATTTTTACTATCTACCTATGGCAGAGTGCTGCACCTCAGTATGATGGAAGGCAACCGCTATAGCTCCAAGCTTTGGAAAGAAATACTGGGTTCGAGAGAAATCTGGAAGGATGACTCAAGGTGGTTTTTGGACTGAAATCTGGTTGGGCAGTAGGCCGCTGGAGGAGTTCTTTGGAAATGGAGATAGGATTGATCTCTAAGCTAGCATTCAGTACCTTATTTGCCCAGTGAGTGGCTGGAAGCTAGATCTTATCTCAAGGCACCTCCCAAGTCGGTGGGAAGCTATTTTCTCTGGTCTGAAGTTATCTCTCTCTGGCTGACTGGACAGTTTGATTTTGGAGTAGGACTGTTTCACGGCTGTTCACTGTCAACTCCGCTTGGATCCGCTATCTTCTCTGATTTGGGCGAGGTTTTAAATCTCGGTTTCGATTATCAGCGAAACCGAAACGTTTCAGTTTCGGTACGAAATTTCGGACGAAATCTTGTAAAAATTTCACCGAAATTTCACCAAAATTTCCGAAATGTTTCACTGAAATTTCTGGTGAAATTTTGTACTTTACCGAAACGTTTCACCGAAATTTCCAAAACGTTTCGGCCAAGCTTGGTACTTTTCCGACTCAATGTGGATTTCGTTTCATTTTCCAATGAAACCGAAATATTTCGGCCGAAATTTAAAACCATGGATTTGGGATGTATGTCGTGCAAGGGCTGAGAAAGTGAACTGGTCATAATGTGTTTGGGGTGCAATTCTGACTAGAGTTAGCTGTTTCGGTTGGAAATTATTTCATAATGCCATCTCTGTTGAGGAGAGGATCAAGGTTAGGGAAATCCATTTGGCTTCCAAATGTGTTTGCTGCCTCCATAGCAAATCTGAGTCCGTCAATCATTTATTCACTTTTAGCGATTTGGCGAAAGAAATTTGGGCAATGTTCGCCAGGATTTGGGGGCTAGATCTGATCCATCTTTAGCCTCTATTGAGCAGAATAAAGTCTTGGTATGCTTGGGGAAAAAGAGACGATTTCATGCAGATTTCCTCATGGGCAGCACCCCCTCTTTATTGCATGTCAAATATGGAAACAAAGGGTGCCTAAGAAGGATTTTTTTTAGTCTTGTAGGGAGGGGGGCGAGGTTACAATTCAAATGTTTGGGTGCTGAAAAGGATTGTGGAGGATCTTAGTTCGCTGACTTATTCTGCTAAGGAGTCTCAGGAGCCATCTATGGAGGAAAGGTTATCTTTGGAAATTCCACGGATCAATAGTCGGGCACCTAAATGAGTTAAAGAAACCTGGATTTGGTGGAAGAGGCCTGGTGCATTGAAGCTAAACATTGACGGGGCAACTAAAGGCAATCCAGGAATCTTCCTAGGGGGTGAGGTTCTTAGGAAAGAAAAAGCATCAGTTATATTTGCATTCTCCTCCTATAGCAACAGTACGGATATGGTTGCTAGTTGCTGAGACCAGGGCTCTTTTGGATGGGCTTCGTCTTTATGTGGCCAACAAGGTTCAAAACCTCATTATTGAGACGGACAACAAGGCTTTGGAGGACTTCTCTTCCAAGAAAGGTTCGTGCCCCTGGTCCAGTTATTATTATTGGAAGGAAATTCAAGTTCTCTTTGAATTCTTGATCCCGGTAATTCAACACCAATACAGAGAGGGCAACTGAATTCCCAATGCTCTAGCTAATACTACATGTGCATCCAAGGCTAGCTCATTCTATTCCTGATGGAGAGATATGCCTCTTAAAGCTCGAGGCATTGCCCGGTGCGATGCGATGGGGTTTTATTGTTTCCCCTATTTTTTCTATGTATGGGGTGATGTCCTTGTGTTGTGTGTAATCTATAGAGGCTTTGATTGCCTCCTTGGGATAAAAAAAGAGCTAAAGATTCTTTAGATACACCTTCCCTACCCAAACCATCTGCCACCAAGTTCGCAGATCGCCTCACAAGCAGAAATGCAATGGATGATGAACCAATGATAAAAATCTTCATCAAAATATATGTCAAATCTCCATGGATGATTTTGCGATTTTTTTAGCCACCGGATCACATTTAATGAGTCTCCTTCCACCAAGGAATCCATTTGATGGTGTTGCACTAGCTTTATCCCTTGATAGACCGCTCGAACTTCTGCTTCTGTGGCATCTGTTACCCCGATGGGTCCAGCGTAGGCCCATAAAACCTCCCCCAAGTCATTTCTCAAAACTCTTCCTTGGTTATTCTTCTATCAATACATCTTGGCAGTCCGTCCTGGACTCCTGGGTCTGTGATCAATTAAAAAATATATAGATCTTAGGGAGGTTATGTTGAATTTCAAACATTGTGCAATTAAAAAAGAATCAAATCAATGATTTTGCATTACTACATTGCGCAAAAGAAATAAAAGAAAAAATAAATAAAAGAATTAAAAATGCTGAAGAATCATTTGTGTAAATTACTAAAAGTATCTAGTTCTACCAGAAGAACTTAGTACAATTTCATAATGGCTGAAAAAGTAAATATCAGCATCAATGTCAAGTTTCATTCAAGAACAAGACCTTAATAGTTTCTTTTGCAAAGAACCATTCCATGTTTCCATTTGGAATGTTACAGCCATCGTATCCAAATTGAGTTAAGTTGTATCATCAAGTTTGGAACGAAACAACCTTCCCAAGAAGGACATGTCATCAAATGTGGAATGACATAAAGACAACTGTAAACATCATTGAAACATATTAAGTGCTTATCTTGGCCAAGAAAGGAAGATTCATTATGAAAACCCAGACCCTCAAATTTTTTTTTTATCAAAACCCAATGTTCAATATGGGATTAATCTTATTAGGCATGAATAACAGTTGATGTATGGGAGGAAAATAAAATAAAAACTTTGCCGGATCTGAACCCTGAGGATAAAGTGGTTCTAAACAGTAAGTTGAGCAAACAAATAGGTTCAGTTTTACTAGGGTTTGCAAATATTGTTGACTGGACAGAAAGGCTGTAATAAGATCAATTATACGATTTAGATTCCCCCAAGAATGGATGAAAAAAAAAAATGACAGTCCAGATGTAAAAATAATTGCATGGATGAGAAAAGTGTATATTTTATAATATAGAGAATAAAACTCAGTTTTTTGGACTGATCATATGGTTTGAAAACGATGCTAAGCAGTTTGTAGGCTTGAGGAATGAACGATCTTAGATGAAGATGGGGAAGAAATTAAGATGAGGATTGAGAAAAGAAGAATATAGGATTTGAAGCAATAACAAACTAAAATGCAGGTCCTAATACTTGGGACAAAGTGAATAGATAGGAGAGTTGTGTTATCATCCCAAGGCATCACATCAAAGGAAATAAAGGCCTCACACCTCGAAAGTAAACTTTACATCCACGGTTAGTAACTTAGCATTGAGTTGCAACTATGGTATATTTCACTGTCGCAAGTATGGTATATATCATATATTTCACTGTCCCAAGTATGGTATATATCACATCGAAATCGGCACATTTACACATGTTAGATATAAAGTAAACTATTGAAATATTTACACTAGTAGCTGTCAGTTGGGTCGTAACTGGTTGGTTGATATTGTTCGGTTGAGTCTCAAAGTGCTTTAATTTAGATGTTTATATCACTATTGAACATCATAGTGCTAGTAAAATCCAAGAACATATTTCGGCAGAAAATGATCTGGATGTACGGTCCTTGTGCTTTCTGGGTGTTGGTCCATTTTTGTGTGTCTTCTAATTAAGCTGATATTGTTCGGTTGGGTTTTGGTACATCATCAATGGCAGGAGCCTCGTGCACTGAGCCTCGTGCACTGGGCCACCCTTCTTTTTGTTCGGTTGGGTCTTGGTATGTCAGCAAGCACGGCTTAATGGATGATTCCTTAAGTGATAGGACAGAAGCTTTCTAAGACATTTGGTTTGAAGGAACCGCATGCTTGCTCGGCAGAGCATGAGACAAACAGACTGTGATGGGTAGACCATAGATCTTCAACTATTTATGTTCTCTATTGGACCTCTCAATAGGATTTGAACCCATAATTCGAAATACCTCGACTTTTTCAGAACAGGTCGGAATCGAAGAACCTTTTTTTTTTAATTGATACATGTAAAGAACTTTTCCAACCTAGTTTATCATTTAATTAGGTATGTTGCCATTGTTTTCCAGTTTTTATCAGAGGGTTGTTTCCGACATTTGAACTTTGAAGGCAGGAAATCTCATTGGGTTTTGCTCATTTTCTCTCACCCAATCTCTCTAAACCTCCTTCAAGTGATCGACACAATTTTGTAATCAAAACCATATCACACAAGAGATCCAAAACAAGTCATCTTGTGACAAAACTCCACCTCCAATTAGAATTACTGTCAATCTTTTTAACTTCACTGGTCTCCAATTAGATTGTTCTAATAGCTCAATTACCACTTTATTGAAATTAATACATAGCCTACCTATCTTCACAATAACGAGTATCTGTAGTTCAACAACATTACATATATATTAACGGAGGAGAAACTAGAAAGTATCTTTTACCATGAGCAACAAGCACACGAGATTACAATCATTTATTCTAATCCTTGAACTTTGAATTCTCACAACCTGGAAGATCAAATCAAAGAGCACCTAACGTCCAAGCAAAACCTAAACTCCTAGTTCAACTAAGAGAGATCTCTCAAAACAACTATCACAGTCAAACAAGAATACCTTTATCTCTAGTGGGCAACGACACACATTGTCTCCAGTGAGAAACGAGACAAAATTCCAACAGTAATCATCTTTCTACCTCTCCTTTCCAATATTCCCACTCATTCTTTCTCGTCCTTTCGTAAAATTCTAGTATTTTCCTTCAAAAAAATGCATTCCTCATTTCCACTCCCTTTTATCTGACTTATCAAGAAAAGGCAAAAACAAAGGGGTGGAAATGCTTGGAAAAAAAGTGATATAATTCTCCATAAGCTAAATACAAACCCTATCCCTCATCTAGATACTTAGACCGAGTTACCAACTATACTAGTCTTTGATGATGATTTTTAAATGATTCTTATACTAATAGTAGGCAGGTCTTAGTAGTCCTCACACCATCAAAGTTGTTTTTTTTTCTTCTTTCTATCAGAATTGTCATCAATTTCTTACATGACAGACAACACCAAAAAAGTAGTTAATCTGCCTCCAATCTCTGTCTATTCAATGGCACATATGCTAGGTTGGAATCGGTCAACCATTGCGGCCTAATTGTGGAATAGCCCATCAAATCGTGAGCTTAAAATTCTAGTCAGTCTGAATGAGGTCCATACGACCAAAAGTGTTTGAAAATTGTTCCAAGTCCCCCCCCCCCCCCTCCTTTTTTTAATGATTTTTTACCCTTTGTTCGAAGTTGAAAAATAAAAAACTGATTATTAATACAGCCAAACCGTTTTGAGTTAAAAAAAAAAAAATCTGATATTAATAAGAGTATAATTACTTAAGAAAGAAGAAATATCTGCAATCCTTTGTTTTAATAATCACAAGCCTTTCTCTAATTTACTCTTTTCAATATGCTGCCGAAAGCAAAAAAAAGAAGAAGATACTGAATAGTGAATAATAAAGTGAGGAGTTCCATTATCAGAACACGGGAGTGCCCATATCACATAAAGAAAAAAGGAAAAAGGGAAAAAAAGAATGGATAATTTTATGTATAGCTATTCAAATTCGAGAAACTTCGTATCATATTTTAATAGCTTCGGCTTATGATTCATTCTCATTATCAAATTTACTTGGAGAACGTATCTACAACGTTCCTTTGGTTATATGGGTTTTCTTCTTCTTCTACTTTTTAATCTTTGATGTTGATCCCTATTTCTTCTCCTACTTCGTCTATTTTTTAAAGGAGTCTGAACAAGTAATTCTAGAATGGTACCATATCTAGCCTACACTCATAGGTGCTTTTTGCTTTTCGGGATGCGCTGGAATCGGAATCCTATTACACGTTTCCCATTTCTTAGCTTAATTTGGTTTTCATTTACTCATTTACTATAGGGGTGCAACTAGGGTCGATTTTGGAGAATTCGGTTGAGCTTTTACCTTAAAATCAGGTCGGGTTCGGGTTGATTCCTATTCATTTTTTTAGCAAAAGCTCAACCCGACCAACCCAAGTTACACCCCTAATTTACTATTAACATTCAGTCATTGTTGTTGGACATAAAATTTTCAGTGATAAGCGTTTTGCACTGTTTAACTTTCCTCTCAAATCAAGAGAAAAGGGTAAGTAAAGAAATGTGAATCCGTATTACTTTTATTCTACTTCTATATTATGTGCATCCAAATAAACCCCGAGAAATTGAATTCGGAATTCACCCCCTCAAAATAATTTTTTTTTTATTGAATTTCATTTTCCCCATTCCGTTGACTGGGAATCAGAATAGGATGCCAAGTCCGATCTCCGCCAATTCCGATTCCAAAAATTGAATAGGACTGCAAAAATTGATATTCGACCTCAATTTCCACGGTACACATGGCACATTTATAGTGGTTACAACCAATGTTTTAAATTTTGATTTCGGGCGAAATTTCGGTCCTTCCAAAAACCGAAATTTCAGCTGAAATCATGAAAGTTTGTTCGAAATTTAGTAAAAGCTGTCGAAATATCGTTTTTTAGGCCGAAATTCCGGTTCGGTAACTTCGGTCGTAAAGGATTAAAAAAAATATTATTTTGGGACATTTCGGAAATTTCGGTTTCCGGTCAATTTTGTTTCGGTCCGGTCAAATTTCGGATTTCTGTCGAATTTTAAAACCATGGTTACAACTAATCATCCACTGGGCCAGGGACCACTATCTAGAACTCCCATTAGACCACCATCACAAAGAGGTGGTGGGCCCCACTTGGGGAGCGTTTTCAATCAAGGCCGAGTTAAGGGCGTACTCCCAATTTTGGAGGTCCCACATCAGAACCGAGAAAAAACACGATAGATTCCTTCTTTGCTAAGGGTTGCCCCTTACCAGTGGGACCCACTGGAGAGCAACAAAGGCTTCACATGGGTGGGCCCATGTCCATACTATTTTGTAGAAGATTTCAAATGGGGAGAGCGGGATTGTAACAGTAAAAGTCCAAGTCAAAGGAAACTCTCACATTCACAAACTTCGGGGTTTGATCAAATCTAAAAACCCCTAAAAAGAAGACTTTGACGTTTGAAACTGCTTTCGTCGGCCGCCGACTCCTTAATATTGATATATGCACCCCGTTTCCTTCATTTTACTTATTACTCGTATTATTAGAAAGGGCCCACCACCACTTTGAACGTTCCAAACGTGTTTCTCGATTTATCCCGAAAATAGAAATATGTCACGAGATTTTGATGATTTTTTATTTTTTTCTAGCCTCCTTTCTCTTAGGTTAATGGTTTGTTAATTTCATTTTTGTATTCCATAATCTTTTCCCATGGGATGTCTGTTCAAGATTGGACCAATCTATGTGAGTTGAATCATGATCTTCTACAAGATCAACGGTCTTGATTTCAAATACATTCTCCATGTGCCCATTTGTTGGACCCATAATTTTCCTTCTAGATTTGGTTGCAAAAGTGACTTTCTGGGTACTTGTTCTCAATTACGAATAGAGAATGGGTATGCAGAAAGTCACTTTTCCGATCAATAGCAAAAAAGTAACACACTGCCGTTTTACCATTGATAGCGGAAGTGAAGTCGCTTTTAAGGTAATATTTTTAGCCCAAAAGACAATGTATGGGCATGTACAGACCATTGATCTTGTAGAACATCATGAGACAGTATTTGGGCATGTCTATATGTTCTTAGCCCCATCCATAACAGACATCACATGTTTAAGATAAACGACTACAGGGAGAAAAAATCAATGCATTAGCTTCTTCGTTGATCAATGGCTTAGGATCATCGGCGTTCTGCATGACATTTGGCTAAACTTTTGAATTCCGTTTAGATTAATATCATCTAAATGATGCAGAAGTAGGAAGGGGTCAACTTGGGTCGGGCTCAACCTAAACTTGACCGGTTCAACACGATTTTAGCTTAGGTAGGGTTGGCATTTCCTTGGGTTGGGTTGGGAAAAGCCAACCCGATTTAATTTTGGGTTGGGTTAGGGCTGAGGCCTTGGCAACCCAATCTGACCCAAAACCATCCTCCGCCCTCTAATTTTATCGTGATTTTCTTAGGGTTATTTTTTTTCTCTTTGCCTTTAGGTGAACCCGAACCCAACCTGACTCAACCTAACCCCCAAAACAGGTTAGATGGGTTGGGTTAGGGTCGAGAGATTTAAAGGCGGGTTGGGTTAAGGTTGACCATCCTCAACATGAGGCTCGAGTTGGGTCCGGTTAGGGTTAAGGTAAAGCTATCTCGGGTTGGGCTAGGGTTGATAGAGTTGGCCTCAACCCGACCAGAGTTTCACCCCTAGAAGTAGGGCCCAATAAATGTTTCTTTTTAGGAAGGAGCATAAACTGTATAGTTTTTCGCATTAGTCTATTTTCCCATTGCGTTTTTTAAACCTTAGCAAGAGTACAGTTGCTTTTTTAAACGCATATCTGAAAACTTCAATTTCTCACGAAATACCAAGTGCAAGAAATACCGCGATTTGGGTGATTCCAGAATCGGTGACTTTTATAGAAAAAATCCAACCATCCCTCTCCATGGAAAATTTTATAATTGCACTATTATAAATATGCTTCCCTTCGTTGCATTGTAAAAGCTGAAAATCTCTACCTTCATGCTCTTTCCATGGTCATATTCTTCCAACTACTGCTTCCATAGTTCCTTCTTATTCTTCTCTTTTTTGTCTATCTTCCATGGATGCAGTTGAAATTCCACAGTATTTCATCTGCCCCATTTCTCTACAGATCATGAAAGACCCCGTTACAATAGCAACAGGCATAACATACGATCGAGAGAGCATTGAGAAATGGTTGTTCAACGCGAAGAACAAAAGTTGTCCTGTCACAAAACAACCCTTACCCGATGATTATTATGATTTCACCCCAAACCATACTCTCCGCCGATTAATTCAATCATGGTGTACCGCTAACGCCTCAAATGGAGTCGATCGTATTCCCACGCCAAAAGCCCTCTTAGACAAATCCCAAATAACCAAACTCCTTCAAGACCTAAATTTTCCTCATTTACAATCAAATTTGTTGAAGAAACTTTCAAGCCTTGCATCTGAGAATGAAAGGAATCGAAGGTATATGAAGGAGGCTGGTCTAGCAAAGGTCATGGTATCTTTGATTGTAACTTGTTTTAAAGAAGGCCAAATGAGTTTAGTAGAGGAAGGTCTAGATGTTCTCTACTTAGCTCAGATTCCTCCTGCTGAATTAAAGCTTCTCATCATGGAAAGTTACGATTTTATCGATTCCTTAACATGGGTTTTACAACATGGCTCTAGTGATAATCAGACAGCAAAGACTCACGTGGTACTAATCTTAAAACCCATTTTTCATATTGCCACTTTGCATTTTTTGGAGAGATTAAAGCTCAATTTCTTTGAAGCAATAACTAGGGTTTTGAGAGATAGAATCTCTCAAACGGTGACAAAAGCGGCTTTGCGTATTTTACTAGAGGCAGGTCCTTGGGGAATTAATAGAATGAAAATTGTGGAAGCAGGGGCAGTTTTTGAGCTGATTGAGCTGGAACTTTCAACGCCAGAGAAAAGAATAACTGAGTTGGTTTTGGGTATATTGGATAATTTATGTGCTTGTGCTGATGGGAGAGCATGTCTTGTGGGCCATGAAGGGGGCATTGCTTTGTTATCGAAAAGGATTTTGAGGGTTTCACCAATAGCTGATGAGCATGCTGTTGGGATTCTCTCATCTGTATGCAAGTTCTCTGCAACAAATGAAGTTCTTCAAGAGATGTTGAGGGTTGGAGCCGTGTCAAAGCTTTGCATGGTTATGCAAGCAGATTGTGATGCGAATTTGAAAGAGAAGGCCAGAAGTATTCTTAGGTTGCATTCGAATATGTGGAAGAATTCTCCTTGTATAGCTGTTTATTTGTTAACTAGGTATCCTTGATTAGAAAATTAATGTCAATGTAAAATGGCACAAAAGCTTAGCCATGGGAATTTTGTTATGAAATTAAAGTCTTTTATATGAAAAATTGTTTATTACTATAGAAGAAATCTGTACAAATTAAAAAATACAGTTTGAAAATTAAATTTAAAAGGAAATTAATATTTCTTGGGTGCTATGTCACGTGTAATGTCTGTTCACCTACTATTGGTGCAAAAATCCTTAACACTACTAACGCATGAGAGAAAGTATCCTTCGATTGAAACTAACTGAATACCTATCCAATTCTCAAAGATGCAACTCGATTTCAAGTTTTTTTATTTTTTGATAGGTAAGCTGGGTTTGGCGGGAACCTTGCCAATTTATTAAATGAAAAGAAAGATGATGATCTATTTAAGTATAAAAAACATCAGCCCTATCCTTGAGACACACTAGATAGGGAATAACAAAGGACTCAAATTATCCAAAAGAACTAGGGAACTATGAGCAAACCAATGGCAAAGAAACTAATCTCAAGCTCATCGAGGTCAACTTCCTGCGATCCTTCATGAATGGTTCTAATGCGGAATGCCTTTGAGTTCCAAACAAACTAGATACACCCCTTTCCACATTGCTATAGTTAGGATGAAAAGCCCCTAATGTTCCAAGAGGTCTATCATCTTTTGACTCAATGTCCTGATTCTCTACCTCTTCCTCAACTTCTGGTGGTCATTGGTGTTAAAGTATAAAAGATTAAATACTGCCTTTCTCCACTAGCTTAAGCTTTTGGAGAAGTTGGTAAGTTAACATGGTATCAAAGCAAATGCCTGGGTTCAAACCTCCTTGATAGCAAAATCCACATGCAATGGCTAAACCCAAAAGTGGGGCCACATGTGCCACGTGTAGGCCAACCCTAGAAAGTGGGGCCACACGTGAGGGGGAGTGTTAAAGTATAAAAGATTAAATATTGCCTTTCTCCACTAGCTTAAGCTTTTGGAGAAGTTGGTAAGTTAACAATTGGGAGGAGTGCTATCCTCTTTTAAGAAAGATAGCCTAGTTGTCTTCCTTAATTCAATCCAAGCAGTAAGAGACATGGATGATATTCTTATATGATTTCTCACTAGTTCAATGTAAACAAGTTGATGAAGATCGCTTTAGGAACACAGTGAATTCAAAATGGTGAAACTTGGTTGACAAAGGGTTTCAAAAAATAAGATTATGAGAGTCTTAATATGATTCAAAGACCAACTATTTTAAATCTTTTGTGGGTGTTGGCCCATTCTGAATGGATCAATAATGCCGTGTTTGTGATCATAAGAGCAAGGCAAGGGAGCTTGGGAGATACATGGCACCAAAATACATATGTAACACCAAAATAACAAGACTTTTATGTATATCAGAGCAATTTACAAGTGACTTGGTGTTCTTTCTCCTTTTACCTTAAAATCTCTACACATCTTCTCCCTTGAAGCTCCTCTCTAAGCTTACAATCTCTACAGCAATGACTTCATATTTATAGACACAAGACTAGGGGTGGACATGGTTCCGGTTCGAACTGAGGAACCGAACCGAACCGAACCGGCACATATGGTTCGGTTCGGTTCGGTTTCGGTTCCGGTTTTGAATCCTGGAACCGATGGAAATTCGGTTCGGTTCTGGGTTTGGGATCCCAGAACCGAAAACCAAACCGAGAACCGACCCTCACCTTAAAACCCAATGCCTCATCGCTTGATAAAATCACCCCACCCCCTTTTAATTCACCCCTCTTCAACTTGTTCCTTTGCCTTTAAAATTTTAATTCACCCCCCAAATTTGTGCTTGATCATTCCAAATTTGTGTATATTTGTAGGTCATATATAATTTTTGCATTGTCCAAATTTGTGCAAATTTGTGCCTGATTATTACAAATTCGTGCATGTTAGTCTTTGTAGTTCATATATAAACAGGACCGAGCCGATTATAAATATGATTAGGCAAAATATCTACATTTGGTGAAGGTTGGGTAAACCCAGAACCGAACCAAACCAAACCGATTATTTATGGTTCTGGTTCAGTTCGGTTCCAAACATATATGGTTCGGTTATGGTTCCAATTTCAGGGAACCGATTATATATGGTTCGGTTCTGGGTATACCCCAAAACCGAACCGAACCGAACCATGTCCACCCCTACACAAGACACACCTAAAATAGCAAATACATCAAGCACCTAGTTGTAGTCCCCATGAGTGCCTTAGGAATCCTAACCAACAACTTAGGAAATCCACATTGACAATTTGACATTCTAACCTAAACATTAAGGGCTATAGAAAACACAAAAGATGCTTACATTTTCCACACATAATAACTACCTAGAAGACTACAATAACTTTTCACAAAACTAACAAATATTGATTTTGATTTATAATTTCCAGAAGTGGGTATCCAATCAGAATTGAGTTCGCTAGATGAAATGATTCAAATACGAAATCCACAACCTGTGAGAAACATGGCAACTCCCAACAATTTTCACATTGGGTTGTTTTCCAGCCACCTAAAGATTTTCATTAATGTTGACACCAGTCCCCTATCACCGCAAACTACCATGTCTTTTTGAAGTACCTAGTACACACCCTTGAATCTTCCTAGTTCTGACTCTACCAGACTTATTCACACTACTAAAAAACTGACTTTAGAGAGTTCTAACTCCACCCTCTTTCTATTTTCATACACCCTGCACCACAAAAACAAACTATACATAAGTAAGAGGTAAGCAATTCAATTATATACAATTCAGTCCATCTACATATCAGCCAACCTTTAGATGTTCATCTGAGAATTGGTCATCATGGGTCTCTAGAGAGTATTTCATGAAATACTTGAGTGATCAAAAGAGGTATGGGTAATTTATTTATTACCAAATAGAGATGAATATTATATGATTGCAATAAAAAAAATATTCTTTTAAGAATAAGTCTTAAAATGTGAGTGTGTTCTCTTACAAAAAAATCAGCTCCATAGGATCATCCCAACCCGACAATTTGTGAAGGTAAAATGGATGTGTATAAACCTTCACAAATCTGTCCATTTTTTGCCTCCACAGTTCGAGGGGTTAGGATGATCATGGGCACACCCTATCTATGTGAGGGCCCATCAAATGAATGCTTTAGATCAACCAAACAATGTGGACCCCCACTCTACTTTAAGCTAGAAACCGTTTATATATATGCCAGCGAGGTTAACTCTCAAAATAATACTACCATGTTCATACTCATCTCCAAGTAAAGGTGAAACTTGGGTCATGTTTAGGTTGAGATTTTGAAAAAAAAAAAAAAAAAAAATTTAATTGGAATCAACCCAAACTTGAACCTATTTCATGGTAAAAGCTCAACCAAATTCCCAAAAATCGACTCAAATTGTACCCCTAACTACTAGATAACACCAATGGGAGATGATTTTTTCACTCTCGAAATTATTAAGGAAATTTTTTTGCTATTCTTTACACTTGGCATTGGTAGCACTTAATTGCCTCTTCAATTCAACGAGACAACCAAACAACAGCCCAAATATTCTAATAAATAAAGTCATGTGTTTGGAAAAATATAAGTCTAATTTTTTAATTTTTTTAATGTTTTGTGGTGGTCTTAGCTCCACGCCTCAATGATCAGAAACTGAGAGTATAAAAATAGGCAAACGATTAACAAAACAATGGGCGGTGAATATGCCAGGATTTTCAGATTATAAATGCTTCTTCAAGTTTCTTCTAAATCAGATTCAATTGATTTAGACTTTCTTTGACTGTCTCCATCGAAATCAATTAATTAAGCAAAACAATCTTGAAAATGACCACGTGTTTTTGTCACCAAAGGTTACCCACCACAGACTAAGTCTCCTCCATCAGTTCTTCTCAACTTCAAATAAGACCCGCGTTCGATATTGATGGGATCATCCTAGCCCTTGGATTATAAAGCATCTTTTAGGTTTTTCAGCCAAATGCCAAAGGGTTGATTTTTGTAGACACTAGACTTTATGATTTTTGGGCATGGGATTGAAAGTTTGAAACCCCGTTGTTTGGTTGTTTCTCAAATTGGATTGCACGTATCTGTCATGTGGGTGCCAAGATTGATACTTAGGACAATCTAACGACGGGGCCACATTGTTCCACTAATGGAATTAATAACTCTTGTAGGGGAAGTGATAGTGCCAACCCACTAGTGTATTTATGATCATTGTTTTAAATTTTTACTAAAATTGACACTAAACTATCAAAGTTGTTTTTTGCTTCCATCCCACTGAAACCGAAACTGAAACGGTCAAAATACATATACAAAAAATGTAAGTGTAATAGCAGTATGCAAAATTATATTTATATGAATTGCATACGATGACTGGTGCATGTATTATAATAATAATTATATATAACTATTTATATGAATTACATGTGAAATTTGGCGCATGTGTGTATATTTATGTGTATCTATCAAATAATCAAACAGATGCGAGAGTGCATGTCACTGGGTGTCCAGTGCTTTTAAACCATATATGGATGGTAGTCTTGCTCACGTGATGGTTTCTAGTATGTATTTGTACTTATTCTAGTATTTTCTAAACGAAAATGATAAATGCGCCCATTTTCATCGCTCGGGACGCCCAGCAATATATCAATGACTGCACAGGGGCTGATGTACTTCACGTCAGAAGGATTCAACGGATTTGATTGCCACGTACACTGCACTAGTGTGTCCCAAGTGATGAAAAGGGGTGCATTTATCATTTCCCTTTCTAAAGTTTCATCTTTAAATTCAACCAGTCATATATTACTGTATGTTGTTGTTATTTTACTAGATTTCCACCTAAATTTCTAATCAAAACAGAAACGCTTCCATTTAGCTGACAACTGAAACGGAAACCGAAATAGAAGTTTAAAACTTTGTTTACTTGACTACTTTTTTCACTTTTAAAGGGGTTGGTCCCAAGAAGAAAAGGGGGTGATTATATATTTTCCCCTTTTGTAAGTGCCAACAGTGAGACCCATTTCTCCTTCTAATTTATTTTACGTGGGATCCATACCAATCAATACGTGGAGAACTGTTCCATATCTAAGCGGGTGGAAATTCCATTTTTGGAGGAGCAACGTGTAATACCACCCTTATTTATTATTATTATTACCATTCAAAGTTGAGATTGTCTTTTGGACGTAGCTTCCTCTGAATATGAGCCACATAGATATGAGATATCTATCTTCCTTTGACTTTGTTTTGCCGTTGAAAATAGATGGAGTAGGTTTGAAGAAATGGGAAGCAAAATGAGGAGATAAGCTGAATAATAGGAAGTTTCCTTTTTCATAAGAACAAAAATTGCTTATCTATTAATTTTTAGCGAGTGTAGCCAATAGGAGAGCCCTTTCACCTCTTTTTTGCAAGGGCTCCCTTCAGTTTAGACTTCCTCTAAAAATTAAGTTGGATAGACAATCTTCTTTACTCTTAATTAAATGGCCTAACTCGAGTGTAGCCAATAGGAGAGCCCTTTCACCTCTTTTTTGCAAGGGCTCCCTTCAGTTTAGACTTCCTCTAAAAATTAAGTTGGATAGACAATCTTCTTTACTCTGAATTAAATGGCCTAACAATTAAAAATTATACACAAACCTAATTAAAGATTAATCCTTGACAAGTAGAATGATTATAGCATGCTTGAAAAATTCAGCTTTCATTCCAAAAGTCAATGAATCGAATGATTATGAAATTTTCAAATAAATTACAAATTCGCAAAAACAACAAAAGAAAATGAATCCACAAGTTTAGAGAACGAAAGATCTCTCTCTCTCTCTCTCTCTCACACACACACACCATCTATTTTTATACACGTTTCAAATCCCATAAGACACTTGATAATGCACTTCATCTATTGTACCCATGTGTTTCAAGAAGAAATATCATGTGCCGAATCTTACGCTTCAAGCACTTGAACAAATTTCAGGACTCAGTGGTTGGGCTTGTAGCTAAATGGTTGAGGCTTTGTATCTAACCCTTGAGTTCACAGGTTCGATCCCAAATTACCCACACCCAACAAAAAAAGAAAGAAAGATTCCAGGACTCCATCCACCTCTTCACAATAAACCGTTCCAAGAAAAAGAAGCTCCACTTCCAACAAATACAAATAAAATGTAGTTTTTTTTATAAGTCACTCAATGTAATTAGCCTCTTGCTTACCTAGTAAAACAAAAACTTTTCTTCAAATGAAGAGCATTGGGAATTGGAAAAGATTATCCAGGGAGGGTTGTTTCAGCCATTCATGGCAGGCGATTGTACTTGAAATTGCTTGTAAATTTAACATTTGGACAGATTTCTTTTCATAGAACTCAGGTGTAGTTTTATAAGTTCTCTTATTTTTCAGTCATGTTATCATGCAGAAATGAGCACCAAGAAGAGAAGAGTGAAAATAATTCATTTAAAGGACTTGGGATGGAAATTTTTAAAAACACATGAGATCACTAGTAGTAGAGAGTGAAACTTTAACTTCCAAGGGCATTGCAAAATATATAATTCACTGAAAATTGATAATAGAATATGGACATGATTTCATGCCCATATGTAGTATCTATTGAATTATGTACACAAAATGGGAGAAATTTAATATTGCTCCCTTGAAATTCTCTCTCTCTCTCTCTCTCTCTCTCTCTCTCTCTCTCTCTCTCTCAAAGAGAGGGATATGTAGAGACCAGATGTAGAGGAATACATGGGGAGTTCTTCCAAGCCCTAGAGTGCAACATAAGGATCTCTTTAGCTTTCTCCTTAATCTTCATGCTACACTCAACTTGAAGCAGAAAACACAACTTGGAGGCAGCCCCAACTTGCAACATCTCATGAAGAACACTTGAAGTCGCCGAGAACTTAGCAATGGAATATAGAATCCTCACTGCCTTTTCAGATGCTAAATGTGAAACCCTAATTATCTTTTTTGCCACAATTGCGATTCCCGCGCTGTGCCCTAAAAACTCAGCTCTCCCTTCGGCACACCCACAAAGCTGATCCAACAACACCAACACCATCTCACAAACCCTCTTCTCTGTTGTCTCAAGAATAAGCTCAATCAAAAGCGGAACTGCCCCGGCATCGGCGGCTTTAACCCTATTTCTCCCCCATGGACATATCTCAATTAGAATTTGCAAGGCTGCTTTGGTTGCTTGGTTTGAAATCGGATCGCGCAACACGTTCATGATCTCTCGGAAAGTCCCACATCTCAAACCAATCAAATGAACCGGTTCAAACACCTTAACTATGGATTTCAATAATAGTATTGCGTAAGAACGTGACTGATAATGCCCTTGTTGTAAGACCCGCGTCAAGGTCTGGACAAACTCACCATTTTTCGCAATAAGTGAATGAAAACCTTCTTCTGACATTTGAAGATGATAGAGAATACTTAGTGCTTCGTCACTAGCTATTGTATAGTCGAACCCATTGTTGATTTTTTCTTCTGTTGATACGTAATTTTTCTTTATAATTGAAGCCAAGAAATCACCTGCACCCGCAGACTCCGCGCACCGCTTGTTCCTTTCGCTCTCAGAAACAATGAGTTTGAGCTTTTGGAGTGATTTCATTTGCAAATTTGGGAGTCTACTTTCCTCAAGGAGTTTGATGATTTGGGCTTTTTCGATGGGAGGTTTTGGAGTTGGGATTCGTTCGACACCGTTGGATGCATTGGCGATGCACCAACCTTGAATCAATCGACGAACTGCGTGGTTTGGGGTTAGATCAGAATCTGGCAATTCTTGTTTTGTCACGGGGCACGTTTTCTTCTTACTAGAAAATATCCATCTTTCGATGCTCGATCGATCGTATGTTATTCCCGTGCAAAGCGTCACCGGATCTTTCATGATTTCTAGAGAAATTGGGCAGAGAAAGTAATGAGGAACATCAATTTCACCCATGAAAACTGATCTAGAAAATATAGTACTAGATGCCAATATTTGAGCACAAGAAAGTTAAAAAAGCTGGAGATGGTACTACAGTGGGGAAAACTCAAACCCTAGAAAGAGGAGTGAAGAACAAAAAAAGTCTTTCTCTTAGATAAAATAAAAAGGAAATAAAGACCCAGATCTTAAAATCGAAAAGCAAGAAAACCCAGAAACACGGGATGCTGAAGAAGGCTAATTAAAGAGAATATTCAAACCCTAAGTAGAGAGTTTTTGCTGGATTCTAATGCCTCATCATAAGAAGATAGTAACTCAGTGAAGAATCTGACCCACTTGAAATGTGAATACCACAAAAATGCTTAGAGGTACGAAATGAAGATTTTGGGAGATGTAGATTTTTCGGTTTGTAGATTGAGGGAAGAGATATGATTTTATACAGGAGGAGAGACTGAGAGATTCAAGCTCTAAAAGGACACGTTGTCAAAATTAGACTTTTCTAGTTTTTCCTCTATTGGAAATTTTCAACTTTACGTAGCCCTTTTGGTGGCCGGTTAAATTTAAAACTAGAATGGCACTAGAATAAAGTAATCAATTCAAATAAGCAAACTGACTTTATGTTACTGCTTAATTTTATGACTTTTTTTTCTAAAAATAAAGTCATTTGCAGGAGAAGACAAACAAAAGGGGGTGGATGTGCAAGGAAATTAAAATGTTTTGTTATATCATTGCCTTAAATCTAATTGGAAAATGATATTCCAATAAAGTCTTACCAATCTATTGGGTTATTGTGAAAATAGTTACTTTTGTCCACTATGAACAGTTTCGTTTGGATTCACGTTAAGTAGGAGGAAAGTAAAATAACATCTTGCTTTCAAGTAAAAAACAATGTAGAAGAAAAATTAATCCTATTTACTTTCCCCTTCATCTTGATTTGAGTGGGAATTCAAAAGCACTATTTCAATGGCAACCAAATGAACCCTTGCAATTAAGGTAGGTATAACTTCGAGCTGTTCTTAGATGTGAAAAGATCCCATATTGTGATTGCGTTTGAGTATGACATAGGATGATTCTTTAAACCTTCTCTCATCTTTATGAAGTGGAACATGTTGGAGATTTAAACGATAGATTTCATTTAATAAGCACTAGTCTAGACCAGATCAACTGGCCCTACGAACTACAAATCGATACACATGTCAAGGAGTCATACCAGGCCAAATCTATGTAGCCATTGACATGATATGTTGATCTACTCGGGTACCATGAGTACAATTCATTGGTGTAAGTCAGACTCTAATGAGATGATCCTAGTCCCTCGATCAAAATTTTCCTTAATCAGATAATCATAGCCCCTCGGGTAAAAATTTTCCATTTTTTGTATTCTTAGGAAATTAAAGAAATTAACTCATCTGCGCGTCAATTCGTTGGGGGTGAGATTTTCCTTAACGACGGCAGTTGTAGATCTATGGCTAGACTCAACCACAAGTCATTCCTAATAGGAAACAACTAAGCACAGAGTCACTTTTACCCTATGCAAGCAAGACCACTGATCTTGTATAGAGCTTTCTTTGGCCGAGGTGTTCTCAATGGCATTGGGCTGGGATTACGTATGCGGTTTGAATCAAATTATCTGATCACACAGACAGAAGTGGGGCCCAACAAATGTCTTTCAGTAAAGAGCATAAAAGTGACTTTACTTTTTAGAATTTCCTCTCTTTGAATGGGAGGATTTTAACCTGTGTGTTCATAGTTGTGCAGTATTGGTTTGACGAGAATGAATAGAGATAATGCAATTGCAGCATGCATTAATTTTACAACGTGTTACACACACTGGGGATTCTACTATTCTAGAAAAGGAGAGCAGGGGGTGGTCCGAAAGCAGCCGCCAACTTGTTGGATGGATAAGGGAGTGGGGTTAGTAATTAAAAAAGGGACAGACAAAAGTGGCAAAGGGCCGAGCCGTGTGAGACCAGTGTTTGAAAAGTGGGAAATTGAGAGTATTGGGTACAAAAAGTAAATGGTTTCGCAATTTTCTAGAGTCAGCCCCTGTATGTGTCGCCCATTCATTTTGCAGCTGTCATACAGCACACTTTCATTAATGTTCAGCTAAGAGAGAGAGGACTTTGAATCAAGACCTGTATCAGAATCATATACAAGGGAAAAATACCCCCTGTGGTTTCCGACGCATTCAACTTAACCCCTAATGTTTAAAAAGCTACAAGTAGACCCACCTGTTGTTTCAATTTGTGTAAGGTACCCCCTCAGTTGAGGGTTCGTCCACAGATTAAAGGGTTAGGATTATCCTGTGGAGCTGATTTTTTGGGCACACACTATCTATGTCAGGGCCCATCAAATGAACGCTTTGGATCATCCAAATAATGTGGGCCCACTGTGTTTTTGGTGGTGGACAACCCATACCCAAATCCAAACACTACCAAAAACATAGTGGGCCTACATTATTTAGATGATCCAAAGCGTTCATTTGATGGGCCCTGGCATAGATAGGGTGTGCCCAAAAAATCAGTTCCATAAGATCATCCTAACATTCAATCTATGGACGAACCTTCAAATGAGGGGGTCTACCTTACACAAATTGAAACCACAGGCGTTTTACTTTTAACTTTTTAAACATTAGGGGTTAAGTTGAATGTGTCGAAAACCACAGGGGGTCTAAGTGTATTTTTCCCTTATATATAATCAGAATGTTGTGCACATAATACAGAAAATCAAACAAAGCAATGAAAATCATTATGAAGCAAAATGTTGTGCCCATATAATCCGCACACAGGGGAAAACGGGTTCTAAGGGACAAAAACGTATAAAGAACGAAAATATTCCAAGTTCTAATAGGTACGTTGCGAGTGGGACCCATGTGATAACAAGTGTATTTTCCTTAGTTCCACTATTTGCGCCAATCACGACACACATCAGGTCTAACTATAGCACAGAGCTGAGGTTGCATTAGTGCAGCTGGGGTCGATTGTTGGGGAGTCAAGTTGAGCTTTTATCATAAAATTAGGTCTTGATTCCACTTCATGTTTTTTTTTTTTAGCAAAATCTCCACCCGAACCGACCCTAGTTGCAACCCTAAGGCCATTTCTAGCAACCATGCAGTTTTTTTTTCTATGATAAATTAGTTTCTTCTAGTAGTGAGAGAGAGTAGTGCAGGTGTGAGTAGGAAAGACTTGAGAGGGCATAATGAGGAGAGGGTGTAGAGTTTTTTGTTTCAATGGTTTTCAAGATTTTCTTACCCACTATTCAATCAATCCCTCTATTATTTATCCCTCTCCCTGCCTCCTTCACTATTGGGTAAGCTAATATTTCCGGAAAAAAAAAAAACATTTACGTACCCAAATGTGCCCTTAAGTTGCATTAGGTGCTAGAAAGACTGTTTGATGCAACCTTTCCATACACCTTTCTAGTAGACAATTTTTATATGTTGTGTGCGCGTGAGGTCCAGTAGTTTTCGAAAGATATAGTGGGGCTCACTTCATAGGATTATCCAAACGATTCATTGGATTACCCCATAAATCATCTCCATAGGATGATCCTAACCATTTGTTCTGTAGAGGTTTCTATAATGTGTAGTCCCTCTACAGATCAGAGGATGGAAGTGATGCACGGTGTAGTTACTATTTCCATTGTGGCCCAACAAATGAACGGTTTGGATCACCCATTGAAGTGGGACCCACTATACTCTTCGAAAACTACTGGACTTCACGGGCAAAATTAGAAACCTGTAACTGTTTTCTTTTTGCAAAAATGACCTTTTTTTTAATACAAAACACCAAACATATCCCTATTTTAGTATAACAGAACGTATGTTGTTATGCGCTAACATTAATATACCAACAAGGGAATTGCTAGCGTCCATCGCAAAAGGCATTCCGTGGCCGGTCTGTCGCATGTCAGATCACCCACCTCGTGAATGGAGACAAAAGTTGTTGTCATCATTCATGAGGTGGCTAGTTTGACATGCGACAGACCAGCTGCGAAATGCCGTATGCTACGGACCCTAGCAAATCTCTACAAACAATCCATGTTTCTATTACTAACTTTTGGTGTAGTCCGGGAAGCCACTGCCCGGGGCAGCCACGCCCTACAGCCCTCTATAGTGTTTGGATTCGGGCCCACACTACCAAAAACACAGTGGGCCCACATTGTTTGGATGATCCAAAGCGTTCATTTGATGGGCCCTGACATAGATAGGGTGTGCCCAAAAAATCAGCTCCTTAGGATCATCCTAACCCTTCAAACTGTGGACGAACCGTCAACTGAGGGGTCTACCTTACACAAATTGAAACCACATGGGGTCTATTTGTAACTTTTTAAACATAAGTTGAATGTGTCAGAAATCACAGGGGGTCTAATCGTATTTTTCCCAAAAAAAAAAAAATTATTGTTCTTGTTAAACACGATGAAAAATGAGCATGGAAGTGCTCGGTGCCGGATGTGTACAAACCGTGGTTTTAAATTTCAGCCAAATTCTGAAATTTAGGATTTCGGTTGGGACTGAAACTAAAATTTATCGAAATCCGAAATTTTGAACTTACCAAATTTAGGTCGAAATTTTTGGAATTTTTTTTTTAAAATATAGAATTATTCCGAGATTTCGGCTGAAATTTCATAAATAATAAAAGGGATTTGCTAGGCAATTTGTCATAAAGCCATTTCTCAGCCGTCTTTTGCAAGGGATGCCATCCATGTCAGATGAATTAATTGAATAAAACAAAATCCGCCCAAAAGTCAACACGTGTGGCTTTAATCACATACAAAAGACGGCTGAGAAATGGCTTTCCGGGAAAATGCCTAGCAAATCCCATAATAAAATAAGAATATTTTTTGCCTTTCGCCCGAAATTTCGAAACCAAAATTTAAAACCACGGTACAAACACAATCTTGGGAATAAAACAACGACAAAATTAAGTTTCCAATGAAACTGAAACAAAACGGGAAGAACTTACCAACAGCCATTATGGCCATTTGTTCATCTGCGGGGATGTCGGCCAAAGATGTCACACATTAGTGGAAGCTCGAAGACAATCTCTCTCTAGGTTTCTCTTTGCTTCACGCAGGTCATTCTCTCCTCAAAACAACACCTTTGCCAAGGCCACCAAAGGTCAGGATTTATCCTAACATTACATTAATGTACACTGGAAATAGATGATTTGCATGAATTTAGGACAGCAGGAAATCCAAAGAAAGGGTATAAATTAAATGATTGAGATCGATCGAAGGTGAGACTCAACTATACCGTAGTGGGACTGTGGGAGTGTCACATTTTATTACAAGGGGTTCGTACCCTCTGAAAGTACTCCTAAGTACTTACTAGCTAGAAATTTCTCGGAATTTTGTGGAGATCCCACAGAGTTCCGAGAAATGTTCTGTTTCAAAAAAAAAGTTTTAATTCAAAATAAAAAATTTATACGGCACGGCGGCCCGCGGCCCGTGGCCCGTGCCGTCCCTGGCCTCGGAGGAATTCGGCCCGGCCCATGAATCCTTCCATGTCGTGCCATGCCCTGCCCACGGGCCTCATTTGGTCGGGCCGGCACGTTTGCCACCTTAAAGGACCATCATCTAAAATTAATGGAGTATGAAGCCCTACTCAGCTAACCAGGTAGTGGTCCCCACATGTGATCAAAGATCTTGAAGAGATTGTCAAGTTGGCTTACACATTTAAACCCTGTTCGTTTAAGATTGTGGCCAGCGATTGCCACCCCCAATCTGATTATTGGACTCAAAATTAATGTAATTTTGGGTCCAATAATCAGATTGGGGGTGGCAATCGGTTCTCATAATCCCAAACGAACAGGGCATAAAACGGGTTGAGGTACATTGAAACTCATAAGGGTAGGTGGCTACACCCATGACTTTAAACCGAAATCAGGTACACCCGGCCGAAACAATATGTTTTTCGGCCAAAATTTTTAAATTTCGATCAAAATTTTGTTTTTCATCCGAAATTCAAGGAAATTCCGCCCAAGAATCTCGATTTTATTAATTAAATGAGAAAAGCGTTTCTGCACTGCAACACAGGGAGTTTAACTGCGCTTTAGTTGTTTATAAAGCCTCCCATTGGTTCTAATAGCGGGTCCCCCTTTGAAACATATAGCGGGTCCACAAGAAAGGAACCAATGGGAGGCTATATAAACAATTAAAGCGCAGTTAAGCTCCCTACACTACAGTGTATGAACGTTTTTCTCTAATTAAATAATATTTTTCCGAAATTTCAGCCGAAAATTCTGAGATTACGCCAAAGTTCAGCTGAAAATTTTATATGAAATAGATACTATTTTAATTGATTTCGGCGGATTTCGGCCAAATTTTCAAAATTTCAACTAAAATTTTAGTTTCGGCGAGGACAGAAACGCATTCCGAAACCGAAATTTGAAACCATGGTTTTCACGAACCCTTTCACCGAGGCTATCTGTTTCTTTCAACGTAAAATTAGTGTAAAACAATTTTTTTGCTCATTTGTCTACTTAAAAACGACCATAGATAATATTTATTTTATGTCTACATCAAAAGAGGCATAGCCCGAGAAAAAGAAAGTCCGTATAACAACGGCGAGCAGATTAAGGGAGCCTAAACCATGAAAACCGGTTGGCAGGTGCTACGAGTTCACTTGATGGCACGGGGTTTTAATAAATCACAGCTAACCAAGCCTACATGTGTCTAGACTCTAGACCATAATAAAAAAACATCAATACATATGATATCTCATGACAATGACGCATAACTATATAGTATAAAACGGCGTAAATATCAGGCCATCATCCCAATTTAATATTGTATATTGGATTATACACGTACTCCATATAAATATTATTTGACTTAGAGTAAGGTGAGCATAGACCAAGTTACATCTAGTTTTTAAATGGCTTTGCTAGGGACCATCTATTTTTTTGTGTTTTTTTATTTCTTGGGTTCTCTCCTCATTGTGAATCTGAGCTTTAGCCCTTGACATGAGTACAATTCATTGGTGTAAGTCAGACTATAATGAGATGATCCTAGCCCCTCGATCAAAATTTTCCACAATCAGATGATCATATCCCCTCGATTAAAAAATTTCCATTTTTAATTTTTTAGCAAATTTGATACCATGAGTGCTATTAATTTTTTACTTTAATTAATTTCAAATTAAAGTCATTTAGAAATTCAAAATTTAATTGTGTGAAAAGTTACGTATATATTTTTAACGTTGAAGAGAACTCTCTATATTGCTCTTTAATTTCTATAAAGATTTTTTTTTATGGGTAAGCTGGGGTTTGGCGGGGACCCATACCCGTCCAAAGGGAATCATCTCAATGGTCCAGCCTCATCCTGAGGCCAAGATTCATACATACACTCAGTGTTTTTCTGCTTTTCAATTTTCCGATTTGTTCTATATGATCAAAGCAATATGAGCCGTGTTGGCAACGCTACGGGAAGGAGTCGTTGTATCCCGGAGGCATGCAACGGATAACTCATGTGCGCGTCAATTCGTTGTGGGCGAGATTTTCATTAAAGACGGCAGTAATAGATCTATGCCTAGACTGAACCACATTTCATTCCTTTGCAACTTTTGGAAACAACTAAGAACAAAGTTCCATTATTACCATGTGAAAGCAAGACCATTGATCTTGTAGAGCTTTCTTTGGCCGAAGTGTTCTCAATGGCATTTGGCTGGGATTACGAATGCGGTTTGGATCAACTGATCTGATCACATAGGCAGAAGTAGGGCCCAACAAATGTCTTTCAGTAAAGAGCATAAAAGTGACTTTACTTTTTAGCATTTTCTCTCTTTGACTGGGGGATTTTAACTTGTGTGTTCCTAGTTGTGCAGCATTGGTGTGACTAGAATGAATAGGGATAATGTAATTGCAGCATGCGTTAATTTTACAGCGTGTTACACACACTGGGGATTCTAGAAAAGGAGAGAAGGGGGTGGTCCGAAAGCAGCCACCAACTTGTTTGATGGATAAGGGAGTGGGGTTAGTAATTTCAAAGGGGGCAGACAAAAGTGGCAAAGGGCCGAGCCGTGTGAGACCAGTGTTTGAAAAGTGGGACTTTGAATCAAGACCTGTATGAGAATTGTATATAATCAAAATGTTGTGCACGTAATACGGAAAATCAAACAAAGCAATGAAAATCATTCTCAAGCAAAATGTTGTGCCCATAGAATCCGCACACAGGGACTAAAACGTATAAAGAACGAAAATATTCCAAATTCTAACAGGTACGCTTCGAGTTGGACCCATGTGTATTTTCCTCAGTTCGACTATTTGCGCCAATCACGACACACCAGGTGTAACATTAGCACGGAGCTAAAGTTGCATTAGTGCAGCTGGGGTCGATTGCTGGGAACTCGGGTTGAGCTCTTATCATAAAATTAGGTCTTGATTCCACTTCTTGTTTTTTTTTTTAGCAGAAGCTCCACCCGAACCGACCCTAGTTGCACCCCTAAGGCCATTTCTAGCAACCATGCAATTTTTTTTTCATGATAAATTAGTTTCTTCGAGTAGTGAGAGAGAGTAGTGCAGGTTTGAGTAGGAAAGACTAGAGAGGGCATGAATGAGGAGAGGGTGAGAAGTGGCTAAAAGCAAGGAAAAAGTCATATTTTACTTACAGTTTTTTGTTTCAATGGTTTTCAGGATTTTCTTACCCTTTATTCACTCAGTCCCTCTCTTATTTATCCCTCTCCCAGCCTCCTTCACTATTGGGTAAGCTAAATTTATGGTAGCTAAATGTGCCCTTAAGTTGCATTAGGTGCTAGAAAGACTGTTTGATGCAACTTTTACTTACACCTTTTTAGTAGACAATTTTTATATGTTGTGTGCGCGTGAAGTCCAGTAGTTTCCAGAAGGTATAGAGGGGCCCACTTCATAGGATTATCCAAACGATTCATAGGATTACCCCATAGATCATCTCCATAGGATGATCCTAACCATTTGTTCTGTAGAGGTTTCTATAATGTGTAGTCCCTCTACAGATCAGAGGATGGAAGTGATGCACGGTGTAGTTATAATGTGTAGTCCCTCTACAGATCCTAACCATTTGTTCTGTGAAATGCCGTATGCGATGGACCCTAGCAAATCCCTACAAACAATCCATGTTGGGCCACGCCCCTACAGCCCTCTATAGGAGTGACCATCACGGCCCTGTTGTCCTTCCAATTCCAAGATGTATCTTTCATTTTTCATTTTGATGATGTAAAAATAGAGTGCTTAAAATGTAAGAAATGTAAGGTATTTATACGGTATAGTGGGTCTTAGTTATGACTGATCCAAACAGCCCATTTTATTCTCTTTACTTTGGATTATCCAAATGGCCCATTTGAGAGTCTTTACTTTGGATATCCTATTATTCAAAATTAAATAACAAATTATCTACTCTTAACATCTAATAATACATAATTTTGTCATTGTATAAAAAAAAATAAAAAAATATAAAAAAATTAAAAATAAAAAAAAAAAATATATATATATATATATAGAGAGATAGAGAGAGAGAGAGAGAGAGAAGAGAGAGAAGAAAAGGATTGTATGCTCGAGTGTACCTAACCTTAGGTACGCTCGAGTGCCAAATCACATGGGTCCCACATTTTTTTTTGGTCATCTAAACCATTCATTTGCAAGATCCCATCATAGATAGGGTGTGTACCAAAAATCAGCACCATTGAATCATCCTAACCCCTCCAAAACTGGAGGGCAAAATGGGCAGATTTGTGGACAAACAGTGTCTGTCCATTTTGACCTCCACAAATGGATGGGTTAGGATGATCCTATGGAGCTGATTTTTGGTATGCACCCTATCTATGATGGAGCCTTGCAAATGAATGGTTTAGATGACCAAAAAAAATGTGAGACCCATGTGATTTGGCACTCGAGCGTACATAAGGTTAGGTACACTCGAGCATACAATCCTTTTCCTCATATATATATATATATATATATATATATATATATATATATATATATATATATATATATATATATATAGTTCATGTTAAACATGATGAAAAATGAGCATGGAAGTGCTCGGTGCCGGATGTGTACAAACCATGGTTTTAAATTTTGGTCTGAAATTTCGGATTTCGGTTGGGACTGAAACTGAAATTTATCGAAATCCGGAATTTTGAACTTACCAAATTTTGGGAAATTGACTTATATATATATATATATATATATATATATATATATATATATATGAATAAGAGTGTGCGGTCGACCGCACCTAAGCTTAGGTAGTTAGGTGCGGTCGAGGGCCTAAACACATGGGTCCCATACTTTTTGTAGTAAACGGTGTCTGTCCATTTTGCCCTCCACTTTTGGATGGGTTAGGATGATCCTATTGAGCTGATTTTTTGTACACACCCTATCTATGATGGAGTCTTGCAAATGAATGATTTGGGCCATCCTAACAATGTGGGCCCACATGAGTTTTTGGCCCTCGACCGCACCTAAGCGCACACTCTTATTCCTCACACACACACACACACACACACACACACACACATATATATATATATATATAATTATTCCGAAATTTCATAAATAACAAAAGAGATTTGCTAGGCAACTTTTCGGAAAGCCATTTCTCAGCCATCTTTTGCAAGTGATGCAATCCATGTCAGATGAATTAATTGAATAAGACAAAATCCGCCCAAAAGTCAACATATGTGGCTTTAATCACATACAAAAGACGGCTGAGAAATGGCTTTCCGAGAAAATGCCTAGCAAATCCCATATTAAAATAAGAATATTTTTTGCGTTACTGTATTTCTTCCGAAATTTCAAAACCAAAACCAAAACCGAAACCGAAATTTAAAACCATGGTACAAACACAATCCTGGGCCTAAAACAACGAAAAAATTAAGTTTCAATGAAACTGAAACAAAACGGGAAGAACTTACCAAAAGCCATTATGGTCAGCTTTTTGTCTGCGGATGTCGGCCAAAGATGTCACACGTTAGTGGAAGCTCGAAGACAATCTCTCTCTAGGTTTCTCCTTGTTTCACGAAGGTCAGTGATGGGAATCGGCTTCCTCTCTCTCTCTCTCCCTCTCTTTCACTTTTGTAGTGGATATCAAATTTGCAATCGGAGAAGGTTGCCCTTTTCCTTGCGCAAGCAAGGGGGACCTAAGGAGGTTGATTTATAGCGGTTTTGAGGATAGAGATTAAGCTCCACATCACGCTTATCTCTCCTAAAACAAGACCTTTGCCAAGGCCACCGAAGGTCAGGATTTATCCTAAGATTGCATTAATGTACACTAGAAATAGATGATTTGCATGAATTTGGGACAGCAGGAAATCCAAAGAAAGGCTATAAATTAAATGATTGAGATCGATCAAAGGTGAGACTCACTACTATACCGTAGTGGGACTGTGGGAGTCTCACATTTTATTACAAGGGGTTCGCACCCTCTGAAAGTACTCCTAAGTACTTACTAGCTACAATTGACCTTGGGTACTCATGTTATTAATTGGTCCCCAAAATCAAAACTAAACTGATCTGGTAGCGAGATTATCTTGTGAACACTCTTCACTCTCCTCTAAACTCTACGTCAAGTTTTCAAAACTTTACCTTTCTTATTATTCTTCACGGACGATTGCTCAAAGTATAGCTCTGACACTACTTTATTGAAAAAATTCATGGGTCCAAAATGATCTCGAGTATACACAAAGAGATAGTAAAGAAAGCACAAGTCACACAATGAAGAGAGGAGTTTACACGGACTAATTGAAGAGAGGTTCCACTATGAGCCAGAACAAAGGATTACCAAACTTTTCCCTGTTTGGATTGGAAGAATTTTTTGGAAAAGTTTGGCAAGGAAATTTTTTTCTAAAAGTTCCTACTTTTTAGTTTTTACCCGTGACAAAAGATGACTTGAACCAACCCTACTCAATTTTTACTTAGAGGGTCCTTCAATTTATGGTAATATCTCTTTAAATTAACTATTATCCTATCAATTCCCACAAAATCATGGAAAGAAGAAATTTTCCTACAAACAATTTCCATCAGAAATGTTTTTCTTTCTCTTATATTTTTGTAGGCAAGAAAACTCCAGCCTTCATCCTTCGACCACACATTCCATGGATGGATGATACGGTGGCCCCACTAGACAAATTGTACCAAAAGTCATCCAAACAGGACTCTTGCTAGTCACCATCAAATCGACTATGATCCTACTCTCCATCAACACTAAAGAAAACAAATTAAAGGGGGAGATCTCAGCCACGTCCAGTTATACACGACAATACAAAGTATCCACCCGAATGAGTTAATTGAGGAGGGGATCAGAGGCTATCAAGGACTCCATAATGCATAAACAAAAGGGAAATTGTGGACTTGCCCTAACTTTATCGAGTTTTTATTTAGAAAGTGCGGCACAAAGAGGTTTGTTTAGAAAGTATGGCACAAAGAGGTAAGGTACAAGAACGAGACTAATCAATTTTTAGCATTAGCAATTATTTGAAATGGTGACCAGAGCGTGTTTACGGGTGCTGGCTGTTACTTGCATTGTGTACCGCAAAAAACAAATCAAATGGTCCACCAGTGTACCATTCCAATAGCCATTACAGTGATGAACATCCAATAAAATATCAAATAGACAATGGTCATGCCGCGTAAGGACCATCATCTAAAATTAATGGAGTCTGAAGCCCTGCCCAGCTAACAAAGTAGTGGTCCCCACATGTGATCATAGATCTTGAAGAGGTTGTCAAGTTGGCTTACACATTTAAGCCCTGTTCCTTTGAGATTGTGGCAACCAATTGCCACCACCAAATCTTAATATTGGACCCAAAATTAATGTCATTCTGGGTCCAATAATCAGATTGGGGATGGATGGCAATCGTGATCATAATGCCAAACGAACAGGGCATAAAACTAGATGACGTAAATGTTAAAGTCAAGCAAGGTTGCTTGAAACATTACACCTTAGGTATCTAGTTTGGAATACCTAGACTGTTGCCTTCAGCCCCTATATATAGAGATACGCTAGGGTTATTTACTGGTCAATGGACTCTAGCCCATGTGGGCTCACTACACTCGTTAAGGTTTAGTAGCTACACCCATGGTTTTAAACCAAAATCGGGTATACCCGAAACGGTACATTTTTCCGGCCGAAAATTTGAAATTCTAGTCGAAATATTGTTTTTCCAAAATTTTGTCCGAAATTCAAGGAAATTCCGCCCAAAAATCTTGATTTTATTGATTAAATAATATTTTCCCAAAATTTCATCAGTTACACTGAGGACTGAAACGCATTCCGAAATTGAAATTTGAAACCAAGGTTACACCAACCCTGTCACCGAGGCTTTCTGTTTCTTTGGAGGTAAAATTAGTGTGAAACAAATTTTTTGCTCATTTGTCTACTTAAAAAAGACAATAGATAAAATTTTATTTTATGTCATTTTACATCGAAAGAGGCATAGCCCGAGAAAAAGAAAGTCCGTATAACAACGGTGAGCAGATTAAGGGAGCCTAAACCATGAAAACCGGTTGGCAGGTGCTACGAGTTCACTTGATGGCACGGGGTTTTAATAAATCACAGCTAACCAAGCCTACATTTGTCTAGACTCTAGACCATAATAAAAAAACATCAATACATATGATATCTCATGACAATGACGCATAACTATAGTATAAAACGGCATAAATATCAGGCCAACCCAATTTAATATTGTATATTGGATTATACGTATGCACGTACTCCACATAAATATTATTTGACTTAGGGTAAGGTGAGTATAGACCAAGGTACATCTATTTTTTAAATGGATTTGCTATGGACCATCTATTTTTAAAATTTCATTCCTTTTAATATTTGATTTTTTGTGTTTTTTTATTTCTTAGGTTCTCTCCTCACGGTGAATCTGAGCTATCTCGGATCATGGGTTTCTTGGATCACGTGATGTGTTGAATTTCATGCGGCTCTTGACTAAGTACGTGGAATCCTGAGGGCGATCAGAATCAACGGATCTCATGGTGCCACATGGCCACTTCGTCTATCATGATTAAACTATGCTAATGACTGAAGAAAAGTGAAACACAAGTTTGGCCCATTGTCACTGGCCCCACCTTGATTAGATGATCTTAGTCCTCTGATCTATTATTAAGCATCGTTTAGTCCTCTGATCTATTATTAAGCATCGTTTAGGATCTTCCAAATAGAGGCTTTTTAACTCACTTAGACCTCCTTCCATGACCAAATGTCCTGTATGTACACCGCATACACTGGAATATACACAGATCAGCATGAGATGGTGGTGAGGTTTGGATTTGCACCTAACTTAGTGGTGATAAGTGCATACATTGATTATTCAGTGCATGCACGTGGGTCAGTCCCAATCTGTCTCCTGCATGGGACCACATATGCTCTTCAACCAAAAATATTTCAAACATAATCCAAAACCTTATGGTATGCAAGCCACATGCGACAATAGCAAGTTATGGTGGTCCCCCTTTTGTCGGCACATCATAGGTAGGGTTAGGATCACCCTATTCAGATGATTTTGAGAGCAAAACAACAACTGAATGGTTTGAATCATTGAACCATATGGGTCCCACTATATTTTAAAAAAAATACTTGAAACTTTTGATATTCACACTACCATGTTTTGATAATAGGCCCCACTTTATTTTACATGGGTGTATGGTAGAATAATAAAAATATACAGTATGGAGACAGCACGAGGCCTTGTGATTGAATCAAAATTCATTGAGTGGGTTTGATTTTAATGCCCTTCGAAATTGAGAGATCCTACTGAGATAGACTGATTAAGACGCCTAACATCCCAAACCAATAATTTCAACCGACGCCATTGTTGCTACTCACACCCTCTCAGGTCCCCATCCCCATTGAATCCACTGAAGATGTCACTCTCATGGGCGGATAGGATTCATATCGCAGCGATATCCAAATCTGTTCGTTCAATTTTCCATCGGCTCATAGATGGCGAGCTCAGCTCCTTCGCACCCCGGACAAGAGGTGGCTTTTCAGGGATTTAAGAATATGTGAAACAGGGCAGGTGGGGCTGTTCCTGTTTTTCACATGAATAGAAATCTAGTTGAATTAGCAATGTTCATTCATTTGTCCGAAACCAGGTAACTTTTCCTACAATCTCCATCTGGACTTATTTCCGAGACACCTAAAGATTTTTCATTGATATCATCACTGGTCTGCTGTAGCTGCAAAATTGCAAATTGTTGAAGTATAATTGATTAAATAACACCAACCATAATAGCTTAAGCTTTTGGGTTAATTGGTTGTTTCACGTGGTATTAGAGCAACAAGCAAAAGTTCATATTGACCTTTTATCTAATAGATGCATCCCTTTCAGAATTTAGGATTTGTTGCAAATATTAATCTTAAAATTACTGTGATTAACAGAGCTGTAGATACCATCAAACAAACTATAACGGATTTGATGAGCCCTTCAAAGTTTCACTGCCTGAATCAATTCATACTGACATATGTCATAAGGCTTAATATTTGAGACAATCATATGACTGCTGGTAGAACCATGGTTTTAAATTTCGCCAAAATCCGAAATTTCGGATTTCGGTGAAGACCGACACCAAAATCGACCAAAACCGAAACAGTCATTTATTTCGGTCGAAAATTCTGTTTTTCTGAAATTTGACTAAAAAAAAATTGTTTTTTTATATTAATTTAATATTTTACCGAAATTTCGACCGAAATTACCAAAATTTAATATTAAATAAAATATTGGTTTCGGATTATGTACCAGATTTCGAAATTTCGGTTGAAATTTCAAAAATCCAGGGTCCGAAACGGGTACCGAAACCGAAATTTTAAACCTTGGGTAGAACCAACCCACAAATTACCACAGGGCTATTGGCTAAGGCATGATAAGTAGATGGGCCCACAAATTCCTGGCTCGGGGGATAACAACAGAAATGCATGTTTGGCATTTAAAGAATGAGGACAAAGTTCAGTTCAGTCATTATCAAAGAAGCAAGGAGATTCTAAGTTCCATGACGGAATATAATGTGGCATTATTGTAATTCTGCGAAATCAGTGTTTAGTCTCAATTTCGTTGCAGATCTTTTCATGAAAGAAGTGTCAAGAAGGCTTCATTCACATTCCCTTCTTGAATCATTCTGCTTTATGTATGTAATATATTTTTAATAAGAACATTAAACAAGAATAAGAAGAAAGCCTATAAATTACAGTGTAGGAAAAGCAGCATCATAACTTGTTACGTCAAAGGAGCTCCAATTGCCGTTTAGAAGATTGGGATGGAGATTTGTCAAATGTTCTTCAAAAACTGATTCAAACCCTTGTGTTTGAGGGGATGATTGGCACGTAAAATTCGGCATCACCGGAAAATTCGACCAAAACATGTCTTGAACGACTCCCTCTACCGCCGGTAACTCTTGCAACCCATAACTCCCATGTTCCGAATTTGTGAACTGCGTAATTCTCTCTTGTTGCCTATGATTCAACTCAAATTCACCTCCTAGAAAGCCATGGTGTCCATCACTCAATTGTGCCTCTGGTACAGGATGATCCAATGGCCTCGGGCACTCTACCATGTTATGTTCAAATTGGATAGGAGATGAGTGGTTCTGGTCCGAAACACTCGACAAATCAAAAGATGCATCAAATTCACTAGGCAATTCTGGCACGTCGAGCCCTGGATCGAAATCCGATCGTTGATTCAAGAACTTGGCATACACAAGCGCGAGATCAATGGTTGAACCATCCTCAGATCGAGACCCGTCATTCGAATGGACCGAGTTTTCATTCAATTGACAGAATTTCCCAACTGGGTCATCTTCAGCTACGCCAAAACGATCGGAATCCGGCAAATTCCGGCTATAATTCGAACTCCCGGTCGATATCCTAACGGATTTCCCCCTCCGATTTTTCCGGCATCCTCCGCCGACCGGCACGTTTCGCTGGGATCCCCCCTTTGTCCAATACCTTCTACACCCTTTGCAAAAGTAACGAGGCTGCGTGAGGCTATAGTTGTTGTAGTAACAAAATTTAGTGTTGGAAGAGTCACAACGAGGGCAATTTGGGGCTAATTCAACATTAGCCTTCCATCTTCTATCCATCATCAAAGGTCTTGGTGGATATGGAAGCATTTTCTCTCCTGATCTCAACATCATAAAATAACACAAACCTTAGAAGAAAAGAACCCAAATGTCTAAATTTTCATGGAAGTGAAATTCTTAGAGAAATGTAGAGAGGTGAGAGTGTGGTGTGGAGGGAAGGGAGAGGAGAGAAGGGTTTTGTGAATGGAGAGGAGTGTTTATGTATGAATGGTGTAAGCAAGTACATGTGTATGTCATGTGCATGTGTGGGGTCGGGTTGGTTGATAAGACAAGCCATTGGCCATTCGGGAGTCGTTTGGAAGAAGGGAACGCGTGATTTGTTACCCGTCCGTAGCCGGATAAATCGTGTCGCTTTTATGGACACGTGGTGTTACGGGATTGGAAAGGTGGCAAGGCATCGTTGGAGTTTCAAGTTCCATCTCGAAATTACCAAAAACTCCTAAGTCTGCTTTTTTTTAAGATTATGACAACCTATCGTGAGTGCCAGATTGATTATTGGACTAAAAATTAAGTGAAAATTTTTCTATTTCAGTTTCCTAAGTGAGAAAAAGGGATTTGCTAGCGTCCATCGCAGAATGCATTTCGCGGATGGTTGCATATTACAGCAGCCACAAGGGGCGGAGGCACATATAAGGGTTGCCCCCCAATGACTTGCAAAATCCCTTCATAGGATTTGTATTTTCTAGAATACGATGTGTATTTTCCATGCCACGGACCTCACTGACCAAAGCAGGGAACATGCAAATTAGTTCCCCCCCCCCCTGTAAATTCCTGGCTCCGTGAATGAAGACAAAATCTGCTGAAAAATGAGCCTATGTGGCTGCTGTCAAATGCAGCAGATCATAAGATGTCCAGTACTTTGCAAAAAGCATTATAGAGCCGACACCGTAAGATGATCCAAACTGGCCAGTTGATGGTCTACAACATAAATAGGTTGTACCCAAAAAATCATTTCCATAAGAAGAGATTTTATACGGTGGAAGCCTGTATAGTCCAGTATTTTTCGAAATGTACTACACAACCCACACCATATTATGATCCAAACCAACCATTTCATGGGCCACAACGTAAATAGATTATGCCCTAAAAATTATTTCCATTAGGATGGTGCCAATCGTGCTGTCTATAGAGGTTTCCATAATATAAGGCTATAAGCTGATAGAAGTATAAATGCATAATATTTGTTCAGTGATCTCGAGAAAAGACAGAGAATGGCGGTTCCGTAAATTTCACAAATGGGTATGGATAGTTCTGTCACAGGATTGAATACAGTAAATGATGCTGACGTCACCCGCATTGTACAGTGCACATGGAGGGATTACGTGGCACAATATCTCTCGGTCCAAGAGCCCGATCAGCAACGAATGGTCCGGATCTAAGTACGGCTTGCGCGGATGTCTTGCTGACACGTCATACTCGTTATTGCCCCCAACGGAACGGCCTTTCGCAGTCAACGTTCCGTTTCACGCCGTCTCGATATTTCCGTCTTTTAAAATCAGTGGCATTCGTGTAAATACTTATGCATGTTCCGCCTAAGAACATTTATTCGGAATACCTGATTCACCTGAATTTACTGCCATATGGGCCTGCACTGGGGCCACCCTTGAATAGGGAAATCTAAACCATTGAATCAAAGTACTTGAAGGGTCTAGATCATGTTGATGTCATGTGTGGACTGTGGACCCATCGTCTGCTGAAAGTGTAGGAAAACAACCTATTTAGGATCATCCTATGGAAATGATTTTTGGGGCACAACCTATTTACGTTGTGCCCAAACAGATGAACGGTTTGGATCATCAAAAAAAGTGGGCCGTATCTACTTTTTTAGACTTCACGTGTTTTCACGGCCACCCATCATATAAATTCTCGCGATAATTATAAGGCAAGAGCCATATCATTATATCATTGTGGATTGGCTAAATAGATACAAAATTATCCCAATAATTGAAAAAATCTTAAATCTTTTACACCTGATAAATTTCAAAAATTCCCAGGAAACAAAACAAAATTCTTTCCTTTTTCAAATTAACTGTGAATTTTCTGAGTCAGACTAAATTTTTTTCAAATTTAGCACAAATCTGATGAATAACTCTTCATTTTCCTGCATATTGTTTGTAAATCTCTCAAAAAATCAAAAACAAAAACTGAAATCGAATCCTGATCTATCAAGCAGATACGCATAACCATCCTTCCAGTTTTTTTATTGTCTTATTTAGCAAAATAATTATACATAATAGATATGTGGGTTGTCATTAGGAAAAAAATACGTTTTTTCGCCGTGAAGTGTTCTCAAACATTTCACGAATCATTCGATTGAACATTTTCCTCACCGATTTATTTCCGAATCCAAACTTTGTAACTGTGATTAGTTATGTACGGGGATACATAGTGATTATACTTTTTTTTATTTTTTTTGGTAACGAAGGGTGTCCCCACCCCTTCGGGGGTAGGACTATTTCCCTACGGATGCGCGCAATCACCCGGAAACCACGCGCATCGGGTAAGCAAGGGGGGATTCGAACGTTCATCACTGGGGAGCAAACCCATGACTTTACGCCCGAGAGCCACACCCTTCCGGGTTAGTGATTATACTATTGACAGTATTCTAGTGTAGAATTTTTATAACGTGTACGCACTTCCATGCACTTATTTTTTAAAAAAAAATTGTAGTGGGGCCTACATGGTTGGATAATTCAAGCCATTCATATAATCGGCCCCAACTTAAATATGCATGCCCAGAAAATTATATCAATAGAATGATCATAACCCTCCGGTATGCTGGATCACATAGTACAGAAACCTCTTAGGATGAGAGGGTTAAGACATCCCATGGAGATAATTTTTGGAGCAGAGCCTATTTAAGTAAGGGAAATGATATCAGCACAACCATGTTTTGATAATTGTATCAACTCATCTTGTCTTTACTTATTTAAAGAGCTGTCAAAGGTTTTTACAGTTCCCAAAAAGCTCTCACAAACAAATTAGAAGAGAAAAGACGAGCTCAGTTTGTGAAACTATAAAAACATGGTAGTGCCAATAGCCATAAGTAAGGACGACCGAACAAATTATTGGCCTGGATGATCCAACTATTCACCGAGGATCAGCTCAGTGCTTCCAAAATGCCAAGGTCTTTTCGTAATATCGCATATGAGAGAGAGAGAGAGAGAGAGAGAGACGGTTATATGTCATTTTCGTGAAGATGTGAAGGAAATGGGAAGTTCCTTCTACGTATTGGGCTCTGCTCTATTTGCTGTTACAATGTAACAGAACCATCTTCATCTAACATCATCATACACACGCTATGATATAAATGTCTTTGTATAAATGTATTATGATTCACGGCTCTCCTTTGCACCAGCAACCCACTTCCCATTTATTCATTGATGATCATATCCAAGGTTTAAAATTTCGGTTTCGGTACCGGTTTCGGACCTTGAAATTTCAAATTTTTGAATCTGTTACCAAAATATATATATATATATATATATATATATATATATATATATATATATATATATATATATGAGGAAAGTGTTTCTACTCGGTCCCCTAGATAAGCTTATCTACTCCTCCCTTTAAAAAAATACAGTGGGCCCACGCTGTTTGGATGATCCAAAGCATTCATTTGATAGGTCTTAACATAGATAGGGTGTGCCCAAAAAATCAGCACCAAAGGGTCATCCTAGCCCTTCGTTTTGTTGGGCACACCGTGCCCAAAATGGACGCATACAAACGTGGACGTTTATATGTGTCCATTCTGGGCACCACAAGGCACTACAAAACGAAGGGCTAGGATGACCCTTTGGAGCTGATTTTTTGGGCACACCCTATCTATGTTAAGACCTATCAAATGAATGCTTTGGATCATCCAAACAGCGTGGGCCCACTGTATTTTTTTCAAGGGAGGAGTAGATAAGCTTATCTAGGGGACCGAGTAGAAACACTTTCCTCTCTCTCTCTCTCTCTCTCTCTCTCTATATATATATATATATATATATAGAGAATAGAGTTCCTAAGGTGTCACCTCATATAGCTTATATGAGGTGGCGCTTAAAAACATAAGGGGCCTACTTTGTTTGAATGATCCAAAGCATTCATTTGATAGGCCCTCACATAGATAGGGTGTGCCCAAAAAATGAACTTCATAGGATCATCCTAACCCTTCCATTTGTGGAGGTTAAAATGGATGGGTATAAACCTTCATAAATTTGCCCATTTTTAACCTCCATAAATGGAAGGGTTAGGATGATCCTATGGACCTGATTTTTTGTAGGCACCATATCCATCTAAGGGCCTTTCAAATGAGTGGTTTGGATCACCCTAAAAATGTGGGCCCCTTATGTTTTGTGAGCGCCACCTCATATAAGCTATATGAGGTGACACCTTAAGAACTCTATTCTCATATATATATATATATATATATATATATATATATATATATTTTATTCATAATTAAATTTCGGCCGAAATGACCGAAATTTCTGTGAAATATTAAATTAATATTTAAAAAAACAGATTTTTTGTGTCAAATGACTCAAATTTCAGAAAAACCGAAATTTCGACCGAAATTCTGAAATTTCGGCCGAAATAAATGACCATTTCAGTTGTTGTGTAGTTTCGGTGTCGGTCTCCACCGAAATCCGAAATTCGGTCGAAATTTAAAACCATGATCGTATCCACATTGCATTTTTTAAACTAGCCTCAATTATCATTACTTGATCTTTATCATTTATATAAGGATGTTCACCATAGGCTGCATTTAGATTGCCGGAAACAGGAATCGGAATCAGCATCCTATTTCGATTCCTATTTAGCTTGGAAACCGAATTAAAAATTAAAATAACAAAGTTATTTAAAAAAATTATAATAGAAATTTCATTTGACTTGGGCGGACAACCTTGAACCCACTATCCATTTTTTTTTTTAATATTTATTTCTTTTTTTCTCCCAAGGCAACCCAAACCGACTCGACCCAATTTGAAATTCAGGTTAGACGGGTTGGATAAGCGTCGGGTTGGGTTACGGTTCGCACTCCTCAACCCAAGGTTTGGGTTGGGCCAATTTAGGATTGATCCAATGTCAATGGGCCCAAAAAATGGATAGTCTCATTTAGCCAGTGAATCTTGATCATTAGCAACTCTACTTTTGAAGTGGTTTATGGCACGACACCGTGCTATAATGAAGAAATGGGTCGAAGAATATAGAGCACAGACGAAAATAAAATAGAGATAGTTATCTGGTGGTCTGCCCGGAAGAATTGGGTCTGATTGTGACGTTTATCAGAGCCCCAGTATCGCAATCAATTTTGTGTAATGAACTGGATCTGATTGCGATGCCAAACTTGATTCGAATCCCACATTGTCACTTTCGAATGGAGCTTGTAACTGTAAAAAATTGATCATGTTTCATCCATTTGACAATCATTTTTTTGACAAAGCTCTTAACATAATCCATTGCTTTGGGGGGAGTATGATCTCAAATTACAGCTTGCAGTAAGCTTCCACTACTCTTTTATTGCACAAAATGAGCTCTTCATGAGCAAAAAGCAAGAACAAATTGTGTCTATCAAGCTTTCTGAGTTCATCCATGCTACATTTTCTGTTCCTCCCGGCCCCTGATCTCAATCTCTTTATCTCTCTCTATCTCTCTATAGATCTTCAAAATTTAACATTTTCTGTTTAACCAAATCCTCTAGCTCTTAATCTCTCATGTATAAGCAAGATTATACGGATCTCTTCTTTAGGCCAACTGCTGCTTGAATTTCCTACCTATTATGTAATATCCCAAAGGGAGAGAAAGTTCCTGGGCTATATATATATATATATATATATGAGGAATAAGATTGTACTCTCGACCGTACCTAAAGTTAGGTACGGTAGAGTGCCAAATCACATGGGTCCCACATTTTTGGTGAGCATCTAAACCATTCATTTGCAAGGCCCCATCATAGATAGGGTGCATACCAAAAATCAGCTCCATAGGATCATCCTAACCCATCCATTTGTGGAGGCCAAAATGGACAGACAATGTTTGTCCACAAATCTGCCCATTTTGGCCTCCAGTTTTGGAGGGGTTAGGATGATTCAATGGTGTTGATTTTTGGTATTCACCCTATCTATGATGGGGCCTTGCAAATGAATGGTTTAGATGCCCACCAAAAATGGGGGACCCATGTGATTTGGCACTCTACCGTACCTAACTTTAGGTACGGTCGAGCGTACAATCCTTTTCCTCTATTATATATATATATATATATATATATATATATATATAGAGAGAGAGAGAGAGAGAGAGAGAGAGAGAGAGAGAGAGAGAGAGAAAACGGTTCCTACACATATATATGAGGAAAGTGTTGGTGAGCTTAAGCGCCCAATCACATTGGGGCCTACTTTGTTAGGATGATCCAAAGCATTCACTTGAAAGGCCCTTACATAGATGGGGTGTGTACCAAAAATCAGCTCCATAGGATCATCCTAACCCATCCATTTGTAAAGGTCAGAATGGACAGACATTATTTGTCCACAAATCTGCCCATTTTTGTTATATATATATATATATATATATATATATATATATATATATATATATATATATATATCAGAAAAATGCACAGATAGCTTATCTGTATAGCTTTGGATCCCTAAAAAATGAACCAATAGGAATTTTTTTCCACAAGGTTATTTGATGATTTTTTTTAAAATATTCGGTTAACAAGCCTCAGAAAATTTTATTTTCATAGGAAATTTTTCATGGTATAAATTTCATTGTAGTCAAACATGGGTGATGAACTGGTGATATCTTCGAGCCATCATTTGATAATGATACTATACTTTATACTTTTATAATTAATTGCTAGAGGCTGACATTTTCCTAAAAGGCTATCAATGGCCAAATAAAAGAGTATATAATGTAAACGACCACCGACCATGACTTTTAAACATTTAATAGATCATTGCATTTTCATATCTCGTACTATTTTTTATGGATACTTATCTAACGATTAGGATCACCTAATCATAACAATTTTAAGGCACTGAACCATCCAAAGTGAGACCTCCCACATAGTTTAGATCAATCATGGTTGGCCACACATGTAGGACAGACAATAGGAAGCATGCAATACCATGTATACACAAGAAGCAACGGATAATCCCTAAACTTTTCAAATATATATGTAGTACACATGTGCATGCCTGTATATGTGTGCAATTAAATGAACTTTTCAAGAAATTAACGAATAGTAAGAGTTTTGCCTATTGGGTTTTGAAAAAAAATAGCTTTTGATCATCTGTTGTGACACATGCGAAGAAGACAAAGAAGTGGGCACAGATCCTCACCAAATGTTAAAAACACCACATTGGTCATTTCCACTTTCGTTCTTTTTTTTCCAGACAAAGTTTTGTTTTGGACAGTTTCAATTTGGGTAATCCAGGGTCTGTGGGCATTGAAGGTGTTCTTAGAGATGCTAATGGCTCCACCAAGTGGGCTTCTCTCGGCCATTCTGTATTAAGGACTCAAACGAGGCAGAAGTCAATGCGGCTCTTCAGAGTATTAGACTGGTAGTGGGCAGAGACTTGGACAACCATATAGTGGAAGGTGATTCCCTCAATGTTATAAAATGGTTGGATGAGAGATCTTCTCATCCTTGGAGATTTTCAAAGTTTATTGAATAGATCCTAGATTGATTGGATGATCAGTCCAATTCAACCATGTCAGCAGATCGGTTTGCCCAGACGGGGTGTCTAGATAGGCACTAGAGATTTTTTATTTTCTTACACCTAGAGATTTGTAGTTGTGGTTGTGTTTTCCCTTCTTTACCTTGTACTCTTCGCCGCCTCGACCCCCTCAGTCGTGTGCTTGCCTTTCAAATGAAATCTCACCATTTCACTATAAATTTTGATTCAAAAATTTACATTTCAACAAAGAAGGGGAGAGGGAGGAAGTTCTTATCCTGCTAAATCTTCAATAGCAACTATGGCAATGTGGAAGGTCACTACTGACCTGGTGCAATGGTCTACACTGTTAGACCCTCTTAACAGAAAAAGTGGAATGACTTTTGATCACTCACCAAGGAAATGTTGTCTTTGAAGCTCAAGACTGACAATTATCGGACATAAGTGAAGAATCATGTGGGCATCCATGTTTTAGAATGATGATATTTAAAATGCAATATCTTCAAAATGTAGCCATCCCTTCACTACATAAACAGGATGGACAAAAATTGCCCTGTTAATACAATTTTCATTCACGGCCATAAATGGGCATGGATTGAACTAAATATACAATGGAATTGCTGATTTCAGCATTACAATGAGTTACCTATGAAAGATCGCTTGGGTGCCTACGCAAAAATGATTCACATTTTTCCATATGACTGGTTAGATAAATTTCCTACTGTAGTTAAAGAGAAACTCAGATAAAATGCTGAGTTGGATATTCCTGCTCATAGCCGTTGTAATCATAGTATAGCCTCTCTCCTTTAGCAATATCACGAATTGCTACCAGTAAGACTCTGCACTCACCATTTACATTGTACCTCACGCATTTAAGATTCTGCTTCTTCTTACCCTCCCTGCACCAAAATAATTACTTTTCAAGCACAACAGATCTAACATTCTCAATTTTTGTTGTTCTTGCTAGACACAATACTCAATTTCTTGACATGCAAGTTGCATTGGAGAAGTCAAACCTGTTGGTGAAGAAGACTGGGATGGAGATGTAGAATAAGTTCCTTCAAGGCATGTTAGAATTGTCACTTTCCATAGGATAAATTTTGTCCCCACCAAGTGAAAACAGGTGTGGACCGTGTTTCTACAAAATTGTCTCCAATATGTAATGAAGCTCAGTCTATTTCGCCATTAATAGTTTCTTAAAATAAATATATAAAACAAAAAAATAAATATATAAAACAAAAATACTGCATCTTGGGATTTTATGGCCTCTTCATAGGTTTAAGGATCGGGTTCTATGCTAAAGTCCATCATGGTGGAAATTTGAAGTGAATCTTTAGTTCGTTCTATAAGATAAACTATAAAATTAGGGGCATAGTTCCTTTCTCTTTTACTTCTAATTTTATTAGGTTCCTCATCATTAAACTGTTGTGGCTCTATTGAAGGTTCTAAAGATGTGTTAGAATCTATCAATTAGGGTCATGGTTCCTATTCTCAAAGAAGACTGCATCCCAAGATTCAATAATTGTATTGATCTCAAGTCATTGGTTCTATAACTAGAAACCTATAAGCTTTACTAGGGTTTACATATCCTAAGAATATAAATTCAATACTTCACTCCCAACTTCCTCTTTTCAGTTTAAGCACTTGAACAATTGCTCTAAAACCCCATTCTTTGACATAACCTAAGTTAGGTTTTCTATGCTTCCGAGTTAATAGGGAGTTTTTTTTTTTTCCTTTTGAATGATGATAATTTTATTTTTATGTATTTGACCATCTCGGTCTCCTTTCTTTAATGATTTTTTTACTATTAAAAAATGAAGATAATTTTATTAATTAGAGGAAGCCCATGACCAAGGTGGTCGGGAAGAGGAAATAACAATGATGAGAAAGATAACAAGATAGCAATCACGTTCCTAAGTCAAGGAGGCAAAAAAGTAAAACATCCCCAATCCCCAATCCCAAGTGAGAAACTCCAGCACAAGCAAGGCAATCTGCCTCTCCATTACCCGATCTTTGTACATGAGCATATCGGTGCGGATGAGTGAAATTTTCAGCGTATAATCTCTTTAAAAATCCTTTGCTGATTTTGATTATCCTTGTTATGTTTATGTTGATTTGGGAATGTGTGTTGCTGATTTTATTGAATTAAAACTTATTTTATGCTCCTAAATTCTCCAAAAGTAATCTGCGAACCCTAGGTTCGCACCAATTTGGTATCAGAGCCTAGGGTTTGCATGAATTGGTATCAGAGCCCAAAGCTCAGGTACGTACTATATTTCAGTTCCAAGTGTTTTGTAAAAGTCCCACTATAGTTGCCCTTGGTTATATACATGAGGTAGTTCATCGTGCGCCCTCTAGGTGTTCGATAAAATTGCTCTTAGAGTCTAGTTTATCTGTTCCCATCAATTTGGTATCCTTAGGCAAGAGTCGAGTCTCTTGTGCTGTTTCTAGGACGTAGGGTCTGTCCTAGGTCATTTAATTTTTGAATTGTACGGAAAATTTATTTAAAAAGAGAAAGAGACTAAGAAAGTCCCATAAGATACGAGGAAGGAGATGGCATGTTAGCCTAGAAAAGAAATAAAAAGCAAGTGAAAAAATAGTTAGGGGGGAAGGTAGTCAAAGAACTCCATCTCCCTCCTATGAACACCCTCTCTAGCAAGTTTGTCAGCCTCTCCATTAGCTGACCACCTTATGTGAATAAAGGATATCAAAGAGGATACAATTCTATCCTTAATTTCGTCAAATAAATCCGTAAATCTCCATGGAGCCATATGGGAACCTTGAAGCCACCTAATAACGTTAAGAGAGTCCCCTTCTATCTGTCCTAAGTCATTTATGTGTCAGTGACTTAGTATTATATCCTTTTGTTTTAGTTTAGGTGCCTTAATATCTTTCCAAAATCCGTAGGGTTGTCCTGCATATCGAGTTATCCATTTTCAACCATGGCGTATAGGGTCAAGATGGCAATACCCCACATCAGAAGCTAAGACGATTCAACCCCCAAGGGGCGTGGGAACAATGCACTCAGGCTAGGTTGGATCAACACTCAGACATGATAGTCTGGATTAGAGTTATCCTAGATCACATTAACAAACATCTTGGGCATAAGGCTCACAAGGATGTCATGACTCCTAGGAATACACGATCAGCTTATCCCCCTATGCAAGGCAAGGAGATGCGAAAGGGCCCTGATAAAGTTCCTTTTACCTCAACGATGACCAACCACAAGACCTCCGTAGATTAGACGAGTGCAAGACGTGGGCTTCTAGGGCCTAAACCACATGATAATACCATAAAATTTTCACATATGGTGAACCGAGTCACAAGGCATCAAACTGTCCATGTCGGGCATTTAATCCTCAAACCAATTTGGCAAAATCCGTATATGATGAGGATAGAAATGATCCCCATGATAGTGGTGTTCCACACGAGGGAACAAATGAGCAATCTCATAAGTATGAGCACAATGAATCAATATTTAATGGGGATCTTGTAAGGACGATTCGTGTGATCCAGTGCAGGATGTCAGTCCATTCACAGTCAAACTCCCAACACTGCCATGTATTCTCTTATAGTCAGGACTGCAAGGAGATTTGAGTCCATCGTTGTTATTGTTGATAGGTTCTCCAATGTGACTCATTTGATGTCGATTTGTATAGCTAGGATCTCTGATGTGTCTCATTTCTGGAGACTTTTATGGAGCAAAACATGGGCTATATTTCAATTTGACAGCATATACTACCCCCAATCAGACGAACGGGCGAAAGTGATAAGTCACAACTCAGGACATTAGTGGAAATGCTTAGCTAGTGAGGAATATTATTGATGTAAATTCATTTTATCCATGCCATTTGTGGCCACTCCATTCTACACGTCCTAGACGGTACCTCTATAATCTGTCCTGGAAAAGGCATTGCCAAGGCCGACACATTCGTTCATTGAATCGAGGAGATACATCGAGAGGTGTTAGAGAGCTTGCGACTGAGTATTGAGGAGAACGAGGTGGTGGCTAATCAGCTTCAGAGAGAGTACTTCTACAGCCTGTGGGTCCCTATTGACGACATTCCATCGATCCTACTGATTTGTGGTTTGGGGTCATCATCAACACCTAGAGATTTACCAGAGTTTACTACATCATTTCGTCACCTTCTGGAGTTTAAGCTATGGATGTTCAGATGACGGAGATCCACCATGGATTTCCCTGGAGATACCTCATTCGTTGGCGAAGACGTTGTTTGCCCAAGTGTTCGTGGTTGGATACAGTACAATTGCAGCGACTTCGCGGGGCTGTGATACATCATGTTGCAGACTTCTACTCGACGGAGTCGAGTTCTTTCCACAAGGAGGGAATTGATGTGATCTATTAGCCAGACTTATTTTAGTTAGTTTTTTTTTCATAAGAGATTTATTTAACTATTTTATTTGAGATTTATTTCTACTTTTAGTTATAATTTGTATCCTAGATTTGGGAATGTCCACATCATGATACGACCCACCTGCAAACTTACTATTTATTTTTATGTTTTTTGAATAGTCGACTTACTATTTATAGTATTCGCAGACTTACTAATAGTAATCGCGGACTTACTACTTATAGTAATCACAAACTTACCATTCATAGAAAGCACGGATTTACTATTTTTAGTAAGTGCCAAATCCCACGGCCCATATAAAAGACCAAAAGGAAGGAAGCCCTAGGAAGTTTTGAAAATTGTGAAAAACTCCTCCTTGGAAGCAAGGTATCTCCTCTTCTCTCTTTCTTCTCCCTCCTTCCTCTTTCCCATTCTCATCTCCAATCTTCTCTCTTCTTATGTCCTACATCTATTTTTCTCCCATTTCTTCTTTACCCTTCCCGGTTGGGTTTATAAACCAGTTCTTTTTTCCCCTTGTCTTTCTTTTCCTTGATCTTCTCTCCGTCTTTTCTTCATCTTGATCCTTTCTAGATCGTGATCTTCCTTTATTTTCACAATCTTCAACGTTACTTGAACGTGATCTTTCTTTCCTTGTATTGGCTAAGATTATTAATTCTTTCTCTTGTTCTAGCTTTCTCCCATTCTTCTCCCGGGCATTTCCTACTACAGACAATCAAGGCTAGACATCCGGCACGTCATTCCCAGTATGGAACATGGTATGGATGATTGAAATTTTCAGCATAGAATCTCTTTAAAAACCCTTTGTTGATTTTGATTATTCTGGTTATGTTTATGTTGATCTGAGAATGTAGGTTGCTGATTTTATTGAATTAAAACTTACTTTATGCTCCTAAATTCTTCAAAAGTAACCTGTAAACCCTAGGTTTGCACCAATTTGGTATAAGAGCCTAGATATGCATTATCAAGGCTTTGAAGTCCAAAGTCATGAAGAAATGGGGACTGTAAATTCTTAAAAAGTTTACATTCTAACTTTTCAACATTCTCAACTCAACTCAACTCAACTAAGCCTTTGTCCCAAACTAGTTGGGGTCGGCTAATGAATCCTTTAGAAAATTTTCATGAAGAAGGTGAAAGAATCTACCCGGCTCAAATTGACTAAGTCTAATCCTGACACTAGTTGGATTCGTTTACATGGATCATTTTCTTCCATTCTCTCCTATACAAGGTCATGTTCTTTGTTATGTTCATAACCATAAAGTCTTTTCCCGCTGTTTCTACCCAAGTTGTTTTCAGTTTGCCCATACCTATTTTTACTCCATCAACTTGACACGAGTCACTTCTTCTCACTGGAGCATCCAAAGGCCTACGTTGGATATGCCCAAACCATCTTAAGCGATGCTCTCTCATCTTCTCCTCAATTGGTGCCAACCCCACCTTTTTACGAATGTCTTCATTTTTAATTCTAACTTTCCACCATTACTATAGAAAATTTTGCAAGGCCCCAATTGTGGATCCAAATAAATAAATGGTGTGAACCCATTAAAATCAGTTAGCCGTAATGAAATAGGAGTGTAAAGTCTTAAAAGGCTTTACATTTCAATTTTTACTATTATGCCAAGAAGTTTGTGGGTTGAGTTGTGGATCCAAATAAACAAACATTATGGGCATATCTATGGCGAGGAGCATAAATGATTGAATTAGATCATGCAAATAGGTGGGTCATACTATGCTTGCATATTTTAGTCATATTCCAAGAAACAAGGGCATGTTCCCTATTTTATATTTGATGAGAGGATTTTGGTCATTTTAATTACATGAGGGTATTTTAATCATTTTTCATAAAATAAGGGTATTTTCATTATTTCCTATGAGATAGAGCATTTTGGTTATTTTCTATGACACAAGGATATTTTAGGGTCTATTGCTTTCTATGATTTTGTTCTATTTTTCTAATTTTCCATGAGATATGGATATTTTGATCATTTTTAATAAGACAAGGGCATTTTTGTCATGTTCATGGCATAGGAATTTTTTCCATTTTTAGGATTTTTTTACTCTCCCATTTCCATGAGATAAGAGTATTATGGTCATTTTTAATTAGATAAGAGTATTTTGATGATGCAGGAGTATTTTATTTTATTTTTTTCCAATTTTAGTAATTTTCCTTTTTTCTCATTTTCCCATTAGATAAGAGTATTTTTGGGCATTTTCCATGATATAACGGCATTTTGGTCCATTTTCCATAATATAGGGGTATTTTAGATATATTTTTCTTTTTTTATAATTGTTTTTCTTATTTTCCATGATATAAGGGCATTTTGGTTAGATAATGACATTTTGGTCGTTTCCCATGATTTTTTTTTTTTTTTTTTTTTGACATAGGGAATCCCCACCCATTTAGGGCTAGACTAATCCCTACAGATGCATGCAATCACCTGTAAACCACGTATCACAGTTATTTCCCATGATATATATATATATATATATATATATATATATATATATAGAGAGAGAGAGAGAGTAAACAATTCCTGAGATGGCGCTAGCGCTAGCTTATATGAGGTGGCGCTCACAAAACATATGGGGGGCCACTTTGTTTGGATGATCCAAAACATTCATTTGATAGGCCCTCACATAGATAGGTTGCCCACAAAAAATCAAGTCCATAGGATCATCCTAACCCTTCCATTTGTGGAGGTTTAGATTTATGGAGGTTTATACCCATCCATTTTAAGCTCCACAAATGGAAGGGTTAAGATGATCCTATGAAGTTGATCTTTTGTGGGCACCCTATCTATGTGAGGGCCTATCAAATGAATGCTTTGGATCATCCAAACAAAGTGGGGCCCCTATGTTTTGTGAGCGCCACCTCATTTAAGGTAGCGCTAGCACCACCTCAGGAACCCTTTTCTCATATATATATATATATGAGAAAAGTGTAGCTACACATACGTGTAGCTACACTTAGCTACACCGACGGCTTAAAATACAGTGGGCCCCACATTGTTTGGGTGATGCAAACCATTCATTTGATGGGCCCTCACATAGATAGGGTGTGCCCAAAAATTCAGCTTCATAGGATCATCCCAACCCTACGATTTGTGGAGGCAAAAATGGACGTGTAAAAACCTTCACAAATCTGTCCATTTTTGCCTCCACAGTTTGAAGGGTTGAGATCATCCAATGGAGCTGATTTTTTGGGCAGACCCTATCAATGTGAGGGCCTATCAAATGAATGGTTCGGATCACCCAAACAATGTGGGCCCACTGTATTTTAAGCCGTCGGTGTAGCTAAGTTAGCTACACGTATGTGTAACTCTATATATAGAGTTAAGTGAAGCTACACATACGTGTAGCTAACTTAGCTACACCGACGGCTTAAAATACAGTGGGCCCACATTGTTTGGGTGATCCGAACCATTCATTTGATAGGCCCTCACATTTATAGGGTGTGCCCAAAAAATCAGCTCCATTGGATGATCTCAACCCTTCAAAATGTGGAGGCAAAAATGGACAGATTTGTGAAGGTTTTTACACGTCCATTTTTGCCTCCACAAATCGTAGGGTTGGGATGATCCTATGGAGCTGATTTTTTGGGCACACCCTATCTATGTGAGGGCCCATCAAATGAATGGTTTGCATCACCCAAACAATGTGGGGCCCACTGTATTTTAAGCCGTCGGTGTAGCTAAGTGTAGCTACACGTTTGTGTAGCTACACTTTTCTTATATATATATATATATATATATATATATATATATATATATGGGTATTTCAAGATTGTTTACAATTTTTAAGTTTTAAAACTTTTTCTAATATCTTCAATTTTTTCTCATTTTCAATGAGATAAGGGTGTTTTTGTCATTTTCCACAACATAAGAGTATTTTAAGATTTTTTCCTTTTAAGGATTTTTTTCTAATTTTTTCCAATTTCTCATGACGAGTATTTTATAAAAAAATTTCTTTTTAGAATTTTTTCCAATTTTCTATTTTTTATCTCGTTTTCATGAGACAAAGGTATGTTGGTTATTTTCATGAGAGGGGAAGAGCTGCCCATTACAACTTTGAAGTTCTACATGCTTAAGAAAGATTCTCGAGTGGGCATCTTAACAAGAGAAAGGGATTTTGGTGGAATTTCTAGGCTTCCAGACTTTCCAACCAACTCGGGTTTTTGAAGTGGAAGCTAAAAGTCTGTGGGACTAATGAAAGTCCTCCCGAGTTTCCCAAAGTCCAACACGACTAACCCCCTTATAATTATTATTTTTTTCTTTATGCGACATCATTTTATTGTGACGTATAAGATGCAAAAAATCATGAATTATTCCTACATTTTCAAATAATTTAGGAAGGAGGTATTCACCACCTCTATTAGACCTAAGAGACTTAATCTTAGTTCCACATTTATCTTCCACTTTAGTTTATAAGTTTAAATTTTTTTTTAACTTCATCTTTAAAACTTAAAAGATAAATATAAAATAACTTAGAAAGCTATTAATAAATGTGACAATACTTTTACCTCCTCTAATGGGAGTATTATGTAAGTCATATACATTGCTAGATATAAGTTGCAGTAAGGTAGTAGTTCTTTCTACACTGGCAAAAGGTTATGTAATTATTTTAGTTTGCAAACATATCTTATATTTATCCATCACATTTTTATCAATTAAGTGTTAAATTTAATTTTACCGTGTCATTCATTTTCCTAGAACTAACATGCTCTAAGCGATCGTGCCATAAAGAAATAGAATCAATTATGTAGGCCGAAACATTTACTTTATTGATATTCATCTTGAACATACCCTCATATAAATAACCCTTCCCTAAAAGATTTCACCCTTGGAAAGAATAAAATGGTTTGATTCAAATACAAGTTTAAAACCATTCTTGTTCAGGAATGCGACCAGATACAAGACTTTTTCTAACATCTAATACATGATAAACATCGGTTAGAGTAAGGAGTTTCTTGGAGGTGAATTTTATTTCTACTTTTCCTTTCCCCTTGACTTCAGCAATTGAAGCATTTCCGATAAAGTGAACACTTCTATCTTCGACTGGAGCATATATGGAGAAAATGCTCGTCTTTACAAACATGTCTTGCAGTACATAAGCCAATCCACCACACATCTTCATCTTTGAGGAAATTAACCCCGCATATCGCAGCTATGAACTTCTCTTTGTTTTCTTGTGCAATAGATTGCTTCTTAAAAAGTTCACACTCGTTCTTACTGGCTTCCTAAAATGGAAAAACAAACCTTTTTATTTCTTGTCCGTGTCAGAGCTGTTGCCTTCATGTCGGTGTTTATTCCAATTTCCTTCCAAGATTGAGGAGGTTTAGTTCATTTCTCATTTTCTATCACATGTACTTTGGAGTCGTGAAATTTGCACTCGTCTTTACTGTTTCAAAGTCTAGACTCTTACAATTGGGTATTGAGTCAAATCTTCAAGATATATCTCCTCCTTTTGTGTTTAAGATTTCTTCTAATACCTTTCCACAACGGTGGAATCAATGATAGAAGAGATGATAAAAGTATCATCAAGATTGAGATCTTGTTGATGAATTTGATTGATGATATGTTGGATCTCGTGAAGGAGACCAATACTCATCTTATTATCAATCATTTTATAATTCAAAAAATGACTTACAACGAATTTCATGCTTCCGACATTCTCCTGTGAGAATTTCACCTCCAATGCCTTTCAAAGTTCGTTTGTTGATCCTTTTGCTATGATAAATGTCAAAGAGGTCATCTAACATTGCATTGAGGATATGGCATTTGCATAAGTAATTGTCTGGTCTCACTTGAGTCATTGATTCGTAGTCACGTTCTCGTGCTTTGGGCGTAGTAAGAACATAGGTGACTTTTAGAGTGGTGGTGATGAAGTGCACCTTCTTTTGCCATCTTTTGAAATTTTCATTGTCCAATAACTCAAGATATACGAAATCTTGAGTCATTGTTTGATAGATTGAAGCGCCATGAAAAATCTCGGAAAAAAATTGTCTTAAGATTGTTGGTGAAGAAGATTGTGGTCGATGGAGATGTAGAATAAGATGCTTCAAGGAGTGTTACAATTGTCGCTTTCCTTAAGACAATTTTTGACTCTAGTAATTGAAGAACAAGTGTGCACCAGGTTTCCATGAAATTGCTTCTAAGAAATAATGGCGTCCAGTCCCAATTGACTAATGTCTATTGGCGTAACTCACCAACGATAATAGATTCGAATCAAATAACACAAAAAGAACGAATAAAAAAGACCTCCAAAATCTCTATAAATCACACATTTCGTGTTGTGAATTCATAATGTGTTTGAAATGCTGAATTGACAGTCTTTTTTAGACTTACAAGTAGCTTTTCACCCCGAACATGCCTGATCAGTATGGAAGCAAATTGCTGTTAGATCACGACTCAGACCCAAATCAACTCCATATCACCCACCTTTGGCTAGATTAAAACACCGATATGCCACGCTATGGTCATTATACAGTCGGATCATGATCTGGTCGTTATTTAACCATTGTATCGAGACTGATCGTCAACTTGCAATTCAGATTGATCCCGGTCATTGTTACCCGTCTGGTCACAATCTTGTGGTCCAGATCGCACCCACTCAAGTCTCAATAGTTGACACTCATCCAGGCACAATCCTGTGGTCTAAATCGCACCCATCTGTGATGAATCAGCATACGTGATCGTATGATCAGATTAACCAATCAAGATCAATCATGATAATGATAAACAGCCCAAATCAACCTATGAAAAATTTAAGGCACCTAATCATAACTCATGACGATGTGTACGTGCAAAGTGCGCCTCTAGTGCCCTACAGCCCACTGCCTCTTCCCCTACTCCGCACGTGTGCGGAGTTGCAAACTGCGTTGCACCGTCCTATGCCCCAACATGCAAAACTTAATTTAAATAAAGCAAGAACAAGAGCAAGGAGTGAGAAATGATTTATAAGCTCCTCTCCTCCCAAGTGTGGGACAAAACTTTTAGTCCCCACAAGCCTTTTGCAAAAAAACACTTCAAAACCCCATTTTCAAAAAAGCAAAACTACTATTTTATTTTTATTTATTTTGAAAATATTTTCCAACAAAAACAGGAAAACTTGGACCATAGGGCCGCGTGAATATAGGAAGACAACATCCAATACATGAGGTAATTATGTGGAGAAAGTATATGCGGGACAGAACACTGATCTACGCATGGATGACAATCAGTAATAATAATGGCAATGATTATGACATGATAATTTAGATAGGATAGACTTACGGAGTGTAATTGTTGATGCCATTAATGAAGCGTGCAATATTTCCACATTTATCGGGGCAAATAACTAGACTCTCAGACGAATTGGTTGATAAAAGAAGCGTCATCATACTATCACAATCATCATCTTCCCTGTTCTTGATGTAATCAACATCACCGGTATATTCGGTGATTAGTGTTAAATCCTTTATGTATCCATCAGCCTCTACAGTGAAACTGCACGAAACAATAAATTTTATTTAATTTGCATCCATCAGTGAAGACTGATAACATGCAGACTAAACCATGAATCCAAGATTGAATATACCCTTCACATGAATCAAAAACTACTACAAGTGGAGGCCATGCTCCTTTTTTGCACATGTTTATGCAAAGTTCTAATGTTTCTGTATCTTCTTTAGAGAGAACCTAAAAGAATAACAGACATGAAAGAATTAATAACATTATAAGAAGGTGAAGGAAAAAGCATGCATTTTCGCAAGACAAGAAAGAAAACTCCAAACCTGCATGCCACCCTTTTCAAATATGGCCCGATTAGCAGACCTAGGAGCCATGCCAGGTGCATAAGTGAGCTCACTGCTGTACACCATTCTCAATGCTGTTAAGGCAGTGGCAAGGGAACCCATCTGTTCTAGCCTCCGCACAGGATCTTCCGTTGGATTAAATGGCAATAACCTCCTCCTCTTCTTACACATAACTAATGGCATGGAACGCCTCCTGCGTTTCCTACCATCTAAGACAAAATGAGGGAAAAGAGCATATGAATCAAGCATTGACACAAGATGCAAGTAACAAGTAATAAATATAGAAACAATAGTGAAGAAATATCAAGGTTATATGGAAAAACTGCAGCATTAGCCCTTTTTGTCGAGGTCATGCAGTTGCTTTTATTCTCAAGTGAAACTACTAGGGAAACTTGCTCATAGAGCAAGGTCTGGAAACACATCAAAGAGAAATAAAACCATTCAAAAAAATGATGTGAAGAGTTGTAAGACTTTAAATTTTATTCAGAAAGCACAAAACTGCACAGAAGTTAATGATGGCTAATAATACAAGTAGAGAATTTATAGATGCTTCCAGGCACTATGCGACATTCTGCAAGTGTTGGTGATTCAAGAGCACAAGTTGTACTCCATAATGTACCAAAACGAATAATGAAGTAGAAAAGGTAACATGTGCCACTACAAGGGTCTTTCACAGTGATGAACACGAATACTCCAGAATATAGGAAACTATAAGATTAACAAGCACAAACGGAATGTTCCACCACTGACCGAAGACGGGTAAAAAAAGCAAACGATAGAAGTTTCAAAAAAGATTTGAGACAATTGATTGCAGGCGTGATGAATTCTGACAAAAACAGAATGTTCCACCACTGACCCAAGACGAGTAAGAAAAGCAAATGATGGAAGTTTTGAAAAAGATTTTAGACAATTGACTGTAGGAGTGATGACTTATGACATGGATAATGGCAACGATGCAGTTGGGTCATTACACTGGACAATGGGGGAGTATCTAACAAAACCCAAGATCGTTGCTTCATTGACTTCAGTTACGATCGGTGTGTAGGTTTTTATGTACTTTGTAGAAATGAATCTTTGGTACACGAGACCTAAGATGTACAAGGAACTAGATTATTTCCATAAAATTAGAATCAAGTGTTCTACACAATTTGGATTGCAAAGTAAAAATGAGAACTGGAAAAGGTAATCTCCTTTTGAAGCTGCATATGATATATAACATTAAGTGGCAATTATGTTGTACGAGTACAGGTACAATTGCTATAATTTAAAAGGTACAGAGATTCGAACTCGGTAATAGGACTGACGAATTTGACAAAATATTCTAATCAAATTTTAAAAAAGTTGCATACATTTGTATAATAATGGATTATAAAACAGGTAGTTTGATAAGTTATCTGCATGAAATGCTTTATTTTCCATGGAAAAGCTATCCAATGCTTGATTTTCCATAGGAAAGCTCTGTTGAGATGGGAAAAACCTATTGCAAATTTTTGTTCTGTGCAATTACAAGGAAAGAAGTATGCTTCAGTGTTGAGAGCCAGCCCTCTATGGGGCAAGAATGTCAGCGCCCATCTTATGGTTTGTTGAATTTAAATTTTGACGGTTCTAGTTTTGGAAATCCTGGTTTGGCTGGCATAGGTGGCATTCTAAGGGACTGAAGGGGTGAAGTCATTTGGGCTTTTTCTGGGCCCATCAGGATAGCAGATCCCAATGAGGCTGAGGTTCATGCAGTCTAAAGAATGGCAGATCCCAATGAGTGCTTTGACTGTGTGATTGTGGACGGTGATTCCCTCAATGTCATTAGGTGGCTTAGAGGATTTCTTGGTTCCACATTGGTAATTCGCTCAGTTTTTTGACAAGATCTTTGATTAAATTGATGGTTCGTCAATTATCTTCATGCATGTCAGAAGATCAGCCAAGGATATTGCTGATTGTCTAGCTAGGCAAACAAGCAATCTAACACACAAAAATCCGCATTAAAAAAGGAAAAAAAAAATAACAAATAAAAAAAGGGGGAAAAAAGATAGGCAAACAAGCAATCTTTAACAAACAAAAATGAAGGAAAAAATCCAATATAGCCTTATAAACAAGATTTCTAAATCCATAAATTTAAAATAAAAATTACAAAACAAGAAGAAAAAAAAATACCTTGAGAAGATCCACATTTCTGCTCTGGATCCAATCCCTTCTCGATCCGAAAAAAGTCCACGATCTTCGTTTGCATGAGCGGAAACCCTAATTCCCATAAAAAAAATAAACTAAATCAATCAAAATTTCAGCTCAACAAAAAAGAAAAATCTAAATTTTAAAAATAAAAATTTAAAAAAAAAAAAAAACCTACTTCTTACTCGTTTCTGCCTAGAACAGCTAGGGCAAAACCAGGATCCTAACGGAACCCTAACGACAATCGGTCTCAAACAATACAAATGAAATCCCTTATCACATTTATCACACAACAAAATCTCTTCCCCTCCTTCACCGGACCCACATTCCTCGCACTTAACGTCTCCGAAATCATTAACGACTGAATATTCCTCACTGATGACGGAATATTCCGCCTTCAGCATTATCTCCGTTAGGGATTTGAATTTTTTGGATGGATGAGATGACGGAGAGCAGAGGCAACGGGGAGCCTCCGTTCTTTTTCTGACGGAGCCATTGAAGGGGAAGAGATTCTGCTCCGTTACGTTTGACGGAGGCATCGGGGTGAGGGTAGAATTGTTATTTTGGAGATATTGGAGGTGGATTTGGTTTTTTGGTTTTGGTTTGGTGGGAATTTTTTTATTTTTATTTTTTTGGTTTTTTGGTAGGAGGAAGACGAAGGAGAGGAGGCCGGGGGGAGGAATTTGAGGAGAAGGTGCAATTAGATGACGTGGCATGTGCTTTGGCGCCGCGCTAAATTGCGCGCGTAAGCACACATCGCACCTTTCGAAGTCATGGATTTTCCGAGTTGTGGTTCGACCGTTCGAGACACGTTTTTATTCATCCTCGGGTGTGAATGTAGTTAAATCAGTAACGAGAGGTGATGATATTTTCACCCCCAACCCCCTGTAGGATAACGGGCCCCACTCTTAGGGTTAAAGTACGCCCTCAATTCACGTTAAAACTTAACAGTTGGGTGCATTATCCTACAAGGGGGCGAAAAAATCATGTCCCTTCATCTAGGGCTACAATTTGGATTATTGTGTTTTGATAACTGCACTAACTCACCTTCTGTTTTAGGGATTTGCTAGTGTCCATCGCAAAAGGTATTTCACGAATGCTCTGTTGCATCTAACAGCAGCCGCAGAGGCTCACTTTTATTGCCTTTTGCGATAGACGCTAGCAAATCCCTCTCTTTTATTATTTATCTAGCTCATAGTCAGCAAAACTATAGTTATCAGAACAGAGTTTTTTTTTTACTTTTTTGAAAAAAAACGTGTTTTATTGGTGTGCCGTTTAACACTGTTTAAATCTTTTATGGTTCTTTTTTTTGTTAAAAACATTTTAAACAAGTTTAAAATGCGTTAAAATTTTGCCATTTACAAAATATAGTAGGTTAAAGTTGGAAAGTTGTCCAAAAAAACGCGTTTAATACATCTAAAATGTGTTTTAAACGTGTTTAAAATGTTTTTAAGTTTTTTTCGCCCTAAAAGTTTTAAACAGAGTATTAAACGGCACACCGATAAAACGCGTTTCAAATAACGTTTTGCTAAGTGCTAACTATGATCTAGCTGTCAAACCAGATACAATTCCCAAAATGCTCTCATAAGCCAATTGAAAAAGATGAGAAACAGTGAGTTAGTGCAAGTATCAAACACATGGTAGTGCCAACATCAGTAACCTCTCTCTAATTAACGACTTTCCATTTTCAAGTGAACAGAGAATTACTAGAAATGCGTGCTTCTTTTCTTTTTTTTGAAAAGTACAGTGGGACACACCTCTTAGGTTGATCCAAACCGTTCGTTTGATGGACCACAGCGTAAATAGATTGTATCCATATATCATTCCATATGACGATCTTAACCCTTCAATCTGTAGAGGTTTCTACAATGTGAAGTCCTTTTCAGATCTGAGGGTTAAGATCATCCTATGGAGATGATTTATGGTGTACGGCTTATTTACATGGTGGCCCATCAAAGGCACGATTAGGAATTTAGGATCATCCTATGAAGTGGGCCTCATTGTAGGAGTTCACGTGAACACACCATATAAAACCTCTAAGAAGGGAATGTGGCCTTGCCCCTTCAAATCAATCCAATCTGTTTCTTTTTCACATAAGACCATCAATGGTTTTCCCGAGAATTTATATATGGTCTGTGAGTGTGAAGTCCAGTATTTTTCAAAGAGAACTGTGGAGCCCACTTCATAGGATGATCCAAACCGTTCATTTGCCTTATCACAACGTAAATAGGTTGTACCCTGTAAATCTACACGTAGGATGATCCTAACCCTCCGATCTATAGAGGGTTTGATCATCCTATATAGATGATTTATGGGGTACAGGAGTACAGCTTATTGTGTATTGTGTCATGTTTTGAACGGTTTGGATCATCCTACAAAGAGGGCCTGCAGTACTTTGTTGAAAAACAGTGGGCTTCACACGCACACAGCATATAAAATCTCTAGTTTTCCATTCTTGAAAAAACTATCTATTGTTTTCTAATTTCCAAAAGAACACCTGTTGTTCATTTGTTTTTAAATGATACGTGAAATGACCACCTTCCTTGTATCCACATATATTCCGGCAGCTGATTTTGCAGCTGAATTTGACTTTTTTTTAAAAAAGGAACTACGCTATGACCGAAAGACTCCTATTTTTCAACCTAAATCTTAGCTTCCTATTATAATACCCTATTAATCTCATTGGGTTTTCACCGAAAACATTTCTTCTCTTAAGTTAGGGGTGCAACTTGGGTTGGGCTCAACCCGAACCCGATGGGTTCAACCCGATTTTGGCTCAAGTTGGGTTGGCATTTTCTCGGGTTGAGTTGGGTCAGGATTGGAAAAGGCCAACCCGATTTAATTTCGGGTTGGGTTAGGGTTGAGGTCTTGGCAACCCGACACGACCCGAACCTTACGTTCGTCCTCTAATTTTTTTTCATGTTTTTCTTAGGATTATATTTTTTTTCTTGTATTTTTCTGTTTGGCCCTAAATGAAACCGAATCCAACCCAGCTCAACCCGAACCTAACCTGACCCGACTTGGAGGCAAGTTGGGTTAGGGTTGACCATTCTCAACCCGAGGCTCGGGTTGGGGTTGATGGAATGCTATCTCGGGTCCAACCCGAACCGAGTTGCACCCCTACCTTAAGCGTACCTTCAATTCTCCATTTAGATCTGACAATTGGATTGGGTGTGTGGTACATTAGGTAGTTTGGATAGGTTAGCAACTGAGCTAGATTGAGCATGTGGGGTTTCCATCTTGATCTCTTTCCTCGTGTCGTTTGGATTGCATTTTTTAGTTCGCAGAATTATGCCTAGAATTTTTGGCGCAGATAGAAACCCGCTGTTCTCTCTCCCATTTGTTGTTTTTCTAGCGTTTCTTCTCTGCATCCCTTTTCCATTCAAATTTCTTTTTGCTTTAGTTTTGTTTGATCTTTACTCGGTTTTTATGGGGTTTCATCTTTACTCGGTTTTTATGGGGTTTCATCTCTGCAAATATGCGTTTCTATTAGGATCTTCTCGCATTTTATAAGCTTCTCTCTTATTCGTTTCCATACAAATAAATCTACAATGGGGTGCTGTAGAAAGTCGAGGGAAATGGGTTGTTTAAGAAGCCATAGAAACCCATCTCACGAACTCATCTCACGAAGATGGTGAGGAAGGCGAGGGAGAATAATACAAATGAGAAGAAGATGCTTTTGATTGCAAAAAAGCCAAGTCTCAAACTGGTGGAAAAATTCAGAAACCCTGACTCTCAATACATATGCTTAAATCTAATGCTTACCTGAATTGACATTCCCTTTATTGGGGTAATTGGAATGGGAGTGGAATTTGATACCAATACCGATTCTTGATTCCTGTAATCCAAAAGCATGCTAAGTGTTCTATATAGACCTCTTAAGAGGATAATTGTAATCATCCAAGAACTAGAGAAATTCCTAATTTTGTCGTGGTATCAGAGCAGGTCGATCGGACCTAGCACAATCTATCAAGCTTTGTTCTCCAGCGGACGGCCGATCAAGTAATTGGTCATTCACAGGCCACAATAAGCCTTTAGTTTTATTTTCTCTCTCTTTTCTACTTCCTTGTTCTCTTCAAGTCTCTTCATCTCTAAAAACCTACATGTAACACCATCTCCAAAGTACTTTAGATCTACAAAAACTAAATCCAAAAGTTCCCATCGTGAATCTGAAAATTAAGGTTCGTTTTCCTGTTTTACTGGTTCTGTCATTCTTAGTCCCAGTGACTTTCGCGATCTTCGACGCTCCTTTCATGGACGTGCACAATAAATCAACCTCTCAAGGCTCAAATCAGGCACCAAGATGGGCTCAAGATGTAGTTGATCTAGGAAGAACAAGCCTCTACCAAGAGCCCTCTTTAAGTATCTCATTATGTGAAAAACTCTAATGAGAGGTACTTGGGAGCTCATGAACTGACTCACTACACCAACTGCAAATGAAATATCTAGACGAGTCACTGTCAAATAGATTAAATTTTCAACTAATATCCTATACCTGCTTTAAAGTATAAAAGTTTAAATAACGCCTTCTCCAACAGCTTAAGCTTTTGGAGTAATTGGTAGTTACACATGGTATCAGAGCAAAGGTCTTGAGTTCAAATCTCCTTGATGGCAAAAAATCTACATGCAATGGTCAACCGAAAAGTGGGAACACTTATAAATCATAGGAACTGCTCGATGCTGGTTCCATGGCTTCTCATTCATTAATAGTAGAGTCCAAAAAGTGAGAGGAGTGTTCTATGATGCGCCTGCAATTAACAAATTTAGCATCCCGTCAAGAGCCACACTGTAGGAGGCTTATACAACCCCTGTACAGCCTTTAGACATCCTTGCTGACAGGCCTCCGTAGAAGAAATTCAAATGGGCAAACAGCACTCCCTCTTTTTTTCTTCACACCCCTTCTTTTTAATCTAATATGCTATCCAAAGATTAATAATTGCACCCGTTGCTTATAATTTTTCCAAAATCTTCTCCCTTGCAGTTTTTAACCCCTTCATTCACTTAGAAGCCACCACCTCGCCTATCTAAAACCCTAAATTTGATATTTGCACACTCCTCCTTATCCTAAGTGACCCCCCTATAATTTGATATTCACACCCGTAAACAAAAAAAGAAGAATTTTTGCACCGCCAAAGTCCAGTGTTGTTTCACTTTTTCAAGATTGACGATATTTGTCATCACTAGCACAATCGCTAGTTTTCGCACATCTTTCTTCTTTTCAATCCTAAGTTTCCATCATTAATCTATTTTAGTTGAGGTGTCTCACTCAAGGTGTGTGCCTGAAAATAGTGCTCTACTCAATTGAGGTGGCTCGGTTCATTGACGTGCGTGCTTGAAAGGGTAGTTTCAAATTCCCATGAGAATTGGTATTCTACTCAATTGAGGTGCCTCTGTTCATTGACGTGCGTGCTTGAGAGGGTAGTTTCAAATTCCCATGAGAATTGGTATTCTAAAACCGACCGTGTTATCTTGCCCATCGAGGCCTATTCTTATGATGATCGGTATTCTAAAACCAACCCATGTTGTCTTACCCATCGAAGCTTGGTCCATAGTGACCCATTCTTACGAGGATTGGTATTCAAAACCGACCCCATAAATACTCGCCCATCGAGGCTTGGGTCTCGTCTAAGCCATTGAGACTATATCATGTTATGATCTGTCTCTTGACGACCATCAACACGCGACGTCTTCACAATCAGCATCAACTCTCATAATCGACAACAACGTCGGTCACCATCATCAAAGGATCTCTATCTTCAACTTTCTACAATGTGCATTTGGTGGATTTTGATTACATTTGTAATTTGGGGAATTCTACTGTATTGAGAATTTTATTAACCCACATATGTTTGAGGGGATATATTAGAAAATATCAGATCCATTCAAATCTAACCGTTGGATTGGGTGTGTGGTAGATTAGGTAGTTTGGATAGATTAACAACCTAGCTATATTTAGTATGTGGGAAGTCAATCTTGATCTCTTTCCTCTCTTATAAACAATCCCTTGTTATCTCTATCTAGTGTTGCATATTGTTCCATGGAGCTAAGGTTCAAAGGAAAAACAAGTGTCTCCATGACTCTACCACTATATACAAACACTCTCAGGGTTAACTTCAATCATTCAAGAATTAGTGAAATTCCAAACTTTGTCACCCCTACTTTCAGATGAAAGATATAGGAAAATTTAAGTGTTTTTATTTTTATTTTATTTTATTTTTTTTGAGAGAGAGAGAGAGATAACATATGTTTTTCTTTTTGGATAACATAAGCATGCCTGTGACCTCCTTACAAGATCAAAGATGATTGGTCCAAAGCCCGTGGCCACTCCACTGCGCCCTCAACAATCTATTAGGAGATAGTTAATATTTTGGTGATGCCCTCAAAGATGGATTGGTATTTCGAAGCATTGTGGATACTCCACAATACCTTGCATTTGTAAGATCCTTGTAAATCAAGCCAGTCAATATATGCACAAACTGCATTATGGAAGCTATTTAAAGGACTGCTACATTAAGGAAGCTATTAATGATGTACTTATGTATGTAAAAGAGAAACAATCTCAACAACATCAAGAAAACGCTCTAGCCATGTTTGTCTTAGATTTTGAGAGCTGATCGAGTCCAAAACAGTATTATTGGGCCGCATCGGGGAATGTTGCTCAAAATTTAAACGTTAATTTTGAGCATAATAATCACTTGTGGATCTACAATCCGTTCTCAAAATCCAAAACAAACAGGGCCTTAGTGTGGTGGAGCAATAAATAAATAAAATGTACCAACGTCTAGTGTAGAAACAGAATACATGTGGTAATGGCAATTGTCACAGCTAGAGTTCAATGCATATATGACATAGTTATGGCATTGGTATAACCGTTGCAACCTATGATTATATAAGGAAGTGATAAAATGCCCTTGGCTATATGTTTAAATCTTGTTCCTGCCATCAAAACATATTCAAGTGAGGAATGATAGAATGAAGTGCGGCATACAAAAACCAGCTACAAGGGCGCTCCAATTGGTCCAATCTTAAGGGTGCCCTTGGAGCTGGTTTTTGCAAGGGTGAACTTCAGTCTATCATTCCTCAAAAAGTGGAACGTTTAAATCCCTTTCAAAACCCCAGGTGGTTTGATACGGGACCAAAGTGCATTTATAACTTGTAAAAGTCAAAGAACATTAAATGCACTCGGTGACATTCCACCAATGGGGCGCCCTTTCATCTGTTTTTTTGCAAGGGCGCCCTTGAGTTTAGCATTCATTTTTTTAAAAATGCCCTTATACCTATCAATGGAGGAAGCCCAAATCACAATCGAGAGGGTTTCTTCTTCTCAACTTTCTATTCTATCCCAGGCTTTCTATGAGGGATTACTTCTCTTGCTCATCTGGTTTTCTTCCTGCCAATTTGTAGTAGGTCCTTTAGCTATGCCCACTGCTCTAAAACGGTGAAATCTATTTCCCTTTGTTTTGGGTACTTTTTCTTATTTTAGAGATTTATGCAATTCTCTCATTTTATTAATCTACTGGCAACTGTATATGTGTAATGCCTCTCTATCGTTTCAATAATGCAAAAACCATGACATTTTAATCTAGTTATGCTGATTTTATTATTCACAGATTGTTTTATTTCTTATATTCCTTTACCTTTTTTTGCTTGTTGGAAAGAACACTAATGGTGAGATTTCTTGTGGGTCATTTGGAAGTTACAAAGGCATTTTTGCTTTTCAACAGTTTCAGTAATGTCATAACCATGATACTAATGTTGCACTGGGATAACATAGGATTTTTTCATACTCAATTCAGCATTTGCTTTAGAGGTGCTTAAATTAATTGGCTTGGGTTTGTTTGTTGCATTTGCTCTTCTTTTTTTATGGGTAAATTTTTGTTTTAGAGGTGCTTAATTTTTTGTTGCATTTGCTCTGTTCACGATGTTAAATTTTTAAGTGTATTTTTTGGGTAGCTTTTATTTTATTTTTATTTTGAGAGATGTAGTGAGGACAAAATTGTATTTTTGTGTCCATGGGCATGTTGGTCATTTTGCCTAGCATGCACATGTGTGAGCCACACATGTTCGCTCCATCTTTTCCCACTACCCACCTATTTCAAATTCAAACCCCACTTGAAACTCTAAACCCACCACTTAGTCTCCACTTTTCCATACCCACGACCACTTACCTAAGCACTCTGCACTCTGCACTCCCTACTTTCTTTAGACTAAGCCTATTCTCATTTTACTCCATTTTGTAGAGATTCTCTACTAGCAAGAGACCTCCATTGAAGCTTTCTTGTGTGCAAGCTAGTGTTTGAAGCAAAGGCAAACTTTCCCATATTTTCTCTATGTTTTGAAGCTTTCTTCTTTGTTTTGTTCGTCTTGTATTGTTGTTCTATCACATATTGAAGTTGTTCTTTTGGTGATTATTCTTCTTCTCTTTTGGTTGTGGATCTTGGGCTAGTGTAAATATTTGAGAAGCAGATATTACGGTGTTGTGAAATCCGTCTTTCTCCCTGGCCCCTCAGATTTTTTGTCATGCAAACCACTTTACTAGAGTGCAGCCAATATGAATCTGCAGTTAGAGTTGCGAAAATGTGCATGAATACTATCCAATATATAGTCTATATCAATTTACAAACAAATGAACCAGGTTATTAAGATTCTCGTAGTTGGGACCTCTTCTTTATAAGAAGAAAAGAGAGCTTGGATGAGAAATGTCAAGAAAGAGAGACGAGAAATAAAATAGCGTGGGAGAAAGAGAGGAGGCTTAATTTATTTCTCTTTTTTTTTTTATTGAATTCTATATATTTCTTTTCTCTTTAACTAAACCAAGATATAACGTCATAAAACAATGCCGTCCTGGTTAGATATTTATCTGCATCTATGTTTTATTTTTTTACTTTTTTCCCCTGATGTTGAGCTGTTTTATTTATTTGACATGTGACTAAACCAAGATATACAGTCATAAAACAATGTGGTTCTGGTTAGAGATTTATCTACATCTATGTCTCTGTTACTTTTTTTTCCCTGATGTTGAGCTCTTTTATTTATTTGCCTTAAAAATTGGGTTGAATCTCTAGCATTTTTAGTACTTGAAATCCCTTCTCTGGGTTCATTAAATATGTGTGTGTGTGGATGAAGGTCAAATATCTTAGGAAGTGTTGACTACTGCTTGCCACTTGTAATGCCTATTTTTCTGCCACTTCGAGCAAGTGAAATTATTTCCCTGACTTTTCTTTTGGCTAGGCAAGTAAAAGAATTAATATATACAATATAAATAGGCTATTGATATCCGTGTGACCATGTTTTGAAAATGGGACGAACTCACTGTCTCACTGTATTTTACATGTTTTAACCAGCTGTCCTTCAACACGAGGACTTTCGACAAATGCGGAGATGAGGCTCAACAAGAAGACTATTTGAAAACAATAGCTCATTGAAAGAAGAGCAATGTAAAAAGAGATTGTGAGAGAGATGGGAAAAGTGATGGGTATGGCTTTGCTTGAGAAGTTTCTCAATGATAAATTCTATAAGGAGGATTGTCCGGCCCAGACCCACAAACCATGGAAACCAAGCAAGAAAAACATCTTTTGTTTGGATTGTGGTTAAAGCATGTGCTCTTCATGCATTACTCCTCATCGTTCTCATCCTCGTCTTGAGGTGAAGTGATGTACTGATGGACAAAGCCCCGTTGTTCAATTGAAAGTTCTCAAGAAGGTCATCGACTGCACTTTTGTGAAGCCCTACTTTATGACAGGTGGAGATGTAGTGTTCTTGAATCGAAGGAAAGAGTCAAATATTCCTGGCTCAATAACTCCTGGTGCAGGCTCAAATTCCTGCCGCCATTGTGGATGGAATATTTGCGATGTGGAATTACATTATTGTTCTGTCTACTGCAAGGTATTTCATATGGGGACACAAGGAAAAGATCAGGCGAGCATTTTCCTCAAGTTCAGTAATGCTGACTTTGGGCTTCAAGAGGGTACTGGCTCTTCAAGTACGTAGACTAAGAGAAAGGGAATAACTCCTCTTTTTTTAAAAGTAGGGTATAAAAACTCTATTTAAACTTTAGTTATTTTTGCGGTTGTTAGAGTGTGAGTTTTGGGAACTGCCAGTACAGATATATTATCCTGTATGTATGAGAAGGAAATTTTCAGGATTTTATCATCTGGGCATCCCCACAGTCTAAATGTAATATAGAGCATAAAAAAAAACTGCAACTATTTCTTTGTTGATCCTCTTCATATTGCTCCTTTAGTAATTGAAGGTGGGGTATCCATCCAAGAACATCAGGACATGAGACATGCGACTGTGTAGCTACTAGAAAGGATGTCAGTCAGACAAGATTTTATTTCTCTTTTGATGTGATTTGATCTCAATGGAGGGATTCAAGGAGTCTTCACGTTCCAATTACAGATTTGATTACCGAAAGAGAGATCTTAATGAAAAAAAAAACATTTTGAAGAGTATATTGATTTTATCTACATTATGGCAAATTGAGATTCTGATAATCATACTTGGTAACCATAGCTTATTTTGCATTTTTATTGGCTGGGTAAACAGAGATTTACCATAGGGGGGGATTTTATACAACATCAGGGGCAAGCCCCATTACAGGAGGAGCATGGAAGAGCTCCTCAATTTGTTCGCATGATTTGTCTACGCCTCATAAGCGATATAGGTGTCTAGGAAATAGATGCCTAATTCTCAACTATATATCAGATGGGAAAGGCTTAGGTTATGGAATCATTGCTAAGCTATAATTAGGCTGCACTTCTCAGTTTCATATTCCTCAAAAACAGATAAGTTAAAAATCGGTAGACAAAGATCATTGCGATCAAGGCGGCTGCTTCCCCTCCACCACTGCCAAGCTCAAGTCCTTTGACAAAGGGAGATTTGCATGGAACTGATCCAGAGCCAGGACCTGAGCAACTATACTGGATCTTGAGAAGTAATCTGTATGTATGGTAGTTGAAAGATATATATCGAATCCACAACACGAAGGCTGGAACACTCTGCACCCACAATTGCAAGCACAATTGTCCAATAAAAAAAAATTATATTAGTGCTCTTAAACAATATCTATAACATACTACATTGACTCGGGAATCGTTCAAAAGAAACTAATTTCATTCGCGGAACTTTTATTACCTGTACAAAGAATCCACCAGCTAACATGAAGGTCATCACAATGACAGAAGCTAGTGTTGTTGCTTTCTTCACATCCATGAATGCTGCACCTATAGCCAGTCCCAAACCCTACAACAATGAATTTAGTAAACTATAATTCCGAAAGAATATGATCTTTTGAAACCAAAAATATTAAAAGAGATGTTGGGATGCCCGCCCAACTAGTGCCAACTCAACTAGCAGATGGTTATATATGTGGGTTTCTGTAGTCTATACTATGTTACCAGGTTACGCCTTCCTTAGAAGTTTGTACACATAATACTCTACTCTTATGCCTACTACTATTATTAATGTTAAAGAATAAAAGATTAAATAACGCCTTCTCCTACAGCTTAAGCTTTTGGAGTAATTGGTAGTTTCACATGGTATCAGAGCAAATGCCTGGGTTCAAACCTCCTTGATAGCAAAAATCCACGTGCAGTGGCCAAACCCAAAAGAGGGGCCACATATGCCATGTGTAGGCCAAACCTAAAAAGAGGGGCCACACGTGAGGGGGAGTGTTAAGGAATAAAAGATTAAGTAACGCCTTCTCCAACAGCTTATGCTTTTGGAGTAACTATTAGTTTCACAATTAAAATTATTAGTATCACTGTTATTAATTGAAAATATTCTACACATACCTGAGCAGAAATAATGCTGAGGAAAATAGTAAGCATGCTGAGGAAAAATGCAGAAGAGCTGTGTTTTAGGCCCACCATGAAGTAGACTACCAGCAAGAAAAATATAGGCAAGATGAGATCTAATGGAAGATCACTCATATTTCTGGCCATAAAATATGCACTGAGCTTGTACATGGCAACAGATCTCTCTTTGGCAAGCATTGCTCTTTCTTGTGGGAAAGTGAAAATAGCTGTGAATACAGGAAAGAAGCCCCAAAATACTGAAATGAAGAACAATAGCCCTGCCTGCACGTTTTTCAGTTAAGAGTCAAACATAATGTATAGCATAAAGTGAAAACAGTTAGAGCAAAATCCATTCCAGATCGCTAAAATCTCAACCCAATGAGGGACTACCAATGTTCCTCTAAAAATTAAATGTTTAAGCTACTAGTGCGACTAGGAATACCCCTTACATGGGTTGTGGAGATTTTTAAAGTCAAATGCTAAAGATATCACTAATTTTAATACAAGGAACTGGGTTTAGTTTGCAAGGTTAGACAGTGATACAGGGAATTTTTTAATGTAATTTGAAAAACTCCAGAGGTATGATTTCTGATTAATCAGCAAATGATCACGGAATTGTTGAGAAAAATTCGTAGGGCAAAATCCAATCAGATTGTTCACAAATAGACCGAAAAGTAGAAACAAACACATGCCACAAGATGAACACCGAGATTTTACGTGGTTCATCCAAGATGCCTACGTCCACGGGCGAGAACACGATCTTCCATTATGAGAAAGCAAAATTACAAGGATTACAATGGATTGATCCAAAACTTACAAACCTGCAACCATTTCCCCTGCTTCTCAACCAAGACCATATAAGAGAAAACTGAAAACACGCCGAGAAGAAACTCCAGAGAAAACTCACTCTCTCTCGCTCCCCCCTCCATGCCTCCTGTTTGCAGCAGCCGCACAAAGAGACTCTCTCTTGCCTATTTATATCTTAAGTGTTTACAAAAGCTAAAAAAATTCTTTCCTATTTGCTTCCCATTACACGTATTGGGAAACTAGACAACTTTCCCAACAATCTCCACCTTGGATTTTTTCCCAGCCACTTGAAGATATTTTATTGATCATCGGTCCGCTATCGCCACAAACCACCATTGGCCTTCTGAAGTACCAGCTACACACCCTCGAATCATTCTGGTTCTGATTCCACCTGATTCGATAACATGGCCAATACACATGTGTAGTTTCCAATCCGTTGACTCACCCAGTCAACCCTAGAGAGGAATCTCGATCTGTCCTCCCCATCGTAGGAATTATAATCTTTTCACCATCGTCTGCAACTTGAAAACTCATCTTTGTACTAATTGCGAAAGAGACCCTGCCCGTGTGAATGCCAATTTGTTTCGAACCAACTATTGAGATCTTAGGAACATTAGTGACCATGTCCCTGACTAGACGATATAATCCGATACACTTGGTATTCTTCATTTTCTTCGGCTTTGCATCCTTTCCCTTCAATGTCTTAGCCAAGCTCTGTTGAACAAGGATGTTCTTCACCCTATCCGCCATTGGATGAAACTGCCATTTCCATCAAACTTGTTAATGTTGAACTCAGTGGAACTCTATTTAACCATCATCGTAGATCACCCTTGATGCGAAGCTCCACCTCGAACGAGAATTTTTCGTATAATCTTTCTATCCTATGATAATCACTATAACTGCAGTCCAATCACAACACCCACGATGACTCTATCCGACTCGACCTTAACGATAGCTCCAACCTGAGCTCTGATACCACTTGTTAAGAAAAATCCAACGGGGAAAATTCAATCCCATCATTCACAAATAAATGGAAAAGTAGAAACAAACAGAAGCCACAAGATGAACACCGAGAGTTTACGTGGTTCTGCCAAGATGCCTATATCCACGGGCGAGAACATGATCTTCCATTATGAGAAAGCAAAATTACAAGGATTACAATGGATTGATTCGAAACTTACAAACCTGCAGCCATTTTCCCTGCTTCTCAACCAAGACCGTACATTAGAGAAACTTGAGAGAACCGAAACTTACAAACCTGCAACCATTTTCCCTGCTTCTCAACCAAGACCGTACATTAGAGAAACCGGAGAGAAACACCCGAGAAAACACCGAGAAGAAACTCGAGAGAAAACACACACTCTCTCTCTCTCTCTCTCTCTCTCTCTGCAGCCGCTATACAAAGAGACTCTTTCTTGCCTATTTATATCTTAGGTTTTACGAAACCTAAAAAAAAATACTTTCCTATTTGCTTCCCACCACACGCATTCAGAAACAAGGCAACTTTCCCAACAGGAATTCACACTTAGTCAAGAGTGAACAGAATTCGTCATTGAATGGGAGTTTTTTCAACTATAATACATAGAAGAAATGGGAATGATTTGAAAAATAAACCTATATTATACTACTAGTTAAACCTATAGAGATACGTGATACTTGCCTGATCCTGCAGCTTTATGTTTGAAGAAGCATCGGACTTCCACCAGAGCAATCCCACTATTATTGCAGTCAATATAACTTGGGTCACCCGAACACAGCTTAAATAGTCATGACGTCTCTCTTTCAAACCTCTCCAGAAAAGAATGGAGTATTGTTCCCACCAACTTGGTCCCCATTCTCTTGAATTAGACATACCCAGAACATCCCATTTATCCTCAACCACCACAGGTTTCAGAAGTTTTTCCTTCTCTATATCAGCAACCTTTGTTTCATAAGCCCCTACCAGATACTGCAAACGACGTTTGATGAAAGTTAGCCAAATGATTGATACTTAACTATCATGATCACTATGAAAAATGAACTTAACTTATTAGTAATTTACCTCATAAACATCCACAGGGGATGACCTCCTTTCTTCTATTTGAAATTCTTGGGTTACAAGTGAGACTTTATCCTCTAATTCTGATGGAATTGATTTATCATTTATATTTCCATTTGCAAGATCAATTAGAAATTCTGCTGGGTTCATGGCTATGAGTGGAGAGCAACCAATTGATGAGAAGTAGAGCATTGCTTCGGACGCCTTCCCAAAATATAGGCAACTACCTTTACCCATGAGAATCAACTTGTCGAATTTATTGAATAGTCTGCTTGATGGCTGATGAATTGTAGTAACTACTGTCTTTCCTGCCTGCAACATTTGTTACTAGAAATCATGCATTGTCCTTTAAATATTTTGTTAATTAATTGCCAATTCTAAGCTCTCATGTACCTTGGCAATGTCATGTAGAATCTCAATTATACGAAGTGCTGTTGTTGAGTCCAGACCAGACGTTGGTTCGTCTAGGAAGAGTAGCGATGGGTTGAGTAAGATTTCATTCCCAATACAGACCCTTTTTCTTTCGCCACCGGAAATTCCTCTCACAAATGCTCCTCCAATTATTGTATCTTGGCACCTGTGCTGACATATCAGTGTTGCTTTGTTTTTTTTTTTTTTACCAATGTTTTTCTCCTTCCTTTTCTCTTATTTGTATGTGCAAGCAAAAGAATCATTGTCTTTTTTGTACTAATGTTTTTCTCCTTCATTTTCTCTTATTTGTGTATGCAAGCAAAAAAATCATTGTCTGTTTTTTACTAATGTTTTCTCCTTCCTTTTCTCTTATTTGTGTATGCAAGCAAAATAATCATTGTTCAGCATAACAGATTTACAACAAAATGAATTTACAGAAGCTCAATTATCTGTATCCTCCAACTCCTATGTTTTTCTCTTCAGTCTATTTTAAAATTCTAAGTAGTTGAACCATGAAAATTTATGCTATGTTGGAAAGAAACCAACTAGATGAAGGGAGAAGATGAGATTCAAGCGAAGAAACTTGTTCTCTTGATGCCAAACACCCAAAGAATAAAGCCCAAGTTGTTATACTACTCAAAAGACTTCAAATTTCACTAAAATGTCTTGCAGGAGAAGAAGATACAAGACCTAAATTAGGGAAATGTTATCAGCACTACTGTATTTTGATGAGGGCTCTCCTCACTTTATTAAAAGTATGGTATGGCCCGCACCATAGGATGATCCAAACCATCTATTAGATGGGGCCACAGCCTAAATAGGTTGTTCCCCAAAAATCATTTCCATAGGTTGATCCTAACCCTCCGAGCTGAATGTTAGAGGGTTGATCCTAACCGTCTATAGATCGGAGGGTTAGGATCAACCTATGGAAATACTTTTTGGGGCACAACCTATTTAGGCTGTGGCCCATCTAATGGACGATTTGGATCATCCTTTGGTGCAGGCCATACCGTACTTTTAATAAAGTGAGGAGTGCCCTCATCAAAATAGAGTAGTGCTGATAACATTTTCCCTAAATTATAGCCTACATTTCAGCTATGAGATTAATACTTTCTAATTATACTTAGCTTTCATAAGCAACCACTAACACGCTGTCAAATTAAAAGATAAATAGACAAGGACTTATAAATTTCTAAAATAGAAAAAAAACTAAGTCCTAAGAATATAATTAACTCCCAATAGAGTAAATTTTCAATGTAGCAAACTCCCAAAGTAGTAGTCCCCAATGTAGCAAAGTCAATGTAGCAAGGTTTCAAAGTAGCAAGGTTCAATGGAAAATGTGGCTAGCTCCAAGCATATAGCAAGTTCCAAGAGAGGGAGTAGTCTAAGTGGTGAAGCTTAGAATTTCAACATGCTATATGGCATAGATTATTACCATGTTAGCCTATGTTTCACTGCACAGTTGATTGACCCATCACCCTCTATTTTTCACACCGTTTATGTTTTTGTATGGGTCCAAAGTCATAGCTGGATGCGACTCTGCTCTGTTCTGAACCTTCTGGATGCAGATTTAATACCTACTCAAGTAAAATAAAAGGTTGCCACAAAGCTGCCTTTTGGAGTATTTCATGGCATTTCTTGGGATTCTAAGTGTGAAATAGACACATGACCTGACATTACCTGCCTGTGAGGGAATACAAGCCTTGTCAAGTTTCCGCATTTATGTACTATGTACTCACACTGTAGGACTGGAGTTTTAATTGCTGGAATGTAGGAGATAACTGAACAAGCCTAATATATAAAGATCTCTTGTTCTTTGCCTACATGGGTGCCCAATTCTCTTTGTTTAGTCACATGATGAGGAGAAATGGTTCAATCTAATCTCTTCACCAGATTGAGGGAGTAGTCTAAGTGGTCAAGCTTAGAATTACAACATGTTATATAGTATAGATTATTACCATGTTAGTATGTTACACTAGGTCGCGCTGGACAGTTGGTTGACCCATCACCCTCTATTTTCTACACAGTTATTGTACTTGTATGGGGCCAAAGCCATAGCTGGATGAGACAGTGCTCTGTCCTGAACCTTTTGGATGCAGATTTAATCCAAGTTACCTGCCCAAGTAAAATAAAAGTTTGCCTCAAAACTGCCTTTTCAGGTCCACATCTTCTGAATGATATCCAAACTCTTGGAGTATTTCAGGGCATTTTTTGGGATTCTATGTGTGAAATAGACGCATGAGCTGACATTACCTGCTTGTGAGGTAATACAAGCCTTATCAAGTTTCCGCATTTATGTACTATGTACTCGGACTTCAGTAAGATAACTGAACTAGCCTAATAAATGAAGATCTCTAGGTTTTATTCTACATGGGTGCCCGATTCTCTTTGTTCAGTCACATGATGAGGAGAAATGGTTCAGTCACTTCACCAGATTTCCGAGGGAGTAGTCTAAGTGGTCAAGCTTAGAATTTCAACATGCTATATGGCATAGATTATTACCATGTTAGCCTATGATGGCAGCCTATGTTATTGCACTTCACAGTTGGTTGACCCATCACCCTCTATTTCTTACACAGTTTATGTACCTTTTTTTTTGAATGGTCACAGTTTATGTACTTGTATGGGGCCAAAGCCATAGCAGATGAAGCTTTTGGATGCAGATTTAATCCTAGTTACCTACCCAAGTAAAATAAAATGTTGTCTTAAAGCTGCCTTTTGGAGTATTTCATGGCATTTTCTTGGGATTCTATGGGTGAGATAAATACATGAGCTGACATTACCTGCCTGTGAGGGAATACAAGCCTTATCAAGTTTCCGCATCTATGTACTATGTACTCACACTGTAGGACTGGAATTTTAATTGTTGGAATGTAGGAGATAACTGAACTAGCCTAATAAATGAAGATCTCTAGTTTTTCTTCTACATGCCCAAGTCTCTTTGTTCAGTCACATGACGAGGAGAAATGGTTCAGTCTAATCTCATCACCAATTTCCGAGGGAGTAGTCTAAGTGGTCAAGATTAGAATTTCAACATGCTATATGATATATAGATTATTACCATGTTATCCTATGTTGCATGGCACAGTTGGTTGAACCAGAACCCTCTACTTTTTACACAGTTTATGTACTTGTATTGGGCCAAAGCCATAGCTGGATGAGACAGTGCTCTATCCTGAACCTTTTGGATGCAGATTTAATCCAAGTTACCTACCCAAGTAAATAAAAGGTTGCCATGAATCTGCCTTTTCAGGTCCATATTTTCTGAATGATACCAAACTTTTGGAGGATTTCATGGCATTTCTTGGGCTTCTATGTGTAAAATAGACGCATGTGCTGACATTGCCTGCCTGTGAGGGAATACAAGCCTTATCAAGTTTCCCCATTTATGCACTATGTACTCACACCACTAAAAAAATGTACTATGTACTCACACTTTGGAACTGGAGTTTTAATTGTTGGAATGTAGGAGATAACTGAACTACCCTAATAAATGAAAATCTATAGTTTTTCTTCTACATGGGTACCTAATTCTCTTTGTTCAGTTACATGATGAGGAGAAATGGTCCAGTCTAATCTCTTCACCAGCTTTCCAGTGTACCAGATTATAGAAAACTGACTGGACATGTGTTACATGTGGGATCCGATCACCACCCTGAAACAGCCTCTTAACAGTCTGTAAAATCTAATTAGGAACCTGTAAAGAGTGGAGTGCCATTATCGAAAAGAGGGAGTGTGGATATCATTATATATATATATATATATATATATATATATATATATATATTTATGGGAAAACTGTTTGTGAGCTTGAGATCATATAGCTTATATGAGCTAGAGTGCCACAATCACATGGGTCCTACATTTTTTGGGGTGATCCAAAGCATTCATTTGGAAGGCCTTTACATAGATAGGGATTAGGGTCTGTACCAAAAATCAGGTCCATAGAATCATCCTAACCCATCCGAAAGTGGAGGGGAAAATGGATAGACACTGTTTGTCGACAAATCTGCCCATTTTTGCCCTCCACTTTTGGAGGGGTTAGGATGATCTAATGGACCTAATTTTTTATACACACCCTATCTATGATCTATGATGGGACCTTGCAAATGGATGGTTCGGATCACCACAAAAAATGTGGGATCCATGTGTTTTAGCACTCTAGCTCATATAAGCTTATATGAGCTCAAGCTCACGAACAGATTCCCCATTTTTGTATGTATATGTATGCATGGTTGTTTGTATGTATATATTAAGTCCTGGTTTATTTGACACTATTACTGATAATATTATGCTAAAGATGGGAGAGAAAAGGAACCTTCCAAGGCCAAGCTCACTGATAATGTCCATGGCTCTTTCTTCTTTCTGCTGTTTTGTTAATTTGTTGGGAAGGCGGAGAAGAGCGGCGTATGTTAGTGTCTCCTTTACTGTGAGATGAGGAAAAACGATGTCATCTTGCAACACAAAGCCTATCCTGTTTGGCACCATTAATACCATGAAGCATCTTAGCAGTGATACAAAGTGTCGGTATCAGAGACAGTAACCTATGAATTAGTACTGGCTATTAGAATCAGAAAACGTGTACTAAATTTACTAAAATGCTGTAGATAGATGGTGAATAAAAAAATGAGAGGTAATTTATCAACAATGTAGTGAGGATACCAATGGGAACACTAATAATCGAGGACTACAAACTTTCAAATGATTTCCTCTGTTCTGTAAAACCTAGTATATTGTTGTTTAGCTAGACCCATCTTAATTTTGCAATGAATTTTAATCAATTCTTGAAAATATGAGCTGTATATGATATTTGGGTTGGTTCTCTATTAATTATTGCCACCTCTTGTCTTATGAACAGCTTTTGTTAGTGTTGTGAAAAAAATAACAGAAAACAGTTACTGTCAATCTAGGATACAATGGAGTGTCAAACAAATAAAAAAGGGCGGCCTAGCATTGCGGGGTCTGGGGAGGGCTAGATGTACACAGCCTTACCCCTGCTTTGCAGAGAGGCTGTTTCCGTGACTAATGTGGCGAACAAATGGAGAAAGAAAAACACAAACCAAGAGCACAAGAGATTCATGTGCTCTGTCACGTATTGTTACTATGTCCATGAGCAAAGGCGATAAAAAGGCAGTCATGTAGGTGAAGATTATAAAGTATAAGATACGCTACTAAGTGACTGACTCAAGTTAATTTTGCCTGAACTAGATAACAGATAGTTTTTTCTTGCTATCAGCTACCTAGGTAATCTAGGCGAGCTGCTCTTTGTAATGCTTTGGGCAATGGTAGCTTTAGAGAAAAAACTTGATATGTTGGTTTTTATTTGGGTTTGCTCTCTTGCATATTTTGTTTTTATCAATAAAATTTAAGGTGCTGGCCTGGGTTCTTAGATAAATTCCGGGTTAAAAAAATTATAAGATACACTAAACCTCTACTGTGGAGACTTATATAAAATCCCAACCCTAATCTCAAACTCAATACAACAGTTGCACTCAAACAATGCGATTTTCACATAAATAACATTTGTGTATGTACACAGATGCATGTAAATGACTCTTATGCTGGGCTGGTTATGCTTATCCTGAACAGATGACTATATCAAAATTTGTATCTATCCATACATGTCTAGTTGGCATGTATGTACGTATGTATGCATGCATGTGTGTGTGTGTTTGTACCTCTGCCTCAGTAGCTTGGAATAAGACTGGTCATTGTAGGTGATGTAGCCACTAGTGTTATTGTTGTTCACCCTTCCACTGAGGAGATTAAGGAGGGTGGTCTTACCACCTCCGGATGGTCCCATGAGAGCCAGAACCTCTCCTGGATGAACTGAACCTGTCACTCCATTCACTATGTACTTCTCAGTTTCTGAGCTCTTTCTTCCTTTGACCACCACCTTGTATTTTAAATCTTGGAACTGCAGCATAAAAAACCCATGAAGTAAAAAAAAAAAACACACATTTTGGAAGCTTAGTGAAGATCATAAACAAGTTCAAGGAACACATGGGTAAACATCTGGTTGAACTGTCATAGAGATACATCTGCTCTTGCTACGGATAGAAAAATTTACCTTGAGAGAGATGGGTAAAGTGGGCTCAACTTGTATTTTCTTCGGGATTTCAGAGTCTAAATCCTCATAGGCTGTTGGCAATTCGCTCGTTGCATCGTTTTCTGTTGTATGAGTATGCGGTAGTCAGCATGAAATTATTTCCTTAAGGCTCCTTTAGACATAAAATGGGAGTAAAACAAATTTATGCCAGTTTTTTCACATAAAAATGAGCGGAAAATTCCTTTTATGCCCATTTTACTTACCTTCCTAGCTTTATGGTGAGTGGCTTTCAAAACATGATCCACATTCAATGAGCGAAAGTCCATCTTGTTTGACATTGGATTGTTTGATGGGTCTGAATTTTGTATTGTTGCCCATTAATGGTACGAGGTGCGTCGCAATAAGCTCTAAATCATCTTGATGCAACTGAAGCTCGATTATTAGTGGTCGTAGTTAGAACACTATCAATAGGCTTGTAAAAGGCCTAAGTGATGATTGTGATGATCATGATCATTGGTAACATTGACAAGCAATAACCACATAGTTTCATATTTACCGTGGCTCTGTTTCTTTCACCGTAAAATAGGTGTAAAACAAAATTTACACCAATTTTTAAGTGACAATGGGCATAAATCTGTTTTATGCAAGGTTTTAAATTTCGGTTTCGGGCGAAATTTCGGTTTTTCCCAAAACCTAAATTTCGGTCGAAATTGGGTAAAAAAGCCCACGAAATACCATTTTTTGAGGCCGGAATTTTGGTTCAAATTGGTAAAGGATTAAAATAATGATAATTTATTGAGTATTTCGCTGAAATTTCGTACATTTCGGAAATTTCGGTTTCGGTGTGATTTCGTTTCGGTCCCGACCGAATTTCGGTCGAAATTTAAAAGTTAAATCCATGGTTTTATGTACCATTTTACGTCGAAGGGAATTGCTACTGTCCATCTCAAAAGGCTTTTTGCGGCTGGTTTGTCACACATCGCACATCAAACCAGCCACCTCATGAATGGAGAAATATTGTCTCCATTCACGAGGTGGCTGGTTTGGTGTGCGACAGACCAGCTGCCTCGTGAATGGAGTCCATTTACGAGTCGCACATCACACCAGCCGCGAAAAGCCTTTTGCGATGGACCTTAGCAAATCCCATAACCTTATTACAACCAAGGTTTAAAAATTCAGTTTCGGTAACCGTTTCGGACCCCACCAAAAACCGAAATTTCGGTCTGAAATTTGGTAATTTGGTTCCAAATTCCGGACCCAAATTTTGAAATTCCGGACCCAAATTTTGAAATTTCGGACCGAAATTCTGAAATTTTGTAACACGTTTTTTTTTTAATAAATAATGTTATTAAACCAAGGGCGAAATATGGAATTTCGGAAAATTCCGGTTTCGGTCCCCACCAGTATCCGAAATTTCGGATTTCCGTCGAAATTTTAAACCATGATTACTACACAATATATTATTTTCTTTAAATTGAACAAACTATTTCCTTCAATATATAAATTCTGAAACCAAACTATACACAGATACATACCCATATTTCAAGGATTCTTCTGAATGGTCAAAGCAAGCGTGTAGCATATTCTATATGTTGGATTCCAATACTTTAGAATTGGATGTGACACTCCTGGATCTCTTTTAATTATGACTATTGATATTGGCACTCCCATGTTTTGATAATTGCACTAACTCACCTTGTCTTTGCTTTTCTAATTGGCTTTTGAAAGCTTTTTGGGAATTGTAATAACTGCTGACAGCTGGTTAAATAATAAAAGACAAGTTAAGTTAGTGCAACTATCAAAATATGGGAGTGCCAATACCTGTGGCCTTAATTATATGCTTTTCCTGAATAATACTATCATGAATTTATAACTATCACAAGTTTTGAGTTTTATCTATCGTTATAGAAAGTTTTTTATATGAAAATAAAATATTATATTTAATCAATCCATTAAAATTTTTAATATATTATTGATTACAATCATATTATTACATTAAAAAATAAAATTTGAGAATTGAATAAAAATATTTTACATTAGGGAATAAAAATATCATTTCCCTAATGTAAATTGTGAGTGTGTGTGTGTGTGTGAGAGAGAGAGAGAGAGATGCCTATCTTACCATGTTTGTTGTTCTTCAATCTCACTGCTTCTGAGATATCATCCCTAAGCATTGCCACTCCATCAAGTGAGAAGGAGAAACCCAAGCTTGTGCTAGAAGCCCTGCTAAGCATGGACTCTACCTCACTGAAGCTTCTACCTCCATTAATACTCACTAGTTCATCAATATCAACTAAGCACTGGGCGCTCATTGATTTTTTCATATGGCTGCCAATTTTGCTTGGCGATTCTAATTTTCTTCCAAAGCTTGATTTCCTCCCTAAACTCACCCCAGCCTCCAGTTTTTCATGTCCTTCTCTCGTTATACCCATGATTTTGCCTCTAGATGTCCTTGAAGGGACATAGATATGATCCTGTACCGTCTTCAGCCCTACCATATCTTCAACAGTTTCATCAAAGTTCTCTGAGACTTTAGCTTTTGTTGTTACAAGTCCCTGTTTCACCTCCATTTGCACCTACACCAAACTGAAAAAAGCAATAGAAAATTAAACTTCAGATGATAGTACAGTAAAAACAATAACAAGTGATAGTAAGATCAGTAAAAAACTTATATTAACCCCTTTGAGAAACCATCAAACTAAAATTTCATCAAAAGGGTAAGAGTAAGTATAAAATGGAGGGGTATGGCCAATTCTCTAGGAGCTGTAACACCCAATGGAGGAAGTTTTAACACAGCGGGGTGTATGCATCAATCTCGAGTGCGGGTGTTATGAAATACATGCATTGCTAACATATGGCATGGGTCCGTTAACTTTTAACTACAGGCAAAGAAACCATGTAATTAATTCGAATAAGAAGGATGTTGTGAATCAAAACATATACTATACTTTCTTCACACCGTGTCTTCGTTTTTTTTTATGGGCTTTCCTTCAAAACTTGTGCACGCTTTTGCAAAAAAGAAAAAAAAAGAAGAAAGATATCCTACTAGTAACGAGCCATACTGTGATAATAGAAAAAAGAGGAAGAGGAAGAGGAAGAAGACTATTACTAGTGTGTTTTGAAGAAGGAATAGCAGTGTCGTGGGGAAGGAGTTTGGAGTTTACGTTGATGTTTATATAGAGCTTGTTTGCATGGGCCTCATTCGCAACATCAAAAACTTAACCGAAAACGATGGATTTTGGTCGACCACATATTTTTATGTCAAATATGAATGAAACCAAAGAAAAACAAAAGGCTACTTTTAGTTTTGTGTTTCTCCCCAACCCCATCACTCCCAAATCCGAAACATATCTTTCTTCTCGGCAATTTCTCCATGGTAAAGAAAATAGTAAGTCTTAAATTTTAAATATGTATATCTTTTAGCAAGGTATACTAAACTTAAGGCCACCCTTGTAAAGATGGGGTGAAAGGGCGCCCCCATTGGGTATAAATCACCAAGGTGCATTTAATACTCTTTGACTTGGAGCCATAAAAAATGCATGATGGTGATATTCAGCCAATGGGGGCTCCCTTTCACTCCAATTTTTGCAAGGGCGCTCCTCACTTTAGCATTCCTATCTTTTAGCATATAATGATAAATAAATGTAAATTTGAGGAATCATGGACAAGATATTTTCTTCTTCTTTTTCTGCTAGACTCTGGTTGCCTCCCCTAGGTGGAAAAGACAGATTTTGCATCCTCTTTCTCATTATTCCACCCCATTTTACCTTTCTTTATGAAATTTCTTTTACATGAAATTTTATTTTAATAATAATGAAAATGATATGTCTTTTTCATTTTTCCATAAACTGGGAGAGGTATCCAGTCCCAGCCCTGATCCCCTTATCACTAGGAAAAGTACATGCAATTCCTTCCTATTGATACATGTAAGTGGGACTATGTACAAATACACATGGTGTAACATGTAACCAATAATTACACTTAGACACATGTATCGTGAGTTATAGCCATTGTTGTCGTCGGAAAAAAGGTTATTTCTTATATGAGAATTAGATTGTATTTGGGGGGTATTCATGTCTTTTTCTTGTCATATAGGATTTTATTACTAATATACATCTAGACCTCCCGGACCCTCACCCCCGTGCACTGGGCTGCCCTTTTTTTTTCATGTCATATAGGATTTTATTACTAATATACAAGAATAACCTATAGTGGGAACTGGGAACACTCCATTACTCCATCACTCTCTCTCCAATTCTCTTCTCTCGTCAGTCCCTCTACTACTCTGACCACTAACAACTCCAACTATTGTTAAATGAGATTTATAGAAACAGTATCCTATTTTCATGTAAGTGAAGACTTTTTCTTGTAGCTTCCTAATAGAACTTGGAGAGAGAGAGAGAGAGAGAGAGAGAGAGAGAGAGAGAGAGAGAGAGAGAGAGAGAGAGGAGTTGTCTCTCATAATTGTTTCCTAGTCTAAAAAGAGAGATTTAGGTTAAAAATAGGATAATAAAAACTAAAAAGAGAAATAGAGAAAGAGAGATAGAGAAAGAGAGATTTAGGTTTATAAAAACTAAATACCTTGTGTAGAGAGGAAGTGAAAGACATGATTAAGGCTTCTCTTGGTTTGGGTGCTCTTGGGGTTATATTCGGGTTATGGGAGAGAAGGGGATGATTCAGTTTAAGAGATCAGTGTGCTTCTTTTAAAGTGAATGGAGTGGTTTGAGATTGATCAAAAACCTAAAAATTTGAGATTGAAAAATTAGATGAAAAACAATCACTGCATGTCAAAGGAGAGTAAAGGGCATCCTAGTTACTAAGGCATTAAATGAAAAGACTGAGGAGCTAGAGAAAATGACTGATATCGATTGGAATGACTTTAAATTGATGGCTATTAACGTTATTCGATTGTGTCTTGCAGATAACACTATGTTTTTAACTTCATGGAAGAAGAATCATTATTTAAATTGTGAGAAAAGTTGTAGAAATTTATATGTCAAAAAGCTTAGCCAATTGATTGTATTTGAAATGATAGTTGATGGTTCTAGGAAGATGAAAATCTTCTTGAACACATAATTGTGTTCAATGGGCTTGTAGATCAATTCTAGAAGCTTGATAAATAGAAGATGAAATAACACAGTCTTATTACTTTTTTACTTCTCTTCCTGATTTTTACGATAACATAGTGATTATGCTACTATTCAAAAAAGACATAATGAAGTTATATGAAGTCATGATGTCAATTCTATCAAATGAGATTAGGAGGAGGCTTAATCGAGATGAGAGTCAAGAATATGGATTGATTATTCTTAGTGAGAATCGAATAGATAGATCGTATAATATAGAATCCGGAAATAACAGGTCAAGATTAATAGTCAGTATAAAGTAGCTAGGGGTGCAACTTGAGTCGGGTGCAACTCGAGTCTGACGGGTTAAACCCGAAAATCGGGTTCAACCTGAACCCGACAGGTTAAACCTGAAAAAAAGTAGGGTCAGCTTGAGTTCGGGTTGGGTTCGGCTCGAGGGTTGAACCTCGTCGGGTTGGGTAGGTTCAGGTTGGAAAAAAGGGTTCCTCGGGTTGGGTCGGGTTGGCCTCAACCCGACCCAACCTGACCCTAGTTGCACCCGTAGTATAAAGGTGTGCAGTATTATCATTAGAAGGGTTACAATCACTTCAACCAGAATGGTGAGCTTAACGAATTCTTGGACCGACTTCTCCTATTACCCTTGCCATGCTTTCTTCTTTTTCTCATCTTCTTTCTTACCAAAGAAGGAATCAAATTTCGATCGGTCCATGTCCTCTTCATAAAAAAAACCATTAAATTTTTTTTGACCTAGAAAGGCATTTCTATTAGTTATAAGGCTAATTAACCTTTTGAGGTACGAATGTTCTCTTCTTCATCTTCATCTTCATCTTCTTGGCTTCTTCTTTTCTTGTCTTTTCTTCTCCTAGCAAGATTGCTCACTCTCACTCCCTAGCTAAGAGTTAGGAGGGAAGATTCGAGTTCAAGTTTTGGTCGTTATTTGCAGAGTTGGGTATCTCTCGAAAACAAAGGTTTGAAGTGGACCAAAATTTACTGAGTACTTGGTATAATTCACACATTTGTGTACAAACCAACACAGATGAAGTCACACGAATATCTCTAGTTCATTCTATCCTACTGGCACTAGCAAGAAGTATGAGATATGCCAGGTACTTCTTCTCGCTTACCACATCAGAAAGATAGAAGGAAAATTTCTTAACCACTTTGCCCTAACAGTAGGACAAGATTACGTAGCTCTACTAGTGAACCCGGGTAATAGAAAGTTGTGAGGAGCATAGATGATAACGGTGGTACTAGTGTTTGTGATACCGTAAGTGAAGATTCTGTGCATTCGGACGATCTCCAGCGACCACGAAACTACAAAAAAAAAAAAAAAAAATTTGGGTGCATGGATCAATGCATATGGATGTGCAGAAGGGAATGGTGGAAGAGAGTTAGGGTTTTCCTCTATTACGACTTAGTTCTCTCAGGAAGGTGCGGATTAGCATATCCTTCTTAGGCATATGACCTCTAATGGCTTTTCTAATTCTCAAGGTATTTATGCCCTTGTGGGGGTAGTTGATTTTCTAGCAACTTTCCTGGAAAGTTTTTTCCATCTCCACTCGACAGTGATTTCTTCATTTCCAATAACTTTCCTAGAAGGACTTCTTTATCTCCTTAATCGGAGTGGTTTTTCCACTTCCAACCATGGCTTATCATATTAGGTCCATCATGATCAATCGATCAAGGACCAAGATCAACAGCCTGGAAGGACTTCTCCATCTCCTAAACTAGGAGAGGCTACCCACTTCCAACTATGGCCCACCACCGCCAATCGTACTCACCCACCTAATATAGCTATCCTCTCGCTAGGTGGGATATTGTCAACCACCTGATTAGCCATCCATACCAAACTGATTCACCAACTGATATGGCAGGCACATCCTCGACCAATGTCCCCAGTGCACATGCTATGAGATTGATAAAGACACCCATTTTGAAATCAGTTTATTTATACAAAATAATAACGTATAAATATAGTTTGCAAACAATGCTTGTGGGTGTGTGCGGTATGTACCTGTGATTGTCAGGTGATGATCGTCACCATCACGGATCTCCGATCGAGGGCTGATGGCCACATGATCCAACAATAAGACAAGCTGAATCTTGGTACTTGAAATGTGGGCCCTAATAAATAATGTCTTGATTTAGAGAGAGTCTCAACCGGGACATGGGTTTTAAAGCATGCTACATATGGAACTGCTCTAGTTACCTATACGGATATACTGAGTGTTACAAGTACGTACAAAATTGTGTGAAGCAAGCTAAGAAGTCGGCCTATATTGCTGAAAATACGGTAGTGATGGTAATGGATGAGCATAATAACACCAATAAACCTTTGGCTCTGTTTGTTTGGATTTTGAGTAATGTGTTTTTCCCAAAATCCAAGAAAATCTTGCAACGAATTGTACATGCTCGAGAAATAAGGTGGATATGTGGCTACAGTGAAATTAGATAAAAGGAAACACAAAATCTTTCAGTTTGGAAAAAATGACAAGGGCGGTGCCCTGGTCACTAGGGAAGAACGTGATTGGGGTCCCACACGACATGAGTCCCTTATGTGGTACCCACTTTCACCCACTTTCCTTCCTCCTTTTTTCAGACTTGAATGAACGTCCGGAAAAGTACAACGCAACGTCGAATTCTATGTTGGACTAACTTTTATAGTGAAGGGAGGAGACGAGGTAGTGAGATCATGCATACGTTTACATAAGTATTCTGTAGGGGAAATTATATATTCGCCCCCTTGTCTTCCCGATTCACCCTTGCAGTGTAAAAAGAGTAGCTATACTCATTGTTTTAAATTTCAGTTTCGGTATGCATTTCGGCCCTCACCGAAATTGAAATTTCGAAATCCTCTCACCGTTAAAAAACAATATATTATTTATTACTGATAGGGTCCGGACTCAGCACTGAGGGAATCCGGACTCAGCAATCCGGACTCAGCACTGAGGGGTCCGAACTCAGCATCCAATTAGCTTCTGGCACGTGGCCCTCACAAGGACCGTTGGAAGGCCAACACCTGTCTCCACTAGGTGTGACACCTGGACCAATCAGGGACCTCCACCTGCCCTCCTTAGGTATGAAACCTGGTCCATACAGAGGCCACCACCTGGCTCACAACTACCACCTGTCCTAGACAGGTGGCTCAGAATCACTATAAATAGCCTTCACTTGTGCTAAGGTGAGGGTCCTGAAAATCTGAGAACCAAAACTCTAAGCTTTTTGCTCTGACATTGCTCTACACTCCTGCTCATACTGACTTGAGTGTCGAAGCGCCCGTCCGGAGTATCACTCCGGGTTGGTCCTCTGACCCTTTTCTTTCTTGTCTGTACTCTGTGCAGCGCAGGACTCAACCAGCCATTCAGCCGTGGCTCGTTAGCCCGGACCACCCAGCCCTACCATAACCTGTTACCGATTTTAGGCCTAACAGATTTGGCGCCATCCGTGGGACCACGCAACAAAAAGCTGTTCGAAAATCTCACCCAGATAAAAATGGTAGGACAGACCGGCAAGCGAGCACCTCCGACTTCTCGGGCCACTCGGGCTACGGCCCCCCGTGAAGGACGAAGTGAGCGTCTGGCCTCGCAGGTGGAGGTCGGGGCGGCCGTGGAGCGGACTTCGCCCCACTCGGACCGTTCAGACCCCACCCCGACCCCGAGGGAGATGAGGGCTCTTTTTCAGGAAATGACCGCGGTAGTTGCGCAGTTCAGGAATGCGGCTCCCGCACTCCAGCAACACCCCGTCGAGGTTTCTCGACCTGTTCAGAGGGGAGAAAGCTCCCGCAGAGAACGCGCGTCTCCACCCCGCGACCAAACTCGTCACTCCACCCGAAGAGACCACCAGTCGCGGGACAGGAGCGTGCGTCCTGAGCCTCGTCGACAGCATCACCGGTCACGATCTCCCTCCGTGCAGAAGCGGGGCAGCAAGAGAGACCCTATGCACGGAGAGGGATCGCGGCACCGGCGAAGAAGTCCCCTCAGCCAGTCCGGATCCGCAAGGAGCCCATCAGCCGTAAGGAGTAGACCTGCCCGTCTGGCCGAACAGAGGGATGATCCGATGTTGCTAAGAATCCAGAAGATCGATAACAGAATCGAGGAGCTGGCTAGAGATCATGGCCGCCCTGCTTCAAGGATCTTTAGTAGCAATCCCCCTTTCACAGATCGGGTACTCGGTGCGGCAGTCCCCTTGGGCTTCAAGATGCCGCAGATCCCGCAGTATGATGGGACCACCGATCCCGTGGATCATCTGCAGACCTTCAGGACCACGATGCTTCTCCACGGGGCGTCGGACGGGTTCCTTTGCAGGGCACTCCCCACCACATTAACCGGAGCCGCAAGAGATTGGTACTCACGGCTCAAGCTCAAGTCCGTTGACAATTTCGACGACTTCGGGGACGACCTGGCCCGGCATTTCATGAGCAGCAGAAGGCCTCGAAAGACGACGGCTTCACTGATGGCCCTGAGGCAGGAAGACGGTGAGGCCTTAAAAGCGTTCGTTGGCCGGTTCAACAGGGAGGCCCTTCAGGTACCCAACCTGGATCCCTCCGCGGCAACGAATGCTCTTCTGGCCGGAGCCCGGTCCACCGACTTCCGAAGAGCAGTCGCCCGGCGAAATCCGCAGTCCTTGGCAGATCTGATGACCGGGGCGGAAGAGTACATCTCCGTCGAGGAGACTCTCGCTGCCCTGGATTCCGTCAGCAAGAGAAGACCAGAGGAGAAGAACCCCGCCAAGCAGCGTAGGGATGACAGACCCCAGAGGAAGGAGAGCAGTCCGTCCCGGAAGGAAAGGAGCTCCCCCCGGCCTCGAAAGGAGAGGAGCCCCCCGGCGAGGGAGCGCTACACGGCCCTCACCACGTCTAGGGCTCAAATTTTGGCAGCCATCCGGAAAGAAGACTTCATCCGGTGGCCGAAGAAGCAGACGTCGGAGGCAGGCACCCAAGACATGTCCAGGTATTGCCGGTTCCATAAGAGCCACGGCCACGACACCAACGCCTGCATTCATCTCAAGGAGGAAATCGAGCAGCTGATAAGCAGAGGGTACCTCGGGAGGTACTTAAAAAATAACGACAACAGAAGGGAGCGCCAGGACAACCCGAGACCCAAAGACAGAAGTCCTCGAGACGCCCAACCCCTAGGCGACCGCATCCAGGCTCCTGCCCCGGCCGTTCTCCCTCCTCAGGTACCTCAACCTCAACTCCAACCTCATGGTGTTATTGGTACCATTTCAGGAGGGCCGACCGCGGGAGGGACCTCTTCATCGGCCCGCAGGACCTATGCCCGGCAGGTCAACGCCGTCCACGCCTGCAGCAAGAGGGCCGAGCCAGAAAATGAGATATCCTTTTCGGAGGCAGATCTTGACGGTCTGATCCTCCCGCACGATGATGCCCTGGTCGTCACAATGCTAGTGGCGAACTGGGAAATGAAGAAGATCCTGGTCGACAACGGGAGCTCCGCCGACATCCTCTACTACCACGCCTTCGAACAGATGATGATCGGAGCTGACCGTCTGAAGCCGGCCAACTCAGATCTGTTCGGGTTCTCGGGAGAAGTTGTCAAGGTCGAAGGGCAGATTGAGCTTCCAGTTCTGATCGGGGAGCCGCCCCACCAGTCCTTCGCAATGGTGACCTTCCTGGTGGTTAAGGCCAAGTCGGCCTATAACGCCATTCTAGGACGCCCCGGCCAGAACCTCCTCCGAGCGATTCCCTCCGCTTATCACCAGAAGATGAAGTTCATTACGCTAGGAGGCGTAGGTGAAGTCAGAGGGGATCAGCCCCAATCAAGACAATGCTATGCGGCAGCACTGAGAGGGAAGAATGCGTCTGAGTCTCTTCCAATCGAGCTGTACGATCTGAGAGACGAAGCGCAGGTCACAGTCAACCAGCCCGCAGAGGACCTCATCTCTATTCAATTGAACATCGATGATGAACAGAGGGTTGTCCAGATCGGCTCTGCCCTGCCAGAGGCCGCGCAGCAGGATCTCGCTCAGTTCCTCAGGGCCAATGCAGATGTCTTTGCCTGGACTCCTTCAGACATGCCCGGCATTGACCCGTCGATTAGCACCCACGAGCTCGGTGTCGATCAGACCTGCAAGCCCGTGAAGCAGAAGCGTAGACACTTTGCACCGGAGAGACGGAGAGCCATCAGAGAAGAGGTGGAGAGGCTTTTGAAGGCCGATTTCATTCGTGAGATCCAGTATCCGGACTGGCTCGCGAATGTGGTAATGGTAAAAAAGTCCAACGGGAAGTGGAGGACCTGTATAGACTTCACAGACCTGAACAAGGCCTGCCCAAGAGACAGCTACCCACTTCCAAAAATAGACCAGCTCATTGACGCTACAGCAGGTCACGAGCTGCTCAGTTTCATGGATGCTTTCTCAGGATACAATCAAATCAGAATGTACGAGTCTGACATCCCGAAGACATCATTCGTTACCGACCAGGGGACTTATTGCTATCGGGTGATGCCTTTCGGACTGAAGAATGCGGGAGCCACTTACCAGCGTCTCGTCAACAAGCTGTTCAGAAATCAGATCGGCCGGAACATGGAGGTCTACGTTGATGATATGCTAGTGAAGAGTAGAAGTGCTTCCAACCATATCTCCGACCTCGAAGAAGCCTTCCAAGTCTTGAGGGAACACAACATGAAGCTTAATCCGACCAAATGTACGTTTGGTGTCGGAGCAGGCAAGTTCCTGGGCTTCATGGTAAGCCGGAGAGGAATAGAGGCGAATCCGGAGAAGATCAAGGCAGTAATGGAGCTGACTCCTCCCAGCACTATCAGAGAAGTACAGCGGCTGACTGGGCTGGTGGCAGCTCTGGGGCGGTTTATTTCAAAATCCGCCGAGAGATGCCTCCCTTTCTTCAATGCGATCAAAGGTATAAAAACCGCGCCCTGGACTCCGGAATGTCAAGCAGCGTTCGAGGAGCTGAAGCAGTATTTGTCCTCCCCTCCCTTGTTGTCCACGCCGGAGCCAGGAGAAGAGCTGATTCTGTACCTCTCAGCGGGACCCTTGGCGGTTGCAGCAGTACTGATCAAAGAAGAATCTAATCAGCAAAAGCCGATCTACTATGTTAGCAAGGTCCTCCACGATGCAGAGACCAGATATCAGAGAGTAGAGAAGCTCGTGTGCGCCCTCATTACGGCGGCCCGGAAGCTAAGGCCGTACTTCCAGGCGCACACAATCAAGGTCCTGACAGGACAGCCTCTCAGACAGATCCTCCACCGGCCAGACACTTCGGGCCGGCTTGTCAAGTGGGCCGTGGAGCTCAGTGAGTTTGATATCAAGTTCCTACCCAGGCCGGCGATCAAAGCTCAGATCCTCGCTGACTTCATAGCCGAGTGCACAGTTCCGGACCCAGACCCCGGGCTAGTAGCAGTTCCATCTCCAGAAGCAGAGCTGGCCGTGCCAGATCCTCGGGTCGTTTCCAGAGCATCACCGCCCCCCGGGCCTGAGACCGTCATCGCGCACCCAGTTTTCGATGAAGAGCCGCTCTGGGAAGTTTATGTGGACGGGTCATTGAACAAGACAGGGTGTGGTGCAGGGCTAGTTCTCACTGGACCAGAGGACTTCGTCCTGAACTATGCCTTGAGGTTCGGTTTCCGTGCGTCCAATAATGAAGCAGAATATGAAGCGCTCATCGCCGGGATGAATCTTGCTGTGCAGACCCGTGCTCAGAGGTTAAAGGCGTACTGCGATTCACAGCTCGTCGTCTGTCAGATCCAGGGAGTATATGAAGCCCGTGAAGAGCGAATGATCAAGTACCTGGGGAGGGTTCGCAGTCTGGCCGTTTATTTCAAGAGCTTTGAGGTCGTCAGAATCCCCCGAGCAGAGAATGTAAAGGCAGATGTGCTATCAAAGCTCGCAGCCTCAGGTTACACCGCCCTCAGGGAAATTCGCATGGAGTTTCTGAAGAGGTCCAGTATCGACGCCCAGTCCGTCGTGGTGATGCAGATTGACGATGAGCCGTGCTGGATGGATGAGATAATCAGGTACCTGCGCAGCGGAGAGCTCCCGGGAGAGAGAAAGGAGGCCCGTAAGGTCATGCAGAGGGCAGCGAGGTTTTCACTGGATTGCGAGACTCTATACAAGAGGTCGTATACCCTCCCGTATCTGAAGTGTCTTCGCCCCAGTGATGCCTTGTTAGCCCTGCAGGAAACCCATGAAGGAATCTGCGGAGAGCACCTCGGGGGCAAGGCCCTGGCCATTAAAATCCTCCTGAGAGGTCTGTACTGGCCTACGCTGAGGAAGGACGCGCTGAGCCTTGTGAAAAAGTGTGAGAAGTGCCAGAAGTTCTCTCCAGCCGTCCACCAGCCACCCGTTCCGATGGCCCTGATCATCAGTCCTCTTCCCTTCGCAGTATGGGGAATGGATATTCTGGGCCCCTTTCCGCCGGCCTCAGGAGGCCGTGAGTTCGTCGTTGTCGCCATTGATTATTTCACCAAATGGGTAGAAGCAGAGCCTCTGGCCAAGATCACTGAACAGAATGTACAGAACTTCTTCTGGAAATCAGTGGTGTGCAGGTTCGGAATCCCCCGGGTCCTCATAACGGACAATGGCAAGCAGTTCGATTCGAGGAACTTCCGAAAGTTTTGTTCTGACCTGCACATAGAGCAGAGATTCACATCTGTGGCACATCCTCAGACGAATGGGCAGACAGAGGTGACGAACAGGACCCTCTTGCAGGGGATAAAGAAGAGACTGGATGGCAAGGCAGGGCGTTGGGCAGACGAACTGTATCATGTGCTCTGGGCGTATCGGACCACTCCGCGTACGGCCACAGGCGAGTCACCATTCAATCTCTCCTTCGGAACAGAAGCAGTGATCCCGGTCGACATCGGCGTCCCCTCCCCAAGGATCGTCCATTTCAGTGAGCAGCTCAACGGGGACGGACTCCGTGCCAACCTTGACTTGCTTGAGGAAGTCCGAGAGGAATCTCAAATCAGGACGGCGGCCTATAAACAGAAAATATCCAGATATCATGACGTCAAGATCCGACCAAGAGAATTCCGTGCAGGCCACCTAGTCCTGAGGAAAGCCTCCGTTTCCCAGCCAAGAAGCGTGGGCAAGCTCTCTCCGACCTGGGAAGGACCGTACCGAGTCAAGGAAGTCATCCGCCCAGGAAGCTATCGGTTAGAGTCCCTCGACGAACAGATGCTGCCACATGCTTGGAATTCTAGAAATCTTCGGATCTACTACCAGTAATTTTGTTTGTCTTCATAGGCTTGTAAAGAACTGCTGTAATCATCCGAATTCTGTAATGAATAAAATAAGTTTCCCAAATGATTGTCCTTCTTTGAGCAACTCATTTAGACATCAGTATATAGCAGCAGTGGTGCACTCCGGCTCATCCTAATGGCTTGGAGATCAGTTCCAGCCAGGACGCCCGCAGTGGAAACCACCTTCAAATATTTCCTAAGTGTTTGAGTACCAAGCTTCCAGCTCGGGTCTCGCAGACTTAGGACGAGCAGCAGTGGTGCACTCCGGCTCATCCTAATGGCTTGGAGATCAGTTCCAGCCAGGACGCCCGCAGTGGAAACCACCTTCAAATATTTCCTAAGTGTTTGAGTACCAAGCTTCCAGCTCGGTTCTCGCAGACTTTGGACGAGCAGCAGTGGTGCACTCCGGCTCATCCTAGTGGCTTGGAGATCAGTTCCAGCCAGGACGCCCGCAGTGGAAACCACCTTCAAATATTTCCTAAGTGTTTGAGTACCAAGCTTCCAGCTCGGTTCTCGCAGACTTTGGACGAGCAGCAGTGGTGCACTCCGGCTCATCCTAATGGCTTGGAGATCAGTTCCAGCCAGGACGCCCGCAGTGGAAACCACCTTCAAATATTTCCTAAGTGTTTGAGTACCAAGCTTCCAGCTCGGCTCTCGCAGACTTAGGACGAGCAGCAGTGGTGCACTCCGGCTCATCCTAATGGCTTGGAGATCAGTTCCAGCCAGGACGCCCGCAGTGGAAACCACCTTCAAATATTTCCTAAGTGTTTGAGTACCAAGCTTCCAGCTCGGTTCTCGCAGACTTTGGACGAGCAGCAGTGGTGCACTCCGGCTCATCCTAATGGCTTGGAGATCAGTTCCAGCCAGGACGCCCGCAGTGGAAACCACCTTCAAATATTTCCTAAGTGTTTGAGTACCAAGCTTCCAGCTCGGCTCTCGCAGACTTAGGACGAGCAGCAGTGGTGCACTCCGGCTCATCCTAGTGGCTTGGAGATCAGTTCCAGCCAGGACGCCCGCAGTGGAAACCACCTTCAAATATTTCCTAAGTGTTTGAGTACCAAACTTCCAGCTCGGTTCTCGCAGACTTAGGACGAGCAGCAGTGGTGCACTCCGGCTCATCCTAGTGGCTTGGAGATCAGTTCCAGCCAGGACGCCCGCAGTGGAAACCACCTTCAAATATTTCCTAAGTGTTTGAGTACCAAGCTTCCAGCTCGGTTCTCGCAGACTTTGGACGAGCAGCAGTGGTGCACTCCGGCTCATCCTAGTGGCTTGGAGATCAGTTCCAGCCAGGACGCCCGCAGTGGAAACCACCTTCAAATATTTCCTAAGTGTTTGAGTACCAAGCTTCCAGCTCGGTTCTCGCAGACTTTGGACGAGCAGCAGTGGTGCACTCCGGCTCATCCTAGTGGCTTGGAGATCAGTTCCAGCCAGGACGCCCGCAGTGGAAACCACCTTCAAATATTTCCTAAGTGTTTGAGTACCAAGCTTCTAGCTCGGTTCTCGCAGACTTAGGACGAGCAGCAGTGGTGCACTCCGGCTCATCCTAGTGGCTTGGAGATCAGTTCCAGCCAGGACGCCCGCAGTGGAAACCACCTTCAAATATTTCCTAAGTGTTTGAGTACCAAGCTTCCAGCTCGGTTCTCGCAGACTTAGGACGAGCAGCAGTGGTGCACTCCGGCACATCCTAGTGGCTTGGAGATCAGTTCCAGCCAGGATGCCCGCAGTGGAAACCAACTTCAAATATTCCCAGCTCGGTTCTCGATGCAGCACAGAAATAATGCGTACAAAAAATAAGAATGCTGTACAGACAGTTGAACAAAAATTGTATTTGTATTCAGTATTCATATTCGTATTACAAAATTGCTCTCTTCGCCGAGCTGGCTTACAAAGAATAGGCGTTACCAACTGTGCAAACAAAAAACGTATCATCAAAAAAGAAAGAAGGCTGCCGATCAGGCCTCCTCGTAGGCCACCACCTCGGTGACGACCCCTGCGGGAGTGAGGGCTGCGAGCTCGCCACCCTCCGCCGAGGAGACGGCGGCCACAGTCACCTCCGCATCCACCTCAATAGGCCGGGAGGAGTCCGGTTCGTCTTCCTCCTCATCTTCCTCATCCTCTGGAGGTGCATACGGGACGGTTAGCCCGTCCAAGGAGATGTCGGGGTGAATCTTCTTCACCTGCTCGGAGCAGAGAAGGAAACCCGCCCTGTAGGCCTGGAGGCCTAAGTCGAAGTGCTGGGCCTCCTTCCTCTCCTCAGTTTCCTTCACGGCCTTCTCCACGGCCGCCTTTTCCTTCCTTCCGGCCCTCTCAGCCGCACTCAGGAGATCCTGCACGGCCTGGTTTTTGACCCTCTGCAGTTCGTCCTGTAAGCTGTTGAGCTCGGCCTCTTTGATCTGGACGGCTTCATTGAGCTCGCCGTTCTCCTTCTGGAGCTGGGCCTTTTCGGACTCGATCCTTGTGATCGTCTCAGAGAAGAGATATCGCTTCTTGGCCATATCCCTTGAGTACACCTGGAGTTGATAGAGGGCGGAGCTGATTGCCGCTTCGCAGGTCTCCGGCACCTCTTTTTCGACTGCTAGCCGGTCGCGGGCGAGGACACCCTTGTACATCAACTCTGCGGCCACCCGGGTATCCCCCAGGCCGGTGTCCGTTTTCTGCACGGCCCAGTTCGGACGGAAGACGTTGTCGCCTCCAACCGATGCCGTAGCCGGCATACCCAGTACTGCCCCGCCGTGCTTTGACCCCGTCGCCGCTCCGGACTTGGAGCTCTGACCCGTGGTGTCTGCCCGGCTCGATAGGGCAAGCTTATGCGTCGCCCGGCTGCTTTTAAGAGGCTTAGCCAGCGCGACCATCGGCGGGGTCGACTCCGGCACCTTCCTCTTCTTGCCCTTTGTTTGGGGCTGCTCCTGCGCTGGGGACGCGCCCGAAGACTGCTTGATTCTGTCCAAAAGGGACATCTGCTTCACCATTTCTGCAAAAGAGAACGGAGCGCAGTCAGCAATATGAAAGTTGAAAAATACTTCAGAAAAATAAATGCTATCCTATAGTGTCTACGTACGTGCCGGCGTCGCACGGCTGACCCCGAGTGCGACCAGCTCGGCCTCTTCTTCGAACTCTGAGCAGTGAATTGGACCTCGCTTGAGCTCTTCTTTGATCAGAGCGAAGGTCATATGGTCATAGTCTTCGAGAGCTGGTTTTTTACTAAGGCGGCGAGTGTCCGGCGTTCTCCATTGTAATGAGAACGGCCACTGCGAGCCCGGCGCGGTGTCCTTTACATAGAAGAACCTGTTCTTCCATGTGTGAATGGAAGAAGGTATCCCAGTGATCATTTTCATTTCAGGCCTCTGGCTAATGTAGATCCAGCCGCCGTCCTTATGCCTCTTCAGGTGCGCACACATCCTGAAGACGGGCACGGTGGGGTTCCTACGGAGCCGGACTTCAAGAAGGTACAAGAAGCCGATCAGTGTCCTCCAAGAGTTCGGGACGACCTGTGTAACTGCCAGCCCGTAGTAATTCAGTGCATCCGCAAAGAAGGGGTGGAAGGGGAGCCTAAGCCCGGCCCGGAAGGCCTCCTCATACACGCAGAGGTCTGCGCTATCGTTGCTGGCCCGATCCCCTTCGACAGCCGCCCTCAGAATGTACCGGCTAGGAATACAGTATTTGTCCCTGACGATCTGAAGCCTGTTCGGCCACAGATGGTTCACCTCGTATAGGGCCCCGATGTTATACTGCGGGTTGGCTTCCATCTGTGCCTCCGCTATCACCTCGACTGGCATGCGCGACGATTGAGGGACTGCCGCTTCGACGTCCTCATCATCGTCGCTGGTTTCTACCCGATCCGGTCCGTCCCCACAGGCCGGGATTGTGTCTAAGTCCACACTCATCTCCTCACCGCTCTCCTCGTCTATTATGATCACTAGCTCTTCGCCCTCAACACCGGCCTCCTCTATAGGTGAGGCCGGAACCGCCCTCTCCGATGCCTCGGACCCCGATGCGGTACTGGTCGAACCGGACTCCTTTGAACTGGAGTCCGTCTCCGAACTAGTACTAGTCCGTCTCCTTTGAACTGGAGTCAGTGAGGACCTCCGGGCTCACTGATCCGAAGCGGGCAGAAAACTTGAGCAGCCGAACAGAAGAGGAGGAGAGTAAAAGATGAAAAGTAAGAAATGAAGAGTAAACTCCTGTATTTATAGAGAAGCTGGGAAGAGCGGGAAAAATCCCGCCCATTTCCGCCAGCCGGAGTGCGCCACGTCGCCTTCCGCATTAAATGCGCCACTCGCATTAAATGCGCCGCTCGCATTAAATGCGCCGCCTGCATTAAATACAAGGCACAGGTCCCAAAGCGCCAGAAGACAAAAGACCTGTCCGGCTTTCCGGACAGGATATGGTGCATTCGAAAGACAAAGACCTGTCCGGCTGTCCGGACAGGATAATTCAAAAGACAAAGACCTGTCCGGCTGTCCGGACAGGATATGGCACGTTCGCTAGGCGACAAAAGCGCTAGGCGACAAAAGACCTGTCCGGCTGTCCGGACAGGATAATTCAAAAGACAAAGACCTGTCCGGCTGTCCGGACAGGATATGGCACGTTCGCTAGGCGACAAAAGCGCTAGGCGACAAAAGACCTGTCCGGCTGTCCGGACAGGATAATTCAAAAGACAAAGACCTGTCCGGCTGTCCGGACAGGATATGGTGCATTCGAAAGACAAAGACCTGTCCGGCTGTCCGGACAGGATATGGCACGTTCGCTAGGCGACAAAAGCGCTAGACGACAAAAGACCTGTCCGGCTGTCCGGACAGGATAATTCAAAAGACAAAGACCTGTCCGGCTGTCCGGACAGGATATGGCGCGTTCGCTAGACGACAAAAGCGCTAGACGACAAAAGACCTGTCCGGCTGTCCGGACAGGATATGGCGCGTTCGCTAGACGACAAAAGCGCTAGACGACAAAAGACCTGTCCGGCTGTCCGGACAGGATATGGCGCGTTCGCTAGACGACAAAAGCGCTAGACGACAAAAGACCTGTCCGGCTGTCCGGACAGGATAATTCAAAAGACAAAGACCTGTCCGGCTGTCCGGACAGGATATGGCACGTTCGCTAGGCGACAAAAGCGCTAGGCGACAAAAGACCTGTCCGGCTGTCCGGACAGGATAATTCAAAAGACAAAGACCTGTCCGGCTGTCCGGACAGGATATGGTGCATTCGAAAGACAAAGACCTGTCCGGCTGTCCGGACAGGATATGGCACGTTCGCTAGGCGACAAAAGCGCTAGACGACAAAAGACCTGTCCGGCTGTCCGGACAGGATAATTCAAAAGACAAAGACCTGTCCGGCTGTCCGGACAGGATATGGCGCGTTCGCTAGACGACAAAAGCGCTAGACGACAAAAGACCTGTCCGGCTGTCCGGACAGGATATGGCGCGTTCGCTAGACGACAAAAGCGCTAGACGACAAAAGACCTGTCCGGCTGTCCGGACAGGATATGGCGCGTTCGCTAGACGACAAAAGCGCTAGCCGACAAAGGACCTGTCCGGCTGTCCGGACAGGATATGGAGCATTCAAAAGACAAAGGACCTGTCCGGCTGTCCGGACAGGATAATTTAGAGGATAAAGACCTGTCCGGCTGTCCGGACAGGATAATTCAAGACGACAAAAGACCTGTCCGGCTGTCCGGACAGGATATGGCGCGTTCGCTAGACGACAAAAGCGCTAGGCTACAAAAGGTTTTACCAGCAAAGACCTGCCCGGCTGGCCGTTCACAGCCTTAGCCGAGCAGGACCACATGACTTCCTGAACCAAGGACGTCCAGGACCCCTGGCCGCCCAGGCCTCTGGTCAAAAATTCAGCCGTGCTGGATAGTCGAATGCCTTCTGCCCGGCCGTACTCCTTGAGGCCAAACGCCAAGGCCAGGCCAGGGCGCCAGGAGTCTCCTGTCCAGCCACTATTTCTCCTAGCTGAGTCTGAGCCCGGCCTCAGCTGCCTGGAGGTCTTAAGGCTGGCCTGACGCTGTCTTTACCTTCTCTTTGCTTCTTCTAGCCACTTTCATGGCTTGAAGAACCAGGGGGCAACTGATAGGGTCCGGACTCAGCACTGAGGGAATCCGGACTCAGCACTGAGGGGTCCGAACTCAGCATCCAATTAGCTTCTGGCACGTGGCCCTCACAAGGACCGTTGGAAGGCCAACACCTGTCTCCACTAGGTGTGACACCTGGACCAATCAGGGACCTCCACCTGCCCTCCTTAGGTATGAAACCTGGTCCATACAGAGGCCACCACCTGGCTCACAACTACCACCTGTCCTAGACAGGTGGCTCAGAATCACTATAAATAGCCTTCACTTGTGCTAAGGTGAGGGTCCTGAAAATCTGAGAACCAAAACTCTAAGCTTTTTGCTCTGACATTGCTCTACACTCCTGCTCATACTGACTTGAGTGTCGAAGCGCCCGTCCGGAGTATCACTCAGGGTTGGTCCTCTGACCCTTTTCTTTCTTGTCTGTACTCTGTGCAGCGCAGGACTCAACCAGCCATTCAGCCGTGGCTCGTTAGCCCGGACCACCCAGCCCTACCATAACCTGTTACCGATTTTAGGCCTAACAATTACCAAATTTCAGCATAAATTACTGAAATTTCGGTAATTTTGGCCTAAATTTCAGACTAATACTTTATATTATTAAAAAATTTAGATTTGAGTTAAATTTTTTGAAATTTGGCCCATTTCGGCCGAAATCCGAAATTTCGGTGAAAACATCTCAATTATTTATTTGTTGGGCCCCAAAAATTCTTTACAGATCTGAGGGTTAGGATCATCCTGTGAAGAAGATTTTGGGGGTATGGCTGATCAAATCGCTCTGCGGAAGCATTTCTTCACGATTGTCAAACCAAACAGTGTCCTTAAGATGAAGTACAATTATCAACATTGAGTCCCACATGAAAGACATTTGTATGTAATTAGGACCATTGATACGGTCGACCATCATGACGCGACCGAATGGGCCTGGTCCCATGCCAATGGTCATACCATACGTATGATTCAAGACCTTTAAAAATCAATACTTCTAAATTATCGTTGTGGGACCCTAAATGAGAGCTCGCAGATCAAGGCGTTGGATAAACCGATTAAGCTAATCCAACGGCAGGATCAGTCTCACCATGATACAGCCCAGGTTGACCTGTGATGCCATTAATAAATTAAATTCAAAATTGAAAAAAAAAATGTAAATAAAGAACAAAAAAAGGCAAGATGAAGACAGTTTAGATTCCTTATTTGTGACGTATTTTGGATTCTACTTTAATCTAAACTTTTGTGGGCCGTTTGGATATCCTGGATTTTACGATCTAAATCCTGAATTTTATAAGCTAAAACCTCGATTTTACATTTTTAGGATTGTAAATTCCAGGTTTTAGCTAATAAAATCCAGGTTGTAGCTTGTAAAATCCAGGATTTTCCAATCCTGGATTATAAAGTCCATGTATCAAAAGGCCAGTTAGAGAATCTAAAAAATTTATTATTCTACTTGATGTTAACATAATTTTGCGAATTAGAAAAAAAAAAAGAAATTAAATCTTAATTTAGATTTTCTATTAGTTGACAAAGTAACTCGGTAAATGGTGGACGTTAAATTTAACATCCTACCTTTAGTTTTTTTTTTTTTTTTAAAAAAAAAATTATTATTCGAAGACAATGCTCTATTAAGTAAATCATAGTCTAAGTTTAGTCCACATTGTGTGGACCAAATTGACTACTTCAAATGGTTGGCACAGTCTAATTTAAAAATCAGGCGTGACGGTTTGATTTTTGTAAGGGATTTTTGCCAATTAGTCCCTCCGTACCAAAATAAATGCTAAAACATCCCTAAGTACTATTGGGTATTATCTGAAGAGTCCAGCTTTTAAAAAATTATCTTTAAATAATACCCAATACTTAGGGATGTTTTAGCATTTACAGTAGATAGATTGATCAAACCGAACCGAAAAAATGACCGGGATGGTTGGAACGGGCCAGATCGGCCAATTTGGTGTAATTTTTAGAACATTAATCTGTACTGTATGTGGGGGGAAAGTTGGATCTCTAGGGATAACTTGGCTCTCCATGAAACTAAATTTTCCTACATGGATTGCAGGGATTTTCTAGAAAAGTTTGGAAAGAAAAAAATCTCTAAATTAACTATAGTCTTATTATTTCCCTCTAAAAAAATTTTTCCATCAGAAATATTTTTCTTGCAATCCAATTGGCAAAAAAACAGTATACATGTTACCCTGTGACTAATCAAAGGGTAAAGATTGCATGATTAATGGCATTGGGCACATGTTCTGTCATGGCTCACATCCAGATATGGCCAAGCAAATGAATTGTTTGCACTATAAATAAAAAATGTGGCCGGTATCTACTTAGACACCTGTCCTGAAAATGACATTTTAAGGATGTTTGGTTCATTTTAGGATGTCGGGATCATTTTCAGGAGGCTCGTACGTTATAATTAAGGGTGTCAATTTGGCTCGGGCTCGGAAACTCGCTCGAGCTCGGCTCGAATCCTTAACGAGCCGAGCTGAGCCGGCTCGCCAGGCTCGTTAAGCTTAACGAGCCGAGCTCGATTTAGGCCAGGCTCGGCTCGTTAAGAATTTAATATATTTAAATATATATGTTATATATTAATATATACACTAAAAGGGTTGTCCAGGGAGTGAAAGGGGGAGGCAAAATATGTCACTTCATTTTTGGAACCCCATTTGTTACTTGGACCACTCCCCATAGTGTAAAAAATGTAGTCAAATTACACTAGTAGGGCTGTCCAGGGAAGATGAGGGTGTGAACTTAATATAACCTGAGCTCGGTAAGGCTCGCGAGCCTGGCCGAGCCGAGCCGAGCCCGAGCCCGAGCTGAGCCCGAGCCGAGCTTTTGAGCTTAACGAGCCGAGCCGAGCCTGGCCAAGCTCGGCTCGTTTACACCCCTAGTTATAACTCGTTTACATCCCTAGTTATAATAATGTTATAATAATACGTAAAAATAGGGATTTGCTAGGGACCACCTCAGAAGGCATTTCGTGGACCGTCATTGCAAGAGAGAGCAGCAACATAGGCTCACTTATCAACAGATTTTGTCTTATTCATCTTAGGCGGTTGCTCTCTCATGCAACAGCCGGCCCACGAAATTCTTTCTGCGATGGTCCTAGCAAATCCCTTAAAAATATATTTAGTTTTTTTTTTTAATATATGTAGCAATTTCCATAATTCCATTAGAAATTTAGTAAATAAAAGTTCAAAATTAAAGTCTATTGGCCGGGGATAGTCATTTAAATCGAATGCTCAATAGCCATAAAATTAGGGCTGCAACTCGGGTCGGGCGGGTCGGGTTTTGAAGAACCCAAACCAACCTGAGAAATATCTCGGGTCGGGTCGGGTCGGGTTTTTTTTCTGGAAAACCCACGAGACCCAAACCCGGCCCTACCCATGATAAATCTCGAGTCGGGTCGGGTTTTTTCACGTTGACGCAATTTTTTAAGGAAAACTCTTGTTTGGCAAGGCAATTTCCTTTCTAGAATGGGCAAGCAATCATTTTCACCAAAAAAATTAAAAATTAAACATGAAATATTTCTTTTACAGGCTCACATTGAGGAAAAATCAGTAATGAGTTATGGAAAGTTGGGCAAAGATAAGAGATTAATAACGAGTCTGATTCTTCAATGACACAAAGAAGATGACCGTAAAAAACAAAAAATGAACGAAATTGCAGGCCATGCAATGAAATTAAACATACTAGATGTCTTGAGTAGGCCATGTAAGGAAAGTAAACTTACTGGACGTCTTCTCCAGAGGAAAAAAACTCGTCACATAACTTTTTTGTAGTAAAGGTTGCTCTACCACAACAAGTTCCAAGCCATGAAGCCCACGTTCTAGCTGTTTGATGGAAAATTAATAATATTCAGCATCTGAATTACAAGTGCTCCATGTGAGTCAAAAGGAAAGAAATACACAGTTAAAAGGCATTCTTTCATCACCTGCATAGTTCCAGAAGAGAGTTGAGCATGCATATACAACACTATCACTGCAGTGCCACTGAAGCAAAAATTAAATAACAAAGATCTGTGAAATGCAGCTATACCAGGGAAACAAAAGGATTAAATTAAGTACAACTAAAATACTATCTAGGTAAGCTACTGACTGCAATGTGCAAAGCAACCTGTACCACAGATCTCATGAATTTGAACACAATAAGAAGAGGTATTGACTTTTGAGAACGAAAACTTACATTATTCATTTGAAACATCTTTTTATATTGTTTTCCCAAGGCATTTATGGGCTCCGTAAGAACCTACAAAGCGATGTTGTAAACACAATTCTTAGATGGAGCCTGTCCAAGGAACTACCTCAACAACTTGGTCCTCAGTGAGAGCAGACAAACTAACAATTACTGGGAATCGCCCAACAAATTCTGGTATCAAACCGTAGGCAATAAGATCACCACTTTCGGCCTGTAAAGCAATAATTTCTCAAATGGAATGAATATAAAGTAGCTTTCTAGTCATGAAGGTGATTTCTGATATAAGGTCAATGATGATATTGAATGCCATATTAAGAAACTTATCAAAACATAATTATCATATTAAGCACAAAGTTGCTCAAAACCACTATAATGTATTGTTCCAGCCCACTGCAAACCAAGTTGTCCCCAGAAACTAAAGAAATGTAAAACATTTCTAAAACAAAGTTACTCAAAATTAAGTGCAAAAAGACAACATATGCCTAATAGACTTAAAAGCTAATGTAGTTGATTCCATTGTTTCTGCACCAAAAAGAATTCCAATAGGTTTCTGCATATAAAAAAAACACACGAAGTATGAGTGAATTTTTGCATTACAAAAGTTGAGTATTATCCAAAGGAATTTATAGACAGCCATTATCTAAAAGAATTTATGTATGAAGTTTACCTCATCTATGGCATAGCTCAAGATTGTTATCATATTATGGAATTTGTCGAGAATCAATGAGACCTTCAAAAAGAAAAGAAAATACATTAGAATTTTTAAAACATATTTATAATTATCTAAGCAAATGTGTAGTTACATTACCTGATTCAATGATTTCAATATCATTATCATGTTGATAAACTTCGATTTCTTCATCATTATCACCATCACATCTAACAGCTCGTAGCCAATCTTGAGTGCAAACCAATGCTTGCACAACCACAGGACTCATTGAACTTCTGTATTTGTCAAGAATTCTACCACCGGTACTGAAAGCCGACTCTGAAGCAACTGTAGATACCGGAATCGATAAGATATCACGAGCCATTTGAGAAAGTATATGATACTTTGAGCTGTTAATTTTCCACCAGCTCAAAATGTCGAATTTAGGATCATCTACATGATTCTCTTCTTTCAAATATCGTTCCAGCTCTGATGTCGGCCCAACATCATTCTTTTCAGCACTCATCTTGAAAAATTATTTTTGTAAACTAGAAATCCTCCTCTCACCAAGAGGAAAAGTTCTATCGTCAACCTCTGAAAATCTTTCCACTGACTGTAAAACTCGCCTTCGCCTTGAACTATAGGCAGATACATACTCATCATAAATCTTAAAGGCCTCATACTTAACAAGTGAAACTTGTGATTCATCCGTAGCATAGATAAGATGGTACATAAAACTCAAATATTTAAGCTTATACCTAGGATCAAGGACAACTGCAATAGCAAGCATCACATTGCACTCCCTCCAATATTTATCAAACTTACTTTACATCTTAGTAGCCATTTGGTTAATAGATACATCTTCGTGTATAGCCATCCCAAGCAAGTGTTCTTGAATCGCAAAAACCTCATGAAAATACAAATTTGTAGTTGTATATTTATGCCCAGAGAAAAGCTTTGTAGCATCATAAAAGACTTTTAATAATCGGCAAATAACTTTAGCATTCTTCCAATCAACAACAGTAGGGGCTTCTCTTGCAAAGATGGCATCTCGTGTCTGTAAGCGAGTAAAGGCACTCTCAAACTGTAATGCAGACTCTAGCATAAGAAAGGTGGAGTTCCATCTTGTAGCCACATCTATACATAAGCCTCTCTTACTTGAAAGCCTCTCTTGCAAAATACATTCTTCAAACAACTGTTTTCTTGCTTGTGAACTCCGAACATATTTAACACTTTCTCGAATAACATCAACCGATTCTTTAATCTCATTTAGCCCATCTTGCACTATGAGATTGATGACATGTGCAGCACAACGAATGTGAAAAAATCGACCTTCTTGTAGTAACATGCCTTTCCTTGAAAGAACCGGAAGAAGTGTCCTACCAGCAACGGTGTTATTTGAGGCATTATCTAGGGTAATGGTACTTAACTTGCTTATATTCCAATCAATCAAGCACAATTCAATTGCATTCGCAATAACATCTCCCCCATGTGGAGCTGGAACCATACAAAAATTCAGAATCTTCTTATGTAACTTCCAATTATCATCAATGAAATGTGCTGTAAGACATAAATAACCTAAAGTCTGATTAGATGTCCACATGTCGGCAGTTAAAGAAACCCGATGACATACACCAATCAATCTTTTCAGTTTAAGTTTCTCCTCTACATATATATTCAACAACTCTTTCCTTATAGTTGTGTGTGATATAACTTTGAGTCGAGGTTGGATAACCATCATAAAATCTCTAAAGGCATCCTTGTCAACTAGACCTGGCAAACGGGTGGGTCGGGCCGGGTCAACCCGCGGGTGATGCGGGTGCGGGTCCACGGGTCGGGTGAGAAAATGACCCGCATTTTGGCGGGTCAAAATTTACGTGACCCGCGCGGCCCGCGGGTGGGCCGGGTCAACCTGCGGGTCACCCGCAAATATGCCGCAAAGGGATTGTAATAATTATTTTGATTTGACAGCCTCTATTTTTCCCGTAATTGTCATAACCTACGATATGTGATTTGGTATTTTTTTCGTAATTTTAAAATTTTATAACCCTTTCTAGGTAATTTTTCATTCAAAACTTTATAATTTAGTTAATTTACTTTTTGTGGTGTAATGATTACTTTTTTACATTTTCTAGGAACATTTTAGCAACATTTGGATGCGCGCATCTTTGCATACACAAAGGCCACTTGCCGAGAAATTGCCAAAGGAGAAGCTTGATAGCAAATTCTAATAAAATAAAAACCACATTTAAATGTTATCAACACTACTGGGCACTCTCACTTTATGGCCCACACCATAGGATGATCCAAACCGTCCATTAGTTGGGCCATAGCCTAAATAGGTTATGCTCCAAAAATCATTTCCATAGGATGATCCTATCCCTCCAATCTGAATGTTAGAGGGTTGATCCTAACCCTCTATAGATCGGAGGGTTAGAATCAACCGATGGAAATAATTTTGGGGCATAACCTATTTATGGTATGGCCCATCTAATGGACGGTTTGGAACTTTGGGTAATCCTACGGTGCAGGACATACCGTACTTTTTATAAAGTGAGGAGTTACTCATAAAAAAACAAACAGCAGTGATGATAACATTCTCAAAAAGATTAAAAAATACTGTAAAAATGCGGGTGCCCGCGGGTTGACCCGACCCGACCCGTGTTTTTGCGGGTTGGGTCACCCGCGGGTTGGTTTTTGACGGGTCACGGAAACTTAGACCCGTGCCTGCAAATTTGCGGGTGGGCACGGGTCACTTTTGCCAGGTCTATTGTCAACTATGTTAAATGGAAGTTCGAGCTTAATTATAAAAATAGCCAACTCTCTCCGAGCTCGATCTTGGTCAAACATCCAAGGCATAACACCCGCCCCTTCCTCCACATCATCGCCATCTCTAACGGATTTAAAAGACAATAACTTCTGGCTCTTATCTCGTGAGGTATAAGGGATGCATGTCTTATCCAAATGTCGTTTAAGACTACTAGTGCCACTACTACTTGGGCATGCAAATAATTTCTTGCAATAATTACACTTAGCCCTCTCATCTATTCCATCAGGTCATTTCTCTTTGGTAAAATGATTCCATACAACAGATTTAGTTGGATATGCTCTTTTTTTAGATGTTTGTGTCGAGGAGTCCCAGGAGTGCTAACAGTATTAGTAGCATTTTCAGAAGAATCCAAGACCTAAACAAATATCCACAAATTACCATTTCTTAAGTTTGGTGGAAATAAAATACAAAGTAAATCTTACAAGAATGAAATGAAAGCATCGTTATAATAAACAAATAAGAAGCAATTCTCACCGGAATATCATAGTTCTCGTCAATATCATCTTCCATCATCATTTAATAAGGGGACTCACTTCAAAAGAGGTGTAGTGTAATCACTAATCAGACGGGATCTTTTGAGACTTTCGAACAAACCTGCAAGGAAATTGAAAAAAAAGAAAGAAAAGGTAATGAATCTAAAGGCCTAGCTTACATACATTTTCAATCTTCAAATTACATACCAGACCTATGTCTTTTCCCTTTTTTTTTAATGAAAACAGTTCACACATGTAAATTTAGTCATGGCTTTTATGAAATCAAGGATCCAAACAGATTTTAAATGAAAACCGTGGATATAAAAAACAAAGAAGAGTGGAAATGGTGGAAAAGAGGGCAATGCACATAGAAAGATGTTGCAAAAGTTGGAGCAGCACTCCCAGATTTCATCGACATCTCTACTTCAACCGGCGTCTCACCACAAAAAATCAAATATGACTGGAAGCCAACGTCATGTAGCATCTACAAAGTCTTCACCCACTCGACTGATAGGTGCTGTAATGACCCCAACCTCAAAGAAAAGGAGGAAAAATCTAAGCAGGAGTGGAGGCAGTAAAACACTCAACTCTAACACTACAAGAAAAGGAACCAATTGCAACAATGAAGACAGAAAGATGGATAGCAAAATTGACCACCTGCTGTGAAATAACCAAGGTGAACCCCTTTCTGCAAAATCGTGTAGGACCTTTTCTCAAACCTTGAAACCCTAACTCTTCTCTCCTCAAACCCTAGAAAGAGAAGTTTTCTTGTTTTCTCTTTTTCCAAACCCTTTTCAAAAGAGCTCTTCTTCTCTCTCAGCCCAAATCAAGTGAGAAAGTAGAGATCCAGAGAAGGAGAGATGGATAATAGATCAAAGATAGAAATGAAATCAAAGACAGTAGATCAATGGTGGAGAAAACAAAATCATTGAGAGAAAAGAGATCAGAAACAAGGTGAAAGAAGAGTAGCATAGCAGATTTGAGATCTCGTGTGAGGCTCGATCGTGTGAGGCTCAGTTTTGTAGCAGAGTAGCATAGCAGATCTGGGATCTCCTTGGTTCTCTACTTCTCTTGAAACAATGAAACCCTAGTACCAAAGGGGGAAAAGAGAAAACGAAGATGGAAAGAGTCCCTGTTTGCGTGCGTGGGTTTTTTGCTTTTACGTTTTTTGTATTACAATTTTAGTCTTTTAGATATTATAAAACTTAAGTATCTCGGGTCGGGTCGGGTCGGGCCCCTTCAAACCCGGCTCGACCCGAGATTCATGCGGGCTTTTTTATTCTAAACCCGGCTCGACCCAAGACCCAAGAAACGTCAACCCGACCCAGGCTATTTTCGGGTCGGGTCGATGCGGGTCGGGTAAAACCCGGCTCAAGTTGCAGCCCTACATAAAATCCTGTACCGTAAAGTAGATCATAAAAATCAGTACTTTAGTATCAAAGTGTGTGTTGGGAACTTGGGCTCATATATGTGGTAGCAAATGGGCCATCATGGGTGTGTTAGGCAAGGCTTCCCATTCTTGACGGAATAAACGGGCGGAAACCGATTGATGAGAATCTGGAGAGCGACTCTCAAGTGGCTCTGCATAATCCTATTTTTCGGTCGTTTAAAAAAGATAAAGTCTGGAAGTAGGCTTTGTAGGTCGGGTGAGCCGAACGAGATTTTAGGCACTCTTGGCCCCTCTTTGGATTGGATGAAAAACATTTATGATAGAAAAAAATTTCTTGAAATTCATTCCACAATTTAGAGTGAAATAATATTATTATGATCGATCTATTTAGAGCAATATTATCATAAATCGAATGTCCCCCTAAGTAAAAATTTGAATAGGGCTGGTTCAAGTTATTTTTTTATGTGTAAAAAAAACTCTAAGAAAATTTAGAAATATTCATCCTTTCCAAACTTTTCTGAAAAATTCCCACAATCCAAGCAGGCCCTAAGTATTTTTCATTATCCATACTTAAAACGGGGCAGAAGTTATTATTCGAATGGTTGCAGATCGAACACACCCTATATTCCAAGCAAATGGATTCCATCGCGGTTGTAGTGTGCTAGAGAACCTCATGGTTGCAATCAGGTTGCCTATACAAAAGGGTTTCTGCGCAACACCAGAATATCCACTTTTCAAATACTAAAACCAATGTTTACACTAGCCCAAGATCCAACCAGAGTAGAAGAAGAACAAACACCCACAAAGTGTACTCCAATATATGATAGAAGAACAACACTCCAAGATAAGAACCATAGAAAAAAAACCTTCAAAACATAGAGAAAATAGGACAAGTTGGCACTTTGCTTCAAATCACAAGCTGTTGACACTTGAGGAATGTCTTTTTGAAAGAGTTTAGGTGTGTTATAGGATAATGCTAAATAGTTGCGTAAGTAAATAATTCGAGAGAGAGTTAAGGCTACCTGAGTGTAGAGAGTAAATAATTTGAGAGAGGGTTTAAGGCTAATTGGGTGTGGGAAATATACGGTTAATTCTAATCACATTCTAAAACTTTTTGAATATTTTCTAGGGTTTTATTTGAGGGTTTGTATTTTGGTAGACTATTCATATGCAAGAAGATTTTTCCTCTCCAAGATGGCCAAAGGTTTTTAGTGTTTACAATATGTCACCCAATTGAAAAAAAATTTCAGACCAAAACCCTAAAAACTATTGCAACTCTGGCGCAGGCCTCCTAAACTTGAAGGAAGAGATGTTAATTTATTGATGGAAATTTCGGGGGATGATATTTTCAAACCGCCCCCCACCCCCGCCCCTATAACGTGATTTGACATGAACAGTGGGCAACTTTAATGCTTTTTGACGTCACAATCACGTTAAAAGGGGGGCGAATGCGTACTGCAGTGGGGGTGAAAATATTAAATATCATAGTCCGAAATTTCGCTATTTCTTAGATTGATGACATTTACTAAAAGGGAACTGATATCTGCACGTCAATCTTTTAGTATGGGACGAACTCAATTTATTTTACATTGCTCGACCAACTGTCAAAGGCTATTACAAGTTGACCCAAATACCCTTTATTTTGGGGCTTCAAAGTACAGAACCTAGCGATCTCCAACAGATCTAAAACCGACTTTTCCCTGATGCCGTAATGGCCAGGAGGACACATTCGGCCACTGGTATTAGGGTTAGTGAGGAGTGAGGACAGCATTTATATGAAAATTTAGCGCTGATTGAAGGAGGGCCTTTTAGTCCATTGTGTAGCATTGTATTTATTTCGAAAACGGAGTCCAGTTTTGAAAGTATATTTTTCTTACAACTTCCAAAAGATAAGTGATATATTTGCCCCCTTTCTTCCCCGGGCCACACCATTACAGTGTAAAAGGAATAGTCATAAATACCCTAGAGGGGTGGGCCAAGGAAGAAAATTAAAGGGAAATATATCTGTTGCGGCCCAAATCCGGCTGAGTGAACGACTGGGTTCTCCTTCGGTTTAGATCCGGCAGAGCGATGGCTGGCTGAGTGATCTGGATGATAGCTTGCACTCACAAACAGTACGGTCATGCAGGAATGCCTAGAGTTGAAATTCTAGGGAAACCCTTCAACACTCGAGTTAGTTTGAAGGAACAGATGGAGCTAAGCACAATGAAAGTGAATGCTCTCAATGATTGTTTAACTTGCGTACCTTAGTAGCGGTCTCTCTTTGTTTGGAGTGTAAGTTTCCCTTTTATAGAAGGAGGTTTCATGACTTGAGAAGGGGGCGTGTGTCATCGTGGTGATTGTTGGCATTGGTGAATTTATCAGTACCGCCGTTTTCTCTGGTTGTTACCGTGAAGGGCGTTATCGACGGAGTGTAAAACATTATAGATCACTTCCCTTTTCAAAAAACTCTTAGTAGCCAATCAGAGTGTAAAACAAAGTGAGTTGCCATTATCAAAACATGGTCATGCTAGGCTTACTAAAATTAAGAATGCTTTAGAATTAGATAATCCTTTCTTATATTCTCATAGGGGTGTCACCAACCTGAACGTGGTTGGCACGTCGGCTACCGTCGTGGGTTTTCTCCCCGAAGACGTGAGTTCGAGTCCCCACGCAATTACCCAATGCATGTGGTTTACGAGTGATTGCGTGCATCCATAGGGATTAGTCCCGCCCTAAAATGGGGGGCGGGGGGGGGGGGGGGGGGGGGGATAACCTATGTCATTTAAAAAAAAAAAAAAAGGCCAAACCGACAAACTAACGAAAACCAATATTTGCCTTAGATGTAGCTTGTGGCTGCATTTATTATTTAAGCAAAGCAATGATTGGGTCGGCCCATTAACAACCATGTATTCCGAATTCTTGACCAAGGAAAATGATATTTCCAACCCCTTTCCCAGGATTTCCACCTCCTTTTTTGTCCGGCTTTCTTGAAACTGATATTTAAGAAAAAGACAAACAAAAGGCGGTGGAAATGCTGCCAATTTTAGGAAAAGACAAACAAAAGGGTCCAAATCCAGCAAAGGAGTTGGAAATATTTATCATGGAAAAAAAATCCATGAAAAGTAAGTTAGAACCAAACGGCAGGCCACTGTTTTTGGTACGAAGAATAAGCTCTACGTATGGTTGTTATTTGATTGAACTGTGTAAGAAAGAAGAAGAAGAAAATAAAAGGGCGAGAAAGAGATAGTAGAAGACCCTTTCGATATACACGTTTATATCCTGTACAAGATAAACTATTGGGAGAAAGTACTTACCTCCTTCATATCGGAAATTTCCATGAAAGAAAGAAAAGTAAGGTTCAAAGAAATTGAAAAGAAGCATAGGACATCAACTGATTATATTATATAATATTAAAATGGGATTTGCTAAGGACCATCGGCTGTTGCATGGGAGGGCATTCACCTCAAATGAATTAAATAATAAGACAAAATCTGTTGAAAAGTGAGCCTATGTGCCTCCTCTCACATGCAACAGGCTGCCCGAGAAATGCCTTCTGCCATTGTCCTTAGCAAAACCCTCTTAAAATAACTAATAAATAAACAAATGAAAGGAAGTTGATTGCTCAACTTCTTCAAAGATGGGGGCTCCTTTCTCTTCCCATACATATAAGATATCAACGTCTTTGAATAATTGAACTCTCTCTCTCTCTCTCTTTGAATAATTGAACTCTCTCTCTCTCTCTCCCCACTATTAAATAAAAAGGATTTTTGCTTATTATTCCTTCATTTGAATACTACATCCAAATTAGTCATCGAAAATCACGAGATAATGAAAAAAGTTTTAGCTTTTTCAAAGACACCTGAGTTTATTAGAATCTTTGACAAAATTAACCACCTTTTTAATTACATTTTTTTTCCAAAAATATTTTTTTTTAGTGTTACTCATTAAAGAGAAATTAATGAAGATGGGTTTACGTAAGAAGCGATCGAGGAAGTGTAAGCCCAAAATTTAGAATTTTCTAAAGAGACTTTTTGCAATTCTAAAAAATATTAACTTAAATTTTATATAATTTAATAAGATAGGCAGTGATATCTTACTATTCAAAAAAAGATAGGCAGTGATATGCTGATATCAGCTGCTTTATTGCCTAATATTATGTCGTGGAAAGTAGTATTCAAGGATTTTTGTTATGTAACCAAATAGAGTAAAAATCATGATTTCCAATGACTAATTTTGATATATTTACAAATGAGGAATACAAAACGAGAGAGAGAGAGAGATAGAGAGGGAGGGGGGAGGGAATTCAAAATGAGTCTCAGCTTCTAGAGTCAAGCATGACCTAGTTGAGTTGACTTAGTTTTGGCGTTCCCAATTCAATCAAGGACTCCAAAACTTGGATCTAGTTAACGAAAGGCATGCCTTGGTCAATGAAAAACTGATTCGACTCAGTAGAGTCAGCCGTCTGGGTCCAAATCCGAGTTCCCAAGAATGGCTCTATATTGGGGTGCAAGTTTGGCCCTGTCAGCCCTGACCCGCCCTGAGCCTGAACAGGATCAGGTCTGGATTTTCTAACCCTGAGGGCGGGTCAGGGTTCATTTTTTCAGACCCTGATTCAGGTCGGGTCGGGTTCTGGGTTAATGCCTCGGGTACCATGACCCGGCCCGACCCTAAACCATCTGTGCATGTTTCTTTTGCTAATGTTTTCTATTATCTTGGATTGAAGTTTCTTTATATTATTATTATTAATTGTCTCTGTTGCCCGTCATGTTGTTGAATTCATTTTGTCTTATTTTGTTTCACTTTCTGTGTTTATTGATCATTTTGTTATATATGATAAGTGGTTGCTTTATTTTTGGCACTCTTAACAGGTATTTGCACTAGGGTCAATTAGGGCTGGCCCGGCCCGGCCTTGCCCAATTAGGGCGGGCCAGGGCCAGCACTGAGCCATGTAGGGCGGGCAATGGGTTGAGGTTTTTTGGCCCTGACTCAGGATCAGGGCAGGTCATGGCCGAGATAATGGGTTCCAGGGTTGGGCTAGGGTTTTGAAAAACCCGACCCTGTTGCAGCCCTACTCTATAATCATTAAAAGATGACCTTTTTAATTAACCTCGTTTATTTAAGTCCTATTTGTTTTTTGGATTTTAAGATCCGATTGTGAGTCCAAAAACTTTATTGCCTGATATAATGTGGATGAAAGTAGCATTCAAGGATTTTTAATGTAACCAAATAGGGTAAAAATCATGAATTTCAATAACTAATTGTGATATGAGGAATAAGATTGTGCGGTCGACCGCACCTAAGCTTAGGTGCGGTCGAGGGCTCAAACACATGGGTCCTACATTTTTCGTGCTGATCAAAACCATTTATTTGCAAGGCCCCATCATAGATAGGGTGTGTACAAAAAACCAGGTCCATTGGATCATCCTAACCCCTCCAATGAGGAATAGATTTTTAATGAGAGAGAGAGAGAGAAGAAGAAGAAGAAGAAGAAGAAAATTCAAAATGAGTATCAAAATTTCTAGAGAGTCAAGCATGACTTAAATGAGTTGACCTGGTTTTGGCCTTACCTAGTCAATCGAGGACTCAAAAGTTATACCCAGTTAATGAAACCTTGCCTTGGTCAGTGAAAAACTGATTCGACTCAGTAGAGTCAATAAATTGCCCATAGGGTTGAGTCAGCTCACTTAATGTACAAGGCGAGCCCATGTCTAAGTTCAAATCCGAGCTGTCAAATACTCTATAATCATTAAAAGATGACCTTTTTAACCTCGTTTTATTTAGGCCCTTGTTTTTTGGAATTTGATAACCAATTGTAAGTCCAAAATTGACCCTGTTCGTTTGAGAATATCACAACCGATTGTGAGCCCCAAACTTATTATCGGACTCACACTGAGTCCGATACGTTCTCAAACGAACAGGGCCATGCCTTGTTGGTCAATGAAAAACTGATTTGACTCAATAGAGTCAATCAATCGCCCATATGGTTGAGTCAGCTCATTTAATGTACAAGGCGAGCCCATGTCTGAGCACAAATCCCAGTTCTTAAACACTCATCATTAAACGATGACCTTTTAACCTCATTTTATTTGGGCCCTGTTTATTTTTTGAATTTTGATAAGCGATTGTAAGTCCAACATTGACCCTGTTTGTTTGAGAATCGTTTAATTTTGAGTCCAATAATAGGTTTGGGACTCACAATCGGTTGTGAAAAGTCTCAAACGAACAGAGCCATGCCTTGGTCAATGAAAAACTGATTCGACTCAGTAGAGTCAATCAATCGTCCATATGGGACTTTTCACAATCGATTATCAAAAATCAAAACAAATAGTGCATTATCCAAAGGAACTTGTCCTGTCAAGGCCTGGGCGTCTTCAACTGAATTTTGGCAGACGAAGAAAAAATTGACAAGGGTAAATAAAAAGGGTGGTTTGGTCATTTCATTGTTCTATTAAAAAAAAAAAGTCAAGCCAATTAATATGAGAGATAAACCCAGTTGGAAAATTTACATCACCACCAACGAGTCTGACGTTGCACGCGTTCTTCACCTCTTCTCTAGGGACCAGGTTCGAAGACCCCTTAAAAACACACATGACCTTCTCTAAAACTAAATATTATATACCTGTTCAATCTCCTATTTCCCGCTTGACTTTTGGGGGTTTTAAATATACGTACAGGTTGTATCATTTATATTTCATATATTGGTCTGGAAAGAAATGCCTTGTTCATCTCTAAAACCCCTCTCTCCCTCATAATAGTCTATATCCCAATCATGGACCCATCAGAATTTCCCACCGGAAAGCCCCCAAGAAGAGAACTCCAAGGACCCCGTCCGGCCCCTCTTAGAGTTAGAAAAGACTCCTACAAGATAAAGAAGCCCCCGGTCGTGCCCGGACAACCTTCGCAGCCGCCCTCTCAACCGCCTTTTCCGCCTCCTCAACACCGGCCTCCGGTCATAATCTACACCGTCTCTCCTAAGGTAATTCACACCGACGTTAGCGAGTTTATGACATTAGTGCAACGTTTAACAGGTTCTACATCCTCATCCTCATCCTCATCATATGTTGGTTCTAGTACGGGTTCACTTTCTCCTGCAGCCCAATTCGCCACAATTGAGAAGGCTAAAGCTTCGGAGAGCGAAAGGGTGAGTATAGACAACATGGATATTATGGATCAACTAGATATCCATATGAACTTGGATCGACCCATTGGATCTTTCCCCGGAATCCTCTCTCCGGTCCCGTCTTCTCTACCGCCGATATCGCCGAATTTCTTTTCGCCATCTGTGGATCCGAATTCTTTCAGCTTTTTACATGATTTGAGCCCAATTTTCCAGGGAAACAAGAGTTACATAGATAATAACTTCATGTCTAGTCCAACTGCTTTATTTTCATCAACTCCCATACCTTCTCCTTCTACCTTTGAATTCTTCAATCAATTTTTTGATCTGTAATCATGAAAGGGGAAAAGAAAGAGGTGTTGTAACTCAAACTCAAAAATTATTACTGATTTTTTCAATGGAAATACTGAATTTTTTCTTCTTTTTTTCCTTAGTCGTGCAGTTTTTTCTTTTTCTTTTTTTTTCCCCATGAGTAACTTAGTCGTGCAGTTGAGAAATCTTTAATGGACGTTTAATGCCGGCCCATGTGGGCATCAACTAATTTCCATTGTCTTTATCTCTCTATTCGGCTGTCTCTTTTTTGTCCTTTGTGTGTTGCTTGTATATTGCAACAAAACTCCTTTATATTTTTTTTTGGTTACACCATGTTTGAACTTTGAACGTTTACTCAGTCTAAAGGAAATTGATATATTCCCACCTTTTCTTACTTGGAACAACCCCCTCTAGTGTATTTATGACCGCTCTTTACACTAGAGGGGGCTGTTCCAAGTAAGAAAAAGTGGTGAATATATCATTTCCTAGTCTAAATTTTATTATTCTTGGCTCTCGTAAGATTCGCAAGAAGACAATTTAACCTTTATGGATGAGGTGTGCTCCATATTTGAGCAGTCGAACAATAGATCTGGACCGTTCATCCATTCGGGCATACACTTATTGGCGATGATCTGAAATTTCGGTTGTCCTAACTCCTATTGCTTGTGAAGCGTGTTGCACATTCAGGTAGTCAAAAAATAGATCCGGGCCGTTCATTTTATTTGGCCCCACCTTGGTACAAAAGTCATCTCAGTTATCTGCAATTTGTGAAAACTGTCTTCCATGGTGGGACCACCAGATGAGACAATTAAAATCAATGATCTTATTGTCCACATATTTAATATCCCTCAATTATAGTGACGCTTTCCATTGGGCCTTTGATGGTGACCCTCTTTTTTTTTGTCGTGGGCCCCATTAATTGACCAATAGAAAGAGCACAGCTGTAACTAGTAAGACTTTCAGATCTGATAATACTAAAATTTTGGCTAAATTATACATTAATTAATCGACTAGGAAGAATGCATTATAAATCAATCAAAAAGTTTCATGGAGTGGTTAGGAATTGAGAGATGTGCCCACGTTAAAAAACATATATTTTATTATTAATGTACAAGAAGCAATTAAATAAGCGTATCTTGCTAGGTAAGCAATCACATGCATTCAAATAATAATTAAACAACAGAGGTGCTACTAATGCCACACCTACTTCTTAGGCATGCACCCCTGACTTTGCTTATTTCATGTTTGAGAGGGGGGTTGGATGAACGACATAGTGGTGTGATTAGGGGTGTAAATGGATATTCGGAAATTCGATTACCGCCCGCATCCGAATCCGTTTCAAGTGAATATTATCCGAATCCGTTTCAAGCGGATATTATCCGAATCCGTTTATGAGATATCCGACTCTTAGCGGATGCGAATCTGGTAAATGGTATATCTGATCTGTTTAACATCCGAATCCGAGAAGTAAATTATTTTTATATATTATTAATAATATCATTAATATTTATTTTAGTAATGACCCACTATCTTTTGTTTCTAAAAGAAAAGTGAATTTTCTTTTTAGAAAAAAAAAAAAAAACAAAACAAAAAGTGTTTTGGGTAGAAAATGAAGTAATCTCTCATTTTAAGGGAATTATTGGAGTTTGACATGGCTTCTTTATGAAGCAACAAATGTGGGTTGTAGGATGAAAGAGACAAATGGATGATGGTGATTGAAAGAAGATGGCATAGCTTCTAGAGAATTCTAAAGCAAAAAGCCCATCTAGGTCATTAATGGTAAATGGACGGCTCAAATAAATTTTCCAACTTAGGGTTATAAAAAAACCCAAAATGCAATTAAAATAGGGGACTTCTAAGGTTTGCAAAGAGAAGCAAGCAAGAGAGAGGAGAAAGGAGGAGGCTGAGATACCTCTTCGGCATTCCTTGGTGCCTCCAACCCCACCAAAATCCACCGCCGCCCCTCTCCACCTTTTCACAGCCACCTCCTTCACCGCTAGTCACCTCCATCTCTAACCCAATCCCCATCTCCATCCCCATTTCTCTTCATCTTCCACCATTAACACTCCCACTTCTCTTGTTCAAAATAACCCAAACCCATTCCATCATATAAGGACACTCCAAAGATCAATGACTACTACCAACACCATCATCCATCCCCACCGCCTCTCTCTCTCTCTGACTTTGTTTTAAAAGGAAGAAGAGGATCTCATATATTTTAGGGTTTGAGAGTTAGTTTTGTGAAGAGAATGTAGAGGTCTAGTTTTAGGGTTTGAAAAATTCATTCGAGGAGTAAGAAGGAGAAAAAAGATCAAGTGCTGCAATAAAATGTTCGAATTTATCGGATAAACGGATAATATCCGAATTCGAACAATATCCGGCGGATACAAATTCGGTAACAGATATTAAATATCCGTCAAATCCGAATCCGAATTCGGATAGTATATACTGTAATCGAATTCGGATATAGCCATATCCGCTCCGAATTCGATCCGTTTACACCCCTAGGTGTGATCACATAGGTAGTGTAGTGGTGGTGGGATCACACGGAGAGGATATTGTTTAGTTTCTCTTATTTTCTAATAAGTTTTGCACGTAGTAAACTCATAGAGTAGTGATGAATTACTTAAAACTTAAGAGTAACCATTAGTTTTCTTGCAGTTACCTCGTAAAGTAGTCGTAACTACTGTTTGCTTGTCAAATCAAGTAGTTTCTTGTGCGGACGGAGTGTCCATACCGAAATAAGGGGGCAATAGTGGGTGTCATTACCAATCTAGAGACGGTGAGAGAAGAGAGAGAAAACGCATAAATCCCAAGTCTATTAGCAAAAAACTACCAACACAGTTTTCATGTCACTATTTTTTTCTCATTTACCCTTCTTTGCTTATTTCATTTTTGTTAGCTATTCTCTTCTTTGCTTATTTCATGTTTTTTAGCTATTCTCTTTAATCCCTCCATTTCAACGTTTGCTGAGCGTCACAAATGTGTGTGTGTGTGTGGGGGGGGGGGGGGGGGCGTGTTCACAACCAAGGTTTTAAATTTCGGTTTCAGAATGCGTTTTGGTCCTCACCGAAACAGAAATTTCGAAATTTCGTTTGAAATCTATCAAAATCAATTTAGTTTATATTTTATTCCGTACAAAATTTTGTTGAAATCTCGGCTGAAATTTTGGGATAAGATTAAATAATAATTAAAAATGGGAAATGATTTATGCGCTCCAATGTTTTGATAAACATGCGCTCCATTTTTCATCGTGTAATATGTAAAGGGAATATTACTGTTCTAAAAAAGCTCTTAAAGCCTTAAAATACATATTTTTTGGAGATATCCCTTAAATTTTAGCCCGAAATTTCGGGGAAAAAGAAATTTCGATCGAAATTTGGTAATGTTTCGATTTCACCCAATTTCGATTTCGATCTCGATCGAAACCTGAAATTTTGGATTTCGGTCGAACTTTAAAAACCTTGGTTGCAACATCGAAAATTAAGATTGCAATTAGGGTTAATTTAGCCACCTTAGAATTAAGTACCAGAAGACCTAGAACATAGGCAATAGGGAAAAAAGGGGGTACATATTCAAGGTAAGCAAAAGTTTGAATAATTTTTATGGATCATGTGCTTGGCCTCGTTTTCAATAAGAGAGAACATTTCCTACACACTTGTGTAGGTAAGTTACCTACACACTACCTTAAAATACAGTGGGGGCCCACATTGTTTGGGTGATCCAAACAATTCATTTGAATGGTCCTCACATAGATAGGGTGTCCACAAAAAATCAGATCCATAGGATCATCCTAACCATTCAAACTATGGAGGCAAAAAATGTGCTAATTTGTGAAGGTTTATACACGTCCATTTTACCTCCACAAATCGTAGGGTTGGGATGATCCTATGGATCTGATTTTTTGTGGACACCCTATCTATGTGAAGACCATTCAAATGAATTGTTTGGATCACCCAAACAATGTGGGCCCCCACTATATTTTAAGGTAGTGTGTAGGTAACTTACCTACACAAGTGTGTAGGAAATGTTCTCCCTTTCAATAAGAGAGAACATTTCCTACACACTTGTGTAGGTAAGTTACCTACACACTACCTTAAAATACAGTGGGGGCCCACATTGTTTGGGTGATCCAAACAATTCATTTGAATGGTCCTCACATAGATAGGGTGTCCACAAAAAATCAGATCCATAGGATCATCCTAACCATTCAAACTATGGAGGCAAAAAATGTGCTAATTTGTGAAGGTTTATACACGTCCATTTTACCTCCAATAGTGGTTACGTGCAAGTTATCTGCATGAATGAATATTACCACTAAGTATATCATGTTTGTTCATTGCTCTTCATGTATATCATTTATGCTCAAAATGTTGAATGTGGCATTGACTTATTATCATCCAATTGTAAATATTAAATCTTGAATATATGGCATATATTAAAAAAAATCATGCTTGCATGATCGTATGGTCAGCAGCCCTCGATCAAAAATTTGTTATGAGATTGATGGCTATCGGCTCTCGGTAGCCTCCACTACAAATATTTTTTTTATAGGACATTGCTCTGGTGGTCTAACTTAATTGCTTGCTTTGCATTTTCAATTGAGACACGAGAGATGATGAGTCATTTCTCCATCAGCTCATGAGTCGGTTTCATTTGGATAACTCATGGTGTGCTTGATAAATGTTTAAGATTTTTATTTTTCAACGGCAATGAAATATGAGAAATTATATGACCGCCGATCGTCAAAATAAAGGGCAGAGACAGACAAAATCTCTCTCCCTTGATTTTTTAATCCAAGGGAAAGCACCGTTTCTTACTTTTCCTTAGTTCAAAAACCAAGGCAGCAGTTTTGTCTCCTTCCGCCTTTTACCTTTGGACGGTCGGGCGTCATATAATTTCTCATGAAATATATTAATGGAGAGAAATGTTAAATTTATTATCTCTAATATCTCACTTTGAATTGTGAATATTCAACATAAGTGGTCGACGGTCAAGTTGGTTTATTAGTACAATAATCTACACCATTGATCGAATTGATGCGACTTACCTCGCATTTTTTATAAAATCCCATCATTTCAAAGTAAGTAGAAGATGAGGTAGAAGTGTCATTCAAATTGCAGGCCCCTCAGTGGATCGGCCATAGTTTAAAAATTATACTAATTGGATGATCATAACCATCAAATAACTGGAATTTCACCCAATGAATGTACTCTGCATGCCATAAACTAGTCTTAGTAACGCAGCTCTTCAAAATATGTTTACAAATGGCTTCTCACTGAAGCATTCCTTAAGTCAATAGAGAGAGGGTCACTAGATGTAAAGATGGAATTCTTATGGTTTAATTGCCCTTGGTTAATCTGGACCATCCATCTGATAGGCCCAGTGTTGGACAGTACAGATCAACCAAAGATGGGTGCCCATTATATGACAGTGGGGAAACCTCATTGTATTACATCTAATAGTATATCATCTACTGTTTAAATAAGGCAAGACAATTAACTAAAATAAGAGAAGACATGCAATCTATAAAACAAAGTACAGCCCAACCAATCACAACAGTCCACATCCCAATTAGATTCTCGAATTAAAATCCTTTATTGTAGCATTACAGCAATTCACTACAAAAATATGCACCCAAAAGAAACCCAAATAGATGTTTGAATTTGTCGTCCATCGAGCAGTTTACCATAAGAGACTAAATCTGTGTGCTTTAATTGTCTCTTGACTCACCCAAAAAAATTAAATGAAGCTTTCTGCATCATATGGAAGTGACCAAGAACATTCCATGAGAGCCTCTTGTTTTTTATATTTACAGAGCAACAATGATGAGTTTATTTGACGTAGTGATCATGATCCTCACAATGTTACACGATATCCTATCTCTGCGATGAGCTTAACATTTTAATCAAGTTCCAAGACATTTAATCCTACAAAATTCATGTTCAATCACTGAATTCCATTCCAGGGAATCAAGGATCAGTGCCCAAAACCAATTCTCCAAGTTTAAATCATGAGCTTGTCACCCTTCAATTATGCATCTGAACCAAATAACTGGCCTTAATTTGTGATCTCGAACCGACCAAAAAAAACCAACGATCCAACTGTATTGCTCTATTCTTTATCTTCACGCCGTTGCCTCTGGATTCTGATTCCATGTTCCACCAATCATGGTGCCTACTTTCTCTCCCATGATGAGTTTCAGCAGGTCGCCCGTATTTAATATGTTGAACACAACAACTGCATCAGGAAAAGTAGTAATCAATGCAGGGTTTTTGAATCCTACGTAGGATTGATATAAGGTTTTGAAAAGTTCCCCAACCCAGTGTTATGTTGTCATACCAGGGATTCTGTTTTCTTTACACAAGGTAATGGCTGTCATGTCCTCAATCATAGAGGAGAAAAAATTTGCAGGTTTAGTGAAATCCTCATAGCTTAAAGTATCAAGTCGGCAAGAATTTGGGCTAAGGATCGGATCCTCTTCGTAGGCAAAATCATCAACATTTATAGCTTTAAGCAACACGTCTGCATTAACTAGATAAACAATGTACAATGTCAGAGCATAAGGTCTATTTCTTAAAAAAAAAAAAAAAAAAAAACAGATCATAAGGCTTTTGTTTTGAATTGTCGACTCACTTTCTTTAAAATGGAGGGCTGCGGCGGTATCTGTTGTGAAGGAAGGGTTGCCAGTTCCAGCTGCAAAGATTAAGACTTCTCCTTTCGCCAAATGCTTCATGGCCTTTCCTCTGATGTATGGCTCAGCAACTCCACACATGTGGAATGCAGCGGGGGTATGGACACGTGTAGGGATACCAATGCTCTCCATGGTTGCCTGAAGGAATATCGCATTCATAACAGTTGCCAGCATGCTGAACCATGGACAATCCATTTCAGTAATAAGGATGGAAGAAAAATTCTCAACTAAAGAATCAACACTCGGTCGGTATCTAGGAAACAAAATTATCCCTTTTCTTTATTTCAAGACTGTATGTAACATTGTAACCCAAGTGCTGATCATTCAAAAAAAAAAAAATGTAACCCAAGCAAGGTTTTAAATTTCGGTACTTTTATTGCAATTCCGGTCATTTCGAAATTTCGGCCAAAATGACCAAATTTCAGCCAAAATTTAAAATCATGAACGCAAGGGCTTTTGACATGTACAGTATGGCAGATATGCAAATGAGAGGAGGAAAACAGGCCGCCTTTTTCACATTCTAAAGTTTTTAGCAGGGCATTACGAGGGGGAAAAGACTTTTTTTTTTTGTGTTTTAGGATACAACACATTTTGAACAAAATATTATCCATCATCAATGTTTGATTTTTAACACATTATCTTGAGTGCAACCAGTTGATATGTTTTGTTGTGTTTTAAAGTAGATTTTGAATTTATCTATGCATAAATGTGCTTCTAAATATATTATATTTTCATTGTCTTTTGAGTCTGTAATTCACATTACTGTAATGATATAACTTTTAAAAATTTATTATTCTTTTGAGTCTTCAATTCACATTTCTGTAATGATATAACTTTTTAAAATTATAAATGGTAAAGTTATCAGATTCTTAGGTTTGTTCCATGTAAGACACGGCCTATCCACACCGACAATGAGTCCATCTCCAAGTTACATTGCACATATAGGTTGCACAACATAGAATACATAACATAAGGCCTACCACCTGACTGGATGTAATCCTAGAAAAGAATATGGAAGGATACAAACCTTAGCAAAAATAAGTCTCTCTGCTACGAGCGAGAAGATTTTCATCCTCATATTGCAGAGCATAGGTAAAACACCTTAGTTGGGAAGGCAAAAAGGAGGAGACATGAAGACAATAAATTATAGTAAGCACCTAATAAGTTAATATTATTGCCAGAGGAAACAGGGATAAATTCAATGCTGCTTGGTACGAAAATTCCAGCGTGTTATTGTTTCTTTAAAGTTCTAGTAAAAGCTTAACATCTTTTTTTTTAGTGGTTAAAGCTTACCATCTTTTAAAGGATGTGGATTCCTATTTTCCTTATAATCGTTGCCTGCTTCTTTTACTAAAAGGAACATGATCTCATGAAGTCCCACTGAGCCTGAGCTTTCAGTGAAATAACATGTTTGCCATCTGTTAAAGAAAAAAAATAAAAATAACATACCCTCCATACATCAAGCCTGAGCAATGTTACATTTATAACCAAAAATGAGCTATGGTTCAGTTTAACATTGAACAAAAAATAGTTTCTAACTTTCTACCAAAGGGACCAAATGATGCAGATCTTAGGATTTATTTCCGTATTATTTAGTTTCTAGTTTTTTTTATTTCCATGTTATTAGTTTCTAGGATTTTATTTTCTATGTTATTTAGAATTAGGAAAGTTAATAAAAAAATAAAAAAAACTAGAAACTAAATAATATGGAAATAAATCCTAATATCTGCATCACCAAAGAAGTCTGTCACTTTGGGAAATAAAAAAAAGGCTGGCACTAAGAAGAGTTCAGGCTCAATGTTAGATTTAACCAGAAATGAGCTATGGTTCAATTTAACTTTGAAGGATAAATTTCTACGAAAGGGACCAAAGAGAACCGTTACTTTGCGAAAGAAAAAATGGCTGGCACTAACACGATTTCATTCATGAGCTATTGAAGCATCAATGAAAAATACGAAGTTGGCATACCCCATGTAATCGGCAGATGAATGGGCAAGCCCATTACAGCCTACCCAAGAGGATCCACGGATGATATTCCTCCCACCAACTACTATGGCAACCTGAAAGCATTCCAAACTATCATCCAACAGCTCATGGAACACAATCCATCAATGAAAATTCAAGCAATTTAATAACACACTTAATATTTACAAACAAAAGAAGGAAGAGGACCAACCTCTATGCCACGCTGAACTACAGAAGCAACCTCCTCCGCAATGGTCATTGTAACCTACAAAACCATGGCATGACATTCTGCTTAATAAAGCGATCGCGAAAGAATGTAGTAAAAGAAACTCGTCCCCAAAATTACTGACAAGTTAGCAGGTAACCATCCTTTGAGCAAGAACTACATAGCACTTATAAGTGCTATGCATGTTTTGAATCTAATTTAATTCATAATTTCCTATAAGGTCATCACCACCTAAAACCCGTACCGGTGTGGCTCTTTGGCTTAAAGTCATGGGTATGCTCCCCATTGACGTGAGCTTGAATCCCCCCGGGTTTACGCAATGCGCCGTGAGCTTGGTTCACTGGTGATTGTGCACATCCATAGGGAATAGTCCCGCCCTAAAAATTGGGGTGGGGATACCCTATGTCATAAAAAAAGGTCATCACCACCTACCTTGACTTAGGATGATTTCCACTTCATGCATAATCCTCATATAAGTTCACTACCACCTACCTGGGATTTATGGTTTTAGGCCATGACCTTCTAGGTCAACTAGAAGTTTTAAACATATTTGGGTTGATGGGATGAAAGATTAATGCTGAGAGCGAGCATATGTGCTCATCGTCATCTGGGATTTTAGCCATGGCTGAAACATGTGTTATTAATTGTAGGTATTGCAGCATTTCTTAGTAGGTGGCCATGATTCTCAAATTCTTGATTAATCCATAGGCACTGTAGAGAAATATATATTCCAAGAACTTTACATGGTGAAAGACAAGATGAACCAGTGTCTGATGTCTTTTTTCAATAATTTGATCCATAAGATACTAAAAAAGTGCAAAATGTACTTATAAACTCATTTTACCATGATTTCACACACAGCATACCCACCTGTGGATCAATAATTTGATCTCCTGCTGCAAATGATTCTCCATTTACTTTCAGCAACACCCTTTTCCATCTATATGGCCTGGACGTGGTATCTTCATCTGATGATTGAGAACTGTTTACAACCACGAAGTTAATGAATAGAGAAAAGCAAAAAAAAAGGGACCTCCAGTTTAAAATTCAAAACCTACTTGGCAAGGTCAATTAAGATAATCAGAAAAATATTAAATAAATTTTTTTCATTATGTATGGAATAAAATATTAAACCCAGATGACAGCAAAATTTCCAAGACAATGGTCTCTAATGCTATAGAGTATAGACCATCCTCATGATTCGCTGTTGTTCTCTCTTGTGATCCAGCAACTCGGAGGATGATAATTTGCTAGAATATATAATGATGAAATCACAATTCAACAATATTTAAAATGCAACCAGAAGCAAACCTCCTAGAAACTCTCAAAGGAGAACAGTAAGCAATTGTCATTATATCAAATGTATATATTAAGAGAAAATGTTTCTTCAAGCAAACTTCCACTCAAGTGAAAGTCATGGATACTACCACCCAGCACAGTTCATTACAATAGATGGCTGATGCACACAAAAATTCCCATGCAATAACATAATGCTAAGAATTTAGAATGATCAAATGCCTATTAAATGTGTATGTTTTAACTGGAACATAACAACAACCAGAATCATAACCATGGAAAGTTTATGAAACCCATAGCAATTAGTGAAATGAAATATACGCCTTCCCCTTTTGCCTTAATTTCAAACCCTTCCTTGTTACCTTATTCCTTATGAGTGCAAGACTAGATTATATTTAATTTCTGATACATGAACAAAATCAGCAATACTAAGGAATTTTTCTTGACATAAATTCAAGTTCCACCATTCCTTAACATGACTACAAATAGATGACGAATTGCCTATGAATATAATGCTTTCTCCACCAACTGACTCAAAATAGGATCTTCTTTAAAGACATACCTCTGCACACCTAACTCAATATGTCAAACATCTTCATCTTCGGGGATATAAAGCTCGGATATCATGGCTACAAGCCTACAAACATTTCTTTCTTTCTTTTTGCATCTCCAAGAAGTAAGCACTTCGTCCAAGTTTTGCCATAATGACAACCGGGCATTCTTGTTCTTATAAGAACACCTGGATGTTAGTTTCTCATCCGATTTTCTACCCAGGGAATAAAAGGTTGAACAAACTATCTTACATAGATATCAATCTATTTTAATAAATCCATTTACTTTTCTTAACAAAGTTAATATATCTGAAATGACATGTCGAAATCAAAGTAAATCTCTGATATGGATCAAGGCAATGGAACTCCATTTCGAGAGAGGAGGATCTATGCTCTCTAGTTCCAAAGAAGAGTGTAAATGTGGAATTACTAACAAGAAGATTAAATGAATGGCCAACTCCTGTTAGAACTTTAGAAGAAAAGGCTCTAAAACCTGAGACCTTGAACAATTGAATCTGAACATTTTTGAATGGATTTAGGCTAAAGCTCTTTGGATCAGAGAGGTCTGTAAAGGAAGAAGATTTGGTAAGGAATTGACGTGGAGAATAGAAGATCAGGAACACAGGTGTTGAGCTTAAAATTTTAATAAAATCCACTCTTCCAATCTAGACATGGCAGCATGCTCAATTAACAGAGATTGCTATCATACTCATTTGGATTTAGTAATCAAATTCAAGATCCGTGTTTTAGCTCAGATCTGATATGGAATTGGATTCTTCTTGACAAGGAAAGGATTAGATCTCAGCAGAGTTTCACTTAGAATTAAAGGTAATAGAAAAAAAAAACACATGCAAAACAAGTAAATAACTTTGATCGACATTACAGGAACAGAACTGGGACTGACTTTTGAAGAAGAGCATCTTACTTTGAAATGCTCCAGCTCTCATTCGTAGGAACAAGAAACAAACAACACTAGCTCTAAAGGAGCTCCACACGTCCAACTCAATTATTCATCTTCCCAAAATCTCCCCAAATGCCACCCCTGCTCTCCTATTTATAGGGAGTTTGGAAGGTTCTAGAAAGTGTTCGGTTTGAGCACAAGTTGCTGCCAGCAAGCCAATGTGGTAGTGCTTGGGCTCATTGGGAAGCAACCTTCCAGCTGATTTGGCAGCAAATTGACGTGATGATGTGGCACAAAACCACATGATAGACTAGATGGCTAGGTATCCAAAAGGCCTCTCCCTTGCTCAGACTTCCAACGTCATTCGATCAGCCCCATTTTACACTTTGTTTCCCCTCTTCCTATTACAACTCAGCACTTATTCTCCCCCTACAAGAACGCAAAAACAAAATTTACATATAGCCTAGACTAAAGTAAAACCCTCCCTCCAAGGCCGCCCCTGTGTCTACATCAATCTTCGAAGAAAATACATTGTTACAGTTTCAACGTACCTTTACAAAGATTTCGTTTTAACCAAGAACCCTTATCCCGGGTAAAAATGTTATTTAGACCTTTTCTCGTTTTTCCACCATATGGCTAAGCAAAATGAGACAACAGTGTTATACTCTATGTTTCACTAAAGGGAGTTGCTAGGGTCCATCGCAAAAGGCATTTCACGGGACGTCCGTTGCATGAGAGAGCAGCCACATAGGCTCACTGTCCAACAGATTTTGTCATTACTCATGAGGTGGCTTCTCTCTCATGCAACAGATGTTCCGCGAAATGCCTTTTGCGATGGACCCTAGCAAATCCCTTCTCTAAATATTGAATTTCAGTCAATATTTCAGGAGAACTAAACCTCCTTCATAAGTACAATACTATATGCATTGTGTTTCCAAAATTGTGGGTAAAATTCTTTACTAAGAGAAATACAAAGCTTAACATGAACAAAATCAAAGGTGATTAAAATAAAATGTACTTTCTATCTAATGCATTCTAAATATTTCAAGAATGCACATATAGGAATAATAAACATTATATAAGGTATAACTCATTTGGAAGTTCATTCAGCATATGATTTTTGCACACATAATCAGCATCATTCCGTGCTTCAGTTGTAGCGGCACCAACAATATCACTTATATTACTATCATCCACCAGTTTTGGATGAGTTGTAACACTTCCTCAATTTGCTTCAATATCTGTTTCCACCTTTTATAAGCTGAACTATTAAACTGTTCCATTTTTAAGAAATCTGGAATAGTGGTTACAATCTTGTTTACAACATTGGCAGAAATGGCAGAACCCAAATCGGGAGTTTCGGTAGCCATAGAATCAGAATACGATTCTAATATTATTGTAAAAAAGTAATGATTTGAAGAATGGGAATTGAGGTATGGTAATTATCGGATTCTGAAGACTTAATCAAAACTCTCGGACTATTGAAGAAGATGTTGATTATGTAGGCTGAGTCGTGCCACTTGGTCACTCTCCTTAAAATCTTATTCACCTCCTATGGTGCAAACGGGATGCATAAATCGACTTCTAAGATAAAGCATTCCGCACTCTCCAGCAGACGTGCACTAATTTACAGTTCATCTTCAAATCACTTTGAAATTGTGATTCGACAACGGACGACAGAGAGATTGCACTTATATAGAGAGTGTGTTTGCGTAAATACAGATCACATAGTGTGAAAATTAAAATCATGACAATAGAATCTCTGCAGAATAGAATATATCTTTGGAGTCTGAGTTCTCTTTTTATAGAGATGAACATGTCTGTTCTGAGAAGACACAACAACGTTACAAAAACAAAACAAAAAAACAGTTGGCTAAAATGGTAAAGAATTTTTTTTAAATGAATGATGATTAAATGATGTCGGTTAAAAACAAAAATTTATGAAATTATTAGATTAATGAAGTTGTTTAAAATTTAACCATTTAATTATTAAAAAAAACTGTTGCTTAAAAAAGCGAGGCGACTCGGCACACCCATGCCCAACGCGGCACACGTGCATGTGCATGTCTGTGTTGGTTCACCCTAAAACGCGACCACCAGACACATCCAATGCCCCATGAGAGGCCCAAGCCATTCCTCTACTCCACCTCTTATTAAGGAGCAAAAGTTTGTCTCCATTTCCAATGTGGGACTAAACTTATTGCATTGAGTTTCATCCCACTCACATTGGAGCACACATAAGCACAAGGTCCTGACTTTCAGCCTTTGCACGCACAAAAGACAAAACATAAAAGGGGAAAGGGGAAAGAGGAAATTCTTTATTTTGAATCTTCCCTTCAAATTTTTTAATACAAAATTCCAACAATGTGTTTCATTACTGTGTCACAACTTGTAGAAAGCCTCTCTAGTTACTTCACAACCCATTGGGAGTATGGTGTAATTTTCCCCAAGCTGTCATACATAATCGCCGTAGAGGTAATGTGAGTAGTGTTCATTGTTTGCCTCATTGTATCCTCTAAGTTCACACAGTTTCATGGAACCCTAATTCCATGTTCATTTGAGATTATGGCTACCGATGGTGAGCAGCCAAACCGATTATGGGACGCAAATTACATTAAGGCCTTGTTTGTTTAAGATTATGACAACTGATTGTGAGTGCCAAACCTAATATTGGACTCAAAATTGCATTCAAATTCAATTCCAATAATCACTTTAGCACTCACAATCGGTTGTCATAATCTGAAACAAACAAGGCCTAATTTTGAGTCCCATAATTGGTCTGGAGGCTCACCATCAGTTATCATTATCTCAAGCGAACAGGACCTGAGCATCTAGAATCATAGGGTGATCCCCTTACACCTCATGACCTTCCTTACACCTCAAAACCCAGAGAGATGTGTTCACCATAATTTTCAAACCCCATCACTAATCCTCCACAAAACAGAAAAGCCCATTTACCGTATCACACTATTAACAAACTAGTACCCTTTTGGTGGAAACCACAGATCAAAATCGAAACCGAAACTGGATTCATTAGAACCATCAAGGACCTACTTCTTGTTTTAGCCATACCACATCCTTAGCCACTGAGAAAGACAAATCTCTTCCAGCTAAAATCTATAACCAGATTAGAACAGAGAAAATCGCCAATGCCATATAAGTAAACACGGATTCTCAGGTCCTCATCTCCACCTAGCCCCAAGAAAGGAACACATCACAACATATCTACCTCATTCATGATTTTCTTTTCTTTTCTTTTCGACAAATTTTTTTTCCCCCTTCACAAACCCACTAAGAAAAATCTCAACATTCTTTGTAAGTCCAATTTCCCCATACTTGAAAATTATATGCTAAATGTCCAAGACCCATAACCAGTTTAGTGCCTAAACATTAACCATAGTTCTACCAAACCCTATAGAAAGTTAGGCACAAAAAATAAAATAAAAAATACAATAGAAAAATGAATCAGAAAGGAATTTTCCTTCTGATGATGTGGGTTATTCTATAATTAATAAAGCAGATAGAAAAAAAAAAAAAAAGAACTGAAAGAATCATAAAACAGATAACGAATCTGTTTACAAAAAAACGTCTAAACCATAACCAATTTCCCAATCCTCACAAATGCTATTCTAAATCTCCAAGACCCATAACCAGTTTTGCCTAAACATTAACCATAAGTTCTAAAGAACCCTGTGTGGGTTATTCTATAATTAATGAAGCAGATAGAAAAAAGAAATGAAAGAACCAAAAGAAAATAAAGAATCTGTTTACAACATACCTTGGATTCGTTGCATTAAGAGCCATTTGGCCACCTGTGTTTTGAAACCCCAAATCCTATGAAGATTACCAGGAATAGAAGAAATATTCGAAGGAGGGAAATGGGTTTTGAAAGATGAAGGAAGAAACGTTCGAAATCGTAACCACAAAGAAAAAGCAACGTTCCGTTTCTTCTTCCTCTTTTCAAAACTCTTTCGGGCAGGTTTTTCTTATTATAATTTGGGGAAATTATTAAGCAGCAATGATAAATTCGCACCCTCTGTAGCATAATTCGCACTCCTGTAAAAGTTAAATTAAAGCGTTAATGTCTGCCATACCTTCCTTTACAGCGAGGCGAATTATTCTACAGGGGGTTCGAATTTATCATCGCTATATTATTAAATAGACAATGATAAATTCCCACCCCTTATAGGATAATTCGCGCCACTTTAAAGGAGGGTATGTGGCAGACTTGAACACTTGTTAACGTCAATTCACATTGCAGTGGTGCGAATTATCTTACAAGGGGGTGCGCATTTATCGTTTCCCAAGAAATACCATGCAAATCTGGAACCTATATATGGGCCGATTTTATATGGTGTGTGGCCGTATTTCTCAAAAAGTGATGCACGGTGATGCACGGCCCACTTCATAGTATGATCCAATCCGTTAATTTTTTGGGCCATAGGTTGAGCCCAAAAATCATTTCCATGGGATGATCCTAACCCTTCCATCTACAGAGAGACTGCACATTTATGGAAACCTATGTGAAGTGCAGCGTACAGTACTTTTTGAAAAAAATACTGGACCACACAGCCACACCATATAAAATCTCATATATCATATATCGGAGATCATATTTTGGATTGAGTGAGTTTGGACCTCACTAAACTTGATCAAATCACTCATACGGCAGGGAAAAAAACATTGGCGACCCTGAAGATGACCATCGCGTCCTTCCTCCAATCATTCATTTACTGAGTTGAGTCCTACAAGGGGTGAACATTGATTACCCCCTGAGCCCACTCAATGGTATACTTTTTTGATCTATCAGCTTTAGCCCACAAATGCATTTGCAAATACCTTTTGAAAATGACTATTGTTTTTTAAATGATTTTCCTCTACGAGAGAGGTAGATGATTCCTTGGAATCCTTGAACGAACCGAAATTAGCTCTTGCGAGGGGATGCATAATAGATCCTTGCTAGCAACAAGGTATAATAGCTAAAATCAAATAGAAAGCTAGGTAAAATTTGCCTGCAACTCTCCTCTTTCAAAAGAAAATTCGAAATAATTTATACTCGCATCAGAGAATTCTTGCTCCACAAAAGATCCCATATCCAATTTCAAATTTAAATGGCAAATGCTCCCTAAAAATGGCAAGAGATCCCATATTTATACCAGTTCTATTGAAAAGGAACACAAGTATCCCTATAATGGGAAATTTGCAAAATAGTCTTGTGGTTCACCGAGGAATAACTTGTTTTAAGTTTTAAGTCTTTTAGCCATGTGTCGGAACCCCCCTCTTGAATGGAACTTGTCCCCGAGTTCGATTCGTTCCCACCACAAGGATTGGATGTAGTCAGTCGGCAGTCGGCTAATTGGGATGTCGTCTCTTCGTTGCTTGGCAAAATACACATGGATCAAACATGAAGTTCTTCATTGAATAAGAAGACAGAAATATCCCTCTAATGGGAAATGACTAAAATTGTCCTTCTTTGGTTCAACGAGCAATAACTTGTTTTAATTTTAAGTATTTCAGCTCTGTGCCAGACCCTCCCCCGCCCTGAATGGAACTTGTAAGTTCGATTCCTTTCCCAGCATAAGGATTAGACTCATCCAATCGAGCTAAAGAGGTTATAAACTTTTTGTCACAATCTCCATACACTCGACTAAAAATCAATATTTAGTTCTATAAGTCAGATGGAAACCACTCAAGTGAACTAAGTGTTACAGTATAAAAGATAAATAACGCCTTTCTCCAAAAGCTTAAGCTATGGAGAAGTTGGTAAGTTAACATGGTATCAGAGCCAAAGGTCTTGAGCTCAAACCTCCCGGATAGCAAAAATCCACATGCGATGGTAGGCCCAAAGTGGGACCACATGTGCCACGTGTTTGCCAAGTGGGCCACACGTGCGGATGAGTGTTAAAGTATAAAAGATAAATAACGCCTTTCTCCAAAAGCTTAAGCTATTGGAGAAGTTGGTAAGTTAACACTAAGATGTCTCAAAACATATTAATCTTGAAAACTTAGGAGAGTCTTATGACATACATCTGCTATGCCAAGTCTAATATCCAATGAGTATGAAACTTAGTTAAGTCAGTGGGTTTCGGTCGGTGGTGAACAAATTTGAATCTTCTCAGCCTTTGTTTGCTTCTCTGTTTGGATAGCGATTCTTGTGAGGGGATGCTAGGATCTTTAATAACACTTAAAAAACCTTACCCGAAATAATGTGTGATGACTAGAATCCAAGAGAAAAGCAAGAATATGCTTGCAACTCTCTTCTTCTAAAGGAAGCTACATCGAAAAATTTTGTTTACAACAAAAAATTTCTCCCTCCCGCAACTCCAAATCCGATTTCAAGTTCAAATAATAAAAGCTCATATGAAACGAAGATGTTAAGGCTTCATACAGTTAAGGCTTCATACAGGGAGGAGGGAGCCTTTTCCAACCAACAGAACTACATAAGTTGTAAAAAATAAAATAAAAACAACCCAATTAAGATGTGAAATAGAAAGTTAATGTGTCAAAACTACAAAACTAATGTAGTGAGTGACCATTAGTCGAATGCGTTAGGGAATGCTCTGCATCAGAATCATTGGAACTGGGATATGATTCCCATTTCTCCTGATTCATTTAAGGTAGTGAGTATAAAACTTTTGCTCTTCTCTACGGTCATAAGTTTTGAATTTTCTTAGTAGTTTTTTCGGTAATTGTCATAGTTTAGTATATTCTTTTGTTATTTTTTTCCTAATTTTTCTATTTGCTTCCATTTTTCCTTAATTTTTCATTTAAAACTTAGCACTGTCATGATTATTATTTATTGCTAGCCACCTTTGCACAAATCGTGCTTCTTCCGACCTTTCCAGCAAAGGATGGGCGACAAGCCGACAGGTAGCATCGGCGAAGGTGGTTAGCAAATCCCTATACAAAAAAAAACATCTTAAAAAATACGTCAAAAATCAGGGCAACCCGCGGGTGGACCCGGCCAGGTCCAAGCTCAATGACCCGTAAAATTTTCCGGGTCAAAATGACCCGGACCCCCATGGACCGGGTCAAACCCGTCCCGCCCGTTTGCCAGGTCTACCCACCATTATCTGTTTGAATCCTTCCATGAATCGGAATCGGAATCGGAATCGGAATGTGATGTCTATTCCGATTCCTGATTCCGTTAATCGAAACGCGGACTGAGACTTTCCACCCCGTCATCAAGACAGACTTTCCCCATATAACCTAGTCGGAGTCTTGCGCGAGAAGAAATTCACATCGCATTCGTCTTCACTTGCATTCTCTTGTTAGGTTTTTTTCCCGAACAAAAGGAATTTTAGGGTTTTCTCCTCTCAAATCTCTGCGACTGCAGGTATCTTCACAAATCCATCTACCCCTCTATCTATCAGATTCCCCTTCCTTTTTTTTTAACTATCGCCTGTACGAATCCGATCTGACTCTTCTGGTTAGGGTTTTCCATACCAAGATCGGTTTTCTTTATGACCTGCTTGGCAACCATGATTTTTTTTTTCCAGGGAATATTATTCTCCCAAGGGTTGAGATTCGATATAAAGCTCTATTTTGAGTAGAGTTTTTCTCACCCTCTCCTCACTCATGCCCTTCTCCCACCAGAAGAAATGTTCCACAGAAAAAAATTTCATGGCTGCCAAACATGACCTATGCTTAACTCTTCCTTCTAGCTATGTATCAAATTGAGTAGAGTTTTTAATTTTTCTTCTAGCTATGTATCAGATTGAGTTTTCAGATGACATGCTTACTTTATAAATTATTGTTCTTACTGTTTCATCTTATTTGATTTTTAAAATCAGTTGATACATGTCGGATCCGGTGGAATACCGCTGTTTCATCGGGGGTCTTTCGTGGTCGACCTCCGATAGAAGTCTGAAAAATGCATTTGAGAAGTTCGGCCATCTTGTTGAGGCGAAGGTAATCTTTTTGAGATACATCAAATGGTTTTGTTTCATTGCATATCTATTATTAGTTGCATGGAATAACATCATATTCCATGCAATTCAGCTCTGCACCTTATTATTTCACATGGGCATATCATTCTTTACTGCATTTTTTGTATGTTGCCTTTTGATTCCCCCCCCCCCCCCAATTGCGTGGTAACTTTATACGAACATAATACCAATTTTCATTGAGTTCACATTGACCAATTTGTATCTCAACATTAGCGTCGGTATCCCTAAAGTGGTCCTGTTTGTCCCTTTTATGCTGCAAATGTGGGAGCAGTAAAGTGTCTAAGCATTACTAACAGAAGTACATCTATAGGATTGCAATGGACATAAGTTTTTCAGGATATGTCTTATTGACCCTGTGAAGAAAATATCAAATATAATTTGAATGAAGAATTTTGGAATAGGAAGAGCTGGAACATTGCTTTATAATTTTCTTTAGACATTAGCTTTTGTTCTGTTAAATTTTTCACGGGAAACGCTTTATCCGCATGCTCAATGTGTTATTATTTGATGGAAGTTTTTGTTAGTCTTTGAAAATTCCCTTTAACAGTTTATTTTTTCTGCCTTTTCCCAGGTAGTTGTGGACAGGTTCTCTGGTCGCTCACGTGGATTTGGGTTTGTCACTTTTGATGAAAAAAGAGCCATGGAAGAAGCTATAGATGCAATGAATGGTATGGAACTTGATGGGCGATCTATTACTGTAGATAAAGCTCAGCCACAAGGCTCTGGTAGGGATCGAGATGGTGACTATGACCGTGGTCATGATCGTGGCCGTGATCGCGGTCGTGATCGGGACTATGGTGGGGGACGAGGTTCTGGCGGTGATGAGTGCTTTAAATGTGGAAAGCCAGGGCATTTTGCTAGAGAGTGTCCATCTGGTGAAGGTGGGGGAAGAGGGGGCAGGTACAGTGGCAGGGATGATAGGTACAGTGGAGGTGGTGGTGGTAGCAGTCGCTATGGCCCTGATCGCAATGGGGACCGTTATGGGGGACGCAGCAAGGATGGGGGTAGTCGTGGGGGATCGGGAAGTGACCGATATAATCGTGATCGTTCAGGGCCATATGAACGTCCTAGTCAAGGTGGTTATCGTTCCTGAAGTGATTTTTGTGCAAGGTATGCCACTACTCAACTCAACTCAACTAAGCCTTTCTCCCAAACTAGTTGGGGTCGGCTAAGGTAAGCAATATATGTTAAAGTATAAAATATTAAATAACGCCATCTTCAACGGCTTAAGCTTTTGGAGTAATTGGCCGTTTCACTTGGTATCAGGGCAATTGCCATGGGTTCAATAAAAGATTAAATAACGCCATCTTCAACGGCTTAAGCTTTTGGAGTAATTGATCGTCTCCCTTCGTATAAGAGCAATTGCCCTGGGTTCAAAACTCCTTGATATTAAAAATGCACATGGAATGGCCAACCCAAAAAGAGGGGCCACATGTGCCATGTGTAGGCCAATCCTAAAAGAGGGGCCACACGTGAGGGGGATTGTCAAAGTATAAAAGATTACATAACGCCATGCCGCCATCTTCAACGGCTTAAGCTTTTGGAATAATTGGTCGTTTCACAATATATACCATATCTTGCTTCCTTGATATTAAAAATGCACATGGAATGGCCAACCCAAAAAGAGGGGCCACATGTGCCATGTGTAGGCCAATCCAAAAAGAGGGGCCACACGTGAGGGGGAGTGTCAAAGTATAAAAGATTACATAACGCCATGCCGCCATCTTCAACGGCTTATGCTTTTGGAATAATTGGTCGTTTCACAATATATACAATATCTTGCTTTATTTATGATTTTCAAAACTTAATATAATTATTTTCATTCTTGTTGCAGCCAAGGAGCCTATGCCGCTGTTGATGTGAGAGCAATGGTGGCGATGAAACTTGTTACTGGAGTTTTACGGGGTGCCTCCTCTTGATCTTTTCTGGGTGGATCTACTTTAGCATATCTCCTCCTCGCTAGTGTGAGACTTGCCAGGAATATTATGGCTCAAACTATCTTTTGTTGTGTCAGATGGTCATATGATGTTTTTGGATGGGCTGCCTTCTTATGCTTGCTTGACATGAATCTGGGATTTGGTCTTTTAGTTTTGAATGCCATTGTTGCTGCCGGTTTCTGGATGATTTGCTAATGTAGGTAATAGTGGTTCTGGATTATAATTATGGTTTTAATCTGGATGTCTGTGGAGGATTAATGATGATAACAACCCAAATTCCCTGATTCCGTTAAGATAAATTTCTGAGCTTGATCTTTGGTGGGGTCTCCTGACCTGGGAAATAGAAGCTGTACTAGAATAACAACAATTCTCTTCTGGCTTTCATATTCTTCCTCAAAACACGGTTTGTTTTACCAAATCATTGTCAAGAGGAGAAAGGGTAAACTTTGTTCTCTTACTAGAATATTGTGTGCCACTTTCTTTTTTATCCTGCTGAAGTGATTTTAACTGTGTTAACGTTTTGGCAGGCTACAATTTGGCCTTTATGATCTTTTTGGATGTGTGGTTGGGTTTCTTTGTCGCTAATCATGCACTGCTGAGACACGGTTTTTACAAAATAAAATAAGGGACACCATGGGACAGCATGGCCCGCTTTGATGGAGGAGATTTCCTATTTCCTTTCTTCTGTTTGATGTTCTGCTCTTTCAGTGGGAAGGATTGCTTTTGTGCTTCATCTTGCTTCAGTAACTGCACGTGATAAAACAAGTATGATAAATGTCCAGTGGCTAAGTTCTCTGATGGTTCAGTTCTGGTTCCTTTCACATCTGTTCTCCCAAACACCCTGGTGATTGAGTCATCTCATGTAAGCTTTCCTATGAAGATGGGTTCCTTTTGACCCTGTAATTGACAGAGAGCTTCTCTTTCCTACTGGCAAAGGTCCTTCTGGCTGTGATTATCCTGAAATTTATGAGAGTGCTTGCCAGGGAAAACATTTTTCATCATCCACAATTTAGAAGTTTGTGATTTTTTTATTGAAGCAAGCTCCCTCCTACTGATACTAAAATTTTCTAGTAGTAGGCCCCTAATCATCTATTGTTCTCAGTTTTCAATGCTTTTCTTAAGAACCCTGAGCTGTATTTGATTTGAGAATAATGCTATGCAAAGTTCCTTATTGGGCATCTATTCTAGGTCACTGCGATACTTGCTCTAGCGTTGGTTGCATCTGCTTGTCGTATTTCCTCAATGCACACATTTATTTTTATTATTTTACCCTTCTGAGATGTTCTGGCTTCCCACTTACAAAATACTTCTGTTGCCTTTATTAAGTTGTATGAAATTTCACATCCAGGGCAGGGTATTTCTTTTGAGTTTACGCAATTATGTTTCTTCATAATTGGACATGTTATGTGTATTTATATACCAAATATTTGCTGCATTTGGATTATTGAGGTTGATATCAAAATTAGTTTAACCCTTCTCGGTTCCGTGTATTTACTTTCACTCCATCATAAGCCTTAGTTTTATTTTACCTTTGAGTTAAAACTGGTCTACTGGACTTATTGCTGTACAAAATATTTAATTCATTCAGACTAACTGGACATATCTGTTTGCATAATTTTTACTTACATTTTACATTTGGCTCACTCTTTTCATTGTTCATTCCCCCCTTTTGCCTTCAGTTGTTCTTGTTGCATTTTTTCTGTTGCATTCGCACATAGCTCTGTTTAGGGTTGACAATATGCCATGCTTCTATCTTTACGTTGGAAGTTTTCACAATATGCAGCTCTCCACCATTCTTTGTCTCTCTGAAAATATTCTCGCAGCATGATTTGGATTATGTTTGGTTCCAAAACTGTGGTCAATCTCTAGAATGCATAATGGATGCGTTATTTGGGGTTAATGAGTTATCAGACTCACTAACCTTTCAAAATAGAACTGCAATAGCTAAAATAATCCTAGGACAACCATATGCTATGCTTGGACACAAACTGGCATTGTAAATTGACTCAAACGCATAATAAAACCAACTGAATATATTTTTGTTATCTCCAGAAAAAGTAGTGCCTAAAATACTAAAAATAACCCATGGTGGCCCAAAGATGGAGAAATCAAATTAAAGAGAATTGGCGAGTTGAATCACAGCAGCAGTCCACTCGCCTTCTATATCTTCATGCTCTGCAATCCTGGTGCAAACCTAGGGTTCACAGTTTACTTTCTAGGAATTTAGGAGCATAAGTGGGGTATAAATTAATATCAACAGGTCAACATCAACATACATTCCCAAAACATGTTAAACAAAACATAATAATCAAATTAACCTGGGTAGTCATAGAAATTCTGAACTTTAGAGTTCAGTCATCATATCGGATGAGAGGATCTGGATACTGGAATCAAATTACACACTACTGCTCATCCTTTATATCGGATGAGAGGATCTCGATACCAGAATCTCAAGATGATTTCTCTGTTAAATCCTTTTTCGCTCAGTTGAACAATGGTAACAGAAAAGCCTCACGCTATGCTAACATTTGGAAATCCAATGCACTGCCAAGAGTGGTGGCTTTCGTGTGGACGGTCTACACAAAGGAATTAACACGTGTGACCGTCTAAAGAGGAGGAAGATCCAAATGACAAGTTGGTGTGCATTATGTAAACAGGCTGAAGAATCTCTGGATCATCTCCTTCTACACTACCCTTGCTCCTACCATCTGGACGAATGTGCTGAATATGTTTAATGTGAAGTGGGTATTTCCAAAAACCAGGTAATATTGCACTGGTCGAGTGGTATGTTTGGTGATACAGGTCAAGCCATATGGAAGCATATTCCATATATCATCACTTGGAACATTTGGAAGGAACCACATAATAGGATCTTCGAAGGAAACACAGAGAATGGATCGGGTTGCATTAGAAACTAAATTGAGCTAATTACTTGGGTAAAATAGGAGGGGCATTACTTACGGTATTGGCGAAATACTTAGAAATTGGAACGCGGTTATATGGGAAAGAAAATTCGTGGAAAAGAAAATGCCTAAGTGGAAAGCACTGCCTTCGGGGTGGTTTAACTAAACTTTGATGATAGCTCGATTGGCAACCCGAGCAAGGCCGGAATTGGAGGACTCATGCGAGACACGAACGGGAAAATAGTAATGCGATATTCGGGACCGGTAGGCATTTGTGACGCTAACGAAGCCGAAGTAAGAGCTCTTCTCTTTGGTCTAAAACGGTATGCACCCAACAATCACGGACCTCTTATCATGGAAGGCGATTCCTCCAACACCATTGCATGGCGACAGATATTTCCTAAGGACTGTGGAGGCTGCAACAATACATCATGGAAATCATAGATTTGGTGCGCAACATCTCTCCAAGAATTGAACACCGCAGACGGTCGGCTAATGAAAGGCGGACTGACTGGCGAAAGAAGGTGTAATGCTGGATGCTATTTCAATCGCAACCCCCTCGGATGAATTTGGAACGGGGTAGCAATGCGTGCGTCAATAAGCAAATCTTTGTAATTTCTTCATATTGATGTAAACATTATGTATGGGTACATTGGGGACATCTTGTCCCCTGGCTTGTACTATCTTTGGATCAATGGAAGTCAATATTAAAAAAAAAAAGTCATCAACTAGAAATTAATTTAACCCAATGTAGGTTTCAAACATCAAGTCCATAAACAAAACAACCGGCTAATGGAAAAATTAACATGCCTAAATAAGGTATTACAAAACCAAATCTATGATATAAACCTAACTATGGCCCAATCAACATCTAATGGAGGTAAGAGAATGACGGTGGATGGTGTGGTCAGGGTGAGGTGATAAGAGTAGGGCTAATCATGGAAAATTTTGGTGTAAATCTGGTGGAAAAGGTTCAAGGGGTAAGGGATATGGGGGTAAGCTGCTAAAATGAATAGAAAACGATTCGTACATGGGAATGGCATGCTGGGCTTTATGCCTTAATCGTCCACTGCAGGCTATGTCCGGGAGGAGAAGAGATAAAGCTAGATTGAGGGGGAAATGGTTGATCTTAGCCAAGGGGACATATGAAGGAGAGAAGGATCAAGATCAAGAAAGATCAAGACAAGAAAAGAATGAACGATCAAGATCCAAAAAAAGATAAAGATCAAGAAAAACTGAACGAAGATAAGGGAAAAAAAGATGAGGGGGAAAATAAGAACCGGAAGGGTGAAAGAGGAGGGGGGTGGAAAGTGGAAAAATCAATGTAGGATGTAAGAAGGAAGAAAGGGAATGAATATAGGATGTAGGAAGGGAGAAAAAAGGAGATTGAATAGTAGAGGAGGGGAGGCGAGAAGGGGGAGGAGGAAGGAGAGAGAAGAGACGGGGGAAGATACCTTGCGGCCAAGGGGGAGTTTTCCATGATGTACAAGACTTTCGGTTTTGGAGGTTTTGTTAGGATTTTCATAGGGACGGGTCTTTAGGTTAAGCGATGGACCCAAAGGCGAAATAGGATAAAAGAAGGGGAATTAAGAGGGGTAAAACCGTAAAGGAGAATAAGTGATGGGCATTGGAGCTGGCCAATGGGTTTTTTTTTCCGAAGTTCGCATTTACTAAACATAGTAAGTCCATACTTAGTAAAAATAATAAGTTCTTACTTTAAAAAAATAGTGACTCTCTTTGCTAAAAATAGTAACTTTGTACTTACTAAAAATAGTCAGTCATGTGTGGGCTTGGGCTCGGGTTAAAATAACATATATTCAAAATAACATTCTGTAGAAGAACAAAAAATATATACCAATGACCTAAAAATCTATGATGTCAATGCTATGGAAGTACATGCATTGATGAACTTGAGGGCAACTTCTTCGCAAGGGAGAGGAAACATAAATGGGGTAAGAAGCTGTAAACACCATCTCTATCCTATGAAGAACTGTCAATATAAAGGAGTGAAAGGAAAAGTATACTGAGGGTGGTGATATCAGTATCATATCATCATGCTAAAGTCTGTAGAAAGCCCACCAAAGCTAGGGATTTTTCTTCAGAATAGAATCCTAAATGTTGAGACATAGGGCCTACCATTACTCCTTGCTCCTCTTCGCTAACTTTTCCAGTCTCTTCTAATCCCCTTTGTTACCCCTTCTTTCAATCGCTGTGGCAACCAAAAGAACTGGCAACAGTCATTTAGGAATTTCATCACAAAACAACCCCCTTTTCATCTTCTCTTGCCTCTGGATTCCCCCACTACTTTGAGCTTCCCATCATTTGTAAGATCATATTGCTGTTCGTGGACATATCCCCACTGATTTCCTGCAGTCTTGGTTCACCTTGCTGCCCATTGTATCCTCTTTCAAAGATTTCTTATTCTTGGGAGCGCACGTGCTGATTAATATCCCATTTCTTCTCCGGACATGGCATGGTGTTGACAGTTGTTATCTTGGATCGTTTTCAGACCTTCTCGACTTCACTGCTTCTTTGGGTGTCTTTACCCAAGATCCAAGGCGACACATATACCTTCCGGGTAAGATCTGAGCACTAGTTTTCCTTTCAGACCAGTAGCCTTGATTTGGTTCACATACATCCATTATACACCTACTTTTGAGTCATACTTCACTCTTGAATTTACCACCATAGATACGTGGTTAGCTTTGGGCCCTATCCTCAGTTTGTATTCGGGCATATATCATTGTAGCCTTATGTATATGTTGCCTATCTTTGATGTGATCTGTTATTGTCAGTGTATGCTTGAGATAGATTTTATGCTAATTGTGAATTAACTCAATGGCTAACTCAAAGTAAGCATCTTAATGTGATTTGATTATTATTAATTTTTGAATGCTTGATCTGATTTTGTGGCTGGTTGGGCTAACTTGATTGGAAAATTGACTCATTAAGCTCATAAGTTCTCAGGAATTCCCTGAGACCCAGGCTAAGTTTTATTTTAACAATTGAAATTAGCACGAAATGACCCAAAACTATCGAAATGTTTCCATTTCCACCCCCACCGAAACCAAAACGACCGAATGCATAAACCAAAAGTGTAAGTGTGATAGTGGTATAATATATCAACATGTACATAATTATATTTATAAATTTCATGTGAAATGTGGTTTATGTATCTATCATTCAAAAAAATGTGGTGCATGTATTATATATAAATATTATGTGAATTACATGCGTAATTTGGTGTCTACTAAATTACCAAACATGCACGACAGTGGATGTCACTGCTTGTTCGATGTTTTTAAATAAATTATGGATGGTTGTCTAACTTATGTGATGATTTCTAGGCATGTATTTGTGCTTGTTCTAGCATTTTCAGAAGTTTCGTCTTTAAATTCGATCATTTGCATATGTTTTCTTATGTTTCGCTGATTTGACAGGATTTCCACCAAAATTTCCAACTGAAACTGAAACATTTCCATTTCCTTGGCGATCGAAACTGAAATCGAAATTTTAAACCTTGGATACAAGCCATGACTGAGATGATCAAAACATCAAGCAAATTACAAACCTACACTACAAAGAATAAAGAGGCGCTAAAATTAAGGTGGAAGAAAGTAAAAAATCTGAGGTTGTCCGTTTTCATGCCCATAAAACGGTCTGCCTCCCTTTTAGCTGATCTCCTAACAAGACAGAAGGAAACATGGTTCCAGTCCAGCCAATCATGGGTCTCCTTATCGTGTCTTCCAATCTCCAAGGGTAAGGGCTTCTCCTCAACCCAAGCCATGAGTCTCCAAGGGTAACGGTTTATTGATCCAGGCCGCGAAATCTCCAACATGTTGTCATTTGTTTTATTTCTGTGGAAATATTTTTATTGGAAAACTTTGTCCATGGAAAATTTTACTGGAATTTTTCCACACCTCATGCATTATGCATAGCATGGGTGGGGCCATAATTTTACAACACATGTTTTGATAAGCTGAGACCTATCATTTTATACCCATGCATAGCATAGCATAGCATGATTGGGGCTACTATTTTACATATCATGTTTTGATATGGTAGGGCCTACGATTTCTACCCAAACCCATGCATACGGTGGATGCCACCATTTGACACCCATGAGCGGGCCCACAATCTCCATCCAAATCCATGCATAGTGCTCGCGAATGTCCGTTCTCCGCGGAATTTAGAGAGGAATAAGATTGAATTTCGAAGTTTTTTGAGGGTTGTGTTGCATTTCCACTAGTTGTATAATCTGTAGCATGCTGGAGATATGTGTTTCCATTGTTCTGCTGCATCAGTGTACCAGCATTTCCTTCTCCCATCAGTTTGTCTTATTGGTGTGTAGATCTTAGCATCCACCCTATAAAGTTAAAAGTTCATATCTGCGTCAGTACAGAACAAATTGTCAGGACACAATGAAAGGTTTCCCTTAATCATAGATACACGAGAAACGAGGTGTGACTTTTGCCTTTGAAGATTGAACTGATTTCTGCATCAACTTGTGGAATATGAGTTGTTTCTTCTGTTTTTCATGGGTGTTTACGTCAGTGTGTAGACTAAATAATAATAATAATAATAATAATAAGTGTGTAGACTTTTGAAGGATTATTTGAAGTATTTTTGGTGACTTTCCCTGTGATTTTTAGTGCCCTTGATAATCCTCTATAGGTTTATAATCCCCTTAAATAAACTCCGCCTAGAATGGTCTTTCATTCAGTTGTTTCATTCCTACATCAGTTCCTATCAGGGCATGCTTGTAGGAAAATTTGTGATGACTTAGTTGGGGAAGAAATTCAAAATAGGAATGCCAATAGCTCCAACCTGAGCCATTGATTGCTTAATATTCATTAATAAAAAAGTAATCAGATAGTTGGGACCAGCAGTCCCTCATACATAATATTTGGGAGATCAAAGGATATTTTCACCCTCAGCCTCTCCTCACCACCCTAGATTGAATCCCAAAGAGCTGGCCCACCGCCAGAGAAGAAAAACTAACTAAAAATTCTAAAAATATCTACACCCAGCCAAGTAGATATCCATCCTCTACGAGCACTTCTTCAGTTCCCTCAGGAGATAATCAACCTAAAAATAATGGTGTGGTCAGGGACCAGCCTCTCATAAGATTGAAGATCTTTTACCTTTTTGTTAAACTGAGTTTTAGTGTATCTATGAAAAGAAAAGTGTAGAAAATGAGACTTGTATTTGAGGCTACACGAAAAAGGGTAGAAATTATTTGAGTGCCGATGTAATTCTACACTGGAAGATTAGTAGGGATTTGATTAGATGGAAATGAAAATTAAAACTGTGCACTGGTTGATTTCGAGGCCATGAAAGATTCAAGGAGCTCATTTTATTAGATGGGTTTGAATTTTGAAATTTCTTTCACCCATAAGCCATAATGCTGTCTTGTTTGTTCCCTTTCTTCTTTTTCAAAGATTTGGGTTCGGTTGGGCAGGGGAAAGTACTAGAGCTAAAAGGCCCAAAAGTATAGAGAAAAGACCAAGACGAAGGTGTCTGAACAAAATATTTTTACTATTTTCCTTTCGGAAATGATTTCAGCACTCCTATGTTTAATTAGACAGCGCGCAAATATCTTGTCGTTTACTATTTAGAGGGCTTGAAAGAGCTTTTTGAGAAATGTAATATTCTTCAAACAGGCCTTTAAAGACTACACGGCAAGATGCCCTCTTATAAAAACATTGCAGATGAATCGCTCACCATCTTACGTAACAGAGAGCTGCTAGCACTTTTAATTGATTGTTGAGAGCTTTTGGGGATTTATAATAGCCTTTGATAGCTGGTTAAACAATGTAAAATTAACAAGATGAATGTAAAACAAGGTGAGTTCTCCCCCTTAAAGTCATAGTTATATAATTCACAAGGCCAAGTAATGACAAATGAAGTCTGAATTTACAGATGGAACCGAGGGTATCTCCTTTGCAACACAGCATATTGCATGTGAACCCTACTATAAATTAGCCTAATTTGTGTACATCCTTTGCATGCATCTATAGCATGTGGGCCCTTCTTAAATTGATCCTGTGGTGTGAATTTGTTAGTCAATTTGTGTTTGTGCATCTTTTGCATGCATCTATAGCATGTGGGTTCTTCTTAAATTGATCATGTGGTGGGAAATTGTCATTCTAAATGTGTTTGTGCATCACATCTCGACCCACTATAAATTAGCAAAACAATGTGCATGTCTCATATCAGAAGGGTTGAACCACATGATGTGCATATATGCCCTCACAGAAATATGGAAATAGAAAGGAGTAAGGACGAACGATATAAATAGACACAGAGTATTCAATGTATATGCAATTCACAAGTGAGTGGTTCCTTAGCTAGGGTGGACCCTACAATTCTTTAGCAGGTGCAACTGTGCAAGCCCTTCTCATCACTACCGCATCTATACCAAAACTAGGTGTATACAGTGTATAGTCGGCCATCAAAGTACCTAGTCCAGTCAGTTCTTGCGTCACCTATTTGAATGACAATATCTTCTCCATAGCTAGCACTGTAGAGAGGACGACCAAAATACACAATGCCATCACCCCAGAAAGAGAAACGAGCTCCTTCAATTTCAAATCTTCACACAAACACAATAAAGACATAAAATAGAACTTAAACAAAACTTTAACCACCAGACAAAAATTTAAATATTTCATTTAGAACCTTGAAATTAATACATGTACCCATCAAAGAAATCTAAATCCCCATCATAGACCCCAACACGAGGAAAAACAAAGAGGAGCTCTAAGAAGAAAATGTGCAGCCAAATTCAATCATCCTCCATTAAGAAAAAAGGAAAAAAAACCCGTCATCCTCACTAGTTTCATTGTCTTAACCAATACGCTCATTTCAAAATCTTGTCTAATAATTCTGCTCTTAATCAAAAAAAGGAAATACACATATCATCTATCATAGATATATCAATGTCATGCTTATTTCAAGAGAAATAACCTCACACTCTAACAAAAGAATTACGCCCAAGACACCATTTACATTAGCCATTAGCTTTGATCTAAGTAACTCATCAAATAAACAAGACCCAGATCACCTTTCATCAGATTTCTTTCTCTTTCATCTTCTTTCTCTTCAAGGTGTTCCCCGGGTTTGCAATCCGACCTCATTGTGCTGCTTCGAAGGGCCAGACGGTGGGATCGGCATGCCCTTTGGAAAGAAGCCTGAGAAGTAGCCCATGTTGTTGGATCTTGGCTTGGAATCAAAGAACTGAGTCTTTCTCGAGGCATGACAATTTGTAGTAGAGATAAGCAAGATTAGAAGTAGAATTACAGGCCTTCTACAAAGACCCATTTCGCCAAACCAAAGGAAAATGACGAGGAGATGCAGTAGGAAAGGAGAGGAATGAAGAAAATTGCAAAGTGGGTGTTGGATAAATATGGAAATGGCTATGAATGTATTAGTGCGAAGACTAGATATTGAAGGATTTGTGAGGGAAGATGCTTACGAGGAGTGAAAACATGGACAATTAAATGCAGGGTGATGCTACTTCTAGCTAGTGTCTGGTGACAAATAGAGGTATAATGGGGAGGGAGAGAGAGAGAGAGAGGAAAATAAGCTACTGATATTGTCACCACCATGTTTTTATAATTGTGCTAACCCATCTTGTCTTTTATTATTTAAACAGCTGTCAAACATTATTACTGTTTCCAAAAAACTCTCAGAAGCCAATAAATAAAGAAAAGACAAGCCGAGTTAGTGCAATTATTAAAACATGGTGGTGCCAATATTAGTAGCCAAAAAATAATATCAGAAGTCAAAAAGTTATGGGGAGGGAATTGGATAGAAGGCAAGAAGGAGGGGGAGGGTGTGTCGTCCGGTTGGTTAGGTAAGAAAATGGCCCCACATGATTAATGGCAGAATAAGGAAAGAGAACTGTTTTTTCAACCCCAAACAGGAGAACCTGTCTTCTGGGTTTTGTTAGATTTGATGTTTTCTCCATCTTCTATTTAATAAACAGACAAGAGATAGTAAAATAATAATTTCACAAGGCGTGAACCGGACGTGAATAGTACACTGCTGAATAAAAGGATGAGATTTGTTTACTTACTGTATGGGATTTGGGAAGGGTTTTGATGGTGATGTCAGGTTTGAGTGTAAATGAGAAGAGGATTTTGTGGAAAGGGTGTTGGGAAAAGGAGGGACTCATATTCTAAATCTGGGGTCATGTCAGCTTTCAAACTCTGTTTCATATCATCTTACTTTCCACGCCACGAATTCGGTTATCCTCATAAATTTTAGTGATATGTAAGAGATTGTGCTTGGAATGTCTTTCTAACTTATACATAAAAAAATCAGTGTATATTGTATAGAAATTCAGCGTATATCTTATACAAATTATGTGCCATTCTATTTGTTCACATGTTCCATTGATCTAGACCTTCTGATCTATGGGTCCACAGCATAAGAGTTACACTCTCATAACAGTCGGATCAATATTCAATAGTGTATATTTCGAACTATTAGCTTAGGTTATGGGAAATGGTAGTGATTGGACGGGTAGGATCATTTGATGGGTGCAACATGAAGGCTACAAGATTGAGAAATTCAGTAATTCACAACCATTATGAAGGATTGCTTGAAAAAGTTAAGAATCATTAATCACTTTTAGGCCCTGTTTGTTTTGGATTTTGAGAATTGATTTTTGAGTCCAAAACTTACTGCTGGGCTCAAAATTACATGTAATTTTGAGCCCAATAATCAGTTGGACTCAAAATCCAAAACTAATAAGACCTGAGTATTTTGCTTGCTGTTTGAAATCGATTCTGGATTCAAATCAATTCTACATCCCATCAATATGTGCGATTATGTTGGGATGTAGAATCGATTTGAATCTTCAATTGTGAAGCGAAAGCCCAATTTTTTTTTCAAAGAATTGGTTTTGGACTCAATCGATTCTCATAATCAAAAGCAAATAGGGCCTAAGAAATGTTCAAATATCTCCAACAAGGTTACACAGCCAATTACTAGGGTATCCAATCTGGCAGCATTCTAGCAAATTAAAGCAGACTCTCTCTAGTTAGAGAGACATAGCTTAGAACCTTTCCTCTTTTTTTTATGAGAACTTATATGATGCCTGACCGTGAGATTATAAAGGGCGGAGAGAGAAAACCATCTCTCCCTTGATTTTTAATCCAAGAGAAAGCCTTTTTTTCTGACTTTTCCTTGGTTTTGTCTCTACCCACCCTTTACATTCTCACGGTCGGGCACCATATAATTTCTCTTTTTTTTGTTGTTGTATATACTTAATGATAGACACTATCCCTGTGACCCCTTTCGTTTCTTCTTACTGAATCATCAACCAATCGGTAATTTAATGTTGGTGTGGGTCATTTGATGTAGACTTTTATCCCAAGTGTTCTGATCAACCTTTAATTATACTTGTAATTGAATGTTCATTTAATGTTCTCTTTTCTACAATAGAATTTCGGACACAGAGAAGTAAGAAGTACCCAGATTCGTAATAAGAGAATGCAGTGTTCCAAAAAGAGATCAAAGGAGAAGAGAAGAAATCATAAGCTTTATTCATTTAAAGAAACTATAAAGGCTGGCTTTATTTATTAGCTTCCCTCAGCCACTTTCTAACCCTCCTTTTTCTATTCCATTTCATACCGCACCACCAACAAAAAGCACTTTTGCAAACGCGAGTTGCCTTGCTTTTTGTCATAACATACTAAATCCCCAATCCTTCTGAGTTATTATTAAGAAAATTCTTATAGTTGCTGAAGCACCTCAATTCATCAAAGAGAGAGATTTAGTGTACTTGGCTGTAATCTCAAGACTTTATTTGTACATGTTATTATCTTAAAATAAAGTTTGAAATGTTACCATAAAACGAGCTCATCAAAGTGATAGTCAGGTTGATTCAGTTCAAATCACAAAGCTGGAGGCGGATGTTTGAAGATCGATTGATCACTATGTTCACTAATTGAATAGTAGTACTGTCCTTTTCATTTTATCTACCGTTTTTACATTACAATATCTTTCTCAAATAATCCTTAATACTATCATCTAATTTATATATAATATTTAAACAAAAGTCTTAAATATCACAATTGGCGAATAATCCTTATTAGTTGGGTAGTGCTCCCTATTTCAGTTCAAGGTTTGATTTGGAGTTGGAGATTAATAGGTTTGGGTCCTATGCGACAAAATTCATGGCATCTTACTCATTTTCATAGTTTATGGAGCATTTAGGAGTGGAAGATCACATAGTCTTTTATGGTAGAGGTTCCTCTACTAATGGTTTAGTGCGGGAAATTAGACTTACAGTCGTATCTTGGGTTCTTGTTTATCAACCATTTGATCTCGGGTCACATGTATCATCAGAAATTGGGATACGATTCTAGTGGGTGGCGATCCGAGAGAAAAAGTAGTCCCTAGATGGAAGCCCACTCCATGAGGCCGGTTAACATCATCATCACCGATGACATAATAGATCTGTGTTTGAGTAGAGTTATTTTCTTTTTGCCCATCCTTAGAAGCAACAATGATTTGGCTGATTGCTTAGCCAAATTTGGATCGAATTTTTCTCTGGGGTGCATTCTTTAATCCCTGAAGAGCACTTGCAATCCCCTTCTTTTAATATATGTCAACTTTTTCAAAAAAATAAATAAATTAACAGCTTCCAAAGAGATCTTAATGTAAAACTAACTTATAATAGATGTTAACTCATGCTCATTGTTGATCATTATGCCCTATGTGTGATGCGGGCGAGACAATGGATCATATGCTTATCCATTGCAGGTACGGTAGAGAGGTCGGGCCAAAATCCTTGAATTGTTTGGAATCATGTGGGTTTCCCAGCTCACATTTCCGAACTCCTAGGTAGTTGGTTTTATGTCCCGTGGCCAAGCAAGGGGGGAACATTATGGAAGCTCGCACTGTTGGCATCCATCTGGGTGCTTTGGAAAGAGAGAAATGCTCATATTCATAAGAATGTAGCTAAAAATGCTCTCTTCTCTTTTTCGCGGATCAAATCTTTAGTCATTTCTTAGGCCTTCCCTCTTTCAATTTATATTCCGCCCCAAATATTAGACAAGGTTGGAAGCAGATCCCTAAGCAAGGACCGGGAGGAAATTGTTGCACCTAGATAGAAACCTCTTGACCCTAGATGGTGTAAGTTAAATTTTAATGGATCTAGCATGGGCAATACAGGCCCGAAAGGTAATGGAGGAGTCCTTAGAGAAAAAAATGATGCTACCAATTGGGTATTTTCTAGGCCTATCTGCTCTAGGGGATCCAATGAGGCGGAATATAGAGCGGTTCTTCAAGGTATTAGACTGTTGGTAGATAGAGACTTGGATAACCTAATTGTGGAGGGTGACTCCCTTAATGTTATTAGATGGTTGAACAAGTGATCTCCTCACCCCTCGGGATTTTCAGAGTTCATTGACTAGTTTTTTGACTGAGTGGAAGGCCACATAGTTCATTTTAATCATGTAAGAGGGTTAGCAAATGGATAGGCGGACCGGCTAGCTTGGGCTGAAGTATCTAGACTGGATATAGAGATTTTTTATTTCTGACCTCCTTGAGCTTTGTCATCCTAGTTGTGTTTTTCTCTTTTGTATCCTTTTTGTGCCCGTGAAAAATTAACTTATAATATGTTTTCCCACAATTAAGGACCAGTTTTGGCAGAACTATAGAGCCCCGTGGTTCACTTTTTTGATTAAATTTTATTGTTATAGGGGTTTGCATTGATTATTTAGATCCTACATTGTAAAGATAGTGAATGTCAGATTTGTAAGTTGATTAAGTAAAAAATCTAAAGAACTTTGGTAATGATTCTACTACGATGCCACAAATTCGCAAAGTTCTTGATTCATCCGTCATTATTGATGGCACTAACAAAGACAGAGTGGCAGAGGTAGCCCGATACCTCGTCTCCGCTCTTGTGGTTGGGCGATCATGTCAATCAAACCTAGGAATTTGGGCATCGACTTCGTTTTCCCTCATCAATCGATGTTCTTTTTCCATGTGATAATCCTTAACCTTACTTGCACCAAATAAATTTAGGAGCCCTAATTTTATAGGTCTTGAATATTTCGCAATTCCATTCTCTTCAATATACTTCACTCAACCAAACATATGAGCATTTACAAGATGAATGATCCAAGAATCAGGAACACCTATTTCCACATAGGTGGTGACGCAAGGAGCATAGAGCGGCAACACCAAGATGGAGATCAACACAAGCAGCGACTAAAATAATCTCGTGGGGGTTTGAAAACTCATGCCACGGTTTGGAGAAAAACTCCAATATAACATGTGAAAGGAGCGAAGCTCCTTCACCCACGTGAAAGAGCCAATGCTCTCTTCACAAGTGATATCCCAAAAATAAACTTTATTCAATCTATCTTTCTTTCCTTGTGCCATTACATAATATAGAGAGTTTAAAATCTAAGCATAGCAACCCTAAATACTTGCCTACCAATTATTCTCCATCTTCTATCTAAAGCAACAAAAAAAATGAAGAAATATCTCTAAGATAATCCTAAAATAATAATCCTGTATTAGACACTTACCACATCCTAAAACTGCCTATGACTTAGCCAAATCAAGTCCAAATAGGGTAATGTTGGGCTCTTTAGATAGGTAATCGAAAAACCTTTCTAAAAACACCAAAATCAAGCTAAATAGACAAGTTTTGACATCCCAAAAAATACCACAAATAAAATGACGAAAATAAGAAATAAAAAATAAAAGATTTGATCAATGCCATGCGTTCTACATCAGGTCGTGCCCACTTTCCATCAGGACTATTGCGATCAAAATCGGTGATTAGCTGAGCTGGCCTCGTGTGAAGTGAAGATCTGCCTGCAACTAGTCATTTAATTCTCTATTATTCATCTATTGCTGGTCGCTAACTTAGGCATGAGAGGGCTTTCCCAGAGAACCAACTCCGAGTAGTTCTGACCATGGTTTTAAATTTCGACCGAATTCCGAAATTTCGGATTTGGGTCGAGACCGACACCAAAACGTACCGAAATTGAAACCCGAAATTTGGAAAAAAATATTAATTTTTCAGCCGAAATTACCCAAATTTCAGCCCAAAAAAATGATATTTCATGCGCCTTTACCGAATTTCGGCAAAAATTTCGGTTTTGGTTACCCTGAAATTTCGGCCGAAACCAAAATTTAAAACCTTGGCTCTGACCATTTTCTTGTGGTTGTAGGCAGATCTTCACCTCATACAAGGCCAACTCAGAGAATCACCGATTTTGACCGTAACAGGGACCATAATCTACAGTCCCTAACTTACTATCCAACGGCACAAATATCATGCTAACCAAGAAAGCTTTCCAACCCAAACTTAATCTAAAATAAAACACTCCTGTGTGAGGATTGTCCTCGGCTAGCTCCCACATAAATATATCCATGTTTGGCAACCATGAAACCTTTTTCATGGAATATAATTTTACAGTGTCGAGAGAGGAAAAGAATTGAGAGGGCATGACCGCATGAATGAGGAGATCTTGAGTAGTGGCTGAAACATAGGGAAAATATTAAAGCAAAATTACACAACCCAACACCCCTCCCCACAAAAAAGAAAAAAAAGGAAGGAAACAAAGTATAATAAAATCCAATAGCAAAGCAAAAATAATAAAAAGAAAGAAAAGGGGGTCTCCAATGACTTCCATTCAAACAATCTTGAGGGGGTAATGGCATAGGGTGAACCTTTCTAATGGGCATAGAACAGCCAAAAGAAATATCTTTGGACCCTTAACAAAGGTTTCTTGCAATGACAGACAGATATCGCTTCTCCATGAAAATCAAAAGTTTCTTAAAAGCCTGAGATTTTTCTTCGTTGATGCTGTTGTGAAATTTCTTACCTATTTTTATGGAATGTTATAAATTATAAGTAGATGGGCATGGGCTCACAATCCCCTTTCTCTTTTTGGTTGCCAAATTTTTATTGGTTTGTTGTTATCCTCGACTACCATGAATCTAGTTATGATTCACCAGTCCACTATGTTCGGATGATCCTAACCAAGGTTGCCAAGGCGGGAATCGAAGGCTCCTGGGATGGTGGGAAGCGGGAATCGTGGGTTTGCCAGAGATTCGCCGGGGATTCGTCGGGGATTCGCTGAGAGTCGTGGGGAGTTGGGATTCGCTGGGGATTCGCAGGGAATCGCATGGAATCGGGGTTCCTATAAAGTGAGAATCGGGGTTCCCAAAATTGGGAATCGGGGATTCGAATTGAATCACGGTTCGGATTCGCGAATCCCCAACTCCAGAAATGAATCCTGCTTCTCTGATCCTAACCGTTCATTTTTAAGGCTTGGATCTAACGGAGCAAATCAGTTGTTCTGATTACATGACCTGAATTAGTAATTAATAAGAATTGGGCAATGATAATTTCGCATGCCCCGTAGGATAATTAGCACCCCTTTAACGTGCATTGCGTAGGCGTGCAACTCGGTTGGGTTGACCAACCCGACCCGAGAACCCATTTTTCCAACCTGAAGCTGGCCCGACCCAATTTTCAACCTGATGAGGTTCAGCCCGACCGAAGAACCCTTTTTCCAACCCAAACCTGACCCGACCTGAGTTCAACCCGACCTTTTAAGCTTACAAAAATTTTTTTAATAAAAAATGTTGGGTTTCACTCTGGTCTGGTTGCCCAAACCCTCAACCCAAACTCAAACTGGTATGGGAAAACTCAACATGAACCCAACCCGACCTGACCCGGCTTTTTTCAGGCTGAACCCAACCTGAGTTGCAACCCTAGAATTGACCTTAAAAACGTTAAAAGTCTGGCAGGTACGCACCTTTAGAGGGGAGTGAATTATCCTACAGAAGGTGCGAATTTATCATCGCCCGAAGAATGGGCAATCTGAAAGGATATTGATGCTGCCAACCACTCGTTCTGTTATTTTGGACTCTCATTAGAGTTCAGGACGTATTTTATTGCTTCGTTGAACGTAAGTGGGTGACACTACCAACTTCCTTTTTAATATATGTATGTGACTTTGACTATAATAATAAAGGGGTGGCACCGTGTGGAAGAAGTTTTTTTTGTGGGATATGATATGAAATGAAATGGATGCTACCAAACTTGGAGTAGGCTTGGTCAATACTCCGACTTAGAAACGGTTGCGCGTAAACAAAGCGTGCACGAAACTAATCCTCACCCTAGGATTCATTCACATGGGCCTGCATGTATTTTGTACGTATATAGTACTAAGAAAGGTAACTTTTTTTAAAAATATTTCTAATTAGTTCCTAAATTCTACTTAAGATAAAATACATTAGACTCTGATTGGTTTTTTCTTAACCAATTAAAGCTTCAAGTGAATCATACTTCTTGGGAGATGTTATTTTCACTCACTCTGTATTCTGTACTACGCTGTACGCCTTTATAACGTGAACAGCGGGAGACATTAACGCTTTTTGACGTCAAATTACGTGAACAGTGGGGCGATTGCGTACTGCAGGGGGTGGAAATATCATCGCCCTTTCTATTCGTATGTACTTAAATTACATTAAAATATACTTTATAAATTATTTATTATATAAGGTACTTACACGTCTTGGGTAGGCCTAAATTACATTAAAATATAGCTTATCTGCCAGAGTGGCTCTGACTACTCTCGTGAGACGCAAAAAGAAAGATTTACATTTCTTAGGAAGGCAATTGCTAGCATCCATTGCAAAAAGCCATTTCGCGGCGCTTGTCTTCATTGACGAGTGGCTGGTCTCACATGCGACAGACCAGTTGCGAAATGCCTTTCGCGATAGACCCTAGCAAATCCTTATTAGGAAATGTATACAGGATTGATAACTGCACTGCAATATGCTGATAATGGCACTGCTCACTGTATTTTAACTTTTTAAATTGGATGCTATGGTATCTTGAGCATTAGGGGAAATGATTTCAGCGCTCCAATGTTTTGATAAACATGCACTTCACATGTTCGTCATGTAGTATTCAAGGGCTTTAAGAGCTTTTTGAGAAGGAAAATGATATGGAGACCATAATTAGGGGTGGCAAAATTGGCTGAACCGAACCGGAACCGAGCCGAAACCGAACCGAAAATTCGGTTTCTGATTCAAATTTCGGTTCGGTTCGGGGGTCGATCCGAACCGAAACGGAACCTTTGCCACCCCTAACCATAGTATACCTCTGACACCCCGTTAAATACTACACGACAAAAGTTGGAGCGCATGTTTATCAAAACATTGGCGGTCCGGTTTATCATAATGAATAGTGCCATTATCAAATCACGATAATGACGATACGTTTTTTAAAAGGACCGAAAAACGCGTTCTCTCCTCTCTTTCTCTATCTACACCCTTTCCAATCCACGTTCCAAACTTCCAACCCAATTTAACAAACTTTATGGCAAAGCTTCTAAACACCCGTCCCTTCATTTGACCGTAGACTACGTATATTATTCTAACAAAAAGACTAATTAAAAAAGAGTGACGTCACTCTTCTTTGACTACAAAACCACGCTCTCCCTCTCATTTTCTCTGTTCTTCTTCTTCTTCTTCATCTTCTTCAGCTCCATCTCTCAGGAAAAAAAAAACAGTAAAACAAAAAATGGTTCGTAGAGATCTCTTAATAACAGTTCCAACCTTCTTCAAATGCCCAATCTCTCTAGACGTGATGAAATCTCCGGTGAGTCTCTGTACCGGAGTAACTTACGATCGATCAAGTATACAAACCTGGTTCGATGATGGCAACAACACGTGTCCGGCCACGATGCAGATCTTACAATCCAAAGATCTCGTTCCAAATCACACGCTTCAGCGTTTGATTCAGATCTGGTCTCACTCTTCTCCTTCTTCTTCACCTCGATCTCGTTTTCATCCTTCTCAGTTATTGTCTCAAGAAAACGCTCTCAGATTAGTTAAAAACCTCTCTCAAGATCCTAATCCCGTTGTTTCTCTGTCAAAGGTAGCTGATTTCATGAAAACTTCTGATAAAAATAAGGTTTTTCTCGTCAATGCTGGTTGTATTCCTCTTCTCGCAGATTTTCTTGCTGCGAATGTAGGAATAATGGAGAGATTGGAGGAAGGAGTTAGGGTTTTGTGTATTGCGTTGACGAATTATAAAGAGGATGAGGTGAAAAAGGCGATTTTGGTTCTGGATCCGGATCTGTTGTCTGCGTTGCTTTTGTTGTTGCAGAAAGGTAAGATTGATTCGAAAATCGATACCGCTAGGGTTTTGGAAGTGCTCGCCGGAATGCCGGGATCCAAACTCACGATGATCGGAGAAAGAGAAGAAGGGATTTTGTTTCAATTGATTCGTCTAGTAGGAAAAGAAACAGATTTTAGAGCGATCGATGCCGGATTATCTTGCCTGATCGCGATCTCCGCATCTAAACGGATCAGATCGCAGATCGTTCGGCTCGGATTAGTTCCAGTTCTTGCGAAATTAATCTCTCAACAGGATCAAAAGATCTCAATTGTAGAGAAGGTTTTAAAGCTTTTGGAGAGGATATCGATGTGTACGGAAGGGCGATCGGGAATCTGTGAAGATCCGGCGATTATTCCGGCGATGGTGCAGAAGATGCTGAAGGTGTCTGATTCAGCGACTGAGAATGCGGTGGTTGTGGTTTGGAGCGTGTGTCATATTTTCCGAGACCGGAGGGCGATCGATGCGGTTGATCGGAGCAACGGCATGGCGAAGATCTTGTTACTGATGCAGAGCAACTGTTCGCCGGCCGTCCGGCAGATGTCCGGCGATCTTTTAAAGTTGTTTAAGGTGAATTCGAATGGGAGTCTGAATTCTAATAGATGCCTTTGCAGCTACGATACAAAGACCACTCACATCATGCCTTTTTGACTTTGATCAATTCAAATCTCTCTCTGTTTTTTTTTTGTAACTGACTTAGATTTTTCCTTCTTCTTGTAAATTGATCACAGATATGTCGTTTAGTTTTCATTTTCTTTTGTTAACAACAAATTATACAGAGATCATTCTCTTTATTTACACTCTCTCTCTCTCTTGCACAAAAGCAATGGAATAAATGCGAAAGGAATTGCCAAAGATATTATGCGAATGATATCAACTGGCCCAGAGCAACGACGGACAAAAAAGGTATTGTCAGTAAAAGTTGGACGGAAATGCCCTTTTCTTAAGCAACACATTTTGCTTTTCCACTTTTTCCTCTTCTTCTCTCTTTTTTCCTCTTTTTTTTTTTTTACTTCTCCATTTTCAACTTTATTGTTTTACCCAACTAGTCATCTTCCTCATCGTTCAGCCACCATTGTTGCTGGGAACTCTCAAAAACTTGAAATGTGAGTTCATTCCCCTCTATCTCTCTGTATCTAGGTTTGTTTTTCATTTGTTTTAGGGTTTGCATTTCTCCTTCTCCCTTTCAATGGCGGATGAGGAAGATGAATCGTGGCGGATGAGGAAGATGAATCGTAGGGTAGAAATAAAAAAACGGTGAAAATGAACGAGTGAAAAAAACATGAAGCAAAAATGTGTTCATAAGGGACTTGATAAGCTCACTCAGAAATTGGTAACCCTAATTTGATACTGGATAACCCCAATCCCAGAGACTTGAAAACCCTCTTCCAAAACTCCAGTATTCAATTTTTTGGGACTTGATAAGCCCGTTCAGAAATTAGTAACCCCATATTGATACTAGATAACCCCAATCCCAAAGATTTGAAAACCCCCTTCCAAAACTCCAGTACCCTATGTCAATTTTCTGAGACTTGATAAGCCCATTCTGAAATTAGTAACCCCATATTGATACTAGATAATCCCAATCCCAAAGACTTGAAAACCCCCTTCCAAAACTCCAGCACCCTCAGCCAATTTTTTGGGACTTAATAAGCCATTCAGAAATTAGTAACCTCATTTTGATACTAGATAACCCCAATCCCAAAGACTTAAAACCCCCCTTCCAAAACTCCAGTACCCACGACCAATTTTCAGGGGACTTAATAAGCCCATTCGGAAATTGGTGACCCCATTTTTATACTAGATAACCCCAATCACAAAGACTTGAAAACCCCCTTCAAAAACTCCAATACCCTTAGCCAATTTTCAGGGACTTGATAAGCCCATTCAAAAATTGGTAACCCTATTTTTTATACTAGATAACCCCAATTCCAGAGCCTTGAAACCCCCTTTCTAAAACTCCAGTACCCTCGGCCAATTTTCAGGCACTTGATAGGCCCATTCGGAAATTGGTAACCCTACTTTTGAGAGTTGCTAATCCCCTTCCAGAGAATTGATAAACCCCTTCTGCTACAAAGCCCCTTGCCTATAGCAACTCTTCTAATGGCATTACAATTCTGCTCATTATAGAAATAATAAAAGAAATGGATGTTGTATTCATTGAATGTGCTTCATGTATTACATCCCAATTCGTGAATTACAAAAAAAAAAAATTAAATACATCAAAAAATTTGAAGCCATCCATTCATGTATTACATCAAAATTTTCTTATACAACTACTTGTCTTCCAAAAAGTGAGTAAAGCCATCAATGCATTATCTCCAGAACACACCCTAAAATACAAACCACTTAAACCCTAAACAAGATAAAACATAAACAGAGGAATGAAAAATAGTGCAAAACCTTTAAAAAAAAAGAGAGAAACAAAACCTAGATACAGAGAGATAGATGGTAAGAACTCGACTTTCAAGTTTTCAGGACTTGCCAGCAACAATGGTGGCTGAACAAGGTCAAGTTTTCAGAAAGATAATAAAAAAGGTGAAAATGAAAAAGTAAAAGAAGAGGGAAGAATGAAAAAAGAAGGTGAAAATGTGTTGTAGATGCCAAAGGGCATTTTCGTCGAGTTTTTACTGATGACCTCTTTTGTCCCTCTTTGGTAATTTCTGAAAAGCATGGGTCCTATTGTTAATTCCGTCTAATTTTTGACCCTCATTGGTAATTGTTCCTTAATATTTTTACACATTTTTCTCTAGGAAATTATTTCAGCACAACTGTGTTTTGATACGTACGCTCATGTATCTTGTCTTTTAGTATTTAATTGTCACGTGAGTGTTTTTTTTATGAACCGTAAAAATCCTTTTATAGCTCTTTAAATGAGATCTTATATGATGCCGACCGAGGATTTAAAGGTCGGAGAGAGAAAAAACCATCTCTCCCTTGATTTTTAATCCAACGGAAAGCTCTCTTCTTTTAACTTTTCCTCGGTTCAGAAATCAAGGCAGCTGGTTTTGAAAAAAAAATGTTTGTGTTGAAATCATTTCCTTATTATTTTAATATTAGATGGCATTTAAAAGGAACAACAGTTCAATTCAGAGGAAGGACAAATTGCCGCAATTGCTGAAATACTTGCGGACTGAGTCTACATGTTTGATTGATGACCAATGGAGAAAAATAGAAGGTGACCTTTTTTTTGGGTAATTTAATAATAGAAAGTAGAACCCTTGGAAAAGACTAATTTCTAGGGTTGAAATTTCTAAGGTGAGCTGTTTTGAAGGTTCTTCTTTTGACTAGGCCGACCCCGAAAGATAAGATGGGGGATTAAATATCTTCGTTTAGCTTAATGTAATTTAAAATTGTTTTGGATTAAAGGAGGTTGAAAGGGGAGGTTCTAATGTAAAACAAAAGTGGGCATTGTTCTACGCACTTGGGTTTCTCCTTTTCTTTTAGTATATTCGTTTTGGTGGTTAAATTAGTTAGATCCCAGCATTGTATTAGTGAAGCCTGGCCCACAATCATCTAAACAACGGTACATGAGTCCAGATATCCTGACCGTTGATCTGAAGGGGGAATATAGAGACTGGACATGGTGCAACTATCATTATTGGGACGTGATACTAAAAATCACTGCAGCCATATTCTTTTTTGGGATTTGCTTGCGTCCACCGCGCAAGGCATTTTGCGGATGGCTTGCTGCATGTGAGAGCAGCCACATAGGCTCACTTTTCAGCAGATTTTGTCTTCATTCACGAGGTGGCTGCTCTCACATGGAACAGGTCATCTGCGAAATGCCTTCCGCGCTGTACGTTAGCAAATCTCTTCATTTTTTGTTGAAGTTACTACTGAGTTGGCATTGTTCTCATTCTTACCATCGTTAGGAAAACGTGATTCAGCACAACAACAAAAAAAAAACAGGACCACAAAAATTCAAGTTTAATATGGCATTGATTAAAAGAAAAGGGAAGTGATATTTACGCCCCTTTTGATCACTAAGGACACCTAGTGCCAATGTATCAATGACTAATGTCAGAAGAATCCAATGCGTTTGATTGCCACGTCCCTTTTGATCACTAAGGACACCTAGTGCCAATGTATCAATGACTAATGTCAGAAGAATCCAATGCGTTTGATTGCCACGTATAACACTGGTGCTGGGTCTGGCGATCAAAAGGTCGTAAATATCACTTCCCAAAAAAAACGGAAACACAAGAAAATGAATTAAGAATTTTGTCATTTACAATTTAAAACATTTCCCCATGCTTTGTTTGGTTGCACAAAAGCTCAACAGCCATCAAAATTTGGTTTGGATTTAGCATGCCATTCCATGTTTGGTTGCACAAAAGCTCAACATCCATCAAAATTTGGTTTGGATTTAGCATGCCATTCCATGTTTGGTTGCCAAAATGCATTAGACTCCCTTTGATTCCCTTGGATATCTCTCATGTAATAATTACTTGTCTCTTTCTTGTCCCATTCTTCCAAAAGCAAAGAATCATGGTTTAAATTTTCTAGGGAATGATGCTCTATCTATTTCTCTCTCTTTCCTATCTCCCTATGGAAATGACAACTCTTACCTTTTCTCCTACTCTCCGTGTATATGCCGCACAACCAAACACTATTACACAATTTTTCGAGGTAATTCTAGGCAAATCAAAATGCTTGTCTCTTCCCTTTGACTTCCTACAAGCAACCAAACGAAAATAGAGTTTTATTCATGGGAATTGCCAGCATCCATCGCATAGCGTCCATCACCGATGGTCTGTTGCATGTCAGACCAACCACACAGGCTCACTTTACAGCAACTTGTCTTCATTCTTGGGGTGGCTCTTTTGACATGCAACAGACCATCTGCCATGGACGCTATGCGATGGATGCTAGCAAATCCCTTATTTATTGTAAAAGTTTTAAACGGCACACCAATAAAATACGTTTTTTTTTTTTTAAAAAAACCCCGTTTAAAACAGAGTTTTGCTGACTATGGTTCTTACATGTGTTTCTAGCAAGGAGAAAATAGGGTCTCCTAGTTTTTTCTCTTGTGGGAATGGTTAAAAAAGGTGTTTAAAAAAAAGCAGAGGTGCTTTTAGTGATGTTGCTGGATCTCTATTTTTGTACTAGTTTTTATTTTCTACAGTAAAAGTAGGAAGGTCTTAGTTTTCACAAGAAATAAATATTCAACTCAATTGATCAATACCGCAATGAAATAGAATCGATAAATCAATCGTATCATGTTATAAATTACAAAATTAACAAGAAATGTACCTGTATGCTGTATGCAAGGATGTTGTGTGAATCCGACCTCCTTTTCTTAGAAGATCAAAGTGAACTTGATCTGATAATCTTCCTTTAACCAGGCATAGAAGAGTTTTCCTTTTATCTTAATTGAAATTCCAAGGGTGGTCCCGAATTGGCAACTAATGAGGAATGAAAAATTAGGTTGCTAACAAGTTTTAATCTTTTGAAAACTTTAACCCAATATTTAGAAGATTAAGATATCAAGAATTAAATTCAAGCACACAAGTTAAATCTAAAGGTGCAATGCAAATAAAAAGCAAAAGTTCAAGAGAGAGTGCACCCGAGATTTAAAGTGGTTTGGTCCTCAAAACGCGAGGCCTACTCCACTCCACCAACCAAACTCGTTGATGGCTTCACTATGTGATCTTCTTAACTTCGGCGAAGATCGGTGCCGATTACAATTCCGATTACCTTTAACCTTGGTGGCAATCTTCACCACAGAGAGTGGGCTACGCTTCTCCGAACACTCGCCCGATACAAAATTCTTGATAAGAAAGAAAGAACAAAAAACAATCCCTCACAAGGGTTTACAAAATGTAGAAGATGTACAAATTGAGCCTATGAAACATAATCAAGTTTGATTCACTCTTTGGATGTTCAAATGAAGTTTTTGAGTGTTAGGATTGATGGTCTTAAAGTTTAGAATGCCCATATATATAGGAAAACCAAAATATGACCGTTCAGTGGCATTGTGGTAATTCCTGAAAAATTCCCAACGGCTAAAAATCCGACTGTTATAGTGTTCTCGGAGTTCCGAGAAAAAATCTCGAAGTTCCAGGAATACAAACAGAAGTGAGAAAAATGTTACTAGACCATTTCTCGGAGCTCCGAGAAGCATATGTCAAGCAGATTTTCACTTCTTGTTATGAGGGTTCCACATTGTTGGAACACCACAAGAACAATCACTTATACATTTAGGGTGTGAGATTAACTTAATTATGCCTCTTAAAATCTAAAACTAAGATTGGATCTTATTCATTCAAATATGACTTTGATCTTCAATGGATTCTTCAAGTCTTCATTTGTCTTGGACTTCGATGTCTTTGGCCTTCATGATGTGGTTCAATGAGATCTTCTTGGCCTCAATCCAAGCAATGTGATCTACAACTTAGACAATCAAACACATTAGTGATCATAAATCACTTGTGTATTGGAATCATCAAAATAAGATGGGAATGCCAAGGTGGAAACCATTGGGCTTACATTAATGCATATCAAGGTATGTGATCCGGGAAACTTGTATTTATATGCTTAAGATGGTAATTCATGACATTAATCTTAAATCCACACAAAAACTTTAACTCTAAATTCTAACCCATCAATGAATTTGAAAACAAAAAGGATCCTGATTAATGGTAAATATATAATCTCAACAGACTTGTCCAAATAAATTGATCAATGCATCTAGACCGTAGATTATTATGATAGAGAAAAACAAAAAAGATAAAACACAAATAGATACCTGTATAAACACGCGTATACCCCACTTGGTCAGTTGGTCTACTACAAAGGCATGTGTTTTGGAAAAACTTCATCAAAATATTTTAGGGAAAGTCGGAGTGGTTACCCTTTTAATTTTGAAACATCAATCATAACTAAGGCTCAGTTATGGATTGAAGAGAAGTTGAATGGAGTGGGAGAGCTACAGTGTCATTATCAAAATAAGATAAATTGGGCGTTATTATCGAAATAAAGGAGGTTGCACAGGGAATCCATAGGGAAGATTGCAGCTAAAGTGAAATTTTAGCAGAAAATCAGTAATTTTCATGGATTCTGAGATTTTCATGGCAACCAGACAGCCTAAATTTCAAATATGCTGTTTACATAAATTGATTTTCAATCGAGCTGTTGAACATTGAAAGTATAATCGAAACTCATTTTTGAAAGAACAATTCAAATCTGATCATAAAGAGGTGCATGCTATTATACAATGCTAACTAATTCCATGGTGAAAATATTTATAGATTCTACTAGAACTTAGTGACCAAATAACAACATAGACATGAATGGAACTAAGATAAATACCACCACTATATGGTAAGATTAAAACATACAATATTTTCTTAGTAAGAGTTACATTACTTGGTGCATTGTCCATAGTCCATACACTTCATCCAGATATGAATATGTAACACAGTGTCATCTAGCATTAAGGCATAAAGAAGTATTGCCCACTTACTCTTTTTTGAAAGAGATTACAATCTCTTATCCAAGATATAAAATATGTATGTGGACAACCCAAGGATTTTTGTGGATAACCAAACCCTAATTTTGGAGAACGATCTCTTATCCAAGATTGAAAATATGCATGTGCGATAATGATTGAAGCATCAAATAACAATATATGTACAGTGAAAAAATTTAATATGATAATGCACAGTAAAAAATGAACGCGTGAATATTATCAGATATTTTATGATGGGCACGTGACCCGAGTTACCTTTTCAAGTTCCTCCAAAACAACTTTAGCGACATCATTCTTTTGCTCAAGGAGATCATCTGGCATCATTCTTGGAACATGAGCTCGGACCACTGAAATTAAAGCAGAAATGGCATAAGAACAGGGGGAGATGCACAACCTTGAGGTCAGGGGTTTGATCCCAGCTGAACCTACCTAGAAAAACATTTCCCACAATTTTTCTCTTTTCATTTCTTTTAGTTACTACAGTTGGGGCTTGTGTTTTATTGATTTCACAAATCATGATCTCCTACTGACCTACATTCTCTCACGCTATTTTTATTTCTTCTCAAGTACAGAAAAAGGTGGATTAATGAAGAGAAAAATAGAAAAAACATGAGCAAAAGCAGAAAAAAGAAAAAGAACAAGAAAAAGAAATGCATACTTGCTTGTGGCTTTTTCCTCTTCTGCAAGTCGAGTAGAAAAGAGAGAATAAAACAAGAGCAAAAACAGATAAAAAATACAAGACACCTTCTCGCAGCTCCCCATCTTCTCCTTCGTATTCTTCTTCTTCTTCTTCTGCAGGTTGAAAAGAATTTTTTTTTTTTTTTTAAAATGAGAAGAAAAAGAAGAGGAAAAACATAAAAAGAATAGAACACAGAAAAGAATGCATGCCTACACTACCGACGGGTTTTCTTCTTCGCAGGTGAACTTGTCGACCAAGTAGTTCAATAGATAGGCAATGGCGAAGAATAAGGGAGCCCAAAAAAAAAAATTAGCTCAAGGAAAAAACATAAAAAACAGGAGAAAAAAAAGAGAAAATTGTGATAAAAACTTTTTTGCCGATAATTTTGTATGTATCCTGCTTTTCAGGAGAATTTATCTTTTATTCAAAATATTGATGATTTTTTCCAAATATCGACAATTTTTGTGGCATAGGTTGGGAGAGGCGAGTTTGAGGTATTTTATCATCTTCCCCCTTGAGGGGAGGGAAGTATTTTGTTTCTTTTTTATGGTTGGCTTGACAATCTCAGCCAAAGGGTTGTCTCTTTCTTTTATTTAATAATAATATCACCAATCAAAGGAAAAAAAATAGCATGACTAATAGGATGAGCAGAAGCTGATTTTCACAAGCCAAACAATATAATGCCAAACAATGGGTAATTTTCATCAATTACCCATTCATGAAAATTCATAGGGATTGATGCCAAGCGTCTAGTTTGTATATAATTTATCATGGTTTTGTTCTCGAATAAGTTAACCACAAAAATACAAATGAGTACACTCACGTAATTTCCCTATTAAAACTATTTCAAGAAGAGATGCCTTTTCTATTGGACCATTAAAAAAAATGACTTTTCTATTGGAGCAAAAGGCCAACTAATATCTACAAGCTCTATATCCTCGAATAAGTAGCTCAATCCTTCCGTGTTCCCCCAGTCCTACCACCCTACTAAGGACAAGTGAAGAACCCTTCTCCAATTATTTGACTCTAATACTACATCACCAAGCAATAGAAAGTAAAAATATTGTCGTGATGTTTGGTGCCATAATAATTTTAAGGAGGCCCTATCTATGACTCTAAAGCAATGTTTCAAAATGCGGAAAACACGGCCGAAGAAAATCCTAGTTGACTCAGCACGACGCGGGTGAGTACTTGATTGACGCGGTTGAGTACTCGCTTGACACGGTCATAACTCAGGAGAGTCAAAGGAGTTTTAATTGACTCTATGTGACAAGTTACGGATGGCAAAACGCAGAGCACGGCCAGAGTAAAAAGGAGTCGTCTTCTATGCGCAAATGTTCAATTCTCATAAGATGTTCTTGACTGTTACTCAAAAGGTCCAATAATGTATGTATATTGGACTTTTTGAGACAAATCCATTGGAATGTGTTAAAGTATAAAAGATAAATAACGCCTTTCTCCAACAGCTTAAGCTTTTGGTGAAGTTGGTAAGTTAACATGGTATCAGAGCCAAAGGTCTCGAGTTCAAACCTCCCAGATAGCGAAAATCCACATGCAATGGTCGGCCCAAAGTGGGACCACATGTTTGCCAAGTGGGCCACACGTGCGGGGGAATGTTAAAGTATAAAAGATAAATAACGCCTTTCTCCAACAGCTTAAGCTTTTGGAGAGGTCGGTAAGTTAACAGAATGAATTCTCTTTTTCTTTTTCTTTTTCATTTTCATGCCCCGAGGGATCGCCGTGAGCATGTGGGAATGATTCCATTTCCATGGACCAACCCACCGGCCTTCTTGCGGAATAACTGAGATAAATAATTTTTTTACCAGAAAAAAGAATAATTCTTCTCTCTCTTTTTTCTTTCGTTCCCACAAATATGGACTTTACCAATCAGGAATAATAATAAAATGATAATGCCAGCCATTTCGATTTGGTATTTTGTCTCGGTAGGACATGTATTTCTATTACTATGAAATTAATAAATGAAGTAATTAATGGTGGGGTTACCCTTATCCTTTTTGTAGTCACGAATCTTGTATGTGTTCCTAAGAAAAGGAATTGATTTATTCCTTATCTCTAAAATCCTATTTCTTCATTCATTTTAGTTTCGGATCCGACCGAACAATATAAGATACGAATGGAATGGTTTACATTATGGAAGAAACATATGTATATGTGAAATTAGATATTAGATATTCACGAGTTATATATGGACTATCCATATATATTATTTCCCATCAAAGATTGAAATTCTTTTGCTTTTTGATAGCCGCGATGAATCTAGATCACCTAATTTCCGCCTTATGCTCTTCCAGTTCCAGGGGTCAAAGACCAAATAAGACAATGCGAGCAGACTCGGGGGAGTCCACGACAATGCGGATGAGTTTTAAAACTATGCTCTGAAGGGAAGAATGTTGAGTACAAATTTGTTGCATAATATGCCATAAAAATGTGAATAAAGGGTAAACAACTAGAACTTGAGCAATTCTGCCCATGATTGTGATTCAAGCACGACAATCATCTTTCAAATTATACTAATGACAAATGTAAATTGAATTATATTACCTACCTAATAAATAATTTGAATGCCTTAAGCTCCAATAATGCATGAATGATTAATGTCTCATGCAATTAACTTGTCAATTAAAAAAGAGAAACTTAGATAAAAGAATAATGTATCTTTCATTCCTTTGAATAATTTTTTTTTTTAAAAGCAAGAATCATGAGTCCAAAGAAAAAATGAGACTGAAGGGAAACTACCTTGATATAAGTGTGTTGGATCCTGAAAAATGCAATAGAAACCAGTGTGGAAACTTCTGGGCACTCTTTGCCACCTGAAATTTCATCAGGTTCCCCACCAAAAGACGTCTTCCTAACTATCCTAGTCCCAGAATTCTTTCCCGGAAGAATTGTTGCCATTGTCATGTGTAATAATTATTCGGAGTGCATCATTGCAGGAAATGGAGTGGGCATCTATGAATTGGCTGACAACATGAACATCTGAAATATCCAAACAGCATAAGTGAGACAGATTAAACCATACACAAGATATTGATAAACAATATAATACAAGAGAAATTCTTAAAAGTTCCAACGAATTTGTTAAAAGAAAAATGAACAAGTTTTCTGTGAGACTCACATTCAACTCAAGTAGGCCATCCATGATAAGATTGTACGAGAGCAGCTCTATCTCCCAATTCACAGGCATACTCTAGTAAAGATAATGCCTCGATATGGAATCAACATGAACAGTTGATGAGGGTGTTACTGCTACATCCAATGGATAGGGGTTATATTGAATATAATCAACACACACACACACACACACACACACATATATATATAACATATACACACACAAAATGACCCTATATATTTCTGGGAATGACAGGTCTGCTGAAATTGATTGTCCCTTGTATTTCTGTTCTATTCTTCAATAACATCACCTTCCACAGGGACAGGGATGAAAACAATAAAGGAGGGAGTTGTCCATGCTAAGATCACATCAGTTCACCATTCATGAAAATAAATTGATTTGAATGCAATAAGCTCCCATGATACATGAATGATTAATGTCTCAAGAAATTAACTTGTCAAGTAAAAAATAGAAACTTAGAAAAAAGAATAATGTATCTTTCATTCCTTCTAAATAATTTAACAGATTTAAAAAAGAAAAGAAAAATAATCATGTGCCCAAAGAAAAATAATGAGATAGAAGGGACCTACCTTGATAGAATTGTGTTGGATCCCAATTAATGTAATAGAAACCAGTGCAGAAACTAGGTCATAAACAAGATACAGATAAACAATACAATACAAGAAAAATCCTTAAAAGTTCAACGAATTTGTTAAAAGAAAAAACCAAAAAGTTTCCTGTGAGACTCACATTCAACTCAAGTAGGCCGTCCATGATAAGGTTGTACAAGAGTAGCGCTATCTCCCAATTCACATGCGTACTCTAGTAAGAGATAATATGTCGATATGGAGAGTGGACTTGAACAGTTGACAGTTGTAATACTGCTACATACAATGTATAGAGATTTGATTGAACATATATACAAAATTGCTGTATACATTTCTCGGAATGACAGGTCTGCTGAAATTGATTGGCCCCTGTACTTTTGTTCTATTCTACAACAAATCCACCTTCCACAGGGACAGGGACATGCTAAGATCACATCGGTTCACCGTTCTAAGAATTCACTGTAATTTTACAATATTATGCAATTTTCCTGTTTATTTAACATGAAAAATTGAGAACCCCAGCTGCCATGTCAAAGTATAAAGTGAAAGAATGCTCTCACTACCATCAGTTCCTAAAGAAAATTTGGCGAGAGATCCTACATATCAATGCAAATTTTGCAGGAGAAAGGAAACCAGATCATCAGACCTTCAGGAGTGGCTTTATAGACATGAAAAGAAATGTGAATTTACTACAAGTAATGTTCTCTTCCATGAACAGAATTTCTACATTGGAAGGAAGAGTAAGAAGAAGAATAACTAAAGTGAACAGATTAGTGATCCGATGATAGCTTTTTCTGCGCCGACCTTTTCTTTGCCGCCACAATGGCTTGCTGCTTCCTTTTGAAAATTTCCCTAATTGCTTGCTGGTATTGCAATTCAATAAGCTCCAACTCCAATCTCAACTCTTCATCACCGTATTCATTAGCCAAAATCAAAGAGGAACCATTGCTGGGAGAGCTAGAGAGGGTTGGCCCATTGCTGCCTGTGTTACTAACACCCATATGTTTATGATCAAGGCATGCACCAATTTCAAGTGGGGACAGAGTTTGCCTAATTTCCCTTTTCATCTCAAACTCATTATAATCCATATAGGCTGACTCTGCTGAGCAAATACCCTTTTTACTGTTTCCCTCAGTTGAAACGGCAGAAACAAATGATACGTCAGAAATCTGATAATCCAAAGTGGCCATATTGCGATATTCCACATCAGCATTAGACATGATTTCATCGAGCTTCACATAGACAGGAGCATCTAAAATTGGTTGAACGGAGCCTTCGACAGAACTCAAATCCAGACAAGGGGGAGGGCTTGATTCATCACCAGCTTCAAAAATGTTATGGGAAGATCCATCGAAGCTTTCTCCATATTCGGGCAATTGATTGCTCTTATGTGGGCCTTCGGGTGGGCCTTCGGGAACTTGGATTCCATCCAGTGCGACCAGCTGATCAATAGGAACACAGGGTTTCTGTGTGGTTATCATGCTCGTTAACAGCAGATCAATTAACTCAGCGATGAATGATACATTCTGATCAGCAAGCTCAAGTTGTTCGACCATTTCACTAGCAACAGAAAGTGGTGTATCACTGTCGAGATAAAACAGGAAGTGAATATTCCTTACACGACCTGCACATTACAGGGAAAGGATAAGTGAGTACAAGTACCTAGTTGAGTTCTATCAATAATTCCAACCTCGATGAGATGTGAGTTTCGGTTTCGGCCTTGGCCGAAAACGAAATTTCAGGGGAAATTTCGATTGCAATTTCGATTTCGGTTTAAATTTCGGTAAAATTATTATAATTTCAGCTGAAAATTTTAAATTTCGGTCCCGCCCGAAATCCGAAATTTAGGTATTACGGCCGAAATTTAAACCCATGGATGTGAGAGTAACCACTTAAATATCTTGATTACCATTTCGATCTGCAATACGTAGGATAAGCGATACAGAATTGTCGTCAACTCTCTCCCCTTTTAATGTGAACTCGTTGTCATTGTTTGATCTTTGCACTTCCAAGCTCAGCATATGGGACCCTTCACCAGTTGAACTCAGCATGTTGGACCCTTCACCACTGGAATTATCTGTTATAGTGATAATATGGGGCTCGTCATCTGCAGCAGCATCAAAAGTCAAGGAGAGGTGCATCTGCTCTCCACTTCTAGGCTCTTCAGAAAGAACACACCGGTCTCCAAAAGCACCCATTTTGGGAATAACAATATCAGGCAATGGAAAGGATTGATTCAATGGACATCCATTGCATCCATTAAGTAGGAGAAAAGGGTCCTTCAAAAGATCCTTTGCTGGCAATCTTTGAGAAGCTGGGACTAAACATTTCTCAATAAAAGACTTCACTTCTGGGTCTTTTACCTTACCAAGCGCAGCAGGCTTTATTCCCTGTAAAAGTATCCACAAAGTAGGTCATTGACGGAGCTCAGTAGCACACCATAAGTTGATGGAATCAGGGCTATCGTTAATCGAATGACTTACTGATGAAACCTTTCTATATATTTGAGCTGAATTTTTACATTCACTGTAAGGGTATTCGAAGGTCACCATCTCCAGCATGCACATTCCAAAAGAATATATATCAGCCAACTCATTGTAATCCTCCTCATAGAGCTCTGGTGCCATAAACTCAGGTGTGCCTACATAGACCGCTCACAAAAATCAATCACGCACATGCACATGCACACACTTTATTAAACACTTTCTCTGATTGGATTCGAATTTTTTTTTTCTTTTTGAATTACAAAGATCTTTAACAGGTAATTAAACAAGAGTAAATAAAGAGAGAGTGCCAATGTGCCATCACTCCTTACTGGTGGGTGGGTGTGTGGGTGTGTGCAGCTGGCATAATGCACATTAGAACGTGGGAATTCGAGGTTCCATGAATAACAATTATGCATTGGGGGCGAGGTTTCTGAGGTATCGCATAGGCTGAGCAACCCACTATAAACACACCTTCTCCATGTTGTTTGACTCATCCTACCCATTCATTCCATAGAACCTCACATAGATAGGGTGTTCCTAACAAACCATCTCCATACCATAATCCTAACCATTCGATCTTCGAAGCCCACTTTCTAGCCATCCATTCTAAAACTCCACAAATCAACAGCTACCATGATCTTATGGAGATGATTTCTTAGGGACACCCTACCTATGGTAGGTCCTATAGAATGAATGGATTGGATGACTCAAACAACATGGGAGATGCTGTATTTAGAGGGCTGCTCAGGCAACGCGATACCTCAGAAACCTTTTCCCTTTATGCATTTTTTGTTCGTGGACAACGATTTCTGGTCAGGCATATGAATGGTTCCTATCCTTTCAGGAATGGAATGAAAAGGGCCGACACTCGTGCTACTCATATTCGTAGATCCTCACAGCACCTCCTCCAACATAGTGTGAGCTCCTCCAACATAGTGTGAGCTGGGAGCCTTGGAGCACCTCCTCCACCATGGTGGACGAGGTGACGTAAGGATCTAGGAGTATGAGATGTACGAGTGTCAGCCCTATTCATTCCATTCCTGAAAGGATAGGACTCATCCATAGGCTTGACCAAAGATCGTTTGACCACGAACAAAACTAGACCAAAGTGTAATAGACGTTCATGAGACCTCGAATTCCCACGTTCCAACATGCATTATGCCTAGAGGTGGTTATTAGGTTATAACCGAGAACCGAAATAACCGAAATTAGGTAACCAAAATAATTTTGGCTATCAAATTTCGGTAACCGAAACCGAACCGAAACTGAACTGATAAAAAATTTAGTTATTTCGGTTATTTCGGTTAACCGAATAGTGTGAGAAAAAGAGGGGAAAAAACAAAATCTCGGTTTCGATCGGAGGGCTAGGATCATCCAATCGAAATGATTTTTTGAGCACACCCTAATTAAGTTGTGATCAATCAAATGGACGGTTTTGATCATTCTACGGAGTGCCCATATAGCACTTTTTTTTTTTTTTTTTTTAAAGTAATGGTTTTTATCAAAATTTCGGTTAACAGGATTTTTTTTTGAGATAACCGAAACCGAATAACCGAATTTCCAAAAAAAAAAAAAACCGAAACCGAACCGAACCGACTGAACCAATTCGGTTCGGTTTGGTTATTCGGCACCCCTAATTATGCCATGGTCCTCCCATAAGTATTCATCCTTTTTCATTTTTTCTGATATATATATATATATATATATATATATACACACACACACACACACACACACACCATTCATAGCCTGCTTTAAATGATAATATATGAATAGGAAAGAAAATGCAAGGGTACTCTGTAATAGTCACGAACATAAATAAAATGCGGGTCACATCTCCAAACATATCCATAATCATGGTGTACTCAGAAAAATACAGTGACCGGATATATATGTGCAAAATATGTTAGCAATGATCTAAAACTGAGGAGAATCGTACCAATTACACTCTGTGCATTAGCTTGCTGCATAACAGTTGCCAGCCCAAGATCTCCGATCTTAACTTCACCGTGATTGCCATTGATAAATATGTTATCGCACTTCAGGTCCCTATGTATAATTGGAGGGTTGTGACCATGAAGATAGCTCAAGCCAATCAAAATCTGCCTTGCCCATCCTTTGACAGCCTTCATGTCAACCTTCTTGTGCTTCTTACGATACCTAAATACATGATTACAATTAACCAACGACATCACTAATCTCACCCCCCCCCCCCCAAAAAAAAACAAAAAAAACAAACAAACAGCAAGGCATTAAGATGAAAAACAAACTTACTGTCTTAAACTACCCGAAGTGAATAACTCAGTGATTATGTTAATGGTCTTGTTGTGATCGTCAATCCACGAATTATAGAATTTTACTATGTTTTCATGCTTCAACAATTTCAGAAGATGCACTTCCGAGTATAAATGTTCCAAGTCTTGTGGCGACTGTAATACATCATCGATACGAATTTGGTTCCAAGCTACTTCTATCCCATCAACCTCATCAAAGCCTTTATAACTATATGATCATTATAAAATTAAGGAAAACAGCTTATAAAAGAAGATTAGCAAAGTTGAAAAATACAGAATAGAAAAGGGAAATGATATCAGTACAACCATATTTTGATATTTTCGTTAACCCGTCTTGACTTTTAGTATTTAAAGACATGTTAAAGGTTATCATATTTCCCAAAAAGCTCTCACGAGCCAATTAAAGAGAAAAAAAGAAGACAGCTGGGTTTGTGCTGATAACATGTCCCTAAAAAAACATTAAGGCAAGAACATTGAAAAGGATACACTGTTTTGAAGGCGCCTTTGCCCAATATTTCTTTGTACTGTTTCAAAACCAGCAGCAATGAGAGACATTCGAACAGAGAAGAACAATTCAAAAAACAAAGAACAAACAAAGAGAAAAGATAATTGGGGAAATCTTACCCTAATGTAGCGACAAGCAGGGTCGATTTCGAGAATGTCGGGGTCGGGCGGCTCCAGGGAGGTGGAGCTCTCTTCAGAACCTTCCCGCACAACAAAGCTCATAGTCTCGAGCCGCAAAAATGTGCAGAGGACTAGAACAGAGATGAGAAATTACACGAATAAAACCTAAACCTAGAATAACATGGTTTTCTACGAGAATCAAACCCTAACCCTAAGCCTAAACCTAAACCTAAACCAAACCTAACTTCCATGAGAAAATAAAAATGCAGCTAATGGCGGATTCTTCTGACCTAAAACTTGTCAATCAAAAACCAGATTAGCTCTTCTCGAAACCCTAATTAAACACAGCTGAAGAAGAAATGATTGAGAAAATGGAAAACAGAAAAAACAAAGGGCTTAGTAAAAATGCAGGTAATCACGGATTCTTCAGAGCTAAAACCTCTCAATAAAAAACCAGATTTAGCTCTTGTCGAAACCCTAACCCTAGCACTAACAAAGCCCTAATTAAATGGAACACAGAAAAACGAAGGGTTTTACTTTTGCGCTTGAAATGAGAAAAGGAAAAGGAAAGTGAAAGGGAAAACCTAACCCTAATTTAAAGGAATCAGAGAGGAAAAAAATGACACGTGTCGCATTCTGGGGCAATCTCTGTTCGTCTTCCAACCAAGCAATGCTCTGTCTCTCTGGTAGTTTTGATCTATGCACGGAAAATTCCAACTCATCTCTCTCTTACTTTGTTTGTCCTTATATAGCTTTAGCCCCCTGTAGCTACTCGTTCTTAAAATGCGCCTTGTGCGCACCTTGGAGTTTTGGTTGGAAAAATATCTTACCCGTGTGAATAACATGTACGCACCAAGCGTATTTTAGAGGAGGCTGTGGGTTTTTAGTTAAAAAAGGCTTTTTTAGAAGAAATAGTGAGATCCATAGGTTCAATGTTCCAGATGAATGAGCCTTGACTTGGAAAGATCATAAGCAATCCTATCCGTTCGATCTGTTGAGGGAAGGCACATTATAATAGATGATTTTCTGGCCTATCTAAGTCCGAGCCCAACAAATGAATGGTTTGGATCATCGAACAATGTTGGCCCCACTGTACATTTTTCAAATTGGTGATCGGTAGTACACCATAAAAAAAAAGCACAATGGGAGAATGCTAATGTCATTCGCCAAATAAACTTCTCTTATTTGTCCTAACCATATAGATGTGATGATCGGAACCATTCAAGTTGTGGGCCACCTTAATTTGTTCCTATCTGAAAGACGAGAATGATGTCACTTTCCTAACATCATTTGAAAGAGGAGAATGAGGTCACTTTCCTCCCCTTTCTGAGCATGACACTAATACGAGGGCAACCAAACAGACCCATATTGACAAAATCAAAGCAAAAGGATATATTTTCTTATTGCTAGTATTGTTTGGTTGTCATTTACTATTCAAGTGACCGTCCTTGTGGGCTGTGAATTTCATTTCCATGTGCAACCAATTTTTACCGTTTGAAGGGTTCTTTATGTTGGTGTATTTACAAAAATAAAGGGGGGAGATCTTACCGTACCGAAGCTCCGGCAACGTCGAAATCCACGTGATGGGCTCTCAAGAAGAACGAGATGTGTAGTCGTCTTTTGTCTTGAGATATGAAGAGTCCCGATAGATGTACTTCCGAGAGAAATTTTATAAAATCCGAGCCTTTTTTACGGAATTAGATGGGCGGAAAATAACTTAACATGTCGGACTTCTCGGATTCCACGTCATTTTCCGAGTTTCCGAAAGTTTGGCAACAAAACAACCACTTTTGCTACTTTCCAAGGAAAAGGATGCCTTTTCCGTTTCCTTTCCGCCCAAATCAGCGCAACTGAACAGATCCTCTTTGAAAAAAGACAAAAAAATCAAAGAGAAAGAGCAAGAAATGGATATTTAGGCTGTTACTATTTGACTTGGGATATAAATTATATTATAGGGCAGTTATAAATGGACCCCCTAATATCTTAATCGACCCCTCTCCTCTCTCTCTCTCTCCTCCCTATGCACTACCTATGTGGGCGTCGATTTGAGATACATGGGGGTCGATTTATCACTCCCCATATTATATTATATATTAATAATATTATTATTTTATTTCCTAGACCAGCATTATGGCATAGCCATAAGGCAAGTGTGAAGGCCTGTGTGAAAGGGGAAGATGAAAGAGCTCATAGTTAGAGCCTCTTCACATGTGTAAATACTGTAAAAAATTCAATCAGTTTTTACAGAACAAAGATGCTAATCACACCATAACAGGGGAAAAGAACTACAGTAACACCCTCAATGGCAACACTTGAAAAAAAATGAAGTGCTGCTCAGTTTTCTTTCGCTATTGTACAACAAGAGAAACAAGCGTTGCTTTCCTTTCTAATTAGATTTGAATGTTGGTTTCAATACACTGCTATTCTTCCCACTGGGCAATCGAATCTTTTTCTGGGTCGTCAAATTAGACTGAAAACAAACTGCATATATGAAAAAATGAGGGTTTTAAACAAGAACTACTTTCTCAAGAGGAGTAAGGTGACTCTTAAGATAAAACTATGAATTTCAGTACAATTACTCTTGATTCTGTAACACATAAAAAACAACTACAAATCTATATGAAAGAAAAGAAAATTCCATTTCCCTGATTCAACATTCCTTTCCTTAATTTCCTTCACCAGCCTCAAATTCTGCACAGTATTCCACATTGCCATATATACAAAAACCCAGAATCCCCTTTTAATCACCTGAAAAACCCCAAGACAAACCCATCAACTTCAACAACACAAAAAAATCCAAATCATACTAAAAAATTCTTACAGGACAAAAAAAATTATCTTCCCAAATCCAAATTCTCCATTAGCACCTGTAGATGTCTTTTACATGATTGACTTTTGCGACATACATGCATCCGCATCCTTCCCAAGTCAAATGAAGAAGGGAGAACTGTCAAGAGAGAATGAACACACCGGCCACCCGATACGTGTATTTGTACGAGTTTGAGTTTCTTGGCAGTCTAGGTTGTGAGGTAGGGTATCACATGTCAATAAGAGTTTGTGCGTAGGTTAGGGATTAAGTCTTGATCGGTTAGGAGTTTGTTTGGATAAGTGTAGGTCTCTCTTTATATCTTATTTATTACGCGGCTATTTCCTAATAGGAGTCTAGGTGACTTTTTTCTATTTAGAAAACCCATTATACAATGAAAGACGATTTCTTGCCCTTTTTTTAAATTCTTCTCGAGAATCAAAGAATGTAGGCTCCTCTCCAATAGAGCCAAAGTCGCTTTCATCTATCTACTTCAAAATTGCGAGAACACGAAAAAAAGGCCGCATCAACTTGGTAGCACAGCCGTCGAATCCTATGGTGAACAGACGGCAAAATCCTTTGACGGGAGGAGATAACTTTAAGGAGATTGTTTCACAACTGCAACATTCCATGGAGATGGTGCTCCAATGGCTCGATAACCTCGATGACAATTGCGACCAACTCTGTACCTCTATATGAAATGAGAGAGGAGAGGCTTCGGAAATCTGTTCTAACCGTTAATTTCCTTGCGCGGAGCGCATGGATTTGCTGCAGTTTGGATCCCTTAGAGCCATCAAACTCCATTACATCAAGTCTTCAATTTACCAACCTTTGATGGAGATGATCCATGCGATTATATTTATCGTGCTGAACAATTTTTCAAGTCCCACAACACAGCTCCAGCTCAACGCTCATCATTAGCCTCCTATCGACATGGCAGTAGAAAAATTGGTGAAGACACATGTAACCAAAGTTGAAATGGATTTCTTGGCTTCGGAAGATTGTAAGGTAGAGAGCTCGAGCTCACCTCACAGTCAATTGTCTGAAAGCAATGAATGAAGGGTCATCATATCAAGTTTCCACATTTCACTGAACCTCGGGATGAGTCTGAGAGCTTCCTAATGTAGAAGTTTCCTTCGTTGGAGATCGATTGGGAAGCAATTCTATCTCAAATTATGTATAATATGTAATGTTTTTGTGGGTTTTTTTTTTCATCTTCCTTTACTTTTTCTTCTTTTTATTGATGACGATGTCCAATCGCTATTGCGATGGGTCTTTTACATTTGCAAAGCTGCGGTGGAGAGAATCAGTTTACTGGGAATTTTGTTTTTTAGGCTTTGGAATAATCCATGTCTATCTCTCCTAATCTGGTGTTTGTTTCTTGCAAAATCAGGAATTCAGGAGTAGATGTCTGTTGTACTACTATGACTGTAGAAGTTTGATCCTGATCCCCTTTTGTCCACGCGTTCAAAGAGAACAGTGTAGTGTTCTGTCAGTGTAATTACTACTGATCACTGATGTACTACTAGTCTTTTCTTGGTGTAGGACATGATTTCTTATTTTCATTAAATTTCTTGTTTTCCTTTTTTTTTTATTTGTTAGTAAGAGTTATAGATAGGTAAGAAATCCTATTCCTGGTTAGATTAGAAACGGAGTTTGAATAGAATTAGTGAAGTTGAGAAAAGAGGGTAACTCCCTTCTTTTCTTTTTTTCTTAGTAAGAGTTATAGATAGGTAAGAAATCATATTCCTGGTTAGATTAGAAATGGAGTTTGAATAGAATTAGGAAAGGAGAGAAAAGAGGGTAACTCCCTTTTTTTGGTTTCTTAGTAAGAGTTATAGATAGGTTAGAAATCCTAATACTAGTTAGATTAGAAATGGAGTTTGAATAGAAATAGGAAAGGAGAGAAAACAGGGTACCTTTTGCTAAGAAACGAAAAAAGGAAAATGAGAAATCTAAAGAAAATAAAAAACATATCCATGACTAGAAGAAAAAGATGAAAGGGAAGGTAAAGTGAGATTAATCCCACTACAAACATGTTTCTTAATATCAGCCCTTTACAAAAAAGTTAAAGGCTGATTCCGAGGCGATGCATTCAGTCGCGACGCATTCAGTTGCGACGGAGATGAAACAACCTCTAAAAAAATACTGCCATTGTTAGGATTGGTTCCTAATGAACACCCCTAGGCCCAACATTTTTGTAAGCAATCGGGTCTGTTGATCCAATCGACAAAAATAATTCGACCCATTGCCACAGGTCCCACCTTGATCAGATAATCTTAGCTTCTTGATCCCTATATCGTAATGATAAACGGCTCGTCTCGCCGTGACCATATCTTGGATTCTCAATACTTCTGTCGCTTCATCCACGCAGGGGAAGAGAATCCGTCATTGTCTCGGCTGTGCTACTGGAGGCTCTGGGGAAGTCGGAATAGGAGAGCACTCATCTTGGGGTGGACTTACTACTTAGATGCTTTCAGCAGTTATCCGCTCCGCACTTGGCTACCCAGCGAGCTTATGCTTGTTGTGATCGTGGTCGCCTTTATAGATCGTTATCGACGATTAGGACCTTCGTGATCGAGCCCTAGTTCACAAGCCTGTTCCAACTTCTAGTTTCAGCGCCGACCACTACATAGACAGATCAATCCATTAAAGACTGTTTCAACTGTTGATACAGTTTGAGCACCAGCTTACCTTCGCTGGGTTCCTTCTATCTGTTTAAGCACCACCCACACCACCGGGCCTTCTTGTAACTGCACCAGGCTTAGTAAGTATCTCCCTCTATAAAGATCCATATCTTATTGAGAGGGATCCTGATCCAGCCCCTAGTGATCTAGATCTATATCCAGGGATCAAAATCCAGTTATCCAGTCGAAGAGCAGGATCCATACTCATGGATGGTAAAGGCAAAGCTTTAAGGTAAGGGCGGAGATATGGGCATTCCCATATCTTTTAATGTAATGAGCCTACGCTGTCTTCTCTGTTCGTATTCCACGATATCGAAACTGATACAAGACCAGAACAGAATATTCGGAGGACTCTTCTGACCAGACAAAAAATCTGTAATTGTCAGCAAAGTTGTTTATTTATTTATATATTTTATTCATTTTTATTTTATGAATTTTTCATTTTTTTTTCTTCAAATCAAAAGAATTCTTCTTATTTTATACACAGGCCATCGATTTAGCGTTGATAATGATTCCACCAAGAAAAGTCTAACTTTCGATTTTTGTAGGCATTAAAAGATTGTGTTCTTCAATCATTCTCAGCAGCGCATTTGCATTATTATTATTTTTTGTGCGGAGAATAAAAAAAACCGAGGGAGAATGGCTTTCAACATACCTAAATGGTTCCGTCCGTTTCTCAAAATCCCGACTTCCTAGCGGCAAAAATTGCTAATTTTCCAAAGCGAAGCCAGGCCACTTTGGGTGATCCTGTTCCGTCTGCTCTGAAAGCCAGAGAATGATTAGGGTTGAAGAATGTAGCCTAACATTATGGATCGGACGTCCGTTAGGTGGATCATGACCACAATCGCCCAACTGATAAACGGTCCCAATCACATATCCGTGCGCACCATGTTGGGCCTGCGTTGATATTTAGGATGGAATCAAAGGATATACAGTGTCTTTTCATATTTTCCCAAATCTTTGACCTTAATAAACAAGTTGTATAGTACTAAACTGTACATTTAAAAAATGTGTATACTCGCAGAGAAAACTTTTCTGCCCACATGTACTATCTCACAATTGATGAATATATACACTAAAATACAGCATAGAGAGAACGGACCCTGAAAGTAAATTTAAGGACAAATGAAAACAACTTTAAAAAAATAAAGGAAGAATTGCCTTGGGATAGCCATTCCAACATCACAACCCTTGACCCAAAAATGTGATGTATTTCCTTCCAGATGTGGATTTCAGTACTAGGCTTGCAAAGGCGGCAAAACAATTTCTGATTTGTGTGCCGACTGGACAGATGCTGCCGATGACGCCTTGTCGGAACCCCCCCTGATATTATACTTATCATACACCTTATCACGGTTTTCCGACCACCAAGTCTCCGCCTGACGCTCCTCGAATCTTTTCCGGCTGCAAATGAATTTCTAATATCAAAATACAAAATTCAACTGCTTGTAGTATGCAGGCCATTAGAGATGACAAACTGTTAAAATCATTCGGTGAAATGCAATAAGGTTTTATGATGTACCCGGTGGCCCCTTCACCGACACAAGTGATTGGGTCCATACCTTGAACCCAAGAACAGGCAGGGGTGGGTCTCACCATTTTTGCCAACCAACTCTCCTTTGCCACTTGGGTTAGACAAATTCATTGCTCCAGGTGAAAAAGAAAACAATAAAAATGACGACATTAAGGGCATGAATGGCAGCCATGAAAAAAATTCATGGAATCCCCTGCTGACCTAGTGTGAGAAAGAGGCACAAAGGGAGAGAGAGAGAGAGAGAGAGAGGGTTGGTGAGTGAGGAGAGCATGAGATGAGCATAAAAATAATATGGAAAAAAGAATAAACTATTATAAAGAGGATTCTTTTTCATAGTTTTCCAACTCATCTCATGCTCTCCTCATTCACAACCCTCTCAAATCTCTCTCTCACCAGCCATCTCTGCTCCTTTCTCAAGTTGGGTAAATACTAGATAAATAGGTATTACTTGAAAAAAAATTCCATGGTTGTCAAACATTCCCTAAAAACTAGCTAATATCTTTTCACTTGTTTCCATGCCAGTCCTTACAATAATAAATCATGTATGGGCATGTACTATAGTGCCATGTATGTGTGAAACGACTGGCATGTAAACCATCTAGAGATAGTCTTTTCCAAGGAAGAAAATGCAAAAGCAAGAAAAGAAAAGAAATAAATGAGTTTTAGTTACCTGAAACGCACTCGCTTGAGATCTCTAGTTCCATCTTGAAGTGCCACGAGGGTTATATACACACCGGGTTCATATTGTTCAATCCACTCTGCCTCAACTTGACCACCCACATTTGTAGGACTTCTGGACTTAAAACCATTCTCACCATTTTGAAGATGTGGGTCCGGTTCCTTGCCATCAGTGTCATCAGATCTACTGCTAGCTGTAAGTATCCCTCCATTACCATTACGCAGACCTATATCTGCATGCTCTTCACTCCCATTGGATACAAGAGAATCTCTCTGTGAACGAGTATGGCCAGAAAATCCATTTATTGAAGTACATTCAATAGCCGTGGGAGAAGGTAAGTTGGAACCATTGATTGCATCGGTTAACTGATATTCTCCATTTGAATTAGAATTGCGAATAGCATTTGGCTCCACACCATTTGGTAGCACCTCCGGTCTTGCATTCTCGCTATCATAGGCCCCAACAGGTAGCCTCTCCAGAATACCTTTGAGCTAAAAGGCATTGATCAAAAGCAAGTAAAAATCTGTCAATCGAAACCAGATCCCAGACAAAAATGTAAACATGCAAACACAGATAAGTCGAAAGATCTACTTAATAATCATCAATATAAAAACTAAAATAACAAAAGGGAGAAGAAATTTACATCCACTGCTTTTGATAGGCAGGGGCGGAGCCAGGAATCAGCTTTAGGGGGGCAAAAATGGTTGTCATGGCATGTTGGGGCCCACCATTTTGCACTTCATGTATTGATAGGTGGAGCCCACTATCTCCCCCTAACCCATGCATAAGGTGGAGCCCACAATTTACGCCTCATATTTCAATGTAGTGGAGACTACTATTGACACCTCACGTTTTGTATCTTGTTAATCATTCCATAGGATGATCCTGACACTCCAATCTAAAGGGCAATCCCATTATAGATTGGACAGTTAGGATCATCCAATGGAAATGATTTAGCTATGTAACCTATTTATGTTGTGGCCCCACAAATGAGAAGTTCGGATCATCCTATGAAGTGGGCCCTCAATTTTTTTGAGAGAGAGCTTTAGTATAAGGGATTTGCTAGCCACCTTCGCGCCCGTCTTTTGCATGTGATGACAGCCACAACAGTGAATAAGACAAAATCTGTCAACATAGATGTCTGTCATCACATTCAAAGGACGGGCGCGAAGCTGCTTTCCGCCAAGGAGGCTAGCAAAACCCTTAGTATAAAAACCCTATCCAACAAATCCTAACTTTTAGCCGTGTAAACATATACGAGGAGAAAATTTTGGAAACGGGCCTAAGTTTGGGTTAGTAGAGCGACACTTTAGGGATTTTTTTATCTTTTTCCGTTCCCAGCGCCAAAAAAAGAGGTGGAAGTCTATTTTCATGATGGTTTCCGAGCATAACCTATGCATATGGAAGAAAAAATCCCGAATAAATTGGTATCTAATAAACCTACGACTTGGAAAAAATCGCCAATTAGAAGGGGGGCAACCTTAGTTTCAAGGGGGCAAATTAAGAAATTTTTTTTCTAATACCCCTGTCGACTCGGGAAAATCCAAAATTTCAGGGGGGGCAATTCCCCCCCCCCCCCGGGCTCCGCCCCTGCTACACCCTGTCTTTTTTACTTTAAACTTCTTCCACTGGTTAAACTTAAACTTCACAACTGAACCAACAAAAAAAAGTTCACAACCTAGAGGGTGAATCCAAAAAGAAGCGGGGTTCTAAATATTAGTTTAGTAACAAAATAGACAGCACCAGACTTCTTCTTTTTATTTTAATGGTAAAATTCATTAAAAAAGACCGAGATGGTCGGAGACTACAGAAAAGAAATAAACAGTTACAACTCAAAAGAAAACACCCTCAAGGGGGAAGATAATCAAATTTCTCCAAAGATTCCAACGCAACCCCCCCTCCTAGCTTGAGAATCCGCCTCTTCATTTGCCAACCTCCTAACATGATTGAACACAACATGAGAATCTCCGATAATATCTAGGATCTCATTAAAAAAGTCCACAAACCTCCACGGAAACCTATGAGAACCCGATAACCATCGGATAACATTAATAGAATCACCTTCCACTACAACATTATTAAGATATTCCCCTTCAAGAAGCTTTATTCCTTGATGAGCCACCCGCACTTCCGCCTCGTTCGAATCAGCAATCTCAATAGGACCGGCAAATGACCAAATCACCTCACCCTTATCATCCCTTAATACCCCACCAATACCCGCCGAGCCGGGGTTACCTAAACTTAACCCATCAAAATTAAGCTTGCACGAGCCTTCCTCCGGAGGAACCCAAGCTTGAACAATATTATTACTCCTTTCCACACTTGAGCACACCTCTAACCATCCATACCATAAATCGAATGCGGATACAAAATCAAATAGAGGCAATGACTTCACCCAAAATATAGTTAACGCCGTAGCCTTTGAAGCAACAAAAGTAGCACTTTTAGAACCTCTAAACGTTCTAGCATTTCTTTCTCTCCATAACAACCATATAATGGCAAGAAAAGATAGCTTCCAGAGCACTTTCCCCTTCAATCCCCACAGAGCAAATTGCCAATTCTCAAGAGCCAGACATACCTAATGGAGATCGCATTCTGTTTATTAATTATAAATTCACCAATAGCGTGTGTGTGGGATGGGGGGGGGGGGTGCAATTCCTCGGAAAGCCATTTCGCAGCTCACTTTTGCATGGGAGAACAGCCACACATGCTCACTTTTCAGCAGATTTTGTCTTATTCATTTAACCCATCTGAGGTGGCTGTTCTCAGATGGGATAAAATACAGTAGGGGCTTAAAAGTTAAAATACAGTAAATGCCACATTGTTTGGGTGATGCAAACCATTCATTTGATGGGCCCTCACATAGATAGGGTGTGCCCAAAAAATCAGCCCAACCCTTCAATTTGTGGAGGTAAAAATGGGACGGGTATTAAAACCTCCATAGTTCGAAGGGTTAGGATGACCCTATGGTGCTGATTTTTTGGGCACACCCTATGTGAAGCCTATCAAATGAATGCTTTGGATCACCCAAACAATGTGCCCCCACTGTATTTTAAGCCTAGGGAGTAGATAAGTTATCTGGGAATAGGAACTCTTCTCTCTAATTTATGAGGAAAGTGTTTCTAGTCGGCCGACTAGAAAAGTTATCTAGTCCGTCGGCCATAAAAACAGTGGGGCCCCCATTTTTTGGGTGATCCAAAACATTCATTTGATAGGCCCTGACATGGATAGGGTGTGCCCAAAAAATCAGCTCCATAAGATCATCCCAACCCTACGATTTGTGGAGGTTAAAATGGACGGGTATAAAATTCCACAAATGTGTCCATTTTTTAGCTCCACATATCGAAGGGCTAGGATGATCCTATGAAGCTGATTTTTTTAGCACACCCTATCCATGTCAGGCCTATCAAATGAATGTTTCGGTTCACCCAAACAATGTTGGCGCACTGTGTTTCTGGGCAGCGGACTAGAGAAGGTTCTCTAGTCGGCCGACTAGAAACACTTTCCTCATATATATATATATATATATATATAGAGAGAGAGAGAGAGAGAGAAAACGGTTTCTACACACAAGTGTAGGTAAGTTATCTACACACTAGCTTAAAATACAGTGGGGGCCCACATTGTTTGGGTGATTCAAAGCATTCATTTGATGGGCCCTCACATAGATAGGGTGTGCCCAAAAAATCAGCTTCATAGGATCATCCTAACCCTTCAAACCGTGGAGGCAAAAAATGGACATATTTGTGAAGGTTTATACACGTCCATTTTACCTCCACAAATCGTAGGGTTGGGATGATCCTATGGAGCTGATTTTTTGTGGACACCCTATCTATGTGAAGGCCAATCAAATGAATGATTTGGATCACCCAAACAATATGCCCTCCACTGTATTTTAAGCTAGTGTGTAGATAACTTATCTACACTTGTGTGTAGAAACCGTTTTCCCAAACAATATGCCCTCCACTGCATTTTAAGCTAGTGTGTAGATAACTTATCTACACTTTTGTTTAGAAACCATTCTCTCTCTCTCTCTCTCTCTCTCTCTCTCTCTCTCTCTCTCTCTCTCTCTCTCTCTCTCTGTATATGTATATATATATATATATGAGGATAGAGTTGTTGCGCTTGAGCGCGACTAAGCTTAGCTACGCTCGAGCCCAAAAACAGGGGTGGGCCACATTTTGGGTGGGATCCAAAGCATTCATTTGATGGGCCCTTTTATGGGGAGGGTGTCCACCAAAAATCAGATCGATTGGATCACCTTAGGGTGTCCATTTGTGGGGCCAAAAATGGACAGATTTGTGGACAAACAGTATCTGTCCATTTTTGGCCCCACAAATGGACACCCATTGGTGATCCAATGGAGCTGATTTTTGGTAGGCCCCCCATCCATGATGGTGCCTTCCAAATGAATGGTTAGGATCAACCCCCCCCCACAATGGCCCCACCCCCCTGTTTCTGTGACGAGCACAGCAACCCTTCTCTCTCTCTCTCTCTCTCTCTCTCTCTCTCTCTCTATATATATATATATATATATATATATATATATATATATATATATATATAGCGCACCAAAAAACTGGTGCGCTTGAGGCGTTATAACGCCTCCCATTTGTTTAAATGTTTGGGTCCCACATAGCAGAACCAATGGGAGCGTTATAACGCCTCAAGCGCACCATTTTTTTGGTGCGCTTGAGCGCACAATCTCTCTCTCTCTCTCTCTCTCTCTCTATATATATATATATATATATATATATATATATATATATATATAGAGAGAGAGAGAGAGAGAGAGAAAAGTGTAGCTACACATACGTGTAGCTAACTTAGCTACACCGACAGCTTAAAATACAGTGGGCCCCACATTGTTTGGGTGATGCAAACCATTCATTTGATGGGCCCTCACATAGATAGGGTGTGCCCAAAAAATCAGCTCCATAGGATCATCCCAACCCTACGATTTGTGGAGGCAAAAATGGACGTGTAAAAACCTTCACAAATCTGTCCATTTTTGCCTCCACAGTTTGAAGGGTTGAGATCATCCAATGGAGCAGATTTTTTGGGCACACCCTATCAATGTGAGGTCCTATCAAATGAATGGTTTGGATCACCCAAATAATGTGGGCCCACTGTATTTTAAGCCGTCGGTGTAGCTAAGTTAGCTACACATGTGTAGCTTCACTTAACTCATATATATATATATATATATATATATGTGTGTGTGTGTGTGTGTGTCCTAGGACCAAAAAGTGTCCTTATTTTCTAGGACCAAAAATCAATGTTATTCCTTTGGAAGATCCAGATCTATACCATCTTGCACACTAATCCTCCCGAAGGCTCAAATTAGCCTAGGCCCAGGGTTTTATATCATGAAAACCCTTCACCTTCTCGTCTTCTACTTCTCTGATTAAATCTGAATCAGAAAAACGTGCGTGCGTGTGTGTTAAGCTTCAGAATCAAGTGTCACTGTAACATCCATTTTGTAGTGTCCAACTGATGGAAGCTGCAAGTGAGAAAACTAGCCGTGTACAGTTTGGCCACCTCCAAGGATATACAAGCATTATTTCTTGGTCTCGACACAACCAACGTTGCATAAGAGTGTCTCCTAACTAAGCAGATGTCTGACATACGTAATATAAGAATAGTCATCAAACACAAACATATGTTACAGGGCTTTCCTATGCACCATAATACTTTGTATAAGGCTCTATATGGTCAAAAAAATTGACGCAAATCTCATCCAAGCAGGACGACACAAATTTCTCCATTTTGTAAATTATTCCTCAACAAGTGCAACAAATGTCCATAGTAATAGATAAATAAGGTTATATTTCGATCTCTCTCTATCATGTTAACATTGATTGAAAACTCTTTTGGGTTGGCTAAGTTCTATGCAGGGAGCCGCACATAGTGTCCAATAGAAATTTCCCTATTTAATCTCCCATTTCTTCATTACAGCTTTGTAATTAGGATTAAAGGATTCACTAGCGTCCTTCGCAGAAGGCATTTCGTGGATGGGCTGTTGCACGTGAGAGCAGCCACATCATGAATGAAGACAAATCTGCTGAAAAGTGAGCCGGTGTGGCTGCTCTCACATGCAACAGCCCATCCGTGAAATGCCTTCTGCGATGAACACTAGCAAATCCCTAGGATTAATGTGAGTTATAAACTACACGACGTTGTATGACAAACTTCTGTACCAATGGAATCAAAAAATAAAAAATAAAGCACCGACATTCTTCATTGTGCCAGATGCATCCACAAGAAAAACATCTCATTTGGGGCAATAAACTAATAAGTTATTTAACAAATATTGTTTGATGTCCGTTCAAACAATGATTTCTATGAGAACTTAACCTCATCCAGTCTTGATGTTCATACATTGTTTTCTTCAATATTGAGCCCCTTAAGTCACGGAATGAGGTTGCCTTATACCCCAGTCCAACTGCATTTACAGCATCAAGCATTAGTTGCCAATATGGAGAGTTGGCAATATTGAAAGATATATTAACATTATAGCTGAGCATGCCAACTGCCATGTCATCCTATTATGTCGTAGCCAAAGCATTTTTTATGTTTTTTATGTCTGGTTGAGCTCTAAGGATTGTTTGCATAGCAGAAATTTCCTACACCCTTAGAATCTCTATTTCTCCATTCAACTCCCTTTTAAGGCATTTTATCTATCCTTTTCCCCTAATCTAGCTCCTAGTGGGGCTAGTAATACCAACATCCTCATCATCCTCCACTTCAGCTTCATTGGCATATCGTATGGATTAGAAATTTCTAGCATAACTATTCTTTCTAGATTTTTTTTCTTTTTGTAATCATCCAAAAGTTTTTTGACGTTCCATTTTACTTCACCCAGAATGCCCGCTACATGTTCCTTTTAGTTGTGTAGCATCTCCATTTGATATAAGCTTATTGAAAACTGTTAGAAATGAGATTAGGGTTAGAAAGAGGAGGAAGAGGAATGGAGAGATGGAGAGTCTCCACTAGGGAGCTCCTCATGTAAGTGATGTACATAGGCCCAAATAGGGCAAGTGAGTACAAAGACTACACTACCCTCTAACATACACCTAATGACTAAACTACCCTAATACATGTTATTCAACACTCCCCCTCAAGCTGGATTTTATCTACTAAGGAACTCCAGCTTGCTACAACGGAGACTACAACAACAACTAAAAATAACAAAAATGTACAATAAGCTCATACACACATCTAGCTTGGTATAACACTCATCCTCAAGCTAGTGTGGCGAATACATAATGAAAGCATGATAATAATAATAATAAAAGACAGGAACGGCCACAAGGAACAGCATCAAGATCAATGGCCATAAAAAAAAGGAGCAGCTCCTCCTGAAATAGCACAACGGCGAGAGCGATCAACCAAGGCCTCTCCTTGAATGAGAGCACAATGAACAAATCTGCATATTGCAAGCAATGGAGGCGCCATGGCAGGAACAACAACGATCTAGCAAGCAAAAGGGGCACACCAAAGGTGCGCACGGCGAACACTGGCGAAGTAACACAACGCTAAGGAAAGATAACTACCGATGGGGAAACCATCGGAGACAAGGTCAACGGGGAAACCGTCACCTGAACATAAGAAGAGGAAGAGAATAACCAACCAACGATGGAGAAACCATTGTCTGGTGACAAGGTCGACGGCATAAACATCGTCGCCTGACGATAGAAAGAAAAGGAGGGAGAGGATAACTAACCAACGATGGGGAAACCATCATCTAGTGACAAGATCGACGACATGAACATTGTCGCCTGAAGATAGAAAGAAAAGGCAGGAGAAGATGACCAACCAACGATAGGGACACCATCGTCTGGAGACAAGGTCGACGGCATAAACATCGTCTCCTAAAAAGAGAGCCGACCAACGATGGGGACACCATCGCCCAGAAAAGAGAGGTCAACAGGAAGAGACTGTCGCCTGTAAGAGAGCCGACCAACGATGGGAATGGAAACCATCACCCGAAAAAGATAGGATAAGGCATTAAGCCGGATAAGAGTAATGCGTAAAACTACGCTAAGAGAAGGCATGAAAGAGAAGACACATGACGAGGGAGACGGAGTACAAAATCACCAACAATACTCCCCACGGGCGAGACTACATGAGCCTGAAGACAAGAAACGACAATAAAAAGACAACACGAATCTGCATCATGTGGAAACGACAACAAGACAATCAACGGGAAAACAACACCAATACAACAATTCTAGACAACCCCCCCCCCCCCCCCCCCCACACACACACACACACACACACACAAAAAAAAACAAGACAACAAAGATGACAACACTTTCGGAAAAAAAAAAACTAAGAAGACAAAATTAAGAAAAAAAAAAAGAACTACATGAGAACACTCCCCCTCAAGTTAAAGGTTCAACTTGCAACGAAATGAAGACAACTAAGGCATCACACCTCTCTCGGACATTCCACCGAACACTTGGTGTGCCCCTTGAAGAACAACCCAAAGGCCATGAAAGCCAAGAAAGGGAAAGAGAAAGAGAAAGAGTAAAGAGAAAGATATGACAACAAGACAAAAAAAAAAGAGAACAACAAAAAAACAATATAAAGAGTATGAGAGTGCAAATATCAAATATGGGGCATAAGATAATGTTGGCTTCCAAGAGAACAAATGGGGTTTAGAAGCAAGGGGTGCCAATATCAAACCCTAGCGGTGAGTGTGAATGATAGAACAAACAGGGTTGAAACTTCAACTATTGAAAGAAAGACGGACATGATGGTCTGAAACTTGTAGACAAAGCTTTCCTATTACCTCTCTCTTCACTAATTCCAAAGCCCACCTAAGGGTTCTTGTTTCTTCTCTTTCTCCTAGTGAGTATGAGAGAGAGATGAAGAGGAGGAGGATGAGGATGCCATGAAACTGGGCTGAGGATGACATATCTGGAGTGAATGAAATGGGGAATAGCCATTATCTGCAGTGATTGAGAATGACACATGATAAAATAGAAGATCTCTACATGGGTGCTGGAATCTATGGATCTAAACTAGGATAAGTGTTCCAAAGCTTGATGAATGGCTATTACGATCCATCCAATCAGAAATATAAGATAGATAAAAAGGCAACAACAAATGCCAAACCATCTTCAATCTTCAGATGTGTGGATTGTGAAGGCGGAAGGGAGTGTTACTGATAGGGTTTGCGATAGGGAGAAGAACAGAGAAGGGTTTGCGATTATTTCCGGAAGGTGCTGAGAAAGAGAAATAATAGAAGATCTGAGGAGAGAAAATAGGGATATGGTGAGAAATTTTCGAAAAAAAAGAAGCACAATAGCAAACAACACTTTGCAGAGAGAAATATAGTGAGAGAAAGAGAGATGGCATACGGCGGCAAGAGTAACTCTTCTTCTTTTTCTTCCCTAGATCTAACCTAAAGCTCTAATACAATGTTAGAAATGAGATTAGGGTTAGAAAGAGGAAGAAGAAAGGGAATGGAGAGATGGAGAGTCTCCACTAGGGAGCTCCTCATGTAAGTGACGTATATATAGGCTCAAATAGGGCAAGTGAGTACAAAGACTACAATACCCTCTAACATACACCTAATGACTAAACTACCCTAATACAGGTTATTCAACACAAACTATAGAAATGGATTTATTCTGTTGAATCGGAGCCAATGTACCATATATCCATACCAGGTCATTCGATTAAGCAAGAGCGGAACTAGTGGAGGATGCTCTTCCGGAAGGTCCCGGACTCATCTTCTGCTTTAGATTTAACTGAAAAATGAAAAGAAAATCTAGACAAGACAAATAAAACCTAAGTTATGGTACCTCGTTCAAATCCACCAGATTAATGAAGGAAAAGACTCCTTCCCTTACTATTGGAAGGAGATCTTGCATGAAAAATTGGAGAAAACCTTGTCTTCAAGCTTTGGGTAGGATTTGAGGTAGAAATAAGTATTGAAAAAAATGAAGAAATCGGGGCATTTGATAATTTTGATGTTTATTTAATCCTCATTCATTTAGGAGGCTTAAAAAGAGAGGGTTAAAAAAGGTCAAACGCCCTTCAAAGAACTATAAAATGATCATAGATAAGTATAAATGGGGAAAAAACAAAATCTGTAAAATGACAAACCTAGAAATTTCCAAAGTTTCCGATCGACTTCATCTGGAAGGCGACATTTCACGGTATTGCATCCGATACAAAGGAAAAAAACGAAACATACTAGAACAGGAGAACGAACTTTTGGACGATATGCTTCTTTCTGTTCTTTGTAACATTTTGTAAAATAGTAAGAAATGTTTTCCCCGTTCCGGAAAAAATGGAACAGTATTCACATAACTAAGGGGGAATGTTACGAAGATAGTTTAGTTTGTTTAACATTATGTGTTTGTGTAATTCTTTTAGTTATTTCGTATGCATATTTACGTTAGTAAGATGGGCCCATCATGGATAGCCCTAGTGGCAACTTCTGTAATTAAGTTGAAGTGAGACATATAGAAAGCAAGTGCGTCATGGGGTTGAAGTTTAACCTCCACAAATTCACTTTTTTTCATCTCCTTTCACTCTTTCTTCTTCCTTCTAGCTTTTCTACCGTACAAATTGAATGAAGATGCTTTATTATTAAATCAACACAGCTTAACAAGAAAATACACAGGAGATGAATCAAATTCACTTTTTTTTCTTCTCCTTTCACTTTCTTCTTCCTTCTAGCTTTTCTACCGTAAAAATTGAATGAAGATGCTTTATTATTAAAGCAACACAGCTTAAGAAGAAAATACACAGGAGATGAATCAGAATATTACCTGTGCAGTTAAGGATTTTATAACTTCTTTGGCCGCTTTAGACTTTGCAGATTCCTCTGCAGCCATTGAAACAGCTTCTTGAGCCTTCGTTGCTGATTTCTGCAGCTCATATTCTTGAAATTCACACCGTTGTTTCAGACTATCAACCTAAATAAGGTTCGTAGTAAACGAATAAATTCAGTCTGCAAAAAAAAATCCTAGATTTAACAAAATAAGAAACAGGATAAAAGTAATATACCTGGGCATGCAATTTTTGCAGTTCTTGATTCAAGAGTTCATTTGTTTTCTTCAAACTATCGTCAGTACTTTTGGAGAAAGAAAGGCCTGATGTTGTAGGAACCGGTGTTGCGGAACGTGGAGGGCTAGGTTTTCTAGAGAAAGGTGAAACGGCTCTGGAATTTATTCCAGACTGAACTACTGGAGTATGAACTAGCTTAGGAACTGTTCGACGGAGATCAACTGTTCTAGGAAAAGAAAAATCTTTTAATTGTAGCAATGAGGGATATGGAGAAACTCGAAGAAAAGTTAAAGAAAAATCAGTCTTCTTTCCTTGTTTGGTTGCCTTGGTATCTAGATGCTTAATCAAATCAAGATTGGTAGGGAGTGCGCTCTTTGAAAATTTTATATCCGCCTTGTCTAACCTGTCTTTGTTTTCACCTGAAAGACGGGGAATAATAATCCTCTTGATATTATTACCGCCGCCTTCGGACACTTTATTTAGCTTGGTATAACAGGGATCACATACACGATATGGCTTGCCAGGATTAGGAGCCAATGATGCCCTTAAAGCCTTTCTGGAACTACAAGAATGACAGTGTACAAGTCCACAGTTGTAGCAATTATGCCTCTTTCGAGTAAATCCAAATGCCTGTCTACAAGTTGAGCACTGAGACTGCTCAGCGCCAGATACCCACTTATGAAGACAAACAGTTGCTGTGAAGTTTGAGCCACAAGCAATATTTTTAACATGTCTATCCTTCAGAGCTTCAACAAGGGTAGGTGTTTTCCGGTCTTCAATGTCTCCATGGCCCAACCTTCCATTGGCTCCCTTACCCCATGTGTATACCTCATTCCTTGATGTTAGAACTCCCACATGGTATGACCCACAAGCAATCTCTTCCACAAATTCACCAACAAGTTTATCTTCTACAATGCAAGGTAACTTTCCATCAGAGCGAGGATTTCCAAGTTGACCGTAAACAGTACTTCCCATGGTAAAAACATTTCCCGACGTTGTCAATCCAACTGTAAGATTATGCCCACAAGCCAGCTTATGAAAATTGTAATCAATAAGTGATGGGACACAAGTGGGTTTCAGTCGTGCTTCCTTATCTCCATGACCAAGACGGTTCTTGTCCCCATCACCCCAAGTAAATAATTTTCCGGAAGAAATACTGGAACTGGACTGTGCCACGATAACCTCCACCACAGCGGCAGTATGCCACACTCCACATGCAACAGCAATTGTCTTTAGTCCCATCAAAGATTCTACTTCTCTTGGATATGCAACACTCTCACTATTACCATGACCCAAGACACCAAATGCTCCATCGCCAAATGTGAATAGCTGCCCACTTGATGTTACCAAGGCCGTATGCCACGGGCCACACGTGACTGAAGCTACCTGAAGTCCCTCCAAAGGACCTAAAACTCTCTTGGGTATATAGTGACTAACATCAGAACCATGACCAAGAAGCCCAGCGCTATGTGTGCCATCCCCCCATGTATAAAGTTCACCAGCAAAAGTAACAGCACAAGTATGGAACTCTCCACAAGCAACAAGCTCAGTATTATAGATGGCTAAAGATTCGACAAGACGAGGTTGGATAACATTTCTACCCACTCCATGGCCCACACGTCCTCCAGATTCCTCACCCCATGTAAAAACATCTCCTTGCCTAGTAACCAGTGCGGCATGCTTGACCCCACATGCTACACGATGGACATCCAAAACCACATTAGACTCCAAGGGCTTGGGAAGTAGCACATCAGTTCTTGTGCTTGAAGGATGAATGCTTTTATAAGGACCACCCGTTGAAGAGTTCTCACAAATAATTTCACCCCAAATGTAAACATCCCCCAAAGCATCACAGTCATCATGTGCAGAACCATGACTGGAAGTGCTTGGGGCACTAGAGACACTAACTCGAAAGGCATCTGAATTGGTTCCTTTTACTTGCATATTTTTGAGGTCTGATGTTACATCTGAGCTTTCTGAATGTAGTAGATTTTCAGGAGAATAAATTTGAAGCAAAGTATTAGTACTCTTACTAAGAGAAGTTTCTGGAGAGCTAATATCTGGTGGGGCTCCAACAGAACTGTCGCTAGGGCTGTTAGATGTTAAGTCTTTGCTATCCTGAAATAAGTTCCATGAAATCATTTATCAACCATGTTGTGAAACTGAACAGACACTATAAATGCATCATTTTCTAAGATAAATTGTGATACATCCAGAAAATAATTTATGGAAGACAAATGTAAGGAAAGTGAATTGAGCCTATACAATTCTAACAAGAAGATTCTAATAGAGAATATAATTCTTGATCCAAGGGAAAGAATAACATCTTGCTCATCTTAGGCTTTAAACGTAATCCTAATTCCTGACAAGAGATTTAGTTTTCTTCTATGAATTGTAAAATGCTAGTTTTAGTTCACAAATGAATTCCTTTATTCAAAAGATCTACATTTAAGTTATCTACCAGATTAACTGAATTCCTTTATTCATCATTTTCACTCAATGTATACTATCAAGAAGAACATTGTCTTCCATATATCTTATTGAAGGTATTTATGACAACTAGGAAAGCCCCGTGACTCTTTTAAAGGTTACAATTAATGAATTAATAACAAGATACTTACTTTCTTTGGTATAAGATGGAGGAAATATGCCTCTATTTGAAGCTTCTTCCCACCAAGAATCAAACCCCCCTCATGCCACTTCCCAGTATTTTTGAAAAAATTCACAACAAACTAGTATTAGTGTATTATTATTAATTTACTATTTCAATATTTGAGTATTCTTCTTCTAATACTACTACTATGTGTAGTATTATAATACTTTCTTGTAAGTGCACCTTATCTTGTAAAACTTTGTTCAGTGTATTGCATAGGGGTGTAAACGGAACAAATTCCAAGCGGATATGGCTATATCCGAATTCGATTGCAGTATACACTATCCGAATTTGGATTCAGATTCGAATTTGACAGATATTTAATATCTATCACCGAATTCGTATCCATCGGATATTGTTCGAATTCGGATATTATTCGTATCCGTTTATCCAGTAAATTCGAAAATTTTATTGCAACACTTTATTTTTCTTCTCCTTCTTACTCCTCGAATGAATTTTCCAAACCCTAAAACCAAGACCTCTCTACTTTCTCTTCACAAAATTAACTCTCAAACCCTAAAATATATGAGATCTTCTTCTTTCTTTTAACACAAAGGCAGAGAGAGAGAGAGGCCGTGAGGATAGATGATGGTGTTGGTAAGTGGTCTTTGAGTTTTTTTTTTTTTTTTGTATATAATGGAATGGGTTTGTGCTATTTTGAACAGATGAAGTGAGAGTGCTGATGGTGGAAGATGAAGAGAAATGGGTATGGAGATGGGGATTGGGTTAGAGGTGGAGATGACTGGCGGTGATGGAGGTGGCTATGAGAAGGTGGAGAGGGACGGCGGTGGATTTTGGTGGGGTTGGAGGCAGCAAGGAATGCCGAAGATGTTGTCTCAGCCTCCTCCTTTCTCCTCTCTCTTGCTTCTCTTTGCAAACCGTAGAAGTCCCCTCTTTTAATTGCATTTTGGCTTTTTATATAACCCTAAGTTGAAAAATTGATCTGAGCCGTCCATTTACCATCAATGACCTAGATGGCCTTTTTGCTTTAGAATTCTCTAGAAGCTACGTCATCTTCTTTCAATCACCATCATCCATTTGTCTCTTTCATCCTACAACCCACATTTGCTGCTTCATAAAGAAGCCATGTCAAACTCCAAGAATGCCCTTAAAATGAGAGATTCCTTCATTTACTACCCAAAACAGTTTTTGTTTTTGTTTTTTTTTTCTAAAAAGAAAATTCTTAATAATAAATAAAAAGGATTTACTTCTCGGATTCAGATGTTAAACGGATCGGATATCCCATTTACCAGATTTGCATCTGCCAAGAGCCGGATATCTCATAAACAGATTCGGATAATATCCGCCTGAAACGGATTCGGATAATATTGGCTTTAAACGGATTCGGATGCGGACAGTCGAATTTTCGAATATCCATTTACACCCCTAGTATTACATAATTTGTTCATTCCTATAATTATTAAGTTGACAGCAGACTTATAGTTCCAGTTGTTTGGGATTGAGCCTCTAGCTCAATGGTCAAGGCTTTGTCCCTCGACTTGGAGGTCTAAAGGTTCCATCCTTACCTACCAAAAAAATGTAGTTCCAGCTGTAGATAAATTGACACACAAGAAGACCAGAAAGGCTTTGATAAGCTCACCAGCAAAAAAATTTGGAATCAAATAAAAGTATCAAAACATAAATATGCCAACAAATCATTAGAAATAAAAGTAATCAGGAATTTGTGGTCGAAAGATATGCACTAGTGCATTTCGAGACCAAGTGATGAGAAAATCACATGCTTATCAACAAATATAGTCAATCTCAATATCTTCTGAGCAAACGTGAACTCAATTCACAGCCATAGTCATTCTTGGGAATTTCTTAGAATGGGTGTATCTCAGGAGATTTTGAATTTTCGGTTTCCTTAGTTTTTTTCATCAAAGAAAAACGGGAAAATGAAAAAAAAAGGCAAAGTTTTAGAACAAGAAAAAGAACAAAAATACTATATTATTTTTTATATTTATTTACCACCTAATGTATGTGTATGTATTATAAAACAAAAACAATTGATGTCTTGTCGAGATGGGATGTGCTCAAAATATTATGAAAACGGTACAATTATGTATGATGTAAGGAAAACTGAGAAAGAAAGTAGTGCCACATGCGACTCAACGAAGGGCAGCAGAATCGAACTAATTTCCAAAACATAAAAAGAAAATGTGCAACAAAGTTTAGCAAGGTATTGATTTTTCTTAGAAAAAATGGTTAAAAGATCTCATGCTTATGAAGAGTTAGGGTGATGACAATTTGCAGTAAATGGCACAACCATGAATATATGGACTGGTCACTGGTTTATCAAACTAAATATATTAAGAGATCTAAAGGTACATTAATGTTTCAATGCAACATAATATGCATGTGTACAGAATGAAATATGTTACTTGCAAATTCACATCAAGAGATAGTATATTTAGAATCATTTTTCTCACAAGCCAACTTCTATGGATCCATTGTACAACAAAGATTTGCAAAATTACAGTCTGGTAATCATGCAGAGAAACTTAATAGGAAAAAAAAAGATGATATGCCCCTGACAGCCACATGGGAATCCAATTTATATAAGTGTAGCTGAGGATACTCCATGTTTACATTTAGAGGGAGTTTAGTGCAAAGATGGATAATGTCAAAAGATACTTATTTGAACAACAGACACTCCTAAAATCATTAAAAAAAAAGACACTCATAGAAATGGTTCTCAGATATATATATATTACATCAAAATAGAGCCCTCCATCACTCCACCCATCAATTTTTGAACGTCCACATAGACCTGAAGAAATCAATGCCTTGAGGCCAGTAAACCACACCTCTGCTTCAACTTTGTCCTTGCAAATCTAAGAAGTGGCAACATATCAAATCGAAGAAACAAGAACGCCAGTGCACAGAAATTCAAGAGATAATAATCCGGTAAATTCTAGAAGAACCACAAAATAGGTATACTAACCAGATCAAGAGATCGTTTGCCATTATTGTATATAAGTGAAAACGACAAATAGTCCTTCTCAGGGCACAAATAACGTTGGAAAACAGACTGAAAAGTTATGCAAACAAAGTTGAATAAATAGAAGCCAAAAATTTATTCCTAGGATAAAAAATAGAAATTTTTAAGCTTTACAAAAAAAAATAAACATAAAAACTAAACAATCAGAAAATCTCACAGTTCGCTGTCCAGGGTTAATTTTAGAGACAGAAGCTAACTTCAAATTCCTTTCTCCACTGCTTGAAAGCCAGATCAATGATGATTCATCCTGTGAATCATGGATACAAACAAGTAATTTATAAATAGCACAACAAACTTAAAGCCTTAATAGCACGTGTCTACAATCAAAATCACGAAATCTTAATAACATAACATCGGTATTCTAATACAGTAGCCAATAAGAAAAAAGTATCAAAAGAGAAGGGGAATGATAAATGCGCCCCTTTCCATTACTTGGGACACCGAGCTGCAGTGTACGATGCCAATCAGGTGCCTGCATTCCTGCCCATGCAATGTACAACAACCACTTTGCAGTCATAGATACAGTGCAGCTGGGGGAAAGGGTCGCATTTATCATTTCCCGAAGAGAAATATTAAAATGTACTTTAATGTACGTATCCTAATCTTTCAAGCAGGATTCATCAAATCATGATAGTACACAACATGGAATTCCAAATGTACATGTCAGTTATTAATTAATAACATTTTTGTATTATTGTTTTAGGGCTTTCCTACAGTTTACATAACCGAGAATTATAGACATTCTTTGGAGTTTTGAATTACATCCTAGCATCAAGCCAGGCTCTTTCTAAGATTCACACTCCACTCCTATTCTCCATGCTACATAGAACACCAAGTGCATATCAGCACCTTCTAGTTTATGCTAGGCCTCAACAAATACACTATGCTGCTGCTAAACTCTACCTGGCACTGCCCACCCCAGTGACTGATAGGGATCAATTTAAAGTTTACAGCCGTAGGAACAAGGGTAAAATGACCATTTCAATGACACCCCAGGTCAAGCTAGTTAATCCCATACCTCGGTTTGGAGCTTCACTGAAGAAATGACCCCTATGTAGAGTTAAATGGTTAAATAGAGTCATTTATTATCTTAGTAGGGATGTATGTCTTTTTTTAACAGTTATGGCACTTAAGCGACTTAAAGTTAAAATAACTTTCACTTATTTTGGAAGGTTTTGTAGGGAGGTTTCTAGAGAAGGTTATTTTTATCCAGAGGGAGTCATGAGTTAGGGTTTTGGAATTCTGTAGAAGTCCTTTGTTTCTCTATACATTTAGGTATTAGGGCAATCTCTTGAGACATGTCATGTTCATGAAAAGAAAAGAGGTTTTGCTTGCAGCTTGAAGAACTCTTTTTCTCCTCAGACCTTGAAGTAATTTCTCGATCGTTCGTGGGTGTGACACCCTCGATCCAGTGGTGTCAGGACCTAGAGTGAATAACTTTAAACTTTCTTTCGTTCTCCATCTTCTACGATAATATCTTCACCATCTACTTTTTTCTTCTAGTTCAAATTTGAAAAGCTCTCGATAATTGTGGATTTTCAATTTTAAAGTTTCCATGGATGGTTACGTTTGACTAAGACAATTCAGACGAACAATCTGAACAGATCTGATCTATCTTCTGAATTGATATTTCTTTATGAACTCACCCATCAGGCAGATTGCCATGTTACCAATCAAGTGAAAACTAGCATTGAGTGATTTATTTTGTTTAGATGACAGGCTTTTGCACTTTACCATTGAATTTTTTTTTTTAATGGTTTTGCCATTGTTAATATCAGTGACAAATATAACTCTCAAGGGATGCTAAATATGCCCCATAATTTAAACATGCAACAGCCACATCTGAAATGTTATGGGAGCAACATAGCTCCCAAAAAAAAAAAACATCAGTTCACTCATCTCTGAGCATTCTTCTAGAATCAACAGTCTTGGTGCCTGCGTTGCTCCAGTTGAAGCCATGTTGGATCGATGTCTAAGCAAAGGAACCCATCGACCCAAGGGGAAAGGTTTTGACCTCAAAACGTAATCAACCCTGACCAGAATGATTGAAATTGAAGTACAATGAATATTTTTTTAGTGAATGATACAATGAATATATTACTAGGCTAAAGGAAAACATATATTAACTCTGAAAGTACAATTAGTCGACTTCTTATGAATATACAACGAATTGACTGGAGAACCCACACACCAACCACCCACAAACATATACCAGTATTCCGGACCCATGCCGTGCATGAGTCTAAAACGGTGGGCAACCCCATAAAAACATGAGGTGAAAATGGTGGGCCCCACCCTAATGCATAGGTATGGGTAGAGATGTTGGGTTCCACGCCATCAATAAGGGGTAAAATGGTGGGCCTACCTTATGCATGGATTTGGGTAGAGATGGTGAGCCCCACCCCATCAAAAAACCCGAGGTGCAAAATGGTAGCCTGGTAGGCCCCATCTCGTACATGGGTTTGGATACAGATGGTGGGCCCCATCCCATCAATAACACAAGGTGTAAAATCAGGGGTACCACCCTATTAACACGAGGTGTAAAATGGTGGGTACCACCATATGCCTGGGTTTGGGTGGAGATGGTGGGCCACCACATAAATAATATGAGGTGTTAAATGGTGGGCCCCACCCATTGTGGGTATTGTTTTAATATATACTAAATGAAATTATAGAGGAAAACGTTTTCCAATAAAAATGTTTCATGGAAAGAAATATGGTTAATATATAGTATAGATGGGATTTGCTAGCGTCAATCGCAAAAGGCATTTCGTGGATGGTCTGTTGCATGTGAGAGCAGGCTGAGCAGCCACATAAGCTCACTTTTCAGCAGATTTTGTCTTCATTCACGAGGTGGCTGCTCTCACATGCAACAGACCATCCGCGAAATGCCTTTTGTGATGGACGCTAGCAAATCCCAGTTTTAGAAATATAATATATCCAGACCCTTGTTGTGATAATGGCATTCCTCTTCATTTTTTATCCTTTCCAAACTGGCTTTCAGAGGCTGTTCTATTAACAGCTAATAAGACAAGTGTGAAGTAAAGAGAGGAGTGTCATTATCAAACCAATGGAGAGTAGATATCATCTCCTAAACGAGTCTCTCTCCTCTCTCTCTCTCTCTCTCTCTCTCTCTCTCTCTCTCTCTCTCTCTCTCTCTCTCTCTCTCTCTCTCTCTCTCCACACACACACACACACATTTATTGAGAGGTAAGCTGAGATTAAACATGAAATCTCAAGGCTCTGCTGTAGACCACCGTCCGAATGAGCTACATGATATACCGAGTCCTAAAACATTGTGCAAATTAAACAACAATCTAGAATCTGATTAGCGATGAGTGTGATAGACTTGAATATTGGGGAAGAGATTTACAGCTTGGAAGAGACTTAATTCTACCAAAAATATCAAATTTCAATAACTCGACCCGTTCTCATGTAACAGAGTACTCATATGAATAAAAGTAATAATATCTAAGGAGTCAATTCATCTATTCCAGATTATTCAAAGAAAGGAAATGCAATTAATGGATAATAATTACAATAAAGCGAATGTCCTCAAAGAAAATAGACAAGTAGCATACTCACATTTGAAAGTCTGAATGGGTAAAACTTTGGCTTCCCTTTACGACCATACTTGAGCAGTTGACTGCCTTTCTTCAAAGCAATTAGAGCCTTGAAAAGAAACACAAGAAGCAATTAAAATAGAAGAACAAAGTTTGGTGAACAAACGAAGTACTCAATAAGCATGACCACAGGCCTCAGCAATCCATATATTTTAAGTTTTATTGAACTAAGAGGGCCGTCAACATTAAATAAATGGCTTCTTGTATTAAGGGATTAGCTAGCGACCATAACATAAGGCATTTCACGGGGGCAGCTGCTGCACGAAAGAGAAGCCACATCAGATGAATTAAATGAATAAGACAAAATCTGAGCCTATGTGGCTGCTCTCTCATGCAACAGCCGCCCCGCGAAATGCCATATGCAATGGTCCCTGGCAAATCCCTTGTATTAATCAGCTGAGAAACCCATTCAGCAAATCAAAATGTGCACAAACCAATGACATCAATCACATAAAAAGGTAAGAACTGAGAACCATTCTCGAAAACTGAGTTGAAAACACCCACCCTAACTTTAAGAAACCATCAGCAATGAAGTTCACCTTCCTCGTGTTGCAATATGTTCATAGCATTGGGACATTTCTGTCCATCACATTTTTAATATATAAATAAGACTGTGAGTGGGGGTATTGATACTTTCTCACCTCACAATTCTCTTCTACCTACTTTCTTCCCTTTTCTTCCGTTCTTTTTGTTTATTGTTATAATACACAACCATTAACATGGTACCAGAGCCATAATTTCTAGGGTATGATCCTTCTTTCTTTGTTCTCTCTCCTCTCCTCTATTTCCCTTCTCGCTTATTTTCTTTTTCTTTTTCTTTTTGTCATGGTGCACACCACAAGAGTTGTGAGAGGTTGCAAGTATCACGTGAGTCCTTTAGTCAATAAAAAATAGATGGGATGTTTGTGTAATGTGTTAGAGCTGCTATGACGATGTTGCTCGTGGCGGCATTTTGCAATTGCAAATGTAGTTTCGTCATCAGTTGGTGCTGTCATTTTTCGCGTGTTGATGCGCCTATGTTGCTGTATGTGGACAGTTTTTTCCGGAGCGGTGTGTCGATTACCGTGTGGACAATTCTTCACCATGACTGGTTGGTTGTTACTGTATTTTTTTTATTTTTTTTATTTTTTTGGAAACCGTTGTCGTAGTCGCTTCACAGGTGTTTATTGGTTTGGCCAAGTTTGGATTGTTAATTTATCCTAATTATCTCAATGTCCAGGTTACTTCGATTAAACTTAATGGTAGTAACTATGTTCACTGGGGCAAGTCTGCAGAGGTTTCCCTTGCAACAAAAGGAAAAGTGAAGTAACTTACAAAGACAACCCTTCGGTCAATGCATCCATTTTTTATTTTTTTTGGAATAATTTAATGCATCCATTTTTTCAGAGTAGATTTAAGAAAATGCTCAAATTAAATCATAGTTGAATAATAGTATGCAGCCAAAAATCAGTAGTAGCCTTGTTTTTGTTGATAACTGATGCATATTAAACAAGTTTGGGAACATGTATTATGGGTTCAAAAGCATTACCGAATATATCAGTTGTCTCAGCAGTTTTTTAGTTTACAACAGAGAAGAATCTGAAAGAGTATTATTCAACAATGAGGAGGACAAAGGAAGAGCGAGTGAAGGGCTTCAAAAGAGGGGGTTTTCGTTGAAGGGTAGAGAGAGAGAGAGAGAGAGAGAGAGAGAGAGAGGGGGGGATCAGAGAACACGTATCAGAGAGATGTGGACAGCTGTAAGCTTTAAAAGGGAAGCAAGGATGCCGCTGCAATTTTATTTGCCGATTTTCTCTTCTGCTATATATAGTAGGTAGATAGTTGTAAATGACGGTCAGGTCATTGAAGGATAATTTTGAAGGGCAGTAGATGTAAATATTAATGCTGACATGTAATTCTCACAGAAAAAGAAAAGAAATCTATTTTTTTCTCTATATATTAAGGAAAGGGTTCCTGCTAACGTTAGCAACTAGCTTAGCTGCTAGCGTCAGCGTAAAACAAGGGTGGGTCACATTGTTGGGCTGATCTTAAGCATTCATTTGAAAGGCCCCATCATGGATGGGGTGTGTACCAAAAATCAGCTTCATTCGATCATCTTCGGATGTCCATTTGTGGGGGTGAAAATGGACAGATACAGTTTGTCCACTAATCTGCCCATTTTTTCACCCCACAAATGGACACCCTAAGATGATCCAATAGAGCTGATTTTTTTGTGGACACCCTATCCATGAAAGGGCCTTCCAAATGAATGCTTTGGATCCCCCAACAATGTGGGCCCACCTGGTTTTACGCTAACATTTTACCTGCTAACGTTAGCAGGAACCCTTTCCTCATATATATATATATATATATATATATATATATATATATATATATATATATATATATATATATATATAGAGAGAGAGAGAGAGAGAGAGAGAGAGAGAGAGAGAAGGGTACCTAAGGTTAACCTCATATAGCTTATATGAGGTGGCGCTCACAAAACATAAGGGGCCACATTGTTAGGATGATCCAAAGCATTTATTTGAAAGGCCCCATCATAGATAGGGTGTGTACAAAAAATCAGCTCCATTGGATCATCCTAACCCATCCAAAAGTAGAGGGCAAAATGGATAGACACTTTTTGCCCACAAATCTGCCCATTTTTGCCTCCACTTTTGGAGGGGTTAGGAACTTAGGATGATCCAATGGAGCAGATTTTTGGTACACACCCTATCTATGATGGGGCCTTGCAAATGAATGGTTTGGATCATCCAAACAAAGTGGGCGCCACCTCATATAAGCTTATATGAGGTTAACCTCAGAAACTCTATTCTCTATATATATATATATATATATATATATATATATATATATATATATATATATATATATATAACATCAGATGTATTAGCGATGCAACGCTAGGGAGATAATTTTAATGTTGCTCGATTCCACTCTAGTTGGAGATTAGAGTATGAACCTGTTCGGGCTGAAATTCTCAGTAGTCTTGAATTTCCACCTTCATTGGATATCTTTTTAGACTTCAGCGTTCAAATATCCAATTTTGGAATTCACATTGTTGCGGATTGACCTGCCTAGGCCGTTACGGGAGGTTATTGACTACTTATTGTGGTGGCTGAGGTAGTGGTTTTGGTGGTGGCAATGGTGAACATGGTAAAGGTGGTTATGGTGGTAGAGGTCGACGAACTGAGTGTCTGAGTCATGAGGAGGCCATTATAGAAGTCATGACCACAGTATAGATTTTTATTGGGACCTTAACGACAAGTCCACTAGTTTTGCCAATCATGTCACGTATAGTGATGAGGGTGCTATTAGTCTATTACTCAATCTTCTTGGGGACCAATCACTCTCCAACCTTCCAATGTGATATCTATCTCTCAAGAGGAATGTTCTCATTTGGTTACGCAATATGATACCAATCCATTTTCCACTGCTACTCTTGCTCAATCAAGTATCCCCCCAATTTGTATTACCGCTACTTTGTCATGGGTCATTGACTGAGGAGTGACTGATCATATGACTAAGTACGTCTAATATGTGCTCTACTATTCATTCCTTCTCTTCCACTCAATGTGTCACCCCTGCCGATGGTACCATCTCTCATGTCTCTGTTATAAGAACTGCTCAACCAAGTTCCTCATTGTCTTTATCTTCAGTTTTATTAGTTCTTGAATTTTCTTTTAATTTGATGTATACCAGTAAAGTTATTAAACTCTTGAATTGTTTTGTAACATTCTATCCCTCTTTTAATTTAAAGACGGAGAAGCAGGTTCACAGAGGGCATGAATTAGGAGGCCTATATTACTTTTTTTTTAAAATTGACAACTATATTCAAAATATCAAGATGTACAAAGATTGGAGACAAGTAGTCCCAGCCCATTACATATATCGTGACAGCCATTGGATTACCCTCCAAAGGCCAAAACAAAAAAGAGAAATACATCAAAAAATCAATAATAGCTTCAACTGATGCCCCACACTGCAGTTCCAAATAGAACAGACAGCTACAATTTCCATAATACCCAGAGAGAACCAGTTGTTATCAATGTTCAAGGCTGACACCATCACCAAATCCTACCATCAGATCTTCGGAATCCTCATTCCTTCAGTACCACGGGCAAGAGAAATCACGAGCAGCGAAGAACTGAGGTTTCTCAAGCACCTCTCGGATATCAGTACATTTCATCCCCCTTGAACCCAACAATACTCGCTAAAAGCTTTCACCAAAGCAGAAAGAAAACATCTCATAAACAAACCATGTCATATGCCTTTTTAACCCTAAATAGAGAACCGATTAAAGAGAGGAAACTCCTCGAGCAGCGAAGGACCCAGAGTGTCTCAAGCAAACTCCAATAATCTCAATTCACTTCCACTTTCACAGTAAGGGCAAAAGTTCCCATCATCAGATCCTTACAACCCACCTCTTCAATAGATAAAAAACCTACGCCATCATCCCTAAAAACAAAAAGAAAATCTTTAAAACACAAACATCAGTACCGCAAAACTATAACCACCCAAAAAGTATTTATAGCAAACGACTAGGGGAACCGCTATTTCTTAAGAGCTTTAAGCTCCCTGCTTCCTTTGGCCGGAGCCATAGCATCCCGCTTCTCAATATCCAAGAACATCTCCTTTGTCTTCTGTACATTTTCCTCAAACCCAATCCCAAAGGACTTTCCCATCGTCGCCATTTTTCCAAATTCATCTTGAGAGGCCTATTGTTCCTCCTTCTCTTCATTCGCACAGTCCTCCTCCTCTCCCTTCTCAGCCCTTTTCATGCAACTCTTGACCAGGCCTATATTACTTTGATGGTGGTGGTCCAAGATATATAGCTTTACAGTCCTCGCTTTCTCCTCTGCAATGGCACTTCCGTCTTGGCCATCCTTTGTTATGCAGTTTGAAGATTTATGTTTTGTCTTTGAGTCAATTTTCCTCCTTAGATTATCAGGCTTGTCAGCTAAGTAAGAATCACAGAGTGCCTTTTTTTGTCTTGAGTCAAATAGTTATGTTACTAGTCCATTTCAATTAACTCAATCAAATGTGTAGGATACTATTTGTGTCACCACGTGGAGGGGCGAGATTGTCCACGTTGCTTCCACGTGGAGGAGGAGATTGTTGGGGTTCCACGCAAAAGCATATATCCCACATCAGAAAGATGAAATGGATGTGGATGGGTTATAAGGGAATGGGCACCATCCCCTTAATGGCTAGCTTTTAAGGGTGAATTCTACCCGGGTCCCAACAAATGGTATCAATGGAACTACCAATTTCTCCAAAAGCTTAAGCTGTTGAAGATGACGTTATTTAATCTTTGATACTTTAACACTCCGCCTCACGTGTGGCCCCATCTTTTAGGGCTGGCCAACACGTGTCACATGTGGCCCCTTGATGGGGACATCAACAACGGGCGTGGATTCAATGTTTATAAGCGCCAAGGTTTTAAATGTCTGTTTCGGTGTCGGTTTCGGCCACAACGGAAACCGAAATATTTCGGTTTCGGTGGAAATTTCGGCAGAAATCATGTAAAAAATTGACAAAAATTTCGGTTCCTTAAAATTTCCACCGAAAAGTACAAAATTTTGGTGGAAATTTCGGTAATTTCAATGAAAATCTTTACATTTCGGTAGAAATTTTGTAAACAAGGGTGAAAAATGAAATTTCGGTTGAAATTGGATTTCAACTAAGGGTGAAAAACAAAATTTCGATTGAAATTTCGGATTTCGGAGAAATTTCAGGGAAATTCGGGGAAATCATGTAAAAATCCCATTCAATGTAATTTCGGATTCGGTCTAAACCGAAGCCGAAATTTTGGATTTCGGGTGAAATTTAAAACTATGACAAGCGCAGACGTGGACGAGACTGATGGTGGAGACTCTAGCATGGGCCACAGACATGGGTGTCTTTTTTTATTATTTATTTTCTATTTTCGTCATTTTATTTATAGCCTACTTTTTAGGCATCAAATCTCATCCGTTTGACGTGTTTTTGGTATTATTAGAAAGGTTTTTCAATTACCTATCTAATGAATCCAAGATCACATGATTTGGATGTGATTTGAGCAAGTTATGAGTGTTTTTAGCTAAGAAGCACGGGTACTCTCCGGAGGCCCACGCACCCGTGTCGGGTGCGTATTGGGTGCGGGTGCTCTTGGGTACTACTCTTTGGGTGCGTACCGGGTACGCACCCAAACAGCAAACAAAATGAAAATCCGGTTTGGGGATTTTGGTACGTATCAGGTGCGCATCATGTTCGAATGAAATCGGAAATTACAGATTTACAATAGGGGTTGTCCTTATTAACAAAAGGGGGGGAATATATCAAAATATCTATAATATATATCCCGTAATTTTAAACCCAACAACTTAGAAGTAATATTAGATTTTAGTGAAGTAATATTAGATTTTGGTGATGTTATTGTTATTTGATTGCTCTCCAATTAAATTGTTTGAATTCTTTAAAAAAATATTTAATTGGGTAAATGACCTAAAAAAAGCTCTTTTTTGGACTATTGACGCTGAAGCAGTGGAGAGTTGAAAATGACCAAAGTGAAGTGCTTTCACTGTTCACAGGTTTTTTTCGAACCATTTTGCCCTTCTCCAAATTAGAATAAAACAAATAAGTGCCTTTTTCATTTTTTTACTTTTTTACTTTGAAAAAATACTTCTCTCTCTTTCTCCCCCTTCCCTCCGACGGATAGCAAAACCCCATCCCCATCGCCGTTCGTTTTCCCTCCCTCCGACGGAGACCGAAATCGCTCCCCGGTGAACCCAATCAACGGAGAAGAAAAGGGCGTTTTGTAACGCCGTTGAATCCTTCACTCCCTCATTTTTTGACACCGTTGAATCCTTCGTCCGTCCGGCCGTTTTTGCATGCCGGTGAGCCCCAATCACGTCTTTTCAAAGTTGAAGGAAGTTGAAGTAGGTATTATTCTCCTCTGCTCATAGTTTTTTTTTTTTTTTGAAATATTTAAGAAATGCAAAACAGATTTCTTCAATGGCTTTTGCAAAGGTGAGAGATTGAAAACCCAGTGCTTGTTGTCTTTTCTCATCTTTCATTGGCCCTTCGTTTTAAGTTTTGCAATTTTTCAGGGTTTTGGCAAACCAATTTCAACCATTATTTAGGATTTTGTTAGGGTTTCAATCATTATTTGGAGTCATTTGGGTTTGGGTCCCTTTGGGTTTTGAAATCCATGTTCAAGTACTATTCCTAGGGTTTTTCTCTATGGTGAGGACTTGCTGGCTGAAATCTGTTGTAGAAGTTGAAATTTGATGAAATAGTAGTTGTATTTACTTATGTTGGTTGAAATGCTTGTTGATTTCTTATGTAGTGGTTGGAATATTTTGTTATGTTGGTTGCTTAGTTATAAATTCCGTTGCGGTCGCCGTTCCGTTTTGGCTATTGGAACGGAACGTTTCGGTGTTTCGGACGTTTCGTTCGGCGTTTCGTTCGAAACTTTTCGTTCCACTCCGGCGAAGGGAATTTTTTTTAAAAGAAAATAGTTAAAAATATGAAAAAAAATCCAGTGGGTATGGTGAATTTTTGGGAATTTTTGTTCCACTCCAGCGAGGGGAATTTTTGGGAATTTTTTTCGAATTTTTTGCAAAAAGACGAAAATAGCCCTCCAAACAGTCCCCCACGGTAATAAAACGAGGGTAAATATGTAAAATACAATCCCCAACAGCCATAAGGGCATTTCTGTAATTTTTTGGATTTTTTTTTTTGAATTTTTTTTATTTTTTCCAACTTTCCAACCCCATTCCAGCCGGAATAGGGGGTTTCGCCCATTCCGGCCCGAATTCCGACCGGAACGGACCGGAATTCGGATGCGTTCCGACCGGAACGGAACGGAATTGATAACTAAGGTTGGTTGAAATGGGAGGAAATACTGTTTAAAATTTGTAGTTATTCTGTTTGAAATTTAGGTTGAATTGTTGTTGAAGTTGGTTGGAATCTGTTTTAGCAGTGGTTTCTATCTGTTGTAATGGTTGGAATGTGTTGAAATACAGGTTGAATTTTGTTTTACTTGTTGAAATGGGTTGAAATGGGTTGGAGTGTATTGCAGTGGTTGAAATGAGTTGAGATATTGGTTGAAATATGTTTAAGTGCTTCATATAGTAGTTGATATAGTTGTTGAAATTGGTTAGGATAGTTGTTGATAACTTTTTTGGTAGTTGAAATGGGTTCAATAAGTGGTTGAAATAGGTTGTAGTGGTTGGAATTTGTTGAAATAGTGGTTGGAATGTGTTGAATTCTGAAATTTTGGTTGCATTGTTGTTGAACTTAGTTGGAATCTATTCTAGTGGTTTGAATGTGTTGAAGTGCTGCTTGAATTTTGTTTTAGTTGTTGAAATGGGTTGATTTAGTGGTTGAAGTGTATTGTAGTGCTTGAAATTTGTTGAGATATTGGTTGAAATGTGTTTAACTATTTCATATAGTGGTTGATGTAGTTGTTGAAATTGGTTGATAATAGTGCTTGTAATTTGTTGAGATATTGGTTGAAATATGTTTAGGGGTTGAAATTTGTTTTAGTTTTTGAAATTGGTATGGAATCTATTCTACTGGGTCAAATGGGATGAAATAGTGTTTGAAATATGCAGTTATTGTTTAAAAATTGATTGAAATTTCAGTTGAATTTTTGTTGAATTGGTTGAAATCATTCCAAGTGGTTGAAATGAGCTGAGATATTAGTTGAAATCTGTTTAAGTGCTTCAAATGAGTTTAGATATTGGTTGAAATCTGTTCAAGTGCTTGAAATGAGTTCAGATATTGGTTGAAGTGTATTATAGTGGTTAAAATGAGTTGAGATATTGGTTGAAATCTATTGAAGTGGTTCATATACATATAGTGGTTGAAAGCTGTTTTAGTTTTTAAAATTGGTGTGGAATCTATTTTACTGGTTCAAATGGGATGAAATAGTGTTTGAAATCTATAGTTATTGTTTGAAAAGTGTTTGAATTTTTTATTGAATTTTTGTTGAAGTTGGTTGAAATCTGTTTTAGCAGTGGTTGAAATCTCTTGTAGTGGTTAAACTGGGTTGAAATAGTGTTTGTTGATAGTGTATTTTTGTTAAAATCTGTTATGGTTCAAAGTTCCCGCTGTTTATAGTATGATTTGAATTAGTGCTTCAAATCTGTTTTATTTGCTGAAATAGGTTGAAATAGTGGTTGTACTCTGTACCTATTGTTTTATAGTGGTTTAATTTCAGTAGTGGTTTTAAAATGGTTTTGCTTCTGCAGGGAAGGGCGGAGTAATTAAGGCTAGGCTGACATCATGGTTAGTGATTATGACTTCTACCCGTATATGATTTGAAGTAGTGCTTGAAATCTATGTACGCTTTTACGATAATGCATTTATGTGTGCAGGCACCCTATATTTGGTCTAGATGTTGTCTTTCCAAATTCCATGATTGCATGCAGTCCTTAATAGTTAGGGAAGAGCATAAAGATTTAATAAAGGGAAGCCCATTTGGAAATCTGATGAATCTAGAAGGGGTTGAACTGCACAAAAAAGTTACGACCATTTTGGTACGTTGAACGTAGGGCCTTTCGAATAGATGGTGTGATAGTGTTGTTTGAAGTAAGGGATGTAGCATAGATTTAGTGGCCATTCAGCTACGTTGGATGAGATTTTGGATGTAATCAATACGGATTTAGATAGGGAGGACAAAGAATCGGTGGAGGCGACTGTGAAGCATGTCTTGTTGCTACTGTTTTGCACTTTCTTGTTCCTCCAACTCTATACTCTTTCGTTATTTATAAGCTCAACGAATTGAAGCAGCATTGTCAAAGAGCCTCATCATAAGTTGTAGGTCACTATCATTACGGATTTCATATAAAACAATTTGATATGGATCTACAACATATCGACATTTTAAAGATAACAAAACGTCGGTTGCCTTCGTCCCAATTCTTTGGTGTATTACCGACTGAAATTGTATGAAATTTAATTCGCGATTCACAATTAAACACATCTCCCCCCCCCCCCCCTCCCATATTTGAATGACACCGGTATCCTTCAAGTAACCATCAACATGTAAAATAAAGGAAGCCTCTGCCCCCACCATTTGCGCAGTCCCTGTAGGATGAAAACTCACTTTAAACCACCACTCTAGAACTAGAAAACAACTACTAACACATTAAACACTACTGACAGTGTTGCAACCACTATGGATATCATTTCAGTAATTACACAGCTTCAACCAATGTTCCAATAATCATCAACCACTAGCGGAGTAAATGGAATCCAATCCAATCAGTGAGTAAACATGAAGTAGATGGAATCCAATCCAATGAACAAAATTGGACAACCCTACACCAGTGCGGGACAGAGTTTTCACAACTCCTTAATGACATTGAGCACCATTCTCAATGTTGCAACCACTATTGAGATAATTTCAACCAGTAATTACACAGCGTCAACCACTGTTCCAATAATCATCAACCACTAGCGGAGTAAATGGAATCAAATCCAATTAGTGAGTGAACATGAAGTAGATGGAATCCAATCCAATCCAATGAACAAATTTGGACAACCCTACACCAGTGCGGGACAGAGTTTTCACAACTCCTTAATGACATTGAGCACTATTCACAATGTTGCAACCACTATTGATACCATTTCAACCAGTAATTACACAGCTTCAACCACCATTCCAACAATCCTCAACCACTAGTGGAGTGGATGGAATCAATCCAATCCAATGAACAAATTTCGACAACCCTACACCACTGCGGGACGGAGTTTGCACAACTCCTTAATGACATTGAGCACTATTCACAATGTTGCAACCAGTATTGATATCATTTCAACCAGTAATTACACAGCTTCAACCACTGTTCAAACAATCATCAACCACTAGTTGATGGAATCCAATCCAATCACTCAATATAAAGTAGATGGAATCCAATCAATTAAAAAAATTTGGACAACCCTACACCAGTGCGGGAACAGCACAACTCCTAAATGACATTAAGCAATATTGACAATGTTGCAACCACAATAGATACTATTTCAACCACTAATTACACAGCTTCAACCACCATTCCAACAATCCACAACCACTAGTGGAGTGGATGGAATCCAATCCAATCCAATCGAATGAACAAATTTGGACAACCAGTGTGGGAAGAGTTTCGACAACTCCTTCTGCACACTAATGACTACTCGCAGTGTTCCAACCACTATTGATACCATTTGAACCAGTAATTATAGAACTATTTCAACAATCCTCAACCACTAGTGGAGTAGATGGAATCCAATCCAATCACTCTATATGAATTAGATATAATCCAACGAGTTTGAACAAAATTTTGACAACCCTGAACCAATTTCAACAAGAAAGTTTGAAACATTAACCGGTATTGACAGTGTTGACACCTCTATATAAATACCCTACACACACAGTTTCATCGCCACTATTAAAGTAGCTCAAATCCAATCCAATGATACAATCCAATCCAATTCAATCAAATCCAATCCAATGACACAATCCAATCCAATCTAATCCAATCCAATCCAATGACACAATCCAATCAAATCCAATGACACATTCCAATCCATTCCAACCCAATCCAATCCAATCCAACAATAACATTCGAACAACCCCGAACCAGTGTGGAAACAACTACTAACACAGTTATCTACCACTATTCCAACAATCCTCAAAGACTATTAAAGGATGGAATCCAATCCAATGAACGACATTGTAACAACATTAATAGCATTTAACGATTGACTTTAACACATGTTTCAGGATTGAGTACTATAACATAAATCAAAACTACAAACACTCTACAAAAAACAAACCACAAAACTACACACTCTACAAAACTACATACACAATATACAAAACTACATACACAATTTACCTACACAGATTTACCTAGCTTCCAAACTCCAAACGTAGCTTTAATGGTGGTAGAAGGAAAAAGTGTTGTAGGGATGTGTCCTTTAAATGTAGATTCCCGAGATTATTTAGCATAGCTTCTAATAGGGAGGCCTTTGTTTGCGATTGCTTCGAGCGGAATGACGGTGTCCTTGTGTGGAATCCGAGGTTTAGAAGATCTTTTTTTGAGTGGGATGTGGAATTGGCCTCTAGCCTGCGGGTCCTTCTTGAGGGATGTTATATTAAGAGGAATGGAGAGGATAAAAGGCTTTGGACTGAGGAACCTTCTGAGTCTTTCTCGGTCAAATCTTTCTATAAGAGTTTATTGCCCATTTCTAACCCTTCATATTCGGCAAAGGTATGGAAATTTCATTGCCCACCTAGAGTTTGTATCTTTGGTTGGGCTGTTAGTCGTGATAGAATACAAACTATCAATTTTCTGAGAAACCGTGGTATGTGGCTTATCGATCATTGCCCCCTATGCCTGCAAGATGGGGAATCTGTGGATCATTTGTTTATACATTGTTCTTTTGCTCGGCTCATTTGGCGGTTCATTTTCATGAGATTTGGTATTTGTTGGGTTTTTCCAAAGTCTATTATGTCGCTATTGCATCAATGGGGAGGGGTTCCTTGGAAGGAAAAAGGGAAAACTTTGTGGAATTTTTGTTTACCTGCTACGTGGTGGTCTATTTGGAAGGAGAGGAATTCTAAGATATTTGAGGGGAAAGCTAAGAACCCTCATTGGATCTACTTGAAGATTATCACTTTGGTTATATCTTAGGTGAGATGCCTTCCTTCTTTCCGGTTTGTATCGGCTTATGATCTTTGGGAAGGTTGGAGGGAGGTTTGTTTTAGTGTTGATCGGAGAGCTCTTGTCTCACAAAGGTGGGAGTCGCCTCCTCAAAATATGCTTAGGTTAATTTTGATGGAGCGAGCTTCGGCAATCCGGGTCCGGTTGGGGTGGGAGGAGTATGTCATAACGAAGAGGGGGGAGTAGTGTGGGCATATTATGGCTCTATAGGTGTCTGTGATGCATCTGAAGCTGAAGTGAGGGCTGCGCATTTTGGCATTTTGCATATTGATAGAAGTCTGTTGGATCAGACCATTATTGAAGGAGATTCGCTAAATGTGATTCGTTGGCTGAAAGGTGGGTCGGCTCCTCCGTGGAGATTTCTTTCCATGTTTGATGAGATTGGTGATATAACTTCGGGGTCTTTTATCGGATATCAACATGTCAGAAGATCGGCAAATGATAAGGCGGATGCGCTTGCCAAGCGTGGTGTATCTGGTGGTCCTATTAGGTGGTTTGACCACCTTCCTCCTTGAGGAGTGGTATGCCGTTGATTGTATATTTCGTCTCTTTTGTCGTTTTCTATTGTAAATGTGAGAGTTCCATCTCGGTCTCCTGTTTTTTTTTCATTTATAATATTACCATTTCAAAAAAAAAAAGGAGGAAAAAGTGTTGTTGAAAAAGAAGAATAAGAAAGCTTTGGTGGTAGGTAGAAGTCACGTCTAAAACAGATGTGAAAAAAGGATAAATAATACTTTTCTCTCTCTCAAAAGGCTTCTGACATGTAGATAGGAAGGAGGGGCAATTTTGTCTCAAAAAAATCTGTGAACAGTGAAAGCACTTCACTTTGGTCATTTTAAACTCTCCACTGCTTTTTAAATAATAGTCCAAAAAAGAGCTTTTTTAGGTCATTTTCCCTATTTAATTTTGTTTATTTTTATAAATATATAATAAAATATAAAAATATATTTGTTAAAGTATAAAAGATAAACAACGCCTTTCACCAACAGCTTAAGCTTTATGAGAAGTTGGTAAGTTAACATGGTATCAGAGCCAAAGGTCTCGAGTTAAAACCTCCGGGATAGCAAAAATCCACATGCGATGGTCGGCCCAAAGTGGGACCACACATGCCACGTGTTTGCCAAGTGGGCCACACGTGCGCACGCGGGGGGGGGGGGGGGGGGGGGGGTTAAAGTATAAAAGATAAACAACGCCTTTCTCCAACAGCTTAAGCTTTTGGATAAGTTGGTATTCTTACAATAATATATTTCAGCGTACCCCCAACGTACCCGTATCCTCTCTTTTTTTTAAATCATGTATCCGCGTACCCGTATCGTGTCGAACCCTTACCCGTACTTCATTGGTTTTTAGGAAGTTGTATAGGTCTATTACAGGATTACTATTTTACGTAAGTTTTAACTTTATTTAGTTTATTTGGATTAGATGAATGGTTGAGATTAGTTGCTTAGGCTTCAAGTTATCTTCTATGGTTTCTTTTCTTATAAATACATCTTATCAAAGCAATGTAAGGGACTTTTTGAATATTGACTAGAATTGATGTTTTGCTTGAAGCCAGAAATTGGGCTTCTTCTTATGGTTTGAAACCATCTTCTCTCGTCTCCTCTCATATATTCTCTTCTATTTCTTCAATCAAATCAGCACAAACAAGGTTAGTAAATCATATCTTCTATTTTTTTTGTTCTTGAACCCTAAAACTAGGGGTGCAACTCGGGTCGGACGGGTCGGGTTTTGAAGAACCCTACGATACCCGAGAAATATCCCGGGTCGGGTTGGGTTTCTTCTGGAAAACCCACGATTCCCAAACCCGGCCCTACCCATGATAATTCTTGGGTCGGGTTTTTTTACATTGATGCATTGTAGAAAAAAAAAACAAATCGTCACACCAAAAATCTCTAAATTTATGTAATCAAGTGTTTAAGAAGAAAAGTATATTTCCACATCACAAACATGATCACCTCAATGAAAACAATTATATCATTATATTGAAATATAATTTGCTATTGTATTCAAGAGATAATTAAAAATATCATCGTACACCTACATAAGTCGGGTCAGGTTTCGGGTTTTTTTTCTTTAAACCCGACCCTACCCAAGATTGAGCTGGGTTTTTAAACTAAAACCAGACCCTACCCAAGACCCGTGATTTCTAAACCCGACCCATGCCATTTTCAGGTCGGGTCGATGCACCTAAAACTAGAAAAACCCAAAATCCATTGATCTCCCTTGTTCTTCAAAATCTTGTTTTGAGATTTTGAGAGATTCTTTTAGCGATTAAACCTCACCTTAAACTCACAAAAATCTCAACTTAAAAACCTTTTTGAACCCTATTGTAAATTTTACTCTTTTCAAGCCCGAAAACCCTTTTTAAAGATCCATAACTTAAACTTACCATCAAATCAGAACCTAAACTCTAGAATTACCTTTCTTTTACCCACCTAAACCCTTACCTAAGATCTGGACAGCGGTTTCCTTCAATTTCCAGACTTGCAGAAATTACAAAAATACTCCTACGGCATAAATCTGAATTGCTTTGACCCAATTCGTGCTGCTGGACATTCTTTTATTTTCTTCATTGATTATTATTAATTTCTCATGCTTCTGTTGCATCTAATTGATATGTCTTAAATTATCTTTTAGTTTTTTTAATTGGTCGCATGCGTAGGCCTAGTTTCGAACCTAATCCTTCTATTATCAATTCATCTTAACGCATCTTTATCGCTTTGATTGATTTGTGTAAGGTCTAGTTCATGCCTAATTATGATCTTTACAATTATTTATGCAATTTAGGCCTCATTATTGCTGTTGACCATAGATTAATTAGGCGTTAATTCAGCCCTAGGTTAGTTGTTAAGTGTTATTTTAGTTTTCCACGTAGGCCCTAAATTGTCCTAAAGTCTTAATCCGACTAGGAGTGTAGGATTTTCCCTAAATTAGGTATTGTCCTGTATCACCCTTCTTTTTTGGGTTTGGCCATTGCATGTGGATTTTTTTACTATCAAGGAGTTTTGAACCGAGGACCTTTGCTCTGATACCACGTGGAACTACCAATTTCTCCAAAAGCTTAAGCTGTTGGAGATGACCTTATTTAATCGTTTATACTTTAACAGTTGCATAAGGCTAATGGGAATTTATAGGTCACTGGGTATACTGATGTTGATTGGGTGTGCTCACCTTTCTCAGTGGCAACCTAGTGACAAGGAGTAGAAACAAAGTGTGGTAGCTCGTTCAAGTCCACAAGCAGAATATTGGGCTATGGCTCATACTACATGTGAGTTGACTTGGTTAAAGAATTTACGTCATGAGTCGGGATTTCAAGTGAAGTTACCTATGCAATTATTTTGTGACAACTAAGTTGTTGTGCATGTAGCCTACTATCCAATATTTAATGAACGTACTAAGCACATTGAAATAGACTCACATGGCGTGCGAGAGAAGATTATGAGTGGAGACGTATCTAACTATCTACTACATTTGTAAAGTCAAAGCATCAGCTAGCTGAATTGTTTACTAGGTCACTGAGTTGAGGGTGTGTCGATACTATCTGTACCAAGCTGGGATTATATGATACATGTTCCCCAACTTGAGAGTGAGTATTGGAATATGTTCAGTGTAGGGACATTTTTTCCATTGCATTTTTTAGTATATAAATGCTGAAACGTGATTGAGGGTGGTGATACAAGCTCATCTCATGATTCTCTTCTCTTGCATTTCCTCCCTTTTATTCCTCTCTTATTCCTTTGTTTGTTGTCCTACTACACAACCATTAGCAACTCTAAACATAAAAAAGTCCGTGCATGATATTTTACGATTATTAAAGATTTATTGATAAGAGACAAGTAAAATGGGATTCAATGTTTGTGATACAGTAGATGAAAAGGAATCTCTCTCTCTCACACACACACACACCCTAACTTTAAGGAACCATCCACAAGGGAGTTTGCATCCCTCTAAATGTTAAAAATCCTGCATTTTGTACCAATATTAAAGATTTATTGATAACAGAAAATGAGTAAAAAGGGATTCAATGCTTATGATACATCGGATGAAAAGAAAGCTCTCTCCAAAAATTCCATCATCTCATTTTTTTAGAATATATATACATCATCTCATTTCCCTCATGGATATGAAAGATGATTTGGAATTAAATCCTAAAACATGTCATCCATCAAACACATACAAATTTTTGTAGCAAGATATGATCAGCCTTCAGACTCGCCATCAAAATGGAATTAAAAAATACCTTCACCTAGACTTCTACAACAAGATGACTAGAGAAAGAATACAGGAAGATTTTCAGGCCTTCTGTGATTGCACAGACCTCCACTCTAAACCAATGAGATCTGCAAAGAGTCATCCTCACCATGTTTGTACCAAATCTAATCATTCCACTCTCGCTCACAAACGCTCCAGCCAGACCAAAAGCACTAAAGGCCTCTTGCCTTCTTTAACTTCAAAACACATATGGAGCATAGGCTAGCTAGACATGAGTCTTGCTTTTCTCCTATCATGGAAACAAGGGCGTTCTCCCCTTTTTAACCAAATCCTCAACCATGATATAGTTTTCTGATCCCTTGAATAGAAAGGGATCAGAAAACTATGGATCCACGAAGTTAATGACCATCCCCTAGTATTAATCATCAAACTCCAAATAAATATGAATATGGGACATTGCCCCCTATTTCTAAAGGTACTCATAAGCCCATCATGATATCATCTAATATTTATTTACCACTCAAAAATGATCCCTAAACAAGAGAAGTGATGAAACATAACTTATTACATAAAAACAAGGTGTCCTCCGTACTTTCCTAATTTCCTAGAAGTTTGAGAAAGTAGGATTCTTGAATACCTTACATAGCTATCATATCTCCTGAAAGTTTAAGAAACCTAAATTACCTCACACAATCACATCCCAACAACTTTGGAAAAGGGTGGTTATAAAATCATCAAGCTGAAATGCTTCCCAATGTAAAAATAGCTCACAACCGTCGAATCAACACCTCTAGGTTCAGTGGAAAAAAAATCAAAGGAAAAGCATTTGGTTCTTTCATAGCAAACCACTTCCCCCCACCCACACACACAAAAGAAAGTGGTTTGATAGGAATGGTTGATCAAGCCAGGAACATTTTGGGATCGAAAATCCCAAATTTCAACTTTACAAATCTAGTACTCTCTCTTTTTATGTGTTTCTTCTTTCTTCGAGAGAAAGGATATTTATAGGGTTTCCGTACATTGGACTTACACCCAGCATTGTTAGATGAGGCATATTACAGTCGTGATTCACACTGTCAGTCTGATATGACATTTTATAGCTTCTTATCACTTTAGTCGGCTTCCTCTACAAGATATTGTGTACATTTAACGCTCGTGTGTTACTTTTTCACACACGATCATCCGAACGCATGTGTAAGAGTTCTATATCATCCCTTAATCTTTTCAAATTAGAGACGGTATTTTAGCAGAGAAATACAGCAAATCCGTTTATTGGGTAGCAAACATGTAGAGCGGTAAATTTATCCTTCGTATAGTATTCCTTTTTTTTCTCTCTCTGGTGAGGATAAGTTCTGATTTCTTGATGCGACGTTTTCAGTTCATTCTTTCTATTGTTGTTTGGCTTTGTCTGCTGCTCCCTCTCCGGCAAGAAGGATTTTGAGAGCTTTTGCTCCTTGGGTTCATATTTTTGTCGAGGAAACGGTGGATCACATCTTTATCCATTGTCGTCTGCCAAAGACATTTGGTTGCTTATCTTGAATCTCAATGGTGTGAGTTGGGCTTTTTCCGCGCCATATTATAGACCTTTTGAGGGATGGGCTTATGCTCCTCGGCCTCTGAGGAGCTGGATCTTATGGAGCTTAGCTTTGCTCGCTTCTCTTTGGAAGGAGAGATATAATAGTGTTTAAGGGCTCTTCTAGGATCACTACAGCATCAAATTTTCTCCACTATTATTCATGGGGCATCTGTCCTCCCTGACTTTCGTAGTATTTCGGAGTCTTCTATTCGGTGCTCTTGGGTGAAGGCCTAGTTGAGTAGGTCAATGTTGGATAAACATTTTCCTGTTTGATCTCCCCAAATGCATTGTAAAAGCTATCGTCACATCCTTATTTCGCACAATTTGTTACTAACAACAACGTCAATCGCTTTCAGCATATAGAAGGTAAATAGAGATTGCAATGTGAGATATTACTCTTATACATTTCCACATATGTCACAATACTCAAGATCTTAATCAGAAAGTGTAAAACGAAATGAGTAGTGTCATTATCAACATATGGCAGTGCGGAGATTAGTTTACTATACATATATATAAGGTACCAATATTGGCCATATGGTAGAACAAGTTGACCTCGACCCTAAGCACCAAACCGACTGTGTAATCACTCACTATCGATGTTCATCAGTCACCGGCTCGATCACATGTTCAAGTCGGACAACTATAGAGGTCTGAGTTTCCCTCTCATGGACCCATCCTCGAGCCACAATTACAAGGTAACCATTTTAACAAATCATACAACTTAGATTTTGATGGACAACAGACATTGGCTCGAGTCACAGCAAAAGGTCATGGTCACTGCTGCAAAGGTAAAAACAGATCAAAATAAAACAAAACCCACATTGACTAATAAACCCTAAAACCATAAAATAGAAATATCTTCTCTAGAAAGCACACCAATTCTCGATCACATTAATCGCTAATCTCTTAAACAACTGCACCAAAATCCTAAACAATTGCTGAAAATCGATAACTAGTTAACATCCTAAGAACAGCATACAGAAATCAGGGCAAATGTATGAAATGAAACAGAGGAGCAGGAAAAAAATTTTAAAAAATTAAAAAATCATTTACAGGAATATCATAATCACAAAATCTAATAGAAACAAAAGGGAAAGAAAAGAAAGAAAAAGAAAACTAATCATAATCTCACCTTCTCGATGTCTCGCTCGGCATTCCCGTAGCTAAGAAGATCTGCCATTCCATGTGAAAATCTTTCCGAAACACCACCCGCATCGATTTTTTTGAAATTCCAGTCATCATAGATGACAAATTTTTCGGTGGATTATCATCAAATCTAAAGTCCAATAAAAACCTCTCTCTACTCCCCCAAATAGACCCAAAAACAAAAAAACAGGCAAAGAAGACGAAGAAGAAGAAGAAAAGAGCTCTCCGAACAACTGGAAAAAAATATATTCGCCTCTCAGATCTGAAAATGTCCTGTAAATAAAATCTGGAAGAACGCGAAACAAGACCCTAGAAAAAGAAAAACCCTTGGAATTCAAAAGTCCAAGAAGAGTAGCGTGGTCTGTTTCGCTTCGTTCGCTTTAGAACTTTCTTTTCTTTCAACAGTGAGGAAAAACAGATTAAAATAAAATAAGAAGGAAGAAAGAAAGAAAGGCTTCGACGACTGAAATAGATGACGTGTGTAAGAAAGTTCAGCGCCGTTAAGTCTTAAGAGTAACAGAGGGCGGTTCTCCGACAACGAACCGGACCGGAAAGAGTGAGCCGGGTTCGGACCGGATTCCGGCGAGAAATTAAACGTGGACGGAAGTTGGAAAACCGGGCCCGGTGAACGGCGAGGGAAAATCTCTGTGAATTACCAGTCAAAGAGGAAACATGAAAACGCCTGGGAGATATTTACGTCACCTCATTAGTATGCGTTTTTTTTTTTTTGGGTTTATACGGTGTCAGCTTGTACTTGTACGTATTTTTTTAAAATGCAGTAGGGCCCACATTGTAGGATGATCCAAACCGTTCATAACTTAAATAGGTCGTGCTAAAAAAAGAAAAAAAAAATCATACCCATAAAACTATTTTGAGCCTCAGATCTGCTGATGGATGACACATTATACAAATCTCTTCAGATGTAGGGTTTAGAATCATTAGATCATCCTATAGAGATTATTGATTATTCCTAGAGCACGGGGCACACTTCATTAGATCCAAACCGTTCATTTGTTGGGCCGCAACTTAAATAGGCTTACACACGTAAATCATCTAGGCTCTGTTCACTTGTTTTCTCGGAATAGGAAAAGAAAAGGTTTCCCAGGATTCTGACGTGGCATTAGGAAAAGAAATCCAGGGAAACTGTGTAGGAAAAGGTTTCCCGCGCCTGTTCACGTGCGCAGAAACTGTGCAGGAAAAGATTTCCCGAGAAACTGCTTCCCCACCTTTTTTCACTAGTTTTTCCTGGAAAGCAAATCCAACCAAAATAGTGGGATTTGGTTTCCCACACTTGTGAGAAAAGAGACATTTTCACATCACTTTTGGCAATTTTCATGTCATTATTTGACATTTTCCACCTAGGCTTGTTACTTTCTCAGGAAAGCAAGTGAACAATAGAATTCTGTCTTGTCAAGGAAAAAATAGGTTGTTTTCCAAGGATTTGCTTTCCCGGCAACGCAAGTGAACAGAGCCTATAGGATTATCCTATCCCTCTAACCACTGCTTTGTATATAGTTAGGAGGATATTAGGGTCATCTTATGGAAATCAACCTATCAGAGTAGGCAAATTGCTTTTTTCCAGAGTCTTGATCGAATCAATGGCCTTTCTTGAAAAAAAAAATATAAGGTCATAATTAACCTAAAAAATTAAACTGAAAGCAAGTGTTCTATTACACATTGTTTGGAGTGTAGGAACAATAAGAATAATGATAGCTAGTGAAAGACTGCGTAGGGAGTTGGATCATGATTTTGACAATGAAAGGGTGCTTGCATGATGAAAAGGTGTTTGTATGGGGACTCGAAGGGGAAAAAAAAACAAAGAGGGTTAAGGGTAGGGCCGTAAGGAAGGGAGAAGGAGCCAAAGGTGGGGGCCTCTTAGTAGACAGGCAATAGCTTGGTCGCCCCTTTTCCACCCTACCTTGATTACATATGGTCCACACGAACCATATAATTTATAAGGGATTTGCTAGGCAGCTTTGATGAAATGGCTTTCCGCGGCTAACTTTTGCAGGAGAGAACTAAGAACAACCACCTCAAATGAATTAACTGAATAAGACAGATTCTGGTAAAAAGTGAACATTCATAGGTGTTTTCACTTGGAAAAGTGAGCTGCAAAAACATTCTTAGGTGTTTTCTCTTGGAAAATAGGAAAAGTGAGCTGCAAAATGGCTTTCCACGAAATTACCTGGCAAATCCTCACTTATAATCATTTCTTGTGTCTCCTAGGGGGTTTTCTCTTAGAAAGGTGAGCGGCAAAATGGCTTTCCGCGAAATTGCAAACAAATCCCTACTTATAATCATTTCTTGTGTCTACCCGTGGGAGATTATTATATTTCATTCCTGTTGATTACCTGAATTATTATTTTTTCATATTTGAATTGGAGAGCTTATTTTTTGACAAGAAAAGAAGTAACTTGAGCCACGACCGATCAAGTATTATCTAAAGAGACTTCATTTTACAGTATTATCCTCCGAAATAACCTATAACCATATATTTTCCACTAAATTGTGGACGCAAAAAAATTCAAGGAAAAAGTTCCAAAGGAAATATTTTTCATGCAATCCAAGTAAGGTAAAAATTTCTTGAAGAATACGCGCTGTAGACTTGGGGAGCAGTGGAATAATTTCAACAGAGTGGAGACAAGCATTGGATTTGCTTGGAAGAGAATATTGAGTAGTGTTTGGTTGCACGACATGGACTCAAAGAGTCTATGTCAAGGATTCCACCTCAGTGGACATGCAATAATTAGGGGAGATGATAAATTCATACCCGGTATGATAATTCCAACCCCTTTCAATTAGAATTGTGGCAGACTTTGACGCTTATTGACGTCAAATCCCGTTATAAGGGGTGCGAATAATCCTACATTGGGGTGTGAAATTATCATTCAACCATAAAGCCGTAAATAGATATATGTGACGGAGTTTTTTCAGAAAATATTTGCCCTTCCAGTGAAGTGACTAGAATCGGGAAGTAGAGAAATAGAATCTGCACGCTGCCTAAAACAGACCCCATGATGACACCTCGCATCTTGAAAAGTTAAAGATTCACAAGTGGTCACCTCGTCAAAAAAGCACAACGCCTTGAAAACAGATAATTCAAGCGAGTCACCTCACCAAAAAAGACCTCTCAAAAATAGAAAATAGATAGTGCAAGCGATTCACCCTCTCTCTCTCTCTCTCTCTCTCTCTCTCTCGTGCTGGGTGCAACTTAATTGGGTCGGGCTCAACCCAAACCCGGCGGTTCAACCCAATTTTGGCTCGGGTTGGGTTGGTATTTCCTCAGTTTGGGTGGGAAAAGCCAACACGATTTAATTTTGGGTTGGATTAAGTTTGAGGCCTTTGCAACCCGACCCAACCCGAACCCGAACCCGAGCTCCATTTTCTATTGTTAAATGTTAATTACCATGATTTTCTTTTGGGTAATGTTTTTTTCTTGTATTTTTCTTATTGGCCCTAGGTGAACCCGAACCATTCAGGTTAGATGGATTGGGTTAGGGTTTAGAGATTTAAAGGGGAATTGGGTTAGGGTTGAGCTTTAAAGGGGAATTGGGTTAGGCTTGACCATCCTCAACCCGAGGCTCAGGTTGGATCAGGTTAGGGTTGAGGGAATGCTATCTAGGGTTGGGCTAGGTTGGCCTCAACCTGACCCGAGTTCCCCCCCCCCCCAACTCTCTCTCTCTCTCTCTCTCTCTCCAAAGGTCAGCCAAAGAAAAGAAAAGTTAAATCAGACTGGTGCGCCTGTCAAATTTTGGGTAGCAAGTATCGTCAGCCTTTCTAAAGATGACATAAAATATCATCTCCTATTAATTTTAAAAATGTCACAGGAGATGGTGCATAGATGCTTTCTCAAACCTTTTATGTGGGCTGCATCTAGTGACAATATGGGGAAGTAAGTATCAATTCCTTCTCACTCTAATGAATACACAATCAATTAAATTTGAAGATTTTGTGTTCAATTCACCTTAGCTACTTTTTTTTTTACGGGCGATGATAAATTCGCACCTCCACCTCCTGTAGGATAATTTGCACCCTTTCCACGTTAAAAAGAGTTAAAGTCTGCCACATATCCTCCTTTAAAGGGGTGTGAATTATCCTGGAAGGGCTGAGAATTTATCATTGCCCTTTTTATTTGCCAATATGTTGATAATGGCATTACTCGCATTGTTTTGGACTTTTTATTAACTTTCTACATATGTCACAATACTCAAGATGTTAATGATAAAGTGTAAAACAAAATGAGTAGAGTTATATATATGAGAAAACAGTTCCTACACATATGTGTAGAGCTCTACACACTAGCTTAAAATAAAGTGGGGGCCCGGGGCCCACATTGTTTGGGTGATCCAAGCCATCCATTTTAAAGGCCCTCACATAGATAGGGTGTCTACAAAAAATCAGATCCATAGGATCATCTCAACCCTACGATTTGTGGAGGTAAAATGGATGTCTTTAAACCTTCACAAATTAGTCCATTTTTTGCTTCCACAATTCGAATGGTTAAGATGATCCAATGGATCTGATTTTTTGTGGACACCCTATCTATGTGATGGCCTTAAAAATGAATGGTTTGAATCACCCAAATAATGTGGCCCCCACTGTATTTTAAGCTAGTGTGTAGATAACTTATCTACACATATGTGTAGGAACCGTTCTCTCTCTCTCTCTCTCTCTCTCTCTCTCTCTCTCTCTCTCTCTCTCTCTATATATATATATATATATATATATATATATATATATATATATATATATGAGGAAAATGATTGTGACCTTGAAGCTCATATAGCTTATATGAGCTTGAGGGCCAAAACACATGTGGGCCCACATTGTTAGGATGATCCAAAGCATTCATTTGAAAGGCCCTTACATAGATAGGGTGTGTACAAAAAATCAGCTCCATAGGATCACCCATCCAAAAATGGAGGGCAAAATGGACAGACATTGTTTGCCACAAATCTGCCCATTTTTGCCCTTCACTTTTGGAGGGGTTAGGATGATCCAATGTAGTTGATTTTTGGTACACACCCTATCTATGTTGGGGCCTTGCAAATAAATGGTTTGGACCACCACAAAAAATGTGGGACCCATGTGTTTGGGCCCTCAAGCTCATATAAGCTATATGAGCTTCAAGCTCACAATCATTTTCCTATATATATATATATATATATATATATATATATATATATATATATAGAGAGAGAGAGAGAGAGAGAGAGAGAGAGAGAGAGGTGTTCCTGCACAAGTGTGTAGGTAAGTTACCTGCACATGAGTCCAAGAGTGGAGGCCCACATTGTTAGAGGGATCAAAACCATTCATTTGGAAGTCCCTTCCATGAACAGGGTGTGGCCCAAAAATCAGCCCATTGGATTGTCACAACCCTATAATAGAGTGGTTGGCAAGGGAGCGGTTGTCCAACCTCTTTGGCCGCCAGTGTATATGCGTACACAGGCATGCTAAAACCAGTTGGAGGTTCAGCCAACTTTAACCCGAAGCACCAAACCGACCGTGTAATCACACACAATTGAGGTTCGTTAGTTGCCTGCTTGATCACAAGTTCAAATCAGACAACTATGAAGGTTTGAGTTTTCCTCCCATGGGCCCATTCTTGAGTACGATTACAAGGTTTCAACAAAGGGTGTGCAGGCTTGGGTGGCTGGAATAGATGTGCTATGCATGTCGATAACCAGATGCAAGGAACGTGTGATAAATTACGAGAAAATGTAAAAGGTGTTGGAAAGTAAAGTGCACTACAAACATTAAGGATGTTGGAACGTTAAGGGTACTAAAAATGTAAATTACGTAAGGGCCCATTTGGATACCCATTCGATTTGGATTTGGAGGTGAATTTGGATTTTTAAATTCAAATTCGGCGTTTGGCAAGCCTTTATGACATCTGGATTTGGATTTGAGTGAAATCCACAAGATTTACAAATTCCTCATGTTAGTGTAATTTTTTAGATTTATAAATCCTTTATGCGAGAGGTTATTATAAATCTAAATCTGACCTGTAAGGGGTTGAAATGACCAAAATATACCAAAAAAGTGTTAAATGACTTAAGTACCCACATGACATTAACAAACTGATCAAAATACATCGTATTAGATAAAATGATTAGAAAACTCCCGAGTCAGGCAAAATGACCGAAATACCCCTATACCAGGTAAAAATGACAAAATTCCCTCGAGTCGTGCAAAATGACTAAAATACCCTTATGACATAAAAATTATGAAAATAACCTCATACAGGGTAAAATGACTAGAACACCCCAATATCATGAAAAATTACTAAAACACCCATAGATCAAGTAAAACATACCCATGGCTCATAAAAAATGACTAAAATGACTAGAAATACCCCTATACCAGGTAAAAATGACAAAATACCTCTGAGTCGTGCAAAATGACTAAAATACCCTTATGACATAAAAATGATCAAAATAACCTCATATAGGGTAAAATGACTAAAATACCCCAAGATCATGGAAAATTATCGAAATACCCTTGCATCAAGTAAAAATGACCTATGGCTCATGAAAAAGGACTAAAAATACCCTCATGAGATAAAAATGATAAAAATATGCCATATTAGGTAAAATGACTAGAATACCCCCGGGTCATGCAAAATGACTGGAATACACCTATACCAGGTGAAAATGACCAAATACCCTGAGTCATGGAAAATGACTAAAACACCCTTATGACATAAAAAATGATCAAAATTCCCCCATATAGGGTAAAATGACTAGAATACCCCTGGATCATGGAGAATGGCTGAAATGCCCCTATATCAAGTATTTTAGGGCTTTTTGGTTTTGTTAGATTTCAAATTCAAATCCAAAAAGCATCCAAACAAAAAATAATAATAATTTATATTTGAAATCCAAATCTATACGTGGTCATCCAAACGGCATTATTTATAAATATGTGTATTTTAAAATTCTGGATTTCAAATCCATGGATTTTGGAAATCCAAATTCACCTCCAAATCCAAATCCAAGGGGTATCCAAACGGGCCCTAAATGACATCGGAAATATAAATCATGCTGGAATGATAAATTGCATTGAAAGTGAATGTGTGAGGAAATATAATTAACAAATAAGATCCCTCAGGCACCTTAGCCACCGAAGCGTAGTAAATAACTGGTGTGAGGAAATTTAAATGATAAACTGAACCGCCAAGGTAGCCAAGATGAATATAAAAAGTGAAGAGATAAAATAAACGAACATGTAATTTATTGTTGTGTTGATCGAAGGATCCAAAGTCTACAGAATGCCCCTGGTATTTATAGACTTTCATGAGGAACACATAACATCTCATTACTCCACCTTTTTGTACCCCGTGGAGTATTTTCCCAGCTAGTGGCATCCATTGCCTGAAACCACCACCTATTAGGGGGGCATATCCATTGCCTGAAATCACCGCCGCAGCCCTTGAGACCATGGCCCACAAAATCACAACCCTAATCAAAATGTTGAAATGAATATCAGTCTAGGGACGTAGAAGAAACTAGTCTAGGGACGTAGAAGAAACTGCTTGGAATATTTTTCAAATTCGATGAATTATGGGAGGCTACTACTTGAATGACAGGTCAAGCAAACGACAAGAAAGCCCCAGGAGACATGAAAACTAAACAAGCGTATGTGCGGAGAAAGGCTAGGAGTTCCACGTAAAAGCAAAAGATTCCACAACGGTAACGTGAGTGGATGCGAATGGGCTTATAAGGATTTGGGCACCCTCCCCTTAACGGCTAGCTTTTGAGGGAGAGTTCTTCCTGGGTCCCAACACAAATGGCATTCACATCATTATTGGAATTCTCTCCTGCATTAGTTTGAGCGTGCATTTGGATTGCTGGAATAGGGGATCCGAGTAGGCATCTTATATTCTAATTCTCTTATTAATTTTTAGCAAAACATGATTTGGCAACACACACAAAATCACAGGGCGTATTCAAGTTTAATACGGTATTGGTTAAAAAAATGCTTATAAAAAAGGAGAAGGAAAAAAAATGGGTTTAAAATTTTGTTCTGTTCAAAATATAGTTGGGGTATAGTTGGAAAGTTGGCCAAAAAATGCATTTATATGTCTGAACGTATTTTAAAGGTTTGCCCAAAAAACGGGTGTAAAATTTTTAGGGCAGCGCAGTGATGAATCGATCGCCTAAAATGATAAATTGACTTCCCCTGTGTCTATCTCTCTCCTCTTTCTCTATAACCCAGAGGAGAGAGAAAGACACATGGGGAGTCGATTTATCATATTTGGGAGTCGATTTTTATCACTCCCCAATTTTTAAGCTAAAAAACAAAAAGTTCCCTTTAACAAAGTTTTTTCTAACTATGATTCCGGAGAATTAGAATACCTCTTAGGGCAGGAAACAAGTCTCAACAATTTTCTACCTTTAAGGCTTTAATCGGGCACAATCGAAATAAATAGAATAATAATAATATATTATATACCGAATCCAGCATGTGAATCAGAGCTTCTTGGCTGTTTCGGTGGGCCCGGCGTTCGTTGGTTATTTTTAGCTTTGGAGAAGAAAAGACAAGGGCTGAATGCGTTGTTGTTGTGTTTGTTTGATTTTGACCGACGACATAAGGAGAACATTGGTGGGATTGTGATCCTCTTTTGTCGGTTACACCTCTTTTCCTTTTTCATTTCACCATTTTTCTCTCTTTCTCCATTTGCTCTCGAGAACGGGAATAAAAAAACAGAACGATTTAGCCAGTCACATCATTCGAAACTGATGCAGCAGGTCCATCTCGCACGATCAAATTTACGCCCAGTGATTTCACTATACGCATCTGCGTTATTTGGTACCAGAGCATTAATCCGTTGCGTCGCCTTGCGTTATTTGCTATCAGAGCATCAATCCGTTGCCTAGCCCTGCGTTAGGAACCCAAACGGGCGGTGAAAAATTCAGCTCCTGCGAGTACACATTCGCATCCTTTAACGCCCCCTATTCACATTTTACGTTAATCCTTGCTTAAATGCGGCTGGTGCGATCCAATGTGAATTGAGTCAACTTCGATTCCAAGAACGAGCACAAGATGATCCTGAGTTAGGTTCTGCCAAGATGTCTTCAATAGACTGAAAAGCATCAAGGTTTCTTCTTCCTTCCTATTTTATATTTCCCCAAATTCATGAATCCATAGGGTTCCGTTAGGGTGATGATATTTTCACCCCCCTACATTACGTGCACACCCCCCTTATAACCTGATTTGATGTGAAAAGTGGGCAACTTTATGTCAAATCACATTATAAGGGGGTGTGCAAGTACTGCAGCAGGGTGAAAATATCATCACCCTATCGTTATTATCTCTCTTTTGATTTCTTCACGCAAAAGAGAAACGTTAATGTGGCTTCAAAGTGGGCGAATTCATACTCTCAGAGGCGAATTTATCAGGGCCCTAAAACTAATGTTCAATTTAATTTGTGTCCCACATGGTGACATGGGGATATAGTTTAAAACTTGACATCAAAGGCACAACATTCTGAGGTGACCTAGGGACTTATGGCGGCCGCGGGCAGAACAAAATCCCATGTACACGATAGAGAGTTATAAAAGGGAATGATATCAGCACAACCACTAACCCAACTTGTCTTTTACTATTTAAAGCACTGCCAAAGGTTATTCCCCAAAAGCTAATCACAAGCCAATTTAAAAAAGAAAAGACAAGCTAGGTTTGCTCAATTATTAAAACATGGTATAGATTTTTGTTTAGTCGAGATCCCATGACCCATGTATGCGATATGTGACTGTTAGGAAGGTGTCTAACAAACATGGTATAGACTAAAATACCCTTATGACATAAAAATTATGAAAATAACCTCATACATGGTAAAATGACTAGAACACCTCAATATCATGAAAAATTACTAAAACACCCCTAGATCAAGTAAAAAATACACATGGCTCATAAAAAATGACTAAAATGACTAAAAAAACCATCATGAGATAAAAATGATAAAAATACGCCATATTAGGTAAAATGACTAGAAATACCCCTATACCAGGTAAAAATGACAAAATACCTCTGAGTCGTGCAAAATGACTAAAATACCCTTATGACATAAAAATAATCAAAATAACCTCATATAGGGTAAAATGACTAAAATACCCCAAGATCATGGAAAATTATGGAAATACCCCTGCATCAAGTAAAAATGACCTATGGCTCATGAAAAAAAGACTAAAAATACCCTCATGAGATAAAAATGATAAAAATATGCCATATTAGGTAAAATGACTAGAATACCCCCCCCCCCCCCGGTCATGCAAAATGACTGGAATACACCTATACCGGGTGAAAATGACCAAATACCCTGAGTCATGGAAAATGACTAAAACACCCTTACGACATAAAAAATGATCAAAATTCCCCCATATATGGTAAAATGACTAGAATACCCCTGGATCATGGAGAATGGCTGAAATGCCCCTATATCAAGTATTTTAGGGCCTTTTGGTTTTGTTAGATTTCAAATTCAAATCCAAAAAGCATCCAAACACAAAATAATAATAATTTAGATTTGAAATCCAAATCTATACGTGGTCATCCAAACGGCATTATTTATAAATTTGTGTATTTTAAAATTCTGGATTTCAAATCCATGGATTTTGGAAATCCAAATCCAAATCCAAGGGGTATCCAAACGGGCCCTAAATGACATCGGAAATATAAATCATGCTGGAATGATAAATTGCATTGAAAGTGAAAGGAAATATAATTAACAAATAAGATCCCTGAGGCACCTTAGCCACCGAAGCGTAAATAACTGGTGTGAGGAAATTTAAATGATAAACTGAACCGCCAAGGTAGCCAAGATGAATATAAAAAGTGAAGAGATAAAATAAACGAACATGTGATTTATTGTTGTGTTGATCGAAGGATCCAAAGTCTACAGAATGCCCCTGGTATTTATAGACTTTCATGAGGAACACATAACATCTCACTACTCCACCTTTTTGTACCCCGTGGAGTATTTTCCCAGCTAGTGGCATCCATTGCCTGAAACCACCACCTATTAGGGGGGCATATCCATTGCCTGAAATCACCGCCGCAGCCCTTGAGACCATGGCCCACAAAATCACAACCCTAATCAAAATGTTGAAATGAATATCAGTCTAGGGACGTAGAAGAAACTGCTTGGAATATTTTTCAAATTCGATGAATTACGGGAGGCTACTGGTGAATGACAGGTCAAGCAAACGACAAGAAAGCCCCAGGAGACATGAAAACTAAACAAGCGTATGTGCGGAGAAAGGCTAGGAGTTCCACGCAAAAGCAAAAGATTCCACAACGGTAACGTGAGTGGATGCGAATGGGCTTATAAGGATTTGGGCACCCTCCCCTTAACGGCTAGCTTTTGAGGGAGATTTCTTCCTGGGTCCCAACACAAATGGCATTCTCATCATTATTGGAATTCTCTCCTGCATTAGTTTGAGCGTGCATTTGGATTGCTGGAATAGGGGATCCGAGTAGGCATCTTATATTCTAATTCTCTTATTAATTTTTAGCAACACACAAAAAATCACAGGGCGTATTCAAGTTTAATACGGTATTGGTTAAAAAAATGCTTATTAAAAAAGGAGAAGAAAAAAAAATGGGTTTAAAATTTTGTTATTTTCAAAATATAGTTGGGGTATAGTTGGAAAGTTGGCCAAAAAATGCATTTATATGTCTGAACGTATTTTAAAGGTTTGCCCAAAAAACGGGTGTAAAATTTTTAGGGCAGAGCAGTGATGAATCGACCGCCTAAAATGATAAATTGACTTCCCCTGTGACTATCTCTCTCCTCTTTCTCTCTAACCCAGAGGAGAGAGAAAGACACATGGGGAGTCGATTTATCATATTTGGGAGTCGATTTTTATCACTCCCCAATTTTTAAGCTAAAAAACAAAAAGTTCCCTTTAACAAAGTTTTTTCTAACTATAATTTCCGGGGAATCAGAATACCTCTTAGGGCAGGAAACAAGTCTCAACAATTTTCTACCTTTAAGGCTTTAATCGGGCACAATCGAAATAAATAGAATAATAATAATATAATATATACCGAATCCAGCATGTGAATCGGAGCTTTTTGGCTGTTTCGGTGGGCCCGACGTTCGTTGGTTATTTTTAGCTTTGGAGAAGAAAAGACAAGGGCTGAATGCGTTGTTGTTGTGTTTGTTTGATTTTGACCGACGACATAAGGAGAACATTGGTGGGATTGTGATCCTCTTTTGTCGGTTACACCTCTTTTCCTTTTTCATTTCACCCTTTTTCTCTCTTTCTCCATTTGCCCTCGAGAACGGGAATAAAAAAACAGAACGATTTAGCCAGTCACATCATTCGAAACTGATGCAGCAGGTCCATCTCGCACGATCAAATTTACGCCCATTGATTTCACGATACGCATCTGCGTTATTTGGTACCAGAGCATTAATCCGTTGCGTCGCCTTGCGTTATTTGCTATCAGAGCATCAATCCGTTGCCTCGCCCTGCGTTAGGAACCCAAACGGGCGGTGAAAAATTCAGCTCCTGCGAGTACACATTCGCATCCTTTAACGCCCCCTATTCACATTTTACGTTAATCCTTGCTTAAATGCGGCTGGTGCGATCCAATGTGAATTGAGTCAACTTCGATTCCAAGAACGAGCACAAGATGATCCTGAGTTAGGTTCTGCCAAGATGTCTTCAATAGACTGAAAAGCATCAAGGTTTCTTCTTCCTTCCTATTTTATATTTCCCCAAATTCATGAATCCATAGGGTTCCGTTAGGGTGATGAATTTTCACCCCTCTACATTACGTGCACACCCCCCTTATAACCTGATTTGACGTGAAAAGTGGGCAACTTTATGTCAAATCACATTATAAGGGGGTGTGCAAGTACTGCAGCAGGGTGAAAATATCTTCACCCTATCGTTATTATCTCTCTTTTGATTTCTTCACACGAAAGAGAAACGTTAATGTGGCTTCAAAGTGGGCGAATTCATACTAGGCGAATTTATCAAGGCCCTAAAACTAATGTTCAATTTAATTTGTGTCCCACATGGTGACATGGGGATATAGTTAACAACTTGACATCAAAGGCACAACATTCTGAGGTGACCTAGGGACTTATGGCCGCGGGCAGAACAAAATCCCATGTACACGATAGAGAGTTATAAAAGGGAATGATATCAGCACAACCACTAACCCAACTTGTCTTTTACTATTTAAAGCACTGTCAAAGGTTATTCCCCAAAAGCTAATCACAAGCCAATTTAAAAAAGAAAATACAAGCTAGGTTTGCTCAATTATTAAAACATGGTATAGATTTTTGTTTAGTCGAGATCCCATAACCCATGTATGCGATATGTGTCTGTTAGGAAGGTGTCTAACAACCAGTCTTTTTTTAGTACTTTTAGCCGAAAATGAGCTTTTCCGTTGATAAGATCCATCATCATATCTTCATCATCATCATCATCCACTTTCGGCCCTGTTGGTTTGAGATTATGACAACCAACTGTGAGTGCCAAACTGATTATTGGACTCAAAATTGTGCTTAAATTTGAGTCCAATAATCAGTTTGGCACTCACAATCGGTTGTCATAATCTTAAACGTATGGGCTATACCAAGTAAAAGGAGGGGAGAATATATCATTTCCCTTAAAATTAAGATCAAATGCTACGGACATTAGCGATAAAAAAGAATTTCTTTGCGTCTTTGGTGTTTGGGGGGGGGGGGGGGGGGACCATATGGAGTTGTAATGCTTGACCAAAATCTCTGTATACGCCAGCAATTGAAATTATTTTGAAAAAAAAAAAGGGGGGGTGGACCATATGGAGTTGTAATGCTTGACCAAAATCTGTCTGTATACGCCAGCAATTGAAATTATTTTGAAAAAAAAAAAGCCTAAAAAAACCTTTAAATATTGAGAAATCATATGATGAATGGGAGTACAAACTCGTATTTGTGGTCTGAGAGAAGTGCAACCCTTGATATTGGATCCAACAGAAAGTGTGCTGCATTTGGATCAAATATCATGGGTGGGATGACTAAATACGAGCAGACCTGGCAAAAGTGACCCGTGCCCGCGGGTTGACCCGGCCCACCCGCAAATTTGCGGACACGGGTCTAAGTTTTCGTGACCTGTCAAAAATCAACCCGCGGGTGACCCAACCTGCAAAAACAAGGGTGGGGTCGGGTCGGGTCAACCCGCGGGCACCCCCATTTTTACAGTATTTTTAAATTTTTTTGAGAATGTTATCATCACTCACTGCTGTTTGTTTTTTATGAGGGAACTCCTGACTTTATAAAAAGTACGGTATGTCCGGCACCCTAGGATTATCCAAACCGTCCATTAGATGGGCCATACCCTAAATAGGTTATGCCCCAAAATTATTTCCATCGGTTGATTCTAACCCTCCGATCTATAGAGGGTTAGGATCAACCCTCTAACATCAAGATTGGAGGGATAGGATCATCCTATGAAAATGATTTTTGGAGCATAACCTATTTAGATTATGGCCCATCTAATGGACGGTTTGGATCATCCTATGGTGTGGGCCATACCATACTTTTAATAAAGTGAGAGTGCCCAGTAGTGTTGATAACATGTCAATGTGATTTTTATTTTATTAGAATTTGCTATCAAGTTTCTCCTTTGGCAATTTCTTGGCAAGTGGGCATTGTGGGTGCAAAGATGCGCTCATCCAAATGTTGCTAGCAAAGGTAAAAAGGTAAAAAAAGTCATCATTACACAAAAAAAAGAAAAATAGCTAAATTATAAAGTTTTAAATGAAAAATTACGTAGAAAGGGTTATAAATTGGAAAATTACGAAAAAAGTACCAATAATGTATAAAAGGTTATGACAATTACAGGACAAATAGATGCTGTACAATCCCATATTTGCGGCATATTTGCGGGTGACAATCCCATATTTGCGGCATATTTGCGGGTGACCCGCGGGTTGACCCGGCCCACCAGCGGCCGCGCGGGTCACGAGAATTCTGACCCGCAAAAATGCGGGTCATTTGATAACCCGACCCGTATGACCCGCACCCTCATCACCCGTGGGTTGACCCGGCCCGGCCCACCCGTTTGCCAGGTCTAAATAATATATACCGAATCCAGCATGTGAATCGGAGCTTTTTGGCTGTTTCGGTGGGCCTGGTGTTCGTTGGTTATTTTTAGCTTTGGAGAAGAAAAGACAAGGGCTGAATGCGTTGTTGTTGTGTTTGTTTGATTTTGACCGACGACATAAGGAGAACATTGGTGGGATTGTGATCCTCTTTTGTCGGTTACACCTCTTTTCCTTTTTCATTTCACCCTTTTTCTCTCTTTCTCCATTTGCCCTCGAGAACGGGAATAAAAAAACAGAACGATTTAGCCAGTCACATCATTCGAAACTGATGCAGCAGGTCCATCTCGCACGATCAAATTTACGCCCATTGATTTCACTATACGCATCTGCGTTATTTGGTACCAGAGCATTAATCCGTTGCGTCGCCTTGCGTTATTTGCTATCAGAGCATCAATCCGTTGCCTCGCCCTGCGTTAGGAACCCAAACGGGCGGTGAAAAATTCAGCTCCTGCGAGTACACATTCGCATCCTTTAACGCCCCCTATTCACATTTTACGTTAATCCTTGCTTAAATGCGGCTGGTGCGATCCAATGTGAATTGAGTCAACTTCGATTCCAAGAACGAGCACAAGATGATCCTGAGTTAGGTTCTGCCAAGATGTCTTCAATAGACTGAAAAGCATCAAGGTTTCTTCTTCCTTCCTATTTTATATTTCCCCAAATTCATGAATCCATAGGGTTCCGTTAGGGTAATGATATTTTCACCCCCCTACATTAAATGCACACCCCCTTATAACCTGATTTGACGTGAAAAGTGGGCAACTTTATGTCAAATCACATTATAAGGGGGTGTGCAAGTACTGCAGCAGGGTGAAAATATCATCACCCTATCGTTATTATCTCTCTTTTGATTTTTTCACGCGAAAGAGAAACGTTAATGTGGCTTCTAAGTAGGCGAATTCATACTCTCAGAGGCGAATTTATCAGGGCCCTAAAGCTAGACCTGGCAAAAAGCGACCCGTGCCCGCGGGTCGACTCGGCCCGCCCGCAAATTTGCGGGCACGGGTCTACGTTTAGTGACCCGTCAAAAACTAACCCGCGGGTGACCCAACCCGCAAAAACACGGGTCGGGTCGGGTCAACCCGCGGGCACCCGCATTTTTACAGTATTATTTAATTATTTTGAGAATGTTATCATCACTGCTGTTTTTTTATGAGGGAACTCCTCACTTTATAAAAAGTGCGGTATGGCCTGCACGATAGTATTATCCAAACCGTCCATTAGATGGGCCATAGCCTAAATAGGTTATGCCCCAAAATTATTTCCATTGGTTGATTCTAACCCTCCGATCTATAGAGGGTTAGGATCAACCCTCTAACATTCAGATTGGAGGGCTAGGATCATCCTATGGAAATGATTTTTGGAGCATAACCTATTTAGGCTATGGCCCATCTAATGGACGGTTTGGATCATCCTATGGTGTGGGCCATACCATACTTTTAATAAAGTGAGAGTGCGCTCGTATGAAAACAGTAGTCTTGATAACATTTTCATCTTTTTTTATTTTATAATAATTTGCTACCAAGCTTCTCCTCTCGGCAAGCGGCAATGGTGGTGCAAAGATGCGCGCAGATGGCAAATGGTGGTAGCAAAAGTTAAAAAGTAGTCATTACGCAAAAAAAAAGTAAAATTGCTAAAGTATAAAGTTTTAAATGAAAAATTACTTAGAAATGGTTCTAAAATTATAAAATTACGAACAAAATAGAAATAAAATATATAAGTTTATGACAATTACCGAAAGAAACACGTACGGTAAACTCGAATAATTATTACAATCCAATGAAATATATATGGTTATGACAATTACCGAAAAACCCATACGTAAACTCAGAATAATTATTACAATCCCAAATTGAGGTTACCCGCGGGTTTACCCGTACCCGCCCGGGTGGGGTCTGGGTACATGAAATGGCTACCCGCAGGATCGTGGGTATTTTTTACCCGTACCCGTTGGGTCCGTACCCGCACGGGTCGTACCCGTACCCGCGCGGGTTACCCGTTTGCCAGGTCTACCTAAAACTAATGTTCAATTTAATTTGTGTCCCACATGGTGACATGGGGATATAGTTAACAACTTGACATCAAAGGCACAACATTCTGAGGTGACCTAGGGATTTATGGCCGCGGGCAGAACAAAATCCCATGTACACGATAGAGAGTTATAAAAGGGAATGATATCAGCACAACCACTAACCCAACTTGTCTTTTACTATTTAAAGCACTGTCAAAGGTTATTCCCCAAAAGCTAATCACAAGCCAATTTAAAAAAGAAAAGACAAGCTAGGTTTGCTCAATTATTAAAACATGGTATAGATTTTTGTTTAGTCTAGATCCCATGACCCATGTATGCGATATGTGTCTGTTAGGAAGGTGTCTAACAACCAGTCTTTTTTTAGTACTTTTAGCCGAAAATGAGCTTTTTCGTTGATAAGATCCATCATCATATCTTCATCATCATCATCATCCACCTTCGGCCCTGTTGGTTTGAGATTATGACAACCAACTGTGAGAGCCAAACTGATTATTGGACTCAAAATTGTGCTTAAATTTGAGTCCAATAATCAGTTTGGCACTCACAATCGGTTGTCATAATCTTAAACGTAGGGGCTATACCAAGTAAAAGGAGGGGAGAATATATCATTTCCCTTAAAATTAAGATCAAATGCTACGGACATTAGCGATAATGGGTGGGATCAAATTTGATATTGGATCCAACAGAAAGTGTGCTGCAGTTGGATCAAATATCATGGGTGGGATGACTAAATACGAGTAGACCTGGCAAAAGTGACCCGTGCCCGCGGGTTGACCCGGCCCACCCGCAAATTTGCGGACACGGGTCTAAGTTTTCGTGACCTGTCAAAAATCAACCCGCGGGTGACCCAACCCGCAAAAACAAGGGTCGGGTCGGGTCAACCCGCGGGCACCCGCATTTTTACAGTATTTTTAAATTTTTTTGAGAATGTTATCATCACTCACTGCTGTTTGTTTTTTTATGAGGGAACTCCTGACTTTATAAAAAGTACGGTATGTCCGGCACCCTAGGATTATCCAAACCGTCCATTAGATGGGCCATACCCTAAATAGGTTATGCCTCAAAATTATTTCCATCGGTTGATTCTAACCCTCCGATCTATAGAGGGTTAGGATCAACCCTCTAACATCAAGATTGGAGGGATAGGATCATCCTATGAAAATGATTTTTGGAGCATAACCTATTTAGGCTATGGCCCATCTAATGGACGGTTTGGATCATCCTATGGTGTGGGCCATACCATACTTTTAATAAAGTGAGAGTGCCCAGTAGTGTTGATAACATTTCAATGTGATTTTTATTTTATTAGAATTTGCTATCAAGTTTCTCCTTTGGCAATTTCTCGGCAAGTGGGCATTGTGGTTGCAAAGATGCGCTCATCCAAATGTTGCTAGCAAAGGTAAAAAGGTAAAAAAAGTAATCATTACAAAAAAAAAGAAAAATAGCTAAATTATAAAGTTTTAAATGAAAAATTACGTAGAAATGAATATAAGTTAGAAAATTACGAAAAAAGTACCAATAATGTATAGAAGGTTATGACTATTACAGGACAAATAGATGCTGTACAATCCCATATTTGCGGCGTATTTGCGGGTGACAATCCCATATTTGCGGGTGACCCGCGGGTTGACCCGGCCCACCAGCGGCCGCGCGGGTCACGAGAATTCTGACCCTAAAAAATGCGGGTCATTTGATAACCCGACCCGTATGACCCGCACCCTCATCACCCGCGGGTTGACCCGGCCCGGCCCACCCGTTTACCAGGTCTAAATAATATATACCGAATCCAGCATGTAAATCAGAGCTTTTTGGCTGTTTTGGTGGGCCTGGTGTTCGTTGGTTATTTTTAGCTTTGGAGAAGAAAAGACAAGGGCTGAATGCGTTGTTGTTGTGTTTGTTTGATTTTGACCGACGACATAAGGAGAACATTGGTGGGATTGTGATCCTCTTTTGTCGGTTACACCTCTTTTCCTTTTTCATTTCACCCTTTTTCTCTCTTTCTCCATTTGCCCTCGGGAACAGGAATACAAAAATAGAACGATTTAGCCAGTCACATCATTCAAAACTGATGCAGCAGGTCCATCTCGCACGATCAAATTTACGCCCATTGATTTCACTATACGCATCTGCGTTATTTGGTACCAGAGCATTAATCCGTTGCGTCGCCTTGCGTTATTTGCTATCAGAGCATCAATCCGTTGCCTCGCCCTGCGTTAGGAACCCAAACGGGCGGTGAAAAATTCAGCTCCTGCGAGTACACATTCGCATCCTTTAACGCCCCCTATTCACATTTTACGTTAATCCTTGCTTAAATGCGGCTGGTGCGATCCAATGTGAATTGAGTCAACTTCGATTCCAAGAACGAGCACAAGATGATCCTGAGTTAGGTTCTGCCAAGATGTCTTCAATAGACTGAAAAGCATCAAGGTTTCTTCTTCCTTCCTATTTTATATTTCCCCAAATTCATGAATCCATAGGGTTCCGTTAGGGTAATGATATTTTCACCCCCCTACATTAAATGCACACCCCCTTATAACCTGATTTGACGTGAAAAGTGGGCAACTTTATGTCAAATCACATTATAAGGGGGTGTGCAAGTACTGCAGCAGGGTGAAAATATCACCACCCTATCGTTATTATCTCTCTTTTGATTTCTTCACGCAAAAGAAAAACGTTAATGTGGCTTCAAAGTAGGCGAATTCATACTCTCAGAGGCGAATTTATCAGGGCCCTAAAACTAGACCTGGCAAAAAGCGACCCGTGCCCGCGGGTCGACCTGGCCCGCCCGCAAATTTGCGGGCACGGGTCTACGTTTAGTGACACGTCAAAAACTAACCCGCGGGTGACCCAACCCGCAAAAACACGGGTCGGGTAGGGTCAACCCGCGGGCACCCGCATTTTTACAGTATTATTTAATTATTTTGAGAATGTTATCATCACTGCTGTTTTTTTATGAGGGAACTCCTCACTTTATAAAAAGTGCGGTATGACCTGCACCATAGTATTATCCAAACCGTCCATTAGATGGGCCATAGCCTAAATAGGTTATTCCCCAAAATTATTTCCATTGGTTGATTCTAACCCTCCGATCTATAGAGGGTTAGGATCAACCCTCTAACATTCAGATTGGAGGGCTAGGATCATCCTATGGAAATGATTTTTGGAGCATAACCTATTTAGGCTATGGCCCATCTAATGGACGGTTTGGATCATCCTATGGTGTGGGCCATACCATACTTTTAATAAAGTGAGAGTGCGCTCGTATGAAAAGAGTAGTGTTGATAACATTTTCATCTTTTTTTATTTTATAATAATTTGCTACCAAGCTTCTACTCTCGGCAAGCGGCAATGGTGGTGCAAAGATGCGCGCAGATGGCAAATGGTGGTAGCAAAAGTTAAAAAGTAGTCATTACGCGAAAAAAAGTAAAATAGCTAAAGTATAAAGTTTTAAATGAAAAATTACTTAGAAATGGTTCTAAAATTATAAAATTACGAACAAAAATACTAATAAAATATATAAGTTTATGACAATTACCGAAAGAAACACGTACGGTAAACTCGAATAATTATTACAATCCAATAAAATATATATGGTTATGACAATTACCGAAAAACCCATATGTAAACTTAGAATAATTATTACAATCCCAAATTGAGGTTACCCGCGGGTTTACCCGTACCCGCCCGGGTGGGGTTTACGCCCATATGGAGTTGTAATGCTTGACCAAAATCTGTCTGTATACGCCAGCAATTGAAATTATTTTGAAAAAAAAAAGCCTAAAAACACCTTTAAATATTGAGAAATCATATGATGAATGGGAGTACAAACTCGTATTTGTGGTCTGAGAGAAGTGCAACCCTTGATATTGGATCCAACAGAAAGTGTGCTGCCGTTGGATCAAATATCATGGGTGGGATGACTAAATACTAGTAGACCTGGCAAAAGTGACCCGTGCCAGCGGGTTGACCCGGCCCACCCGCAAATTTGCGGGCACGGGTCTAAGTTTTCGTGACCCGTCAAAAATCAACCCGCAGGTGACCCAACCCGCAAAAACAAGGGTCGGGTCAGGTCAACCCGCGGGCACCCGCATTTTTACAGTATTTTTAAATTTTTTTGAGAATGTTATCATCACTCACTGCTGTTTGTTTTTTTATGAGGGAACTCCTGACTTTATAAAAAGTACGGTATGTCCGGCACCCTAGGATTATCCAAACCGTCCATTAGATGGGCCATACCCTAAATAGGTTATGCCTCAAAATTATTTCCATCGGTTGATTCTAACCCTCCGATCTATAGAGGGTTAGGATCAACCCTCTAACATCAAGATTGGAGGGATAGGATCATCCTATGAAAATGATTTTTGGAGCATAACCTATTTAGGCTATGGCCCATCTAATGGACGGTTTGGATCATCCTATGGTGTGGGCCATACCATACTTTTAATAAAGTCGAATCAAATATTCTTCTTATGTTGACTGAATGAATTTCCAACCCCCATCGGGGAGTGAAATAGAACATGAAACCGTGAGCTCCCAAGCAGTGGGAGGGCTGTTGATAACATTTCAATGTGATTTTTATTTTATTAGAATTTGCTATCAAGTTTCTCCTTTGGCAATTTCTCGGCAACTGGGCATTGTGGGTGCAAAGATATCCAAATGTTGCTAGCAAAGGTAAAAAGGTAAAAAAAGTAATCATTACACAAAAAAAAGAAAAATAGCTAAATTATAAAGTTTTAAATGAAAAATTACGTAGAAATGGTTATAAATTGGAAAATTATGAAAATAGTACCAATAACGTATAACCGTATAGAAGGTTATGACAATTACATGAAAAATAGATGCTGTCAAATCAGAATAATGATTACAATTACAGGAAAAATAGATGCTGTCAAATCAGAATATTGATTACAATCCCATATTTGCGGCATATTTGCGGGTGACCCACGGGTTGACCCGGCCCACCCGCGGGCCGCGCGGGTCACGAGAATTCTGACCCGCAAAAATGCGGGTCATTTGATAACCCGACCCGTATGACCCGCACCCGCATCACCCGCGTGTTGACCCAGCCCGGCCCACCCGTTTGCCAGGTCTAAATAATATATACCTAATCCAGCATGTGAATCGGAGCTTTTTGGCTGTTTCGGTGGGCCCGGCGTTCGTTGGTTATTTTTAGCTTTGGAGAAGAAAAGACAAGGGCTGAATGCGTTGTTGTTGTGTTTGTTTGATTTTGACCGACGACATAAGGAGAACATTGGTGGGATTATGATCCTCTTTTGTCGGTTACACCTCTTTTCCTTTTTCATTTCACCATTTTTCTCTCTTTCTCCATTTGCCCTCGAGAACGGGAATAGAAAAACAGAACGATTTAGCCGTCACATCATTCGAAACTGATGCAGCAGGTCCATCTCGCACGATCAAATATACGCCCATTGATTTCACTATACGCATCTGCGTTATTTGGTACCAGAGCATTAATCCGTTGCGTCGCCTTGCGTTATTTGCTATCAGAGCATCAATCCGTTGCCTCGCCCTGCGTTAAGAACCCAAACGGGCGGTGAAAAATTCAGCTCTTGCGAGTACACATTCGCATCCTTTAACGCCCCCTATTCACATTTTACGTTAATCCTTGCTTAAATGCGGCTGGTGCGATCCAATGTGAATTGAGTCAACTTCGATTCCAAGAACGAGCACAAGATGATCCTGAGTTAGGTTCTGCCAAGATGTCTTCAATAGACTGAAAAGCATCAAGGTTTCTTCTTCCTTCCTATTTTATATTTCTCCAAATTCATGAATCCATAGGGTTCCGTTAGGGTGATGATATTTTCACCCCCCCTACATTACGTGCACACCCCCCTTATAACCTGATTTGACGTGAAAAGTGGGCAACTTTATGTCAAATCACATTATAAGGGGGTGTGCAAGTACTGCAGCAGGGTGAAAATATCATCACCCTATCGTTATTATCTCTCTTTTGATTTCTTCACGCGATAGAGAAACGTTAATGTGGCTTCAAAGTGGGCGAATTCATACTCTCAGAGGCGAATTTATCAAGGCCCTAAAACTAATGTTCAATTTAATTTGTGTCCCACATGGTGACATGGGGATATAGTTAACAACTTGACATCAAAGGCACAACATTCTGAGGTGACCTAGGGACTTCTGGCCGCGGGCAGAACAAAATCCCATGTACACGATAGAGAATTATAAAAGGGAATGATATCAACACAACCACTAACCCAACTTGTCTTTTACTATTTAAAGCAGTGTCAAAGGTTATTCCCCAAAAGCTAATCACAAGCCAATTTAAAAAAGAAAAGACAAGCTAGGTTTGCTCAATTATTAAAACATGGTATAGATTTTTGTTTAGTTGAGATCCCATGACCCATGTATGCGATATGTGTCTGTTAGGAAGGTGTCTAACAACCAGTCTTTTTTTAGTACTTTTAGCCGAAAATGAGCTTTTCCGTTGATAAGATCCATCATCATATCTTCATCATCATCATCATCCACTTTCGGCCTTGTTGGTTTGAGATTATGACAACCAACTGTGAGTGCCAAACTGATTATTGGACTCAAAATTGTGCTTAAATTTGAGTCCAATAATCAGTTTGGCACTAACAATCGGTTGTCATAATCTTAAACGTAGGGGCTATACCAAGTAAAAGGAGGGGAGAATATATCATTTCCCTTAAAATTAAGATCAAATGCTACGGACATTAGCGATAAAAAAAATTTTCTTTGCGTCTTTGGGGGGGGGACCATATGGAGTTGTAATGCTTGACCAAAATCTGTCTGTATACGCCAGCAATTGAAATTATTTTGAAAAAAAAAGCCTTAAAAAACCTTTAAATATTGAGAAATCATATGATGAATGGGAGTACAAACTTGTATTTGTGGTCCGAGAGAAGTGCAACCCTTGATATTGGATCCAACAGAAAGTGTGCTGCCGTTGGATCAAATATCATGGGTGGGATGACTAAATACGAGTCCTACGCCTACTCATCAAACTTCCCTTAAATTTTAGAGAGGCACTTGGCCTTAAATTTCCCGCGAGATACCTGCCCTCTCCAACGGCTATATTATTGTTCGAGAGATATTCCCATCTCTTCCTGTCTATATGCAACTGCATAACAAACCCTAAATTGACCGTTTCTTCTCTGTCTTTCACATGGAGTTGCAGAAAATGAAAGAAAGAACAGATGGTGTGGAAGATCAAGCTCAACGAAATTCTCCCAAATGGACACTGCCCCAAAACCCCATCAACATTCCCCAAACAATTGAAGAGATATTCTACCGGAAATCAGAATCCCAAAGAGAAACCAACTATTTGTTGAATAACATGATCTGTTCATCCCAAGACAAGACCGAGGTAAAACTTGCAACCCCCGCGGGTATGGATAGAACGAAATCCAGTGTGGAAAGAGGCCTTAAAGGCCTGCGATTCCTCGATAAATCATCCGCTGGTAAAGATGGCGATGGGTGGAATTCCGTCGAGAAGCGGTTTCACCAGTTCGCCCAGGATGGACTGCTTTCCAAAGAGAATTTTGGGTGTTGCATTGGTGAGAGCATTCTATTATTTGGTTTTTGAGGCCATTTATGATTTGAATTTTAGGTAATGGTGGGTCTGTTTGTTTTTTTTTTTTTTTTTTGGGGGTAATTAAGGTATGGCTGATTCAAAGGAGTTCGCGAAGGACCTCTTTGATGCCCTAGCTAGACGTCGTAACTTGGGAAAGAAACCCAGCATATCCAAGGATGAATTGAGGGAGTTTTGGGAAGAAATGGCAGATCAGAACTTCGATTCCCGGCTAGAGATATTCTTTGACATGTAAGAATACTATCTCCTACATCCCTCTTTTTTTTTATCTGAGAATTCAGATAAATGGGAATCAGAACCAGGTGGGTTTGTGTGAAATAACAAATTAATCCAGAAGCTTAAGCTGTTAGAGTGGTTGTTTTTAAATCAGTCATGCTTCAATACTCTCCCTCACGCGTGGCCTCTTTTTTTTTGGGGGTTGTCCATACACATGGAATTTTAATATCAAGGAGTTGTTGGGTTTTGAACCCAGGACATGCCATGAGGCAATAGCTCTGATACCATGTGAAACGACCAATTACTCCAAAAGCTTAAGCTATAGAGTAGGTGATTTCTTAAATCATTTATACTTCAAAAGTTTGTGTGATTCTCAACAGGTGCGACAAGAACGGGGATGGGAAGCTTTCAGAAGATGAGGTGAAGGAGGTGGGATAAAACAAACAGCCCTGTAAGTTTCTGTCCTGTTTACCATTTCTTGGAAAATGATGGATGTCCTGCTCCTGAACCTAAAGGTGATTGAATTGAGTGCCTCTGAGAACAAGCTAGTGAAGCTCAAGAGACATGCCGCAACCTATGCTGCTCTGATAATGGAGGAGCTTGACCCTGACCATCTTGGTTACATAGAGGTATGCATGAATCTAAGATTTTTTTTTAAACCCAGAATAGATGGCTACATATAGGTATGCATGAATCTAAGTTATTTTAAACCCAGAATTTATCTAGAAACCCGGGGCGGTTCCTGAAATTTTATTGATAGAAATAAAAGAAGTACAAGATGACATGCCACCTCGCCTCCGAAACCCAAACAAAATACTAAAGAAACAACATCACAATACTGAATACTTATCTAACTCAACATTAGATAAGTATCTTACTGATGTCAGTCTCTCTAAAAGATTGGAACTTGTCCTGAAGGAGAAGGGATTTTGTGATCCTTTCGATGGGAATAGATGGAGGTTGGTGATGCCTGCAATGCCATTACCATAACCTTGGATGGAGGATTAGATGTAGAAGGTGCCAGCAAGCTGGAGCGAATGGAATGAAACTAGTTGGGGGGGAAGAAAAGACGGGCGCAACTGGAGTGAATCTAGTGACTCCTGGAGACGGAGCGCAGTGGAATAGGGTTAGGAAAAGCGAAAAGATTGGAGAATGGGCGCCTAATGGCAGGAATCGGATTAAGGGGTGGAACGGCCGGAAGGATTGGAAGTGCATATATTGTGAATATCTCAATTTCAGTTGGAGGGGTCAGTGCCGATGGTGTACGAATCCCCAGCACCAGAAGATGTTTTCCTTGCCGTTCACAATAAGTCACGATGCTCGGGTAATTGCAAATGACAGGTGGCCGGAATCAGGCGAAATCTCAACCATTTTGGAAAATGGACTACCTCTTATTCAAATCTCAGGGAAGGAAGTAGACCGCTGGCGACATTCCCTGAAAGCTTGCCTGATAGGAAAAACAATGGAGAATGTGGGGAGTACTGAGGAACTTAGAATCTGGGCTTGGAATCATTGGGGCATTCTGTCTCTAACCACTCCTAGTATTTTGGCCAAAAATGAATTCCTGTTTATGTTTTGATGATGAGGATATTGCTTTGAAAGTCTTAAGAATGAGAGTTGGCACGTATGGTGGTCACCTCCTTTTCCTTAAAAAGTGGGACCATGATTATCAACAAGGGGAGGAGGAATTCTGAGTTAAGTTTTATGGTATTCCACTCCATGTTTGGGCAACTTCCACCGTTGAAGCCCTGGGAAGGAGTATTGGAACAGTGCTGGAAATAAAAATGGAAAAGAATAACGGACAAAGCATGAGCTACGCTATGGCCAGAAGTATCGCCCCAAAATGGAAGTTTTCGGTTCCTTTCTTCAGACTTCGGGTTCAAAATTCTGAATTTTGGGTGGGACTGGAGTGCCAGAATTAGCCTCCAGTGCCACTGGAAAATTTTCGACCGGAGTCAGGGGCCCCCCAGCGACGATCGATTGCAGGGGAGAGAATTGGGCGAGGCCGACGACAGATCCAATGGACCTCTCTTCCCCTACAGCTATCAGTAAGGATCTTGGCTTTGGAACGGCTGAAAGTAGAAAGAGACATGACGTCAAGGAAATGGGGCCCTCCCATGACGTGGGAATTTCAAAATTCAAATTCAAAGTTCAAAATCCTCACACAGCTAAACGAGCAGATCAAATGATAGTTGGAGAAAAGAAGCATTGGCGGAAAAGACATAACATCAAGGTACCTACGATCCCTCTTGGATTACAAGCTAAAGTCAAGTGGGCCCTGGGTATTCTTAAGAGCAGTACGGGAGGGCCTACTTTCAAAAAAAGGATCTTAAGAACTAGCAATAATGCTGTGCGTGAATGAAGAAGGAAAGGTAAGGTCTTTAACTTGGAATACCCAATTAATAGCTGTGAAAAACATGATTCTGAGCACTTAGGAGAAAGGATTTCTCATCCCCTATTTTTGTCTGGTAAATTCTCGTCCTGGTCCTTGGAAGAGGTTAAATCTCACAAACCTTTCCCAAGGGCGGAGGTTTCCTTTTAACTTAAAATTCCTACTCGTTGGGAGCCTAATCCTTGCTCCTAATGAGGATAGGATTTTGAATCATAAGAGGATCAGGAGATGACAATAAGAGAAAATTATCAACAAATTGTGGGGGAGGAATCACCAGGAATGGGTTGCTTTACTGTCAGTTGGCAAGGTTGGAGGAATAATTGTAATATGGAAGAAAGGAAAAAGAGCTAATGAAGGTACCAGATTTGGAAGAAATTCGGTCACAGTTGAGTTAACTTTATCTGAATGGGTTCAGAGGTGGATTTCCGCGGCGGTTGACCCACGTCTCAGATACGGATAGATTTTAGATCCAAGAATATCTAAAGGAAAGAAAAGCTTTATCTGGTTTCCTTGGGGTTTGTGCTTGGGATGATATGTGTCTTTTTAGTGCAAGAATAGGGCGGTGACGACACCTATATCTCTGACGCTATCATGATTAGTTTTATGGAAAACGAAAATTAAGCTCTTAATATCTGCTACATTCGAGGTATCCAGGTTGTGGGGCCCACGTATAGGAAGTTTTGGGTGGTTACACCATATATATAAAATAGGGGTCTTCCTCAGGTAAAGGCGAGTAAAAAACATTTCTCTGTGTTTAGGAAATGGCCTCTTCTCCTTCTTCATTAGATTTTCGAACATATAAGAGGAAACAGAGGGAGATATCTGATTGTTCGCAATGGTTTCAGCATCATCGTTGGGCTAGAAACCTAGAATATAGTGTAGCAAAAGCCTCGGTGGAAGCTCCCACCTTACCAGAATTGATAAAAGGAATCATCAAAAGACAATGGAAGCAATTCCAGGAAGACTACAGGGCCAACGTGGAAGAACTTTATCCTATAACAGGTACCTATAACATTACGGATATTTGTACTCCAGTTTACATGCTTCATTTTTTCAGAGGATGTTTGGGGAATGCAAACAAATTGTGACGGCTAGACTGGGAGGCCAAGCAAATTATTTGCATTCAGAAGATAAAGGAATTGATAGCTATCCGGTTGGACCCAGTGGAAGAGGTTCCTTTCCCGCAGTACGCCCCACTCTTCTTTTCCAAAGAAATGGAATTGAAATTACAGATTGGGATTGGGATCCTACTGAGGGAATTGAGAAAGTGTGCGTAAAAGTTCCGAATAAGAGTTAAGTGATGTTTTGGTGAATGGTTTCTTAAAGTTTTTTGTCAGTTTTTTGGGAGGTGGGAATTAGTTTTGATGGATGGAGAAAGTAAAAAGACTGTAAGGAAATTCCTTAAATTAGTGTATAGGTCGGTTGTAGATTCGGAATATTCAACGAAGATTAATGTGCAGGGGATGGTACAGGAAGTATATAGTTTAGATTTTTTAGGGAATCTAAAGTGGGTTATGTATAGGAAAGGTTAACGCATGGTGATGGTCTCTCATTGAACATGGCTGAAGAAGATCTTGAAAAGGAAGGGATATAGTGAAATTGCAAGGTGAAACAGAAGAAAGATTTTTCTTTCCTTAGAGGTTTCAAGATGGTAGATTTTATTTTGTTCTCTTGGCCAAGGGATATGCCCCTGGCCATCCTTACTCGGTACTATGTAATGCACGTTGGGACCTCTGGTCCCCGATTGTAATTTCCATAGCATCAATAAAATTGTCAACTTTCAAAAAAAAAACATTAGGAATACTGAGCTGATCACATCTAACAGCTCCTCTCGTGTCTCCTGGGAGATCCAACCAATTAAGTCTAGTAGAACAAGCATGTTTAGCCAATGAATCTGCAGCACAATTACCTTACCTATTCCAGCGATGCATAAATCTAAGTTATATATTAAAAAATAAAAATATGGAAATTAACATTGGTCGGTGGGAATGTGATATTCTTTTTTGTTTCTGTACAGATTTGGCAGCTTGAGACCTTACTTCAAGGAATGGTGAACTCACAACAAAGGGTAAACAAATGTAAACGCAGCCAAACACTCACCATGACAATGATCCCACATCGATATAGAAACCCGGTTAACCGTTTCCTCAGCAGGACCTCGGATATCATTCACGAGAATTGGAAGAGAATATGGATCCTTGTGCTATGGCTCACTGCAAATATGGTTCTCTTCACATGGAAATTCTACCAGTATAAGCATAAAGCTGCATTTGAAGTAATGGGCTATTGTGTTTGTGTAGCCAAGGGTGCAGCGGAGACCACGAAACTAAACATGGCATTGATTCTCCTTCCTGTCTGTCGAAACACCATAACCAGGCTCAGATCAAGCTTTCTCAGCTTGATTATCCCCTTTGACGACAACATCAATTTCCACATGGTAGGCCTGCTCAAATTCCAGACTAATTCAGCTATGAAAATGCCCCAACTCTATTGATTTCCATTTGTTTCATCGGAATTGCAGGTCATCGCATTGGGAATTGCTATCGGGGCCTTTGTTCATACAATATTTCATCTAATGTGTGATTTTCCAAGACTGGTTACATGCCCAAATAACACATTCACTAGAACTTTAGGACCCAATTTTGATTACCAGCAGCCCACATTTGCCTATTTAGCATCCAGTACTCCTGGTGCTACTGGTTTTTTCATGGTTATCATAATGGCATTTTCCTTTACTTTAGCAACACATTCATTTAGAAAGAATGTTGTCAAGTTGTCATGGCCTTTCCGTCACTTGGCGGGATTCAATGCCTTTTGGTATGCCCATCACCTTCTAGCTCTTGTATATGTGCTTCTGATTATTCATTCCTACTTCATATTTCTCACCAAGGAGTGGTACAAAAAGACAGTAAGTCCCACCATCCTCTTTCATATACGAATCTTCTCTCCAAACCTCTACTAAAAAAATGCCAATGTTAACCGGGAACTCCACGACATCTTTGCAGACATGGATGTATCTAATGATCCCGCTCCTCTTTTACACTAGCGAGAGATTAATCAGAGCATTTCGCGAAAAACACCGTCACGTGAGTGTTATTAAGGTCTGTTCTTTGAAATTATTTTGTAAAAAATCTCATTTAAGGTAATGGATGAATGGTCTTTTCAGTTTAAACCAATCCATGGATCATTAGACTTACTGTTCCCCCATGCCGCATAATATACAGGCAGCAATATATCCAGGAAATGTCCTTGCATTGTATATGAGCAGACCTCTTGGATTTAAGTACAAGAGCGGAATGTACCTATTCGTCAAGTGTCCAGATGTGTCAACATTTGAATGGTATCTGGATCTTCACAATATGGATAAAAAGACACTAATAATTTCCTGGGTTAATTTTGTATACTTAGCTTCTTATCTCCATCTCAACAGGCATCCCTTTTCCATCACTTCGGCACCGGGAGATGACTATTTGAGTGTGCATATCCGCACTTTGGGAGACTGGACAACAGAGCTTCGCAAGATATTTGAAAAGGTTCAGTAGAGATGGAGTGCCTTAACACCATTAGGTCTAACTTAAAATTTAAAGTATGCAATCCTGACTTGTTTCAACACAGGTTTGCGAAGCTCCAATTAGCCAGAAGAAGGCCACTCTTGGAAGAATTGAAACCACAGTAATAGCGGATGACGCAATTACTCAGGCCAGGTGATTGAAACTGAATTATTTATGCACATTTCTCCTGAAATCAGACTGCTCAAGATAATTGCGGTCGTCTAATATTCTCTGTTGCAGATTTCCAAAGCTCTTTGTTGATGGGCCTTTCGGAGCCCCTGCTCAGAATTACAGGAAATATCACATTCTTTTGCTTATTGGGCTTGGAATCGGAGCAACTCCATTTATCAGCATATTAAAGGATCTCCTCAATAATATCAAGTCAAATACTGTCGATTTGGTGAGTAAACATTGTTTAATATCGAATTTGAAGATATTTATGGCAATTAGTACAATAAAGGACTGCAAAACTGATGTTAAAAAACTCATGTGGTTGGTCCGAATCTCAGCGAAGTTGAAGAAATAACATTAAAAGGAACAAGTTGGGGGAATTTCACCCTTTCTTTTCTACTTATTTTTTTCTTCTCCTCCTCCTTTTGGCGTATTTCTAGAAAATAGCCAACATTGCTTAAGAAACAAAAATATAAGAAAATACCTCTCTAAAACCCATTGAATATTTTTTGTTTCTCTCTTCATTATTCTTTTCATTCATCCATTTTTCTCTTCAGTATTTTTATTGACTCTGTCAACTGGACCCACCTAGTCCTTAGATGGGTTCCATCCAAGTCCTGATATTTTAACATTACTCTCAACTGATGATGTAGGAGTCAACAAATGGGCATACACCAGGTTCACACAAATTCAAAGTAAAAGGTCCTGAAAGGGCTTACTTCTACTGGGTGACAAGGGAACAAAGCTCCTTCGAATGGTTCAAAGGTGTCATGAATGATGTCGTGGAGAGTGATAAAAACGTACAATTTTCAACAAGACAGCTGCTGCTGTTTTCCCATCACCTAAACTTTACATGAGCTGACTACAAACATTTGGCTATTGCAGCATGTTATAGAAATGCACAACTACTTGACTAGTGTGTATGAAGAAGGAGATGCACGGTCTGCTCTTATTGCCATGGTTCAGTCCCTACAACATGCCAAAAATGGAGTTGACATTGTCTCAGGAAGCCGGGTACCCATTCTTCCATGAGGAATTTACATAATGATTTTTCATAATGAAATTCAATGCAATGTGTTCAGTTTTTTTTTTTTTTTGATCCGTAAGCTGGGGTTAGGCTGACCCCTACCTGTATATTGATTAAAGAAAGATGTTACAGTAAAAGGAAGAAGAGGTCGCCCCAGTCCTGTGAACAACGGCTAAGGAAGGGGGCAGAACAAACAAGGACATGATATCCTTGATATCGGAACTTAAAACAAGCACAACAAGAGAGAATACACGTGAACTCTGGAGCCGGGTCCCATTTTAGCCCCTAGTGGTCAAAGACTTCTTCCATCTTCTGGCTAAATTTCCTTGCTCTCATGCTCTTCCTCAACTTTTCAACCTTTGGGGGTTTAGAAGTCCTTTGATGGGGGATTTCTTTTTTCTTCTGTTGGGAGTGATCTTCTTCACCATCTTCTTGTCTCTTCTCTTCTTCGTCATCAGAAATCTAATTTTCTGTATCATCGCTCCTTGCCTCATCGAGGTCCTCTGCATCATAGAGTTTGAGGTTCTTGTCAATTTCCATTATGCCTCCACCTTACTCCTCTCGATCCAATCTAGGATGTGGAGGACTTCTGTCCACCTTGTTCATCTCAGCATTATCTTTTTGCATCTGGGTGGCTTCTTGTGAAGTTATATCACTTTTGTCTTCACTAAGAGCTGAAAAACTGTTCTGAATTATGACAGGTCTTTCATGCACCTATTTTTGGGTCATGGTGGGGTTTGGATCATTTCTTTGTTGTGGTTTGAATTTTGCAACAAGGAGTAGCAAAATTCAATGTGTTCAGGTTTGATTTCTAATGTTGTGTAAATGGCAGATACGAACGCACTTTGCGAGACCCAATTGGCGAAAAGTGTTCACCGATCTGTCCAACACCCACAAATCTTCTCGTATTGGTAAGTGATAGCCCAAGCGATCTATGGTTTGTTTACAGTTTAATGTTCTTATTCAATTGCTTATTCATGGAATTGCAGGGGTATTCTACTGTGGAACACCCTTACTTACCAAACATCTGAGGGATCTTTCGCACGAATTCAGCCATAACACGACAACTCGCTTCCATTTCCATAAAGAGAACTTTTAGGACACATCCATAGCAAAGGTGACAAGCTTCACAAAAATATCGCAAACATGTACAATTGAAGAAAAAAAATTCTCTTTCTTTTTGTAAAATATTTCCATCTACAAACATGTAGGAAAAACAAAATTAGATTTTGTAATCAATGTAGTTATCACGGTGTGAAGAAAAATGAGAAAATTTTAGTGTCTTAGTGGTATACTATACATGTATGTGTTATATAAATATATTTATTACATATACATATTAATACGAATCACATGTGCTTGTCACTATACATGTATGTGTTATATAAATATATTTATTACATATACATATTAATACGAATCACATGTGCATGTCACTATGTAATAGTTTCTTACTGTCTATCCGTTCTTATTCTAGCACTGAAGTTTCATCTTAAATGTCCATCATCTTTATATATTTGTATGGGCTGAGATAGCAGTTGCACCACACGAGCAGTGGAGTGTGTGGAGAAAGCCGTTTCGAGAGCTTGCCAAAGAATGCGAGGCAAATGATGTTTGACAATTCAGCGAGGGTGGCATTGAACCACGCATGCAGAGCTTGGCAAGCCTAATTCCATGGGAGAAAATCATGATTAAGGGTTGAGTGGATTAATTAGAGGAGCCAACAGTGAGAATGAACTTTGGCAGAGGGAGAGGTTTCATCGAAGAACCGGGTGCCGGGTTGGATCCTTGGGCAGCAGCTGACTTCTCCATACTAGATAGTTGGTTTAGACGACATGAGGAAGAAGATAGGGAGGAAGAAGAAGAGGGGATTGATCGGCCAACAAGGAAATTTGTTTGTCCTCTGATACCATGTAAGATAGAGGATAAATTGTATAAGGGAGCATACATTGTGTATGCCGACCAATGTATATTTGCATCTCATTACAGGGGAGTTGCCTAAATTAATCAAGAATGTTTACAAGTACATATGAGAGGATTTTCTCATGGACGAAATACATATTGAAGAGATATTTGTAGCATCTCCTTTAATAAAAATAACATAGCAGGGCAAAATCAAAATTTGGCTTTGTAAGATACTAACAAGCTCTTATAACTTTGAGGTTTTTTCTCGAAAAATGAAGTTTGTTATAACTAATTCTTTCTTTTAACTATTGTTGATGCGCATCCACCACGAGACAAAAATTTGTCCGGCCCAAGCCGGACAGAATATTGCACATTCGCTAGATGACAAAAATCTGTCCGGCCCAAGCCGGGCCGGACAGAATATGACGCTTTCGCTAAACGACAAAACTGAGTCCGGCCCAAGCCGGACAGAATATGACGCTTTCGCTAGACGACAAAAATCAGTTCGGCCCAAGCCGGACAGAATATAACGCGTCCACTAGACGACAAAAAACAGATTCCCCAGGTCGGACAGACAGCTTGGCCGAACAGATTTTTCGAGCCGGACAGACGGTTTGGCCGAACAGATTTTCCTGGCCGGACAGACGGCTTAGCCGGACAGATTTTCCGAACAGATTCCCAGGCCGGACAGACGGCTTAGCCGAACAGATTTTTCAGCCCGGACAGATTTTACACCTCAATTCCTTGTCAGTCCCGGCCGGATCTCTTACTTCATTTCATCGAGCCGTCCCGAACATCGGCTCGTTCTACCGTTCAGGAATATAACTCATCGCACTTCCTCAAATCACTACAATGACTTGGAGAACTGGGGGGGCAACTGATGGGGTATGAAAAACAACAACAAATTAGCTATCGACACGTGGCCCCAGAAGGGCCCACCACAAATCCAGCATCGGCCCAGGGGCAATCCGGTAATTACCTAAGAGTGGGTAAACATAAACCCACGAAAGAGCCGACAAAAACTTGGGTACTCGCTGCTTGGTTCACCCCGGCTCGTCTCCACAAAGACCGGGAGCGCACTCCTGGTCGGGAACGGGCCCGCGCAGAAAAACCAAACCATCTCAGAAATCCAGTTCACTAAAACTTGGGTACTCGCTGCTTGGTTCGCCCCGGCTCGTCTCCACAAAGACCGGGAGCGCACTCCTGGTCGGGAACGGGCCTGCGCAGAAAAACCAAACCATCTCAGAGAAACCCAGTTCACTAAAACTTGGGTACTCGCTGCTTGGTTCGCCCCGGCTCGTCTCCACAAAGACCGGGAGCGCACTCCTGATAGGGAACGGGCACGCGCAGAAAAACCAAACCCTCTCAGAAACCCAGTTCAGTAAAACTTGGGTACTCGCTGCTGGTTCGCCCTGGCTCGTCTCCACAAAGACCGGGAGCTCACTCCTGGTCGGGAACGGGCCCGCGCAGAAAAACCAAACCGTCTCAGAAACTCAGTTCGCTAAAACTTGGGTACTCGCTGCTTGGTTCGCCCCGGCTCGTCTCCACAAAGACTGGGAGCGCACTTCTGGTCGGGAATGGGCCCGCACAGAAAAACCAAACCGTCTCAGAAACCCAGTTCGCTAAAACTTGGGTACTCGCTGCTTGGTTCGCCCCGGCTCGTCTCCACAAAGACCGGGAGAGCACTCCTGGTCGGGAACGGGCCCTCACAGAAAAACCAAACCGTCTCAGAAACCCAGTTCGCTAAAACTTGGGTACTCATTGCTTGGTTCGCCCCGGCTCGTCTCCACAAAGACCGGGAGCGCACTCCTGGTCGGGAACGGGCCCGCGCAGAAAACCAAATCCTTGCAAAAACGCAAGTTCAATAAAACTTGGTCATCCTAAGTCGTTCAGAACATCTCCAGCCAAACTGGATATAACACGTGGGTAAAACTTAACCTGAAGAAGGTTCATCCGTTCCTCAAGTCGATCAGGATATAGCGCAATGTGCTATAGGACAAAACTCTGGTCATCTCAAGCCGACCAGGATCTAGCGTAATGCACTACAGGACAAAACTCTGGTCATCTCAAGCCGACCAGGATATAGCGCAATGCGCTACAGGACAAAACTCTGGTCATCTGAAGCCGACCAGGACTAGGCGTGATTCGCTACAGGACAAAATTCTGGTCATCTCAAGCCGACTAGGCTATAGCGCAATGCGTAATAGGACAAAAATCTGGTCATCTCAAGCCGACCAGGATATAACTTGATTCGCTAAAAGACAAAATTCAGTCCGGCCCCAGCCGACCAGGATATAGCGCAATGCGCTACTGGACAAAAATCTTGTCATCTCAAGCCGACCAGGATATAGCTTGAATCGCTAAAAGACAAAATTCAGTCCGGCCCCAGCCGACCAGGATATGGCGCGTCCGTTAGACGACAAAAATCAGTCCGGCCCAAGCCGAACTGAATATGACGCGTCCACTCCTAAATTTTTAGCTCTGCACTCCTGCTCATACTGACTTGAGTATCGAAGGGTCCGTCCGGAGCAACGACTCCGGGTTGGTCTTCTGACCTCGTGTGCTCTTGTGCAAGACTCGGCTCCTTAACTTCGGCTCCTTGGGTCCTCCAGCTCAGCTCTTACTTCATTGCCGTATCTGTTACCGATTTTAGGCCTATCAGACATCATTCATTCACTAGTCATTAATTTATCTTCTAAACAAAAATAGATTACTACCTTTACCGGCTTCCCTTTGGTAATAGATCAAATTATTCTATAATATCATGTTCCCAACGTTTGGTCATTAGGCATTGCCCAATCTTGCACCAAACAGGGGAAAGATTCAATTCTGGACCCATGGAAATACACCTTATTTTATTCAAGAAAAAATAGACACTATGTAACCTTATGGCATTGGAAAGGACTAGTCTTCTATTCATTTCGTTTGGTTTTCAAAACAAACTAAGGGTGCTCTTTGGATAGTGATGCAGTGCCAACATGGTAGCCATATCATGCCTAGGTGGTTTTGGTGGAGTTCCAAGGTGCAATCCCTCATTAATGTTGCTGACCCGTTTTGAACCTGCTTTTTGAGCTTCTAAATGGAAGAAGTATGGAAAGTGGTAAACTACAAAGTTGTAGGTCTCTTTGAGATCTTTCCAACAAGTATTTGTGCTTGAAAATTGGATAAGAGGGTAGAAAGTTATGACAGTTTTGGTGGACTGTGTCTGTGGGTTCCCAAAACAGTCAAAGTTGGTGAGTTCCAATGCAATTAATGTTATGTTAGTCCCTAAGCTAGCTAGTGGAGGATCTTGAACGAATTTGCTTTGGTTTTCTTTTATTTAAAGAGTTAGAAACCATCTTTAGAGGGGATTTTGGATGTTGATAAACTTATGTAATTGATGGAATATCAATTGGGTTGAGCTTTGCTCCCATTTTCTTCTTCTTCTCTTGTTGTGTTCTTGATTTCTATTTTTCTTCTTCTTCCCTCTTAATCACCCGCATTATCTGGTATCAGAGCCAACGTTACTCTCTTGGGCTAGCTTCGATTTGATTCTCATGGCGGCACGAAGAGGTAGAGGAAGGCGTGGTAACCAAATGATGGAAGATTTGAGAGATGAAAGAGATGATGAACTTCAAGCACTTCGAAGACAAGTTGAGCAACTTACCATGCGACTTGAACGCCAAGAGGCTTGTAGTGAGCATGGTAGACAAGCCGTGGAGGTTCTAGTGATGAATCCGATGTGAATCCCTTTGCCAATACTCCTGAAGAGGCTAGGTTGGGAAGGTTCTATCATGATTTCGACACCGTCAAGATTGACTTGCCGGAGTTCCATAGTCGTCTACAACCCGAAGAGTTTCTTAAATGACTTAGTGCCATTGAGAAGTTCTTTGATTACAAGGAGACACCCGAAAGCCAACGTGTGAAGCTTGTGGCTACAAGGCTTCGTGGCTACGCTTCAACATGGTGGGATAAGGTTCAAGAGATGAGAATCCGCAAAGGAAAGCGTAAGATCTCTTCTTGGAAGAAAATGAAGTCAAGGCTTAAGGAGAAATTTCTTCCGTTGGATTTTTTCCAAATTATCTTTTCTCAATTCAACAACCTACGCCAAGAATCCAAGAGTGTGTTGGACTACACCGAAGAATTCTACAAACTCATGGCTCATAATGATATTCAAGAGGGTGAAGATCAACTTGTAGCAAGGTATGTTGATGGTTTGAAGTTTTCCATTCGTGATGAGGTGGAAATGCACCGATCATTGAGCGTCAATGATGCTTATCAACTAGCCTTGAAGGTGGAGGCTAAGCTTTCTCTGCGTGGTGCTAAAAAGTATGTGGATGTTCGTAGTCTCTATCCTTCTTCCGAAGGTGAATCTTCACATGGTGGAGGTATAAAGTCAAGGTCCGAATATTTCAACAAAAATTCTACAAAATCAGCCCCTACACATCAAGTTGGAAATCAGCCCAATCGTCCCAACAATTCAAATGCTTGTTTCAAGTGTGGTCAAGTTGGCCATCGTTTCAAAGATTATCCAAAGAGGCAAGTAGTTGCCTTCGGTGATGAAGAAAATGATGATAATTTTGTTGATGATTCAAATCAGCCCATATATGATGAGGATCTTATTGACTATTCAAATCAACCCATATATGATGAGGAAGATGGCTTGACAACTTATCATGAAGAGCTTGATGAGAACTCGTGGGCGAGTTCTTTCTCACCCGGAGATAATGATGCAGTGCCAACATGGTAGCCATGTCATGCCTAGGTGGTTTTGGTGGAGTTCCAAGGTGCAGTCCCTCATTAATGTTGCTGACCCGTTTTGAACCTACTTTTTGAGCTTCTAAATGGAAGAATTATGGAAAGTGGTAAACGACAAAGTTGTAGGTCTCTTTGAGATCTTTCCAACAAGTATTTGTGCTTGAAAATTGGATAAGATGGTAGAAAGTTATGACAGTTTTGGTGGACTGTGTCTGTGGGTTCCCAAAACAGTCAAAGTTAGTGAGTTCCAATGCAATTAATGTTATGTTAGTCCCTAAGCTAGCTAGTGGAGGATCTTGAACGAATTTGCTTTTGTTTTCTTTTATTTAAAGAGTTAGAAATCATCTTTAGAGGGGATTTTGGATGTTGGTAAACTTATGTAATTGATGGAATATCAATTGGGTTGAGCTTTGCTCCCATTTTCTTCTTCTTCTCTAAGTTGTGTTCTTGTGTTCTAATTTTCTTCTTCTTCCCTCTTAAGCACCCGCATTATCTAGCTTAAAGGATGTTCACCTTTACATCTCTCCAGCCCTCTTTCTACGGTTGTTGATTTTAATGTTTCTCCCTTCAAGGCCTTCTCCCATCTCTCAAGTTCTTTCATTCTATTTTTCAATTTCAAACCTCCTTATTGCTTGAATTCCCCAACATCAAACCCTCTTGATCACGACCATAGACGCCGCCCAATCCTATGATCATGAGTCCCCCATCTCCGTTCACTTTGAGACAACCGTGAGATTGAGCATCGGCACCAATTTTGGCCAATGATTGAAGGTAAAACTCATTCGGTTACCTGATCTCTTACGATTGCCTATCAAGAGGGATCAAGACGAGGTCCATGTTGTAAAGCCCCACCATGACAAGACGTCCTATAGGCATCTTCATAGCAAAACCCGAATACTAGAAGCTCGTTTCCTACCCTTATTTGAGAATTTATCTTCCGAATCACCTTGATAGTGGGGTGAGAGTCAGAGATGGACCCAATTCTCATTCTTTAGTCTTTACTGCTTTAGCTCAGTTACTAAATCTCCACATCTAGTTTATGATCTATTTGTGTCATTTTATCCATATATGAAGCAGGACTTTGCTTTAGGGGGGGGCACAGAATCGTTGTTATAGAATGTTGGGGCCCACGATTTTATACTTCATATTTTGATAGGTAGGGCTTACCATCTCCCCTAACCCATGCATAAGGAAGAGCCCACACTTTACACCTCATATTTTAAAGCAGTGGAGCCCAATATTAGCACCACATGTTTTGATGAGTGGGGCCACTATTTACAGCCATCATGTGTGCACGTGAAGTCAAGTATTTTCAAAAGGTATTTTGGGATCCACTTCATAGGATAATCCAAACAGTTCATTGCCACACCCTATATAGGCGGCACCACATAAATCGTCTCAATAAGATCATCTAACCCTCCGATCTATAGAGGTTCTATAATGGGCAATCCCATTGTAGATCGGAGAGTTTGGATAATCCTATGGAGATGATTTACGTGGAGCAGCCTATTTACATTGTGGCCCAACAAATGAACAGTTTGGATCGTCCTGTGAAGTGGGCTCTATAGTACTTTTTGAAAAATATTGGACTTCATGTGCACGCAGCCACGTAGAATAAAAAATCCCATAATTACCTATAACATTTCAGGAAAGTGTTCCTGGGCTATAGCTCAAATACACATGTGGCTCCACATTTTTTGAGGGATCCAAAGCATTCATTTGGAAGGCCCTTCCATGGATAAGATGTGTACCAAAAATCAGCTCTATAGGATCATCCTAACCAAGCCATTTGTGGAGGGAAAAAATGGGATAGACAAACATTGTCGGTCCATTTTCCCCTCCACCCTTGATTAGATTAGGATGATCTTGCAAGGCTAATTTTTGGTACACACCCTATCTGTAGAAGGGCCTTCCAAATGAATGCTATGAAAGGATGCTTTCAGCCCGTAGGAAAATTAATCTAAAAATTTTGATCACCATTTCCCTGAAAATTAATTAATTAATCTCTAAAAGGAGGAATGATAGATGCAAGGGCGCTCTTGCATAAAGAGCAAGAAAAGGAGTCCTGATTGGTTCCATGCCATTAAGTGTAACCGTTTCTTTTTCTATAGTGTATAAAACGAATTAAGAATCGAGAAGTTAAAGATGAGAGCAATTATTCATGTCGGTCGATCCACCTGTCGGTTTCGAGCATTTGAGAATTGGATCTGGAAGGAAGAGAAATCTAGGGCTTTTGGTACTATGGTCGGTCTGTTGATGTCGGAAAAGTTGTGACATTGAAAATTGAAGCATTTGATTTGGGAACACTTAACATTTCCTTTCCTAAAATTTAACCACACTGTACAATGCCCCCCCCCCCCCGGAGAAGAACCATTCTCCTCACCAAACCAAGTCAAGATCCAACGGAACTTATCTTTCCTGGAAAGCTGAGTCCACCAGTCTATCCCAAAAATCTCCTATAAATATGTCTTCCTTTTCTGTTTTCCAACAAACAATTCTACTTATATCCTTATCCTCTTTTGGCTACTTGTACCCTTCTCCTTTCTCTCAAAGCAAAGCAATTCCTTGTTTAATTGAGATCTTTTGCCATGGCACAAGATCGTATAAATGTCATATACGAAGAGGAATTTATCTTCAATTCCCGGGGAATGATGCTTTTCACATGTCGATGGCTTCCGACAAATCAAGACCCAAAAGCAGTGATCTTTCTATGCCATGGATACGCCATGGAATGTAGCATATCAATGGAAGGTACCGGAACTCGGCTGGCGAAGGCCGGTTATGCGGTCTATGGTGTGGACTATGAGGGCCACGGAAAGTCGTCCGGCTTGCAAGGTTACATACCAAGCTTTGATGACCTCGTTAATGATTGTTCTGATTATTTTACAAGCATATGTGAGAAGAAGGAGAATAAGATGAAGTTAAGATATCTTCTTGGAGAGTCTATGGGTGGAGCAGTTGTTCTTCGCTTACATAGGAAGAAGCCAAAATTCTGGGATGGAGCTGTTTTGGTTGCTCCCATGTGTAAGATTGCTGAAGAGATGAAGCCCCACCCACTTGTAATCAACGTGTTGAGTAAGCTGTGTTGGATTATTCCAACATGGAAAATAATCCCAACTCAGGATATTATAGATATTGCTATAAAGAATCCGGAGAAAAGAGACGAGGTTCGTTCGAATCCCCTTTGCTACAAAGGAAAACCTCGCTTGAGAGCCATGAGCTTCTCATGGTCAGCTTAGACATATAAAGACAATAGATCAGGTCTCGTTGCCTTTCATGATAGAACTTGGAGGGGATGACATTGTAACGGACCCATCGGTGAGTAGACTGTTATATCATTCTGCGTCGAGCTCCGATAAGACATTCGAGTTATATCCCGGCATGTGGCATGCTCTTACTTCTGGTGAACCGCCTGAAAATATACAGCTTGTCTTTTCTGACATTGTTGCCTGGTTAGATGAAAGAGCTGCTCCCGTGAACTCGAGATATGAGAGAGAAGGAAAGAACAAACATGATCATCCAACATTCCATGAGAAAAAGGTTCGCTTGGACAATTAAGACATGTGGGTGTTACATTTACTTCCAATAGGCAGGAGAGGGACACATACAAATTAATTTGCATGTTGTAGTATGCAAATTGAAGCTACAAATATATATAGTAAATTAGTATGCAAATTAATTTTTATGTCTATCTGTAGATCTCTAGTTGTATGTCTATCTATCTCTTTGTGCAATAACCATCCCATGATCCTTGAGGTTTCATCATTGTCGATTCTCTACCCGTACCATGGACTGAAACGCCCAATAGACATCATTCATCCACTAGTCCTTAATATTTATCTTCTAAACAAAAATCGATTACTACCTCTACCAGCTTCCCTTTGGTAATAGATCGAATTATTCTATAATATCTTGTTCCAACCTTTTGTTATTAGGCATTGCCCAATCCTGCACCAGACAGGGAAAGATTCAATTCCGGACCCATGGCAATACACCTTATTTTATCCAAGAAAAAGTAGACATGTAACTTTATGGCATTTGAAAGGACCAGTCTTCTATTCGTTTCCGTTTGATTATCAAACCAAACTAAGGGTGCTCTTTGGGTAGCTCAAAAAATGTTCACCCTTACATATCTCCAACCCTCATTCTAGGGTTGCTGATTTTAATGTTTCTCCCTTCAATGCTTTCTCCCATCTCTCATCTTCTTTTTAGCAAAACCCAAATACTGGAAGTTCGGTCTCTACACTTATTTGAGAATTTATCCTCTGAATCACCTTGATAGTGGGGTGAGAGTAAGAGAGGGGCTCATTCTTCACTGCTTTAGTTCAATTATTAGAGGAAAAATTGCCAATTGGGGACATCAAAATATGAGAACTGCCAACGGGGGACACACTTTTGAAAATTTGTTAAAGAGGGTTGATAACCCCCTTTTGAGAGTTTGATAACCCCCTTTTAGAGACTTGATAACCCTATTTCGTCCCTCTCTAACAAATTTTCAAAACTGTGTCCCCTGTTGGCAATTCTCGTATTTTGATGCCCCCGTTGGCAATTTTTCCATTATTAAATCTATGCTTGTAATTTATGACCTATTTGTGTCATGAGCACTGTTAGGAAAACAGGATTCCGTATTGGAAACAAAAGGGGCTCCAAACATTTGAGCCACGTCCACTAAAAGACAAATGAAGGAGTTCAAATCCTCGTAAAAGCAATAAATACACATTTAGCGGTCATTTCAGTCCCCTTTTTATTTTCCAAATGGAAGCCTGTTTTCAAAGTGTTTTCCTTGTATCATTTTATCCATATACGAACATCTTTGCATACCAATAGTAAACCGTTCACGAGTTCTGGCAGGGGTGTCATTACCGGAGAGTAGTGTTTTATCATTTTAGTAGTGTTTGGTTGGTGACAGTCTTTCAAACACTACAGTCATAGTAGTGTTTGGTCTCCCACAACTTTTGCATATCTATGTACTGAGCTAAATTGCAGTGTTTAGTAGTGTTTGATTGGTGACAGTCTTCCGGGAGAGTAGTGCAAAAAGTAGGGGTGTCATTACCAATATGGACAGTAAAGAGAGCGATAGGAAATATAAGACCTTTTCACCTATTCTTCAACCAAAATTTTACCATTTTGGTTAAGGGTGCAACTCGGGTCGGGTTCAACCGGAAAAAAGGTCAGGTCGGTTGGGTTGAGTCCGGGTTAAGGGTTTGGCAACCCGACTTGAGTGAAACCCGACATTTTTTATAATTTTTTTTTTTTTTAGGGTTAAAAATTCTGGTCAGGTTGGGTCGGGTTAGGAAAATGGGTTCCTCGGGTCGGGTTGAACCTTGTCGGGTTGGAAATCGGGTCTGTTCAGGTTTAGGTTGGAAAATGAGTTCCTCGGGTTGAGACGGGTTGAGGCCAACCTGACCCGACTTGCACCCCTAATTTTGGTAGACTTGGGTTGGAATTTGAGCGTACACATTAGTGCCACATGGAAAAAAAAAGAAGCAATAATGACGATCATGTGCCTATTTATGAAACTCATTCCACTGATACTATGCTATATCAAGCTTTCTTGGGCACCTAAACGAAGTAGGTCTAGTGTTGTGTGCTCACATGAAGATCACTCCACTAACCTGATATTGGATGAAGTCCTTTTAAACACCGAAAACACTATTCAGTGGGTTCTTAGATTAGGGAAAAGAATTCCCAATCATTGTAAAGTTAGTTTCCAACGTTTGGCTAATTCATCTTCCATGGAATTTCTTTCTCATAAACAAATATCTTCTCTCTATACAGTGAAAGAGAAAACTGAGAAAAGGCAATATGGCTCCTCCTCCGAATAATAAAAGAGGAAAAGCCAAAGCCCATACTCAGTCCGACGCGGCCTCAGCTCCGTCTAACTTCCCGGCGTGCATTCGTCTCGTTCCTCCTTCCACCGTTGCCATAACTATCCACTCCAAACCGGGCTCGAAGACCACAATTACAGGTTTGCCCTACCTTCTCCCTCCATTGTATTTTCGTTTCTATCTCATTCTCTTTATAAATTGATTGTTGGGCGATGATGGGGTGTAAAAACTCCGGCCTCTCACAGGCCGCCACCTGTCCTGGAGTAGGTGAACTCCAGCCTCTCACAGGCCGCCACCTGTCCCAGAGTAGGTGAACTTCAGCCTCTCACAGGCCGCCACCTGTCCTGGGGCAGGTGAACCCCAGCCTATCACAGGCCGCCACCTGTCCTGGACACCTCACCAAGTTTTCCCCTATAAATAGGGGTTCAAAGCTCAAACCAATGGGTAATTCGAAAAACCCTCGCCACCCAAAAACTCTTAAAACACGCTCTGCACTCTGCTCATACTGACTTGAGTGTCGAAGGGCCTGTCCGGAGTAAAACCCGGGTTGGTCTTCTGACCTCGCTTGCCTTTGTGCAGGACTCAGCCCTCATAGCAGGACTCATCCACTTCATTCCGCTTCACTCCGGTCCCTTAGGACTCAGCCCTCTGGTCATCCAGCTCAGCTCTTACGTCACTGCTGTACCTGTTACCGATTTTCGGCCCAACAAATTGGCACCATCCGTGGGACCCCAGAACTAAAAGCCGTTCTCAGGCATCTCACAAAAATAGCAGGGCGCAAGAGTGAGCGGATACCTACTGCGCGGACTACCCAAACCGTGCTGCTCCGCAGGACCCAGAGTGAGCGAATTGCCTCGCTGGTGGTGGCAGCCTCTGCCACCGCCGAGCAGAGCCCTGCTCGCTCGGAACACTTGAACCCCATGCCCACTTCGGAGCAAGTTCAAGCCCTCTTTCAGCAAATGACAGCCCTCGTCGGGCAGTACCAACAGCTACTCCAGGCGCCTCCCCAACCTCCTCCAGAAGCTCCACGACCTGGCCAAGAAAGGCCAGATATTCATAGAGGAGAGTCATGGCGCCACGGAGAGGACCGAACCCACCACTCCAGCAGACAAGTCCGTCACCCCACGGCCAGGCATGCACAAACAGAGCCTCACCGCCATCGAAGGTCGCGGTCTCGCTCTGCGCAAAGGCGCCGAGCTCATGAAGATCGTGCACCACCAATGAAGTCCCGGCCTCGTCGTAGGAGTCCGGAGAGTCAGTCCGGCTCCGCGGCAAGCCAATCTGTGGGATGAATTAGGTCCCTGGACCATAGAGCGGATCCGCTACTACAGAGAATGGAGGAAATGGACCACAGAATAGAGGAACTGGCAAAGGACCAGAGCCGGCCCGCCTCCAGGGCGTTCTCAAGCAGAACGCCAGTCACTGATGATGTCCAGGGTGCCCCAGCACCCAGAGGGTTTAAAATGCCAGCCGTCCCGCAGTGCGACGGGACTACTGACCCCGTGGACCACTTGGAGACATTCAGAACAATGATGCTTCTCCACGGCGCCTCCGACGGCTTCATTTGCAGAGTGTTTCCAACGACGCTAACTGGCGCGGCAAGAGACTGGTACTCCAGGATCAAACCGAATTCCATCAGTAACTTTGATGATTTTGGAGGGGATCTGGTCCGCCACTTCATGAGTAGCCGCAGGCCGAGGAAAACGACAGCATCCCTGATGGCCTTGCGGCAGGACGACAATGAGCCTCTGAAAGTGTTCGTCCGCCGATTCAACAGGGAGGCACTTCAAGTGCCAAATTTAGATCCCTCAGCAGCTATGAATGCGCTCCTCGCGGGTGCCAGATCTAATGATTTCCGTTGGGCTGTAGCTCGATAAAATCCGCACTCACTGGCGGACCTCATGGCCGAGGCAGAGGAGTACATAACGGTGGAAGAAACACTGGCAGCTCTTGATTCAAATCGGAGGATAACCTCTGAAGATAAAAATCCCCCCAAGCAGCGCAGGGAGGATAAACCTCCAAGAAGAGAGAAGTCTCCACCTCCGCAAAGAAGAGAAGAGAACTTCACGCCCCTCAATACCTCCAGGAAACATATATTGGCCGCCATTAGCGAAGAAGAATTCGTGAGGTGGCCTGCTAGAATGATCTCCAAAGGAAACAGGAGAGATCCATCAAAATACTGTCGGTTCCATAAGGACCACGGTCACGACACGGATGAGTGTTGGCAGCTCAAAGAGGAAATTGAGCAGCTGATCGGCCGGGGTTATTTGAAAAAGAATATCCGAACTGACGGCCGCAAGCAAGAGCGCAGAGAAAAGAGCCCCCAAGGCCGCAGCCCTCGAAGATCACAGCCGCCCCCTGCTTGGAACAAAACCCCTCAGCCGGCCAGTACGCAGCCAGAGGCACCACGTTCTCAGCCAAGGGGGTCATTGGTACAATCATGGGTGGACCTGCTGCTGGTGGCACGTCCTCCGCTGCCCGCAAAGCGTATGCACGACGAGTCAACGCCGTGCACACGACCAGGAAGAAGACAAGAACAGAGAATGAGATCTCCTTCTCAGATGCAGATCTGGACAACCTCATACTGCCTCATGACGATGCACTGGTTGTAACCATGCTCGTCGCCAACTGGGAAGTAAAGAAAATCCTCGTGGACAATGGGAGTTCGGCGGATATCTTATACTATCATGCCTTTCAGAAGATGATGATAGGTGACGACCGCCTGAAGCCGGCGAACTCAGACTTGTTTGGCTTCTCCGGAGAGATTGTGAAAGTAGAGGGGCAGATCGAGCTCCCAGTCCTTGTCGGAGAACCACCTTGTCAAGCGTTCGCCATGGTCAACTTCCTGGTAGTAAGGGCCACTTCGGTCTATAATGCTATCCTGGGACGGCCTGGCCAGAACCTGATTCGAGCAGTGACTTCGGCCTATCACCAAAAGATGAAGTTCATAACCCCCAATGGCGTGGGAGAAGTCCGAGGAGATCAGCCTCAATCCAGGGAGTGCTTCGCGATGGCACTCAAAGGTAAAAATGCAGTAGAATCACTGCCAATTGAACTGCTCGATGTGAGGGACGAGCTCAGGGGGACTCAACCCGCTGAAGACCTTGTCTCCGTCCCACTATGCCCAAAAGATAGTGAGAAAGTCGCTCTGATCGGCTCCTCTCTCAGCAACAGCATTCAGCACCAGCTCACTAAGTTTCTCCAAGACAATGCAGATGTCTTTGCATGGGTTCCTGCTGATATGCCCGGCATTGATCCAGAGATCAGTACGCACAGACTTGGTGTTGATTCAACCTGTAAACCGGTCAAGCAGAAGAGGAGGCATTTCGCTTTTGAAAGGCGACAGGCAATAAAAGAAGAAGTGGAGAGGCTTCTGAAAGCTGACTTCATTCGCGAGATTCGATACCCGGACTGGTTGGCAAATGTAGTCCTAGTCAAGAAGACAAATGGAAAATGGAGGACCTGCGTCGATTTCACCGATCTGAATAAGGCCTGTCCTAAGGACAGCTATCCGCTCCCAAAGATCGATCAGCTCATCGACGCCACTGCGGGTCACGAATTAATGAGCTTCATGGACGCCTTCTCCGGATACAACCAAATCAGGATGTACGAATCAGATATACCAAAGACCTCCTTCGTCACAGATCAGGGGACTTATTGCTACCGTGTTATGCCCTTCGGCCTCAAAAACGCCGGAGCTACCTACCAAAGGCTAGTGAACAGACTCTTTCAGAACCAGATCGGCCGTAACATGGAAGTCTATGTGGACGATATGCTGGTCAAGAGTCGAAGTGCGCAGGATCATGTGTCTGATCTCAGAGAAACATTCCAGGTCCTGAAAAAGCACAACATGAAGCTTAACCCCACCAAGTGTACCTTTGGCGTTAACTCAGGGAAGTTCTTAGGGTTCATGGTAAGCCAACGCGGGATAGAAGCAAATCCAGAGAAAATTAAAGCTGTGATGGAGCTCACTGCTCACAGGAATGATAGCCGCATTGGGGCGCTTTATCTCTAAGTCAGCGGAGAGGTGCCTGCCTTTCTTTAGCGCGGTCAAAGGACTCAAGACTGCGCCCTGGACGGAGGAGTGCCAGACCGCATTCGAAGAGTTGAAGAAATACTTGTCCTCCCCGCCACTATTAACAAAGCCGGAGCCAGGCGAGGAGCTACTTCTGTATCTCTCCATTAGTTCCACGGCTCTGGCAGCTGTCCTCGTCCGCGAAGAGCACCGCCAGCAAAAATCTATCTATTATGTTAGCAAGGTTCTTCACGACGCAGAAATAAGGTACCAGCGGGTCGAGAAATTGGCTTACGCGCTCGTAATGGCGGCCAGGAAGTTAAGGCCGTATTTTCAAGCCCACACCATAAAAGTCTTGACTGATCAGCCACTCCGGCAAGTTCTCCATCGACCAGACATCTCGGGGCGACTCGTGAAATGGGCCGTGGAGCTGAGCGAGTTCGATATCCAGTACGCACCTAGGCCAGCAATCAAGGCTCAAGTACTGGCAGACTTCGTGGCTGAGTGCACCATCCTCCAGCAGTTCGCCGATTCTGAAGCTGTGCAGCTCCCAGTTGCGGAGAAAGCAGCTCCTAAAGAATGTATAGCAGAGGGAACTGAAACATAAATCATTCATCTGCCAGCCAAGCAGGGCTCCACAACCAGCACACTAATCTGGGAAGTACATGTCGACGGGTCTTCGAACAAGAGTGGCTGTGGAGCTGGCCTCATCCTCACCGGGCCTGATGACTTCACTGCAGATTATGCCCTGAGGTTCGGATTCCGCGCATCCAACAACGAGGCAGAATATGAAGCTCTCCTTGCCGGAATGAGCCTTGCGATCCAAACCGGCGCCCGGAAATTAAAAGCATACTGCGACTCTCAGCTGGTTGCAAACCAGATTCAAGGGATCTACGAAGCTCGACACGAGCGTATGATCAAGTACCTCGCCAAGGTTCGTCAACTCGCCAGCAAGTTCGAAAGTTTCGAGGTCATCAGAATCCCTAGAACAGAAAATGCCAAGGCAGATGTGCTGTCAAAATTGGCCGCCTCCGGATATACCACTCTCGGGAGCATATGTATGGAGTTTCTACAGAAATCCAGTATCGAAGGTAAAGCTGCGGAAACAATGCAGGTTGAGAACGAGGCGTGCTGGATGGACGAGATCACCAGTTATCTGCGTGATGGTAGACTCCCCGAAGGTAAGAAGGAAGCCCGCAAGGTGATACAGAGAGCTGCCCGATTCTCCCTCAACAGCGACAACTTATATAAAAGATCCTATACCCTCCCATATCTGAAGTGCCTTAGACCGAGCGACGCCGCGTATGCACTGCAAGAGACACATGAAGGAATTTGTGAAGAGCATCTGGGGGGCAAAGCCCTGGCAATAAAAGTGCTGCTCAGAGGTCTGTATTGGCCCACCTTAAGGCAGGACGCGCTGAGTCTGGTTAAAAGGTGTGAGAGGTGTCAGAAATTCTCTCCCACCATCCACCAGCCCGCCGTGGCAATGGCTCCAATTATTAGTCCACTCCCCTTCGCCGTATGGGGGATGGACATCCTAGGCCCCTTTCCACCGGCCTCCGGAAAGCGCATGTTCGTGGTAGTGGCGATCGACTATTTCACTAAGTGGGTGGAGGCGGAACCTCTAGCACAGATCACAGAGCAAAATGTGCAGAACTTCTTCTGGAAAGCAGTAGTTTGCAGATTTGGGATTCCCCGTGCCTTAATAACGGACAACGGCAAACAGTTCGACTGCCGGAACTTTCGGAAGTTCTGCTCCGATCTGTAGATCGAACAGAGGTTCACTTCAGTAGCTCACCCCCAGACCAACGGGCAAACAGAAGTGACTAATAGGATCCTGCTTCAGGAGATAAAGAAGAGACTGGATGGGCGTACCGCACTACTCCTCGCACGCCAACTGGTGAATCGCCATTCAACCTCTCCTTTGGAACAGAGGCTGTGATACCGGTTGATATAGGCACTCTGTCTCTCAGAGTCACCAGCTTCAACGAGCAGCTTAACAGTGATGGGCTCCGCGCCAATCTCGACTTACTAGAGGAGATCCGGGAAGAATCTCGAATCCGAGTTGCCGCCTACAAGCAGAGAGTATCCAACTATCATGACTCCAAGATACGTCCCAGAGAATTCCGGACAGGAGATTTAGTCCTGAGGAGGGCAGCCGTCTCCCAACCAACGAAAGTCGGGAAACTCTCCCCGACTTGGGAGGGGCCATATCAAGTGAAAGAAGTTATCTGCCCGGGAAGCTACAAGCTAGAGACACTGGAGGAGCATCTATTACCCCACGCATGGAACTCCAAAAACCTCAGAAAATATTATCAGTAGTCACATCGTCCGGCGTGAGAGGTGACTTTGTAAATTACGTTTATGTTAATATGAATAAATAATTCTTTTTTGCAGATTCAGATTTTCCTCTTATATTTGGAAACCCAGTTCATAAAACTTAGGTACTCTCTAGAAACCCAGTTCATAAAACTTAGGTACTATCTGGTGTGGACCCCGATCCGAGAGAGGCGGCGGGGGACGTGCCCCACGCGCATGGGTCTCTATGGATCATCCACGTGAATGGAGAGCTCTACCAAGGAACTCTCGAAAGAAGTGCCTCTCACAGCATGAGTGGCGATATAAAAGGTGAGATACCTCTCGATTCGGGGACTAGCCCAGATTCGAGGCGTACCTTAAACAAAGAAGAGTCGCCATCCAAGGAAGTGGGCCAAGGATCCCATACTATGCTCTGTTGCAACGGATAACCAGAGATTATAAAAAGAGGGTTCGTGCCTGGTTACGAATTCGGAAGGTCAAAAGAGCACCTCATCCGCCCAAGTGCAAACACCTGGTCTCTTATGCCATTTATTCAATAATTTTGAAGGGTTTTGGGCGAAAGTCATATGAAATGGGAACGAATATCTCCGAGAAGATGTCTATCTAATCATGCATGTCTCGGAGATGAATAATAAGCACACATAAAAGAAATGAAAGAAGTGTCGCCTAAGAATAACTAGGTTATGAGTGTTATACCTAATTGGTGTCTGAGTTCTGGTGTGCAAACACATGCATGCTACAGCTAAAGGTATAGGATCTGTACATGAAAGTAAGAAAACACAACAAAACACACAACACAATTCAATTCTATACATGATTGGACAAAAATGAGTCATAACTCTAATGTGACCTGATTCGGACCAAGATGGCCATCCATCCCAGCTGCTCTACGTATCCAGGCCTCGGGAAGAATCGGAGTCAACGTAGTTCGATGTCCTATTCTAACTACGATGCCTAACCATCTAGAACCGCTATCCTAGACTCGATCCACTAGACTCGACTGATTTTTAAAGCTTTTTATATGATTGCTTAAATTCAAGTGAATTGTAATTTTTAGGACTCTCTATATGCCCTAACTAATGCAAGTTGATTAGCCTTAAACTAATGCAGGTGGGCCCTACATCCTACGTGTAACTAGGCTGTGCATCCTAAAGAAAACCACGGGCTGACTATATGCTTCATAGTCTAGCCATCGATTCGACTAAATGTCTAACTGATCGACTCGAGGCCTCCTAACTCTAGGGACACTCACACGACAGGACATACCATATCAATACAAATCAAGACAGCCCCCTAACTCTAAAACACCCCAAATATCTAGGACATACTCCTAACTCTAGGGGAAGATCTCTTTGAGAAAGGTTTTGAAGAAGTTTTTGTATTTTTGGAAGGTTTAAAATGTTTATTTTTAAAAGGTTTGGCTGGACCTGGGATGTGGATCCCAAGCTGCACTACGTACCCTATGGAAAGGGATCAAGCCAACGTAGTTCGGAACATATTCCGAGATAAAGACACTAAACAAGCAAACAAGTGTGATTCACAAACATGTAAACTAGCGTGCTCACAAACAGGTATACCAGCGTGGTCACAAACAAGTAAACAAGCGTGATCACAAACAAATGAAACACTAATCAGATAAAACATGTCTAAAGGAAGTATCTGAAAGACTTGGAAAGTCTTCTAAAATGAAGAGAAAGAAATACTACACAGGATTTAAGCAAGATCTCCTAAAAGATGGGCTAGGGATGACTCCTTCATCGCCCTGGCAATGAGAAAGATTCTAAAAAAAAATTAAAAAAAATCTAAAAGGCTGGGTAAGCCTACTAAACAACAGAGGGGAGTACTACTAGGACTAAGCAAGTCCTTTAAAGATGGGCTTGGGCTATCACCTTCATCGCCCTTGCAATAAGAGGATAAATTCCTGAATAAAGGAATAATTTCTTAAAAGAAAAGATCTTAGAAACATTAAACAATTGTAAACAACAGACATTCTATAAGAATTCGAAATACTAGAGTGAAGCCCTGTAGATAATGGGAGAATGAAAAGTATCAACGGTCTATTCATATGAAGACAAGTAATATGCTAACAAAAACCTGATATGTTTATCATGTCAACCTTCAAATGATGTCAATTCAAACATTGAGAAACAACTTAAATATAAAAATCATTTATACAAGCCACTAGTTCAAAATTTTATCTTATACCTTCAGGCCTTTAAATACGGAATTCTTAGAAGCACTATTTTCATTTCAGGTACATGCACTAGGTACTACAAAACTTAAATGAAACTCCTTTTTCCTTAATCACTCAAATGCACATTAGTAAGCTAAAAGAGATTCAAATGAAATTAAAACAAAAACCAAATCCTATTTTGACTTTCTTTTAATACAAACATCAACTTTTAAAGAGCAGTATCATCTTTTCATACAGGGTAAGCAAGGGGAAAAGAGATGATAAACCATCAATTAACAATTTCAATTTCAATCAAAACTTAGCCCAGGTTGATTTAAATAACCCTCTTCTATGAGATGGACAAATGTAACTATCAAACCCTGCTAGTATCCATGTTGACAAAGGGAATGGCTGTTATGGGCATTGCTATGGAGAAGTAAGCAAAAATACATGACAATTACACATCTTGACATTTATGAACCTATCAAAGGGGAAGGATAAAGGACCAGACTATGTAAAATGTATACAACCAAGGATAATAATCAATCAATCATTGAGAATGAATAGGAGTTAGACAAACTATATCAATATTAACAGATTGGAACTTTATCCCTTACAAGATAACCTATCAACTAAATATCTCTCTCATGTGGAGCATGTTCTTCATTTCAAACAAAACTATTAAACCAAAGCAATACATGAAGTAGCCATCTACTCTCATAGGAAACATATAGAGAGTAGATACTCTATTTGCTTTAACAGAATTCAACTATGCCTCAGTTTGGACAAAACAAAAAATTTCTATTTTAACACCATCATTATCAACAGGTCTCATATATAACAAAAATTACACAAGGTTGTTGACTCAAATAAAATACTCATTTTTATTTTCTAACACCTCATCATTTATCTATATTAGAACCAACTGATGTTGATCCCAACCGAGTAGAACATGCTAATTCTATAACAGGAAATGCTTACAAATAGCACCAATAAAAAAAAAAAATTTAAATTCAAAACTGAACTATAAATCATTTTGACCTTTTTCAAAATAAAAACATAACAATCTAGCTGATTTGAACCACATTTCTGTCTCTAAAATAATCCAAAGCTCAAACTTGAGCTGCTCAACCACATTATCATATTTGACCTATATTTTTTTTAACAATTAAAACATAGCTGGTTCATATCAATATTAAACATTATGAAAAAACAATGGTCAGCCCACATGGCCTTTGATCTGTTCATTGAAGATCTCGAGTAGGTATATATACAAAAGAATAAACTCTGAGCCAATATACTTCGTATATAAATGAGAGTGAGTGAGGCTGGTCAAATATAATATTGGTTGTGAGGGCTGCTAACAGCAAGAGTGTGAGGGTTGTCATTACCAACATGGTAAGACGGCTGCTACAACCAAAGCAAAAAGAGGCTGCCATTACCAAAATGGTAAGAGGGCTGCTACAACCAAAATGAAAAGGGGCTGCTATTATCAAAATGGTGAGAGAGCTTACACATGTCAAAACAAGGTGGGGGTTATACATGTCATCATGAGAAGGCTACACATATCAAAAAGGGTTAGGGGCTGCCATTATCAAAGTAGAAATGGGATTTGCTAGACAGTTTTATGAAAAGCCATTTTGTGGCTCACTTTTGCAAGCAATTCAGCCACTTCATAGCAGATTTTGTAGATAGGCCAAAGGAAAAGACAAACTAAACTAATGTAGCTAATTCAACCCCATGTGAAACCGAACAAATGTTTGAAGAATTCAACAGGTATAATTTTGAGCTAAATTTAAATGAGGAATGGGGAATGGGGAATGGGGAATGGGGAAACTTATATATCCATAATAGCACAGTATACACCCATATTTCTAAGAGTTAGCATCACAAAATCAAGATGAACAGTGTGGGGAAAATTGAATTTAAGAGAGGAGAAAAGAAAAAAAAAATCTAGACATATCCTTCTAGTCTCCAATGTATACTCTACAGTCATTGGAAGAATATTTACAAGATAGATCAAAGCACAGACAATGTTGACTAGAAAATATACATTTATCCCTCCATCTACACCATCCAATTACCAACTCCTTTCCATTCTTTTGATATTTTTTCAAACCAAAATACTCTTTGAAAAAAGAAAAAAAAATGACCTAATGACATGTGACAATATAAACACTTACATAAAAAAAAAATTAGATGAATAACAAAAAAAATTAGATGAACTAAATACAAAGTTATCCAAATAGAAACAACAACTCAGATATATATATATATAAATTAATTGCAATCTCATTCTACCAGATTCTTGTTGACCATAAATTTACACTATCATATGACAACACTAGCACAATTACAAAACTTATTCTGTATTCTAAAGTAGACTAAAATCAAGCTTCAAGGGCTTAAATTCCAAACTCTTCCTTATTAGTATATAATTACATGCCTTTTTACAAACCAGAACATGAAAATCAAGATTCACACAATATACTAAATTTTTTTAAATCATTTATAATCAAATTTCTGCAATAAAATTCAAGAAATTCAATCTGTGTCTTGAAACTCAAAACAAATCAGATCATAATTATTTGATATGTCGATTATTTCCATCCATGAACATAAAAAAAAATAATTAGTGAAATTTCGAGTAAAAACAAAAACAGAGACTCTTACCTGAACAAGACAAATTTATAACTTGCTGAAGTGAAATTCACCTCAAGCTCTTCAAATCACAGTGCAATCCTCAAATGAAAATCTACAAGCTTGTGACTACTACTCATCTACTGTGCCTTTGCTAATTTTGACAAAGAATGAAAACAAAGGAGGAAATTCACCAAATCATGTATAAATTGTCTAAAGCCATGGTATAATCTTTGTGATCTAACATGTATAAGCATAACTCCATGACTTGATAGTTCGGATCTGAAATCGTGAGGTTATATATCTGAGAATGATGTTTTAACAAAAGCTAGGGTTTAAAAACCAAGAAAACAGGTTCTAGATAAGAACAAAAGGTAGATAAGCATTGAGTATATAACAAGGAAGAAGAAGACTTGGCTGGAGAAGAAAAAAAAAGAAAAGTTAGGGTTTCAATGGATGAAGAGAAAGGATTTTATCAAGAAAAATGAAGAAACAAGGCAACAAAATACGGATCTCTGCAAAAGATGAATATAGAATGCCGGTTGGAATCTTGCCGGAGCTTAGACAAGTTCGCCGGAAAAACTACCGAGGAAGGAGAAGACCGAACGGAGGGTTTGGTTTTTCTAAACTCTCTCTCTAATCCTCTGCTAGGGTTTCTAATTTGGGGAAAACTTAATTCCAGTAAAAATGAGAAAGCCTTTTCTATTTATAAATGATGAGGATAATTTTTGGGCACTACAAGTTGACAAAACACCCCCTATTAGTATATTTCTACTTGTTTTTATAAGAAAATGGGTGGTTCAAGGAAATTGTTTTAATGAAAATAAATTCGAGTCCCTTTAATTACAGGGACACCCCCTCTGCCGCAATATACATTGACTGGACTACCCCTAAACTGGATAAACCACCCCTCTTCTGCTACACTATATTTACACTATCTCATAAACTATGATCGTCTGCTAGACAAACCGCAACGGATTTCCACGAAAATTTATAGGGAGCTAATCAGGACCCTAACCTACCCTAGGATAATTTGGGACGCTAGACCATTAATTTGGAAGGGTTTCATTCAAATACACCAAATTGGGGTTCGGTCAAAATGGGGTGTCTACATCTGGAAACCCAGTTCACAATTGGAAACCCAGTTCATAAAACTTGGGTACTCTCTGGAAACCCAGGGTACTATCTGGAATCCCAGTTCACAAAACTTGGGTACTCTCTGGAAACCCAGTTCATAAAACTTGGGTACTATCGGGAAACCCAGTTCATAAAACTTGGGTACTCTGGAAACCCAGTTCGCTAGAACTTGGCTATCAATCGCCTAGAATCCCAGGTTATTAAAACTAGGGGGCAAGCCGGGCAAGTCACACAGCTAGAGCTTATCAGATACAAAGGAGAACAGATATGGACAAGTATAATTTCATTGATCAAAATGTAGGGCCTCGAGGACCATTACAGAGTTGGCCAAAGGCCGTCAAAAAAAAAAAGAAGTGGAGATTCTGGGGTCTCAAGGACCATTACAAAAAGAAAAAGAAGATACTAAGAGACATCCGGGACAGAGGCGGTGTCGACAGCGGCATCAGCGCCAGTACCAGCAGGAACCTCCGGATCCTCCTCGACAATTGTCGGCCTAGCAGGAGGAGTCAGATCTGTCATCACCAAGTTTGGGTTGCATGCTTTGAGTTGTTCGAGGCAGTCATAGTACCCAAGACTATAAGCCTCACTCGACAGACTGAAAAGTTCAGCCTCCTTCGCCTCTGCAGCCTCCTTCACCGCGACATTCTGCCTCTCTTTGGCTCTCTCCCTCTGGGCACTCATGGCTTCGGCAGCCTTGTGAAGGTTATGCTTCTCGAGGGCCAAATCCTCTGCAAGTAGCTTCTTCTCTGCTTCCACCTGCCCAATGCTCGTTTGGAGCTCCTTGACCTCACTGGCCAGCTTCCCGTTCACCACTTCAGATTTGGTGATGGCCTCGGAGAATTTCTTGCTCTTCTCCTTGAGATCGTTGTAGTATATCCCAATCTACAGACAGAAACAAGCATCAGTATAGGAAGAAAGCAAAAGAAGGACAGAAAGTAAGAGCTCATTGCCTCCCGTTACCTGATAAAGTGAAGAGAACACTGCCTCTTCGCCTGTGGCTGGCGGTTCATGGATGACCTATTGCTTGTCCCTCCGAAGGAGACATTTGCTCAGGATCTCAGCCACTACTCGGCTTTCACCCAGGGCAGTATCGTCCTTCTGAACGGCCCAATTGGGCCGAAAAACGTTATCACTCGACCTCACTGGAGGAGGACGGGCTCCAGAACGAGTTCCAGTGGATGCACCACCAGATTTAGAAGAACCACCTCCCTGGGCAAAGGGGCCGACCAGCTTCACAGTGGTTTTCGCCTTCGGAGCCGCCGGAGGCGCAGTGTCTTGCGTCGGAGCAGGACTCGCCAGTTCAGCCGCCTTTCTTTTTAGGCTCTGTTGGATTGCCTGTTGAGCCCCCTCCTGCGCCCTTGGCTGGGCTCCTTGCCTTATCCTCTCAACTGTTGATTGTTTCTTCATTTCTGCAAGTAAACAAGCAGTCAGAAGCAAAAAAGGAAAAACAGCAGTTTTAAGAGTCTAGCTACATACGTGCCGGAGTCGTGGTACTTATACCAAGTCCGAACAGAATTTCTTCTCCTGAAAAGTTCGAACAGTGAATAAGGCCTGCTCGCTCCACCTCCTCCCGCATGAGGGCGAACGTCCTCTTATCGTCGCCCTCAAGAAGCGGCTTGCGGCTCAGCCCTTTGGTATTCGGAGTGTCCCACACTAGAGGAACTGGCTAGGCTTCACTGGGCTCCGTATCCTTGACATAGAAGAACCTATTCTTCCACGAATGTATTGATGAAGGGATACCAGTGATAATTTTCAATTCAGGGCGCTGGCTAATATAAATCCAGCCCCCTTCCTTATGCCTCTTCAGATGTGCACAAGCACGGAATAGAGGCACGGACACGCCCCTCTCTAGCCGGCCATGAACAAGGTACAAAAACCCAGTCAGTAACCTCCATGAGTTCGGAGCCACCTGGGCAGGGGCCAGTCGATAATATCGAAGCACTGCGGCAAAGAATGGGGGCAAAGGAAAGCGAAGCCCTGCTCTCAACGACTCTTCATAAATGCAGAGATCCGAGCTTTCGTTACACGCCCTATCTCCCTCTATTGCCGCTCTCAGCTCAAACGATGGGAGCACACAATATTTATCTCTAATGTCTCTCAGCATGGACTCGGTGAGGTGATTTTCCTCAATTAGAGCCCGCATGTTGTACTTAGGGTTGGCCTCCATCCGTGCTCTAGCGATGACCTCCACGGCCCGGCCAGGAAGGAACGTTGTCGAGGCTTCAGCAACGTCGCTACCCCCACTCCCCCCTACTCGGTGGAGACTATCAGTCGGGAGTGGGGTAGTGTTCAGATCCAATATCACCTCATCCTTGTCCCCCCCGTCGTCGCTGTCTATAATTTCTACTCTAGGGGCTGGACTAGCCATTACAGGCTCCTGAGGCGGCCTAAATTCTGAACTACTACTGGTGGAGGACTCAGAACCGGACTCGGAACTTGAACAACTATCAGACATGTAGTAAAAAGAGGGGCTGAGAAGAATACCGGTGAGTAGCGAGGTCCTGGGTCCGCTCATGACTCCAACTACGAACTGAGAAGCCAAACTCGCAGAGAGAAAAGAGAAGAAAAGATGAAAAGTGAAAAGTGAAAAATGAGAGGTAAAAACCTCCTTTTATAACCTTTTCAAAGGCGGTGGGCATTAAATGCGAAGCACGCATCTCAAGGGTCCTCAGATGGTGCCACGTGTCCCTTATTAATGACGGGCACATTCTCCCAGTCAAGAATATGATTGAGTAGGCGCGTATGCATACGCGCGTAAGCACGGGCATCTCCAGAAGAATCTCCGGACTCAATCTGCGGACTCATCCCAAGCCGCACTGGATACAAGACGACAAAAACTAGTCCGGCCTAAGCCGGACTGGATATAACGCGTTTCTACAAAACGACAAAAACCAGTCCGGCCCAAGCCGCACTGGACACAAGATGACAAAAACCAGTCCGGCCCAAGCCGGACTGGATATAACGTGTTTCTACAAAACGACAAAAACCAGTCCGGCCCAAGCCGGACTGGATATAACGCGTTTCTACAAAACGACAAAAACCAGTCCGGCCCAAGCCGGACTGACGGACTCCGGACTGGATTTCCGGACTCACTTCCAGCCGGACTGACGAACTCCGGACTGGATTTCCGGACTCATTTCCAGCCAGACTGACGAACTCCGGACTGGATTTCCGGACTCATTTCCAGCCGGACTGACGAACTCCGGACTGGATTTCCGGACTCATTTCCAGCCGGACTGACGAACTCCGGACTGGATTTCCGGACTCATTTCCAGCCGGACTGGCTCAATTCCGGACTGGATTTCCGGACTCATTTCCAGCCGGACTGACGAACTCAGGACTGGATTTCCGGACTCATTTCCAGCCGGACTGACGAACTCCGGACTGGATTTCCGGACTCATTCCCCAGCCGGACTGGCTCAACTCCGGACCGGATTCCCAGGCTCATCTCTAGCCGGTGTCTGCCCATCCAAAAACGTGATCAACCACACTTCCCCAAGTCACTCAATGACTTGGAGAGCTGGGGGGCAACTGATGGGGTGTAAAAACTCCGGCCTCTCACAGGCCGCCACCTGTCCTGGAGTAGGTGAACTCCAACCTCTCACAGGCCGCCACCTGTCCTGGAGTAGGTAAACTCCAGCCTCTCACATGCCGCCACCTGTCCCAGAGTAGGTGAACTCCAGCCTCTCACAGGCCGCCACCTGTCCTGGGGCAGGTGAACCCCAGCCTATCACAGGCCGCCACCTGTCCTGGACACCTGTCCTGGACATCTCACCAAGTTTTCCCCTATAAATAGGGGTTCAAAGCTCAAACCAATGGGTAATTCGAAAAACCCTCTCCACCCAAAAACTCTTAAAACACGCTCTGCACTCTGCTCATACTGACTTGAGTGTCGAAGGGCCTGTCCGGAGTAAAACCCGGGTTGGTCTTCTGACATCGCTTGCCTTTGTGCAGGACTCAGCCCTCATAGCAGGACTCAGCCACTTCATTCCGCTTCACTCCGGTCCCTTAGGACTCAGCCCCTTTGGTCATCCAGCTCAGCTCTTACGTCACTGCTGTACCTGTTACCGATTTTCGGCCCAACAGGCGATAATCAGATTTGAGCGAGGAGGCTGTTAGAGTTCAGATAGATGCGCCCGCAAAAGACGGAGAAGCAAACGCGGCTCTTCTTGATTACATAAGCTCGGTTAGTCCCTCTCTCTCTCTCGGGTTTTCATTTTTGAGAATTAGGGTTTCTTTTTGTACGGTGTATAAAACAAATTAAGAGTCGTAAAGATTAGGACAATGATTCATGTGGGTCGGTTACATAAGCTCGGTCTCTCTCTCTCTCTCTCTCTCTCTCTATAGGGTTTTCATCTTTTGAGAATTAGGGTTTCTTTTTGTACGGAGTTTAATAGGGTTTTTCTTGGGGAGTGATAAATCGACTCCCTAAATTGATAAATCGACTCCCCATGTGTCTTTCTCTCTCCTCTTGGTTAGAGAGAGAAAGAGGAGAGAGATAGACACATGGGGAGTCGATTTATCCATTTGGGAGTCGATTTATCTCTGCCCTTTTTCTTTTATTTCATTGATTCTTGATAAGATTTTAAGTTTGTTGTGATATTGGAAATTGAAGCATTTAATTATGGCGTGTGTAAAATGAGTAAGGTTGAGAAACGCTAAAATTTAAATACACTGTACAATGGGTCCTCCATGAGTCTCTCTTTGACTCATTTATTGGAGAAACGGAAAAAATCTCATTAAACAAAATGCAACTAATATTTCCTTTCTTGGAGAGTAAAGGGCCCCCTCCTTACTAAATTAAGTCACACACGCTTAACATTTCCTTTCCTACACTGTACTATATGACGCCCATGGAGGGTCTCTCATTAACTCATTTAGGGAGAAAGAACCATTCTCCTCACCCAACAAATTCAGATACACGCTTTCTCCATATTTCCCATCTCTTTCCACCATTCCATCCCAAAATTTCTCCTATAAATATCTCTTCCTTTGCTGTTATACAACAAACAATTCTACTTGTATTCTTTTCTTCTTTGGCCTACTTGCAACCTTCTTCTACCACTCAAAGCAGAGCAATTTCCTTGTTTATTTGAGGTCTTTCACCATGGCCCAAGGTAGTATAAATGTCAGATATGAGGAGGAATTTATCTTCAATTCCGGAGGATTGATGCTTTTCACATGTCGATGGCTTCCGACGAATCAAGACCCAAAAGCATTGATCTTTCTATGCCATGGATACGCCATGGAATGTAGCATATCAATGGAAGGCACTGGAACTTGGCTTGCGAAGGCTGGTTATGCGGTCTATGGTGTGGACTATGAGGGCCATGGAAAGTCGTCTGGCTTGCAAGGTTACATACCAAGCTTTGATGACCTTGTTAATGATTGTTCTGATTATTTTACAAGCATATGTGAGAAGAAGGAGAATAAGATGAAGTTAAGATATCTTCTTGGAGAGTCTATGGGAGGAGCAGTTGTTCTTTGCTTACACAGGAAGAAGCCAAAATTCTGGGATGGAGCTGTTTTGGTTGCTCCCATGTGTAAGATTGCTGAAGAGATGAAGCCCCACCCACTTGTAATCAATGTTTTGAGTAAGCCGTGTAGGATTATTCCAACATGGAAAATAATCCCAACTCAGGATATTATAGATATTGCTATAAAGAATCCAGAGAAAAGAGACGAGGTTCGTTCGAATCCCCTTTGCTACAAAGGAAAACCTCGATTGAGAACAGGCCATGAGCTTCTCATGGTCAGCTTAGACATAGAAAAGACAATAGATCAGGTCTCGTTGCCTTTCATGATTGTTCATGGAGGAGACGATATCGTAATAGACCCGTCGGTGAGTAGATTGTTATATGATTCCGCATCAAGCTCTGATAAGACCTTCAACTTATATCCTGGCATGTGGCATGCTCTCACTTCTGGTGAACCGCCTGAAAATATACAACTTGTCTTCTCCGACATTGTTGCCTGGTTGGATGAAAGAGCTAGTGCAGTGAATTCGAGATCCGAGAGAGAAGGAAAGAACAAGCACGATCATCCAGCATTCCTTGAGAAGAAGGTTTTTTTATACGCTTAAGACGTGTTGGTGTTACATTTACACGGATGCCGGCGATCTAGCAATGAATGAAGATTCAATAGGCAGGAGAGGGGCACATACCTTAGAATTGATAGAGATGGATTACATGGTAACATAAATTAGCCGTGGGATGTTTGTCACTATAAGTCCTATACATGAAAAATTGTTTATTACAATTGAAGAAATCTTCAAAAATTATATATTTTTAAGTTACATTAATAAGAAAATTGATATTTCTTGCGTGGTATGTCACATGTGAAGTCTCTCTCTCTATCTCTCTCTCTCTCTCCAATGGTAAATATTTTTATTAATGAAAGCTGGGATACTCGTGACCAAGAAGGTCAAGACAAAGCAACCAAGTCTACAATCAAGCTGAACACTACCATAAAAACGAATGGTAGCTTCAATTGTGGTATCACCTATCCACTCAAGGCAGCCAAAATTCAAAAACAACTAGACCCTCTTTTGAAACACCTTCCCTAGCCATCATATCGGCTTCCCTGTTAGCTGATCTCTTTAGATGAAAGAATGTGATTGCTGACCCTTCGATCCTGTCTTGAATTTCATCGAATCAATGGGCAAACCTCCAAGGAACCAGGAGACTTCCCTTAAGCCATTTTATGACATTGAGGGGATCCCCCTCAACTACTACCTGTCCCATGCGATCAGGACCTATTCTTAATCCCTGCAGCGCTATCCTCACCTCGGCCTCGTTTGAATCAGCAATGCCAATTGGGCCCGAAAACGCCCATATAGTGTTACCATATTCATCTTTAAGACACCTATCCCTGTCAGCCCAAGATTTGCCATGCTAGAGCCATCAAAGTTAAGATTTAGGAGTCCAGGAGTTGGTGGTGCCTATTCTAGGTTAATAGTCAGGGTTCCCTCTGAATTAGCACAAACCTCCTTCCATGCATACCACAAGTCATGGGCTGATACAAACATGAATAAAGGCGTAACCCTTGCTGACAAAATTGTTAGGGCAATTACATTCCAGAATAGGAATTGGGGTCTTTTACCTAGACCTCTGAATACTCTAGCATTTCTTTCCTTCCACCTATATTGCTAGCCTCCATGGTAGAAGCCATTTTGCGGATGGTCTGTTGCATGTGAGAGCAGCCACACAGTGATTGAAGACAAAATCTGCTGAAAAGTGAGTCTGTGTGGCTGCTCTAACATGCAACAGACCATCCGCGAAATGTCCTCTGCGATGGACGCTAGTAAATCCCCCCCCCCCACACACACACACACTCACATATATATATATATATATATATATATATATATATATATAGAGAGAGAGAGAGAGAGAGAGAGAGAGAGAGAGAGAGAACTGTTGGTGAGCTTAAGCGCACCATTTTTTTGGTGCGCTTAAGTTGTTATAACGCCTCCCATTGGTGCGCTTAAGCGCTTAAGCGGGACCCAAACATTTAAACGAATGGGAAGCGTTATAACAACTTAAGCGCACCAAAAAAATGGTGAGCTTAAGCGCACCAACAGTTTTCTCATATATATATATATATATATATATATATATATATATATATATATATATATATATATATGAGGTAAAGGATTGTACGCTCGAGTGTACCTAACCTTAGGTATGCTCGAGTGCCAAATCACATGTGTCCCACATTTTTTGTGGTCATCTAAATCATTCATTTGCAAGGCCCCATCATAGATAGGGTGCGCACCAAAAATCAGCTCCATAGGATCATCCTAACCCATCCATTTGTGGAGGTAAAAATGGACACACACTGTTTGTCCACAAATATGCCCATTTTGCCCTCCAGTTTTGGAGGGGTTAGGATGATTCAATGGAGCTGATTTTTTGTACGCATCCTATCTATGATGGGGCCTTGCAAATGAATGGTTTAGATGACCACAAAAAATGTGGGACCCATGTGATTTGGCACTCGAGCGTACCTAAGGTTAGGTACACTCGAGCATACAATCCTTTTCCTATATATATATATATATATATATATATATATATATATATATATATATATATATATATGAGAGAACATTTCCTACACACTTGTGTAGGTAACTTACCTACACACTAGCTTAAAATACAGTGGGGGCCCACATTGTTTGGGTGATCCAAACAATTCATTTGAATGGTCCTCACATAGATAGGGTGTCCACAAAAAATTAGATCCATAGGATCATCCCAACCCTACGATTTGTGGAGGTAAAATGGACGTGTATAAACCTTCACAAATTAGTCCATTTTTTGCCTCCATAGTTTGAATGGTTAGGATGATCCTATGGATCTGATTTTTTGTGGACACCCTATCTATGTGAGGACCATTCAAATGAATTGTTTGGATCACCCAAACAATGTGGGCCCCCACTGTATTTTAAGCTAGTGTGTAGGTAAGTTACCTACACAAGTGTGTAGGAAATGTTCTCTCTCTCTATATATATATATATATATAAGGAAAGTGTCTCTAGTCTCTCCCCTAGATAAGCTTATCTACTCCTCCCTTTAAAAAAACACAATGGGCTCACGCTATTTGGATTGATCCAAAGCATTCATTTGATAGGTCCTAACATAGATAGGGTGTGTCCAAAAAATCAGCACCAAAGGGTCATCCTAGAACTTCGTTTTCTGGGGCCTTGTGGTACCCAGAATGGACACACGTTTATATGCGTCCATTTTGGACACGGTGTGCCCCAGCATATATATGTATATATATATATTGTTTTGACGCTAATATTCATCCCTTGATTTTCGATTTTCCCCATGTACTAATTTGGTGTTCTACTTAAATTTGGTTTTGACGCTTCATTCATTTCATTGTTTTTTCACAGCTATTATTTTATGTTACGGTTACTGGAGAGAGAGAGAGAGAGAGAGAGAGAGAGAGCTCTCTCTCTCTCTCTCAAGTCAATTCTGCAACCCCCCACGCTCGTGCCCCACGATTTACTCATGCATAGCATGGGTGTGCCCACCATTTTACATGTCATGTTTTGATATAATGATATGGTAGGGCCCACCATTTTATACCATGTTTTGATGGGGTGGGACCCACTATCTGCAAGCAAACCCATGCATGTGGTGTGACCCAGCATTTTACACCATGTTTTCATCTCGGTCTTACCTACTCTACTCAAGCCCACGCATCAGGTGGGACCCACGATTTTACCTCTTATTTTGATGGGGTGGGCCCATTATCAAACCTATGCGTGGGTGTAAAATAGTGGGCTTCACCCCATCAAACCCTTCAGTATACGCGCGCGCGCGCGCACGCACACACACACACATGGAATGATAAACTGAAGGGTACCCTTGTGGAAAACAGGCAGCAAGGGCGCCCAATGGGATCTACAGAACCCAACTGTATTTATAATGGCACGGAAAAATGCAAAATAAAAGGACATATAGAGAGAGCACCTTGCACTCTCCTTAAGCCTATAATTAAACTGTGCACTGGTATTTTACTTCTTGGACTGCTAGGCCCTTACCGGGATGAGTACCCATTTTTAATCTCAGTTATTTCAGCATTACAGATCTGTCCAGAACTATTTCCTGTCACAAACAGTCGTAACAGTTCAACTTTTCATATTTCAGCCTACCGGAACCTGTCCCTTTGCCCCTACTTATTCCTTTAGCATATCTGACCAAGATCTACATAAAAACATAGAGAGAATACATCAGTTGGGGCTGTCTTGCATCAATTGGTATCAGAGCTACAATATATGGTGTCTTCCCTTATCCATCCTGCATCAGAGGAGCTGAAGTTGTGGAGTGTTTTGATAGGTTTGGAGATAAGGTGGTTGGGTATCTTGGGTTAGGAGAAACTTGAAGGATGAAATTCACTGTTAGTGGGTTGTTGGAAATGGGACTGTATCAATGCTACCTATTAGGTAATTTTATCCTTTAATCCATAGTTTCAAAACTCTCCCATGTCATTGTGGACTCCCTCGTCGACTCTTCGTCCTACAAACTAGAAAGTCAATCAATGCTCCTTTGACTCTCCCGAGTTATGACTGCATCAACCGAACACTCATCCGCATCAACTGAGTATTCGACCGCGTAATGCCGAAAGCATAGGCATATTAGATTCTCGACATATGACTATTTTATAGTGGAAGGGACGATGAACATTGTTCATCCATTGTTTGTTTGCATGGAAGTCATATGCTTTGATTTTTGACATGTTTGTACGAGATTGGGGGGATGCCAGCATTGGTTGTGGTTCTATTAGTTGCAGGAATCTTCTCCCCAAGTTGCTACTCTCCCTGCTTCTGGACTTGCTTATGTTCTACCAGCAATTACAACTGAATCCCATTCTGTACTATTTCACTTTTCCCCGTTGCTTCCCTTCATCTTTCCCTGACCCTTCCGCTTCCCACCTTCCCGAGAGCTTTCGCTTCCCACACTGCCAACTATGGTAGCATTCCAGACATTAAAAAAAAAATAGATGAAAAAAATTATGACTAAAGCGAAAGGCCAACTGTTACTTTGGTCACAGTAATGAAAAATGCAACACAAATTTATTGTACTATGGCAAATGTAGGAACAACATTTGCCTTACCGTGGCCTAAACTGCTAACCACCATTTCAGTTATGGTTCTTTATTTGACAACAAACATAGAATTTACTGATTGTCCCCTGTATTCGCTGCTTTACTGATTGAATAAAAGTTTTGTTACCTCAAAAAAAAAAAAAAAAAAAAAAAAAAACACAGAGCAAGATATAATACTTTTTTGGAGTACCTACATACTCTCCGTATTCAGCCATATCTGCATTGTTCTAAAGTAAAACAATCCACAGCCCACTAATTCATCAGAAAGATACCGCCCCAGAATCCCTGTAGTTTCCTAAGATTAATGAACTCACGGCTCACAGAACAGTGGAACTTTGTGGTTTAAACTCCTACCAACAGCACCTGCATCCTTACTCATGATCATTAGCAGAAGCAACTGCAGCCATATCTAGAATTGCACGTCCACACCCAGACCTGACACTCGATCGGCTGCACCCTATAATCCTATACTACAGAGATGAAGATTTATTGGTCCAGTCGTGTCTTATGACTGAAACCCAAGTACAGAGATCCCTTATAATTTATATTTGTCCCCTTTCCCACACTACTACTTGTAGACATCTTGTTTCTTCCCTACGAGATCATATCAATTTTGATGTCTAGTGATATACTACTCCAGCTCCTCTCTCTCTCTCTCTCTCTCTCTCTCTCTCTCTCTCTCTCTCTCTCTCTCTAATAATTTTGTTATTTTTCTCCTTCCGTATATGCCAAATTATAGCAAACAGTACGAAATTCCACCAAGGCTGCATTTCATGGAACGGTTCGCCAACCCAATGCGACAATACCTTCCTTATAGATCTTTGAAACACCCATGATAGTCCAAACCCTTTAATAATATGCTGCCGAAGTCTATAACAAGAAGGGGCACTGGATCAATAAATCATGTAGTGTCTCCCCGTTCTCCTTGCGAAGCATGGGCCGGCTCATGTTCTGAAACTTTCTCCTTTTGAGGCATTCATTTATGTTAATCATCTTCTTCACTGTCCGAGAAAAGGCTACTACCCTTGGTGCAACAATGGATTTCCAAACTCTTGCATTGCGGGATCCTTATCTGATCTCTGACTTTAACCTGTAGAAAAAAAAGATTGAACAAAAAAAGCACCATGAACATCCGGGGTCCACACTCTACTTTGAGGTAAGATGAGAATACTTTCAGTTGCTTGAGAGCTTAAAATGAACAGAGAAATGGAAAGAAGAGCCTTATGGAGGTGGAAAGATATACTTCACTAAACAGATCGTAACCAGTCCCAGTCCAAACATCAATTAAGCACACAGTAAGTGCTCTCTCCACAAGAATAACTTACGGTATTACGAAAACTTTCTTGTCTGCTGGAAACTCACCAAACCTTCATCTTTTTACAGATTTATAGAACATGTCAAATGACTGAACATCAAAGGAAACAAACAACCTCCTTCCACATGGCCACTCTGTAATGAATCACATGCCTATCCCACCTGTAGAGAGGCACATAATAGTCTCTACAGCTTCTGAAATGATGTGCCTTCGCTCATTATCTTATATTGTATGAAACACAGGGAAGCAGGGCACACCCATCGTTTGAAACTGTTATCAAAACAACCTTCATCATTATTGTATGTACACCCACTTAGGATACCAGGATTAGCATGCATGCACTAGCTGGGTGAAAGTGCCATCCAGAACTAAGTCTAGATGTGACAGTCCACTGCCTCCCTAGGGTCCTAGTATAGAACAACGGTGCAAAGGTAAGGTGTTCCCGCAAACCATTGTTAAAAACCTTGTTTCGATTTCACATGTGGAGTTATATTTACTATCTTCCACCAAAGCATCTTCAACAATCTGGATTAGTTGAATATCAAGAAATCAAAGGCCCTGTTCATTTTGGATTTCATGTTCAATAACCTAAATATACTTAAATGCATCTAGTCCAGGTAGAGATTAATCTAGTCGTTGGACCATCTATCCAAGACGAGGATAATGGCACTGTTATCCTTGGTAAGAACAGGTGATATTGGGGAAGTTGCATGTTATGGTAATGAAACTTGGTAATGACGAGAGACATCGGCTTCCCAAAACCCATATAAACAGTTGCTTCCTGATGAAGGGCAGCATTTTAACTTTGAAGAGTGCTTTTGGTAGAATGGTTCCTTTTTAACTTGACAGGAAGAGTGGGAATTCAAAAATAGAAAAGCTAGTGTAAGGCATGAGATAGCACTCATAAAACTCCAACCATTTAAATTATGGAGATGATAATTTTGCCCCTGTTGGTGTTATATATTGCAAACCTTTATTATTTTATTCGTAATTTGATCTTTCTGTTTCTTATTTGCCTCATTCGGTCTACAGAAATTCATCGATCTTTATTCGACGTGCAGGTTATAGGAGTGAAAAGAAGGCAGGTATCGATACGTTCCAGCTCAAAATCGAGGGACAAGGTTGTGCTTGTGGAGGAGGTATCTCTACAAAATGTTTTTGATGCTTTGAATAAAGTTTGCAATTGTCATTGACCAAATTAAGAGGGCCGTAACAGGGAACCTCTTAGTCTCTTACCCTGTTGATATATCTCTACTTATTGTTCTTCACCATGATACAATGCACTTCCTGCTGGATCTATAAGTGAGAATGCAACTGTCCCTAGCCACTCCAAAAGGTAAGGCCCTGTTTGTTTTGGATTTTGAGAGCCAATTGTGAGTCCGAAACTGATAGGCCCTGTTCATGTGAGATTATAACAACCGATTGTGAGTCCAAACTCAATTAAACGAACCGTGTCCAAGTGTTTTGATCCTTCAGGGCATTATTCCTTATTGCTGCTTCATGATATCATCTCTTTTCATATATGATTATTGGGCCGTGATGTACTTGCTTTTTTCTTCGTTTAATGCCATTTTCTTTGCCATTCAAAAATGAAATTACTGGGATGTCATATCCTCAGGCCCTTGATTTTGATATTTACACTATGATATGCTTTTCTCGTTGGCTGTTACAATTCTCAACAAGCTATCAACCGCCAATTGGAGAAGTTTAATAGAAAGTGTAAAGTATAGACAAAATCAGTGGTTATGATGTGCAATGTGGATGGCCAAGATCCAAGGGACGATGATGATGAATGACCACAAAGCAATATTTACTTAAAACTGTTGCCAATCCTCAATACAGGGAGCACTTTTAGGCCTGGTTTGGCTGCCATGAATTTTTTTCCATGGAATATTGGTTTGCCTAGCTGCGAGAGGCAGAGGCTTGAGAGGGTGAAAAGTAGCTGAAAACAGGATAAAAAACTCCCACTGTCCTTTCCCCTCTCTCACCACTTGAACCATGTTTTACAGTCATGAGAGTTTTTTTTCCATGAAATATCAGTTTATCAAGTGGTGGGAGTGAGTCATATTTTTCCATGAAATATTAGTTTATCAAGTGTTGGGAGTGGGGCATGGTGGGTGGGGAAGTCTGGGAGTTGAGAGGGCGTGACTGAGGAAAGGCTGAGAAAGCTGAAAAATAAGAAACAGAAACTCTCCTCACTCATGCCTTCTCAATTCTCTCCCTATGCCGGTCTCCCCTCCTGTCTCTCAACACTTGACAAGCTAATATTCATGTTGCCAAACATGGCCATAGTAAACTAAATATTCCATGCGAAAAATTTTCATGGTGGCCAAACAATCAAAAATTGACTTGGAGACATTTTGTTAACAAAGTTGTTTGCAACCTTTGTCGACTCACCATGTGCATGTTACATCAGTTTGGTGATGCATTGATCTTCGCCTCTGGTCTCTCGGAGAAAGAAATTCAAAGGCTACTAAATTGAAGACATGTACCCTAATTAGTGGTAGATCGTTTTGGATAGAGTGGCGAAAGTTAAAAAGATAGCTAGGTGGAAAACTCTAGTTCCAACATTCTCAATTTGAGCTTTGACAGTGCTTCAAATCATTGGTTGTGATTATATATGTGTGGGACCCGATCCCGCGAGAGGGGGGTGGTGGCGCGAGAGCCGCCACGCACTATCTCTTGGTCTCTCGTACCCACGCGATTGGCGTGTGCCTTTTATTATTAATTTTAATTCATCTTTTATGTGAACTTGGGATCACTAAGGCAATCCGAATTCCACACAAAAGAGACTGACAGAGTCGCCACCTAGATGTGGGATCTAGGACCCATAATTAACCAGAAATCTAGACTCGCTACCTGGTTACAAGAATGGAAGGTATGGGGATTTATCCACCACATGCACCATTCCTGCCCGATAATCGGTCTTCAATTCTAAAAGTTAACTCTTTTAAATTCATTTTTAATGGCTCATTCAACTCTCTGTTAATGTGCTATCTATGTGACATGCATCCTATGATCTAATTTCAATGTGAATCCTAAATGTGTATCTTGATTTCTTAATTGGTTTGGATTCAATCTAAGTGAAAGTTCTCCTAAAATTCTAATTTCATGGAAAATCCTAAGTGATTTGATTGTTTCAACAGTTTTAAAAGTGATTAGCCCGAGTCCTCAGATGGTCTGGTATTCATCCAAAGAAGCCTACGTATCCCCGCCTCCACGAGAATCAAGGCAACGTAGTTCTTCGTGCCTATTCTAAGTTATGATGCCTAAGACACCTAGCCCTCTATCCTAAACTCGATCTAAAAGACCGGACCAATTATTAAAGTTTATTGTACGATTATTTAAATTCCAGTGAATTGTGAATTTTAGGACACCCTATATGCCCTAACTAAATGCAGATTAGCCCTACGCTGATGCAGGTGGTTCTTACAACCTATGTGTGACTAGGCTGTATTTCCTAAGGAAAACCAAGGGTGGACTAGCGTATCCTACTCTAGTCATCACTCGGCGATGTGGATCGCCGACTGACCGGACGGAGGCGCTCCTATAACTCTAGGACAGACCTCTAACTCTAAAACAAGCACACAGCAAACAATCAATCAAACAACCTATCAAAAGAAAAACCCTAACTCTAAAATTCTCTATCGAGGAGAAACTCCTAACTCTAGAGGAAGGTCTTTTGAAAACAATATTTTAAAGGTTTTTGAAGAAGGTTTAAAACGTTTATTTACAAAAAAAAGTTTGGCTGGACTTGGGATGTAAATCCCAAGCTGCACTACGTACCTCGGAAGAGGATCAAGCCAACGTAATTCGAAAATCGAACTCGCCTAATACGCTTCTAAAAGAAACACTCAACACTTTAGATTTTTTTAAGGTTTTTGATGTTTTCAAATGTTTTTTGAGTTTTAAATTTCTAATGTTTTTGGATTTTAAAGCTTTTCCAATGCTCAGGACCTTAAAATATTTTTAATCTTAAAGGGAACACGCAAGTAATACCACAAACTAGGGCAAAGCCCTAAAGCAAAAAGGGGAAACCCCGAATAAGCAATTAGCGTCTCAAAGAGACAAACCACAACAAGAAAGATAGCGTCCCAAGAAGAGAGAAAACGATCCAAGATCCCAAGCAAGCAAAGCTCTAATAAGACTGAGTTAGCCTCTAATCAAAAGCGAAGTAATCAACAACTCTAAAGGAGAAACTCCGAACTAACAACATTAAAGAGGGGAACAAATGAGTCAGAGACTCTCTAATACTACAACTTAGAGGAGGAATGAGTCAAAGACTCCCAAATAACGCCAACAGAAGAACCAATGAGTCAAAGACTTCCTAGTAATACAACAAAAGAACGAATGAGTCAAAGACTCTCTAAAAGAAATGGAAACATGAGTCAAAGACTCCAATAACACCAACTAAAGGATAGATGAGTCAAAGACTCTCTAAAAGAAAAGGAAACACGAATTTGCACATTTGGCAGAGGTAAAACACCAAGCCGGGCCGGACAGCTACCTAGCCCTAGGGTGCAACAAATGTGCAACCCAATACCCATAAGGGTAGGGGTATGAAGCCAAGCCGAGTAGGGTGTTCTCCCAAAACCAAACGGCGCACAAAGAGGACTAACGAGAGAATGAGACCGGGCGGGTCTCCCAAACACACACAAAGATGAAGGTGCTTTAGAGATTTTAAGATGATTTTCACTTAATTTTTATTTTTTTAATGGATTTTACCAATTTTTAACCATATGAGTGATTTTACAAGTGAAGCTGTTGCAAACGAACTCGAAATGAGTTGAAAATTCTCCAGCAACAGGATATGATGAGATGTAATTTACTGGAAGATTTTTACAGATTTTTACATTAAACTCATATTTAATATGGATTTAAAAATTAATTAACCAGATTGCAAAAATAACACATAAACTACTAGAAATAGATATCTAAATTCCATGAAATTTCTACAGTAGTAAGAGATAAGTGAAAATAGCATGCTGTGAGATTTCCATGAATTTAGAAAACTATTTACTATCAGTTTCGGATTGTTCAAATTTCAAACCAGATTATGAATTAACACTACAGCTCATATGAAACAAGATCCAAATCACTTGAAACTTTTACAGAAGCAAGAAGTATAGAATTTAGGACTACTGTAAAAATTTGGAGAATTGTATCTGTGATTTGATATCAGTAACAATTCTCCCAAAATCTGATAATTTTCAAAGAATGCGTAAAATAATATACCAAACAAAATCCAAAAATGCTCACAAATTCATGGTAGAATGTATCATTATCATATTATTTTCCCACGAAATTTCATTATTTTTGGAATCTGTTTAGTATATCTTTTAGTTTTCTTCGTTAAAAATCATACAAAAATCCGAAAATATACCAAATAATTCTAAACAATTCCGAGAACGGTGTACCTACCTGTGATCGAAATCCTCGCCGAATCCGAGAGCCGAAAAACTCAAAAATTCCGCCTCCGTGCGATCGCTTCCGCTTTCTTTCTCTTTTTGCTTCTTTTTTGTTTCTTTTTCTTCTTTTCTTGTTTCTTTTCTTTTTTTTTCTTTTCAACCCCTCATAGCAACTTTGTTAGAACACATGATAGAAGAGAAATGAGTTCTCCCTCTCCCTTACTCACCCTCATTGAACCATTTATAGCAAAGGAATGGGAGGGTGGTGGCCACCATTGTGGACTTATTCCATGGTAGGTGGCCACCATTGTGGACATATTCCATGGTAGGTGGCCACCATTGTGGACATTGAATTTTGACATGTGTGTGGCCCCATGCATGTTTTTTAAAGTTCTTTTGAGTAGGTAAAAGATAACCCAAATGGGTCCCATATGTGACCAAATTCCCAATTGTGCATAAAATCATATGCCCCACTCCAAAGTATGATCGGAACCGTTCATTTGATGGGCGACAATGTGATTTAATTTGTGCTCCGCTAATCAATCCTATGGGCTGATCCAAGCCATCCAATAGATCAAAATGTGAATATGTTACCCCATTTTTAAATCACTCCTATTTGATGATCCGAACCGTCCATTTGATGGGCGACAATTGATGATCTTGACCGTTCAAATAGTGGGCTACGATGTGATTTAATTTGTGCTCCACTAATCAATCCTATGGGCTGATCCAAACCATCCAATAGATCAAAATGTGAATATGTTACCCCATTTTTAAATCACTCCCATTTGATGATCCGAACCGTCCATTTGATGGGCGACAATTGATGATCTTGACCGTTCAAATGGTGGGTCGCAATGTAAATTGGTTGTGCCCCCTTAAATCATTCCTCTATGACGATCCAGACCATCCAATTGATGGGTCCCCTACCTAAGTAGGTTGTGTCCTCCTAAATCATTTCAATGGGCTGATCCGAGTAACTCAACCTGATGATCGTAACAAAATTGGTTGTTAAAACGACTTCTCTGAGATCTTGACCGTTCTCTTGATGATCATCTTTAGGTGTTGGATCGAAGTAGGTTCAAAACTCATTTTTCACTAAAACAATGCGCGGGCCACCCTGTTTGATCCAAATCTAAACAAATGCTCAAGACGGGCCCATCAATCGGATCCAAATTCTCTCTTGCTCGAACTCTTGGGAATAATCTCTCTCAACACTTAACGGAAAAGTGCGAAACATGGCGGAAATGATTGGATGGGGTTTCGCCCAAGCATAGCGAACTTCGGTCCGATCAAAATGGGGTGTCTACAGATGCCCCTCTTTGGCAGAGCGTGTGTAACACGCGAATGGCAAAGCTGAACAGACGACACATTTTGACTGACCCAAAAGCAAAGCAAATTTTTGGGTTCTCGGTTTCTAAGGGTGGTATTCACAAGGGCACACAACAAAGTAACATTAAGAGACTCATAAACAACAAGCAAATGGGAGATAACCTCTCACCGACCCGTAACTCGGCAATCACGACATCTCAATGAGATGGCTTCTCTCTAATACTCACAACTCAACTATTTAAATCAATACGCAAAGACTCTTTTAAAGCAAACACAAACATACTCTGTTAAAATAAAGCTTTTAAGAAAACGAACCCAATGAAATTACCTCAAAGAAAGCAGACCACTATCGATGCAGACGTAAATCAACCCTTCAAACAATATCAAATCAAATTACTCAAAGAGTATGTAACACTCATAGAGTCTCAAATCAAACACTCAGAGAGCTTCAAACACATAGAAATCTTTATACTCAAAGAGCCTCAACTACCCGAAGAGTCTGTAACACTCAAAGGGTCTCAACTACTCAAAGAGTCTCAAACGCACACGAAAAACCTTTATACTCGAAAGAGTCTCAACTACATAGAGAAACCTTTATACTCAAAGAGCCTCAACTACCCGAAGAGTCTGTAACACTCAAAGGGTCTCAACTACTCAAAGAGTCTCAAACACATCAAAGAAACTTTTATACTCAAAGAGCCTCAACTACCCGAAGAGTCTGTAACACTCAAATGGTTTCAACTACTCAAAGAGCCTCAAATACATCAAAAACTATTTATACTCAAAGAGTCTCAACTACCCGAAGAGTCTGTAACACTCAAAGGGTCTCAACTACTCAAAGAGTCTCAAATACATCAAAAACTATTTATACTCAAAGAGTCTCAACTACCCGAAGAGTCTGTAACACTCAAAGGGTCCCAACTACTCAAAGAGTCTCAAACCAACACAAAACATTTATACTCAAGGAGTCTCAACTACCCGAAGAGTCTGTAACACTCAAAGGGTCTCAACTACTCAAAGAGTCTGAAATCAACAAAAACATTTATACTCAAAGAGCCTCAACTACCCGAAGAGTCTGTAACACTCGAAGGGTCTCAACTACTCAAAGAGTCTCAAATCAACACAAAACATTTATACTCAAAGAGTCTCAACTACCCGAAGAGTCTGTAACACTCGAAGGGTCTCAACTACTCAAAGAGTCTCAAATCAACACAAAACATTTATACTCAAAGAGTCTCAACTACCCGAAGAGTCTGTAACACTCGAAGGGTCTCAACTACTCAAAGAGTCTCAAATCAACACAAAACATTTATACTCAAAGAGTCTCAACTACCCGAAGAGTCTGTAACACTCAAAGGGTCTCAACTACTCAAAGAGTCTCAAATCAACACAAAACATTTATACTCAAAGAGTCTCAACTACCCGAAGAGTCTGTAACACTCAAAGGGTCTCAACTACTCAAAGAGTCTCAAATCAACACAAAACATTTATACTCAAAGAGTCTCAACTACCCGAAGAGTCTGTAACACTCAAAGGGTCTCAACTACTCAAAGAGTCTCAAAACAAATCAAAACATTTATACTCAGAGATTCTCAACTACCCGAAGAGTCTGTAACACTCAAAGGGCCTTAACTACTCAAAGAGTCTCAAATCAACACAAAAATATTTATCGATCTTATATCGAGTTCATTGATAGCATAGCGATCTCCTGCCGAGAATAAATGGGAGTGCATGATCTTTGCTGAAAGCAAAACTCAAGTAGATTGATGAGATTTTTAGGTGCTGACTCTCTTTAACAGATGAAAAGCATTCTAATGAGGTTTGAAGGATGCAGGAGTAGATTATATACCCCGCTGGGAATTGAAGTTTATGAAACTTTGACTCCAAAAGAAACAACTTGATCAAGGGAATTCAACTCAAAGAGTATGTTCAAGCTTCTCTGGTTTCTATTTGCTAAGAATAGATATCCCAGTTATCATTGTGTAATATCTTTTATGACGCAAGTCATAAAAGATGCCCCTAGTATGATGTGCTTCCATGACAAGGTTTTAAGAAAGCAGAACCAAGGTAAGTAGGAAAAATTTGAGTTTGCATGGGTTCTTTCTTTGGTATAATGGTAAGACCACCTTCACAAAGGCTGAACGTAAGAGTTCTTCATTTTGCTCAGTGCTTGAGGCTTTGATGTTTCAGGCAGGTCTGAATAACAAATCTCTTGCCCTTCTTTGATTCTTAAACCAGGATCTACTCTAGATTTTTCTTTACATTTCGGAAGGTGTACACCCATTCTCTCCAGTGCCAAACACTTTTGATTCTAAAAGAAAACAATGAGAAACAAGGAACAAACTCCTGAGGACTCTTTCAAAGAAGACTTACAATATTCATGGGACTTGACTAAATTTTGATTCACTCTTAAATCAAATGTGTTATTTTTAAATGGTAAGGTCAGCCACTCTTAGAGTAGTCTCAAAAACCATGCCAAAAGGCTCTAGTTTCCTCCATCAGGACATCCGTCATGGTTATACCCCTTCGGATTGCTCGGTTTTAATGCCCCTAGTTTAAAAAGGTGTCAAAGTAAGCCTTGCTGACACTATTCGGATTCCAGGATCCTGCCCTATAGAGGTTGCTTCTCAGTCTCCTTGATTTGTCTTTTCGGAAGAAGTCAAAATTAATGTCTTCCAAGTTTTCAGTCTAAAAGACCACTTATCTCAACTTTTGCTTTCCAAGCTTTCAGTCTAAAAGACTACTTATCTCAATTTTTGCTTGTACTCAAACTTAGGAATTCTACGTAACTGAGGAACTCCTTCTGCTTCTATTCAACTCAACTTTTCATGGGAAGTATTTGCCTCTGACTAGATTGTCTCTTCAAGTTTTCAATCCAGCATACCACTACCCTTACCTTCTGATAAGTCAATCATTTTGCTTGTTGACTTAGCAAGAAAAACGACTTTCACCTTTCTCTAGGCCGCCCTTTCGGGTTTTCAACCTAGCGGGTCTTCAGACTCTCATTCTTTTCTTTCTGTTTTTCTTTTCATTCGCCTCGAACCTTTACTTGTTTCACCAGAAGGACTTTCTAGGTGGGCTTGGGTTCAAAAGGGTTGAATACCTAAGGTTCTAAGGATTTGGACCGAATCTGGTCTAGCCAGACTACCTACGTACCCCAAAAATGGAGGATCAGGTCCGCGTAGTTCGCTTAAGGATTTTTCAAAGAATGGTTTAGCATTTAGCTTCAAAATTTTGAAAAGGGATTTTATCCCAAGGTTTGACCGAACCTGAATTAATCAAGTTGCCTACGTACCCCTGAAGAAATGGGGATCAGGTCCGACGTAGTTCGGGTGCATAAATGCCCCGGGTTTATAATGTGTTTGAAAAGAAACATTGGCTTTAAATTGTTGGCCCAAAGGGTTCTCAAAAGGATTTTAAAACGTTAGGATTTTGGCTATAAAAGTTCAAACGCCCAAGGATGGCCTCCTGATGTATTTGATGTATAAGCTCTTTTGCTTAAGGTTCAAAGGCTTAAAAAATTTTCTAGGAGTCTGACGGCATGTCAGGCAAAACTTCAACCACTGTGCTCCACTCTCATCTCAAAGATCTTGGATTTATGCTCAAGATTCCACCACTCCTTGTCCGAAAATCTTCTCTCAGTATTTCATCAGCTCCACAGGATGTCTGATGCTTATCTCTTTAAAATTTTACTCTTCAACTGGATGTCTAAAGCAGATGAAGTCTTGCTTTGCTCAACGACAGGGCATTCCCCTGGTTTATCCTTATAGGATCAAGCAAGACTACCTCAAACCCCTCTAAACAGGTTTATCAATTCTTTGCGTTCCTCGGGAGATAAAGTTTTGCCACTCCATCTTTCTCGAGTTTCGAATTTTGATACCACTATCAATGGCTTCGATTTCTTCTTCAAGTGGCTATGCTCGACGCTCTTCCTCTCGTTTGACCATCTTTCAGATCTCGAGGGGAATTTCGTCTGCATTCTCATCCGAGAAGGGGGTCTTGTAGTTGTTTTAAACATTTAATCCAAGAGTGAATCATAAAAATTTGAAGATACAGACTCAAATGCTTTATTGAATTGAAATACTTTGAAGTACATAGATGACTTTGAACGCGCCTCAGTAGGCTCTACATTGAATTTAATCAAAAAGCTAAACACCGACTCTGAACGAGAAAGACTGATTGACATGACACATTTTCTTTTCTTTTTTTTAACATCAACATAACTGAACTTTTCCAAGTTCGAGAGAAGAAAGTTGATGTACACTTAATGAAAGACAAATCTAAAGACACAGGACACTTCTTCAAAGGTAGTGAACCGGCACTGAAAGTTTATAGGTGATACACCTTTCTTCATGATAATGATAATTATAAAGTTCGATCCCGAAGTAGGAATCCCAGAAAAGGCAACTCCACAAGGTCTAGGTTAAATGGGGCAACAAAAGGCTTATGCTGACAATGTGGGTAAAGCAATAGACTGATGTATCGAATGAATTCAGAAATGGTCAGTCTTTTGGAAGAAGGGCTTTTTGTTGAACACAGACTTTTGACTTAGAAGCAATCACACTATCTCAATAGTCATGGGATAAAAATTCTAAACAAATAGAGAAAAGAGTAATCTTGAAATACATCAACGGGTATGTTAATTTGGAAAGAATCCTCAATCTATTCCTTAAGATGTTCTTTGGGTATAACCGTTCTTCTTTTGGGAATGAAAGAGTCAGGAACGATAAACATCCCTAATCAGAATAAGTTTCGATCTCAGCAACGATCATGCACTCAAAGAATACAGGTAAGATCAAACTTTTCCATCAATGATTTCGATATGATCCAAAGGTAAAAGATATATGATAGGTAAACATTGATCAATGAAAAATCAATGGCTCAGATAATAGACCATGGCCATAAGAATGACAAAAGTAGAGTCCAGGGCCAGATCTAAAATCTGAATGATGGATATCAACAACTGTAGATCAATATGATTAGATCAAGATGAGATGAGATAGCATAAGATTGCTTTCAACGGATGGATCATGAATGACTAATCCTATGAGATCTTTGGAAATGAATGGGATTTACATCCTAACCCCAAAGGAAAAGTTTTTTTAATCTTCGCACATTTTATCAGTGTTACCTGAAGGCATCAATCCTAACCCTAATCTAGCGGAGTGGAGAGAGGATCTCGACTCATGACTTTGTTTGTGTACCTAGGACCGATCGTAGCCATTGGAAGATGGACTACAGCCTAATCTAGACACAAATGGGTAGGATATCCTAAACTAGGCTCACACACACAATTGGGTAAGATATCCTAAACTAGGCTCACACACGTGATGCACATGTGTTCATATACTACATGCATGTGTGGGTTAATCTAGGGGTAAGGCCAAGAGTTCCCTTAGCGCGAATCCATGTTCGATATACTGTACCAGTGTCCGGTGTATCAGTACGTGAACAAGAGATCCGTTTACGTACCATAAAGGTACTAGGCTAAGGGTGGAATGCTTCTCTAGCACAGAGGCACCAGGTGATGAAATCCCAGTCAACCATGCTAGATAACACTCCGGGTTCCTAAAATAGGACGTGTGTGCATGTGAGATGCAGGGGTTTAGATGAAAGTGATGTAAGTGTGTGCAATAAGTTCGCGCAATCTATGATGCCTTCAGGTTTTGTTAGATTAAGTTTGAGTAAATGTGATGAGAAAATAAAGCATACAAACTAATCTAACAAGCATAAAAGAGATAGAGTTTTCCTGAGCCAGTTGAAATAGATTCAAATGAGTAATCCTTTGGAATTGTAATGAAGTTAGGTTATCCCCAGCAGAGTCGCCAGTCTGTGGGACCCGATCCCGCGAGAGGGGTGGTGGCGCGAGAGCCGCCACGCACTATCTCTTGGTCTCTCGTACCCACGCGATTGGCGTGTGCCTTTTATTATTAATTTTAATTCATCTTTTATGTGAACTTGGGATCACTAAGGCAATCCGAATTCCACACAAAAGAGACTGACAGAGTCGCCACCTAGATGTGGGATCTAGGACCCATAATTAACCAGAAATCTAGACTCGCTACCTGGTTACAAGAATGGAAGGTATGGGGATTTATCCACCACATGCACCATTCCTGCCCGATAATCGGTCTTCAATTCCAAAAGTTAACTCTTTTAAATTCATTTTTAATGGCTCATTCAACTCTCTGTTAATGTGCTATCTATGTGACATGCATCCTATGATCTAATTTCAATGTGAATCCTAAATGTGTATCTTGATTTCTTAATTGGTTTGGATTCAATCTAAGTGAAAGTTCTCCTAAAATTCTAATTTCATGGAAAATCCTAAGTGATTTGATTGTTTCAACAGTTTTAAAAGTGATTAGCCCGAGTCCCCAGATGATCTGGTATTCATCCAAAGAAGCCTACGTATCCCCGCCTCCACGAGAATCAAGGCAACGTAGTTCTTCGCGCCTATTCTAAGCTAGGATGCCTAAGACACCTAGACTTCTATCCTAGACTCGATCTAAAAGACCGAACCGGTTATTAAAGTTTCTTGTACGATTATTTAAATTTCAGTGAATTGTGGATTTTATGACACCCTATATGCCCTAACTAAATGCAGATTAGCCCTAAGCTAATGCAGGTGGTTCTTACAACCTATGTGTGACTAGGCTGTATTTCCTAAGGAAAACCAAGGGTGGACTAGCGTATCCTACTCTAGTCATCACTCGGCGATATGGATCGCCGACTGACCGGACGGAGGCGCTCCTATAACTCTAGGACAGACCCCTAACTCTAAAAACAAGCACACAACAAACAAACAATCAAACTACCTATCAAAAGAAAAACCCTAACTCTAAAACTCTCTATCTAGGAGAAACTCCTAACTCTAGAGGAAGATCTTTTGAAAATAAGATTTTAAAGGTTTTTGAAGAAAGTTTAAGATATTATTTACAAAAAAGGTTTGGCTGGACTTGGGATATAAATCCCAAGCTGCACTACGTACCTCGGAAGAGGATCAAGCCAACGTAGTTCGAAACGAACTCTCAAACTACGCTTCTAAAAGAAACACTCACACTTCAGATTTTTTAAGGTTTTTTAAAGTTTTCAAATGTTTTTGAGTTTTAAATTTCTAATGTTTTTGGATTTTAAAGCTTTTCCAATGCTCAGGACCTTTAGATGAATTCACTCTTACAGAGAACAAACAAGCATAACCATAAACTAGGGCAAAGCCCTAAAGCAAAAAGGGAAAACCCCAAACAAGCAACTAACGCCTCAAAGAGACGAACCACAACAAGAAAGATAGCGTCCCAAGAAGAGAGAAAACGATCCAAGATCCCAAGCAAGCAAAGCTTTAATAAGACTGAGTTAGCCTCTAATCAAAGCGAAGTAATCAACAACTCTAAAGGAGAAACTCCGAACTAACAACACTAAAGAGAGGAACAAATGAGTCAGAGACTCTCTAATACTACAACTTAGAGGAGGAATGAGTCAAAGACTCCCAAATAACGCCAACAGAAGAACCAATGAGTCAAAGACTTCCTAGTAATACAACAAAAGAACGAATGAGTCAAAGACTCTCTAAAAGAAATGGAAACATGAGTCAAAGACTCCAATAACACCAACTAAAGGATAGATGAGTCAAAGACTCTCTAAGAGAAAAGGAAACACGAATTTGCACATTTGGCAGAGGTAAAACACCCAGCCGGGCCGGACAGCTACCTAGCCCTAGGGTGCAACAAATGTGCAACCCAATACCCATAAGGGTAGGGGTATGGAGCCAAGCCGAGTAGGGCGTTCTTCCAAAACCAAACGGCGCACAAAGAGGACTAACGAGAGAATGAGACCGGGCGGGTCTCCCAAACACACACAAAGATGAAGGTGCTTTAGAGATTTTAAGATGATTTTCAATTAATTTCAATTTTTTAATGGATTTTACCAATTTTTAACCATATGAGTGATTTTACAAGTGAAGCTGTTGCAAACGAACTCGAAATGAGTTGAAACTTCTCCAGCAACAAGATATGATGAGATGTAACTTACTGGAAGATTTTTACAGATTTTTACATTAAACTCATATTTAATATGGATTTAAAAATTAATTGACCAGATTGCAAAAATAACACATAAACTACTAGAAATAGATATCTAAATTCCATGAAATTTCTACAGTAGTAAGAGATAAGTGAAAATAGCATACTGTGAGATTTTCATGAATTTAGAAAACTATTTACTATCAGTTTCGAATTTTTCAAATTTCAAACCAGATTATGAATTAACACTACAGCTCATATGAAACAAGATTCAAATCACTTGAAAATTTTACAGAAGCAAGAAGTATAGAATTTAAGACTACTGTAAAAATTTGGAGAATTTTATCTGTGATTTGACGTCAGTAACAATTCTCCCAAAATCTGCTGATTTTCAAAGAAAGCATAAAATTATATACCAAACAAAATCCAAAACTTCTCACAAATTCATGGTAGAATGTATCATTATCATATTATTTTCCCACGAAATTTTATTATTTTTGGAATCTGTTTAGTATATCGTTTAGTTTTCTTTGTTAAAAATCATGCAAAAATCCGAAAATATACCAAATAATTCTAAAAAAATTCCGAGAACGGTGTACCTACCTGTGATCGAAATCCTCGCCGAATCCGAGAGCCGAAAAACTCGAAAATCCCGCCTCCGTGCTATCGCTTCCGCTTTCTTTCTCTTTTTCGTTCTTTTTTTGTTTCTTTTTCTTCTTTTCTTGTTTCTTTTTCTTCTTTTTTTTTTCTTTTCAACCCCACATAGCAACTTTGTTAGAACACATGATAGAAGAGAAATGAGTTGTGTCTCCCTCTTACTCACCCTCATTGAACCATTTATAGCAAAGGAATGGGAGGGTGGTGGCCACCATTGTGGACTTATTCCATGGTAGGTGGCCACCATTGTGGACATATTCCATGGTAGGTGGCCACCATTGTGGACATTGAATTTTGACATGTGTGTGGCCCCATGCATGTTTTTTTAAAGTTCTTTTGAGTAGGTAAAAGATAACCCAAATGGGTCCCATATGTGACCAAATTCCCAATTGTGCATAAAATCATATGCCCCACTCCAAAGTATGATCGGAACCGTTCATTTGATGGGCGACAATGTGATTTAATTTGTGCTCCGCTAATCAATCCTATGGGCTGATCCAAGCCATCCAATAGATCAAAATGTGAATATGTTACCCCATTTTTAAATCACTCCTATTTGATGATCCGAACCGTCCATTTGATGGGTGACAATTGATGATCTTGACCGTTCAAATAGTGGGCTGCGATGTGATTTAATTTGTGCTCCACTAATCAATCCTATGGGCTGATCCAAACCATCCAATAGATCAAAATGTGAATATGTTACCCCATTTTTAAATCACTCCCATTTGATGATCCGAACCGTCCATTTGATGGGCGACAATTGATGATCTTGACCGTTCAAATGGTGGGTCGCAATGTAAATTGGTTGTGCCCCCTTAAATCATTCCTCTATGACGATCCAGACCATCCAATTGATGGGTCCCCTACCTAAGTAGGTTGTGTCCTCCTAAATCATTTCAATGGGCTGATCCGAGTAACTCAACCTGATGATCGAAACAAAATTGGTTGTTAAAACGACTTCTCTGAGATCTTGACCGTTCTCTTGATGATCATCTTTAGGTGTTGGATCGAAGTAGGTTCAAAACTCATTTTTCACTAAAACAATGTGCGGGCCACCCTGTTTGATCCAAATCTAAACAAATGCTCAAGACGGGCCCATCAATCGGATCCAAATTCTCTCTTGTTCGGATTCTTGGGAATAATCTCTCTCAACACTTAACGGAAAAGTGCGAAACATGGCGGAAATGATTGAACGGGAGTTCGCCCAAGCATAGCGAACTTGGGTCCGGTCAAAATGGGGTGTCTACAATATGTATCTTTAGGGATATTGTTCTAGAAAGACTCTAGCTTTAGGGCTGAATTTGGCCTAGGTTTTTTTGCTTGATACATCCGGACGAATTTCCTTCTGGGTGCAGTTCGTCTCTAGCAGCCGAGCACAGTACCAGTCGCCTTTCGAGATTCGAGTCAGGATTTCAGCATCAAAAATAGTTAAAAGAAAGAATTAGTTATAACAAACTTCATTTTTCGAGAAAAAAACCTCAAAGTTATAAGAGCTTGTTAGTATCTTACAAAGCCAAATTTTGATTTTGCCCTGCGATGTTATTTTTATTAAAGGAGATGCTACAAATATCTCTTCAATATGTATTTCGTCCATGAGAAAATCGTCTCATCTGTACTTGTAAACATTCTTGATTAATTTAGGCAACTCCCCTGTAATGAGATGCAAATATACATTGGTCGGCATGTGATTCGTATTAATATGTATATGTAATAAATATATTTATATAACACATACATGTATAGTATACCACTAATACAATAAAATTTTCTCATTTTTCTTCACACCGTGATAACTACATTGATTACAAAATCTAATTTTGTTTTTCCTACATGTTTGTAGATGGAAATATTTTACAAAAAGAAAGAGAATTTTTTTTCTTCAATTGTACATGTTTGCGATATTTTTGTGAAGCTTGTCACCTTTGCTATGGATGTGTCCTAAAAGTTCTCTTTATGGAAATGGAAGCGAGTTGTCGTGTTATGGCTGAATTCGTGAGAAAGATCCCTCAGATGTTTGGTAAGTAAGGGTGTTCCACAGTAGAATACCCCTGCAATTCCATGAATAAGCAATTGAATAAGAACATTAAACTGTAAACAAACCATAGATCGCTTGGGCTATCACTTACCAATACGAGAAGATTTGTGGGTGTTGGACAGATCGGTGAACACTTTTCGCCAATTGGGTCTCGCAAAGTGCGTTCGTATCTGCCATTTACACAACATTAGAAATCAAACCTGAACACATTGAATTTTGCTACTCCTTGTTGCAAAATTCAAACCACAACAAAGAAATGATCCAAACCCCACCATGACCCAAAAATAGGTGCATGAAAGACCTGTCATAATTCAGAACAGTTTTTCAGCTCTTAGTGAAGACAAAAGTGATATAACTTCACAAGAAGCCACCCAGATGCAAAAAGATAATGCTGAGATGAACAAGGTGGACAGAAGTCCTCCACATCCTAGATTGGATCGAGAGGAGTAAGGTGGAGGCATAATGGAAATTGACAAGAACCTCAAACTCTATGATGCAGAGGACCTCGATGAGGCAAGGAGCGATGATACAGAAAATTAGATTTCTGATGACGAAGAAGAGAAGAGACAAGAAGATGGTGAAGAAGATCACTCCCAACAGAAGAAAAAAGAAATCCCCCATCAAAGGACTTCTAAACCCCCAAAGGTTGAAAAGTTGAGGAAGAGCATGAGAGCAAGGAAATTTAGCCAGAAGATGGAAGAAGTCTTTGACCACTAGGGGCTAAAATGGGACCCGGCTCCAGAGTTCACGTGTATTCTCTCTTGTTGTGCTTGTTTTAAGTTCCGATATCAAGGATATCATGTCCTTGTTTGTTCTGCCCCCTTCCTTAGCCGTTGTTCACAGGACTGGGGCGACCTCTTCTTCCTTTTACTGTAACATCTTTCTTTAATCAATATACAGGTAGGGGTCAGCCTAACCCCAGCTTACGGATCAAAAAAAAAAAAAAAAACTGAACACATTGCATTGAATTTCATTATGAAAAATCATTCTGTAAATTCCTCATGGAAGAATGGGTACCCGGCTTCCTGAGGCAATGTCAACTCCATTTTTGGCATGTTGTAGAGACTGAACCATGGCAATAAGAGCCGACCATGCATCTCCTTCTTCATACACACTAGTCAAGTAGTTGTGCATTTCTATAACATGCTGCAATAGCCAAATGTTTGTAGTCAGTTCATGTAAAGTTTAGGTGATGGGAAAACAGCAGCAGCTGTCTTGTTGAAAATTGTACGTTTTTATCACTCTCCACGACATCATTCATGACACCTTTGAACCATTCGAAGGAGCTTTGTTCCCTTGTCACCCAGTAGAAGTAAGCCCTTTCAGGACCTTTTACTTTGAATTTGTGTGAACCTGGTGTATGCCCATTTGTTGACTTCTACATCATCAGTTGAGAGTAATGTTAAAATATCAGGACTTGGATGGAACCCATCTAAGGACTAGGTGGGTCCAGTTGACAGAGTCAATAAAAATACTGAAGAGAAAAATGGATGAATGAAAAGAACAATGAAGAGAGAAACAAAAAATATTCAATGGGTTTTAGAGAGGTCTTTTCTTATATTTTTGTTTCTTAAGCAATGTGGGCTATTTCTAGAAATACGCCAAAAGGAGGAGGAGAAGAAAAAAATAAGTTGAAAAGAAAGGGTGAAATTCCCCCAACTTGTTCCTTTTAATGTTATTTCTTCAACTTCGCTGAGATTCGGACCAACCACATGAGTTTTTTAACATCAGTTTTGCAGTCCCTTATTGTACTAATTGCCATAAATATCTTCAAATTCGATATTAAACAATGTTTACTCACCAAATCGACAGTATTTGACTTGATATTATTGAGGAGATCCTTTAATATGCTGATAAATGGAGTTGCTCCGATTCCAAGCCCAATAAGCAAAAGAATGTGATATTTCCTGTAATTCTGAGCAGGGGCTCCGAAAGGCCCATCAACAAAGAGCTTTGGAAATCTGCAACAGGGAATATTAGACGACCGCAATTATCTTGAGCAGTCTGATTTCAGGAGAAATGTCCATAAATAATTCAGTTTCAATCACCTGGCCTGAGTAATTACGTCATCCGCTATTACTGTGGTTTCAATTCTTCCAAGAGTGGCCTTCTTCTGGCTAATTAGAGCTTCGCAAACCTGTGTTGAAACAAGTCAGGATTGCATACTTTAAATTTTAAGTTAGACCTAATGGTGTTAAGGCACTCCATCTCTACTGAACCTTTTCAAATATCTTGCGAAGCTCCGTTGTCCAGTCTCCCAAAGTGCGGATATGCACACTCAAATAATCATCTCCCGGTGACGAAGTGATGGAAAAGGGATGCCTGTTGAGATGGAGATAAGAAGCTAAGTATACAAAATTAACCCGGGAAATTATTAGTGTCTTTTTATCCATATTGTGAAGATCCAGTTACCATTCAAAAGTTGACACATCTGGACACTTGACGAATAGGTACATTCCGCTCTTGTACTTAAATCCAAGAGGTCTGCTCATATACAATGCAAGGACATTTCCTGGATATATTGCTGCCTGTATATTATGCGGCATGGGGGAACAGTAAGTCTAGTGATCCATGGATTGGTTTAAACTGAAAAGACCATTCATCCATTACCTTAAATGAGATTTATTACAAAATAATTTCAAAGAACAGACCTTAATAACACTCACTGACGGTGTTTTTCGCGAAATGATCTGATTAATCTCTTGCTAGTGTAAAAGAGGAGCGGGATCATTAGATACATCCATGTCTGCAAAGATGTCGTGGAGTTCCCGGTTAACATTGGCATTTTTTTAGTAGAGGCTTGGAGAGAAGATTCGTATATGAAAGAGGATGGTGGGACTTACTGTCTTTTTGTACCACTTCTTGGTGAGAAATATGAAGTAGGAATGAATAATCAGAAGCACATATACAAGAGCTAGAAGGTGATGGGCATACCAAAAGGCATTGAATCCCACCAAGTGACGGAAAGGCCATGACAACTTGACAACATTCTTTCTAAATGAATGTGTTGCTAAAGTAAAGGAAAATGTCATTATGATAACCATGAAAAAACCAGTAGCACCAGGAGTACTGGATGCTAAATAGGCAAATGTGGGCTGCTGGTAATCAAAATTGGGTCCTAAAGTTCTAGTGAATGTGTTATTTGGGCATGTAACCAGTCTTGGAAAATCACACATTAGATGAAATACTGTATGAACAAAGGCCCCGATTGCAATTCCCAATGCGATGACTTGCAATTCCGATGAAACAAATGGAAATCAATAGAGTTGGGGCATTTTTATAGCTGAATTAGTCTGGAATTTGAACAGGCCTACCTTGTGGAAATTGATGTTGTCGTCAAAGGGGATAATCAAGCTGAGAAAGCTTGATCTGAGCCTGGTTATGGTGTTTCGACAGACGGGAAGGAGAATCAATGCCATGTTTAGTTTCGTGGTCTCAGCTGCACCCTTGGCTACACAAACACAATAGCCCATTACTTCAAACGCAGCTTTATGCTTATACTGGTAGAATTTTGTGGACCCCGATCCTGAAGACGATGCCGAGGGACGCGAGATCCCTCCTGCAATCCTCTAAGATCTCCACAAAGTGAAGGAGAGCTCTGCCAAGGAACTCTCGAAACTGATGCCACCCTCATAGCATAGCTCGAGTGGCGATATAAAAAGAAAGAGATATGTCTTGATCCGGAGCCAGGGCTCGAAACCGAGACATACCTAAAATAAACTCAGAGTCGCCATCCATGGACATGCCATGGAACCAAAACAAATGCTCTGTTTGCAATGGATAACCAGAGATACAAAGGGTCCGTGCCTGATGACGAATGGGGAAGGGGTTAGGCGCCCCCAATTCGCCCAAGTGCGAACACTTGGTCTCTTATGCCATTTTTCATTAACTTCGAAGAAGTTTGGGTAAAAATCATGTGAAATGGGAACAAATATCCCCGAGTGAACGTCTACCTAATCATGCATGACTCGGGGATGAAATAATAAACACACATAAAATAAAATGAAAGATGTGTCACCTAAGCATAGCTAGGTTATGAGTGACATGCCTAATGGGTGTCTAAATTCTGATGTGCAAACACATGCAAGCTATAGCTAAAGGTACAGGATCAGTACAAGAAAGTAAGAAAACACATCAAAACATATAATAACCATACAACAAATCCTAAGACTCTAAATTATTAGCCCGAGTCCTCGGATGGTCTGGTATTCATCCAAAGAAGCCTACGTATCCCCGCCTCCACGAGAATCAAGGCAACGTAGTTCTTCGTACCTATTCTAAGCTAGGATGCCTAAGACACCTAGACCTCTATCCTAGACTCGATCTAAAAGACCGGACTAATTATTAAAGTTTATTGTACGATTATTTAAATTCCAGTGAATTGTAGATTTTAGGACTCCCTATATGTCCTAACTAAATGCAGGTTAGCCCTAAGCTAATGCAGGTGGTTCCTACAACCTATGTGTAACTAGGCTGTGTGCCCTAAGGAAAACAATAGGATTGCTAACGTATCCAAGACCTAGTCATCAGTCGGCGATGTGAATCGCCAACTAACCGGACGGAGGCACTCCTAGCTAGGACAAACCCCTAACTCTAAGACAAACACAAACAAGCACACAACAAATCAAAGACGAACGCCTAACTCTAAAACTCTCTATCTAGGACAAACTCCTAACTCTAGAGAAAGATTTTTGTTAAAAACAAGGTCTTAAAGTTGAAGGGTTAAAGCATTTTTATTTACAAAGTTTGGCTGGACTTGGGACATGGATCCCAAGCTGCACTACGTACCTCATGGGAGAGGATCAAGCCAACGTAGTTCGAAACGAACTCTCAAACTACGCTTCTAAAAGAGACACTCATACTTCAGATTTTTTAAGGTTTTTTATATTTTCAAATGTTTTTGATATTTTTAAAGTTTTTAAATGTTTTTGAGTTTCAAATTTCTAATGTTTTTGGATTTTAAAGCTTTTCCAATGCTCTAAACCTTTAAATGTTTTCAATCTTCCAGGGAACACACAAGAACAACCACAAACTAGGGCAAAGCCCTAAATCCAAAGGGGAAACCCCGAACAAGAAACTAACGCCTCAAAGAGACGATCCACAACAAGAAACTGGCGTCTCAAAGAGACAAACCACAACAAGAAAGATAGTGCCCCAAGAACAGAGAAAATAATCTAAGATCCTAAGCAGGGAAGGCTCTATATGACTGAGTTAGTCTCTAATGGAAAAACTCCTAACTAATAACACTAGAGAGGAGGAACAAATGAGTCAGAGACTCTCTAATAACACTACCGAGTCAAAGACTCACTCTAAAAGAGGAGGCCACTCTAACATGAGGCTAGGTAAGCCTCCTAAAGGGGAAACTCTCTACATGAGACAAGGCTTGTCTCCGAGACACAAATGACGTAAAAAAGGAATAAAAGACCCTGTGCATATTTGGCAAAGGTAAAACACCCAGCCGGGCCGGACAGCTACCTAGCCCTAGGGTGCAACAAATGTGCAACCAGATACCCATATAGGATAGGGGTATGAAGCCAAGCCGAGTAGGGTGTTCTCCCAAAACCAAACGACGCACAAAGAGGAGGGTTAGCAAGAGAATGAGACTGGGCAAGTCTCCTATATACAAAGGAGGGGTATGCAACTTGGACTGAGCAAGTCCCCTAAGGATGGGCTTGGGCTAGCGCCTTCATCGCCCTCGCAATGAGAGGGGATTCTAGTATCTAAAGAAATTTAACAGAAATCTATAAGACTGTGTTAGTCTATCAAAGAGAGAAGAAAAGGCTACTAGATGATCACAAATTCCATTCTATTCTTATAAAAATAAATCAAGTGCTAAGCAAAGAAGAATTTTCAATAGCAAAAATACACAATCTATAGCAATCGTAAAATGATAAACAACATTAGTTAGTCCAGACCAGCCGCTGGATAGCCTAATAAAGCAAAAAAAAAAAAACAATATCAAACACTTCTATGCCCAACCACAAACACCACCCCAATATGGGGATGAAATCAGATGATGCTAAAGTAATCATCTGATATCATAATACACATGATAATATTTCTACAAACCGCCTTAAAATCAAACAGTACTCATGTCGATAACATCGAATAGAGTAGTCATCTGATTTCCTTCTTCAATTAAACCATTTATTCAAATAAAAAAATAAGTATGATAAGCTTCAAGATAACCTCACCTGAACAGTCCATTCATTATTGTCTTCAGAACCTAACTCAATGCTTAAGATAAGAAGAGTATTAGAAATATCAAAAGATTATGATAATTCCAATTAGTAAAAATTTCAGTGCATACAGGGGACATCAACTTGTGCAGATTCAAGTGCAAAAAAAATGGTGAGCCACAAAGCACAAAGATGGGCTCCAAGTAACCTTATCATTGCCCAGAGAAGCATTAGAATCAATATAGGCTCAAACAATCTAAAAAAAAAAAGAAAAGGTGAAATTTTCACCCAACATGTAATTTTCACCACAAATGGTCAAAAATATCGAACAAATCATGGGAATGATTCAATATATGATTTAAAACTTCCTACCAAGCTCTAAACATCCAAAACAATCATTAAAATTGAATTGAGCTCAAGTTATTCATGATTTTCAAGAAATAGCACAATTATGACATATAGTGTGAAAAATGCAACTTTACACCGACTTTTAGACCCCTCAAACATCAAAACCATCAAAAACTCTACTAATCAAAATTGTAGATCTCAGCATAAGAAACATTCTCTCAGTTGACCATTTCGCTTGGATCTGGCCAGAAGCGGCCGGAAAATGGCCTCTTCCGATCCATCGCCATTAAAAGACATATTAGCGTTTTTACTGAAAGTCCGGGCTCAGTTTTGACACTTAAAACATCGTTTCTGGAAAAGTTCACTCATTGACAAAGTATTAGAAAATCTTGTGAAGAACACTTTTTCTTTGTATGGTTTAGGACGAAACAGACCTGGAATAGCCTAAAAATGGCCCACAAGCTGCTATTGCAGAAATGACAATTTTTTCAGAAAAACCGAAGCTTGTAAGTATTTTTTGACATATTAAAAAGCCTTTATGGAAACATTTGCTCAAGAAGACAGTTTTAGGAAACATTATAACAAACACTTTTCCAGTTGACAATTTCGAACAATCCCGATCAAAAGCAGCCCGAAAATTACCCGACACGATAATTTCTAAAAAAACTTGGACCAAAAACATCATTATGAACTGAAAACTTTAAACGAGCATAACTCTCTCGTCTTTTGGCGAAATTTGGGCCGCCATATGTCGAACTGACCGGCTCGACGAGATCTACAAGATTGAAATGTATATTTTTGAAAGTTTTGAGTATTTGAGGTCGAAAAATGAAAAATTCATAACTGGACAGTGTAAGGATCACCATACCTAGGAGAATACACACATACACTCACTCACACTCGCATACACACACACACACACACACACACACACACACATGTATACGCATAGACATATGTTCACAGACATACACAACTCACTCACACACACAGACACACATACATTAGTCACTGAGAAAAACGAATTGCTAAATGCATGCAAAACCATTCCACAATTCTCTATTAAAGGCAAAGCATGAGACCAAAACTCATTTGACAACACCGTGGAAATCACAAAGTGAATCACTCAAGGACAAGCACAATATAATTTTCTAGATGGACCGACCTTGATTTTGATTTTCAGTTCAAGCACAATGGAAAGGAGATACAATACTTGTCAGTTTAAGATAATGAAGATGAAGCATAATGAAGATGAGCCATAACATGTTTTCATTTCAAACACAATAACAAGAGAAAATCCAGTGGGTTAACAAACAGCCCTTACACCAGTGTAGTAAACTAAATATGTAAACGAATGCATTACCAGTGACTTATTCACCCCTTGGACATAAAACTGAATTGGTAGAACAGAATGAGATGAGTTTGGTTGATGGGCTGAATAGTGCTTAAGACAGGGGCTGAAATGTGCTTAAAAATGTGACTGAAATGTGCTTAGGAATGTGCATAAAACCGAGGCTGAACTATGGGACAGATTTGTGCCAAAAACTGGGATTGAAACATGGAATGAGTTTATGCCAAAACAGGGGCAGCAACATGGACTGAACTGGGGACAGAATTTGTGCTAAAACAGGGGTGAGTTGTGAACAGATTTTTGTGCTAAACATGGCTGAATATAGGGACAGATTTGTGCTAAAACTGGGGCAGCTACAAGGACTGAACCGTGGACAGAAACGTACCTGAAACAGGGGCAGCAATGGGGCTGAAATGGGGACAGAATCGGTGCATCAAAGAGAGGCAGAAATGTGCTTACAAATGGGGCTGAATTGGGAGCTAAATTTATTGGATAAAAAATGAAATACAAAATGCATTGGTCTGAGGCAAGCTATGAACCATACTCATAAAAACACAACCATATCTATAAACACACACACACATACACACACACACACACACACACACACACACACACACACACACACACACAAACACATACAGCATATGTACAATCATATACTCATACATATATTCATTCTCACACACATACACAACACATACATACATAGACACATACTCTTCACCATAAGATAATGTGAACATTAGCAGTTATTGTACTCTTTAGTACATAACACTAAATGAATTATTTAAACAATTTGACATTAAGCACCTGAAACTAAAATAGTTACCCGCATATACCAAGTGAAACCCTCCTTTCAAGGCTGACCAAATGCCCCATAACATTTCAAAATATTAATCCTATCCATTGGCACATTTAATTAGACAATCTAAAGCAATAGAGAATGGTATACCAACAAATGAGAGCATAAATGCATAAAGATTTACTCTTCAAAACTATTCTTACAAGGCCAGCGCGTCTATTAACTTTTTGTACTAATTATTTTAGCATGCCTTATGTTAGTTATAATAAAAGAGATTAGTACCAATTGCCATCAAGAGCTGCAACTATCTAAAGGAAATACAGAGAACAAATTTCGACCACAAGTGAAAATTCCTAGGACTAGCAGACATAGTCTGCCAAAACAGCCATAACTTTTTAACCAATGCTCCAATTTTCGACCACGAGTACTTGTTGGAAAGCTCTCATAAAGACCTAAAACTTTGTAGTTCACCATTTTTTCTAATTCTTTCATTTACTAGCCCAAAAATATGCTTTGAAAACAGGTCAGAAGCCTGTAGCGGGAATTGCACATGTATCATTATGAGAAAAATCCACCTTGTCATTTCAGAAATTCAAGTAATACACAATAACCTCATGCAACCATCAAGGTATGCCCATGCTCATGAGTTTCAAATCATATAAGGTGACTGTTATATATTATGTTAATGCAAATATCAAGTAATACATAGTCTATTAATCTCTCACAGGCATTTCATCATACACAAAACATGCAGTTTCAGAATTCACACTGTAATGTTCTAATGATCTCAAAGTCTTCAACATGAGTAATCATTTAACCATCACCATGTCAACAACCATATGCAAATTCTACCAGCAGAAATCTGGTTCTGAAAAATCGATTCGGCAATTTACAGTTTAACCACTAATTTCAAGCAATTTCATGAACACATTAGCATCAATAAAAATCTACTTGCCTCTAATGATTCCTTCTTCTTCTTCTTTTAATTTGACTTTGCAGATATGAAGGATCTCGAAGCTTTATCCAGACTTTTGCTTCTTCTTTCCTCTCGCCTCTGCAATTAGAGTTTCGAAATGGGTTTGGGGTTTGACAATGATGAGGCGGCTGCTCGGGAATGGGTGTGGAAGAGGGTTTGGAGTGGGCGGTGGTGGTGGAAGAAGGAGGAGGGTCGAATTTGTAGGGGGATGGTGGCGGTGCCGGATTCCGGGGGTCGGATTCCGGTGGCCGAGGTTGGAAAAGGGGTTGGACGGAGATGGAGAGGGGGCTGTGAAATGGAGGGTATGTGTCGGTGATGGAGAATCAAAGCTCCTTGCCGGATTTAATGGATGGGATGGGGTTTTGGGTTCTTTTTTTTTTGGATTTTTGCAGAGGATAAGGAAAAATGAAGGAGAAGATGGGGATGATGGTGTTGATCAGTGAGGGTGGAAGAATGAAATGGGTTTGGGATGAGAAAGAGATGGTGATGGCGGCTCCGATGGCGGCTCCGATGGCTTCACCGGATTCCGGCCGGCCCGCCGGAGAAGATGAAGTGGTGATAATGGTGAGTGTGGGTTTTGAGAGAAAAAATAAATAAAAATAAAAGAAGAAGAAAAAGGAGATGGAGATGAGGCCGGAATCCTTCCCTCTTCCTCTGCTTCTTCTCTCCCCTATGCGGCTGCCTTCCTCTCCCCTTTTTTTTTCTTTAGAAAATGGGGCTCCCTTCAACCCTAATTCGTTGCCTTTTTTTTTTTATAAGGGGAATGATAAATTTGACCCCCCACTGTTTCATGGACAGCCCCTATCGCGATGAAGCACTCCCCTTATACATTCGAACCATGCCTCTTTCCTGGCTCGCCCTATCTGCCATTTCTCGGCAGATTTCGCCGAAACTTTACGGGGACCTCGGTGGGACCCCAAGCTGCCTCACGGTTTAATTTATGATCTCAACTCACTGATTTGACGAGGTTAAGCACAAAACATGGAGGTGCAGGGCACGGTCAAAATAGGGTGTCTACAGATGCCCCTCTTTGGCAGAGCGTGTACAACACGCGAATGGCAAAGCTGAACAGACAACACATTTTGATCGACCCGAAAACAAAATAAAGCAAAACTTTTTATGTTTTATTTTTTTATTTTTTTGGGTTTTGACTTTGAAAACAAAGGTAAACTGGCAAAAAGACTTTTCAAAACTCTAAAAACTGCAAGCAATAGGGAGATAGTCTCTCTCTGACCCTTAACTCTGCAATCATTACATCTCAATGAGATGGTCTCTCTTGAAACTCTTAACTTGACACTACAAACCATATTGGTAAAACTATTTTTCACCTCAAGCACTCAAACAAAAGGGAAAACTACTTTCAAACAAGCATTCTAAATCAAAAGAAACTACTTTTCTCTCGAACAAACAAAACCAAAAGGAAACTACTTTTCCAACAAACAATCATAATCAAAAGGAAACTACTTTTCCGACAAACATCATAAACACGAGAAACTACTTTTCTCCCAAACCTCTATTCATAAGAAACTACTTTTCTCTCCAAAAAACTCTATCTTTGAGAAACTACTTTTCTCTTTCAAAAATCTTCAAATAATTGAGAAACTACTTTTCTCTCCAAAATCCTCAAATAATTGAGAAACTACTTTTCTCTTCAAAACTCTATCATTGAGAAACTACTTTTCTCTTCAAAAAAAATCTTCCAATCAAAGGGGAAACTACTTCTCGCCCAATCTTTCAAATCAAAGGGGAAACTACTTTTCGCCCAAACTTCCAATCAACGGGGAAACTACTTCTCGCCCGATTTTTCCATCAACGGGGAAACTACTTCTCGCCCGATTTTTCAATCAACGGGGAAACTACTTTTCGCCCAAACTTTCAAACATGGGGAAACTACTTTTCGCCCAATCTTCCAATCAACGGGGAAACTACTTTTCGCCCAAACTTTCAAATATGGGGAAACTACTTTTCGCCCAATCTTCCAATCAACGGGGAAACTACTTTTCGCCCAAACTTTCAAACATGGGGAAACTACTTTTCGCCCAATCTTCCAATCAACGGGGAAACTACTTTTCGCCCAAACTTTCAAACATGGGGAAACTACTTTTCGCCCAATCTTCCAAACATGGGGAAACTACTTTTCGCCCAATCTTCCAAACAACGGGGAAACTACTTCTCGCCCGATTTTCCAAACAACGGGGAAACTACTTCTCGCCCGATCTTCCAAACAACGGGGAAACTACTTCTCGCCCGATTTTCAAATCCACGGGGAAACTACTTCTCGCCCGATCTTCCAAACAACAGGGAAACTACTTCTCGCCCGATTTTCAAATCCACGGGAAAACTACTTCTCGCCCGATTTTCAAATACCAAGGCGAAACTACTTTTCGCCAAGCAACAAATAAACAGGCCACTACTTGGCACCAAACAACAATTAAACAGGCCACTACTTGGCACCTCACCAAACAAAAATAAACAGGCCACTACTTGGCACCTCACCAAACATCGAGAGATTTCATTTTTTTTTTCTGAAAAAAAATGCCCCTTGTTTGGGTTAAACAAAGAAAGAGATTTTTTTTGGGCCCAAAGGGCTTGCAAACATGATTGATGGGTTTATCGATCTTATATCGAGTTCATTGATAGCATAGCTATCTCCTGCCGAGAATAAATGGGAGTGCATGATTGCTGAAGACCAGACTCGAAAAACTTGATGGAATTTTTGGATATTGACTCTTTTAAAGAGAGGAAAAGCATTCTGCTAAGATTTGAAAACTGCAAAAGCAGGAATTCTAGACTCCGTTGGATACTAGATTTTCTGAAACATTGACTCTTTCAAAGAATGAGTTCAATTGATGAATTTCATTCAAGAGAGAGTTCAAGCTTCTCTTGCTTCTATTTGCCGAAAATATTTATCTCAATTATCTTGTATTTGATATCTTTTATGACGAAAGTCATAAAAGATGCCCCTAGTATGATGTACTTCCATGACAGGATTCATAAGAGAGTAAAATCAGGACAGGCAAGAAAGCTTGAGCTTGCATGGGTTCTTTCTTTGGTATATAAGCAAAAGGATATCCACAATGGATGAGTCTGAGAATTTTTTTCTTTCATTGCTCACTACTTGAGGCTTTGATGCATCTGGCAAGTTTGAACAAAATGTCTCTTGCCCTTTCCTTGATTTCTAAACCAGGATCTACTCTGAATTTTCTTCACATTTAAAAAGGTATACTCTCGCTCTTCCAGTGCCAAACACTTCGGACATTGAGAGAGAAAAAATGATAAAAATAAGAGAAAGACTTCCAAAGACTCAATCAAGGAAGACTCAAATTTCTCAAGGGACTTGACTCACTTTTGATTCACCCTTAGATAAAATGTGTTATCTTATTATGGTAAGGCTAGCCACTCTTAGAGTACTCTCGAAAACCATGTCAAGAGGCTCTAGTTTCCTCCATCGGGATTTCTGTCATGGTTATTACCCCTTTGGGTTGCTCGGTTTTAATGCCCCTAGTTTAAAAGGATATCAAAGTAAGTCTTGTCGACATGACTCGGATTCCAGGATCCTGCCCTGCGTGGAGGTTGCTTCTCTGTCTCCTTGATTTCTCTTTTCGAAAGAAGTCAAAACTAATGATTTCCAATTTTCGGTCTAAAAGACCACTTGTCTCAACTTTTGCTTGTTTCGCCAGAAAGACTTTCTAGGAATGCTTGGGATCAAAAGGGTGGGATATTTGAAGTTCAAACGATTTGGACCGAATCTGGTCTAGCCAGACTACCTACGTACCCCAAAAATGGAGGATCAGATCCACGTAGTTCGCTTTGGGATTTTTCAAAGAATGGTTTAGCATTTAGCTTCAAAATTTTGAAAGGGATTTTATCCCAAGGTTTGACCGAACCTGAATTAATCAAGTTGCCTACGTACCCCTGAAGAGTTGGGGATCAGGTCCGACGTAGTTCGGGTGCATAAATGCCCCGGATTTATAATGTGTTTGAAAAGAAATGGTTTGATTTGACTTTTTGACCCAAAGGGTTTACAAATGGATTTTGAAACGTTAGGATTTTGGCTATAAAAGTTCAGACGTCCAAGGATGGCCTTCTGATGTATTTGATGTACAAGCTCTTTTGCTTAAGGCTGAAAGACTTAAAAAAAATTCTAGGAGTTTGACGGCATGTCAGGCAAAGCTTCAACCACTGTGCTCCACTCCCATTTCGAAGATCTTAAATTTATGCTCAAGGTTTCACAACTCCTTGTCTCTTTCTTCTTCTTTTTTCTCTCTTTTTTTTTTTTTTTTAAGGCTCAAATTTATCATACAACTTCCTTACCAGAAAGTCATCTCTCAATATCTCATCAGCTCCAAAGGATGTCTGATGTTCATCTCTTTAAAATCTTCACTGTTCAACTGGATGTCTAAAGACAATGAAGTCTTGCTTTGCTCAACGACAGGGCATTCCCCTGGTTTATCCTTATAGGATCAAGCAAGACAACCTTAAACCCCTCTAAACAGGTTTATCAATTCCTTGCGCTCCTCGGGAGATAAAGTTTTGCCATTCCATCTTTCTCGAGTTTTGAATTTCAATACCACTATCAATGGCTTCGATTTCTTCTTCAAGTGGCTATGCTCGACGCTCTTCCTCTCGTTTGACCATCTTTCAGATCTCAAGGTGAATTTCGTCTGCATTCTCATTCGAGAAGGGGGGCTTTAGTTGTTTTAAACATTAAATCCAAGAGTGAATCATAAAAATTTGAAGATACAAAACCAAATGCTTAATTGGATTGAAAACTTTAAAGTACAAGATGACTCACAGACACGCCTCTATGGGCTTTACATTTGATTTGCCAGAAAAATAAAACATTGACTCTGAATACTAAAGACTTAACAAACACGACACTTTTTTTTTCTTTTTTTTTTTTGACATTGACACTAACAAGACTCACCAACTTTCAACCTAAGAGTTGGCATAAACTTGACAAAATAGATCTTGAAACAAGATACTTGACATAACAATTGAACAGATGCAAGGAATTGGCACTGAAGTTCACAAGTAGCACGCCTTCTTCCATGGTAATGCTGGCTAAGGAGTTCGACCCTGGTTCAGAAACCTTGGAAAGGGTGGTCCTCTGAAGTCCTGTTGACTTGGCCCAAATTGTCTTTGAAAACTGGCTGGTGACAGCACCTTCTCTGCCTGGACATTCTCAAGATATTCAAACTCTGACATTTTTTCTTTTCCCTTCAACTTATTCTCTGGCTCTGGAGTGACATAAGTGACGGGATCTCTGCGAGGTTGAATGGTTCTTTCAAGTGTCTGGTTCGCAAAAGCATAGATTTCAGCGAGAGCAGAAGAGTCTTTCTCTATCCGGTTCTGGATTGCATGCTTCAAAGCTAAACAATTCTCCGTCAGGTGACCCGGGCCTCTATGATACTCACAGTATTGATCCATCCTCCAATTGTTGGGGAATGGTTCAGGCACAGGTTTAATATCTGGAAGTCTCAAACAACCTTCACTGACCCATTTCTTCATGATGGCTATAAGAGAACAAGGCATTTGAGTGAATTCTCTTTCCCATTTCTGACCCATCTTTTCTTCCTCTACCACTGGCTTCTTAAGAGGTTGGCGAGAAGGTCCAACATTCTTAACCTCTCTCGGAGCAATGAGAGGCTTCTTAAGATGTTGGCGAGAAGGTCCAACACTTTTAACTTCCCTTGGAGCAATGCATGGCTTTTTCCCATTATGCAAATCAACATATCTATCGAGGATTAAACTCTGAACAGAGGCCTCTTCTGTCATAGTACCCATATCAACAAGCTGCTTTGGAATAGAGTCACATTTAATGGACAAGTGCTGCATCTGAATTTTCATCTCTCTTACTTCCTCAGTTAGCATAGCCATCTGACCAAAGAGTTTGACCATCCAATTTTCCATTCTGACAAGTGTAGTCTTCTCAACAGATTCTTCTACAGATCGAGTGCTGGATGGGACAAGTGGCATCTCAGAAATAGGGCGAATGAGGGATGCAGGATCCAAGATTGGTCCTTCAGTAGAAATGACATTTATCGAAGCTGGTGGAGGGACAGCATGAGCATCGAAAGGCTCTTCGATAGTGAGCTCGTCTTCATCGATCATATCTTGCACTTTATGCTTCAGAGTATAACATTTATCAGTCGTATGACCCGAGCCACGATGATATGCACAAAATAAATCCTTTCTCCAATTCTTAGGCAGAGGATTAGGGAGGACTCTTTGTTCAGGCAATTCAATCTTGTTGTCCTTGATCAATCTCCTGAGAAGATAGGATAACGAGCAAGGAAGCGGAGTAAACTTTCTTGTTTTCTTTTCTGTTGTCTCTTCCCCTTCCAATACTGTTTTGACTGGAGTCCTAACAGAATTGACATTATGTACCTCCTTTGGCTCGACCATAGGTCTCTTCCCTTCTTTGATATCAGATAAAGTCTTGGACCTCAGGCCTTTTACCAAAGCATCTTCAGTTTGAGTTCCTGTCTTTATCAGATGGTCAAAACTTGGGTAGTGCTGAGGTGCCATGAAATGAAAATATTCGGAGGATAGGCTCTTTACTACCAGCTTGATTTGATCTGCCTCTGAGAGTGTCTGACTCAATTGCGCTAACATTCTTTTCCATCGCCGAATAAAAGAGGTAAAGGTCTCCTGCGGCCCTTGTTTCAACTGCTTCAAATCCCTCTTCGTAACCTCTATTCCGTCCTCCATTGAAAATTGCTCGACAAGTTTGTTTGCAATAGCCTCCATAGTTCTGACTTCTTCAGGTTTCAAGCGCAAGAACCACTGTTTTGCAATTCCCACAAGGGACACGGGGAATAATTGTGCCATCTGCTCGGGGTTGAGTCCATGTTGTTGGGAAAGCTTTATGAACCATCCTACATGACCCCGAGGACACCCAGTCCCATCATATTTATCATAGTCAGGGGTTCTGAATTTGGGTGGCAGAATAGCCTCAGGAGGGATCATAAACTCAGAAATATCGAACTTCTTTGGTCCCTGAAATTTCATATTCTCTACATCTTGAGCCAACTTTCTTAACTTGTCGTACATCTCTTTCTCTCTACTGACCATAGGTACGCAATACTCTTCAGCATATTGATCATCCTTTAAATTGACTTTGTCAGTATTCTGAACCTTCAAATGGGTCATCTCTTCCTTCATACTCGCCATGTCACGAGTAAGATTTTTCAGCATCTCTTGAATGGCTATCATAGGATCAACTGGGTCAGCCATTGGATGAACCTCTAGTAATTCAAACAGCTCAGACAAAGAGAGTAAAGGTATTCTCGATGTAATGAGAGGATCAACTGAGTCTAGATATCGAAGATGATCTAGACCAAGCAGGTTAGGCTAGGATTGTCTTTTGAGGGTGATAGTGACAATTGCTCACCTTAAGAATCCTGAAATTGAGGTTAAAACACTAGGTTAAATGAAAGATAATGGAGATAAAATATCCTCTACAAATAGAGACAAGAATAATCCTAAACATGTTTGGATTACAAAACCGATAAGTCAATCTACGAAGGTCAAAGACAGGTAGGCATTGATAACATGACCTACACCAACAGGATCTCAAGGAATCTTCAATTTATCCCTTTAAGTCTTTTTGGAATATGACTGCTCTCTTTTGGGGTATGAAAAAGTTAGGAATAATAACACCCCTAATCTAAATGAGTTTAGACCTCAGCAATAATCAAGCGCTTGCGACAGATAGGCAAGATTTAGCTAATCCATCAACGATCATAGTATAAGAAGGGTAAATCCATGACGGAAAATATGAATAAATTATATGTACAAAAGATCAAAAAATAGATTATGACAAAAGTCAAGAATCTGATAATAATCCACAAATGAATAAATAGGAATAAACAAAAAGATCACGATACAACAAACATATGGTCTATCCCTGACTTTGAAGGATAGCGGTTATGCTCAAAATATTCCAGGTAAAATCCGGCAGCATAACGGCTATACAAGAAGATCGAGGTAAGGCAAACTCATGGTTTAGCTAACTCTAAAGGATAGCCGTCATGCTCAAAATATTCTGCGAAAAATTCGGCAGCATAACGACTAGACAAGAAAGCCAAGGTAAGGTAAATTCAGGGTTTAACTAACTCTAAAGAATAGCGGTCATGCTTAAAATATTCTGGACAAAATCCGGCAGCATGACGACGCTAGAAATGATTCCCACAACTCAACCGAAGGTATATGAACAACGGTGGTAAAATCGACTCATAATCGGTAAATGAAATAGGTTACCAAAGAAAGGTAAGCAAATGAAGGACTGACCATAGATGAGAACATATACCAGCGGGTCAGATCCTATAACCAACAGATCGAAGGACATACATGGCGATCAAAAACCACCGACTAGATCTAGATCTGAATAACAAAATGAATATAACTGATTGAAAAGAATAGGGAACTCTAACTAAGAGGAGAACCCTAATATATATAATCAGTACATATATATACACATATACATACACATATATCCTAACCAGGGGCACCAGCCCTAAGTCTAATCTAGCGGAGTCAATGAAGTCTCGACTCAAGACAGACTGATGAGTGTGCTAGGACCGTGCTGTAGCTACGCAAGGTGAGCTACCCTAGTCTACAAATGGGACAAGGCTCCTAACTCTAGGCTCCACATGTGTGAGCAACACATGTTCGACCCCAAATATGAATGCAATATACTTATATAAACACGGGTACTTCCTAGTTGAGTTTCACTAGGTCAGTAAGTATATACATAATATATAAAACAAAGTAGGGCTCCGAACTCAATCTATCGGGTACTATGCGTATGAAACATACTTAACATGTATAACACAAGTACGCCCCGTGTTATACATAGTATGCTTCATTGCTCATCGGCTGCTGTAGACAAAAGTACGCCCAATGTCTACGGCTGCAGCACCGGCGCATAGCTTGGAAATAGATTCAACAGTACCATAAGGGTAAAGACATCCCAGTCGGGCACGCATTGAATCTATCCCGTGGAGCCAAGAAGGAAAAACAATGAAAGAAATAACAATTATGATAATGCATGATGTGTAGTGTGTGAATCCCTCGTTTTAATTACGCACCTATCTGGTGCCCCTGGATTCTAACGATAGAGTTCCCATTTAAAATGATTTTAGCCCAAACTTCTCCAAAGTTAGTAAAATAGCATTTTTAAAGAGTTAGGCAATGTTTCAAAAACTCCCCAGCAGAGTCGCCAATCTGTGGACCCCGATCCTGAGGACGATGCCGAGGGACGCGAGATCCCTCCTGCAATCCTCTGGATCTCCACAATGTGAAGGAGAGCTCTGCCAAGGAACTCTCGAAACCGGTGCCACCCTCACAGCATAGCATGAGTGGCGATACAAAACGAATGAGATACATCCTGATCAGGAGCCAGGGCTCGAGACCAAGATGAGCCTAAAAATAACTCAGAGTCGCCATCCATGGACATGCCATGGAACCAAAACAAATGCTCTGTTTGCAATGGATAACCAGAGATACAAAGGGTCCGTGCCTGATGACGAATGGGGAAGGGGTTAGGCGCCCCCAATTCGCCCAAGTGCGAACACTTGGTCTCTTATGCCATTTTTCATTAACTTCGAAGAAGTTTGGGTAAAAATCATGTGAAATGGGAACAAATATCCCCGAGTGAACGTCTACCTAATCATGCATGACTCGGGGATGAAATAATAAACACACATAAAATAAAATGAAAGATGTGTCACCTAATGACAACTAGGTTATGAGTGACATGCCTAACAGGTGTCTAAGTTCTGATGTGCAAACACATGCAAGCTATAGCTAAAAGGTATAGGATCAGTACTAGAAAATAAGAAAAACACATCAAACACACAATAACAATACAACAAATCCTAAGATTCTAAATTATTAGCCCGAGTCCTCGGATGGTCTGGTATTCATCCAAAGAAGCCTACGTATCCCCGCCTCCACGAGAATCAAGGCAACGTAGTTCTTCGTACCTATTCTAAGCTAGGATGCCTAAGACACCTAGACCTCTATCCTAGACTCGATCTAAAAGGCCGGACTAATTATTAAAGCTTCTTGAACGATTATTTAAATTCCAGTGAATTGTAGATTTTAGGACACCCTATATGTCCTAGCTAAATGCAGGTTAGCCCTAAGCTAATGCAGGTGGTTCCTACAACCTATGTGTAGCTAGGCTGTGTGTCCTAAGGAAAACCAAGGGATCGCTAACGTATCCAAGACCTAGTCATCAGTCGGCGATGTGAATCGCCAACTGACCGGACGGAGGCGCTCCTATAACTCTAGGACAGACCCCTAACTCTAAAACAAGCACACAGCAAACAAACAATCAAACAACCTATCAAAAGAAAAACCCTAACTCTAAAACTCTCTATCTAGGAGAAACTCCTAACTCTAGAGGAAGATCTTTTGAAAACAAGATTTTAAAGGTTTTTGAAGAAGGTTTAAAACATTTATTTACAAAAAAGTTTGGCTGGACTTGGGATGTAAATCCCAAGCTGCACTACGTACCTCGGAAGAGGATCAAGCCAACGTAGTTCGAAACGAACTCTCAAACTACGCTTCTAAAAGAAACACTCACACTTCAGATTTTTTAAGGTTTTTTATATTTTCAAATGTTTTTGATATTTTTAAAGTTTTCACATGTTTTTGGATTTTAAAGCTTTTCCAATGCTCGGGACCTTTAGATGAATTCACTCTTAAAGGGAACACGCAAGAACAACCACAAACTAGGGCAAAGCCCTAAAGCAAAAGGAGAAACTCTGAATAAGCAACTAGCGTCTCAAAGAGACAAACCACAACAAGAAAGATAGCGTCCCAAGAAGAGAGAAAACGATCCAAGATCCCAAGCAAGCAAAGCTCTAATAAGACTGAGTTAGTCTCAAACAAGGATGAATGACAACAAATCTAAAGGCGAACTACTAACTAACACACTAAAAAAAGGAGCACAAATGAGTCAGAGACTCACTAAAAACACTACCAAGAAAGGGGTAAAAATGAGTCAAAGACTCGCCAGGAGGAAGGGTTATTCTAACATGAGGCTAGGTAAGCCTCCTAAAGGGGAAACTCTCTATAGGAGACAAGGCTTGTCTCCGAGACACAAATGACGTAAAAAGGAATAAGAGACCCTGTGCATATTTGGCAAAGGTAAAACACCCAACCGGGCCGGACAGCTACCTAGCCCTAGGGTGCAACAAATGTGCGACCCAATACCCATAAGGGTAGGGGTATGAAGCCAAGCCGAGTAGGATGTTCTCCCAAAACCAACCGGCGCACAAAGAGGAGGTTAAGCAAGAGAATGAGACTGGGCAAGTCTCCTATATACAAAGGAGGGGTATGCTACTTGGACTGAGCAAGTCCCCTAAGGATGGGCTTGGGCTAGCGCCTTCATCGCCCTCGCAATGAGAGGGGATTCTAGTATCTAAAGAAATTTAACAGAAATCTATAAGACTGTGTTAGTCTATCAAAGAGAGAAGAAAAGGCTACTAGATGATCACAAATTCCATTCTATTCTTATAAAAATAAATCAAGTGCTAAGCAAAGAAGAATTTTCAATAGCAAAAATACACAATCTATAGCAATCGTAAAATGATAAACAACATTAGTTAGTCCAGACCAGCCGCTGGATAGCCTAATAAAGCAAAAAAAAAAAACAATATCAAACACTTCTATGCCCAACCACAAACACCACCCCAATATGGGGATGAAATCAAATGATGCTAAAGTAATCATCTGATATAATAATACACATGATAATATTTCTACAAACCGCCTTAAAATCAAACAGTACTCATGTCGATAACATCGAATAGAGTAGTCATCTGATTTCCTTCTTCAATTAAACCATTTATTCAAATAAAAAAATAAGTATGATAAGCTTCAAGATAACCTCACCTGAACAGTCCATTCATTATTGTCTTCAGAACCTAACTCAATGCTTAAGATAAGAAGAGTATTAGAAATATCAAAAGATTATGATAATTCCAATTAGTAAAAATTTCAGTGCATACAGGGGACATCAACTTGTGCAGATTCAAGTGCAAAAAAAATGGTGAGCCACAAAGCACAAAGATGGGCTCCAAGTAACCTTATCATTGCCCAGAGAAGCATTAGAATCAATATAGGCTCAAACAATCTAAAAAAAAAAAGAAAAGGTGAAATTTTCACCCAACATGTAATTTTCACCACAAATGGTCAAAAATATCGAACAAATCATGGGAATGATTCAATATATGATTTAAAACTTCCTACCAAGCTCTAAACATCCAAAACAATCATTAAAATTGAATTGAGCTCAAGTTATTCATGATTTTCAAGAAATAGCACAATTATGACATATAGTGTGAAAAATGCAACTTTACACCGACTTTTAGACCCCTCAAACATCAAAACCATCAAAAACTCTACTAATCAAAATTGTAGATCTCAGCATAAGAAACATTCTCTCAGTTGACCATTTCGCTTGGATCTGGCCAGAAGCGGCCGGAAAATGGCCTCTTCCGATCCATCGCCATTAAAAGACATATTAGCGTTTTTACTGAAAGTCCGGGCTCAGTTTTGACACTTAAAACATCGTTTCTGGAAAAGTTCACTCATTGACAAAGTATTAGAAAATCTTGTGAAGAACACTTTTTCTTTGTATGGTTTAGGACGAAACAGACCTGGAATAGCCTAAAAATGGCCCACAAGCTGCTATTGCAGAAATGACAATTTTTTCAGAAAAACCGAAGCTTGTAAGTATTTTTTGACATATTAAAAAGCCTTTATGGAAACATTTGCTCAAGAAGACAGTTTTAGGAAACATTATAACAAACACTTTTCCAGTTGACAATTTCGAACAATCCCGATCAAAAGCAGCCCGAAAATTACCCGACACGATAATTTCTAAAAAACTTGGACCAAAAACATCATTATGAACTGAAAACTTTAAACGAGCATAACTCTCTCGTCTTTTGGCGAAATTTGGGCCGCCATATGTCGAACTGACCGGCTCGACGAGATCTACAAGATTGAAATGTATATTTTTGAAAGTTTTGAGTATTTGAGGTCGAAAAATGAAAAATTCATAACTGGACAGTGTAAGGATCACCATACCTAGGAGAATACACACATACACTCACTCACACTCGCATACACACACACACACACACACACACACACATGTATACGCATAGACATATGTTCACAGACATACACAACTCACTCACACACACAGACACACATACATTAGTCACTGAGAAAAACGAATTGCTAAATGCATGCAAAACCATTCCACAATTCTCTATTAAAGGCAAAGCATGAGACCAAAACTCATTTGACAACACCGTGGAAATCACAAAGTGAATCACTCAAGGACAAGCACAATATAATTTTCTAGATGGACCGACCTTGATTTTGATTTTCAGTTCAAGCACAATGGAAAGGAGATACAATACTTGTCAGTTTAAGATAATGAAGATGAAGCATAATGAAGATGAGCCATAACATGTTTTCATTTCAAACACAATAACAAGAGAAAATCCAGTGGGTTAACAAACAGCCCTTACACCAGTGTAGTAAACTAAATATGTAAACGAATGCATTACCAGTGACTTATTCACCCCTTGGACATAAAACTGAATTGGTAGAACAGAATGAGATGAGTTTGGTTGATGGGCTGAATAGTGCTTAAGACAGGGGCTGAAATGTGCTTAAAAATGTGACTGAAATGTGCTTAGGAATGTGCATAAAACCGAGGCTGAACTATGGGACAGATTTGTGCCAAAAACTGGGATTGAAACATGGAATGAGTTTATGCCAAAACAGGGGCAGCAACATGGACTGAACTGGGGACAGAATTTGTGCTAAAACAGGGGTGAGTTGTGAACAGATTTTTGTGCTAAACATGGCTGAATATAGGGACAGATTTGTGCTAAAACTGGGGCAGCTACAAGGACTGAACCGTGGACAGAAACGTACCTGAAACAGGGGCAGCAATGGGGCTGAAATGGGGACAGAATCGGTGCATCAAAGAGAGGCAGAAATGTGCTTACAAATGGGGCTGAATTGAGAGCTAAATTTATTGGATAAAAAATGAAATACAAAATGCATTGGTCTGAGGCAAGCTATGAACCATACTCATAAAAACACAACCATATCTATAAACACACACACACATACAGCATATGTACAATCATATACTCATACATATATTCATTCTCACACACATACACAACACATACATACATAGACACATACTCTTCACCATAAGATAATGTGAACATTAGCAGTTATTGTACTCTTTAGTACATAACACTAAATGAATTATTTAAACAATTTGACATTAAGCACCTGAAACTAAAATAGTTACCCGCATATACCAAGTGAAACCCTCCTTTCAAGGCTGACCAAATGCCCCATAACATTTCAAAATATTAATCCTATCCATTGGCACATTTAATTAGACAATCTAAAGCAATAGAGAATGGTATACCAACAAATGAGAGCATAAATGCATAAAGATTTACTCTTCAAAACTATTCTTACAAGGCCAGCGCGTCTATTAACTTTTTGTACTAATTATTTTAGCATGCCTTATGTTAGTTATAATAAAAGAGATTAGTACCAATTGCCATCAAGAGCTGCAACTATCTAAAGGAAATACAGAGAACAAATTTCGACCACAAGTGAAAATTCCTAGGACTAGCAGACATAGTCTGCCAAAACAGCCATAACTTTTTAACCAATGCTCCAATTTTCGACCACGAGTACTTGTTGGAAAGCTCTCATAAAGACCTAAAACTTTGTAGTTCACCATTTTTTCTAATTCTTTCATTTACTAGCCCAAAAATATGCTTTGAAAACAGGTCAGAAGCCTGTAGCGGGAATTGCACATGTATCATTATGAGAAAAATCCACCTTGTCATTTCAGAAATTCAAGTAATACACAATAACCTCATGCAACCATCAAGGTATGCCCATGCTCATGAGTTTCAAATCATATAAGGTGACTGTTATATATTATGTTAATACAAATATCAAGTAATACATAGTCTATTAATCTCTCACAGGCATTTCATCATACACAAAACATGCAGTTTCAGAATTCACACTGTAATGTTCTAATGATCTCAAAGTCTTCAACATGAGTAATCATTTAACCATCACCATGTCAACAACCATATGCAAATTCTACCAGCAGAAATCTGGTTCTGAAAAATCGATTCGGCAATTTACAGTTTAACCACTAATTTCAAGCAATTTCATGAACACATTAGCATCAATAAAAATCTACTTGCCTCTAATGATTCCTTCTTCTTCTTCTTTTAATTTGACTTTGCAGATATGAAGGATCTCGAAGCTTTATCCAGACTTTTGCTTCTTCTTTCCTCTCGCCTCTGCAATTAGAGTTTCGAAATGGGTTTGGGGTTTGACAATGATGAGGCGGCTGCTCGGGAATGGGTGTGGAAGAGGGTTTGGAGTGGGCGGTGGTGGTGGAAGAAGGAGGAGGGTCGAATTTGTAGGGGGATGGTGGCGGTGCCGGATTCCGGGGGTCGGATTCCGGTGGCCGAGGTTGGAAAAGGGGTTGGACGGAGATGGAGAGGGGGCTGTGAAATGGAGGGTATGTGTCGGTGATGGAGAATCAAAGCTCCTTGCCGGATTTAATGGATGGGATGGGGTTTTGGGTTCTTTTTTTTTGGATTTTTGCAGAGGATAAGGAAAAATGAAGGAGAAGATGGGGATGATGGTGTTGATCAGTGAGGGTGGAAGAATGAAATGGGTTTGGGATGAGAAAGAGATGGTGATGGCGGCTCCGATGGCGGCTCCGATGGCTTCACCGGATTCCGGCCGGCCCGCCGGAGAAGATGAAGTGGTGATAATGGTGAGTGTGGGTTTTGAGAGAAAAAATAAATAAAAATAAAAGAAGAAGAAAAAGGAGATGGAGATGAGGCCGGAATCCTTCCCTCTTCCTCTGCTTCTTCTCTCCCCTATGCGGCTGCCTTCCTCTCCCCTTTTTTTTTCTTTAGAAAATGGGGCTCCCTTCAACCCTAATTCGTTGCCTTTTTTTTTTATATAAGGGGAATGATAAATTTGACCCCCCACTGTTTCATGGACAGCCCCTATCGCGATGAAGCACTCCCCTTATACATTCGAACCATGCCTCTTTCCTGGCTCGCCCTATCTGCCATTTCTCGGCAGATTTCGCCGAAACTTTACGGGGACCTCGGTGGGACCCCAAGCTGCCTCACGGTTTAATTTATGATCTCAACTCACTGATTTGACGAGGTTAAGCACAAAACATGGAGGTGCAGGGCACGGTCAAAATAGGGTGTCTACACAGAGATCAAGAAGAAGAAGAAGAAGAAGAAGAAGAAGAAGAAGAAGAAGAAGAAGGAGATGGGGATGGTGATCGGAGATGGTGAAGATGGTGACCGGAATCGGGTAAGGTGATGGCCGCCGACGAGGCCGGAGAAAACAATCGGCGGAGGAAAATGAAAACCCAAAAATCTTTCTTCTCTCGCTCTCTCTCTCTGCTTAAAAAAACAAAAAACGAAAGATGAACAGTGCCTTCGAATTTTTTGGTTTTTTTGTATATATATAAAAAAAAAAATTGTTGATATCGGCACTCCACTTATGGATAAGGCGCGCGAACTATTAGTTGCACTCTTCCCGCTTTGTCTTATTAGACAAAAGGCAAAAATTCGGCTATTTTACAAAAAGACACCCCCCTGTGCGGATAATTTGCCCCCCTTCTGCATTTATACAACGACACTGACTCGGTCCGTTCGCAGGGCAAACCAACTCGGATTTCGACGAAATTTTACAGGGACCTATGGGGGACCCTAACCTAGCTTAGGGTGCAATTTGGGACCCTAACTCACTGGTTTGATGAGATTGCGCACAACTAATTGCGAACCTGGGTCCGGTCAAAATGGGGTGTCTACAGATGCCCCTCTTTGGCAGAGCGTGTGTAACACGCGAATGACAAAGCTGAACAGACGACACATTTTGACTGACCCGAAAGCAAAGGAAATTTTTGGGTTTTCGGTTCTAAGAACGGCATTCACAAGGGTAAGACTCTACTAACAATAAGGAGATAGCCTCTCACTGACTCTTAACTCGGCAACTAAGACATCGCAAAGAGATAGTCTCTCCCTAATACTCAAGACTCAACTATTTAAACTAGCTAACAAAGATGAACGAACAGTTATAAAACACAAACACACACATATTTTTTTTTATCAGGCTAAGCCAAAGTAAACATAACAATTGCTCAAAGAGCATCAACCAAACAAACAAATGAATTATTTCAATCTCCCAAATAGTTTTCATTTTTTAATTTTTTAGAAACTGCGATGCAACTTGTCTAAGACAAGCATAAATCCAAACACTCAAAGATCTTTTCCTTTTTAGAAACCTGCCAAAAATAGGCCAAAGACCACTGTAATGAAATTCGTTCAAAACAAATTCAAAACCAAATACTCAAAGAGTTTTTATTTTTTTCAATTTTTTATTTATTTATGCGGATCAGTCTAAAACTTGATCAATTATTAGGGTATTCGAATATTTGAGCTAAACTCAAACATCTAATACCGAGGCGAGACTAAGTCTCAAGCCCGGCGATAGTTATACAGATCATTGCTGAAAATAAATCTGTTTAACTATCCGAGTAACTCTGACTCCTTTCTTTCAAGGTAGCGAATCACTCCGGATCACGCGGTTCTGTTAAACAGTTCCACATAAATCCAAATTCGTATGTCCTGCTAAATAGTCCCATACAAACCTCTTCGCAGATACACATGACTCCTAACACGTTAGGAAGCTGCACATTGCGGAACGATGATCATGCAAGTCACTACGTGACATTGCAATACTAATCATCGGGGTACTAAATACCCGGGAGAAAGAAGAAAAGACCAATCCGTGCAACACAGGATCGGAAATATTTCCTTATTAAAAATTTTCAAAAAGACTAAACCGTGTAACACAGGTTCGGTAATTTCCAATTCTATTAAATTCTTTCAAAACGACCAAACCGTGTAACACAGGTTCAGTGATTTCAAACTCTGTTAAAATCTTTCAAAAAGACCAAACCGCGTAACGCAAGTTCGGTAATTTCCATTTCTGTTAAAAATCTCTTTCAAAAAGACCAAACCGTGTAACACAGGTTCAGTAACCTCCATTACCTAAAACCTCTCAAAAATGACCAAACCGTGTAACACAAGTTCGGTAATTTTTTTCTTTGTAAAATTTTTTCAAAAAAAAACAGATTGAAAGAACAATCAGATAGTGCAACACTAAATCCGATAATTTCTTATTCTATTAAAACACTCTTCAAAACACTTGAAGAAAAGACCAGATCGTGTAACACATATTCTGGTAATTTCTATCTTTATTAATAAAAACTTCAAGACAGCAGGAAGTTGAGAAACTCACAATGACTGAAAGAAAAGATCAACTCTTAATGATTTCATTGATAAACCAGTCATCTCTTCGCAAAGAGTAACTAAGAAGCATGATTTTTATCAAAGACCAGACTCAAGTAACTTGACACAATTTTTGGAGGTCAAACCTTTTTCAAAGACGCAAAGCATCCTATTGAAGTTTAAAAATCGCTGGAGTAAATTCTAAACTCCTCTGAGACAAAGATTTTTCCAGGAATTTTAACTCCAAAGGAGAATAACCTGACTAAAAAGCTCAATACAAAGAGTGTTCGAACTTCTCTAGTCTCTATTTTATAAAGATATTTATCTCAAGCATCAATGATTACTCGATATCTTTTATGACATAAGTCATAAAAGATGCCCCTAGTATGATTACTTCTATGACAAAATTCATTAGAGAGCAACAAAAAGGGAATGGGCTAAAGGCTTTTATTACTGAATATTTGAGATTACAACAAATTTTCTGATAAACACTTGGGTTTACAAGGCCTTCCACCGGTACAAGAAACTTGTTCTATTCAAATTTTCCTCATCTCTGCCATCTGCTGATACCGGAACTGAGCTGAAAGCTTGCCGACATCTGAACACTGCTCTGCTTTACATTATCCACAGGAACCACAAATTCTCTGCCTTTCTGAGCCTCTGAGTCTTTATCACCCCGGCTTTGGGAGGAATACTGACTAAACAGGACTCTGGAAAGTGACTTTGACTTGACAACAGACTGACTTTGATAGACAATGACCAAAGATTTAGGCGAGTTTTAAACAAGACTCCAAAAGGGACTGAATCTGCTTCTTAAACTGATAAACATTTTAAAATGGTTAAAGGTCTACCACTCTTAGAGTCTTTTAAATACCATGTTTTAAGATGTTTCAAACTCTTTTCAAGATCTCCATCATGGTTATTATCCCTTCAGATTGTTTAGTTTCAATTTCCTGACTCAAAGAGTAGCAAAAGAAGCTCTGATGGCACTTACTCAGACATTAAAGAAGAGTCAAAGAGAAAAATAGAAGTTCAACCGGCTTTCAGAAAGCTCTGTCCTTCGTGAAGTCTTGCCATGACTAAATCGCCCTTTTGGGTTTTCGATTTAGCGGACCGCGTGCCTTAATTTTTGCCTGGACTGTCTGCCCTTGCAGATTTTCCATCCAGCAGGCCCAATGCCCTGATTTTTGCCTAAACTGCCCTTTCGGGTTTTCAGCTTAGCGGGTCTAAGACTCCATCATTTTTTTTTCTGTTTCTCTACAAACCTGGGCCTAAATACACCAGAAGGACTTTCAGGTAGGCTTAGGTTCAAAAAGGCTAAACCCTAATGTATTTGCATGTTACTGGACCGAATCTGGACCCTCCAGACTTCCTACGTATCCCTGAAGAAATGGGAATCAGATCCGCGTAGTTCGCCCCATTTGGCTTTGCAAAAGACGTGACCGAACCCGAATTAATCAGGCTACCTACGTACCCTTAAAAAGGGATCAGGTCATAACGCAGTTCAAACTACTTTCTTTTCTTTTCTTTTCTTTTATATATATATAAAAAAAATGCCCCTAGTTTGGGTTCATCAAAGAAACAAATTGTTTTATAGGCCCAAAGGGTTTGCAAAACGGTTTAAAACATTTAGGCTGCTGACTCAAAGCTCAGGTCGATCAAAGACGGCCTCCTGGTGTATTTAAGCATAATACTTTTTTAACTGATCCAGGTTTGTAGGTTCATTTAATTTTTCTCCATTTTCATTGAGGAGTCTTACGGCTTTTCCAGGCAAGACTTCATCAACGATGTAAGGACCAGACCAGTTTGGCCTGAATTTACCTCGAGGATCAAATACCGGTGCCCTGTAGGACTTTAAAACAAGATCTCCAGGTTTCAGATCTCGAACACGAACTTTCTTGTTGAAAGCTCTCTCGATTCGCCTCTGATATCCCTGGATATGGTACAAAGCTCTCAACCTCTTCTCGTCTATCATATGCAGCTCATCATGTCTGGCTCTAGCCCAATCAGACTCTGGCAAGTCAGCTTCCATCATCACTCTCAAAGAGGGAATCCTTACCTCAACGGGGAGGACTGCCTCCATTCCGTACACCAAAGAATATGGAGTTACACCTGTTGAAGATCTGATCGATGTCCGATAAGCCCACAAGGCATATGGAAGCTTATTCGACCAGTCTTTATAAGTCTCAGTCATCTTGCTAATAATGACTTTAACATTCTTATTTGCCGCCTCTACAGCTCCGTTTGTTTGAGGTCTGTAAGGAGATGACTTGTGATGTCTTATTTTAAATTCTTCACACAGGTGTAACACCTCTTTCTTGAAATGCGACCCATTATCTGAAATCAGCTCATGAGGCACTCCATATCTGCAAATAATATTGGCACGAATGAACTTCGCAACTGTATTCGACGTTATGGAAGCATACGAAGCGGCTTCAATCCATTTCGTAAAATAATCAATGGCGACCAGAATATACTCATGCCCGCTCGAAGATTTCGGATAAACCTTCCCAATTATATCAATTCCCCAGACTGAAAATGGCCATGGAGAAGTCATAGAGTGCAACTCCGAAGGAGGAACATGAATAAGATTTGCATAGACTTGACACTTATGGCATTTCTTCACAAATGCGAAGCAATCTGCTTCCATTGTGGGCCAATAGAATCCAAGCCTCAAAATCTTTCTAGACAACATCTTTCCATTCATATGAGGTCCACAAACTCCCTCATGGGTCTGCTCAATAAGCTCTGCGGCTTTGTCTTCATCAACACAGAGAAGCTGTATGCCATCAAATGACCTTCTGTACAGCTCTTCACCACAAATAACGAAATTGGCAGCCAACTTCTGAAGAGTCTTCTTCTCTTTACTTGAAGCTTCTGAAGGATGCCCTTTACCAGCAATAAAATTCTTGATATCTATATACCATGGCTTCCCATCTGGACACCTGGCTAAAATCTCTATTGCATTCACATGCGAAGGGGCCCACTGAAGTCTGACAACTAGCGGCTGAACCTCCATTGATATAGAAATGTCTAACATCGAGGCCAAAGTAGCCAAAGCGTCAGCAAAGTGATTTCTGGTCCTTGACAAGTGAGTGAACGTAATGTTCTTGAACTTTCTGACCAAAGATTCCAAATAAGTGTTATAAGGAATCAATTTATCTTCTCGAGTTTTCCATTGTCCATTAATCTGGCAAATGATCAAGATAGAATCCCCAAACACATCAATATCTTGAATCTCCAAAGCTAAGGCTGCCTCTAACCCGGCGATGCAAGCTTCATACTCGGCCATATTGTTCGTGCACTCAAATTGCAGCTTGATAGAAACAGGAATATACTCCTTTCGAGGGGATATAAGCACAGCTCCTACTCCTTGTCCTCGACTGTTTACAGCTCCATCAAAGTACATAAGCCACTTAGTACCCGAAGCTTCTTCTTCAATATCCATGATTTCTTCGTCAGGGAATTCTGCCTTCAGAAAAGCATTCTCTTCAACGGGTGCATCAGCCAACTGTTCAGCAACAACACGCCCTTTAATTGATTTCTGAGTGACATAGGTGATGTCAAACTCAGACAATAACAACAACCACCTAGCGGTTCTTCCTGTAAGGGCTGGCTTCTCAAACAAATATTTTAACGGATCCATCCGTGAAAGCAAAAAGATCTTGCTCGAAAGCAAATAATGTCTAAGCCTCTGGGTAGCCCAAACTAATGCTAGACATGTCTTTTCTAAAACTGTGTACTTTAACTCGTACTCCAGCATCTTCTTACTGATATAGTAAATGGGCTTCTCCCTTTTAGACTCTGAATCTTGTTGAGCAAGCATGCAACCCATCGCTGTATCTGTAATAGACAAGTACAACAACAACGGCTGGCCTGGAATGACAGGTGATAGAACAGGTGGCAAGGATAGACACTGCTTAACCTTTTCAAAAGCCTCCTGACACTCTTCATTCCATTTCTTCGAGGAATTCTTCTTCAGAAGCTTGAAAATGGGTTCACACGTCATCGTCAGATGTGATATGAACCGTCTCAGATACTGAACTTTGCCAAGGAAACCTCGGATTTGCCTTTCTGTCTTTGGCGGCTGCATTTCTTGAATTGCCTTAATCTTTTGCGGGTCTACTTCGATCCCTCTTTCGCTGACCATAAACCCTAAGAGCTTTCCTGATGTAACACCAAAGACGCACTTATTCGGATTTAGGCGGAGCTGATATTTCCTGATTCGCTCAAAGAACTTTCTCAGGGCGACAGTATGCTCAGGTCGAGTCTTGCCTTTCACAATCATGTCATCGACATATACTTCGACCTCTTTATGGATCATATCATGTAAAAGAGTTGTAGCAGCCCTCTGATATGTAGCACCCGCATTTTTCAGACCAAACGGCATCACCCTGTAGCAGTAAGTACCCCACTGAGTAATGAACGCTGTCTTCATCATGTCCTCTGGCGCCATCTTAATCTGATTGTAGCCTGAGAATCCATCCATAAAGGATAGAAGAGCATGACCAGCTGTATTATCAACTAGGAGATCAATGTTTGGAAGAGGGAAGTCATCTTTAGGACTTGCCTTGTTTAAGTCTCGAAAATCGACACACATTCGAACTTTTCCGTCCTTTTTGGGCACCGGTACAATGTTCGCAAGCCATTCTGGGTATTCAACCACTTGAATGAATTTTACTTCTAACAGTTTCTTTACTTCTTCATAAACCTTCAACTCCCATTCAGTTTTGAGTTTTCGGAGTTTTTGCTTCTTTGGCTTAATACCAGGGATTAGGGGTAAGCGATGCTGAACAATTTCTTCACTTAATCCTGGCATGTCATCATATGACCAAGCAAAAACCTCCTTGAACTCTTTGAGCAAGGTGATTAATTCTGCACGTTCTTCAGGAGATAAAATTTTGCCAATTCGAATCTCCCGAATCAAGGTTTCATCACCTATATTCACAGTTTCAATTTCCTCTTCGAGTGGTTTTGCTCGGCGACTCTCATCCTGTTGAATCATGTATTTGATTTCAGGGGGAGTGTCGTCGGCATCTTCATCAGAGGGGGAGTCTTGATTATTATTATTAAGATTATCAGATTCTGAAGCAGAAACATTAGAAATAAAAGTAGAGACAGGAATGTACACAGAAGAATCTTTTATTTCATTGAATGTTGAATCAAGTACATCAAATGATGAATTACCCACATCGGGCTTTACAATAGATTCTTGAAACAAATTTATAGACTCAACGTATAGATTGACATTTGTGTCAATTGACTCTGAACTATGTACTGAAAGAATATCTGATTCAGCATCTGACTCAATTCCATTGGAAGAAGGGGAATCACCATCGACCTCGGAAGACTCAACCTTTATAGTACCTGCATCAAAAGAATTGTTAGAATAAACAGACTCTGAATCAGACTCAAAGACTGACATGGACTTACGAACAACAGACTTTTTTGAAGGGACACGACTGTTTAGGTAAGTAACCTGAGGTATGACCTGAAAGGTCCAGTTAGTCAATGGTTCCTCTGCCGGGGTGATTAAGTGAGTAGGATTCAGAATCACGGCCCTCTGATCAATCACAGCAATAATCTGCGAATCTTCAAGGAACATTGAATTTAGCAGGTTCGGCTCTATATGCTCTGCCCAATCAGCTTCTGACTCAGCTTCTGAAATCTGCCTACCAGTCTGATTGTCTTCTAACTGCACATCGAAGAAAATTTCAAAACCTGGCAACCTCTGTCCTGAATTCTCATCTAGCCAAGTTTCGGCAAAACCACAGAAAGGGACATCTGCACCCTCTTGTCTGAACCGGCCATTCATTGTCAAATTAATTGGCGCCATTGGTAATTCTAACCCTCTTCGGCGACATTCAGCCCATTTTCGCATCAACTGCTTCATCTCTTTAACCTCTTTCTTTGAGGGCTTGTATCCCAGCCCAAATAGACCGTTGAAGGATTCGAACTCAGGAAATTCGGTCAAACCCTGATGGTATTTCCCCAGCCCTGCACCTGGCATGTATCCCTGTCGACGAACCATTCGAACGACATTCGAGTTTGTACTGGTCAGAAAACAAATTTCCTCATTCATAGCTTCCTTGAAGGTGATGACACTCACCTCTAGTGAGAACCCAGTCAAACTAATATCCTCAGCTTTCTCCATAGATAGGTCCTGAGTAATCAGCCCTACTTCAAGGTCCGGGTCTCCCTTTACTGTTACTACTCCGTTTTTACGAAGAAATTTCAGTTTTTGGTGAAGAGAGGATGGAACAACCCCGAACTTGTGCAACCAAGGGCGCCCAAGTAATAGCAAAAATGAGGCTTTGATGTCCAAGACCTGGAATTCTATTTCGAAGTCTTCTCCTCCGATTTGAATTTCAGTTACCAGGGTTCCGATAACATCTCGGCGAGTACCATCGTACGCCAGAATACCCTGTTCAGATGGGATGAAGTCTGCGGGACCAAACCCAAGAGTTGTAGCTGTACTCAGCGGGCAAACATTCAAAGCAGAGCCATTATCAACCAACACCTCTGGTACTCTCTTCTTGTTACAGACAACTGTGATTTTCAAAGATTTGGTGTGGTCTCGGCCCTCAGAAGGCAAATCATCATCAGTAAAAGACAAGGTCTTAGATACCCTTGTCATGGCAACCAAGCTCACCAATTCATCAGGAGTAGTGTCAACTGAAATCTGTGCTGAATTAAGCTCTTGAAGGACTAATTTTCTGTGCTTGGACGAGGCCATGAGTAAACCCCATACTGAGATATTAGCCTGAGTCTTCTTCAGCTGCTTCAACAAGCTCTCTTCCTCCTCATCCACACTGACCTTGTTCTGCCTCGGATTCTCTGCATTCCTTGCAAATTCTGCAGGATTTTCAACACACAATTCCTGAGGCTTGAATACACGCCCACCACGGGTCATATGACGCATCTCATCACAATGGTTATCCAACAACAATAACTCATCTTCTTCGAAATCTTCAGCCCTTAAGACATAAGGAGCTGTCCTTGTATTTCTAGCACCGTCAATCTGAAATGTACTCATCTGAGATGAAGACGATTCAGCCAATTCATCATCGTCAAATGAAATTATATAAGGCTTCCTCCTTTCTAATGCTTCCAGCTCCCCATCATCAAACGTCATGACATAGGCTTTTTCTGGGGTAATGGTACAAATGAGAGTTGAAGGATCAAGCGAAGGCTCATCAGTAAAGATGGCATTGGTAGTAGAAGGAGGCATGGCATGATGGTTGGGAAGTGGGTTCTGAGTGACGTTTGGTCTCTCCACTGCCAATTCATTTTTGTCAATCATATTTTGAATGGCATGCTTCAAGGCCAAACAATTCTCAGTCAAATGCCCTGGACCTCTATGATATTCACAATATTGGTCCATCTTCCAGAATGTGGGTAAGGGATTGGGTGGAGGTTTGATATCCGGGAGCCGGATCTTCCTGTCTTTCATAAGCCTTTTGAATATCATTATTATAGGATATGGAAGAGGATCAAACTTTCTGTCAAAGGTACCTCTCCTTGGCGCTCTGGCAGCTTCTGCAGCAACTCTGGCCACAGGCCTGGTGTAACTGACAGCATGAACTTCCTTGGGCGGGACCATAGGTCTTTTCCCATCTCGGATCTCTGTAGAAACCTTTGCTCTCAGACCCTTTGCTATAGCATCTTCAGTCTGAGTACCAGTCTTGATTAGATGATCAAAACTCGGATAATGCTGAGGTGCCAGAAAATGGAAATACTGAGGAGACAAACTCTTCAGAACTAGCTTTATCTGCTCTGATTCAGTCATTCTCTGGCTTAGCTGAGCGGATTTGCGTCTCCAACGCCTGATAAAGAAAGTAAAGGTCTCTTGAGGACCTTGCTTCAACTGCTTTAGGTCCCTCTTTGTGACCTCAATACCTTCTTCCATCGAGAACTGCTCTATCAATTTCTCAGAAATGTCCTCTAGGGTTCTCACTTCTTCAGGTTTCAACCTTAAGAACCACTTCTTTGCGATTCCTGTCAGAGAAATCGGGAACAACTGGCCCATTTGCTCACGGCTCAAACCGTACTGCTGGGATAAAATGATAAACCACCTCATGTGGTTACGCGGGCACCCGGTTCCGTCATATTTATCATAATCAGGAGCTTTGAAGTTGGGCGGCAGAGATACTGTTGAAGACAGTATTAATTCGGAGACATCAAATTTCTTTGGCCCCTGCACCTTCATTTGCTCCATGTCATGAGCCATCTTACTGAATTTCTCAGACATCTCTTTTTCAAATTTTTCAAATTTTTCTTTTTCTCTATCAACCCCTGGAGCGCAATACTCTGCGGCGTATTGGGCATCATCTATATCAGCCTCAAAGGGCGAGATATCAGGTCTACGCGCTTCCGGAGATGCAGCACGAGTATGCTGAAGTACCGGTCTAGAGGTGGAAGTCTTATCACTTATCTGGGTCTTCATACATGCCATCTCCTCTTTCATCCCCGCCATGTCTCGGGTGAGATTCTTCATCATCTCTTGCATACTGAGCAGAAGGTCAGTCGAGTCAGTCATCTGGTTCACTTCAAAGGAACCGGAAGACTCTGGTGAAGGAGGTAAATGTACTGCGGATGACACAGGAGAATCAAAGTGACGAACAAGTCTAGACACTGAAGTAGGTCTAGACCAGGCAGGTTTAGCTTGGGAGTCCTTTTTGGGAGCGATGGTTGCTATCTTTCAGAATCCTGATTGGAAGTTAACAAACTAGATTAAATGATTGACAAATGAAATAAGATAGTTTGCACCAATAGAGAGAAAATAAAAACAAACATCCTTTGTATTGATTATATTGACAGGTTACAACACCAGCGATTGGTTACATGAAAAAAAATGATGAAACCCTGAATTGCCAGCTGTCTATAACATGTATCAAGTAAAATTTCTTTCTTTAAATTTTCATCTATAATGAAATCAGATTTACAATTTTTGACTCTGATTATATTCAAGTAAAACAAATGAAAACAATAAAAGAAATGACAATCTCGATCCAAAGATCCTTATGGTTCACCAATTCGAGCTCTTCGGAATGCAGGCTCTCCAAATACTCCTCCCTTTCGGAGCTTAAACATGAAAGCGGATCTCCTCTCCGTGACTTTGTTTCTCCAAGCAGCTACTATGGATGCAATGAGGTCAGGAGTAAGGTCTTCACAACAAGGTGGTGTAATGACCTTAGGAGGACACAAAATTCCAATAATCTGGGAAGGAAAACACAAAGGTGCATAGAAAGATGATTTTTCTAAACCCATAAGATGGACAAATGAGTACGGGCAAGTACTGGTAATAATTTGTGGACATGATTGACTCACCCAACGAATTTGATTTTCTCCTATGGTCTGCAACCAATGGTGCCATTCATTAAGCTGAGGTTGCTTAATCTTTACCTTCCAGGAATGGAAACTCTTAAGGGTGTACTCAATGCGGTTTGGTGGTTGAAGGATAGTGAGTTTTTCACATAACCACACGTATAACAGTTTGGCACATCCAAAAAAGTTATCCTGCACCTTTCTACTAGCGATAAAGTCTAACCCATAAAAGGTTTCAGCCAGCATAGTAGGGACAGGATTTCTCCCCTCATTTATCTGATCTATTATTGTCAACAAAGTGAAAGGAGCGGCACTAGAGTCTCTGCGAAGGACATGACGTGCAAAGACAGCAAATACTAAGGCGCTACGTCGACACTGCTGAAAACGGGAGTCAGTAGGATCGACGTTTTTAGAAAACAGTTCGATGAGAGCTTGAAATTGCACATTTTTCTCAGTTAAGCATGGCAAAGTTTTCACGATCTTATTTTCAAAAAGTTTGCAAAAAAGATCATGAGGGGAGTCTGTGCTTGAAGGTCGGATCCAGAGTCCCTCGGGAGGAAGCTCTAACAAGGCACACCAGTCCTCAAATATAGGACAGAGTTGAAAGGACCCGAATCGGAAGACATGGAAAACAGGATCCCAACATCTAGCAGCTGCTTGAAGAAACTTCCAATTTATACCGCGACTATTCAGATGAGCAAATGAACCGATGAAACGCTCAGCCACACTCCATTCTTCACACCTCAGCGGAAAAGATTTAATGGTCTCGGCTATCCACTTGTCTAACAGATTATTCGCCATGATCAGACCTGACACTCAGATAGAACAAGATGATAAGGGAGAGAAGATAACCTTTAATTAAACAATAAGAATGAATTTGACAATCAAATATATGGGAAGGATACAATCTGGGACATGGAATTTTTCATCAAAGATGAGAGATCATCAAGAGATCAGACAATAGATCACGGCCATAAAATGACAAAAGTAGGTCGCAAACCGGATCTAAATCTGGCGATGAATATCATCAACTATGCGATCAAAAGGATCAGAATGATAGATCATGGTCATAGGGATAACGGACAAGCCATCAACCAGATCTAAGACATAACAGGTTGACAAATAAGGATCTAATCCTACTGAATGATGTATACATGGGAATCCAGATAAGGTAGACCGACTCCAAAGGATAGCAATCATGTTTAACATATTTTTGGATAAAATCCAGCAGCATAACGGCTATACAAGGAGGTCAAGGTCCAAACTAAGTAAACTGACTCTAAAGAGTAGCAGTCATGCTCGAAATGTTCTGCGAAAAAAAATCGACAGCATAACAGCTAAACAAGAAAGTCAAGAGAAGGCAAACTCACGGTTTTCCTAACTCTAAGAAATAGCGATTATGCTCAAAATATTCTGCGAAAAATTCGGCAGCATAACGACGCTAGACAAGGAAGTCAAGAAAAGGCAAACTCACGGTTTTCCTAACTCTAAGAAATAGCGGTTATGCTCAAAATATTCTGCGAAAAATTCGGCAGCCTAACGACGCTAGACAAGGAAGTCAAGAAAAGGCAAACTCGCGGTTTTCTTAACTCTAAGAAATAGCGGTTATGCTCAAAATATTCTGCGGAAAATTCGGCAGCATAACGACGCTAGACAAGGGATCCTCGTAACTCAATCAAAGATATATGAATAATGATTACCAGAGAAAGGCGATCAACTGAAAGACTGACCAAAGGTGAGAATGTACAACAACAGGTCAAATCCTATAACGAAGAGATCAAGGACCAAACCTGGCCAAGGAAATGGCAGTAAAAAAAAGCCATTGACTAGATATAAATCTGAATAACGAATGGATATAACCAATTGAAATGAATAAGGAACTCTACCTAAGAGGAGAACCCTAATATACATAATCAGTATATATAAGTATATACATATACACACAAATCCTAACCAGGGGCACCAGCCCTAATTCTAATCTAGCGGAGTCAAGAAAATGTCGACTCAAGACAGACTGATAAGTGTGCTAGGACCGTGTTGTAGCCATATAAAATGAGCTACCCTAGTCTATAAATGGGGCAAAGCTCCTAACTCTAGGCTCCACATGTGTGAGCAACACATGTTCGACCCTATATGAATGCAATACAGATGTATATAAACACAGGTATTTCCTAGTTGGATTTCACTAGGCCAGTAAGTATATACATAATATATAAAAACAAAGTAGGGCTCCGGACTCAATCTAAAAGGTACTATGCGTATGAAACATACTTAACATGTATAACACAAGTACGCCCCGTGTCATACATAGTATGCTTCATTGCTCATCGGCTGCTGTAGACAAAAGTACGCCCAATGTCTACGACTGCAGCTCTAGCGCATAGCTTGGAAATAGATTCAACAGTACCATCAGGGTGAAGACATCCCAGTCGGGTACGCATTGAATCTATCCCGTGGAGCCAAGAAGGAAAAACAATGAAAATAAATAACAAATATGATAATGCATGATGTGTAGTGTGTGAATCCCTCGTTTTAATTACGCACCTGTCTGGCGCCCCTGGATTCTAACGATAGAATTCCCATTTAAAATGATTTTAACTCAAATTTCTCCAAAGTTAGTAAAAATGGCATTTTTATAGAGTTAGGCAATGTTTCAAAAAAATCCCCAGCAGAGTCGCCAGCCTGTGGACCCCGATCCGAGATAGGCGGCGAGGGAACGGGTCCCCACACCATCCGGATCATCCACGTGTGAAGGAGAGCTCTACCAAGGAACTCTCAAAACGGATGCCACCCTCATAGCATAGCACGAGTGGCGATATAAAAGAAAGAGATATGTCTCGATCCGGAACCGAGGTTCGAAACCGAGACATACCTGAAATAAACTCAGAGTCGCCATCCATGGATATGCCATGGAACCCTAAAATCAAATCCTCTGTGCAATGGATAACCAGAAATATATATGGGTTCGTGCCTGGTTACGAATGGGGAAGGTCTGAGAGCACCCCCGATTCGTCCGAGTGCAAGCACTTGGTCTCTTATGCCATTTATTATTAACTCCAAAGAAGTTTGGATAAAAATCATCTGAAATTGGAACAATCCTCAAGAATCGTCTACCTAAGCATGCATTTCCTGAGGATAAAGATAATAAACACATAAAATAAAATGAAAAATGTGCCACCTAAGCACAGCTAGGTTATGAGTGACAAACCTAAAGGGTGTCTAAGTTCTGATGTGCAAACACATGCAAGCCACAGCAAAAGGTATAGGATCAGTACGAAAAAGTAAGAAAACACATCAAAACATATAATAACAACATAATAAATCCTAAGACTCTAAATTATTAGCCCGAGTCCTCGGATGGTCTGGTATTCATCCAAAGAAGCCTACGTATCCCCGCCTCCACGAGAATCAAGGCAACGTAGTTCTTCGCGCCTATTCTAAGCTATGATGCCTAAGACACCTAGACCTCTATCCTAGACTCGATCTAAAAGACCGGACTAGTTATTAAAGTTTATTATATGATTATTTAAATTCCAGTGAATTGTGGATTTTAGGACACCCTATATGCCCTAACTAAATGCAGATTAGCCCTAGGCTAATGCAGGTGGTTCCTACAACCTATGTGTAACTAGGCTGTATTTCCTAAGAAAAACCAAAGGTGGACTAACGTATCCTACTCTAGTCATCACTCGGCGATGTGGATCGCCGACTGACCGGACGGAGGCGCTCCTATAACTCTAGGACAGACCCCTAACTCTAAAACAAGCACACAGCAAACAAACAAGACAAAGGTCAAATCCTAACTCTAAACTCTCTATCTAGGACAAAGTCCTAACTCTAAAGGAAGAGCTTTTTAAAATCAAATGCTTATTCAAAAAAAAAGTTTAAAACCTTATTTACAAAAGTTTGGCTGGACTTGGGATGTAAATCCCAAGCTGCACTACGTACCTCGGAAGAGGATCAAGCCAACGTAGTTCGAAACGAACTCTCTAACTACTAATTTTAAAACACTCAACACTTTAGGCTTTTTAAGGTTTTTCAGATGTTTTTGATGTTTTAAATTTTTAATGTTTTTGAATTTTTAAAATATTCAATGTTTTTGGATTTTAAAACTTTTTCCAATGTTTTTGAAATTTAAAGAGTTTTCCACCCTTTTGGTCAAAGACCTAAGGGAATATACAAAGCAAAACCCTAGGGCTATACCCTAGGGCAAATAGGGGAAACCCCTAAGCAAATAACACTATCAAAAGCAAAGGTAAACGAATCAAAGATTCTCTAATAACACTCCTAAAAGGACAAATGAGTCAAAGACTCTCTAATAACACTATCTAAAGGACGAGCGAGTCAAGGACTCTCCAGCAAAATCATCCAAAGGACGAATGAGTCAAAGACTCTCTAAAAGGAAAGAGAACATGAGTCAAAGACTCTCTAAGAGAGAAAACACGAGTGAAAGACTCCACTGACAACAACTAAAGGATATACGAGTCAAAGACTCTTTAAAAGATGGAAACACGAGCCAAAGACTCCAAAAACACCGACTAAAGGATATACGAGTCAAAGACTCTCTAAGAGATAGAAACACGAGTCAAAGACTCCAAAAACACCGACTAAAGGATATACGAGTCAAAGACTCTCTAAGAGATAGAAACACGAGTCAAAGACTCCAAAAACACCGACTAAAGGATAAATGAGTCAAAGACTCTCTAAAAGAGAAAGATTGAGTCAGAACTCTTTAATAACAACACCTGAAAGACAAATGAGTCTAAGACTCTCCTACAACACTACTGAAAAGACAAATGAGTCAAAGACTCTCTAATAACGCCACCTAAAAGGCGAATGAGTCAAAGACTCTCTAATAACACCATCTAAAGGATGAATGAATCAAAGACTCTCTAATCAAGGCTGACTCCTATGCGAATGGACTATCGACTAAGGAGAAGCTTACAAGCAAAAGGAATAAGAGACCTTGTGCATATTTGGTAAAGGTAAAACACCCAGCCAGGCCGGACAGCTACCTAGCCCTAGGGTGCAACAAATGTGCAACCCAATACCCATAAGGGTAGGGGTATGAAGCCAAGCCGAGTAGGGTGTTCTTCCAAAACCAAACGGCGCACTCTAATAACACCATCTAAAGGATGAATGAGTCAAAGACTCTTTAATCAAAACCGACTCCTATGCGAATGGACTATCGACTAAGGAGAAACTTACAAGCAAAAGGAATAAGAGACCTTGTGCACATTTGGCAAAGGTAGAACACCCAACCGGGCCGGACAGCTACCTAGCCATCAGGGTGCAACAAATGTGCAACCAGATACCCATATAGGATAGGGGTATGAAGCCAAGCCGAGTAGGGTGTTCTCCCAAAAAACCAAACAACGCACAAAGAGGAGATCTAACGAGAGAATGAGACCAGGCGGGTCTCCTAAACACACACAAAGATGAGCTCTAAGCGACGAGGCTTGCCTCCAGAGGAGAACTGCCTAACGAGACAAAACGTGTCTCCTAGAAAGGACATCTCTAATAAGACCAAATGGTCTCCTAAAATAGGAAAAGAAACTACCATCTAAAGGAAGAAATGAGTCAAAGACTCCCTAACAGTGCTATCCAAAGGACGAGTGAGCCAAAAGCTCTCTAATACTAGACTTAAAGGAAGAATGAGTCAAAAACTCTCCAATAAAAACACCTGAAAGGAGAGTGCTTACGAGACTAAGTAAGTCTCCTAAGAAAGACTCCCAGTACATCCATCATTGTCCTGGCAATGATTAAAGACAAAGGCAACTAACAGACCTAGTTGGTCTCCAACTAGCGAGGGTATAAGCTGAGATACAACTTAGAGAAGAACTCTATAAATGAGGCAAGGCATGCCTCCTATGGGTACACCATCCATCAAGATCAAGGTGATCCCCCCGAGATTAAGCTACAAATGAGGCGTGCCTCCAAAGGAGGATCGCCTAATGAGACAAAGTATGTCTCCTAGTACAGGTTCTAGTATCTAAAAAAAGTCTAAAAGAAATATAGAAGACTGCATTAGTCTAATCAAAATAGAGAAGAAAAAAACTACCAGGTAATCTCAAATTTCCATTCAATTATTATAAAAACAAATCAAGTATTAGCAAAGTATGATTTACAACTAAAGAGTGCACAATCTGTAAGAACAGCAATCATAAGATGATAAACAACATTGAATTAGTCCAGACCAGCCGCTGGATAGCCTAATAAAGTAAAAACAATATCAAACACTTCAAAGCCAACCACAAACCCCAATACGGGGACTCAGCGAGATCAGATGATGCCAAAGTAATCATCTGATTTCAATACACATATAATATTCCTACAAACCGCCTTGAAATCAGACAGTACTCATGTCGATAATATCGAATAGAGTAGTCATCTGATTTCCTCCTTCAATTAAACAATTTATTGAAATAAAATTAATTAGCCCAGACCAGCCGCTGGGTAGCCTAATGAAATAAAAGAAAGTATGATAAAGTTTCAAGATAATCTCACCTGAATAATCCATTCATCACCATCTTCAAAACCTAACTCAAAGCTTAGTATAAGAAGAGAATATATATAAAAAAGAAATCAAAAGATTATGATAATTCTAATTTATACAAATTGTAGTGCGTAACATGGGACATCAACTTGTGCAGATCCAAGTGTAAAGCGGTGAGCCATAAAACATAAAGACGGGCTCCAAGTAACCTCATCATTGCCCAGAGAAGGGTTCTTCTTTTTTTTTTTTTTTTTTTTTTTTAAATATGGTTAAAAGAAATCCAAAAGGTTGGGTAGGCCTACTAAACAAAAGAGGGGAGCGCTACTTGGATTGAACGAGTCCCCTAAAGATGGGCTTGGGCTAGCGCCTTCATCGCCCTGTACCAATCGAGTAGGACGCCAGCCCCGCTCCAATCGCTACACCCCAACCCAGTAGAAAACTCGCCAAGAAACTATCCTACAACTAACCAGTTAGCATGACTGGCTTTAGAGAATCATACAATCTAAAGAAGAGCCTACGATATACAATAATCCCGACACATGAGAAGCTAAATCCACGGTAAAGCCCATCAATGTCATCGGATTTCATGGTTTTCCCGTAGACGCCGACCAGATCGTCAAACTGCCTTCACCTCCCTTCTTGGAAGCCTTGGCATCATTGGCTAGACGGGCTTGGGCATAATCGAGAGAGTAGACAAAGAAAAAGGGAAGAGACACCAGCGACACCTTCGGATACTAAGCTCCCGGCAAACCATTTCCAGTACCTATCTCTGCCTTTCTTGAAGTTGAACAGCCGCTTGAAGTAGTCCTTGAAAGCAAAGTTCAAGGCCCGGGTGGGGAAGTACCGGATAACATTGGCTGCATTTTCTCTCCACAATGCACTGAAGCCTTCATCCTTTATGGCTCTTGCAAAGCAATCTGCAATTCCCTTGTAGGGTTCTGAGAGTCTACCACCCTTAATCATCTCATCCTGGTTCTGGATCAAGAGCTTCACCCGCTCAATTGGTGCGGCAGCTGTTTTGGAGACGGCAGCAGAAACTTCTCCCATTAGGAAATCAATAAGGAAGCAAGAGACACCTTTCTCTGCTGGCTTGGACGAATACAGGTGATAGAGGTGAGACAATTGATAACCCATGACTCCCACTTCCGTGGTATGGCTGAAACAGAGGACCCTGTAGACCTTCATTTTCATATGCACCGGACAGATTGCGGACGCCAGCATTCCTGGCATGAAAGTTGGGAGAAAGTCTGGAGAAGAGTTAAGACCGCCCATGTATCTTCGTAATTATAGATGGATGATGTGATCCATCAGCCATCTTTACAACTCAGTGCGTTGACTCGAGGGAAGGCTACTGAGAAGCCTTATCCTTCTCTCCTTTGTTTGCGGGGAGGATTGGGTGCAAACCTAAGGCAGCAGCATGGACAGCAACTATGCTAGAATGGGGGCATGATTGGGTGCAAATCTGGGCCAGCAGCATGGACAGCAACTATGCTAGAAACAGGGACAGTATTGGGTATAAACCTGGGCCAGCAGCATGGACAGCAACTATGCTAGAAACAGGGACAGTATTGGGTATAAACCTGGGCCAGCAGCATGGACAGCAACTATGCTAGAAACAGGGACAGTATTGGGTATAAACTTGGGGCAGCAACATGGACAGCAACTATGCAGAAACAGGGCAGTATTGGGTGTAAACCTGGGGTAGCAGTATGGACAGCAAATATACGCGTTTTAATCAAGCTAAAATGACTACTACCAAGTATATAGCCTGAACTCTATTGAAAACCAAATTGTAAAAAAAAAATAACTGATTCTTATACCTGTGGTAATGCCTTAATTCTCAAGAGAGAAATATCTAAACATGCATTTGAAAAACATTTATACCATATGACAGTAAGAGTCAAACATGCATTAACCAATTATATTTGGACCACACAGAGATAAGATATTGACCATTACAAACTGATTACATTGTCCTACTCCTGAAACGGGAGTAAATAAATGAAAGAACATTACTCATGATATACGAAATGAAATTGATAAGAATTTATTTACTCATCCATTTTAATCATAACCATCCTTCAAACTGAAATCTATGCATTGGCAGCTCTATTTACAAAGCTTGTCAATCATTTAAATTTGCACGTGTGCCAAGGAATACAACCAAACCCTTCCTAAAGTTGTACCCACACTTTCTGCCAGACAGCAAGAAGGAGATTTTTATTTTATTTTAGTGGAAGCAGCATGTCATTAATCTGGAGAAAGGAAACTTTTGGGCTGAGATTACATAATTGGGCTCAAAATTCAAAGATGTAACAGTGTGACAGGCTACTAATAAGTTATTGTAACTCATACAAATGAAAGGCTGATGCCAAAATTATCAGCTAAACATGCCTTGGAGCATTAGGCCATGAACAAGGGACTAAAAAGTTGAAGCTCAAAGGTACTATAGTAGCACCAATATATCCAGCAACAAGGGAACTTAAAACTTCACTCAAGCTTTTAATCAAACATTGGTGTAGGCATTAATAGCACCATGATAGCAATTAGAAGGAAAAAAAATAATAATAATAATAGTAAGCTTCTAAATCTCCACCACAACAAGCATCTATTTAAAACATATCAATTCCCATCTCCATTTAAAATGAGTGAGGGAAAATTCTAATATCAAACCAAAATTCTCTGGTCCCTCATTCTTTCAACATGAACATAGTTAATCTCAGTGTGATGACTCTGTGATAAAAATAATTATAAATAAAACCACAGATCTACCATTCCAAATGAGTAAGTAGGCTTTTAAAGAACAAGATTAACATTTCGAATACAACAGGAATGATTGTCAAAAATTGATTTAATAATTTCTTATCAGGAAAATTAAAATCAAGCTAAATCAGCCACCGAACAATCATAGCAGAAATTTTTAAAGTAAAAAAAAATCAACCAGATCTCAGAAATCCTGTAAAATGATGATGAAAACCTTACTTGATTTGTATGAATCTCTCCAATTCCCGCTCAATACTCTCTACGTGCTCTACTCCAATTTGATAACAGATCTCCTTGCCTTGATCTCTGATACGATAACCTCCAATAAGTAGATCCGAATTCTCAATTTAATGAAACAAAGGAAATCTAAGCCTATGAAACTCAGATCTGAGAATTTGGTAGGAATCCGGTTATATCTTGTAGGAGGAGATGAAAATTCAAGGTCTACAGTTCAACACAAAGAAGAAAATGAGAAGATGATAGATCTAAAGAGGAAAGAGCAGATCTAGAGTTTCAAAAACAGAGTAAAGCTCTCATGGCCAAAAGAAAGATTTGAGAAGAAGATAAGGTATTTGAAAAGAAAATCTCACCGGAAATCAATCAGAATCTGGTAAATTTGATCGGAGAGACGATCGGAGTATCGTCGGTGATCGGAGAACTAATCGAATCCTGATCGAAAAAAATGGCTGAGGACTCAGATCTGGTAACGAAGGAGACGGCTATGATGGGAATAGTATCTGGAGACGTGAATTGAGGTAATGAACGAAAAAATAAAAGGAGAAAAAAAAGAAGAAGAAGGTAGGGCGGATTCCGGTGAAGCCTCCCGGGGAAGATGACTGGAAAAGGAAATCCCCTTTTCCAATCTCTCACTCTCTCTTTCTCTCTCTCTCACTCTTTCTCTTCTCAGATCTGAGATCTCAGATCTGAGATTTCAAATTTCAGATCTGAGATTTCAGATCTCAGATCCTGGAATCTCGCAGAGCTTGGAGGTGGGAGAGGTGGCGGTGGAGGAAATAGAAGAAGAAGAAATGGAGGCCGGAAGTGATGGAGGTGGGATTCGGCCGGAGTTGCAGAGGTGAGATTCGGCCGGAGTTGCAGAGATCAAGAAGAAGAAGAAGAAGAAGAAGAAGAAGAAGAAGAAGAAGAAGGAGATGGGGATGGTGATCGGAGATGGTGAAGATGGTGACCGGAATCGGGTAAGGTGATGGCCGCCGACGAGGCCGGAGAAAACAATCGGCGGAGGAAAATGAAAACCCAAAAATCTTTCTTCTCTCGCTCTCTCTCTCTGCTTAAAAAAACAAAAAACGAAAGATGAACAGTGCCTTCGAATTTTTTGGTTTTTTTGTATATATATAAAAAAAAAATTGTTGATATCGGCACTCCACTTATGGATAAGGCGCGCGAACTATTAGTTGCACTCTTCCCGCTTTGTCTTATTAGACAAAAGGCAAAAATTCGGCTATTTTACAAAAAGACACCCCCCTGTGCGGATAATTTGCCCCCCTTCTGCATTTATACAACGACACTGACTCGGTCCGTTCGCAGGGCAAACCAACTCGGATTTCGACGAAATTTTACAGGGACCTATGGGGGACCCTAACCTAGCTTAGGGTGCAATTTGGGACCCTAACTCACTGGTTTGATGAGATTGCGCACAACTAATTGCGAACCTGGGTCCGGTCAAAATGGGGTGTCTACAGAATGACCAACCCGGAGTGTTACTCCGGACAGGCCATTCGACACTCAAGTCAGTATGAGCAGGAGTGCAGAGCGAGTTTAAGAGTGGTGGGTGAGAAGTTATTACCCTTTTTATGAGCTTTGGAAGCCCTTTTATAGAGGAAAAACTGGGGTAGTTGGGGAGTTATTACTCCAGGACAGGTGTCGGCCAGCTATAGGTTCGAGCTCACCTACTCTGCTGTAATTACCAAACTACCCCTGCCGACGCGAGTCTGCGGTGGGCCATCCTCGGGCCACGTGTCGACAGCTAATAGGCTGCTGTTTTTATACCCCATCAGTTGCCCCCATGTTCTCCAAGTCATTATGGTGACTTGGGGAAGTGTGGTGAGTTACATCTCTGATCGGTGGGAGTCTGTCTGGCCTGGGAATCAGTCCGGAAATTTGTCAGTTCAGCCTGTGAGTCAGTCCGGAAATTTGTTAGTCCGGCCTGTGAGTCAGTCCAGGAAATTTGTCAGTCCGGCCTAGGAATCAGTCCGAAAATTTGTCAGTCCGGCTTGGGCCGGACTGATTTTTGTCGTGTAGTGAGACGCGTCATATCCAGTCCGGCTTGGGCCGGACTGATTTTTGTCGTGTAGCAAGACGCGTCATATCAGTCCGGCTTGGAAAATCAGTGCGGCCAACCCGTCAGTCAGGCCTGGAAATCAGTCCGGAAATTTGTCAGTCCGGCCTGGGAATCAATCCGAAAATTTGTCAGTCCGGCTTGGGCCGGACTGATTTTTGTCGTGTAGCGAGACGCGTCATATCCAGTCCGGCTTGGGCCGGACTGATTTTTGTGGTGTAGCAAGACGCGTCATATCCAGTCCAGCTTGGAAAATCAGTGTGGCCAAGCCGTCAGTCCGGCCTGGAAAAGCAGTGCGGCCAAGCCGCCAGTCCGGCCTGGAAAAGCAGTGCGGCCAAGCCGTCAGTGCGGCCTGGAAAATCAGTTCGGCCAAGCCGTCAATTCGGCCTGGAAAAGCAATGCGGCCAAGCCGTTAGTTCGGCGTGGAAAAGCAGTGCGGCCAAGCTGTCAGTTCGGCCTGGAAAAGCAGTGCGGCCAAGCCGTCAATCCGGCCTGAAAAATGTAGACACCCACATTTTGCTTTACTTTAACCAACAATAACCTAATATATGTTTTAGGTCATTAATATCTTGATCTGACTTTACGGATCATCAATCGGGACAAAATAAGATAGGGTCACTTCATAGCCCGAACCCTGATTCCATTCCGAGACCCGATTTCCGTAAATCGTTAGATCAATGGCAGATCTTGACCTGGGTCTAACCATCCAAAACCACCTAACCTCTCCTCTCATCCTAACCATACAAACCTCACCTAACCTCACCTAACCTCTCCTCTCATCCTAACCATCCAAACCTCACCTAACCTCACCTAACCTCACCTAACCACCTAACCTCACCTAACCTTACCTAACCTCACCTAACCTCACCTAACCTCCTATCCCATTCTCCTATAAATACCCTCTCATCCCACCATCCAACGAAAAGAAGAAAAAGAACCCCTCTCTTAGAAAATTCATCCCTCTCCCTCATCTCTTCAAGGGTTCGGCCATCCTTGCCGGATCGGGTGATTTTATACGTTGGGTGATATATATCAAAAGCAGTCATTATCAAGCAAGGAATCATCTTCAAGGAATTACCATCAAAGAAAAATCAAACACAAAGTGGGTTTCCAAAGAGGTAGGCATTTATTTCAATTCTATGTAGGGTCTGTTTTCATGCATATCTTTTACTTTAAAAGAAAAACCATGTTAGGAAGCATGTAGGGTCTGTTTTCCCCCTGGTTAGCCTCTGGTTAGACCCTGGTTGCACCCAGGTTCGCTGCTGGTTGCACCCAGGTTCGATGCTGGTTGCACCCTGGTTCCCTACTGATTCGCACCCTGGTTCCCTGCTGGTTGCACCCTGGTTCCCTACTGGTTCGCACCCTGGTTCCCTACTGGTTCGCACCCTGCTTCCCTGCTGGTTGCACCCTGGTTCCCTACTGGTTCGCACCCTGGTTCGATATTGGTTCGCACCCTGGTTCCCTGCTGGTTCGCACTCTGGTTAGACCCTGGTTGCACCCAGGTTCGCTGCTGGTTGCACCCAGGTTCCCTGCTGGTTGCACCCTGGTTCCCCTGCTGGTTCGCACCCTGCTTCCCTGCTGGTTGCACCCTGGTTCCCTGCTGGTTCGCACCCTGGTGCACCCTGATCCGCACCCTGGTTTGTACCCTGCTTCCTCCTAGTTAGACCATGGCTAGTCTCGGGTTTGCTCCTAACTTAGACCCGACTCACTTGACCCTAACCATTAACCCAATCCAACCAAGTCATATCCCAACACAATCCGAGTCGCATGTCTGAATCCATTTGGCCGAATCTCATAAGCCCGCCCACTTTGAATTCCGAAAATTCAAACCCTTGATGATTCCAATATGCTCAATTCTTTGATGCAAATTCCCAATTCCAAAATCCCATTGCTATATCAATGTTTTTGAATCTCAAGTCCAATGCTCAAATACAAACCCGATTCCTGATCCAAATACCAAACCTGTTTTCCAAAATCCAAGCAACCTCCCCAGCGGAACTACGTGTGGCTTGATCCCCATCGCGGGGTACGTAGGCAATTTGGCACTCCCAAGTTCAGTCGCACCTTTCTCTATCTTTCTCATTCCCTCACACTATTTCATCATCTCTTCCATCCCTTTTTTCACTAACCTCAAGAACTGAAATCGATTCACCTCGTGTCTCTCGGAACCGTTGGATTACGGTTTCCGTCGTAAGGACCCTTAGAGCCCAATTTAGGAACACCGGTGTCGTGTCGTGTCCTAAGTTTTAGGGAGTCTTAGGTTTTTGGGAGTCCTAGAGTTAGGAGTCCAGCCTCATCACGGACGTTTGCTATGTATAGCAACCGTGCCATAGGTCTAGTTACACTAGTCACCCAATCTTTCCCTAGGACAAGCCTAGTAAACTAGGATGTAGGCAAACCTGCATTAGTCTAAGGGACCATTTGCATTTAGATGAGAATCATATAGCATCTTAGATGAAATCTTAAGATAATAAAATCCTCAACTTGAATTAAATAACTTCTCCTAAAACTGTTGAAACAGTCAATCCCGTCTAGGTCGGTGTCCTAGTTGAGTTAGGCATAAGTAGCTTAGCTTAGGTGCACCGAACTACGTCGACTCTGATCCCAGTAAGGCTTGGGTACGTAGGCAGCTTGGATGTCTGATGGCATACCACCCGCGAGTCGGCACCACAAACAAATTGTGGTGTTTTGTATATTAATTTTCTTGTAAATGCTTAATCAAATCACTTAGGATTTTCCATGAAATTAGAATTCTAGGAGAACTGTCACTTAGATTGAATCCAGACAAATTAATAAATCAAGATACACATCTAGGATTCACATTGAAATTAGATTCTAGGATGCATGTCACTTAGTTCGCACATTAACATAGAGTTGAATGAGCCATTTAAAATAAATTTAAAAGAGTTAGCTTTTGGAATCGAAGACCGATTATCGGGCAGGAATGGTGCATGTGGCGGATAACTCCCCATACCTTCCATTCTCGTAACCAGGTAGCGAGTCTAGATTTCTGGTTAATTACGGGTCCTAGATCCCACATCTAGGTGGCGACTCTGTCAGTCTCTTTCGTGTGGAATTCGGATTGCCTTAGTGATCCCAAGTTCACAGGAAAGATTAATTCAAATCAACATTAAAATGCACACGCCAATCGCGTGGATACGAGAGACCAAAAGAGAAGAGAGCGCGGCGGCTCACGCCACGCCCCTCTCGCGGGATCGGGTACCACAGTTTGGCGACTCTGCTGGGGATCACCTAACTTCATTAAAACTTCAAAAGATAATTCATTTGAATTTAATTTTAAATGGCTCATAAAAACTCTATACTTGTTAGATTAGTTTGTCTTGTTTTATTTTCTCATCACATTTTACTCAAACTTAATTTAACAAAACCTGAAGGCATCATAGATTGCGCAAACATATTGCACACACTTACATCACTTGCATCTAAACCATGCATCTCACGTGCACACACATCCTATTTTAGGAACCCGGAGTGTTATCTAGCATGGTTGACTGGGATTTCATCACCTGGTGCCTCTGTGCTAGAGAAGCATTTCACCCTTAGCCTAGTACCTTTATGGTACGTAAACGGATCCCTTGTTCACGTACTGATACGCCGGACACTGGTACAGTATATCGAACATGGATTCGCGCTAAGGGAACTCTTGGCCTTACCCCTAGATTAACCCACACATGCATGTAGTATACGAACACATGTGCATCACGTGTGTGAGCCTAGTTTAGGATATCCTACCCATTGGTGTCTAGATTAGGCCGTGGTCCATCTTCCAATGGTCACGATCGGTCCTTATATACACGAACAAAGTCATGAGTCGAGATTCTCTCTCCACTCCGATAGATTAGGATTAAGGTTGATGCCTTCAGGTAACACTGATAAAATGTGAAAAAAAAAAATTCCCTTTGAGTTAGGATATAAATCCCATCATTTCCAAAGATCTCATAGGATTAGTCATTCATGATCTATCCGTTGAAAGCAATCTTATGCTATCTCATCTAATCTTTTGATCGTGCGTCTTTCGTTCTTCTGTCATACGATTCGATCGTATCTTCATGTCATCCCCTAACTGGCAGATGCAGAATCTCACAATCTTTCGATTATGCGTTCTCATGATCTGATCATGTCTGGTCCAGATAATCCAATCTTGCTTGTACCCTTGGTCTGTTCCTCCTCTAGGGGCTACCTTTTTCAAGATTATTTTGCTAAGTCCTTCAGAGTTCACTCTCAGAATCCTTGAGCTAGGGGCATTTCCCTATGCGAATCAGTCATCATTGTCCAAAATTGAAAGTATCAGCCATGATGATGTTCAGAACGAACCAGCCTTCGCCGAGCCTTCAACGCCAAACAGTTGCAGCAGTTAAAGTTTTAGTCACTTACTATTTTATGTTGAGTCAGTCATCATGGTCAGTATAATTGTTGAGTCCGGTCTTACAGTTAAAGGTCAATGCCTAGTCCAGGCAAGTTATCTTCTGTTTCCCTTTCTTATTTAGAGTTGTGAATCCTGAGCATGTTCAGGATAGGTCGTCTGATGTAATAGCTTTTGTTTAAATAAAATTTCAGTCAGTTCCAAAAAGTTCACTTGTGTCTGTTCTTAAGTGTGCTTCTGATCTTAAAATAAGACTCCCTCTTCAAATGAGGACAAAATTGACGAAACTCCACTTGAGTCACAGCAATTACTTGAACGAGAGGAGGAGCGCCAATCCCAACCTTTCAAAGATGAAATTGAAATGATAAACACTGGCACTGAAACTTTGATTCAGTGAATGCCGATTGAAAATACATTACCCTCTAAAGAGTGTGAAGAATTGATAAAATTATTTCAAGAATAAGAAGATTGTCTAGAAAAGCTACAACCGATACCAGGGGCAAGACATAGATGGAAAGCTCAAAGAAAAGGAAGAAAGTGAGGAGACATATGCTATACAAGGGGCATAGAGTAGAGACAACTTTCATATTTCCAATCAATGACCTTGGTTCTCAAATTCATAACATGAAGCCAACAAATTCAAGATAAGAAGTTCAAGAGCAAGCATTGAAAAGTGATCATCAGATATCAAGAGTTACAAATCCATAGATGGAGGATGTCAAAGAACAAGTTTCGCTCTATTAAAGTCGAAAGCACATATTAGAATCTTGAAAGAAGAAGATCCTTTATCTCTTACCTGGAAATGCCGTCAAACTCCGTAAAAAAAAAAACAAAAAACAAAAGAGAAAAGAAATAAATAATCAGTACCAGAGGGACCCTAGTAACCTAGATCGATTCCCAATTTGAACATCGGAAGGCCTCCTTTGGCCGAATAAATCCCAAAATCAGAACCCAACGTCAAAAGAATACCGGTTTGCAAACCCTTCGAGCCTGAATCAAATTTTCTTGAAAACCCATCAAACTCGGGGCATTCCCCCGAACTACGCGAGACCTGATCCCTACACTGGGGTACGTAGGTAGCTCGGTTAAACCGAGTTCGGTCGATTCAAAAAAAAAAAAAAAAAAAAAGAAAAAGAAAAAAGAAAAATCAATCGTTCCAGAAAAAAAAAGAGGGACAAGTTCCAAAAGAAGAGAAGTTAATTATTCCAGAAAGAAAAGAAAAAAGAAAAAAAATCAATTAACCTTCAAACAATTGATCTTCAAACTAGGGGCATTCGCCTTGACCTACACACGACCTGATTCCTACCTTGGGATATGTAGGCAACCTGTTCACAGGTTCGGTCGAAATCTTTGTTGAACCTTAAGCCATTCTTTGAAAAGCCCTATCCTACCTATAAAGTCCTTCTGGTGTTCAGAACTAATAAGCTAGGTCCCGAGACACAATAAAAAAAAATGATGAATAAGAAAACGAACGGAGTTTGAAGATCTGCTAGACTGAAAACCTGAAAGGGCGGTCTAGGCAAAATTTAAGATCATTCCCCTGCTAAGTTGAAAACCCGAAAGGGCGGCTTAGGCAAAAGCTAAGGGGATAGCCTGCTGGATCGAAAACCTAGAATGGTGGTTCAGGCAAAAGTTAAGGCTAGCGCGGTCCGCCAAGTTAAAAACCCCGAAGAGGTGACTTGGTCACGGTAAGAGAATCATTATAAGAAGGCTACAGCTGGTATCAAGACTGAAGATCAACTGAAGTTCAAGCAAATTCAAGTGATATCCTCAAAACTGGGGGCATTGAAGCTAAGCAATCTTAGGGGGCGTAATTAAATCCTTGAGGCATTACTGTTTTAAGGAAAAAGTCCAGTGTTTACCAATTGAAAAACTATTCCTCGAAAGGATAGACTTACCAAACAAAATATTAACTAAGTCAGAAGCATCACTGTGTTTGTCAGTATAGTCAGTCAATCTTTGTTATTCTAAGTTCACTCCTTCAGGGCTGCTCAATCCTTTGAGTAGTGCCTTTCATCTAAGTTTTCTCTTTAGAAAGAGTCAATCGTCGTTCCTATGTCCAAATGATGTAACTGTCTTGGTGAAGGAGGCCCGGCCTAGGCAGCTCCCTGCAATTATACCTGAAAGGGTTCGAGAATCTAGTCAAACAGCTACATTTCAAAGAAGATCAACTCAGAAGAGTTCAGAAGTAGAAACATCAGAAAGCCCAGCTTCCGTAAAAAGATCATACCCCAGGAAGGCACCTTAAGCTTGGAAGAGCCCCAGATGCAATGGTGGTTGAGCCAATTTCTCAGAAAGATGAACCATTAAAATTCAGAATTTCCTTCCGGTTAGTTAAATACTATCCTGGTCAAGAAATGTTCATCTAAGCACCTGTCAAAAAACAGATCCCGCTTTTCCATGTTAGAGAGCCGTTGTTCTAAATTACCAATTTCAAGTATCTTGTTCAAGGTTTCAGTTATCAAAATCCCCAGAAGACAAGACCAACAGTCTCATTGAGAAAAATCTTGTTGAAGTTTCATAAAAGTGTTCCTAATCCATTCTTGTTACTAATGGTTCTTCGTTCATAAGGTTGGTCGTCTCATCATTCGTCAAAGTCTTGGTTTCCAATATCTTTACTGGGCACGATCTATAATGTCCCCGATTTCATTGAGTTCAAAAAAAAAAAAAAAAAATCCAAAATTCATCAAATCCAATCCCCGATTCAAACAAATCCAATCTTACGTCAAATTCAAGTTCATGAAAAATCTCATGTCCTCTTTGAGCCCTTTTGTGAAAGGTGCCTCATTTCTCGAGTCCATTTGTGAATGGTCTCGTCTTCTCCCTGAACCCGTTTGTGAACAGGTTTCTCATTCTCTGAGTCCATTTGTGAATGGTCTCATGTCCTCTTTGAGCCCGTTTGTGAACGGTGCCTCTTTTCTCGAGGTCATTTGTGAATGGTCTCGTCTTCTCATTGAGCCTGTTTACGGACGGTACCTCATTTCCCAAAAATAAAAAATTTAGCAAATCCAAATCCTTACTTAAAAAAAAAAAAAATCCAATCCTACGAAAAATCTCATGTCCTCTTTGAGCCCGTTTGTGAACGGTGCCTCTTTTCTCGAGGCCATTTGTGAATGGTCTTGTCTTCTCCTTGAGCCCGTTTGTGAACGGTGCCTCATTTCTCGAATCCATTTGTGAATGGTCTCGTCTTATCCTTGAGCCCATTTGTGAATGGCGCCTCTTTTCTCGAATCCATTTGTGAATGGTATCGTCCTCCTTGAGCCCGTTTGTGAATGGTGCCTCATTTCTCGAGTCCATTTGTGAATGGTCTTGTCTTCTCCTTGAGCCCGTTTGTGAACGGTGCCTCTTTTCTTCGAGTCCATACAACTATGGTCTCTTATCCTCTTTGAACATCATACATCTATGATGTCTCATTTCCTTGGAATCCGTACAAATACGGTATTTCATTCTCTTCGAGTCCATACAACTATGGTCTCTTATCCCCTTTGAACATCATACAACTATGATGTCTCATTTCCTTGGAATCCTTACAAATACGGTATTTCATTCTCTTCGAGTCCATACAACTATGGTCTCTTATACCCTTTGAACATCATACAACTATGATGTCTCATTTCCTTGGAATCCGTACAAATACGGTATTTCATTCTCTTCGAGTCCATACAACTATGGTCTCTTATCCCCTTTGAACATCATACAACTATGATGTCTCATTTCCTTGGAATCCGTACAAATACGGTATTTCATTCTCTTCAAGTCCATACAACTATGGTCTCTTATCCTCTTTGAACATCATACAACTATGATGTCTCATTTCCTTGGAATCCGTACAAATACGGTATTTCATTCTCTTCGAGTCCATACAACTTTGATCTCTTATCCTCTTTGAACATCATACATCTATGATGTCTCATTTCCTTGGAATCCGTACAAATACGGTATTTCATTCTCTTCAAGTCCATACAACTATGGTCTCTTATCCCCTTTGAACATCATACAACTATGATGTCTCATTTCCTTGGAATCCGTACAAATACGGTATTTCATTCTCTTCGAGTCCATACAACTATAGTCTCTTATCCTCTTTGAACATCATACAACTATGATGTCTCATTTCCTTGGAATCCGTACAAATACGGTATTTCATTCTCTTCGAGTCCATACAACTATGGTCTCTTATCCCCTTTGAACATCATACAACTATGATGTCTCATTTTCTTGGAATCCTTACAAATATGGTATTTCATTCTCTTCGAGTCCATACAACTATGGTCTCTTATACCCTTTGAACATCATACAACTATGATGTCTCATTTCCTTGGAATCCGTACAAATACGGTATTTCATTCTCTTCGAGTCCATACAACTATGGTCTCTTTTCCCCTTTGAACATCATACAACTATGATGTCTCATTTCCTTGGAATCCGTACAAATACGGTATTTCATTCTCTTCGAGTTCATACAACTATGGTCTCTTATCCCCTTTGAACATCATACAACTATGATGTCTCATTTCCTTGGAATCCGTACAAATACGGTATTTCATTCTCTTCGAATCCATACAACTATGGTCTCTTATCCCCTTTGAACATCATACAACTATGATGTCTCATTTCCTTGGAATCCGTACAAATACGGTATTTCATTCTCTTCAAGTCCATACAACAATGATCTCTTATACCCTTTGAACATCATACAACTATGATGTCTCATTTCCTTGGAATCCGTATAAATACGGTATTTTATCTTGCCCAAGCCCATTCAAAAATGATGCTGCATTTTCATTAAGAATCTTTCAAAAGTCATCCATTATTCTCTCTGAGACCATTTGAAAATGACGTCTCATTTCCTCTGAAGCTGTTCAAAAGCGATATTCCTTTCCCTCCGAAAATCCATTTGAAAATGGTATCCCATTTCTCTCGTTGCCAGCGGCGCCGCAGCGGGTTTGTTTTATTGCATTCCAATTCTAGGATTTCATCTAAGGTCTTGCATTATATTAGGTTGCATTGTGTTTAGGGGGTTCCTTTGTCGATTAAAGTTACGCAAAATGGTTCTGTCATTTTAACTTTGGTATTCGATGACTACGTCGTCTCTACCAAAGAGGGGCATCTGTAGACACCCACATTTTGCTTTACTTTAACCAACAATAACCTAATATATGTTTTAGGTCATTAATATCTTGATCTGACTTTACGGATCATCAATCGGGACAAAATAAGATAGGGTCACTTCATAGCCCGAACCCTGATTCCATTCCGAGACCCGATTTCCGTAAATCGTTAGATCAATGGCAGATCTTGACCTGGGTCTAACCATCCAAAACCACCTAACCTCTCCTCTCATCCTAACCATACAAACCTCACCTAACCTCACCTAACCTCTCCTCTCATCCTAACCATCCAAACCTCACCTAACCTCACCTAACCTCACCTAACCACCTAACCTCACCTAACCTTACCTAACCTCACCTAACCTCACCTAACCTCCTATCCCATTCTCCTATAAATACCCTCTCATCCCACCATCCAACGAAAAGAAGAAAAAGAACCCCTCTCTTAGAAAATTCATCCCTCTCCCTCATCTCTTCAAGGGTTCGGCCATCCTTGCCGGATCGGGTGATTTTATACGTTGGGTGATATATATCAAAAGCAGTCATTATCAAGCAAGGAATCATCTTCAAGGAATTACCATCAAAGAAAAATCAAACACAAAGTGGGTTTCCAAAGAGGTAGGCATTTATTTCAATTCTATGTAGGGTCTGTTTTCATGCATATCTTTTACTTTAAAAGAAAAACCATGTTAGGAAGCATGTAGGGTCTGTTTTCCCCCTGGTTAGCCTCTGGTTAGACCCTGGTTGCACCCAGGTTCGCTGCTGGTTGCACCCAGGTTCGATGCTGGTTGCACCCTGGTTCCCTACTGATTCGCACCCTGGTTCCCTGCTGGTTGCACCCTGGTTCCCTACTGGTTCGCACCCTGGTTCCCTACTGGTTCGCACCCTGCTTCCCTGCTGGTTGCACCCTGGTTCCCTACTGGTTCGCACCCTGGTTCGATATTGGTTCGCACCCTGGTTCCCTGCTGGTTCGCACTCTGGTTAGACCCTGGTTGCACCCAGGTTCGCTGCTGGTTGCACCCAGGTTCCCTGCTGGTTGCACCCTGGTTCCCCTGCTGGTTCGCACCCTGCTTCCCTGCTGGTTGCACCCTGGTTCCCTGCTGGTTCGCACCCTGGTGCACCCTGATCCGCACCCTGGTTTGTACCCTGCTTCCTCCTAGTTAGACCATGGCTAGTCTCGGGTTTGCTCCTAACTTAGACCCGACTCACTTGACCCTAACCATTAACCCAATCCAACCAAGTCATATCCCAACACAATCCGAGTCGCATGTCTGAATCCATTTGGCCGAATCTCATAAGCCCGCCCACTTTGAATTCCGAAAATTCAAACCCTTGATGATTCCAATATGCTCAATTCTTTGATGCAAATTCCCAATTCCAAAATCCCATTGCTATATCAATGTTTTTGAATCTCAAGTCCAATGCTCAAATACAAACCCGATTCCTGATCCAAATACCAAACCTGTTTTCCAAAATCCAAGCAACCTCCCCAGCGGAACTACGTGTGGCTTGATCCCCATCGCGGGGTACGTAGGCAATTTGGCACTCCCAAGTTCAGTCGCACCTTTCTCTATCTTTCTCATTCCCTCACACTATTTCATCATCTCTTCCATCCCTTTTTTCACTAACCTCAAGAACTGAAATCGATTCACCTCGTGTCTCTCGGAACCGTTGGATTACGGTTTCCGTCGTAAGGACCCTTAGAGCCCAATTTAGGAACACCGGTGTCGTGTCGTGTCCTAAGTTTTAGGGAGTCTTAGGTTTTTGGGAGTCCTAGAGTTAGGAGTCCAGCCTCATCACGGACGTTTGCTATGTATAGCAACCGTGCCATAGGTCTAGTTACACTAGTCACCCAATCTTTCCCTAGGACAAGCCTAGTAAACTAGGATGTAGGCAAACCTGCATTAGTCTAAGGGACCATTTGCATTTAGATGAGAATCATATAGCATCTTAGATGAAATCTTAAGATAATAAAATCCTCAACTTGAATTAAATAACTTCTCCTAAAACTGTTGAAACAGTCAATCCCGTCTAGGTCGGTGTCCTAGTTGAGTTAGGCATAAGTAGCTTAGCTTAGGTGCACCGAACTACGTCGACTCTGATCCCAGTAAGGCTTGGGTACGTAGGCAGCTTGGATGTCTGATGGCATACCACCCGCGAGTCGGCACCACAAACAAATTGTGGTGTTTTGTATATTAATTTTCTTGTAAATGCTTAATCAAATCACTTAGGATTTTCCATGAAATTAGAATTCTAGGAGAACTGTCACTTAGATTGAATCCAGACAAATTAATAAATCAAGATACACATCTAGGATTCACATTGAAATTAGATTCTAGGATGCATGTCACTTAGTTCGCACATTAACATAGAGTTGAATGAGCCATTTAAAATAAATTTAAAAGAGTTAGCTTTTGGAATCGAAGACCGATTATCGGGCAGGAATGGTGCATGTGGCGGATAACTCCCCATACCTTCCATTCTCGTAACCAGGTAGCGAGTCTAGATTTCTGGTTAATTACGGGTCCTAGATCCCACATCTAGGTGGCGACTCTGTCAGTCTCTTTCGTGTGGAATTCGGATTGCCTTAGTGATCCCAAGTTCACAGGAAAGATTAATTCAAATCAACATTAAAATGCACACGCCAATCGCGTGGATACGAGAGACCAAAAGAGAAGAGAGCGCGGCGGCTCACGCCACGCCCCTCTCGCGGGATCGGGTACCACAAAAAATCAGTGCGGCCAAGCCGTCAGTTCGGCCTGAAAAAGCAGTGCGGCCAAGTCGTCAGTTCGGCCAAGCCGTTAGTCCGGCCTGGAAAAGCAGTGCGCCCAAGCCGTCAGTCCGGCCTGGAAAAGCAGTGCGGCCAAGCCGTCAGTTCGGCATGAATTTTGTCCTGTAGCGCTTTGCGCTATATCCAGTTCGGCTTGAGATGAATTGAATTTGGTCATTGAGCGCTTTGCGCTATATCCAGTTCGGCTTGAGATGAACTGAATATAGCGCAATCTGCTAAAAGACGAAATTGAATTTTGTCCTGTAGCGCTTTGCGCTATATTCAGTTCGGCTTGAGATGAACTGAATTTTGTCCATATCCAGTTCGGCTTAAGATGAACTGAAGTTTGTCCTGTAGCGCTTTGCGCTATATCCAGTTCGGCTTGAGATGAACTGAATTTTGTCCTGTAGCGCTTTGCGCTATATCCAGTTCGGCTTGAGATGAACTGAATATAGCGCAATCTGCTAAAAGACGAAATTGAATTTTGTCTTGTAGTGTGAATCACACCGAGTCCTAGTCGGCTTTAGATGACCAGAGTTTTGTTGAACTTGGGTTTTCGCAAGGGTTTGGTTTTCTGCCCGGGCCCGTTCCTGACTAGGAGTGCGCTCCCGGTCTTGGTGGAGACTAGCCGTGGCAAACCAAGCAGCGAGTACCCGAGTTTTAACGAACTGGGTTTCCAAATAATGAGTACCCGACTTTTAGTGAACTGGGTTTCCAGAGTACCCGACTTTTAGTGAACTGGGTTTCCAAATAATGAGTGCCCGAGTTTTAGTGAACTGGGTTTCCAGAGTACCCAAGTTTTAGTGAACTGGGTTTCCAGAGTACCCGAGTTTTAGTGAACTGGGTTTTCAAGCGGCGTTGGTTTTTGCATCCAGGCTGATTCCGGACCAGGAGTGGGCTCCCGATCTTTGCGGAGACGAGCCGTGGCGAACCAAGCAGCGAGTACCCGAGTTTTAGCGAACTGGGTTTCCAAATAATGAGTACCCGAGTTTTAGTGAACTGGGTTTCCAGAGTACCCGAGTTTTAGCGAACTAAGTTTCCGAGTTGTACGAAGAGATTTGCAAAAGAGCTTCTGTCATTCACATTCAGCAGATATTTACAAAGTCACTTCCACGCCGGGTGGTTTACTACTGATAGTATTTTCTGAGGTCTTCGGTGGGTTCAGTCACCTGTGCTTCGTCTCTCAGATCAAGTTGTTCAATCGGCAAGGATTCCAATGCATCTTTGCCTTTTGAGTGCCATGGCATAGCACTCCCTGGACTGTGGTTGATCTCCTCTGACCTCACCCACGCTGTTTGGCGTTATGAACTTCATTTTCTGGTGATACGCTGAAGCGATTTCGCAGATTAAGTTATGCCCGGCTCGTCCCAAGATAGCGTTATAGACCGAAGTGGCCCTCACCACCTGGAAGTTGACCATGGCGAAGGCTTGGCAGGGCGGCTCTCCGACAAGGACTGGGAGTTCAATCTGCCCTTTCATTTTCACAACTTCCCCCGAGAAACCTAACAGATCGGAGTTCGCCGGCCGTAAGCGGTCGTCACCTATCATCATTCTCTCGAAAGCATGATAGTACAAAATATCGGCCGAACTCCCATTGTCGACTAGGATTTTCTTCAACTCCCAGTTTGCGACGAGCATGGTTATGACCAGTGTGTCGTCGTGTGGCAGTATCAGGTTGTCGAGATCCGCATCTGAAAATGAGATCTCATTCTCCGTCTTCATCTTTTTGCTGCATGTGTGCACGACGTTGACTCGGCGTGCATATGCTTTTCGAGCAGCAGACGATGTGCCCCCAGTGGCTGGTCCGCCCATAATTGTGCCAATGACTCCCCTTGGCCGGGAATTGTGTGCCTCTGGTTGTGGACTGGATGGAGGAGGAGATTGGTTCTTCGCAGGAGGCGGCTGCGACCGTCGAGGGCTGCGGCCCTGAGGACTCTTCTCTCTGCGCTCCGATCTATGGCCGTCATTTCGGACGTACTTTTTCAAATAGCCCCGGCCAATCAGCAGCTCGATTTCTTCCTTGAGCTGCCAACATTCGTCTGTGTCGTGACCGTGGTCCCTGTGGAACCGACAGTACTTTGATTGGTCCTTCTTATTTCCCTTGGAGATCAGTCTGGTCGGTCACCTCACGAACTCTTCACTACTGATAGCGGCCAGTATGTGTCTCCGGGAGGTATTGAGAGGGGTGAAGTTCTCTTCCCTCCTCTACGGGGACTTCTCTTTTCTGGGGGCCCTGTCATCCCTACGCTGCCTGGTAGGGTTTTTATCCTCAGAGGTTCTCCTCCGATTTGAGTCCAGGGCCACCAGTGTCTCTTCAACTGCTATATACTCCTCAGCTCCGGTCATCAGATCTGCCAGTGAGTGCGGGTTCCGGCGGGCTACTGCTCGGCAGAAATCGTTAGATCTAGCACCTGCGAGGAGTGCGTTTGTGGCGGCTGAGGGATCTAGATTTGGCACTTGGAGTGCCTCTCTGTTGAAGCGGCTGACGAATGCTTTCAGAGGTTCATTATCCTCCTGCCGCAAGGCCATCGAGGATGTTGTCGTTTTCCTTGGCCTACGGCTGCTCATGAAATGGCGAACGAGATCATCTCCAAAGTCCTCAAAGTTGCTGATGGAGTTCGGTTTGATCCTTGAGTACCAGTCCCGGGCCGCACCAGTCAATGTGGTCGAGAAGGCCTTACAAAGGAAGCCGTTTGACCCGCCGTGGAGGAGCATCATTGTCCTGAACTTCTCCAAGTGGTCCACAGGGTCAGTGGTCCCGTCGTACAGCGGGACGGTTGGCATTTTAAATCCTCTGGGCGCTGGGGCACCCATGACATCGTCGGTGAACGGCGTTCTGCTTGAGAACGCCCTCAAAGCGGGCCGGCTTTGATCCTTTGCCAGCTCTTCTATTTGGTGGTCCATTTCTTCCATCCTCCGTAGCATCGGATTAGCTCTACGGTCTAGTCGGTCCAGTGACCTGTTTCTCTCCACGGATTGGCTCGCCGCGGAGCCGGACTGGCTTTCCGGACTCCTATGATGAGGTCGGAGTTTTTCGTGTGGCGCGCCGTCTTCCTGGGCTCGATGCTTTCGTGCAGAGCGGGACCGTGATCTCCGGCGGTGGTGAGGTTCTGTGTGAGCGTGCCGAGCTCTGGAGTGATGGACTGGCCTTGAGGAGTGGCGAGTTTGGTCCTCACCGTGGCACGATGACTCTCCCCTGTGTATATTCGACCTTTCTTGGACAGGTCGTGGAGTCTCTGGAGGATGTTGGGGAGGTGCTTGGATCAGCTGCTGGTACTGATCGACAAGGGCTGTCATTTGTTGAAAAAGAGCTTGGACTTGATCCGGAGTAGGCGTAGGATTGAGGTGATCCGAACGAGCCGGGCTCTGTTCGGCTGTAGCGGAAGTAGCCACCACCTGTGAGGCGATTCGCTCACTACGAGTCATGCACGGTAGCGTGACTAGAGTTGTCCGTGCAGTTGGTACTTGAGCACTCTTGCACCCTGCCATTTTGTTTATGGGGGATCTAAACAGCTTTTAGTTCGGGGTCCCACGGATGACGCTAATCTGTTAGGCCTAAAATCGGTAACAGATATGACAGTGACGTAAGAGCCGAGCTGGAGGACCCGAGAAACCGAGGTGAGGAGCTGGGTAGCTGAGCCCTGCGTAAAGAGCAAACGAGGTCAGAATGACCAACCCGGAGTGTTACTCCGGACAGGCCCTTCGACACCCAAGTCAGTATGAGCAGGAGTGCAGAGCGAGTTTAAGAGTGGTGGGTGAGAAGTTATTACCCTTTTTATGAGCTTTGGAACCCCTTTTATAGAGGGAAAACTGGGGTAGTTGGGGAGTTATTACTCCAGGATAGATGTCGGCCAGCTATAGGTTCGAGCTCACCTACTCTGCCGTAATTACCAAACTACCCATGCTGACGCGGGGTCTGCAGTGGGCCATCCTTGGGCTACGTGTCGACAACTAATAGGCTGTTGTTTTTATACCCCATCATTTAGTGCAGTTGACAGTGCCTCTGCAATGAAGGAAAACCCCTTTTCTTCTCCAAAGTCTAAAGGACGTAGCTTACCTGCAGATGGAAATTTTGAGCAGCAAGTTTCTGACCCTTCGAATCCCAATGAAAGTCTTATTGGCCTTGGTCCCCCTAATACACCCTGTTGTGTGGTTACTGAAACTGGTCAGTACCCCTCCCGGGAAGGTCAGAATAAGAAAGGGAAAGAAGCTGCTATCACCCCCATTAGTCAAAATACCTTATGCAAGGATGGACACCCTGATCCTCTTCTCACAGGATCCATTGCTGGACTCAAGTTTGCTGGTTCTACGTTGAATTCTCTCCCGGAAATCCTACCTCCTAGCACCATTCGAGGGCAAAATCTCAGAATCGAAGATCAATCTTTCATTGCATCTGCTAGTACCTTTCCTGGAAATGGAAATCCGACCCAAAACTCCCCATGGAAAGCTCTTTTCACAGAACAAGTTGCCCCACCAGTTCCTACTAACCCAACACCAACAAATCTTGCTTTTCTTATCCCAAATGAAGATGAAGTTACGAACATGGAACTAGATATTAAAGATGAAGAAACGGAAGAACCGAAGATCAAATGGTCAAACTGTCTTGTGGGTTACTTCTTAGGTAAGAGACCCTACTTCATCGCCCTTAAGGAAAATCTCTCCCGCAAATGGAAACTCAAGGGTGACTTTCAACTATTTACCCTAGAAGAGGGTTTCTTCCTGTTTCAATTTACAAACTCAGAAGATTGCACCCGTGTTCTTGAAGAGCCGAGCCATAGCTATGGAGGAAGGCATCTAATCCTCCAAAAGTAGTCCCCAAACTCCTCAATTGAGAGGAAAAAGCTCCAGGAAATTCCTGTCTGGGTTCGACTTCCGAGGCTCCATTTGAAGTTCTGGACGACACATATCTTAAGCCGCATTGCAAGTATCATCGGGAAACCTCTCTATATGGACTCCCACACAACCGAATCCACGAGATTAAATTATGCCAGGTTGTGCATTCTAGTCAAGGCAGGTAGCTACCTTCCTGACTCTATTAATCTCAGATCCTCCTCGGGTGTTATCTCTCAAAAAATAGTATATGAATGGAAGCCAGAGGCTTGCAATGTTTGTTTGGACTTTGGCCACAAGACTAAGGATTGTCACCTTGAGCAAAATCATCATCCCATCTCCAAACAGGTTTGGAAACCGGTTCAAAGAAAGGAAGAGTATCAGTCAGCTCCTCAGAAGGTTACAAATGAAAATCCTACCAATTCGCGTCCTTCAATATCTTCGCCAAACAGCAGCATCAACTTCAAAAGGAACCTCCTAGCAATACCTTCACCCACGCATGGAAATAGTTTTTCTGCTTTGGAGGACCTAGATCAAGATGGCAGTGATCCCTGGCAAACGGTTAAAAAGAAAAAAGGAAAGCCCCCGGTTCTTCTTCTTCGGTCCTCTCCTTCATGTATTTTGCCATCCCTCTCAAAATTGCCCCCAAAACTCGGTTAAGTTTGGGAATCTATGGTGGCGGTTCTTTTTGGGTGTCTCTGTCAATCTCTGTACAGGTGGCTGGCTCGTGTGCTCAATTTTCCTGTGTTCTTGTTGGACCTCTTGCCATGATTTTTTTCTTGCTTTAGCTTGTTGCTTTGGTTCGTATTTTGTTTTTCTCATTGTTGATCTTTTAGCCTTATTTTGTTGGCTTGAGACTTTTGGTTGTTCCCCCTTTCATGTGTATGGGGGCTTGTTTCTATTCTTCCTTATGTATCTTTTTTCTTATATAATATATCTCTTAGGGGTCCGCCTAACCCCAGCTTACCCATCCAAAAAAAAAAAAAAAAAACATTCATATAAATCCTGTCCTTTTGCACTGAATTAGCTACATTTTTTATATTATTTGGTGCCCACACGCTCTAGATCAGGGGAAGCGTCACATCACACATGGCCTGACATGGCCTACTATTTTCGGTTGAGCCCGGCCCACATGCCCTCACCATCGAAGTCTCAATAATATGAAGAGGGCAGCACCCTCTCTATAAATCCCGTCTTTTGCACTTGCATTGACCAACTTTTTCTATTCCTCGGTGCAAACGTACATTGACTACCAGATCAGCAAGGAAAGCTTCTTGTCGTATACTACAATTGCGACTTTTATTCTTGTCCTCTTTGCACTACCATGTCTTTATAATTGGACTAACTCATCTTGTCTTTTATTATTTAAACAGCTGTCAAGGGTTATTACAGTTTCCTAAAAGCTGTCAAATGCCAATTAAAGAAGAAAAGACAAGCTGATTTTGTGCAATTATCAATACATGGTAGTGCCAATATCAGTAGCCACAATCAAAACGCTGAGACGGGATCGCAAGAAGAGGAATAGCCTTCTGTAGGGTAACCCCAAACTTGTCATCCATGTCTACAGTCTCAGGCTTCATCCCATCTGGAAGCTTCCAATTAAACGAATGAAGAAGAGAAGCCAGTATCAAGTGCACCATTCTAACAGCAAGAGGCATGCCGGGGCATATTCGACGGCCACTGCCGAACGGAATGAAGCCAAAGTCTTGGCCTCTGTAGTCGGGTCGGACCCTAGGAACCTCTCCGGCATAAAATTCATCGGTTTTTCCCAATAATCGGCGTCTCTAGAGATTGCCCATACATTCACAAGCACTTGGGTATGCTTAGGTATGATATATCAACACAACTCGACATCGCTCTCAGCTCTGTGAGGTAAGAGAAGTGGTGCACGTGGGTGCAATCGCATGGCCTCTTTCACCACAGCTTCTAGGTAAGGGAGTTGAGGAATGTGAGATTCTTCAACTGATTCTTTTGCGCATACGACTTGTTGGAGCTCCCTTTGTACCTTCTCCATCGTGCTTGGGTGCCGGAGTAGCTCGGTCATTGTCCACTCCACGGTCCTTGCACTGGTGTCGCCTCCCGAGATATACAAGTCCTGAAAATTGTGTTTAGAATGAGAAGCATTAGATTAGAAAGATGGAGAGTAGCCATTCCAAAGGCTTAAGCTGTTAGAGTTGAACTTAAAGACCTGCCCTAGATCCAATAGTTGGATTTTTAATATCAAGGAGTTGTTGGGTTTTAAACCCAGGACCTGCCTGTGAGGCACTAGCTCTGGTACCATGTGAAACAACCAAATACTCCAAAAGCTTAATATGTTAGAGTTGGTGTTCTTTAATGATGTATACCAAAACATGATGTGGTGTGATTAGTTTTGGATTTTGAGAAACGATAGTGAGTCCAAAATTGATTATTGGACTCAAATTTACCTATAATTTTGAGTCAAATAATCAGTTATAATATACCAAGTACCGCGATTAAAACTTTAACATATTGGCGGTCGAGGTCGAAGTCGGATCGAACTTCTTGGCTGTGGTCAAGAAGTACATCTAAGAAATCATTCTTTCTAGGAGCACCGGAGGATGCTCTACTTTCCAAACGTTGGTCGATGAAATCCTCCATGAGTCTATGAAGATGATCATAAGAAACCTTGATATGAAGCCGGCCTTATTCCTTGGGGGTCAAGTGATTTAAGCAGTGGGAAGAAGTCTGAAATATTAGGCTTTCCAGCGTATTCCATGATTCTCCAAATCACATCCTTAAATTCTTGTGCACCCTCGGACACAGGATCAACCAAGTTGACGGAGAAAACTGCGTTCGATACCAAATTGAGAGCTGTTGCAAAGGCTAATTGGCTAATATTAACTGCCTCTCCAGATAAAGAAAATGGCTCTATGTTCTTAAGCAGCTCCTGTAAGAGGCAACAGATCTTGGCGATTAAACATTGAGAAAATCACAGAAACAATATGGATTGAATTTAAATGAGAAAAATCATACCGGAAGCCATGAATTGGGTTTTTCTTTCTCTCTGAGTTTCTCTTCGCTACACAACCGTCGGTGATGGGGACCGGTTTCTTTCTCTTCAAGCGTGGATTCTCAAAGATTCAAAACGAATTTGTTGTGTGCAAATAGGACCCAAGAGTTTCCTTTTATAAGCGTTTGTGGGAAGAGATGCGACTCCTCATCACGCCCATCCCTCTCCCCAAACGTCTCTTTACGTTTATACCTTTTCACATAAAGTCTTTTCATTAATGACTTTTCACAAAAGTAATTAACTAACCAAATGATCTTGACCATCGATCTTGCAAAAGCCACATCCACCGTTAGGATTATTTCCTAACAGCTCCTCCATTTTCTGGTTCCTTAGGCCTTGTAGGGCGTCTAGTCTTTGTGAAGTGAACATTTGAGTGTTACATAGCTTTCGCAGGTTTCGCCAGCATGGGCCCAGAGATATCCATGCCATCGAAAGATCGTAGTGGGCTTGGCCTGTGACCGCGTTCGGAATGATCCGGCCCGCGAAGTCCTTATCTTTCTTTTGGAGGATCTCTTTTGCCATCTTGAACGAAGAAGCTACTACTAACGTGGCAAAGCCCATGCGCAGACTCATGAGGGGTCCGAATTTCTTGGCCAGCCCGGCGAAGGATTCATGGGGTTTGTTTCCAATTGATAAGAGACTTCCTATAATCGTCAGTCCGTTTGGGCCCGGTGGTTGTGTTCTCCTATCTCGAGAAAGAAAGGAAACCAGGTTGTGGATGCAGAGCAAAATAAATGAAATCCAAGAAAGCACAGCCCATAATGCCATTTTGGGTCTTTAGCTATGGGTCTTCTTCATATGTTTCAGCCTTTATAAATAGATGTACAGGGAAATTACTATAGGGTAAACAGGTCACCCAGTTTTGGTTTATCCTTGAATAAATTTCGGTTTTTCTAATGAGCCCAATAAAATTAGGCGTAATGGCAATAAATTTGGCCGATGGTCTATTGCATGATTGAGCAGCCACATAGGCTCACTTATCAACTGATTTTGTCTTTATTCATGATGTGGCATGAGAGAGCAGCCACATAGGCTCAGTTTTCAACTAATTTTGTCTTTATCTATGATGTGGGCATGTTGCTGTTCTTTCATGCAACAGACCATCCACGAAATGCCATCTGCTATGGTCCTTAGCAAATCCCATATGAGGAATGCTAGACTGAGGGGAGCCCTTTCTGTGCCGAGACACTAAAATGCATTTAATGTTTAGTTAAGTTTTACAAATAAGCGTAATGCCAGTGAAACCAATAAAAAAGGAGAGAAATACCAGTAGGGAAACCGATATTAGCACCTAAAGCAGGACCGAACCAATTGATTCTTTCCACAACAACATGCCAAGTGACGTGAGCAACCCCTTAGATTGTACACTTAGCATATTCTCATTGCAGGTCCCATGCTCGGTGGTACTCTTGATCTCCATATACTTTTCCTACATAGAATAATGTTAACAATCAATAGGTTTTCCCGTTATCTAGCGGGCTGATATTGCCATGCACTAGAATTTGTTTTTATAATGGTACTACCCAATTTGTTTTAAGCGTTTTAAATTAGTTTTATAAGGCTGTTACAGTACTAAGCATGGCATGATATCAACATCCAAGCATTATTTCATGTGCTTATTTATAATTGTGCACTTACTATAAACATCTAAGAATTATTTCGTGTGCTTATTTATATTTGTGGGGAATGGTCCTGCGTTCAACTGGTGGCCGCTTTGTCTTCTTGCGCATGCGTCATTGCTAGCAGCCTTAATTATATAATTGACCACTTGACTCTCACTGTAGACGAGGCAGACCGGTGGGCCGGGCTACGTTTCACCCAACCAATACAGGTTTGGGTGGCCCATGGTGGCATGGGCCAGATAAAAAATGATCTGGAATCTTACGGATCACAATTTGGTGAACCCAGACCCCACCTGTATGGGCCGGGTGGACCCGCGGGTCACCCTTTTGTTTGTTTGTCTCTCTGTTTGTTTTGTTTTTTTGTCTTGCTGTTTTTATTCCCACACTATAGGATCATCCAAACAGTCCATGTGATGGGCCATAATGTAAATAGGGTGTGCCCAAAAATTGTTTCCATAGGATGATCCTAGCCCTCTGATCTATAGAGGTTTCCATAAATAATAATACGCAATGCCCCAAAAATAATTTCCATAGAGTGATCCTAGCCCTTTGATCTATGGAGAAATTGTGTATTATTATATATGGAAACCTCTATAGATCGGAGGACTAGGATCATCCTATGGAAATGATTTTTGGGGCACAACCTATTTACGTTGTGTTCCATCACATGGACGGTTTAGATTATCCTGTGATGTGGTCCGTACAATACTTTATGAAAAATACAGGATTATAAGGGCTTTTACAATATAAAATCTCGATCATTTGGGTTTCAACGGGCACCGTCGGGTCCACCCAGGCCGGCGCAGTTTTGATGGGACTTGTACAGGCCAAAGCAAATTTCAACAGGTCACTAATTTAGTGACCTAGACCCGTAAAATATGTGCAGGCCGGGTGGAAAATTAATTAGTGACCTAGACCCGTAAAATATGTGCAGGCCGGGTGGAAAATTATGTGGGTGGACCTTCGGGCTGGGGTCACTTTTTGCCACCTCTAACTCTTTAAGTCTGAAAAATGGATGGCATAGGAATATGGACTTCATTTGATTGCATCAAACCCTAAGAAGTCAACACAAATGCATTCACGTTTTGCAATATTTTTTGGCAAGTCGTATATCCGCCGCTTTTGATTACTTGGGACACTCAGCAGCAGCGTACCAATGACTGCAGAGGGGCTGATGTACTTCTCGTCAGAAGGATTCAATGGGGTTGATATATCACTTCCTTATTTATTTTTTTATTATTATTATTTTTTTGGTGTCTTGTGTAGTTTGCAAACCAGCCCTCTTCTTGTTAATTTTCTTCTTCCAAGATAAGCAAAGAGGGTTCACATGATATCCATCCGATTGAACGGTAATAAGTTTCTTATCACTCAACTAATATGATTTAATCTAGGGCGATGATGAATTCGCTCCACCACTGGGAGAAAGTCACTCCCTTTATCATGAAATACGCCAAAACGTTAGTCTGCTGGATACCCCCTCTTTAACCGGTTACTAGTTAAAGTATGCCTAGGGTTGTCAATAGGTCCAGACGGTCCAATGGATCCTCTGAATCCAAAATTTAATGGACGGGATCTAGCCATGCTAGAAAGATTCATAGATGTGTTTGGGATCTCCATTATAGGATCTGAAATTTTTTCAGATAGGATCCAGACATGTAATGAAAATCCGTTAGATAGTCACGAATAAAAAGAACCCTCTTTATAAGAGCACTACTAGGAAAATGGGTTTCCACTTTGGTAAAAACAAAGGCATCATTTATTGGAACAAAACTTGGCTCATGTCAGGGTATGAGGAACTTTCCTTAGACCCCATGTGATAGCAAAGAGTGTGGGGTGTGGAAATACCAATTCCGTGCTTACTTTTTTTTGTCAGACGTAATTGATATTTCCACACCCTGAGTCAAGTTTCGTTCCATTTATCGGAGCCACGTCCATTGAATGACAAAGGAAGGGAGCTCAAATCCCCGTAAAAGCCATAGGGTCTGAGGAAAGCTCCTCAGAGCCCGACCTCTGCCAAGTTTCGTGTTCCATTTATTGGAGCCACGTCCACTAAATGACAACGGAAGGGAGCTCAGATCCCCATAAAAGCTATAAATACATCTTAAAAAGTCAGATCAACAGTCACATCAAGCTCTTTTTTATTTCCAAAATTGAATCAGGCTTTCAAAGTGTTTCGTCTTTATAAATGTCTAACATATTAAAACGAGGAACCCTCTTTAGAAGAGCCTTTTGCACCTACATTCACTACTTGTTTTAAATTTCTTGTGCACATATACATTGGCTCCTAGATCAAAGATAGCCTTTCGTCGTCTGCTACAAGTATTCTTTTCTTCTGTATACATTTATAACCAATCTAGCTAGAGCACCGGATAAAATTTGAAATTTCAAACACGATTCGAATGATATGTTCTAAAATCAAGCCTGTCGGCACCTCCATGTTTTGATATTTGCACTAATTCATCCTGTCTTTTATTATTTAAACAGCTGTCAAAGGTTATTACAGTTTCCTAAAAGCTCTCAAATGGAAACTAAGGATGAAAAGACAAGCTGAGTTTGCACAATTATCAATACATGGTAGTGCCGATATCAGTAACCACAATACGCTTAGAGGGGATTGCAAGAAGAGGAACCGTCTTCTGTAGGGTAACCCCAAACTTGGCATCCATGTCCACAGTCTCAGGCTTCATCCCATCTGGAAGCTTCCAACTAAACGAATGAAGAAGAGAAGCCAACATTAAGTGCACCATTCTAACAGCAAGAGGCAAGCCGGGGCATATTCGACGGCCACTGCCGAACGGAATGAAGCCAAAGTCTTGGCCTCTGTAGTCGGCGTCGGACCCTAAGAACCTCTCCGGCATAAAATTCGTAGGTTTTTCCCAATAATCAGCATCTCTGGAGATCGCCCATGCGTTCACAAGCACTTGAGTATGCTTAGGTATAAAATATCCACACAACTCGACATCGCTCTCAGTTCTGTGGGGTAAGAGAAGTGGTACAGTTGGGTGCAGGCGCAGGGCCTCCTTCACCACTGCTTCTAGGTAAGGAAGTTGTGGAATGTGACATTCTTCAACTGACTGTTCTGCGCCGATGACTTCACGGAGCTCCCTTTGAACCTTCTCCATCGTGTTTGGGTGCCGCAGTAGCTCGGTCATTGTCCACTCGAATGTCGTTGCAGTTGTGTCGCCTCCGGCGATATACAAGTCCTGAAATTGTGTTTAGAATGAGAAGCATTGTTCTAAAAAAAAAGGAGAGTGATCTGTGAAACAACCACTCCAAAAAGCTTAACTGTTAGAAGTGGTGTTATTTAGTCACTATACTTCAACATCCCCCTCACGTGTGGCCCCTCATTTTGGGTTGGGCATACACAAGGTCCTGGGTTCAAAACCCAAAAACTCCTTGATATTAAAAATCCAAGAGTACACCTCACCCAGAAAAGACGAGCCACATGTGAGAGAGAGTGTTGAAGTATAAATGATGAAATAACACCAACTCCAATGGCTTAAGCTTTCGGAATAATTTGTGTTGTTTCACAATACTTCAACGGGAATTGCTAGGTCCATTGCAAAAGGCATTTCGAGGCTGGTTTGACTCACCTTGTGAATGGAGACAAAAGTTGTTGTCTTCATTCACGAGGTGGCTCGTCTGACATGCGACAGAGCAGCTCCGAAATCCCTTTTGCAATGACTAGCAAATCCCTACTTCAACATGATCTAGTGTGATTAGTTTTTAGTTTTGGGAACTCATTGTGAGTCCAAAACTGATTTTTGAACTCAAATTGGAGTATGATTTTGTCAAATAATATTTGAAATATACTACCGTGATTAAAATTTTAACATATCTACGATCGAAGTTGGATCCATCTTCTTTGCAATGGTCAAGAAGTACATCCAAGAAATCATTCTTTCTAGGAGCACCCGATTCTCTAGTCTCAAGACGTTGATCGATGAAATCGTCGATGAGTCTATGAAGATGATCATAAGAAACCTTGATATGACGCCTTATTCCATGGAGGTCGAATGATTTAATCTGTGGGAAACAGTCTGAAATATTTGGCTTTCCAGCATATTTCATGATTCTCCAAACCACATTCTTAAATTCTTGTGCACTTTCGGACCGAAAATCAACCAAGTCCACGGAGAAAACTGTGTTAGATACCAAATTCAGAACCGTTGCAAAGGCTAATTGGCTAACATTAACTGCCTCTCCAGATAAAGAGAATGGCTCTATGTTCTTAAGTAGCTCCTCCATTTTCTGATTCCTGAGGCCTTGTAGAGCGTCTAGTCTTTGAGAAGTGAACATTTGAGTGTTACATAGCCTGCGAAGGTTTCGCCAGCATGGGCCCGGAGATAGCCAGGCCATTGAAAGCTCGTAGTTGGCTTGGACCGTGACAGCGTCCGGAATGAACCTGCCCGCAAACTCCTTATCTTTTGTTTGGAGGATCTCTTTAGCCATCCTGGCAGATGAAGCTACTACCACTGTGGCAAAGCCCATGCGCAGACTCATGAGCGGTCCGAATTTCATGGCCAGCCCGGCTAAGGATTCATGGGGCTTGTTTCCAATTGATAAGAGGTTTCCTATTATGGGGAGCCCGATTGGGCCCGGTGGGAGTTTTCTTCTATCGGGTATACGAAATAGAAAGGAAACGAGGTAGTGGATGCAGAGCAAAAGAAATGAAATCCAAGAAAGCAAAGCCCAGAATGCCATTTTTTGGGTCTTTAGCTATGGTTCTTCCTCATATATTTCAACCCCTATAAATAGAAGTACAGGAGGGTATAATTAAGGAGGGTATAATTAAGAGGGAAATGATATCAGCGGTAGACCTCGCAAAAGCGACCCGTGCCCGCGGGTCGACCCGACCCACCCGCAAATTTGCGGGCACGGGTCTGAGTTTTAGTGACCCGTCAAAACTAACCCGCGGGTGACCCAACCCACAAAAACACAGGTTGGGTCGGGTCAACCCGCGGCACCCGCTCGTAGTGGGATTTGCTAGCGTCCTTCGCAGAAGACATTTTGAGGAGGAAAAGAGGACGCTAGCAAATCTTTAGATCCCCTTTTTCACACCACGTTCTTCTACTTATTTTATCTCCGGTGGCTCCACCGCTTCTTAATCCGCCTTTGGACTTCTTCTCCGCCTTTAGCTTCTTCTCCGGATGGGTTTCTTCTCGGCGCCCATAGAGGAAAAGATGATTATGGATCGCGTATTTTAGGCTCCTCCATGGCCGGGTTTCTTCTCAGCTTTACTTGGCTTATTTTTAGGGCTTTGAGTGCAAATGGATTGATGACATGACTAATTTTAGGCATGGATCGATGACTTGGCATTTTAGGCATTCGATCATAAACCATCGACGGTTGTGGTGATTTCTCTGAAAAGCAACACAACGTTGAGCAATGATTTCTCGTCAGAACAACGAAATATCAAATATGCCATTGTCAATGTACAACAACCAGTGATAACATTTTCCAAAATAAACAAAGGTTTGAATTTGCGGGTGACCCGCGGGTCACCAAAATTCTGACCCGCAAAAATGCGGGTCATCTCCTGAGCCGACTCGTGTGACCCGCACCCGCATCACCCGCGGGTTGACCCGGCCCGACCCACCCGTTTGCCAGGTCTAATCAGCGGTACCATGTTTTGATATTTCCACTAAAGCATCTTGTCCACAGGGTAATCAGGTAAGATACATGTGTTGGTAATGTTTTACAATAACGTTGGAAGGTGCATGGATGACCATCCATGTTTTCCCATTATATAGGGGACTGATATTACCAATACCTTATGTTGATAATGGCACTACTAGATTTATTTTAAGCTTTTTTAGTTTAGATTTTTAGGGCTGTTACAATACTCAGCATGCTATCAACATCAAAGAATTATCACGTACAAAGTGCTTATTTATAAGGGAGATGATAAAATCACACCTCATATAGGATGATATGCGCCCCTTTTACACATCAAAATGCCATAAAGTCTGCTACAATTGACGTTCCAAGAGGTGCGAATCTGTTGGAAACGATTCAAACGATGTAGCTACTGGGCCGACCATAGTTGATTTTATCTTTATCTAACGTCTTCTACAAGTTGGTTTGTTTTATCCAAGAGTTGGACATGTGTGAAGGTCTCTAGAGTATTCTTAGTTTCCTTGTCAAAATCTAATACTATTTGGATGGATATTATCTAGTTGAGTTTCTATGAAGTTAGGATTGTAAAAGTGGAAACACATGGGTTATTGTTGCTGTTAAACGTGTGAAGCAACAATCACTTTAAAGGATGTTTTACTGATTCTTGTCAACTGAATAAAGTAATGAAAAAATAGTAAAAAAACGAATCGTCCATTGTCTTGTATTTTTTACTTTCAAGAAAAGCTTATGCTATTCTCTTTTTGAATAGTATTTCTTGTTCTCTAGCTTTTACAGAATCATCCTACAGAGGTGCGAATTTATCATCGCCGATTTATAATTGTGGGAAGATGTATACGGCCCGGTGTTGAACAGTTCCACGCTAACGTTTATGTATATGACTTCACTTGAATTTACCATCTCAGAAGTCTGAAGGAATTGATGGTGATAGGAACGTGGACTTCATTTAATTACACAATTCCCTAAAATGTCAAAACAAATAAGGGATTTGTATCACTTTTACTAATGTGATTTAACTAAGGGGAGTGATAAATCGACTCCCCATGTGTCTTTCTCTCTCCTCTAGGTTAGAGAGAGAAAGAGGAGAGAGATAGACACATGGGGAGTCGATTTATCACTGCCCTTTAACTAATTAATATGATCTAATCCCAGGGTTTTTATAGGATGGATGAAAAATATGAGGGGGGACAAAAGTTGAAATGAGGCTCAAGTACCCAATGACTACTCAATGATCGAACCACTATTCTACAAGGTAAGTTCAATGTATATCCAATGCTTGTCTACTCCCGGTTGACTACTTATCCCACTGCTCTACTAGGTAAACACCAGCAACCAAGCAGAGCCACTGTTTCTACTTTTCCATTCCCGGCCACAAATCTTACACAGAGAATGTTAGTCCTAAATGTGGAGGTGCGAGAGAGATATGGCTCGTGACATATGAGGGGCCCAAACAGTGATCAGTGCCAACTCCTTTGTAGCTCGATATGTGAGGGGCCCAAAAAGTGATCAGTGCCAACCCCTTTGTAGCTCGATATGTGTTGTAAATTCGTAATAAGGTTCTTTTCCCGGCCATTTCTTGAAAAACTATAAGTACCAGAGAAACGAAAAACTCATTGAGATGGTCAAATTCGTAATAGACTGTACCCCGAAAATCATTTCCAAAACATGACCCTAATCCTCTGATCCTGCGAGGGACTGTACATTAGAATATCCACTTCGTAATAGGTTGTACCTCTAAAATCATCGACCTCGTAATAGGTTGTACCCCTAAAATCATATCCATAAGATGATCCTAATCCTTGATCTAGAGAGGGACTGTACATTATATGAACCTCTACAGATGAGGGGTTATGATCATCCCAAGAAAATGATTTTCAGGCCTATTTACGTTGTGGCACAATTAATGACCGGTTTTGAGCATCCTATGAAGTGGGCCCCACAGTATATTTTAAAAGTAATGTACTTATGCCCTCACAGAATGAAATTCCTTCCATTTGAGCGTTGACATCTCTAGAAAAACATGTGCCTGCCATTTCTATGTATACCAATAAAATATTAAGCCATTTTAAAAGGTAATAACATTGTGTTACCATTTCTATCTAACCAATAAAATATTAAGCCATAAAAGGACAAATATTTTCTCCAGGGAGTTCAATTTACTTACAAGGAATTTTCGCAGATTAGTCCCTACTTTGCAAAATTATTGCCAAACAATCCTTAGGCTCTGTTCACTTGTTTTGCAGGGAAAGGAAAAGAAAAGGTTTCCCGGGAATCTAACGTGGCATTAGGAAAAGAAATCCAGAAAAACTGTGTTGGAAAAAGTTTCCCGCGTCTGCTCACGTGCGCAAGAACTGTGCAGGAAAAGGTTTCCCAAGAAACTGCTTGCCTACCTTTTTTCACTAGTTTTCCCGGGAAAGCAAATCCGACCAAAATAGTGGGATTTGGTTTCCCACACTTGTGAGAAAAGAGACATTTTCACATCATTTTTGGCAATTTCCATGTCATTATTTGACATTTTCCATCTAGGCTTGTTACCGTCTCAGGAAAGCACTAGAATTCTGTCTTGTCAAGGTCTTGTCAAGGAAAAAAGAGGTTGTTTTCCAGGGATTTGCTTTCCCTGGAACGCAAGTGAACAGTGCCTTAAAGAATTTCATATTTTCCATTTAGTCCCTGCTTTAGGAAAATATTTGCCACACCATCCCCAAAACTAACTTCAGTTACTTTTCTCTTTTAGATTTTTTAAAATGACAAAAGTGCCCACAACCCTCGCTCTCTCCAACGAGAACCCTTGGTGGGGCCAACAGCCGAATTATTTAGGAAAAACAATATATTCACCCCTTGTCTTCATCTCGCCGCACCATCTAGTGTATTGTTTAAGTAATTTTTTTACACTAAAATGGGTGGCCCAGGAAAGAAGAGGGAGGGAATATGTCATTTCCCTTGTTTAGATTTTTGAACAAGGCCCCCCATATTTAAAAAAAAATATGTATATCTATGCGTAGACATCATGCAATGTATATTTTGGGCTCACTTTGTTCAAACATCCAAACTGTTCATTCGGTGCAACGTAAATAGGCCTTGCCCCAAAACTCATCTCCATAGGCCTTGCCCCAAAAATCATCTCCATATATAGGATGATCCTAACTCTTTTGATCCGTAGAGAATTAAATGTGACATCATTTGTCTACAGATTGGAGGGTTAGGATCATCCTATGGAGATACTTTTGGGTCACAATCTATTTACGTCAAGGCCAAACAAGTGGATGGTTTGGATCCTATAAGGTGCCCATAATTAAGTGCACATATAATAGGTGGGCCTCACTGTACATGGCATCTGCATGTATGTGCACATTTTTTTGCTGCAGAATGGCCTTCGAACAACGTAGAGCCCCAGTGTATATGGCTTCTGTGCATAGGTGCCCATAATTTATTATTGCTAGAAGGCCTTCGAAGAAGGTGGGGCACACCTATTATAACACATAAAATAGGAGATATTATATGGCATCCATGATACCTTCTTCAAAGATCTAAGCCGATCATTTGTTGAGCTTCAATGTAAATAGGCTGTGTCTCAAAAATCATCTCTATTGGATGATCCTAACCCTTCAATCTGTTGATGGACGACACCATATATGTTTCTCTACACATCGAAAGGGTTAGAATCACCCTATGGAGATGGTTTTTGGGGCAAGGCCTATTTACATTGGGGCCCAAGAAATGAATGGGCCACAAACTCGTACTCATACAAAAATCCCTATTGATGAAGTAATGATAGAGGGCTACTAGCAAAACCGAAAACCGAGAAATTATATGATGAATGGGCGACAAACTCGTACTCATCATCCCATGCACCCTTGATATTTGCTCCCACAGGAGCACAAGTTTTTCGATGCTGCTGTTGGATCAAATATCAAAGGGCAGAGCCTCACTCGTACCACAAATATGAGTTTCAATCCTACACCCATTCATCATATAATTTCTCGATCAAATCTCCACTGACCAAAAAAACAGTAAAAATGACAAATCAGCTGACATTTTCACCCTTATGTAAATTCTGTTTTAGAGGTCTCTTCATGATAATAAAATTTGGACGATGATATTTTAAGCTCAAAATAGTTGACTACTTATGTTGTCCTGGTCCTCACGGGAGCAGACTACATCTTTATATTACTAATTTTCTTGTCCCTTAAAAATTGGCCACACCTCATCAAAACATGAAATGAAAATTAATGCTGGGTCTCTTATGCTTCATGGGCTTTAGTAGAGTTCGTGGGGCTCACCTCATCGAAACCATAATTTTAAATTTCGACCAAAATCCGAAATTTCGGATTTTGGTGGAGACCGAAACCGAAATTTGCTGAAATTCCTAATTTCGGCCATTACCAAATTTCGGCTGAGATTTCGGTTCGAATTTTCGGAATTTCTGGAATTTCGGTCGAAATTTCGGTTTTCCGAAGGTCCGAAACGGTTGCCGAAACGAAAATTTTAAACCATGATCGAAACATGAGGAAAAATGTGGGACCCAGCAAATGCACGAGTCTGATTGGAGTTGTTGGGACGCACCCCTATAAAACATGGTGTAGTGAATTTGAGTGTAGATAGTGGGCCCACTCATAAGAGTAAAATCGTGGACCTCACCATGCCCATATGCATGGGTCTGGGTAGCGAGGATGGATTCTATCAAATACTAGTTGTGAAATGGTGGACCCTATGCCTATTATATGCAAGGGTGTCAAATTATGGGCCCCACCATATAAAAAACATAGGCCGTAGATAGCGGTGCAAGTCGGGTCGGGTTGGGTCAGGTTGATGCCAACCCTAACCCAACCCGAGATAGCATTCCCTCAACCCTAACCTGACCCAACCCGAGCCTCGGGTTGAGGATGGTCAACCCTAATCCAACCCGCCTCCAAATCGGGTCGGGTTGAGTCGGTGCATTCAGGTTTAGATCGGGTTCATCTAAGGCCAAATAGAAAAAATACAAGGAAAAAACATAATCCTAAGAAAATCATGAAAAATTAGAGGATGGAGATCGGGTCGGGTTGCCAAGACCTCAACCTTAACCAGTGGCGGAGCCATGATTTATGCATAAGGGGGGCAAGCTTATACAGGCTTATACATAAGCGGGGCAGGCCTTCAAATTTTAAAGGGGGTTGGGCCCAATTGAGTTGGGCCTATTAAGGATTTGGCCCAACTCAACAGGGGCAACTGCCCCCCTTATGCTACATGTACGTAGCTCCGCTCCTGACCCTATAACCCAACCCGAAATTAAATCGGATTGGCTTTTCCCAACCCTAACCAAACCCAACCCGAGAAAATGCCAACCCAACCCGAGCCAAAATCGGGTTGAACCCGTCGGGTTCGGGTTGAGGCCGAGCCAAGTTGCACCCCGAGTTATAAAATGATGGGGAACCCATAATATGCATGGGGTGTAAAAACCCACCCTAGGAAAAAATTCGAATTAAAATTTTCCATGCTTTTCTAAAAAAATTTCAGAAACAAACACGTATAAGATAGATGGTTGGATAGATGTGAAACCTCCAAAGACCATCGATATTACAAAATGGTCCCACAGAGTATGGCCATAATAGAGTCCAATATAAAGAAAACACGATCTTCGTAATAGCTAAAACAAGACTAGAAATTTTAACATTAGTTGCTAATTATTGATGGGAATAGCACGAAGAGGAACGGCTTTCTTTATGGTAACCCCGAACTTATCTCGCATGTCCATGTCCTCCGGTGTAGTTCCATCTGGAAGCTTCCATGAAAACGAACGGAGAAGAGAAGCTAACATTAGGTGCACTATCCTAGACCCAAGAGCCAATCCAGGACAGATCCTTCGACCCGCACCAAAAGGGATAAGCTCGAAATCTTGGCCTCTGAAATCAACTTGAGAGCCCAAAAATCTCTCGGGCAAGAAAGTAGTGGGATTAGGCCAAATATTGGCATCTCTACTGATAGCCCATACATTGATAAGGACTTGAGTATTCTTGGGTATGGTAAAACCACAGATATCCACGTTAGATTCAGCTCTGTGAGGAATAAGGAATGGAGCCGGAGGATGTAGACGCAAGGTTTCCTTCACCACTGCTTGTAGATAGGGGAGGCGAGCGATATCGGATTCTTCCACACGCTGTTCTAAGCTAATGGTTTGCATGATCTCGGACTGAGCCTTTGCCATTGCATCTGGTTTACGGAGCAATTCTGCCATGGCCCATTCTAGGGTGTTTGAGCTAGTATCCGTCCCCCCAACAAATAGATCCTGTTGAATGCAAGTGTGATTAGAAAGTGCTTTTTACGGAGATGATACATGCACATTTTGGTAATAATTTCTCTTTAATTTTCACTTGACCAATTGATTATAACAATTTTTAATTTTTAAAGTGTATTTTTTGGGTTGCTTTATTTTATTTTTATTTTGAGAAATGTAGTGAGGACAAATATATATTTTGTGTCCATGGGCATTTTGGTCTTTTGTTGGCCTAGCTTGCACATGTGTGAGCCACACATGTTTGCTACAACTTTTCCCACTACTTCCTATTTCAAATTCAAACCCTACTTGAAACTCTAAACCCACTATCCTAGCATTAAAGTCCCCACTTTCCCATCCCCACTATCTCCTACCAAAACTATTACTTCACTTTACTTTTCCTTGACTAAGCCTAATTCTCATTACTTCACTTTTGCAGAGATTCTCCACTACCTAGACCTCCATTGAAGCTCTCTTGTGTGCAAGCTTAGTTTTGAAGCTTTCTTCTTCTTTTTTTGTTCTTGTCTTGTATTGTGTTCTTCCATCATATATATTGGATTACATCTTGTGGTGATTGTTCTTCTTCTCTTTTGGTTATTATTCTTGGGCTAGTGTAAACTTTGGTTTCACTATTTGAGAAGAGGATTTTCCGGTGTTGTGAAATCCGTCTTTCTCTATATGGTATCAGAGCCACAAGGGTGGTAGTAGGTGCTTGCCTAGATATCCTTGGTGAAGAAGTTCAATCGGTGCTTTGAAGATGGATATGAGTGGAAGGGTTAGTGGACTCGGCATTGAGTTGCTAAATCAATCAAATTACAAGATATAGAGAATATGTATGGAGTCTTATCTTGTGGGAGAAGATTTATGGGATGTTGTTTGCGGAGATGCAAATGTTGGCTCCGGAAGATACACAAGAAAATGGCGATGTGTTGAAGGTGTGGAGGATGAAGAATGCTAAGGCCGAATTTCTTTTGAAGCGGTCTATTTCGCATGACTTGTTTGAGCACATCATTGGGTGTAAGTCGGCGAGTGAGATTTGGACTACCCTTGATGGATTGCTCAACAAGAAGAATATGGTTCGTCTGCAAATGTTGGAAAATGAGTTGGCAAATACTACACAAGGTGGTCTCTCTATTTCTCAATTCTTTTTTAAGATTAAGAATCTTTGTTCGGAGATTTTTTTATTGGATTCGGAAGAGCCTATTTCGGAGGCACGAATGAAGCGGCATATTATTCGTTAGTTGAAAAGAGAATATATTCCTTATGTTACGTCGATTCAAGGGTGTGATCGACAACCTTCTTTGATAGAATTTGAAAATCTTCTTGCTTCACAAGTGTCTTTAGCTAGACAAATGGCGGGTTGTTCAATATCCGGGAGTGAAGGAGAAGCATTATTTTCAAGCAACTATAAGCCTTCCAACAAATATAAAGAGAAGAAAAATATTCCAAGTAAAGGTGGAGATGAAGGAGGATCATCCGTTATGGGTAATGAAAACCGAAAGGGTATCAAGTGTTACCGATGTGGTAAACTTGGGCATATACAAAAGAATTGTCGTGTGAAATTGAAGGATGGAAATGTAGCCGAAAAAGTTGATGATCCAAAACATGAAGAAGATTGGGGTAGATGTTTCGTGGCGGAAACTACTACGGTGGGTGCTTTGGTATCCATCAATTTTGAGGATGATTGGATTGTCGATTCTGATTGTGGGCATCATCTTACCGGCGACGAATCCAAATTCTCAAAGTTCCGAAAATATGAAGGCAACGATGCTATTATCACGTCGGACAACACTATACACCCGGTAGAGAAAGAAGGGGTCATTACCATTGGTGGTGCAAATGAGGATCCTATTACACTTAAGAGTGTGTTTCATGTTCCCGGTATGAAGAAGAATCTTTTTTCGGTCGCAAATGCGGTTGATGCAGGAAATTATGTTTTGTTCGGGCCTAAGGAGGTGAAATTTCTTTGGAAAATTTCAAGCTTGAAGGCGAATGTTGTCTACACCGGCAAGAGAGTTAACGATTTGTTTGTTTTATTGGCTTCAACCTTATATGTTGATAAAATGAGTACAGATTGGGTCATATTAGCATGGATAAATTGAAGGTCATGGTGATTAAGAATATAGTGAATGGGCTACCAAATTTAAATTCCTTTTGTAGTGGAAAGGTGTGTGAGGGTTGTCAATATGATAAGGCACATCGTCTTCCATTTGATAAGTCTCTTTCAAGGTGTAAGGCTCCATTGAAGCTTATCCATAGTGATATAATGGGACCTTGTAGGACACCTTCACTTTCTGGCTTCCGCTATATGTTGTTATTTGTTGATGATTTTACTAGATTCACATGGGTGTATTTTATAAGAGAGAGATTCGATACATTGTCTAAGTTAGTTAAGTTCAAGAAGACCGTTGAAGGTGTACTTCACAAGAAGATCAAGCGGTTGAGAACCGATAATGGTGGGGAGTTTACTTCCGATGAATTTTTCGCATTTTGTCGGGAGAATGGTATCCAGAGGGATCTCACTTGTGCCTATATGCCTCAACAAAACGGAGTTACGGAGAGGAAGATTAGGCATCTTCTGAAAACTTGTAAAAGTTGGTTGTATGTAAAGAATTTACCCAAGACCTTATGGGCTGAAGGTATGTCTTGTGCAACTTATGTGATTAATCGGGTGCCTCTTAGTCCGATTAATATGAAGTCTCCTTATGAGTTGATGTTTGGGGTGAAGCCTAGTGTCAAGCATTTCAAAGTTTTTGGTTCAATTTGCTATGTGCATGTGCCGGATAAAAAGAGAACCAAGTTGGATGCTAAGGCGAAGAAGTGTATTTTCATTGGGTATGATGCAAGGAAGAAAGGTTGGAAGTGTATGGATCCTACAACTCACAAGTCCATTGTTTCAAGAGATATTTTGTTTGATGAAGTCTCTTCCTATTACGGTTTGGATGGTGGTTCCACTAATGGCGTGGGTGTAGGTGAGCACATCCTTGTTGAGGTTGAGCCTCAAGCAACAATGAACTTGCCTTTGACACCAAATGCTCCAATAGAATTTGGGTCTTCTTCTTCTTTGCAGATGGGGGAGCAAGGTGATAGGGGGAGTGATGTTGCACGTCATGTTCAAGAAGATGAGCAAAATGAAGAAACTAATGAAGAGGAGTGTAGTGCATCACATTTTAGAAGATAAAAAAGAAAGATTGTCAAGCTGGCACAGCATCGGGATGAAAACATGGTGAGCACTTATTCTTGCTTTCTTTCCGGTCCATTTGATGATAATGAGCCTTATTACTTTGATGAAACAAAAGGGGTGAGAGAATGGAAAGATGCTATAAATGAGGAGATGAAGGCACTTGTGAAAAATGAGAATTGGGATCTTGTTCCTAAGCCTAATTATGCGAACCCGGTTACATGTAAATGGGTGTACAAATTGAAGCGGAAAGCCGATGGGAGTGTGGATAGATTCAAAGCAAGGTTGGTGGCTAGAGGGTTCTCTCAAAAGTATGGAGAGGATTATAAGGAGACCTTTAGTCCCGTTGCCAAGATGACTTCCGTTCGAGTTGTAATTTCATTGGCGGCTTGTCATGGTTGGAAATTGTTTCAACTTGATGTGAAAAACGCATTTTTTGTATGGTGAGATTGACAAAGACATCTACATGGAGCAACCGCTGGGTTACAATTCAAGTGATCATCCGACTCATGTTTGCAAGCTCAAGAAAGCTCTTTATGGGCTAAAGCAAGCTCCAAGGGCGTGGTATGGTAAGATTGCCGAATACTTGCAATTTTGTGGTTATTTTGTATCTAACTCCGATTCTAGTTTATTTGTGAAGAAAGACAAATGCTTGCTTGTTATTGTGCTTCTTTACGTTGACGACATGATAGTTACCGGCAACAATGATGTTGAAGTTGCAAAGCTTAGGGAGGAGCTATCTATTCGTTTTGAGATGAAGGACTTGGGAGAGCTAAGTCACTTTCTTGGCTTGGAGGTGGAGACCTTGAAGGATGATGTGCTAGTTTCTCAAAAAAGCTATGCGGAGAAATTAGTTGGAAGATTTAGGATGAGTCAAAGTAAAAGATCTACTCTCTTGATCCCAACATAAAGATAAGGCGGGGAGAAGGCAAGCTTCTTCCGGATCCGCAGCCATATCGTGCTCTTGTGGGTAGTCTCATCTACTTGACTATCACAAGACCCGATATTTCTTTTTCTGTTGGGCTTGTTAGTCGCTATATGCAAGCGCCACGGAAACTACACTTGAAGGCAGCAAAGAGAATTTTGAAGTATGTGAATTCTACCCTTGACTTTGGGTTGCTTTACAAGAAAGGGGTTGATTTTTTGTTGAATGGATTTACCGATGCCGACTATGGAGGGGACTTGGATGATCGGAGATCTACTTCCGGTTATCTGTTTTTGTGTGGATCGGCAGGTGTTTCTTGGTGTAGTAAGAAACAAGACTCGGTGTCTCTTTCAACAACGGAAGCGGAATATAAGGCCGCCGCTCTTGCGTCTGTAGACACCCCATTTTGTTTTGTTTTAATCAACAAAGAAGTTAGTGTTCTTGTTATCAGTCTCCTTTAGTGTTTTCCATTCCCGTGTCCGCTCCTCTTGTTTTCTCGATCTTTTTGGTTATTTTTGTCATGTTTTGTGTCGTCCTGATAATTGTTGAGAAAGGTTATTCCCAAGAATCCGAGCAAGAGAGAATTTGGATCCGATTGATGGGCCCGTCTTGAGCATTTGTTTAGATTTGGATCAAACAGGGTGGCCCGCGCATTGTTTTAGTGAAAAATGAGTTTTGAACCTACTTCGATCCAACACCTAAAGATGATCATCAAGAGAACGGTCAAGATCTCAGAGAAGTCGTTTTAACAACCAATTTTGTTACGATCATCAGGTTGAGTTACTCGGATCAGCCCATTGAAATGATTTAGGAGGACACAACCTACTTAGGTAGGGGACCCATCAATTGGATGGTCTGGATCGTCATAGAGGAATGATTTAAGGGGGCACAACCAATTTACATTGCGACCCACCATTTGAACGGTCAAGATCATCAATTGTCGCCCATCAAATGGACGGTTCGGATCATCAAATGGGAGTGATTTAAAAATGGGGTAACATATTCACATTTTGATCTATTGGATGGTTTGGATCAGCCCATAGGATTGATTAGTGGAGCACAAATTAAATCACATCGCAGCCCACTATTTGAACGGTCAAGATCATCAATTGTCGCCCATCAAATGGACGGTTCGGATCATCAAATGGGAGTGATTTAAAAATGGGGTAACATATTCACATTTTGATCTATTGGATGGCTTGGATCAGCCCATAGGATTGATTAGCGGAGCACAAATTAAATCACATTGTTGCCCATCAAATGAACGGTTCCGATCATACTTTGGAGTGGGGCATATGATTTTATGCACAATTGGGAATTTGGTCACATATGGGACCCACTTGGGTTATCTTTTACCTACTCAAAAGGATTTTAAAAAAACATGCATGGGGCCACACACATGTCAAAATTCAATGTCCACAATGGTGGCCACCTACCATGGAATATGTCCACAATGGTGGCCACCTACCATGGAATAAGTCCACAATGGTGGCCACCACCCTCCCATTCCTTTGCTATAAATGGTTCAATGAGGGTGAGTAAGAAGGAGAACTCATTTCTCTTCTATCATGAGTTCTAACAAAGTGGCTATGTGGGGTTGAAAAGAAAAAAAGAAAGAAAAAGAAACAAGAAAAGAAGAAAAAGAAACAAAAAAAGAAGAAAAAAGAGAAAGAAAGCGGAAGCGATCGCACGGAGGCGGGATTTTCGAGTTTTTCGGCTCTCGGATTCGGCGAGGATTTCGATCACAGGTAGGTACACCGTTCTCGGAATTTTTTTAGAATTATTTGGTATATTTTCGGATTTTTGCATGATTTTTAACAAAGAAAACTAAACGTTATACTAAACAGATTCCAAAAATAATGAAATTTCGTGGGAAAATAATATGATAATGATACATTCTACCATGAATTTGTGAGAATTTTTGGATTTTGTTTGGTATATAATTTTATGCTTTCTTTGAAAATCAGCAGATTTTGGGGGAATTTTTACTGACATCAGATCACAAAGAAAATTCTTAAAATTTTTACAGTAGTCTTATATTTCAAATTTCTTGCTTCTATAAAAGTTTCAATTACTTTGGATCTTGTTTTACATGGGATGTAGTGTTAATTCATAATCTGGTCTAACAATTGAAAAATCCGAAACTGATAGTAAATAGTTTTTTAAATTCATGAAAATCTCACAGCATGCTAATTTCACTTATATCTTACTAATGTAGAAATTTCATGGAATTTAGATTTCTATTTCTAGTAGTTTCTGTGTTATTTTTGCAATCTGGTCAATTAATTGTTAAATCAAAATTAAATATGAGCTTAATGTAAAAATCTGTAAAAATCTTCCAGCAAGCTACATCTCATCATATCTTGCTTCTGTATAAGTTTCAACTCATTTCGAATTCGTTTGCAACAATTTCACTTGTAAAATCACTCATATGCTTAAAATTGATAAAATCCATTGAAAATCCGAAATTAATTGAAAATCACCTGAAAATCTCTAAAGAACCTTAAATCTTTGTCATATGTTAAATCCTTAATCCATTGAAACAGAAATCTTAGGATCTTTAGATTTCCCTGGAAAAATGGCCAATGCATCCATAATCGTATCCCAATTGCAACCGATCTTTGACAATTTGAATACTTAAGCTATAGCACGTTGTTGGCTCCGAGGTTCACTGTCCACGAAAATCCTGAGATATGCCAGGCAATAAGATGCTATAACCTAAGTATTAAATTGCGCAAGGAAAGAGCGCACGATTCCCTTCCTTGGATGCTATCCTGGGCCGAAACTGGTGAACCCTAGAACCATTGGTAATCCTTGAATGTCCAAAAACTGAAAATCCTTGAAATCTAAAATTCATTAACCTCGAGAATTTAAATCGATTTGTCTTGTGTCTCTCGGAACCATTGGATTATGGTTTCCGTCTTAAGAACCATTAGAGCCCACTTTAGGAACACTGGTGTCGTGTCGTGTCCTAAGTTTTAGGGAGTCCTAGAGTTAGGAGTCCAGCCTCATCACGGACGTTTGCTATGTATAGCAACCGTGCCATAGGTCTAGTTACACTAGTCACCCGATCTTTCCCTAGGACAAGCCTAGTTAACTAGGATGTAGGCTAACCTGCATTAGTCTAAGGGACAACTTGCATTTAGATAAGAATCATATAGCATCTTCGATGAAATCCTAAGATAATAAAATCCTCAACTTGAATTAAATAACTTCTCCTAAAACTGTTGAAACAGTCAATCCCGTCTAGGTCGGTGTCTTAGTTGAGTTAGGCATATGTAACTTAGCTTAGGTGCACCGAACTACGTCGACTCTGATCCCAGTGAGGCTTGGGTACGTAGGCAGCTTGGATGTCTGATGGCATACCACCCGCGAGTCGGCACCACAAACAAATTGTGGTGTTTTGTATATTAATTTTCTTGTAAATGCTTAATTAAATCACTTAGGATTTTCCATGAAATTAGAATTCTAGGAGAACTGTCACTTAGATTGAATCCAGACAAATTAATAAATCAAGATACACATCTAGGATTCACATTGAAATTAGATTCTAGGATGCATGTCACTTAGTTCGCACATTAACATAGAGTTGAATGAGCCATTTAAAATAAATTTAAAAGAGTTAGCTTTTGGAATCGAAGACCGATTATCGGGCAGGAATGGTGCATGTGGCGGATAACTCCCCATACCTTCCATTCTCGTAACCAGGTAGCGAGTCTAGATTTCTGGTTAATTACGGGTCCTAGATCTCACATCTAGGTGGCGACTCTGTCAGTCTCTTTCGTGTGGAATTCGGATTGCCTTAGTGATCCCAAGTTCACATGAAAGATGAATTCAAATCAATCATAAAATGCACACGCCAATCGCGTGGTTACGAGAGACCAAGAGAGAGCGCGCGGCGGCTCGCGCCCACACCCCTCTCGCGGGATCGGGTACCACAGTCTGGCGACTCTGCTGGGGATCACCTAACTTCATTAAAATTCCAAAAGATAATTCATTTGAATTTAATTTAACTGGCTCATAAGAACTCTATCTCTTGTATACTTGTCAGATTAGTTTGTCTTGTTTTATTTTCTCATCACATTTTACTCAAACTTAATCTAACAAAACCTGAAGGCATCATAGATCGCGCGAACTTATTGCACACACTTACATCACTTGCATCTAAACCCTTGCATCTCACGTGCACACACGTCCTATTTTAGGAACCCGGAGTGTTATCTAGCATGGTTGACTGGGATTTCATCACCTGGTGCCTCTGTGCTAGAGAAGCATTCCACCCTTAGCCTAGTACCTTTATGGTGCGTAAACGGATCTCTTGTTCACGTACTGATACGCCGGACACTGGTACAGTATATCGAACATGGATTCGCGCTAAGGGGACTCTTGGCCTTACCCCTAGATTAACCCACACATGCATGCAGTATACGAACACATGTGCACCACATGTGTGAGCCTAGTTTAGGATATCTTACCCATTTGTGTCTAGATTAGGCCGTAGTCCATCTTCCAATGGCTACGATCGGTCCTAGGTACACAAACAAAGTCATGAGTCGAGATCCTCTCTCCACTCCGCTAGATTAGGATTAGGGTTGATGCCTTCAGGTAACACTGTTAAAATGTGCGAAGACTAAAAACTTTTCCTTTGGGGTTAGGATATAAATCCCATCATTTCTAAAGATCTCATAGGATTAGTTATTCTTAATCTACCCGTTGAAAGTAATCCTATGCAATCTCACATTTTGATCATGTGTCTATCATTCGTCTCTTGTGGGATTCGATTGTGTCTTCATTGGCGGAAATTGTGTCTCAATCATTTGATCATGCAATCTTGATGATCCAATCTTGCCTGTACCCTTGGTCTCTTCCTCCTCTAGGGGATACCTTTTTCAAGAATATTTCTGCTGAATCCTTCAGAGTTTACTCTCATAATCCTTGAACGAGGGGCATTCCCCGCGTGCTGTCATGTCATCATTGCTGTGTGTATTTGTTTTGAGGAACCATCATTTTACCTCTCGTTCCTTATCTAGTCGTATCATAATTATCATGTCAATCATAGAAAGGAGAAATTCCCTGAATTTCAAGCTCGCATCTCGTGTTTATTGTTCCTATGTCAGGATTGCTCACTGCTGAAAATCCAGGAAAGCTTCTTGGGTTTGAATCTATTCGTGGCCAGTGAAGAAGCTATTTCCCCATTTTCTTTGGAAGTCTCTCTATCCACTTTTTCCTACCGATGGCCGATTCTATGGAAAATTTTCAGCTCTTTCATGTCACAGAAACCCTGGCCCAGCTCGTCCAACTGATGAAGGAATTGAAGGAAGAAAATCAATTCATCAAAGCTCAACTTACTGAGAAATTTGGTCCAACCACTGTTGTCTCTAAGGGCAAAAATCCGAGCCTCTCCATGGTTATGGGTTTGGAAGAACTAATTGTGAATCTCTCTAGACAAATGGCTGCGCTAACAGAAGAAGTTCATCAGATGAAGCAACAAATGCAAACCTGGTATTGTCAGTCCCAAAGTTCGAAGCATTTCGCTGACAAAAATACCAAAGTCCAAGGTGTTGTTACCAGAAACTCTATCTCTCAGCACCAGCAGGATTTTATTGGGCCCTTAATTCTTGAATATAACCAAGAGCCACCATCTGAGACTACTAAAAGAGAATTCACTGACTTGCCGATCTCGCGACCTGATGCTTTGAAATGGTTGCTCAAGGAAAGAATGATAACACTATTGGAATCAGAGCCTGTTCCTAATCCTCTTCCCAGTCCTGGGACCTTCCAAATGAAAGAATTTTGTGATTATCATTTACGTCATGGTCATGCAACTGATAAATGCCTCAGCTTGAAATATGATATTCAAGACCTTATAGACATGGGGCTCCTCGACCCTCAAAATCTTTTGTCAAGCGGCGAAGCTTCATCCTTTCCTGATGACCACAAACCGTGGTTTGAGCAAATGAAGAGAAAGTCTCACGATAATCACGACCAGCAATGTACAGTGATGAGCCCGGTCTCCATAGGTCAGGAAATCAAAGTGGCCACAATACATGGGGTTTATAACAGAGGCAATTTTACTTCGAAAAAAATCAAGGAGTTACAAAACCCTATGGTATTCAAATACAATCAGTTAACGGCAACACCTAAGCAAGCGCTCAAGAAGGAATTTACCCCTCTCCCATTTCCACCATCAGTCATTTTGCAGCAAGGGTTAGCTTCAGGTCACATTACCCTACCCGGCATTAGGGCTCCTCCTAATCCTTTACCAGCAAATTGGAGAATGGACCAGTATTGTGAATACCATAGAGGCCCTGGCCACCTTACTGATAATTGCATTGCCTTAAAATTCAGGATCCAAAAGTTGATTGATGAAAAAAAAATTAGCCTACCCGAATCATGCAGTACTGCTGCCAGCCGATCGCAATGCTTAGATAACTGAGGGTTCAAAGAAGCACAGGCCCGGTTGCCATGAAAAGAATCAGAAGTTGAAAGTACCACTTATGAGCCAGCTTTCGCCGAGCCTCCGGAGCTAGACAGTTGCGGCAGTTAAAGTTTTAGTCGTTTACTATTTTATGTTGAGTCAGTCATCATGGTCAGTGCAATTGTTGAGTCCGGTTTTACAGTTCAAGGTTAATGCCTAGTCCAGGCAAGTTATCGTTTGCTTTTCTCTTTATTCAGAGTTGTGAATCCTGAGCATGTTCAGGATAGGTCGTCAGATGTAACAGCCTTTCCTTTAAATAAAATTCCAAGTTTCAATAGTTCACTTGTGTCTGTTTCTTAAGTATGCTTCTGATCTTAAAGTAAGACTCCCTCCTCAAATGAGGACAAAATTGACGAAACTCCACTTGAGTCACAGCAATTACTTGAACAAGAGGAGGAGCGCCAATCTCAGCCTTTCAAAGATGAAATTGAAGTGGTAAACACTGGCACTAAAACCTTGATCCAGTAAATGCCGATTGAAAATACATTACCCTCTAAAGAGTGTGAAGAATTGATAAAATTATTTCAAGAATAAGAAGATTGTCTAGAAAAGCTACAACCGATACCAGGGGCAAGACATAGATGGAAAGCTCAAAGAATATGAAGAAAGTGAGAAGATATATGCTATACAAGGGGCATAGAGTGGAAACAACTTTCATATTTCCAATCAATGACCTTGGTTCTCAAATTCATAAAGCCAACAAATTCAAGATGAAAAGTTCAAAAGCAAACAATGAAAAGTGATCATCAGATATCGAGAGTACGAATCCATAGATGGAGGATGTCAAAGAACAAGTTTCGCTCTATGAAAGTCAAAAGCACGTATTAGAATCTTGAAAGAAGAAGATCCATTATCTCTTACCTGGAAATGCCGTCAAACTCCGCGAAAAAAAAAAACAAAAGAGAAAAAAAAATAATCAGTACCAGAGGGACTCTAGTAACCTAGATCGATTCCCAATTTGAACATCAGAAGGCCTCCTTTGGCCGAATAAATCCCAAAATCAGAACCCAACGTCAAAAGAATACCGATTGCAAACCCTTCGAGCCTGAGTAAAATTTTCTTGAAAACCCATCAAACCAGGGGCATTTCCCCGAACTACGCGAGACCTGATCCCTATACTGGGGTACGTAGGCAACTCGGTTGAACCGAGTTCGGTCGATTCAAAAAGGAAAAGAAATTCAATCCTTTCAAAAAAAAAAAAGAGAGGGACAAGTTCCAAAAGAAGAGAAGTTAATTGTTCCAGAAAGAAAAGAAAAAAGGAAAAAAAAATCAAACAATTTATCTTCAAACTAGGGGCATTCGCCCTGAACTACACACGACCTGATTCCTACCTTGGGATATGTAGGCGACCTGTTCACAGGTTCGGTCGAAATCTTTGTTGAGCCTTAAGCCATTCTTTGAAAAGCCCTATCTTACCTATAAAAGTCCTTCTGGTGTTCAGAACTAATGAGCTAGGTCCTGAGATACAATAAAAAAATAAAATGATGATGAATAAGAAAAATAACGGAGTTTGAAGATCTGCTAGACTGAAAACCTGAAAGGGCGGTCTAGGCAAAATTTAAGATCATTCCCCTGCTAAGTTGAAAACCCGAAAGGGCGGCTTAGGCAAAAGCTAAGGGGATAGCCTGCTGGATCGAAAACCTAGAAAGGTGGTTCAGGCAAAAGTTAAGGCTAGCGCGGTCCGCCAAGTTAAAAACCCTGAAGAGGTGACTTGGTCACGGTAAGAGAATCATTATAAGAAGGCTACAGCCGGTATCAAGACTGAAGATCAACTGAAGTTCAAGCAAATTCAAGTGATATCCTCAAAACTGGGGGCATTGAAGCTAAGCAATCTTAGGGGTCGTAATTAAATTCTTGAGGCATTACTGTTTCGAGGAAGAAGTCCGGTGTTTACCAATTGAAAAACTATTCCTTGCAAGGATAGACTTACCAAACAAAACATTAACTAAGTCAGAAGCATCACTATGTTTGTCAGTATAGTCAGTCAATCTTTATTATTCTAAGTTCACTCCTTCAGGGCTGCTCAATCCTTTGAGTAGTGCCTTTCATCTAAGTTTTCTCTTTAGAAAGAGTCAATTGTCGTTCCTATGTCCAAATGATGTAACTGTCTTGGTGAAGGAGGCCAGGCCTAGGCAGCTCCCTGCAATTATACCTGAAAGAGCTCGAGAATTTAGTCAAACAACTTCATTTCAAAGAAGATCAGCTCAGAAAAATTCAGAAGTAGAAACATCAGAAAGCCCAGCTTCCGTAAAAAGATCATACCCCAGGAAGGCACCTTAAGCTTGGAAGAACCTCAGATGCAAAGATGGTTGAGCCAATTTCTCAGAAAGATGAACCGCTAAAATTCAGAATTTCCTTCCAGTTAGTTTGATTATATCCAAGAGAGCCGTTGTTCTAGATTACCAATCTCAAATATCTTCTTCAAGGTTTCAGTTATCAAAATCCCCAGAAGACAAGACCAGCAGTCTCTTTGAGAAAAATCTTGTTGAAGTTTCATAAAAGTGTTTCTGATCCATTCTTGTTAGTAATGGTTCTTCGTTCCTAAGGTTTGCCGTTTCATCATTCGTCAAAGTCCTAGTTTCCGATATCTTTGTCAGGCACGATCTATAACATCCCCGATTTCATTAAGTTCAAAAAATCAAAAATTCATCAAATCCAATCCTATGTCAAATTCAAGTTCATGAAAAATCTCTAAATTCTTCGTTGTTGAATTCATCAATCAAAGCTATCTTGTTTCTTTGAGCCCGTTTGTGAACGGTGCCTCTTTTCTCGAGTCCATTTGTAAATGATCTCGTCTTCTCCTTGAACCCGTTTGTGAACAGTGTCTCATTTTTCTGAGTCCATTTATGGTCTCATGTCCTCCTTAAGCCCGTTTGTGGACGGTGCCTTATTTCTGAAAAATCAAAAATTCATCAAATCCAATCCTATGTCAAATTCAAGTTCATGAAAAATCTCTAAATTCTTCGTTGTTGAATTCATCAATCAAAGCTATCTTGTTTCTTTGAGCCTGTTTGTGAACGGTGCCTCTTTTCTCGAGTCCATTTGTAAATGGTCTCGTCTTCTCCTTGAACCCGTTTGTGAACGGTGTCTCATTTTTCTGAGTCCATTTGTGAATGGTCTCATGTCCTTCTTGAGCCCGTTTGTGGACGGTGCCTTATTTCTGAAAAATCAAAAATTCATCAAATCCAATCTTACGTCAAATTCAAATCCTACGAAAAATCTCATGTCCTCTTTGAGCCCGTTTGTGAACGGTGCCTCTTTTCTCGAGGCCATTTGTGAATGGTCTCGTCTTCTCCTTGAGCCCGTTTACGGACGGTACCTCATTTCCAAAAAATAAAAAATTCATCAAATCAAATCCCAATTCAAAAAAAAAATAAAAAACAAATCCAATCTTACGTCAAATTCAAATCCTACGAAAAATCTCATGTCCTCTTTGAGCCCGTTTGTGAACGGCGCCTCTTTTCTCGAGGCCATTTGTGAATGGTCTCGTCTTCTCCTTGAGCCCGTTTACGGACGGTACCTCATTTTCCAAAAATAAAAAAATTTAGCAAATCCAAATCCTTACTTCAAAAAAAAATTCAAATCCTACGAAAAATCTCATGTCCTCTTTGATCCCTTTTGTGAAAGGTGCTTCATTTCTCGAGTCCATTTGTGAATGGTCTCGTCTTCTCCTTGAACCCGTTTGTGAACGGTGTCTCATTTTCTGAGTCCATTTGTGAATGGTCTCATGTCCTCTTTGAGCCCTTTTGTGAAAGGTGCCTCATTTCTCGAGTCCATTTGTGAATGGTCTCGTCTTCTCCTTGAACCCGTTTGTGAACGGTGTCTCATTTTTTGAGTCCATTTGTGAATGGTCTCAGGTCCTCTTTGAGCCCTTTTGTGAAAGGTGCCTCATTTCTCGAGTCCATTTGTGAATGGTCTCGTCTTCTCCTTGAACCCGTTTGTGAACGGTGTCTCATTTTCTGAGTCCATTTGTGAATGGTCTCAGGTCCTCCTTGAGCCCGTTTGTGAACGGTGCCTCATTTCTCGAGTCCATTTGTGAATGGTCTCGTCTTTTCTTTGAACCCGTTTGTGAACGGTGCCTCATTTCTCGAGTCCATTTGCGAATGGTCTCGTCTTCTCCTTGAGCCCGCTTGTGAGCGGTATCTCATTCTCTCGTTGCCCGTTTGTGAGCGGCACCGCAGCGGGATTTTTTTTATTGCATTCCAATTCTAGGACTTCGTTTAGGGTCTTGCATTAGGTAGTAAATGTTTGCGTCGGTTCCGTTTTGTGTAGAGTCCTTTGTCGATTAAAGCTACGCAAAATGGTTCTGTCATTTTTAACTTTGGTATTCAATGACTACGTCATCTCTACCAAAGAGGGGCATCTGTAGACACCCCATTTTGTTTTGTTTTAATCAACAAAGAAGTTAGTGTTCTTGTTATCAGTCTCCTTTAGTGTTTTCCATTCCCGTGTCCGCTCCTCTTGTTTTCTCGATCTTTTTGGTTATTTTTGTCATGTTTTGTGTCGTCCTGATAATTGTTGAGAAAGGTTATTCCCAAGAATCCGAGCAAGAGAGAATTTGGATCCGATTGATGGGCCCGTCTTGAGCATTTGTTTAGATTTGGATCAAACAGGGTGGCCCGCGCATTGTTTTAGTGAAAAATGAGTTTTGAACCTACTTCGATCCAACACCTAAAGATGATCATCAAGAGAACGGTCAAGATCTCAGAGAAGTCGTTTTAACAACCAATTTTGTTACGATCATCAGGTTGAGTTACTCGGATCAGCCCATTGAAATGATTTAGGAGGACACAACCTACTTAGGTAGGGGACCCATCAATTGGATGGTCTGGATCGTCATAGAGGAATGATTTAAGGGGGCACAACCAATTTACATTGCGACCCACCATTTGAACGGTCAAGATCATCAATTGTCGCCCATCAAATGGACGGTTCGGATCATCAAATGGGAGTGATTTAAAAATGGGGTAACATATTCACATTTTGATCTATTGGATGGTTTGGATCAGCCCATAGGATTGATTAGTGGAGCACAAATTAAATCACATCGCAGCCCACTATTTGAACGGTCAAGATCATCAATTGTCGCCCATCAAATGGACGGTTCGGATCATCAAATGGGAGTGATTTAAAAATGGGGTAACATATTCACATTTTGATCTATTGGATGGCTTGGATCAGCCCATAGGATTGATTAGCGGAGCACAAATTAAATCACATTGTTGCCCATCAAATGAACGGTTCCGATCATACTTTGGAGTGGGGCATATGATTTTATGCACAATTGGGAATTTGGTCACATATGGGACCCACTTGGGTTATCTTTTACCTACTCAAAAGGATTTTAAAAAAACATGCATGGGGCCACACACATGTCAAAATTCAATGTCCACAATGGTGGCCACCTACCATGGAATATGTCCACAATGGTGGCCACCTACCATGGAATAAGTCCACAATGGTGGCCACCACCCTCCCATTCCTTTGCTATAAATGGTTCAATGAGGGTGAGTAAGAAGGAGAACTCATTTCTCTTCTATCATGAGTTCTAACAAAGTGGCTATGTGGGGTTGAAAAGAAAAAAAGAAAGAAAAAGAAACAAGAAAAGAAGAAAAAGAAACAAAAAAAGAAGAAAAAAGAGAAAGAAAGCGGAAGCGATCGCACGGAGGCGGGATTTTCGAGTTTTTCGGCTCTCGGATTCGGCGAGGATTTCGATCACAGGTAGGTACACCGTTCTCGGAATTTTTTTAGAATTATTTGGTATATTTTCGGATTTTTGCATGATTTTTAACAAAGAAAACTAAACGTTATACTAAACAGATTCCAAAAATAATGAAATTTCGTGGGAAAATAATATGATAATGATACATTCTACCATGAATTTGTGAGAATTTTTGGATTTTGTTTGGTATATAATTTTATGCTTTCTTTGAAAATCAGCAGATTTTGGGGGAATTTTTACTGACATCAGATCACAAAGAAAATTCTTAAAATTTTTACAGTAGTCTTATATTTCAAATTTCTTGCTTCTATAAAAGTTTCAATTACTTTGGATCTTGTTTTACATGGGATGTAGTGTTAATTCATAATCTGGTCTAACAATTGAAAAATCCGAAACTGATAGTAAATAGTTTTTTAAATTCATGAAAATCTCACAGCATGCTAATTTCACTTATATCTTACTAATGTAGAAATTTCATGGAATTTAGATTTCTATTTCTAGTAGTTTCTGTGTTATTTTTGCAATCTGGTCAATTAATTGTTAAATCAAAATTAAATATGAGCTTAATGTAAAAATCTGTAAAAATCTTCCAGCAAGCTACATCTCATCATATCTTGCTTCTGTATAAGTTTCAACTCATTTCGAATTCGTTTGCAACAATTTCACTTGTAAAATCACTCATATGCTTAAAATTGATAAAATCCATTGAAAATCCGAAATTAATTGAAAATCACCTGAAAATCTCTAAAGAACCTTAAATCTTTGTCATATGTTAAATCCTTAATCCATTGAAACAGAAATCTTAGGATCTTTAGATTTCCCTGGAAAAATGGCCAATGCATCCATAATCGTATCCCAATTGCAACCGATCTTTGACAATTTGAATACTTAAGCTATAGCACGTTGTTGGCTCCGAGGTTCACTGTCCACGAAAATCCTGAGATATGCCAGGCAATAAGATGCTATAACCTAAGTATTAAATTGCGCAAGGAAAGAGCGCACGATTCCCTTCCTTGGATGCTATCCTGGGCCGAAACTGGTGAACCCTAGAACCATTGGTAATCCTTGAATGTCCAAAAACTGAAAATCCTTGAAATCTAAAATTCATTAACCTCGAGAATTTAAATCGATTTGTCTTGTGTCTCTCGGAACCATTGGATTATGGTTTCCGTCTTAAGAACCATTAGAGCCCACTTTAGGAACACTGGTGTCGTGTCGTGTCCTAAGTTTTAGGGAGTCCTAGAGTTAGGAGTCCAGCCTCATCACGGACGTTTGCTATGTATAGCAACCGTGCCATAGGTCTAGTTACACTAGTCACCCGATCTTTCCCTAGGACAAGCCTAGTTAACTAGGATGTAGGCTAACCTGCATTAGTCTAAGGGACAACTTGCATTTAGATAAGAATCATATAGCATCTTCGATGAAATCCTAAGATAATAAAATCCTCAACTTGAATTAAATAACTTCTCCTAAAACTGTTGAAACAGTCAATCCCGTCTAGGTCGGTGTCTTAGTTGAGTTAGGCATATGTAACTTAGCTTAGGTGCACCGAACTACGTCGACTCTGATCCCAGTGAGGCTTGGGTACGTAGGCAGCTTGGATGTCTGATGGCATACCACCCGCGAGTCGGCACCACAAACAAATTGTGGTGTTTTGTATATTAATTTTCTTGTAAATGCTTAATTAAATCACTTAGGATTTTCCATGAAATTAGAATTCTAGGAGAACTGTCACTTAGATTGAATCCAGACAAATTAATAAATCAAGATACACATCTAGGATTCACATTGAAATTAGATTCTAGGATGCATGTCACTTAGTTCGCACATTAACATAGAGTTGAATGAGCCATTTAAAATAAATTTAAAAGAGTTAGCTTTTGGAATCGAAGACCGATTATCGGGCAGGAATGGTGCATGTGGCGGATAACTCCCCATACCTTCCATTCTCGTAACCAGGTAGCGAGTCTAGATTTCTGGTTAATTACGGGTCCTAGATCTCACATCTAGGTGGCGACTCTGTCAGTCTCTTTCGTGTGGAATTCGGATTGCCTTAGTGATCCCAAGTTCACATGAAAGATGAATTCAAATCAATCATAAAATGCACACGCCAATCGCGTGGTTACGAGAGACCAAGAGAGAGCGCGCGGCGGCTCGCGCCCACACCCCTCTCGCGGGATCGGGTACCACAGCGTCTCAAGAATGTGTTTGGTTGCGGAGGTTGATTGAAGATGTCCATTTACTTATCCACAAGGCGACGACTATTCTTGGTGACAACCAAAGTGCGCTCAAACTTGCCACAAATCCGGTTTGTCATGCTGTAGACACCCCATTTTGACCGGACCCAAGTTCGTGTTGTTGGTGCGAAACCTCGCCAAACCAGTGAGTTAGGGTCTCAAATTACACCCTAAGCTAGGTTAAGGTCCCCCATAGGTCCCTGTAAAATTTCGTCGAAATCCGAGTTGGTTTGCCCTACGAACGGACCGAGTCAGTGTCGTAGTATAAATGCAGAAGGGGGGGCAAATTATCCTAGACGGGGGGTGTCTTCTTGAAAAATAGCCGAATATTGTCTTTTGGCTAATAAGACAAAGCGGGCGGGGGGCAACTAGCAGTTCGTGCGCCTTATCCAAAGGTGGAGTGCCAATATCAGCACCCATGATTTAGATATAAAAAAAAAATGATGAAAAAAATCGGGAGAGGGGCAGGGATTTCCCATTTTTAGCTGGAAATATAGAAAGGGAGAGAGCTGGAGAGGGAGAAGGGAGAAATTCATGAAACCCTGGTTTCCTTTCTTCTTCTCCGATGCGATCATCACCGAATTCCGATTAATTTCCGGCGAAAATTGAGAGCCTCTGGTCAAAATTCCACAGATCCGATCTTCACTTTCCTTTCCACCTTCTTCTTCTCCATTTCTTTAAAACCCCTCTCATTTTTACCTCCTCGATCTCTCACCTCCGATCTCCTTCATCTTCTTCTCGTCGATTAATCGAGCCGTCAATCTCCGATCGGATTTCTCTTTCTTCGGTCAAGATTCCAGCAATCTTTCCGATTCTTCTCCGGCAAAGATCCCTCTCCGGCAATCTCTCCGATCATCGATCCATCTTCTTTGATCCTTTTCCGGCAACCTTTTCTGCTCCGATCCCTCTCCGATCTTCTCCAATCCTCCGGCCGTGCTCCGATCCACCTCCCTCTCCGGCAGATTCACAGTCTAAATTCCTTTTCTCCGGCCTCCATTTTCTCCAGTGAGTTCATCTCATTTTTCGATCTCCAATCCTCCGGCCGTGCTCCGATCTCTCACCTCTATTTCTTCTTGGAGCCGATTTCCCTCTGTAAATTTGTCTATAAAAGAGAAATCTCAGATCTGAGATTTTAGATCTGAAAATATGAAAGAAAGAGAGAGAGAAATCCGATAGCCCCCATTCTCCATCCATTTCCTGGCCGTGTACATTTCCGATCTCTTTTCCGATCTAAATTCCGCTTCATCAAACCCTAACCTCTTAAATCTTCTCCGAGAATCTGGAATTAGCTATAAAATTGTTGGACCGAGCCACAAAGGAAATCAAATTTTCAAGCTTAGATAAAGTTAAAGCACTCTCAGGTATTTTTATTTTCTTTTATCAGAAAAATGAGTGCAAAATTATTTATATATATTTTCCTCTCTTGAATTTGCAATACGATTGGTTTAATTTCGATATGGATTTGTCAAAATGAAATTGTCATAGTTCCATTTGATATAGATTTCTTTGAAATTTATTATCTGAATGGCATATACATGTAAGTGTTGTGTAGAGTTCTCTGCTTGGGTTCAAGAATTTCATTTTATTTCAGAAGAATTTATGTTCGTTCTCCTTAGTTTATTGTTTGATGGCCTTCGGAAGGGCAACCCTCAAGGAGCGGATGAGTTGAAAGACCAATCTGGGTTGTCACTTGTGGGTATTGTGTGGACAGTTTCTTCAATAAGTCATTGTCTTTCTGGTTTCCTAGTGTCTTGTTTAGGAAAAAAAAAATGTTATTCTCATCTTTGACTTGATCTCTAAAGTACATTTGAAGATTTTAAGATGCTAGAGTGGGCTTGATGGTGAAAGCAATTGAGCTAAAAGTGTCTCATGATGTTCAAATCCTTATGGAGGTAAGGTTGCCAGCTTGTAGTATCTGCTGCTTGGAGTATGTGGAGTTAGTAGAATTGGCTAGACCAGTACCTTTCTCGCTAAAATAACAGGTTGCCATTCGCTGGTCCCGCATCTTATAATAGATAGACTGTTGGATCCAAGCGGAATGGGAAAGCTGCTCGATGCCTTTAGCCCGACGGAGATCGTGCTAGATATTCTAATAATTGTTTCTGATCTTGCTTGAATTTTAAAGAATTTTTTTAATGAAGCCGTTAACAAGGCAAATTTGTTTAGATTTGTGAAGGAGTCCATAAACCATAGATCCTTTCTTCTAAAGGGCGATGAAGGCGTTAGCCCAAGCCCATCATTAGAGGGACTTACCTGGTTGTGGTAGTACCCTCTTCTCTCTTCTTCTCCTTTCAGGTACCTTTAAATCTTAGATGACCCTTTCTCTTGAAAGGGCGATGAAGGCGCTAGCCCAAGCTCATCTTTAGGGGACTCGCTCAATCTAAGTAGCGCTCCCCTCTCTTGTTTAGTAGGCCTACTCAACCTTTCAGATATGCCCCCTGTTACGCACTACAATTTGTATGAATTAGAATTATCATAATCTTTTGATTTCTTTTTTATATATATTCTTCTCTTGTACTAATCTTTGAGTTAGGCTTTGAAGATGATAATAAATGGACTGCTCAGGTGAGACTCTCTTAAGGTTCATACACTTGTCTTTTATTTAAATAAATTGTTTTAGGAAAGAAGGAGATCAGATGACTACTCTATTCGATATTATCGACATGAGTACTGTCTGATCTCAAGGCGGGCATAGAAATATTATCCTGTGTATTTGTGATATCAGATGATTACTTTAGCATCATCTGATTTCACCCCCATATTGGGGCAGTGGTACTTGTGGTTGGGCATAGAAGTGTTTAATGTTGTTTCTTGCTTTGTTAGGCTATCCAGCGGCTGGTCTGGACTAATTAATATTGTTTATCATTGTATGATTGCTATTATTACAGATTGTGCACTCTTTAGTTGTAGATCATATTTTGCTGATATTTGATTTGTTTTTATAATAATTGATTGAAATTTGCGATTATCTGGTAGCATTTTCCTCTCTCTTTGATTAGACTAGCACAGTCTTTTAGATTTCTGTTAGATTTCTTTAGTTACTATAACCTGTACTAGGAGACATACTCTGTCTCGTTAGGCAATCCTCCTTTGAAGGCAAGCCTCATTTGTAGAATCCTCTCTGAGGTTGTACTTCAGTTTGTTCCTTTGTTAATTAGAGATCAATTTGGTCAATTAGTTGTCTTAGCCTTGCTTCCCCCTTTGCAAGGGCAATGATAAGGTTGCTTAGAGCCCATCTTTGTGTGTTTGGGAGACCCGTCCGGTCTCATTCTCTCGTTAATCCTCTTTGTGTGCTTTTTAATTTTGGGAGAACACCCTACTCGGCTTGGCTTCATACCCCTACCCTTATGGGTATTGGGTTGCACATTTGTTGCACCCTGAGGGCTAGGTAGCTGTCCGGCCCGGCTGGATGTTTTTACCTTTGCCAAATATGCACAAAGTCTCTTATTTCCTTTTAGACCCGCCCGGTCTCATTCTCTTGCTAAACCTCCTCTTTGTGCGCCGTTTGGTTTTGGAAGAACACCCTACTCGGCTTGGCTTCATACCCCTACCCTTATGGGTATTGGGTTGCACATTTGTTGCACCCTGAGGGCTAGGTAGCTGTCCGGCCCGGCTGGATGTTTTTACCTTTGCCAAATGTGCATGAGATCTCTTATTCCTTTTGCTTGTAAGCTTCTCCTTAGTCAATAGTCCATTCGCATAGGAGTCAGCCTTGATTAGAGAGTCTTTGACTCATTCATCCTTTAGATAGTGTTATTAGAGAGTCTTTGACTCATTCGCCTTTTAGGTGGCGTTATTAGAGAGTCTTTGACTCATTTGTCTTTTCAGTAGTGTTGTAGGAGAGTCTTGGATTCATTTGTCTTTCAGGTGTTGTTATTAAAGAGTTCTGACTCAATCTTTCTCTTTTAGAGAGTCTTTGACTCATTTATCCTTTAGTCGGTGTTTTTGGAGTCTTTGACTCGTGATTCTATCTCTTAGAGAGTCTTTGACTCGTATATCCTTTAGTCGGTGTTTCTGGAGTCTTTGGCTCGTGTTTCCATCTTTTAGAGAGTCTTTGACTCGTATATCCTTTAGTTGTTGTCAGTGGAGTCTTTCCCTCGTGTTTTCTCTCTTAGAGCGTCTTTGAATCATGTTTCTGTTTCTTTCAGAGAGTCTTTGACTCATTCGTCCTTTGGTTGATTTTGCTGGAGAGTCTTTGACTCGCTCGTCCTTTAGATAGTGTTATTAGAGTCTTTGAACTAGTTGTCTTTATTGATCTTGTCGGGGAGTCTTTGACTCATTCGTCCTTTGGGTGATTTTATTAGAGAGTCTTTGACTCATTTGTCCTTTTAGGAGTGTTATTAGAGAATCTTTGATTCGTTTACCTTTGCTTTTGATAGTGTTATTTGTTTAGGGGTTTCCCCTATTTGCCCTAAGGTTTAGCCCTAGGGTTTTGCTTTGTGTATTTCCCTTAAGTCTTTGACTCAAAGGGTGAAAACAATTAAAATCCAAAAACATATTAAAGCATTTAAAAAATCCCAAAACATTAAATATTTTTAAAACTCAAAAACATTCGAAAAATCTTAAAAAAGCTTAAAGTGTTGAGTGTTTTAGAAGTATTAGTTAGGAGAGTTCGTTTCGAACTACGTTGGCTTGATCCTCTCCCACGAGGTACGTAGCGCAGCTCGGGATTTACATCCCAAGTCCAGCCAAACTTTTTGTAAATAACATTTTAAAATCTTTTTCTTTGAATAAGCAACCTTTCTAATCTTGTTTTCAAAAGATCTTCTTCTAGAGTTAGGTGTTTCTCCTAGATAGAGAGTTTTAGAGTTAGTTTTTTTTCTTTTGCTAGGTTGCTTGACTGTTTGTTTGTTGTGTGCTTGTTTTAGAGTTAGGGGTTTGTCCTAGAGTTATAGGAGCGCCTCCGTCCGGTCACATCGCCGACTGATGACTAGGTCTAAGATGCGTTAGTGATCCCATTGTTTTCCTTAGGACGCACAGTCTAGTTACACATAGGTTGTAGGAACCACCTGCATTAGCTTAGGGCTAACCTGCATTTAGCTAGGGCATATATGGTGTCCTAAAATCTACAATTCACTGAAACCTAAATAATCGTTCAAGAAGCGTTAATAACTAGTCTGGTCTTTTAGATCGAGTCTGAGATAGAGGTCTAGGTGTCTTAGGCATCCTAGCTTAGAATAGACGCGAAGAACTACGTTGCCTTGATTCTCGTGGAGGCGGGGATACGTAGGCTTCTTTGGATGAATATCAGACCATCCGATGACTCGGGCTAAATCGTTTAGAGTCTTAGGATTTGTTGTGTTGTTATATTGTATATTTTGTTGTGTTTTCTTACTTTCTTGTGCAGACCTTATACCTGTAGTTGTAGCATGCATGTGTTCGTCCACCAGAATTTAGACACCAGTTAGGTATGTCACTCATAACCTAGCAATCATTAGGCGACACATCTTTCATTTTATTTTATGGGTGTTTATTGTCTTTATCCTCAGGAAATGCATGCTTAGGTAGACGACTCCTGAGGATTGTTCCCATTTCACATGATTTTTACCCAAACTTCTTTGAAGTTAATAAATAAATGGCATAAGAGACCAAGTGTTCGCACTCGGGCGAATTGGGGGCGCTCTTCGGACCTTCTCCATTCGTCATCAGGCACGGACCTTTCGTATCTCTGGTTATCCATTGCAAACAGAGCATTTGTTTTGGTTCCATGGCGTGTCCATGGATGGCGACTCTGAGTTTATTTCAGGTATGTCTTGGTTTCGAGCCCTGGCTCCGGATCAGGATGTATCTCTTTCTTTTTATATCGCCACTCATGCTATGCTGTGAGGGTGGCATCCGTTTCGAGAGTTCCCTGGTAGAGCTCTCTTCCGTTGTGGAGATCTTAGAGGATTGCAGGAGGGATCTCGCGTCCCGCCGCACTCGTCCTCAGGATCGGGGTCCACACATGCAAGAACAAAGCATATTGAGATCGAGCATCATTTCATTCGTGAAAAGGTGTTAGATAGTACAATTGGAGTAGATGAAGTGAGGAGCAAAGTGAACATTGCCGACATCTTTACCAAGTCACTTTCCAAAGGACCATTTGAGCTACTTCGGGGTAAGCTTGGAGTAGTTTCCAAAAAGTCACTTTAAGGGGGAGTGTTAATTTTTAAAGTGTAATTTTTGGGTTGCTTTATTTTATTTTTATTATGAGAAATGTAGTGAGGACAAATATGTATTTTGTGTCCATGGGCATTTTGGTCTTTTGTTGGCCTAGCTTGCGCATGTGTGAGCCACACATGTTTGCTACAACTTTTCCCACTACTTCCTATTTCAAATTCAAACCCTACTTGAAACTCTAAACCCACTATCCTAGCATTAAAGTCCCCACTTTCCCATCCCCACTATCTCCTACCAAAGCTATTACTTCACTTTACTTTTCCTTCACTAAGCCTAATTCTCATTACTTCACTTTTGCAGAGATTCTCCACTACCTAGACCTCCATTGAAGCTCTCTTGTGTGCAAGCTTGGTTTTGAAGCTTTCTTCTTCTTTTTTTGTTCTTGTCTTGTATTGTGTTTTTCCATCATATATATTGGATTACATCTTGTGGTGATTGTTCTTCTTCTCTTTTGGTTATTGTTCTTGGGGTAGTGTAAACTTTGGTTTCACTTTTTGAGAAGAGGATTTTCCGGTGTTGTGAAATCCGTCTTTCTCTATATTCCCAAAAGAATACAGCTAATTAGAGAAGTTAAAATTTGAAAGAGAAGGTCTCTTGTTGCGCTGCATATACTCGGAGAGTAGTGGAAAAAGTAGTCATCATGGACAAGAAAAGCATTGGAACTTACCTCGGAGAATAGTGGTGTATGGTTGTCAGGTGATAGGGGAAGGGTTGCAACTTGAAACCCGACCCACAACAACCCAACCCGAAAATAACCTGAGTCGGGTTTAAAAATCATGGGTCTTGCGTTGGGTCGGATTAAAAGAAAAAACCCCGAAACCCGGCTCTTATAGGCATATTATGAATTCTTAAATATCTCTTGAATAACGCAACATATTAGTTTTCCAAAATATTGTTATAAATATTTTCATTAAGGTAATTAAGTTTGTTATCTAAAAATTTAGTTTCCTTCTTAAATTTATTCATTTATGCACTTGATGACTTAAAATAAATCCGTTAAGGGATTTTGTGTGTGAAGATTTGTTATTTTCTACAATTTTGAAAAATTAGTCCATCCTTCGCTAAACATTAAAAACCCGACCAACCCAGCCCGACCCGAGAAACTATCTCAGGTAGGATTGGGTTTACAAATCTAGGGTTTTCCCACTGAAAGCTCAGGTTGACCCGACCTGATATAATTTCTCGGGTTGCGTAGGGTAGGGTTCTCAAAAACCTGACCTGCCTGACCCGAGTTGCAACCCTAGTAGGGGGTGTCATTACCGATAGAGAGAAGAGAGAGAATTGAGAAAGAGAGAAAAAGCCTTTAAAAATAAATCCCCCTTCTACCTCCTCTCTTTTTTTTAATAATTTTTTCTACGTCTTCAATTTTTTCCAAAGTCTTCCATTTTTTCCAGTTCTTTTTTTCCCTTCTTCTTCCTCCTCTTTTCTTTCTCTTCATCCTCATCTTCCTCTTTCTCTTCTCCTTCTTTTTGTTCCTCTTCTTCTTCTTCTTTTTCTTCCTCTTATAGTTGCAGCATTGTCGTAACGGTGACGGTGAAGAAACATCAAAATTAAGAAGAAGAATAGGACATTTTGATCCTTTTCGTCGTACAACACCATTTTGACTAGAAATATCAACATGGAGCCATTCCAAAGTTGTTTCTCCAAGATAACACAATTTTCAAGGAACTTTCTCAATAATTTACAAATAAATAAATTAAATAATTAGAAATTTTAATTTGTGACATAGAGTTCAAAAAATGTTTTTTTTTTTAAACAATCATTTAAAACTTTTACAATAAAATGGTGTTTATTTAAAACTTTTACAATAACAAGACTCCTTTTTTTCGAAGAAAATGTTTAAAAGCGTTTAAAATGTTTTGAACACAATTTTTGGCCAACTTTCCAACTTTACCCCTATACTTTGTAAATGACAAAATTTTAAGGGAAATGATTTCAGCGCTCCAATGTTTTGATAAACATGCGCTCACTTGTTTGTCGTGTAGTATTTAAAGGGCTTTAAGAGCTTTTTGAGAACCATAATAACCTCTCACATCCCTTTAAATACTACACGACAAACAAGTGCGAGGGCATGTTTATCAAAACACTTAAGCGCAAAATCATTTATGTTTTCTTGTGTTTCTTTTTCAAACAATACCTTATGAGGGAGTCTAGACTCAAGAGTGACGTTAGTGGAATTTGACCAATTGGGGTGCCCTTAATTTGCTCCCTTTTTTGCAAGGGCAACTATGAATCTTGCATTCCTCGTACCTAGACCTGGCAAACGAGTAACCCGTGCGGGTACGAGTACAACCCGTGCGGGTACGGGTAAGAAATACCGGCGCGGGTACGGGTAGCCTTTCATGAACTCGGTACCCACCCGGGCGGGTACGGGTATACCTGCGGATAACCCGGCAAATTTAAAGAAGAAATTATATATATATTTACCAAAAGAAATTATATGATGAATGGGTGTATGAACACATAAAGGTGGTACGATGGATGTACAAGCCTTGATATTTATTCCAACAGCAGCTTCTTAACAAGTCAGCTGCTGTTGGATCAAATATCAAGGATGGGATGATGAGCACATGCTCATTCATCATACAATTTTTCATTTACTTTAACAAGTGTTTGTTTTGGTACAACCAAAGATACCAGTCACATAGTCTGATTGCTTTGACTTGTTTTGTTGGCCCACCCACATAGTCTATTTTTTACTTTTAGTGATTAGGCCTAAAGAATAAAGAGTTGAAAACCGAATGGTGGGTAACCCGCAGGCACCAACGCCCGACCCAGACCCACCCGTGGGTCATGGGTGCGGGTTTTTTTTCCGAGGGTAATGAAATTGGTACCCGTACCCCTGCGGGCCGGGTGTACCTGCGGGTATGGGTCCCATTTTGCCAGGTCTACTCTTACCTTATTAAACTTGAACCTTTACCCTCCCCCACTCAAGGCCAAAAAAAAGTCAGATTCATTGACAGTACTGTCACCAAACCACCGAGTCAAAATGATTCACACGATAAATCGAAAAGAAAGTGGCGAATGAGGCCCCCCTCTCCTTCTCCAACACTTTATTCTTTTTGCCTAATCACGCTTAGCTAACTATGATCTAAGGATCCAAGACTAGATCATCTCATTCCGATAAATAAATAAACCGTTTGCAAAACGTACCAGTAGTAGGTCATTGATAGCAAACTTGTCATCATTTTCCTTGTGGTCCAGAAGCACATCGAGAAAATCATTCATCCTCGGAGACTTTGATGAGGCCCTAGAAAGTAGACGTTGTTCAATCAATCCATCGAAAGCCACATGGACTTTCCTATAAACTGCCGCCGTTCGGTGCCTTATTCCTTGCAAATCTATTGACCTAAGAAACGGGAAGTAGTCTGAAAGGTTGGCCTTTCCAACTTCTTCCATTATATTCCACACTGTATCCTTGAAATCTTGTGCAGATTCTGAATCAGGATCAACCAAATCAACAGAGAAGACTGTGTTGGATAACATATTAAGGGTGCAAGCGAAAGCGGCTCGACCGATATCCACCGAATCACCCATGACACAATTCTTGCCTATGTGGGCAACGAGCTGTTGTACTTTCTGGTGTCTAAGCACTTGGCTTGACTCAAGCTTCTGAGTAGTGAAAATCTGTGTGGTGCAAATCATGCGGAGTTTTCTCCAATAAGAATTTGGGGGAAGAAAGACCATCGAAGCCTTGTTGTGGTTAAGTGCTCGAACTGCGTCTGGAACAGTTCGACCTGCAAAGGCTTGGTCGTGAGTCTGGAGAACCTCTTTGGCCATGTTGGAAGAGGAGACAACTACGGTGAGAACACGGCCAAGCCTGAGAGTCATTAGAGGGCCATATTTCTTGGCTAGCTCGGCAAGTGACTCGTTGGGTTTGTCACCGATTTGGAAGAGGTTTCCCACGATTGGGAGAGGGACAGGGCCTGGTGGGAGCTTCACCTTACCAGAATCCTTTCTTGTAAGAAGATGGAGAAAATGAATGCATGTTAACACTAGGGAGGCCCACAACAATAGTTCTGAGAAATCCATTCTCTCTCTCTCTCTCTCTCTTTAAAATAACAAACCTTCTGCTGAGCTTTAGTGTTTTTGGCGTTCTTGCTGTCTTATTTGGAAAATTAAATGGCAATTTTGGTGGGTATAGAAATCGTTCCATATCATTTTCCTGAGAATTGCTAGCGTCGGCATTTCGTGGCTGGTCTGTCATGCATGTCAGACCACCCACCTCCTGAATGAGACAAAAGTTGTTGTCTTCATTCACGAGGTGGCTGGTTTGACATGCGACAGGCTCAAATGCCTTTTGCGATGGACTTAGCAAATCCCAACTTTCTTTTTTAATCATTTTCTTATTATTCAATTTGCTTTTACCATTCTACATGGGATGCCGTGCATAATTTTGGAGGTATCTATTAAGGATTGCAAGATTCGTTTGGCCCTCTTCAAAGGAGAAAACAATGACAAAACCGGACTAGGTCGAAGCAATAAAGATGAAAGTGAAATTGACCAACTGATGTCCCCATTTTCGGAGCGTTGTTTTGAGTTTTGTGGAGATTTTAAGCTCACTTCTCCCCTCCACATGTGTTAACAACATAGGATTTCGCCTTTTTTTTACAAAATGGATTTATTTTGCTAGAAGCCCAGGTTTTTTTTACGGAGAGTTGCTAGCAAAACCATACTTAAGCAAAACATGATTTGCAAGAAAAAAACGGGACGGCAAAAATTCGAGTTTAATACTGTACGGGTTCAAAAAAAACAGAAACACGAGAAAATGAGTTTAGAATTTTGTCATTTACAAAATATGGTGGGCGTAAGATTGGAGAGTTGGTCGAAAAAAAAACGTGTTTAAAACGTTTGCCTATAAAAAAACGGAGTTTTTTCGTTGTGGAAGTTTTAAACGGAGTTTTAAAAGGCAAACCAATAAAATGCGAAAAAAACGGAGTTTTGCTAACTATGAGCAAAACCAAGTTTTCGTTCGGAAAATAAAGACTAAACAACATGTTGTGACACATGCAAGACGACAAGGAAGTGAGCTCTAGACATGACCAAGTTATGGGTAAATTTCCACAGGAATCCCATTTTGGAAGTGCTTTCTCTTTTTATACTATGGATCCGAATTTTTTTGTTATTAAATTATGAGTGGGTAAAAGTATATGTAGAGCTGCGTATTCGGTTAAAACCGAACCGAAAAAACCGAAAAGTTGAAACCGAATATATTTCGGTCACCCAAAATTGGAACCGAAACCGCATAGGTGAGGAACCGAACCGAACCGAAACCGAAAACCGAAATCGGTTTTTCGGTTTTAACTGAAAACCGAAATCACTGAAAATCATTAGATTGGGTCATTTGGTATTTCTTCTTACTGAAAATCAAAGTGGGTTTGATGGAGGGTGAATGGAGAAGAAGATGGTTTGGTGGAGATTAAAATCATAAGTGGAGATGGAGGCTAGGGAATATGGCGGTTGTGGAGGATTTTGCAAAAGTGGTTGAAAATGGAGATGGTGGTCGGAAAATGTGCAGAGAAGGTGGGGTTGCGCCGGATTTGCAAGGAGTAGTGGTGGTGGCACTCGGGTGGAGACGAAGGTGGCTCGGATCCCTTCTCTACACTAATACGAAGGTGGCTTCAAGCCATAGTGAAATCTCACCCAAAACCATGGAGACGAAGGTGGCTCAGATCCCTTCTCTGCACCAAAGTGAAATTTCACGCAAAATAATTTTGTTAAAAATTTGTAACGAAGGTAAAGACTACAAGTCACGTGGGTTGTCATAAGTTTGTTGGAGGGTGTGAAAACTAGCCCATGGTTTTCAAGAAATGGTATTAGTGCTCAAAAAGTCAAAAGCTGTCAAGAGGCAAAAGCATTTTTAAATTAACTACAAGCAAATGTGCAAAGACCAAAGAGGACAAATAAAAGAGCAAATGGTATCTTAGCAAAAGCCACTATTCGGTTAGCCGGATACAACCGAATTTTCTTAACAAAAACCGAAGCCGAAACCGAAAACTGAAATTGGTACAAACTATAACCGAAACAGAACCGAATCATAAAAAACCGAACCGAAATAACCGACCAAATTCGGTTCGGTTGGTTATTTCGGTTTTAACTGAATAGTGACTCAAAAGGTTATTACAGTTCCCAAAAAGCTCCCACTAGCCAATTTAAAAAGAAAAGACAAGCAGTGTGCAATTATTAAGACACGGTTGTGCTGATATCATTTCCCTTTATTTATTAGGCCTGGCCATTAATGGGCTATACGTCAAAAGCTAATCTCATCACAAAATTCAAACCCTGTGATGCTTGGCCCTTAGATTAATGGTAAAGAATTAATATTTTTCAGTCACAAATTAGAGGGTTAAAATCGTTCAAAGGAATTGAGTTTTGAAACATCCTTATTTATTTTATTCCCTCAATTAATTTCCTTAGTCTTTAGTCTGTAATTTAATCTTTGCAGAAGCTAGAAGCCCAATGAAATCATCTTTAAGCGTGAGCCTTTCCTTTTAGATTCTTGTTTTCCATTAATGCACTGGTTGGGTGTTTGCATTAATTTCCGCCCATTTTTTTTTTTTTTAATATTGGGGGGTTTGCATAGGGCTGCAACTCAAATAGGGTGGTTCCCTACGCTACCCGAGATTAACTTATGGTCGGGGTCGGGTCTTTATGGGAAAACCCGAAATTCATAACCCCGACCCTACCCGAGATAGTTTCTTGGGTTGGGTTGGGTTGGTCTGGTTTTTAATGTTTTTATGGTGATTGATTTCAACGATGGTAGGAAAAAAAAAACAAATCTTAACGCCACAAATCTATAAATTTAAGTTGTCAAGTGCATAAATTCAAGGAGGAAACTACTTTTTCACATCACTAACCTGACCACCTTAACGAAAACAATTATATTGCTATACTTGAAAATAAATGTTATTTAAGAAAATCATGTTTCGTTTTTTTTCCCTTTAAATCAGTTATGACCCTAGATTGGGTCGGGTTTTTCAACATGAAACCCGACCCAACCCATGACCTATTTTTTCTAAACCCTGCCCATGTTATTTTCTCGTCAGGCAAAACCCGACCCAAGTTGCAACATTAGGTTTTTATTCTAGTAATTTGAAGTCCTTTTATTTAGGCACAATCCATTTTTTTAATTTCTTATTGGTTAGATCTTATTTAGAGTGTTCTTTAGATCCTATTCTTCATGTCCGAGTGTCACGATATGTTTGAATCAAACAGTCAATTAGAGTATCTTAGGTCATATTTACATTGTACATAGTTAGAATTAATTTTTAAAACAAAGTAGTATGTGCGTCAACTATTCTACATAGTTTACTCTTATATCTCTCCTACTAATATAAACTTCTATATAAGTAAAATAATGCTTGTAAACAATATAATTATTAATGTAAACCAAATACAAACATATAGTATCTTCAAATGACAACATCGATATACAATACTAGGATACACTTAAGACTGTATGATAAACAAATGGTGTTACATTTACTCAATCTTGCTCAAAATAATGTTTTCATTTAGTGTGGGATGTGGGACAGATAACACTCAGAACAAGATCGACAAGATGGCCTGCCTCGTTTTTGTCACCAAGGGATAGATGATTTCCTCTTTAGAAATCATGGATTTCATTGGGCAACTCCGGACGAGGCAGCCGTCTTGTCTTAGTTTTGGTAGAAGACCCTTGATCTATTACGCATATAACTATCTTTGTTTGGTTGCATAAAAGCTCGGCAGCCGTCGGAATTTGGTTTAGATTTGGCATGCTATTCCACGTTTGGTTGCCAAAATGCATTGGACTCCTATTGATTCCCTTGGATTTCTTTCATGTAATGATTGCCATTCTCTTTCTTGTCCTCTTGTTCCAAAAGCAAAGAATTATGGTTGAACTTTCTAGGGAATGATGCTCTCTTTCTTCCCTCTTTCTCCTCTCTCGTTGTATTAGTAATGACACCCCCTACTTTTTCTCCTACTCTTCCCTTATTTGCCGCGCAACCAAATACTACTACGTACTTTTGGGAGATAATTCTAGGCAAAAAAAGAAGAAGGGATAATTACATTTACACCCCCTCTAGTTTCTGACACATCCACTTCCACTCCTATAGTTTAAAACGTGACAAATACACCTCTGTAGTTTCAATTTGTTTAAGGTAGGCCCCCTCAGCTGAAAGTTCGTCTATAGATTGAAGGGTTAGGATGATCCGATGGAGCTGATTTTTTGGGCACACCCTATCTACGTCAGGACCCATCAAATGAACGCTTTGGATCATCCAACAATGTGGGCCCACATTATTTGGATGATTTTTTGGTAGTGTTTGGATTCGGGTATGGGCCCACATTATTTGGATGATCCAAAGCGTTCATTTGATGGGTCCTGACATAGATAGGGTGTGCCCAAAAAATCAGCTTCATCGGATCATCCTAACCCTTCAATCTATGGATGAACCTTCAGCTGAGGGGTCAAACCTTAAATAAATTGAAACTACAGGGTGTATTTGTCACGTTTTAAACTATAGGGGTGGAAGTGGACGTGTCAGAAACTAGAGGGGGTGTAAATGTAATTACCCCAAAAAAATTCTTGTCTCTTCCCTTTGACATCCTATTCCACTACTCTAGCCACCCCAAGCAACCAAACGTAGCTGGAAGCCTGCACCAATCTTCTTTAACTAGGGCCTTCTACCTAAACGACTTTTCCAACCCATCTCTACTCTTCCTCTTTAGAATTCATGGATTTCCTCTCTAATATTACCATCCCTCTAACTGCCATAGCTGCAACTCTACTGATATCAATCCTCGCCTTGAAAATCTTTGCCGGAATAGGGCCTGAGAAGAAGAAAAAGAAGCGATATCACCCTGTTGCAGGCACCATCTATCATCAGATGTTAGAATTTCATAGGCTGCACGATTACCACACAGATCTCGCTCGAAAGTATAAAAACTTCAGGCTTGTTGGTCTTGACCACAATCAGGTTTACATAACTGATCCTGCCAATGTTGAATACATCCTCAAAACCAACTTCGACAACTACGGCAAGGTAATCAGATCTAAACTCCCTTTTTCTCATACTTGTTGCTATTTTATCACTACTTATATAGAAAGCTCTCTCATTAACTTCCAACTCGTTTGGGTCGACTCAGTTTTTTTGTTGCAATTTCTGAAAATTGAACCGAATCAAAACTGGGAAACTGGAAAATTTTGGCTTCCGAGTCATGTCTGATACTTTGAATACGTTTGGGATTAAGATTTTGGCAACCATAAGTACGGCTAAATGCCTTTTTGACCTCTAATCTTGCGGATATGATGTCTGTTTGCGATGTGACCAAGACCTTTTTGGCCGTTTCATGATGTTCTACTAGATCAAAGGTATTGATTTTTTTTAATGGCAAGATCAACGTTATTAATTTTTTTTTAATGACAAGATCAACGGTATTGATTTCACATAATGCCCCGTATTCTACTAGTACAAAGAAAATGCCTAGGAAAAGTCATGATCACTGGTGAAAAGGCAAGTTTGAAGAGTACGAGACTACGAGGGGGCATAAGGGGACATTTTTGTAAGATCAAGAGTGATGGTGGCTTGATTGATCAAGGGTTTATAATCATCCAATCAAGGTTGTAGTCCGGATCAACAGATGAAGGGTTTAGGATCATCCAATCCATCCATCTGGATTCGTCTTTGATTTTGGGGGTTTCTCTCGACTAAATTCGAGGTTTCAGGGCAGGAGCAAATGCATTGCACTTTACTATTCCTCCCTGCTTTTGTTCTGCCTTATCTAGAAAAATTAATATATAGGTGTTGTAAATAGGAAAACACGTGAATTTTTCCATATTTTTCTCAAACTCTTCTGAAATTTTTTTCTGAATGTTTCCCATAAAAAAAAAAAAAATTTCTGAATGTTTCCAACATTTTCATCCTCAAATGATTCCTGAATCCTAACTTTCTAACCATTCATGAAATCACTAAAAGGAGGTACTACTGGTAAACAAAGTGCATGTATGTAACATCTCCCTATCAACAAGCCAAAATAGCATACTCACACAAGTATGGCTTTTCTGAACTCGACCGAGTCAGCAAGAGCTCAGTTTACTTGGTGCTTTTTAACACTGAGTGACTCGTCAGCTTTGTTTTTTTAATGGCAAAGAATTATATTAACAGAGAAGAGAAAATAATCAAGATGATCAAAGATATACAAAAAACAAAGAAAATGAAAACAAACACAATACAAAGACTCATCAAGGGGGAGGAAATCGGCTCATCTCCCTACTGTTACATACCTCTATCCATCCTTGCCATAGATGCTGAGACAAATTGGAAGCTGTGCAGAGCTCTAACCCAAGCGATCGTTAGTGCTTATATCTTGATGAAAAGGAAATGAGAGGTCTTCACTAAACCTCTAAACACCTTGGCATTTCTCTCTTTCCATAACAATCATATAATGGTTAATAGTATCACATTCCATAAGATTTTACTTCTTGCGCCATGGAGTCTAAGACCAACTCTCAAAGTGTTGAAAGCTTGGATGGGAATACCTATGATATGCCAAATCTATTTAAGATTTTACTCCACAGGTACCTGGTTGTTTTGCAATGAAGGAACATGTGATCAATTGTTTTTCTTGCCTCCACGTATAGCACACAATGGTCTATGATCTACATGTGCCGGTTACATTTTTTTTTTTTTTTTGGAAATTGACAAATATATTCATACCAACAAATTTTACAATGGGGACCAGTAGTCCCAACAGATTTACATAGTATGAATTGCCCAGGAGCATTCTCCTTGACAAATATGTGCCGGTTACAGCATTGTAAGGATCTTTTCTAAGACTGCCGTCCAAGAAAAGGCACATACCCTCGGAGGAATTGGTATGTTCTACACTTTAGCCATTGACGAGACTGCAAGATTGGATGCCATCAAGTTGTGGAATGATTTGATACTGAAAGAGCCAAAAGTGCACCGGATTCAAACCCTTTGTCTTCACCTGACTTCTTTATGTAACATGATGCTAGCAAATAAATTAGCCTCGCAACCCTATCCATCTCTCTATCAAAAAAGTTCCTTCTAAAGAAAATCTTCCATGTTATTCCTTCTTTCCCTTGCTCAAAACAATCCTTATCTCAAGCCTCTTGATTCTCTACCACCTCAGACTGATTTGGGAATATTTCTTTCATTGGGGCCTCTCCACACCATGCATGTAACCAAAACTTAATCATCTCCCCTGAATATGCTCTAAACCTGATGCCTTCATTGAGTTTGCTATTTTGGCTTAGTATGCCCCTCAATACTATAACTCCTCCATGCCGACACGAATCATCTGATACCCATTTCCTGGTAATGCTCTGTACTTCTCCTTGATGACCTTCACCCATAGGTGATGATTTCCTTTTCCTAGGAGTGCCATATTTACATTTTTTTTTTTTTTGAGATAGGCCATATTGTAAATCTTTTACTCTTCTGATCCCAAGCCTTCTTGCCTTGATTGGTCAGTAAACCTCCTTCCAACACATTAAATGTGTCTTCTTCTTGTCATCTACCACTCCCCAAAGGAATTTCTTTTGAATTTGCTCTATCTTGCGTACTATACTCATTGGGCATTTGAACACAGATATAGTTGATATATTTGGATATTCACAAGTACTGCTTTTATTAGTGCTATTTCCTCCCACTAAGGGGATCAAATTTTGCTTCCAAGTATCAAATTTTTTTTCCACCCTTTCTACTCTATGGTTCCATTGATTTTTTTATTGCCTACACCCTTCCAACGGGAGGCCAGGGAAAGACGTAGGAAAGTGGTCCACTGTGCACCCCAATAAACTTGCTAACCCCTCTAATTTCTATAGGGAAATGTTGGGGCAAGGATCCAAGATTTGTGAAAGTTTGAACTTTGTCCTGTCACCAACTCATAACAGGATTGCCTTAACCTTAAGCACCTTTTTCACTTTTGTTCCACTTCTGGTGAACTGAAGATCAGTGTGTCATTTGCAAACTCACAAGTTTTGTTAAAACATGGTTAATGGATGGATTTTTGTTATAGGAATCGTATCATTACGACAGGCTGGCGGACTTCTTCGGTGATGGGATTTTCGCAGTAGATGGTGATAAATGGCGCCACCAGAGAAAGGTAGCGAGCTACGACTTCTCGACGAGGATCTTAAGGGTCTTTAGCAGTGGTGTCTTCCAAAGTAATGCTGCCAAACTCGCTCACAAAGTTTCAGAGTATGCAAACTACAACCAGGCAATGGATGCTCAAGTGAGTGTAAATAGAACACAAAGATAATACCACAAGAACAGAGTCCCTAAAAAATCAAGAACTTTGCTTTTGTTGGCAGGATTTGTTCATGAAATCCACCATGGATTCAATATTCAAGGTTGCATTTGGTATAGAACTGAACACCCTATATGGGTCGAGTGAAGAGGGGAATGCATTCGGCAAGGCCTTTGATGATTCAAGTGAAGTGACCCTTTGGCGTTACGTTGACATCTTCTGGAAGATGAAGCGGTTTCTAAACATTGGGACAGAATTCGAGCTCAAAAGAAACATCAAAGTGCTGGACGATTTTTTGTACAAGCTGATTCATAGAAAGAAGGAGCTAATTTTATCCCAAAAAGATCCTGTAAGCCAAGTACTCTCATGCCCTATTCTTGAAACTCAGGGCACTGTAATCCAATTCAGTCCATTTATAGTTACATTGTATGATTGCAATTGCAATTCATTACATTTATGGTTGCATTGTATGATCAGATGAAGAAAGAAGACATCTTGTCGAGGTTTCTTGAATTAAGCAAAGATGATCCGAAGAACATAAATGATCGCTACTTGAGAGACATAATCTTGAATTTCATAATCGCGGGGAAAGACACAACGGCCATCACGCTCTCCTGGTTCTTTTACATGCTCTGTGTGAACCCCCACGTACAGGAAAAGGTAGCACAGGAAGTGAAAGTAATAATGGAGGCAAATGACAGAACACCCATTGATGAATTTGCGACGAGCTTAACTGAAGAAGCAATTAACAAGATGAATTATCTCCACGCTGCACTTACTGAGACTCTCAGACTCTATCCTGGAGTTCCTGTGGTAGCTTCTCTTACTATTGCAAATTATTGATTATGTACTACTCATAGTTAATTTTTTTTAATGGTACTACTAATAGTTCATGATTTGCAATCAATTGTGTTTACATCATGAAGGATAGCAAAGTTTGTCGATCGGATGACACTTTGCCGGATGGGTTCGATGTCGGGCGAGGAGATGTGGTGGCATACACGCCTTATGCCATGGGTAGAATGAGATTCTTATGGGGTGAGGATGCAGAGGTTTTCCGTCCGGAAAGATGGCTTGATGACGACGGGGTTTTCCAGCCTGAAAGCTCTTTCAAATTCACAGCCTTCCAGGCAAGCAATTCTATTACTTAATTAATTAGGCAAGTTATTTAAACATAAATGCATTTCGTAGGCATTGCAATTCTGATAACTAATTGATAAATCTCACCAAGGCTCTTTTCATTTTGGATTCTGAGAATTGAATTTGATTCCAATAATCAGTTTTAGACTCATAATCCAAGGCCCTCTGGCCCTGTTTGTTTTGGATTTTGAGAACAGATTGTGTATCCAAAACTGATTATTTAGTTTTAAATTTTAGTTCAATAATCAGTTTTGGTCTCAAAAATGCAAAACAAACAGGGTCTAATTTGGGTTGTCTTCTTCTGAAATAATCACTTATTACTTTTTCAGGATCTGTTGGATCTAGGGTAGAAAAAAGAAAGACAATTGGGTAAAAAATTCCTTGGTGTATAAGTTTTTCTGTTTTTGGCTAACTCATTTTTTATGAATGTTTTTCCAAAATAAAACATTTTCCTATTTTCTAGGAAAATCTCATTGCCCTGATACATTAGAAATATTTTCCATGAAACTTTTTACCATAGACCCAAAAGCCCCTTGGAGGAATGTATCAGAATTCAGAACAGCCAAGAAATGTGTTAAAGATTTTTAGAAGATTAAAGAAGAGAATTTGCATTAGGTAAATGATTTCCGCATTCGCTTTTGGTATTGTTAGTTGTTACTCGTCTCTTTATACTTCTCTCAGTAGCTTTTAAAATTCCCAATAGAAGAGGGGAAATGATTTCAGCGCTCCATTGTTTTGATAAACATGAGCTCCACATGTTTGTCGTGTAGGATTTAAAGGCTTTAAGAGCTTTTTAAGAATAATGATATTCCTCTGACAGCCTTTTAAATACTACACGATAAAAATTGGAGCGCCTGTTTATCAAAACGTTGTTTATCAAAACGTTGTTTATCAAAACGTTGGAGCGCAGAAATCATTTCCCTAAAAGAGTGCTAATATCAAAATAAAAATAAAGAGGAGACTGCCAATATCAAAATCAAATAAAGGACTGCAGATCTCATCTCCCAAAATTCATTAATTAATTATCTTTGCATTCCAGAGCATAGCATTTCCTTGTATTCAGCATATTCCTTAATTAATTAATTATGTTTTTCTCACATCTCTGTCTTGCTGAAAGCTTATTAACATAAGTTTTACTTTTTGCATTATAGTATGAAGGGAAAGGGCGTAGTTGTAGCATAGGACACCCCTTTGTCCTTTTCCCCTCGTCTAATATAAGTCCTGTTAATGGATGCCTGTCATAGATTTCTTGTCTCTTTAGTACTTATTAATTTAAAGAAGAAATGAGCTGTGGATATTTTTCCAGTGAATGTAAATAGTAGTCCCAATATTTGCCCTCACATATCTGATAATAACACTTCCATAAAAAATTGATGGCAGCATATTTTATGTATACATTTTTTGAAAAGATAACGAGTAATTAAAAAGAGAAAAGAGATTACATAGAGGCTGAGGTTTCCCTTCATAGAAGAACCTTCTTATTCACTCTCAACTTGGCCTGACCATAAATCATTTGCACTTCTAAGAATGCAAGGAAATTACTTACATAAATCCACTTTTTCACAAGCCTCCTCAGACCCAAAGCTGCTACTACGATTAGCCCAACATATCGCGTTGGATGATCAGATTAAAAAATGAGAATCATTATCTTCTTCAAAATCTTCATAACCTATAGGAGAGGTCTAATCTCTGCTTTATTTGAATTAGCTCTACCAATTGACGCAAAATAGCTCTTGCTATCTGTTGCCAGCCCCATATTGCCCAAAGAACATCCATTAAAGTTTAATTTAATCACATTACTAGGTGGGCTTTCCAAGAAGCAGAAATTTTCTTTCTAGGAAATGTTATGCGAAAATTGTTGATTACCCAAAACAAATAAATTTTAGAAATGATTATGCGCAATTTTTAATTTCTTAAAAAAGGTGGTCTCCATGAATTTTTAATACGTCAGATGAGGCCAATGAAATAACACCTGAAACCCAGCTTGTGGACTTACATAATAACTCATAAGCTTTGGCTATGCAAAATCCATTTTTAGATTAAAAGGGTAAGCTTTTCATGTGAGACCAACTGGACGCATGCCAAACTGAAAAAGAAATCATTTAACATCTCTACCTTATTGGAAAATAAAAAGGAAGAAGTTAAAAGAGACATTATTCTTTTTTCTGGTTGATTGGAATACAGGCAGGACTGCGCACTTGTCTAGGTAAGGAATTCGCATACAGGCAGATGAAGATATTTGCGGCAGTCCTCCTCCGCTTCTTCACTTTCAAGCTCACTGACAAGAACAAGCAGGTCAAGTATAGAACCATGTTAACACTTCATATCAGTGAAGGCCTCCAACTTCAAGCCTTCTCCAGGGGAATATAAGCTCCCAATCTGATCCAGCAAGGGTAATGTGCAGTCCCTCTGAGATCTGTAGAGGTGGGACTATGTAATATGTGATTAAACACTGGAAATATAATTTTACAAATAGATAAATGCATATTTCTTAATTAAGTGGATAAATACAATAAGTAAACGCATATTCCTACGTTGGTAAATGGGTATTTTGTAAATAGAGAAATTCATATTCCTAAGTGGGCAAATATATATTTTTTAAGTAGGTAAATGCATATTCCCGAGTAGATAAATACATATTTCTAAGTGGATAAATGCATATATTCTGTCCTTCAAAAAATGCATGTATTCTATGTGGGTAAATGCTTCTTATCCTAAGTTTGTAAATGTGTGGATAAAATGACTCGGACATTGCTTAAAAATTCTGAAATTTTCGGTGAATGATAATTGAGGTGATTGGATTGTGGCCCCGTACAATCCAAAAGATAATTTTGCCCTCAAGTGCAAATAAAGCACAAAAAATGTCATCTTCATCTCCTTCTCTGTATGTTTTTTTTTGCTGTTTTTTAAATCGATGCAGATCTAAAGAAGAGGAAGAGGAAGTGGAAGATGAATGAGGAGGATGGAGAAGGAAGAAGAAGAGGAGGAAGAGGAAGAGGAATGAGGAGCAAGGAGAAGGAAAAGAAGAATCGGTGCTAGAAAAATGGAAGGCATCGGAAAAATGAAAAAAAAAAAGAGGAAGAAGGAAAAGAAGAAGAATTGATACCCAAAAAATAGAAAATAAGAGGAAGGAAAAAGGAAAAAATAAGAAGAATCAACTTAGGCTCATCGTTCATCTCGATCTGACTCAAGTTTAGAGTCATCTCGGTTTGACTCGGGGTCATCTCGATCAAACTCGGTATCATCGTGGGTTGACTCGGAATCATCTTGTCCGACTCAAGGTCATTGCTTTTCTCGATAGAACTCGGGGTCGTTCAAACCGCAATGATCCCAAGATGACCCCAAGTTCATTCGATTCTAGGCGACTTCCTTTCTTTCGGCGTCATCCATTTTTTCTAGCGCCAATTCCTCTTTTACCTTCTTCTTGCTAATTTTGTCATATATCTTTCATCGATTCTTCTATTTCCTTCTTCCTCTCCCACTTCCTCTTCCTCTTCATCTTCCTCTTCTTCTTTTTAGGTGGGTAAATGTGCGCCACAATCCAATCACCTTGATTTTTGGTGCTATTCACCGGAAATTTTAGAATTTTTATGCAATGGCCGTCTTTTAGTCTAAATGTATTATTTTAGTTGGGTAAATGAGTAGTCCTGAGTGGGTATATATATATATATATATATATATATATATATATATATATATATTCCCAAGTAGATAAGTACTAGGTGAGAAAATGTATATTCCTAAGTGGATAAATATTTCTCATCTAAGTGGCATACTTCACGAGTGGGCAAATGCATATTTCATAAGTGAGTAAATTAGTATTTTCTATGTGGATAAATACAAATTCTTAATGGGTAATTGCATATTCAAGTCTTTAGCCTCCTCCTTCATGGATATTCATTTGCTTTGTCTCCTTTGATCTTCAACTTGCTTCAATGCCTTTGATCGATGCTCCTTGATTATGTTTTTCGATTAGATTTTCAACTTAAACACAAAATCATTAGTACAACTAAATTACATTTCTTGAAGTACTTGTGATTGGAATCATTGGACCATTACTTAAAAGATTGTGAGGTTGAACCCTTGGGCTTACAAGTAAAGAGGAGAGACGGAGAGAGGAGGGCAAGTGAGAGTGAGGGAAAAGGGAGAAGAAAGAGGATAAGCGAGGGGCGGGGTTTGTACTTTTCTTTTATCTGCCAAAAAACAAAAATGGGTACTTAGTCTTTTTTCATGTCGAGCCCTCTTTCATCGTTTGTTCAACCAATAAAAGCATTAACTACAAATTAGAGAAACTAAAGTTCCAATTAAAGCAATATCTGACTATTCAATTCATCATTCACCACTCCACCATAACTCCGAAACCAATAAAACAAGGGAAATGATAAATGTGCCCCTTTTCGTCACTTGGGACACCTTGCTGCATTGTATTCGGCAATCAGGTCACTTCATTCCTTCAAATGTGAAGTACGTCAAACCCCTTTGCAGTCATAGATACACTGTAGCTGGGTGTCCCAAGTAATGAAAAGGGGCGCATTTATCATTTCCCTAAAATAATTCAATTGTTTAAACATAACCAAAACACTCACCTGCTAAAAATAAAACGCATTCAACTAGAATCTTGTCGGTTATCCTACATAGACAGTCCCTCTGTAGACTGCTTACACCATTGCGCCACAAACAATAAAAGAGTGTTCTTCTAATCTGTAGAAGACCCTAGTGCTCGATCGATGGAATCACGGGCACGATTTTCCTCTTTGATTAGGGACCCTCTTCGGATGGAAACTTTAGCTACATACTATGCATGTTTTCCCATCAAGTTCAACACATATATATAGAAGATGGGAAACACCTTTTGGAATCCCTCTAAACGTTAAACACTTTGGTGTTTTACAAGTTTTAAAATACTTGGGATTTATTTTCAAGACTCCTTTGCAAATACAACACTCGTGGATAAGGATTTAGAAGAACAAAACGTTTTCCCCGTATGTGGGTCCCACCAATGTGGGCCGCGCCAAAATGCCAACAGTTTGGCCTTATTAGGAAAAGAGTGATAGTATTGCCAATAAAACCACCTAAGTGGAAGGGTTGTTGCACGGTTGACTATTATTTTTCTAAAACAAAATATTTTGGCTCTTCTTAGAAGAAAATCTTGTTCTTTATTGATTCAAAGTACAACCCTTTTGTGGATTCGAAGGTTTATTTGATCGAAGATCGAATGCAATCCACCCCCAACTTGTTCTTCACGCTTCCGGCTATGCCACTAGGTCATGATCAATTTTGAATCCCTTATTGGTTAGATATTATTTAGGGTGTTCTTTAGATCCTATTCTTCATGTTCGAGTCACGATCTATTTGAATCGATCTATTCGAATCGAACCGTCAATTCTAGGTCATAGTTACATTGTACGTAGTTAGAATTAATTTTTAAAACAAAATAGTATGCAAGTCTACTACCGATATGAACTTCTATATAAGTAAAATAATGATTGTAAACAATATAATTAACCAAATACAAACATATAGATATACAGTATTAGGATTCACTTAAGACCAAATGATAAACAAATACTGTTGCATGAGGAAATCTAGACAGAAGGGAGCCCTTGCAAAAAAGAGGTGAAAGGGCTCTCCCATTGGCCGCACATCACCATCCCACCTGGTGATGTGTGGCCAATGTGAGAGCCCTTTATCAATAACGACTTTTCAGCCGTTGTTAATGCATGATGGTGGGATGGTGATGTGCGGCCAATGGGGAGCCCTTTATTAATAACGACTTTTCAGGCCGTTGTTAATGCATGATGGTGGGATGGTGATGTGTGGCCAATGTGAGAGCCCTTTATCAATAACGACTTTTCAGCCGTTGTTAATGCATGATGGTGGGATGGTGATGTGTGGCCAATGTGAGAGTTCCACCTCTTTTTTGCAAGGGCTCCCTTCAGTTTAGACTTCCTACTGTTACATTTACTCAATCTTGCTCCAAATAATATTTTATAGTTGGGGACGTAGACCCATAACACGCCAGACAAGATCGACAAGAAAGCCGGTCTATGCTGTCTTCAAGTGGTAACCACGTTTGCATGTCTTATCTTCTTTAAGCCTTCTACCTAAACTATTTATCCCACCCATCTCTTGACTGTTCCAAGAAAAGTTACAGACCGGTTCCTCTTTAGAATCCATGGATTTCCTCTCCAATATTACCATCCCTCTTGCTGCCATAGCTTCAACTCTACTGCTATCAATCCTAGCCTTGAAAATCTTTGCCGGAATAGGGCCGGAGAAGAAGAGAAAGAAGCGATATCACCCTGTTGCAGGCACCCTCTATCATCAGATCCTAAACTTTCATAGGCTGCACGATTACTACACAGACCTGGCTCGAAAGTATAAAACCTTCAGGCTCGTCGGTATTGACCACAATGAAGTTTACATAACTGATCCTGCCAATGTTGAATACATCCTCAAAACCAACTTTCACAACTACGGCAAGGTAATCAGATCTAAACCCCCTTTTTCTCATACTTGTTGCTATTTTATCACTACTTATACATAAATTTTTCTCATTAACTTCGAACTCGTTTGGGTCGACTCAGTTTTTGTTGCAATTTCTGAAAATTGAACCGAATCGAAACCAGGAAGGCTTCCGAGTCATGTCTGATTCTTCGAATAGTTTTAAGATTTGATACGGGCCGAGTTGTATTTTATTCGATTTATTATTTTCCCAATCCCGCCTTTAATACTTGGAAACTGCTAAACAGAAGGTCACTGTTAGGCTCTTTATGTTATGAACCTAAATCGGTTCGTAATGGATTTATCTTCTTAGAGGGAAGATCGCCCTCACTTTCTGAAATAAGTTTTCTTCATTCTTTTCAAAAAAGGCTGCGTACAAGTTATTTATAAAATTATTTCCGTGATCAACGTATTGGGAGCTCTAGGGCAGGACCGGTCATGGGGTTTGTGAGGAAGGATGAATAATCACTTCTTTGAATCCCATGAATAATCAGGTTAGGGTTTTTCTCATCTGCAAATGGAATTTCCTGTGATCGTTGTAAGATTATTGCCAAAGTTGAAATTGAAATCCTACTTTTTTTTACTGTTTGTGAGGAATTGAAACCCATAATCTTTGTAATTTGTCTTCGTATTTTGTGATCTCAATTTTTTGTGAAATTCGTGTCGACACAATCCTTAACCCAAGCCTCTTGATTCTCTACCACCTCAGACAAATTTAGGATTACTTCTTTCAATGGGGCCTCTCTGCACCACGTATGAAACCAAAACGTAATCCTCTCCCCTAAATGTGCTCTAAACCCGACACCTTCATTGAGTCTGCTATTTTGGCTTAGTATGCCCCTCCATACTGTAACAACTCCGTGCCGATGCCCATTTCCTCAGTAATGATCTGTACTTCTCCTCGATGACCTTCACCCATAAGTGATGATTTTCTTCCCCAAGCAAACCTCCTTCCAACACATCAAATGCATCTTCTTCTTGTCATCTGCCACTCCCCTTTGAATTTTCTCTATCCTGTGTACTATACTCATTGGGCATTTGAACACAGATATAGTTGGTATATTGGGATATTCACGAGTACTGCCTTGATTAGTGTTATTCCGCCCTAAGGAGACCAAATTCTGCTTCCAAGTATCCAATTTCTTTTTTACCCTTTCTACTATATGGTTCCGCTGATTTTTTGAAGGCCTGTATTCCCCAACGAGAGGCCAAGGAAAGATGGAGGAAAGTGGTCCACTGTGCACCCCAATAAATTCGCCAACCCCTCTAACTTGGGTAGGAAAATGTGTGGGCCAAGTATCCGAGACTTGTGAAAGTTTAACTTTTTCATGTCATCAACTTATAACAGGATTGCCTTAAGTATAAGCACCTTTTCCACTTCTGGTGAACTGAAGATCAGAGTGTCATTTGCGAACTCGTCAGTTTTGTTAAAACATGGTTCATAGATGAATTTTTGCTACAGGGATCGTTTCATTACAACAGGCTGACGGACTTCTTCGGTGATGGGATTTTCGCAGTAGATGGTGCTAAATGGCGCCACCAGAGAAAAGTAGCGAGCTACGACTTCTCCACGAGGATCTTAAGGGTCTTTAGCAGCACCGTCTTCCAAAGTAACGCTGCCAAACTCGCTCATAAAGTTTCAGAATACACAAACTCCAACCAGGCAATGGATGTTCAAGTGAGTGTAAATAGAATGCAAAGATAATAACACTTATTTACAAGAAGAGTCACTAAAAAATCGATAAATTTGCTTTTGTTGGCAGGATTTGTTCATGAAATCCACCATGGATACAATATTCAAGGTCGCATTTGGCATAGAATTGAACACCCTATATGGGTCAAGTAAAGAGGGGAACACATTCAGCAAGGCCTTCGATGATTCGAGTGAAGTGACCCTTTGGCGTTACGTTGACGTCTTTTGGAAGATGAAGCGGTTTCTAAACATAGGGACGGAATCTGAGCTTAAAAGAAACACCAAAGTGCTTGACGAATATGTGTACAAGCTGATTCGTAGAAAGAAGGAGCAAATTTCATGCCAACAGAATCCTGTAAGCGAAATACCCAGCTCCCTAGCTCAGGCCACTGTAATCCAATTCAGTCCATTTATAATTGCATTTTATGATCAGACTATTGCAATTCAATTTAGTTCATTTACAGTTGCATTTTCTAAGCAGATGAAGAAAGAAGACATTTTGTCGAGGTTTCTTGAATTAAGCAAGGATGATCCCAAGAATATGAACGATCGCTACCTGAGAGACATAATCCTGAATTTCATAATCGCAGGGAAAGACACGACAGCTGTCACGCTCTCCTGGTTCTTTTACATGCTCTGTAAGAACCCCCGCGTTCAGGAAAAGGTAGCTCAAGAAGTGAAAGTAGTAATGGAGGCAAATGACAAAACACCCATTAATGAATTCGCAACAAGCTTAACAGAAGAAGCAATTAACAAGATGAATTATCTACACGCTGCACTTACTGAAACTCTCAGACTCTATCCTGCAGTTCCTGTGGTAGCTTCTCTTACTATTACCAAATTATTGATTATTTACTACTAATAGTTCACGATTTGCAATTTATTGTGTTGATATCCTGAAGGATGGCAAGTTTTGTCACTCTGATGACACGTTGCCGGATGGGTTCGATGTCCGACGAGGAGATACGGTGGCATACGTGCCTTATGCCATGGGCAGAATGAAATTCTTATGGGGTGAGGATGCAGAGGTTTTCCGTCCGGAAAGATGGCTTGATGTGAACGGGACTTTCCAGCCTGAAAGCTCTTTCAAATTCACAGCCTTCCAGGCAAGCCATTCTATTACTTAATTAATTAGACAAATTATTTAAACGTAAATGCATTTCTCAGGCATAGGAATTCTGATAAAATATTGATAAATTTCACCAAGGCTCTTTTCGTTTTGGATTCTGAGAATAGATTTTGATTCCAGTAATCAGTTTTAGACTCAAAATCCAAGGCCCTTTGGCCCTGTTTGTTTTGGATTTCGAGAACCGATTGTGCATCCAAATCTGATTATTTAGTTTTAAATTTTAGTTCAATAATCAGTTTTGGACTCGAAAATCCAAAACAAACAGGGTCTAATTTGGGCTGTCTTCTTCTGAAATAATCACTTATTACTTTTTTAGGATCTGTTGGATATAGGGTAGAAAAACGAAAGAAAATTGGGGAAGAAATGCCTTGGTGTATAAGTTTTCCAGTGTTTGGCTAACTCATTTTTTATGAATTTTTTTTCCAAAATAAAACATTTTTCCTATTTTCTAAGAAAACCTCATTGCCCTGGTGCCTTGATAATTTTTTTTCTTGAAACTTCTTACCCTATACCCAAATGCCACTTAGAGAAATATATCAGAATTCAGAACAGCCAAGAAATGTGTTAAAGATTTTTAGAAGATTAAAGAGACTTTGCAGTGGGTGAATGTGAATGATATCCCCGTGCGCTTTTGGTATTGTTACTAGTCTCTTTGGACTTCTCTTGGTAGCTTTTAAAATTCCCAATAGAAGAGTGCCAACATCAAAATAAAAATAAAGAGAATAGTGCCAATATCAAAATCAAAATAAAGGACTGCAGATCTCATCTCCCAAAATTCCTTAATTAATTATCTTTGCATTCCAGAGCGTGGAGTTTCCTTGTATTACGCATATTATATTCTCCTGCTCTTTCATTAGTCATTGCATTCTAGTTTAACTAAAATCATTAATTAATTATGTTGTTTTCTCACGTCTTTGTCTGGCTGAAAGCTTATTAACTTAGGTTTTCCTTTGATTATTTGTTGCATTTTAGTATAAAGAAAAGGAAGTAGTTATAGCATAAGACACCCCTCTGTCTATTTCTACTTGTTTCATATAAGGCCTGTTACAGTATTCATGTCGTAGATTTCCTGTCTCTTATGTAGATTTTGATTTATCAAAGAAATGAGCTGTGGATATTTTTCCTTGATTGTAAATAATTGTACCTTAATATTGGGAAATGATATTTGCCTTCCCAAATTAATGGCTCACTGAGGTTGCTCTTCATAGAAGAGAAAATAACCTTCTTATTCAAAAGAGAAGAGAAGATTACAAAGCGAGTAATTAAAAAGTGAAGAGAGATTACATAGAGGTTGCTCTTCATAGAAGAACCTTCTTTGTCACTCTCCAACTTGGCCAAACGATCCACTAAATCATTTTCACTTCTAAGAATGCAAGGAAATTACTTAAACAATCTCTACATAAATCCACTACTTCATTAATGAACATCTCAAACCTCCTCAGACCCAAAGCTACTACAATTAGCTCAACATTTCGCATTGGACGATAAGAAGAAAAAGCTAAACATAATTATCACCATATGCTTTCTTGTAGTTCATCATGTTCATCCATCATGTTCATCTAGTCCTTCTACCTATTCTTCCATGTCTTGTGATTATTGTGGAAGATTAGGACATTACAAATCTAGATTTAGATTTGTAAAAAGCTCTAAGTCTGTGTGGGTTAGAAAAGACTCATTACATCACACAAACTTAGTTGGGCCCAAGATGGTTTGGGTTCCAAAATCCCCTACTTGAGACATTCTACATGAGCATTTGTTATCTCTTAAAGACTCCACTAATCCCTGCCAGGCCCGGATTGCGCAGAGAACATCCATCAAAGTTTAATTTAATCACATTACAAGATGGGCTTTCCAAGAAGCAGAAATTTTCTTTCTAGGAAATGTTATTCTCAAATTGTCCATTACCCAAAACAGATTAATTTTAGAAATGATTATGTGCAATTTTTTATTTCTGAAAAAAGGTGGTCTCCATGAACTTTTAATTCGCTAGATGAGGCCAATGAAATTACACCTGAAACCCAGCTTGTGGACTACATAATAACTCATAAGCTTTGGCCATGCAAAATCCATTTTTAGATTAAAAGGGTAAGCTTTTCTTGTGAGACCAATTGGACACATGCCAAACTGAACACGAAATCATTTAACATCTCTACCTCATTAGAAAATATAAACGAAGAAAGAAATTAAAAGAGACATTATTCTTTTTCTGGTTGATTGGAATACAGGCAGGACCGCGCACTTGTCTAGGTAAGGAATTCGCATACAGGCAGATGAAGATATTTGCGGCAGTCCTACTCCGCTTCTTTACTTTCAAGCTCAGTGACGAGAACAAGCATGTCAAATATAGAACCATGTTAACACTTCATATCAGTGAAGCCCTCCAACTTCTAGCCTTGCCCAGGGAAATATAAGCTCCCAATCTGATCCAGCAAGCACAATGTGCAGTCCCTCTGAGATCTGTCCAGGTTTATATAATGTTAAAACTTTGTATAATGTGCTGTCGGGTGGGACTAACACGTTAAACCCCCGAAGTTTCCGAAAGTCCAATGCGATTAAACACTGGATATATAATTTTACAAATAGATAAATGTATATTTCTTAATTAGAGTTTTTATATGATGCGCGACCGTCAAAGTAACAAGGGCTAGGTGACCCTTGCAGATTTGATGGCCGGCCACCATATAATTTCTCTCTTAATTAAGTGGATAAATAAAATAAGTAAACGCATATTACTAAGTTGGTAAATGAGTATTTTGTAAATAGAGAAATTTATATTCCTAAGTGGGCAGATATATGTTTCCTAAGTAGGTAAATGCATATTCCTGAGTGGCTAAATACATATTTCTAAGTGGATAAATGCATATATTCTGTCATTAAAAAAAATGCACATATTCTATGTGGGTAAATGTGTCTTATCCTAAGTTCGTATATTTATGGTTAAAAGACTTGGCCATTGCTTAAAAATTCTGAAATTTTTAGTGAAAGAAAATTGAGGTGATTGGATTGTGGCGTCGTACAATCCAAAAGATAGCTTTTATCCTGAAATGCAAATAAAGCACATAAAATGTCATCTTCATCTCCTTCCCTTTTTTTTTTAATTTGTTCATCTGTACAAATCTAAAGGAGAGGAAGAGGAAGAAGAGGAAGCAAAAAAAAAGAGAAAGAGGAAGAAGAGGAAGAGGAAGAAGAGGAGGATGAAGAAGGGAAAAGAAGAATCGACATCGGGAAAAAAAAGGAGCTGTCGGAAAGATGAAACAAAAAGAGGAAGAAGTAGAAGAAGAATCGATGCCGAAAAAAGGAAAAAGAAGAGGAAGAAGGGAAAAAAGAAGAATCGACTTAGGTCATCGCTCATCTCGGTGTGACTCAAGGTTATCTCGGTTTGACTCTTGGTCATCTTGATCAAACTCGGTATCATCGTGGTCTGACTCGATCATCTTGGTCTGACTCAAGGTGCTAGGGCTGTGCATTATTCGGTTCGGTTTGTAAGTGTTTCGGTTCGGTTTTGATTATCAAAATGACAAAATTTTGGGTATCGGTTTCGGCTTTGGTTAGTGTTATAAAAAATTCGGTTTATCCGAAAAAACCGAAGTGGCGAGTTGGATTATATGAGATTTGGGTTCCACATTTGGTGGGTCCCTTTGCTGATAAAAAACAAGACACATCTTTTGAGGACCGGAAAGAAAAGTCCAAAAATGCCTCATGCTTTCGGCTTGTGGGTCAGAAATCATGTGAAGTGCCTTACACGTTACACCCACCAACAAAAAGGTGATAAAGACTACCTCCTAATTCTCGATTCCACCACCGATTCATGGGAGTTCTTGTATTGTTCAAGGGCTGAAGTCTCTTCGCCTTCTCTTGTACTGCTATTCACTCATCCATAAGATATTAACTACAAAACAGAGCAACTAAAGTTCCAAATAAAAATTAACTGACTATCCAATTCATCATTCACCATCCCACCATAAATCCCAAACCAATAAAACAATCAAATTGTTTAAATAATAGACAAAACACTGACGCTAAAATGAGTCGAAACTCAGTAAGCAATATAGCGCTACCCGAGCCGTGTCTAGGCATGCCAGAAGCTAGGAGGCGAAAACCCTGTATTAGACTAAATAAAATACGAAGTTGACCACTTTCAAAGATTCTTTCTTTCTATCTAAAGAAGGAAATCAGAACGAAATTTGGTACAAGCATGTACGGAAAACAATAATCATGACTGGGCACAAAGCAAAACATTAGAAATCCTTAGTGCATCAAATCAAGGAAAAACCCAAGCGGGGCTAAACATAAACACATGCGAAATCATATTGTCTCGAGGCACATGCAATTAGGCCACACCACAAAATCATGGGTACCAAGGTACCAAACAGAGTGGCAAGCTGCAGATCACCAGTGGTCGTCGGTGTCAGAGGCTTCAATAGTCCCCCTTACATGTGGCCCCTCATCTCTGGGGTCGGCCGTACATGTGGCCTTTCTTTTGGATTGGCCGTAAACATGGACTTTTAAAATTAAGGAGCTGTTGGATTTTGAACCAGGACCTGCCGCGAGGCATAGGACCTACCGCGAGGCATGTTCTCTGATACCAAGCTTAAGCTGTTAGAGTTGGTGTTATTTAATCATTTATACTTCAACACTTCCATGAATCATATCCACGGGGTGACCCTCTGAGGGTTAGGATAATCCTTCGAAGATAGTTTACGTGTTACATTCAATTTAGGTTGTGGCCCAAGAAAAAGAATGCTTTGGATTATCCTATGAAGTGGTACTGCTTTGGATTATCCTACGAAGTGGTACCAACTGTATATTTTGAAAAAATACTGGACTTCACACGCCGCACCTTATAAAAGCTCCATAAATAAATAATTTTATTTGTAGATAGGGACCATTATTTTGTGACATCTAAAGCCATTGTAAACTGGACAAGCCTGTGATCCTGCACAATATGTAAAATAAGATCTATAAATTTCAACATCAGTTGTTATTCTTGGATGGGAATAGCTAGAACAGGAACAGCCTTCCGCATTGTGGTGCCGAGCTTATATTGCATGTCCATGTCCTCTGGTGCAATCCCATCCGGAAGCTTCCATGAAAACGAACAGAGAAGAGAAGCTAACATTAGGTGCACCATTCGAGAGGCAAGAGGCATGCCAGGACAGATCCGTCGACCGGTGCCAAAAGGGATAAGCTCGAAATCTTGGCCTTTGAAATCAACTTGAGAGCCCAAGAACCTGTCAGGAATGAAAGCCGTGGGATTAGGCCAAATATCAGCATCTCTATTCATAGCCCATACATTGACAAGGATTTGGGTGTTCTTGGGTATGGTAAAACCGCACATATCCACGTTAGTTTCAGCTCTGTGAGGGATAAGTAATGGAGCTGGTGGGTGCGTGCGGAAGGTTTCCTTCACCACTGCTTGTAGATAAGGGAGCCGAGCGATATCCGATTCTTCCACCTGTCGCTCTATGCTGATGGTTTGCACGAGCTCGGACCGAGCCTTTGCCATTGCATCTGGATTACGGAGCAATTCTGTCATGGCCCATTCTACAGTGACTGAGCTAGTATCTGTCCCGGCAACAAATAGATCCTGATGAATGAAAGTGTGATTAGAAAGTGTTTTCTCGGAGGGGATACATGCACATTTTGCTAATAATTTCTCGTTAATTTTCACTTTACCATTTGGACTGAAAGAGGAGGTTGAACCTTTTCTAGAAAAATATGGGAGTGACTCTCGTGTTTCTAAATTAAATTAGTAGAAAAAGAGATTTAGGTATAGGTAATGTCACGGCCCCACCCCATTGTGTTAATATTGTCCAGTTCTAGGTCTCCTACCTTTCCCGGTTTTGTTCTCCAGCAACACTATTGTGACCTACCTCGCAGGACCCCGCCCATTGGAGATGCTGAAAACTCGTCTACACAGTTAAGGGAGAGAGTCCCCCTCCTTCGAGGCCAGCGTCCTCGATGGCACCACCATACTGAGGGACGCCCCGCTCTGACATCATTTTTTTACGACCCGACCCGACCCCACTCTGTAAATATTGTCCTGTTCTGAGTCTTCTACTCACCCCAATTTTGATCTCCAACTGCACCACTGTCCCTGACCCACCCCGCAGGCCCCGCCCCTTGGAGATGTTGAAAACGCATCTACACAGTTGAGGGAAAGAGTCCACATATATGCCCAGCAGCTTTTCTTCCCTTTCCGATGTAGGATCTCAAAAGAAACCTAATAAATAGTGTAATATACCTTATTGAGGCGTGAGTTTGTGTGAGAAAATTCTCATAGGAGAGTAACAAGAGAGAGTAAAGACCAGAACTGGAAGGGCTTTGTGTATTTGATCTGGGTTTAAGCACTAGCTTCGAGCCCCGGGGATACTAAACCCAACTAGTTACAATTACTGGACCCCACGCATCACAGGTTGGGATTGGGCCATACACATAGGCCCACCAAGAAAGAGTGTCCATCTTAATTTTTCGGGCTATTCTCAAGTGACCCAGCCCACTTGAGGGGAACCATACTTAATTAGCTATGAAAAAAACAAGAAAAAAATTTATATATGTCAACCTTATCAACATCAGGCAGCGATGAAAAGAAAAGAAAAGAAGGGAATGAAAAAAGCGTAGGTACCACGAGCATAGCATTGATATCAAACTTATCATCTTTTTCCTTGTGGTCGAGAAGCGCGTCGAGAAAATCGTTCATCCTGGGTGAGTTGCATGAGGCTCTGGAAAGTAGGCGTTGTTCGATCAATCCATCAAAAACCACATGGAGTTTCTTTAAAAGATCAGTCATCGTTCGACGCCTTATCCCTTGCAAATCAGTCGACTTAAGCAACGGAAAATAGTCTGAAAGATTGAACTTTGCAGATACTTCCAATATTTTACACACCGTGTCCTTGAATTCTTGTGCAGATTCGGAGTCTAGATCCACCAAATCAATGGAGAAGACGGTGTTCGATAACAAATTAAAGGCGCAAGAGAAAGCAGCTCGACCTATATCTACTGCTATTCCCGTGATGCATTTCTTGCCTATGTAGGCTATGAGCTCTTCGACTTTCTGGTGTCGAAGCGCTTGGCTTGAGTTAAGCCTCTGAGTGGTGAAAAGCTGCGTGGTGCTAATCATGCGAAGCTTCCTCCAGTTAGAATTTGGGGGCTGAAAGACCATCGATCCCTCATTGTAGTGAAATGCACGAACTGCGTCTGGGACAGTACGACCGGAGAAGGCTTGGTCGTTCTTCTGGAGGACCTCTTTGGCCATGTTGATAGAGGAAACAACCACAGTAAATTCGCGGCCAAGCCTGAGACTCATTAGGGGGCCATATTTCTTGGCCAACTCAGCAAGTGACTCATTGGGTTTGTCAAAGCAGAGGGATGGGGCCAGGTGGGAGCTTCCCCTTACCCGACTCCTTCCTAGCAAAAAGACGGAGAAAAAGGATGAATCTCCACACAAGAGAGATCCACAGCACTAGAGCTGAGAAATTCATTCTCTCTCTCTCTCTCTCTCTCTCTCTCTCTCTCTCTCTCTCTCTCTCTATCTTCTAAATAAGCGTTCTGCTATCTATAGTGAACTAGGGAAGCGCTTGTCCCTCTCTTACGTATCTCCCATGCACTTATTTTTGCTTTTCTTATTCATCCACATGGATTTAGGCGTTTTGCCTCCTTTTCACAACCACATAAATGGTAATGTTTGTACTTATTGGCATTAATGCATAAATGTAAGGAGCCCTATTACCTTAAATTGCTTGTTATCAGTGGCCTAAGTTCCTCGACCTATCTTTTCCATCCTCTCTCTCCAACTGTAAATGCAGTCTCCAACTTAAGAAACGTCTTCACTACCATCCTTTGGACCACTCCGAAGTCCGAACCTGGCCAACGTTAGACATGGTTGACACCTCATTTAATTTTGCACATGATCTGATCTGACAATTTGAATGTCCTTGCTTTGGATTTAATATAACAAAAAAGAATCACTTGTTCTAATATCCTCTTTTGTCAATAAAGAGCCAAGACCACATCTACATAACGTTTCACGTTCGACAAAACTATTACCATTTATAATAAAAGTAAAGAGACGCATTTTAGAATTATATGAGATTCAACTAGGGGTGCAACTCGGGACGGGTTCAACCTGAGAAAAAAGTTGGGGTGGGGTTTAGTTTTCCCAACCCGGGTTGGGTTCGGGTTGAAGACTTGGGAAAGCCACCCTAAGTGAAACCCAATTTTTTTAATTTTTTTTTTCTACTAAGCTTAAAAACTTGCGTTGAGTCTGGTTGCTCAGGTTGGGTCATGTTCGGGTTGGAAAAAGGATAACTCGGTTGGGTCTTCCAAAAACCTGAAACTGGATAGTATTGGAATTCCCCACACGGATCGGTAATCCGATGGGGAATGGGTAGAGTCGCCACCTAGGATGAGGGCCTAGGATGGGGAACAAGTAGAGTCGCCATCGGATGAGGGCCTGGGTCTGTAATCGTATATCCTGAGGTTGGGCTTGCTGTCTGATTACAGGAATTGAAGGTGTTAGGCACCATTCCTTCCCATACTATGCCGCTCTCCTGAGCTCTGGCCATATTTTTATTAAATATTAATGATTTTTGTTTCTAAAGTGACAATAGTTTATCTATACTTCGCAACCATAAGCCTCAGATGTTGTGACACTCATAATGCTTATACAAGAATCATGATTGCTTAATTTAGAAACCTCATTATCATCTTTCAGCATTCCATTACTCTCAAAATCTGAATCAACAAAAGGAATTGAGAATGAAATTTCTTTATTGATGATCAAAAGGAATGCAATCCTGTACAACCCAAAACGAACCGCAAAGCAAGTCAAACATCCTAATCCCTAGTTCGCCTACGTATTAAAAGAAAGGATACTGATATGGGCACTACCCCATTTTAATGGTTGCACTAAAATCATCTTGTTTCGTATCACTAGACAACTATAAAAATTCATTACAATTTCTAAAAAAAATCTCGGCAGGGAACCAATCAACACATGGAAGACTGACTGGTTCAGCGCAATTATTAAAATCGAGTAGTGCCAATATCAATAGCTAACATCCAATATTTGCACTACAATATATTAAGGGAAATGTTATCAGCACTACTCTATTTTGATGAGGGCACTCCTCACTTTATTAAAAGCACGATATGGCCCGCACTATAGGATGATCCAAACCATCCATTAGATGGGCCACAGCCTAAATAGGTTGTGACCCATAAATCATTTCCTCAGGTTCCTTAGGTTGATCCTAACCCTCAGATCTGAATGTTGTTAATTTTTAAAGTGTATTTTTTGGGTAGCTTTAATTTGTTTTTATTTTGAGAGATGTAGTGAGGGCAAATATGTACTTTTGTGTCTATTGTCATGTTGGTCTTTTTGCCTAGCTTGCACATGTGTGAGCCACAAATGTTTACTCCATCTTTTCTCACTACCCACCTATTTCAAATTCAAACCCTTACTTGGAACTCCAAACACACCACTTCCCCAAGCATTAAAGACTCCACTTTCCCACACCCACACCCACACCAACTTACCTAAGCCATTCACTCTCTATTTTCCTTTGACTAGCCTATTCTCATAACTTCATTTTGGTAGAGATTCTCCATCAAGCAAGAGACCTTCATTGAAGCTCTTGTGTGCAAGCTATTTTTTTAGGCTTTCTCATATTTTCTCTATGTATTGAAGCTTTCTTCTTTCTTTTTTGTGCTTGTATTGTATGTTGTGTTCTTTCATATATTGAAGTACATCTCTTTTGGGTATTGTTCTTCTTCTACTTTAGTTGTTGATCTTAGGCTAGTGTAAACTTTGGTTGGACTATTTGAGGAGCGGATATTCCGGTGTTGTGAAATCCGTCTTTCTCTATAAATGTTAGAGGGTTGATCCTAACCCAATATAGATCGGACGGTTAGGATCAACCTATGAAAATAATTTTTGGGGCACAACCTATTTAGGCTATGGCCCATCTAATGGACGGTTTGGATCATCTTATGGTGCGGCCCATACCGTACTTTTAATAAAGTGAGGAGTGCCGTCATCAAAATACAGTAGTGCTGATAACATTTCCCTATATTAATAATGACATTACTAACTTAGTTTCAGACTTCTCCAGTGGATGCCTACTGGATTGGGGCATATTGTGCATTTGAAACTACCGTTGGAAAAAGAAAAACTGATTGCAATAGTGTGAAATAGCAGAGTAGCGCCATTATCCCTATATATTAGTGCAGACATCAGCCCCCAAAGAATGAATTAAAATAACGAAGACAAGCTGATTACATGCAATTATTAAAACTTCAATATTAAAAACCCCCCGCACTACAATATTTTACTAATGGCAGTACTAAATTTGTCAGGCATTTCTCCATTAGAGGTTCTGCTTGAAAGTTGAAACAACCATTAGAAACTGATCACATGAGGGTAAAATGGTAGAATGTTGCCATCAGTAAAGTAGAGTAGTGTAGATATCAGTCCCTTACATTTAGCTTAGGGAAATGATATTACAACCATGTTTTGATAATTGCACAAAATCATCTTCTCTTTTATTACCACAACCATCAAATATTATTACAGCTCCCAAAAAAAAAAAAAGAAACCCTAAGAAATTAATTAAAATAGAAAAGACAAGATGATTGTGTGCAATTATATTAAACATGGTTGTGCTAATATCAAAAACCTAAAAAGGGAATGGAAAATTACCTAGGTTGGGTGAGTGTTCTCGGATGTTTGGCTGTCGGAGCACTGCCGATGAAGTCCGGAATTGATGGCTCCTCTTCTCCTTCAAGATTTTCTTCCTTCTTCCTCTTCTTATTTTTTTTCCTACTTGTTTTCTCTTCTCACCCAAGAACAGTGACAAGCCCTCTCTGTTTTTCTTCTAACGGAGAGAGAGAGAGAGAGAGAGAGAGAGAGAGAGAGAGAGAGAGAGAGAGGGAGAGCTAATGGATCAAATCTGTAAAGGGGGTTGTGGATGGAGATGAGGCAAATCAATAATGAGGTTAGAGGTGAGGAAAATAGGTGTGGGGGTGTTGGGAAGATGATGGAGAGAGGAATGGTGGCTCTAATGATCTTGATTCCTTTGAAAATGAAGTGGGGAAGATGGGAATGGGGCGATCTCTTCTCTAGACCTCCGGCCTCTTTACTCTTCCTTCATTTCATCCCTTATACAACAACTTCTCCCATGTTTAATCCAAACCATCCATTTGAAGCAATGATTTTAGGCAGAATGTGAACCGCCGAGGGAAAACATAACATGTACAATATCCATCGCAGAAGGCGTTTCGCGGATGGCTTGTTGTATGTGAGAGCAGCCACCTCGTGAATGAAGACAAAATCTGCTGAAAAGTGAGCCTTGTGTGGCTGCTTTCACATGCAACCGGCCATCTGCGGGCAACTAATATTTACAGTTTTGCACTACTATGTTTTAATAATTGCACAAACTCTGCTTGTCTTTGCATTTTTAATTATTTTCCTAGTACTTTTAGGAACTTTGATACTCTTTGACAGCTATTTAACTAATAAAAGCCAAGATGGCAAGATGGTTTAGTGCAATTATCAAAACAATATAGTGCCAACATCATTAGCCATGATAAAACATCATTAAGCATTATCAACTCTACATCCTTGGAATAGCATTTCTTGAATGTACATATCTTCATCACTCATAATGATTTGAGCTGAAACAGCCTAAGATAACTACTCCATATGTTTTGTCTACTTGGTCGAACCCATCCTGGGAAATACTTGAAGACGAAGACCTCCATCAATGTGGAGCGTGAACATGGTTCTATATCTTACTTCCTTCTTCTCATCGTCCAGTTGGAATCTAAAGAAACGAAGGAGAACCATTGCAATTATCTTCATCTGTCGATACGCGAACTCTTTCCCCAAACAGATCCGAGGGCCACCCTGCAACCAATACACACCCCAAAATGCTAGTGATCATCCTCATTAATAATGTTAAACATGCATCTGTGATTAAATAATCAAAGCAGAAGCTAACATGAAAGGCAGTGAATTTGAATGAGGATTCGGGTCGGAAAACGCCATTCTCAAGCCATCTTTCGGGTCTGAATTCCTCTGCATCCTCTCCCCAAATGCTTGTCATCCTGCCCATTGCATAAGCCACATAGTTCACTCCATCTCCTTCCTTTACTTTAAAACCATCTGGGAGTACATCATCTTTTTCTGAACGCTTCCCATCCTGTAATAAAACAAAATATTTTATTTAACGGCTTATTTTCCTTTGCATATGGTACATGTTTGTAATGAGAACCTTTGATCTAATGGGTCATCACGAGGTTTTTCAATCAAGGGGCTAGGATAAAAAGGATACCGTGAGTGATGTGGATCGAACACACAGTGTCTAGTGTCAATGATAAATTCACCCCCTTTTCTTCCCCGGCCACCACCTTATAGTTTAAAAACTAAAAAAGAATCAGAAATAAACTAAAGGGGGCTGGCCAAGGGAAGAAAGGGGTGCAAAATCAACTAACAACAGATTCTCAAATCGGCAAGAAAAGCTTACTATGGGAACGGCAGGGTATAATCTCAATGTCTCAGTGAGTGTTGCATGGAGATACTGCATCTTGTCGAATGTTGCGTCTGTTAACTTTCCTACAAAATCATTTACATCCATCTGATGGTCTTTATCGACGAGTTCTCTCACTTGTTGGGAGATCTTTTCTTGTATTGTAGGGTACTTGCAGAGCATGTAGAAGAACCATGAAAGCGTATTTGCAGTAGTGTCTTTGCCCGCGATTATGAAGCTCATGATTATATCTCTCAAATACCGATCAGTCATGTTCTCTGGGTCCTTCTTGCTCTCCATTATAAACCTTGAAAGTATGTCTTCCTTATTATTCTGCATTAAGCATTCAAGAAAAATGCCACTCAAGCATTCAAAGGCTTTATATAAAAGGAGAATGATATTTTCACACACATGCACCCTTACCAATTTCACCCCCTTTGTTTGGGAAAGGTGGTGGAAATATCATTTCCTTATAGACAATATAAAAAAAATTGTGATACTTACACAGTCATCTTCACTGGTTAGCTTCTCCCTTTTGGTACGGATCAGTTCATACACGAAATCATCTATCACCTTGATGTTCTTGCGAAGCCTGGCTTCTGAGCCCATGTTGAGAAACCTCTTGATCTCCCACAAAAAATCGACATAACGCCAGTAGACCAATGCATTCGACTCATCCAATGCCTTGATGAATGTGTTCCCAGTCTCACTTGATCCACCCAAGCAATTCAAATCCAGCCCAAACCCAACTTCAAATATCGAATCCAAAGTGCATTTCATTAGCAAATCCTGCAACCCACCCATCACTTTTAAGGTTAAGGATCTAATTTTATGTAGAAAGCCGATGTTGAAGGTTTTTTATGGGGGTGTCAACGGGCCAATTCTGATCAAATCCATCCATGTGAAGGTTAAAATTCGTTCGGATCCTAAAAAAGGAATTCCTGGAATTTTACCCATGCATTTTCCTGTAATTCCAATTGAAATGGGCTGAATTTTACCCGTGAATTTCCTGTAATTCCAACCTAAACTCTCCATCTGGAAGAGTCTCTTTCTTGGGACTTTTGCTAACTTTATTGAGAAGATTCGGGACCCGATGGAGAGTTTCCATGTGGTATTTCAGCATGTTAGACATTCATCTAATAGTGAGGCGAGTCATTTGGCCCATTGCAGAGTAGCCCGTGTTTTTTACTTCCTTCCCCTTGTTGGACCAACTGATATACAAATGTAAAACCAAAACACTTACAAGAGAATTAGTGCTCTTTGATAATCTAGCCTAAACATTATGAACTCTAAAAACACACGATGAGCTTTACATTTTCCACAAATAATAACTATCCTAGAAGACCACAGAGAGTTTTCACAACACCACAAACATTGATTTTGGTTTAGAGTTTTCATGACTCCTATTTGCTTTCTTTTCTATCTTTCGTCTGCTTGCTCTCTGTGTACTTTGCTTTGACCTCCTCGGCCGCTTATAGATAAAATAACCATCATTCAAAAAATTATTATAATACCTTTATAATTTATGCTAAACCATGCTACACTAAAATTAAGAAAATATCCTAATAATTTATACTAAACCAACCCTAATCGTAACTAGACATGTTATGGATCTTAATATGGATTCATAATATTTGGTCCTTAATTGGATAGAGAAATATGGATACATAAATCAAAGTATTCATCCGATTAAAAATAGTGTTGGTTTTTGTGTCTAGTTTACCACCGCCACGGGTTTCTCATTTGTCCCCTAATCTAATTAAATTAGAGGTGCAACTTGGGTCGGGCTCAACCCGGACCCGTCCAATTTATTTGTGTACTTGCTGTTGTCATTTCTATTTTGTGCCTAATCAGATCAATTTAAGCCCATCGGATTCTACAAGTGTTCAGATCCATTTTAATCATATGGGGTCTTGACTATCCATCAGAACGATTGGGTCCATTAACACCCATAATAATTATAAAAATGATTTCAATTAATACTCACTTGTATATACAACTTTCAAAAAAAAAAATACTCACTTGAATATCAAGGTCCTGTTTCTTGGTGGCAAAGTCCGAAACAATCCGGGCCAATTTAGTGGCGTTTCTTCGAAAAACCGAGGAGCTGAAATCCCTAAGGACTCTTGTAGAGAATTCGAAGCTTGCAAGCTTTCTCTGTTGACGCCACTTATCCCCGTCAACGGCGAAGATGCCATCACCCAAGAAATCACTAAATATGCTGTAATGATATTTTCCTTTGGTATAACAATCGAAATTGGTTTTGAGCATATGCTCAACATTTCGAGGGTCTACAGTGTAAATATCGTTCTCTGTCAAGCCAAGTAGACGGAAGGTGGGATACTTTCGGGCTTGATCAGTTTTACGATCAAACAGCGTATTGAAATAGAAAAGCTGATGAAAGACTGTCCTCATTACAGGGGGGTATAAAGAGCTTTTCAGTGATTTTCCTAAGAACATTCTGAATAAAAGGATGGAGAAGCAGATGAAGAGAATAGAGATTGTCGTTCCAATAGCCGTGAGAATAGAGTAAAAGAGATCCATCTCTGATGATGGCTTGTCCCAGAAGAGGAAGAGTTTCTTAAGTATATGAAAGAAGAGATGAAGTGATGGAAGCAACAAAGCTTATTTTTATTCTCTTCCTTTCATGAAGCGACATCAGAGATGTGTGTGAAGCCTGTCCTTATTTGCAAATAAGATTATTTTAAGTTAATTTTACTAAAAAATGACACATCAAAGTTCATTTTAAAAGCCATTAACTATGGCAGATACAAAACTATTGTTACCATTTTTATTAACAAATGATCGACATTAAAGTTACTTTCTAAGCCATATAATATGGCATGCGAATAAGACTCATTCAAATAACATTTAGGCCGTGTTCATTTAAGATTATGACAACCGATTGTGAGCCCAAAACTAATTACTAGACTCAAAATTACGTTTAATTTGGAGGCCAATAAATGGTTTTTGGACCCACAATCGGTGGTCATAATCTGAAACGAACAGGACCTTAAGAGTATCCAGAGGGGATGGGGTGGGCGACGTAATCTATCTGCATAAAAGTATAATATGAATAAGAAGAAAACAAACAATGGATGGGTCATCCCCATATAGTCCACCGTTTAAACGCCAAATTTATTTTTTTTGATCAATGGACTTTTGCCCATTGGATTTGAAGCATTTGCAATTGGGATGCCAGAATTGATAAGATTTTGGACTGTGGCCCTACCATATGACAAGTCGTGCATACGGTGGAGATTGGAACGAACTATCAACTTTGGTAGGCCCATGAATGCTGTGGCCCACAATTTTTGAGGTGGTGTGGGCCAAACAAGCACGTCCAGATGTTACTTGTTTCAGCCCCTAGACCATCCTGACTGTTGCGATCAACCCAATTCAATATCAATACATGTTGTATCTATCTATACTATATAAGTGAAGCCCCTTTACCGTTTAAGGGGGGAAATGGTTAATTAGAATTTGTGAAACAACCAGTTACTCCAATAGCAGGAGTAATTGGTCGTTTAACATGGTATGAGAGCAAAGTCCTGAGTTCAAACCTCCTTGATGTCAAAAATTTACATGCAATAGTCAATCCAAAGTGGGGCCACATGTGCCACGTGTAGGCCAACCCAAAGAAAGAGGGACCACAGGTGAGAGGAGTGTTAAAGTATAAAATATTAAGTAACGCCTTCTCCAACAGCTTAAGCTTTTGGAGTGGAGTAACTGGTTGTTTCATAGAATTGATTTCCTAAGTCTAGGCTAGCCACGGACTGTTATTTACAGGCATTTCACATTATCTAATAAAAGGGATTTGCTAGGAACCATCACAGAAATCATTTTGCAGATGGGCCGTTGCATGCGAGAGCAGCCACTCAGGCTTGCTTTTCAATCAGCAGATTTTGTTTTATTCATTTAATTCATCTTAGGTGGCTTCTCTCACATGCAACAGCCCATCCGCGAAATGCCTTCTGCAATGATCTCTAGCAAATCTCATAATAAAATATTGAAAACGAGAGCAGTAGCCCACAAGAATTAAAGCAATAATCGTAGCAAGAATAAAAAGATAAAGAAGAAACGAATTATTGGTTGAGGCAAGGCACAGATCAAAACCCATTGTCCGTGGAACAAGTCTCACCCCGGCCCACGTATGAAGAATTGACTGTGAAGATGGAATCTCTAGCATATGCCTACAAGACATAACAACTCTAACGACTCAGCTCCAGGAGTGTGCACTCATGCACCTCACAGCCGTGAGAAAACGTCTCTGTTTACCTTGATCAAGAGAACGAATTAGTAAGTGATTTTAGAAGGGAAGACTATTAAATGCACTTCGGTAGTGCAGCAAATGGGGGCACCCTTTCAGCTGATTTTTTATATTTGCACTAACACGTCTTATCTTTTATTATTTAAAGAGCTGTCAAAGGTTATTACTACTCCAAAACTCTGAAAAACAAATTAAAAAAGAGAAGACAAGCTGTGTTTGTGCAATTATTAAATATGGTTGTGCTGATATCATTTCCACACACATGTATATATACACGTTACTTTTTGTAAAAAATGAACTCATTAAATAAATAAAACAAAATTATTAACAAATAATTATGTTTAAATTGGGTAAAAATAATCAGTGACTCACAAATCACAATCGGTTAGAACTGATTGGGAGTCCAAAACTGATTGTTGGACTCAAAACTATACATAATCTTGATTCCAATAATCAGTTATGGACTCAATTGGTTCTCAAAATCTAAAAGAAATCAGGGCCTTAGAGAAGTGCTTGCTGCAGGCGCAAGGACTCCGGATGCACCTTGAACATGAATACATGCCTTTATCTTTCCTATATACTTCCACATTGAAGTTCTAAACACCTAAATGTTTCCGTTTGTAAGTGTGTTTGCTTTGCAGACTCTATCTTTGCAGTAGGGCTGCAACTCAGGTCGGGCGGGTCGGGTTTTGGAGAGCCCAACCCTACCCGAGAAATATCTCGGGTCGGGTCGGGTTTTTTTTCGGAAAACCCACGATTCCCAAACCCGCCCTACCCATGATAAATCTCGGGTCGGTTCGGGTCGGGTCGGGTTTTTTCACGTTGACGCAAATTTTTAAGGAAAATTCTTGTTTGGCAAGGCAACTCAACTCATAGAAGCAGAAATTACACTCACATTACACTTGAATCAAACAATGATGTAATTACACTCACATCACACTTGAATCAAACAATGTTGTAATCAAACAATGTTGTAATTACAATCAAACAATGCTGAATCAAACACTTGAATCAACTCAACTCATAGAAGCAGAAATTACACTCACATACAGTAACAACAGTGGGTGCGTGGGTTTTCACTTTTAACTTTGGGATAATTACATTTACACCCCCTCTAGTTTCTGACACATCCACTTCCACCCCTATAGTTTAAAACGTGACAAATACACCCCTGTAGTTTCAATTTGTTTAAGGTTTGCCCCCTTAGCTGAAGGTTCGTCCATAGATTGAAGGGTTAGGATGATCCGATGGAGCTGATTTTTTGGGCACACCATATCTATGTCAGGACCCATCAAATGAACGCTTTGGATCATCCAAATAATGTGGGCCCCTACCCGAATCCAAACACTACCAAAAAATCATCCAAATAATGTGGGCCCACATTGTTTGGATGATCCAAAGCGTTCATTTGATGGGTCCTGACATAAATAGGGTGTGCCCAAAAAATCAACTCCATCGGATCATCCTAACCCTTCAATCTATGGACGAACCTTCAGCTGAGGGGGCCTACCTTAAACAAATTGAAACTACAAGGGTGTATTTGTCACGTTTTAAACTATAGGGGTGGAAGTGGATGTGTCAGAAACTAGAGGGGGTGTAAATGTAATTATCCCTTTAACTTTTAACTAACAATAGAAAAAAATGTACATACTATAACTTATGTAACTCGGGGTCGGGTCGGGTCGGGCCCCTTCAAACCCGGCTCGACCCGAGATTCATGCGGGCTTTTGAATGCTGAACCCGGCTCGACCTGAAACGCATGAAACTTGAACCCGACCCAGGCTATTTTCGGGTTGGGTCGATGCGGGTCGGGTAAAACCCGGCTCGAGTTGCAGCCCTACTTTGCAGCTAGCATTCCTCATCTTTTTTTTACTATTAACTATTGGTAAAAGAGAGAACAACACCCCCCCCCCCCCCGGCCCCGATTTTTTATCCAACCGAAGCCCACTTTTTTGTACTTTTCCTTGGATAAAAAATGAAGGGTCGCAGGTTCTCTCTCTCTGCCCTTGTTACCACACGGTCGGCCACCATATAATTTCTCTTATTTTCATATTCACCCCTTTTTGTTTGCATTCTACAACAAGTAAGGGCATTTCAATCCCCTTTCGGTTGTCTTTTCCAAATACTACCACTTGAGAAAAAAAAAAAAAAAGAGAAAACAATAGGGGGTGGAAATGCTAGATAAGGAAGTGGAAATATCAGTTTCCACATATTGCCAGTAAAGTCCTGATGAACATTTTTTGTGACTATGAATTGATACCGAAGCTATTTTCCCCCTAAAACTAAAAGACAGCTTAGGCTATAAAACAATAAGCTAAGTTCAATGGAGTGCACCTTCTTCATGAAAATTTTCTAAAGGATTCATTAGCCGACTCCAACTAGTTTGGGACAAAGGCTTAGTTGAGTTTAGTTTAGTTCAATGGAGTGCACATTGGACTTAGCTTATTGTTTTCTCATTTCTCTTGCTTTAAGTTTTGTTTAGTGATGCAAGGTATGGATGATGGGCAGATGGAGGCTAGTTTTTGCTTAAAACAAGAAGAAAATGCCTCGGAAATCACTCAAAGTGCTTAAACCGATTTCGATGGAGGCAATGGATCGATGCAAACGGGGACGGTTGATAGGGACCCATGTATAATAAGAGAAAAAAAGAGGCCCACACATTCATTCGGGTACGGGGACAGTTGATAGGGACCCATGTATAATAAGAGAAAAAAAGAGGCCCACACATTCATTCCGGTAGTTTTCTGCGAGAGGCAACCACTATGGCAAAATGTGGTCCACCCGTCAGGGAATGGATCCAAAACATACACATACAATGGTTAGATTTTTCTGCCACCGGTGGACCATCTTTCACCTGTTGGAGTCTACTCCACCGCAATATTGTGTGGGCCGAGAGACTCCGTCTACAGTCAGTCACGCTCAGTTGGCGGTGGGGACTGTAGTGAGGGGGACATTTGTTGATAATTCAACCCTTAAGTATTGGGGTGCACCCCGGGTTGATTTTTTGAAATTCGGGTTGAGCTTTTACTTTGAAATCGGTTCGGGTTTGGGTTGATTCCATTTCATTTTTTAGCAAACCTCAATTGTACCTGACCCAAGTTACGCCCCTACTTAAATAGGGCTCTAGTGATTGCTCAACATATTTTTTTTTTTAAAGATGACTTTTATTATATGAAACAGGGAAGGGGACAAGTCGTTCCCACCCACTGTAATTACAAGGCCAGAACGGCTAACATCATTCGAACGTATTAACCAGTAAAAAGCTTACAATAAGGCACATTCTATACTCGTGCAACATTAACAACCGTTGATTCCAACAGGACGCCTTACAATAAGGCACGCTCTATACTTGTGCAACATTAACAACCATTGATTTTAACAGGACACAGCCTTTCGCTAGTCGATCAGCCATCTCAATGATTGCTCAACATATCAACACTCTAATCACTATCCACGTATGCAACTTTTAAAACAATTAGTCATTGATTTTATTAAGAAATAATACTTTTTGAACATTTGCTGTGGTTTTATATGGCATTAACCCACCTACATGAATCTAGTTGGCCCACTAGTTCATCCTATGATGGCCCATTAGATCAATGGTCCCCCTTGCCTAAACATGTGCCACATGTATGGCTTTGGCTGTTGGTGTCCATCAAGATGTTATACATTCTTGCAAGGGAATCTCTTTTTAATTTAATTGATTTACCTGGGCTTTTAGGCAAAATGATGCAGTTGAAAATTCGGAACTGCCCGTTGCATAAAAGGCAAAATAGATAAAATAAAGAAGAAAATGTGTCCTTCGATAGGCTACAAATAAGATGACGAAAGTAAAACTTAGGAGTCATTCCAAACTTTCTATTCAATGAAAATTTTTCCCATTGATTTTGAATACATATACCATGGAATCATAGAATATGCCACCTCCGTTGTTTGAATCTTGGGGTCCTCCTCCGTTTAGATATGAGATTGCATGGTTGCAAGCTCCTAGTATGGAGGAAATGTTGAGGGAATGGTGGAGTTTTCTTAAATCGGAGAGGCCTTTAGATGTGGTAATAGGTCGTAAGCTCAGATTTGTGAAGAAAAAGTTGAGGGAATGGGTAGAAGAGAAAAGTGCCTTAGATCAAAATCGTATGAGATGGTTGGAGAATAGGATAGGGGAAATAAATGTTCTTGAGGGTGAGGGGAATGGCAACATCAACTTGAGAGAGGAGTTGGGTAGAATTAAGGAAGAGCACAATGGTATACTACTGCATGAGGAAATATCCTGGAAACAAAAGTTGAGAGTTAAATGGCTAAAGGAGGGGGATAAGAACACGGCATATTTTCATGCCATGGCTAGTGTTAGGGGGAGAGGTAATAGGATTGAGTTCTTGGAGGCTGAGGGTGAAAAGATCACAGATAAGGATGAGATCACTGGGGTGATCTTGAAATTTTATAAGAAATTGTACTCGTCTGATGGTTCTTTAAGACCGACTCCGGAGGAGTAGGATTTTAAGCGCCTAGACGAGGATCAACGCAGAGTTTTGGAGAAGCCTTTTGAGGAGGAGGAAATTGAGAGAGGGGTTTTCTCCTTGGGTAGAGATAAGGCTCCTGAGCCGGATGGTTTTTGTTTGGCATTCTTCCAAGCATGTTGGCCATATGTAGGTTTCTTTAGGAAATTCCATCAGGGCATGGTGTTGGACAAGCGTACTTGGGTTACTTTTATTACTCTGTTCCAAACGTTGTGGGGGCTTCCAAGGTTTCTGATTTTCGACCTATTAGTCTTGTGGGATGTTTGTATAAGATCTTAGCTAAGGTGTTAGCGGAGCGCCTTAAAAGTATGCTCCCTATGATTATCTCTGATAGTCAATGTGCCTTTGTGGCCAAAAGACAAATTTTGGATTGTTCCCTCATTGCGAATGAGGCTATTGATTATTATCGCAGGCTTGGGTTGAAAGGGATCTTGTGTAAATTGGACACGGAAAAAGCATATGATAGGGTGGAGTGGGAGTGTTTAGATATGTTACTCGATAGAATGGGGTTTGGGGGGAAGATGGCGCCAATGGATTAGGGTGTGCTTATCCTCGGGGTGGTTCTCGGTTCTGGTCAATGGGTCTCCCAAAGGTATTTTCAAATCCTCCCGAGGTCTTAGGCAAGGGGATCCGTTATCCCTTTTCTTGTTTGTTATTATGGCGGAAATTCTTAGTAGATTGCTGGCTAAAGGTAGTAGCTTGGAGATGTTTAAGGGTTTTAAAATAAGGGGTGATAATGTAGAGGTATCTCACTTACAATTTGCGGACGACACCCTTTTATTTTGTGAACCTAATAAGGATCAAGTGCTCAATTTGAAAGCTACTTTAAGATGTTAAGAACTTATCTCCGGTCAAAGATCAATTTTTCACAAGTCTAAAATGTATGCCCTAAATATTCCCTCGGCTGAGGCTTTAGAGATGGCCGAAATTTCAGGGTGTGATCTTGATTACCTTCCCGCTTCTTATCTTGGTTTACCTTTGGGAGTTAGTAAACCTGATAAAACTGTTTGGAAACCGATAATTGAGAAGATTGGAGAAGGTTGGATACTTGGAAGAGAAATATTGTGTCTAGGGGAGGTAGGTTGGTATTGATTAAGACAGTATTGGCCAATTTGCCTGTATATTTTATGTCTCTTTTCATGTGTTTGGTTAGTGTTGCTTTGCGTATTGAAAAGATCCAGCGTATATTTTTGTGGGGTGGGAATGAGGAGAAGAAAGGCATGTCTTTGGTAAACTAGAGGGATGTATGTGTGCCTATAAAGTTTGGAGATTTGGGCATTAGGAGGCTTAGGGAGTTTAACCATGCCTTATTGGGGAAATGGTTGTGGAGATTTGGGGAAGAGCAGTCTAATTTATGGGCTAAGGTGATTTGTAGTAAGTATGGTTGTATTCTGGGTGGGTGGGAATCAAAGGACGAATATAAGAAAAAGGGGTTGACTGCGTGGAGAGATATCTTGAAACTAGCTTGCTCCTTTAATCTAAATGTGAGGTTCATGGTCTATGCTGGTGATAGAATTAAGTTTTGGAGTGATGTGTGGTGTGAAGAGGAGCAGTTAAGGATCTTGTTCCCTAGGCTGTATCGGGTGGCTGTTAACAAAGAAGCCTTAGTTTGTGAATGTTTTGATCGTAGTGGTGGTAAGTTGATATGGTGTCCTGCCTTTAGAAGAATCCCTTTTGAGTGGGAAAGTGAGGACGAATCTCGATGGCGGCGGCTCCTTAATAAGTGCTATGTAAAACGTGGGGGTGAAGACAAAAGAATATGGACAATGGAATCATCCGGCATTTTCTCTGTCAAATCTTTTTATAATGGTTTGATGCCTCATTCTGTTCCTGCATTTTCAGCAAAGGTATGGAATTTTCATTGCCCACCTCGGGTTAGTATCTTCGGTTGGGCCGTTTGTCGTCAAATGATACAAACCATTAACTTCTTGAGAAGCCATGGGATGTTGCTAATTGATCACTGCCCTCTTTGTCTTGATGATGAGGAATCTGTGGATCATTTGTTCATGCACTGTTCTTTCACCAGGATCATATGGAGATGTATCTTTCTGAGGTTTGGAATCACTTGGGTCTTCCCAAGAACTATTCAGAATCTTTTGAGTATTTGGGGGTTTGTGCCATGGAAAAAGAGAGGAAAATTATTGTGGAATGTGTGTTTGCTAGCTACATGGTGGGTGGTTTGAAAGGAAAGAAACTCTAGGGTGTGTTTGAGGGTTTGGCCAAATCACCTTATTATTCGTACATGCGGATTATAGCATTGGTCATATCGTGGGTTAGATGTCTTCCATCCTTTCTTTTTGTATCGGCCTTTGATCTTTGGGAACATTGGAGGGAAGTGTGCTCTAGTAGTGAGAGAAAAATTAACATAGTCCAAAGATGGGAGCCTCCGATGCTAGGAATGTTGAAAATCAACTTTGATGGTGCTTGTTTTGGAAACCCGGGTCCAGCGGAGGTAGGGGGTCTTTGTCGTGATGAGTTTGGTGAGATTCTTTGGGCTTTTTCTGGTCCTATTGGTGTGTGTAATTCTTCTGAGGCGGAAGTCAAAGCGACCTATTTTGGGATCAAGAAGTTGAGTAGGGAAGTCTTGGACCATATTATTGTTGAAGGAGATTTATTGAATGTCATTCGGTGGTTGAAGGGCGGTGTAGCTCCTCCTTGGAGATTTTTGGCATTATTTGATGAAATTGAGGATTTTGTTGCGGGTTCGGCTATTGTCTTTAATCACGTTTGGAGGTCGGCAAACGAAAAGGTGGATGTGTTAGCCAAGCAGGGAGTTGGGAGGGAGAGTATTCTCTGGTTCGATCATCTTCCCCCGTAATATAATTTTGTTATTTTTGCTGTATCTTTTCTTCTTCTTCCCTGTTTCTTCTTTCTTGTTTTTGTTCTCTGGGTTGTCCCTTCTCTTGTGCTCCCTTGTCATTTAATACAAATCAATACAAATCGTTATTTCAAAAAAAAAAGAATAGGCCACCCTTACATCCCAATGCTTGATTTATTTGCTGACTCATATTCGAAAGCAACACATATATAGGTAACGACATTATCTACATCCAAATACATGATCGCAAGCCCTTCAAGTCAAACTTTTAAACTTCGACCCCACCTCAACCAAAGCATAGTTGTAAGTTCAGGGTCATAATTGATAAGTATCTACACAATGAGGAAATGGCAATTCTGCCTCGAATAAGTTCGGCGTTCACTTTTATAGGAATCAGTAAACGCTAGTCTTCTGAGCAACGACTATTTCAGGTGGTATGTTGTCCTCGCACGGGACATAAGAAGGAAGAATCGAAGAAGGAAATGGAGAGATTACAACTTTCCCTCTCGCTCGCCCAGTTTCCAAATACCTGAAAGCCTCAATCACGTCAGTAAAAGGATAAGGACTGTTTGGGTCGATCACAGCCTTTAGCTTCCCACTCTCTATGTATGGTCTAAGCTTCTCTAAATTCTCCCCACAAACTGTCAAACTCGAATAAACTGCTCTTGAATGTGATGGAGGCCACGTTATGTCGATGATTGGGGCTTCGTCTTTTGCTACCACAAATGAGTTTTTGCAATCCCCTGAAGATTAATTAGAAAGGAATCAAACACCAACCAAAACAAAAGTTAGAATTAGAAGTAGGGTTCAAAAACTCGAAACCTGAGTTGAGTCGAGTCAACTCAGACTTGTCGATAAAAACTTGAGGTAATTTTCCATTTTATGCATAGAAGCATAAGAGTTGTACCAGAATTTATTAGATTACAATGCATAAGTAGTGCATGTGGAGGTGTATTTATTTATTTATTTGTTGGGTAAGCTGGGGTTAGGCAAGACTCCTACCAGATATCATTAAAAAGATAAACTTAAGGATACAGAAGTACGAGCCTATAGAACAGATCCTGTTCAAGTAAGGTCGTTGGAGGTGTATTTTTACTTTCACATGCTCAACAAGTTGTTGATGAGTTTTAGAACAATAGTTAGAAGAATATAAAGATTCTAAGTGATAAAAGGTTTTCTCCTAAGATTATTATAGAGATCATATGAAGTATAGTAAGATATACCGATGGTGTCATAGAGGAAATCGAATTTTTCAGGGACTTCTTCATATTTTTGCTTTGTGTAATCAATGACAGTATCTGCTCCCAAGCTCTTGACAAAATCCACCTTGGGAGTGCTAGTTGTTGCAACCACCTCAGAAGCTCCATAGAAATGCTTAGCAAGTTGGACGACTAAGGTTCCGACGCCACCTGCTCCCCCCACAATAAAAATGCTTTGCCTTTCTTTGAAATTTCCAGTTTCAAAGCCTTCAATGGCAGTTTGAACTGCCAGTGGCAAGCTAGTGGCTTCCTCAAACGACAGGTTAGTAGGCTTCAAAGCCACCAAGCTCTCCTCCACAGCAACATACTCAGCCAGTGTCCCCAGTTGCTTCAGCTTCCCGTTGAAGTCTTGGATGTTGCAGTAAACTTCGTCTCCGATTTCGAATTTCGATACTCCCCCACCTTTGCCTACAACAATTCCGGCCATATCACAACCAGGAACTACCTGCACTCAAGCAAATTAAAAATTAGACAATTTAACAAAAATCCATTTTGCCACCGTTAAATAATTACACAATTTATGTTACTGCCCAGTGGAATGAGAAAATATTTACATATTTGTTATTAAAAGGGATTGAGCCTCCATTTTTCAAAAGAAAAAAAAAGGGGGGGATTGAGCCTCTACCTCAAAGGTAAAGGCTTTGGCCTTCCACCTTGAGGTCTGAGGTTCGATCCCAGCTAACCTACCAAAAAAAATACTGAAATACCTAACGTTAAAATTTACTAAAATAGCATTATAATCTATGCTAAAGCATAATACAAAACATGGTTGGGCATTTATATAATTCATTGGATCCTGATCAAATTTTTAAGCAAGACCACATATCCTAAATATTGATCTATAATTTTTAATTTGCTATGTTATATAATTATTGCCATTTCAAAAAAAAAATGGATCTATAATTTTAGGATCCTAGTTGGATCCTGAAGGACCTGAACTATTAATCCATAAAGAATCCGTCTGACTATAGTGCTTATTCCAGGTAATTATACTGAAGCACATAACTGGTTGAAGATCACATGATGGTTCGAATAAGAACACTTGAAATTAGTTTTTAGATCTATGTTTAATCGGATCAGATTCCCTAGTTCCGTCAAATCCCCCGGGTCCACCGACAACCCTTACACTGACCATGTTGAGACAGTGCTATCTTGACGGGTCATGACATGGTTGTTGCAGTGAGTGGAAACTCCGACCATGCGATCATGTCCAATTTTCAAAAGAGGTATAAGCTCTGTTGCACTAAAATCAGATATTCAGTGTATGGAAAAGGCCGAGTTTAAGATGAAAAGGGGTCATGGGTGATGTCGGGCACCAAAAAGTGAATGGGATTTTCTTCGACTAATTTTGTTTCAACGTGGTTAGATCACCTCTTGGAAAAAGAGGAAGAGCTGGCATGGATAGAATTAGTGGTTATGACTCACGGGAAATTCAGTTGGAAAGATAGGACGTTGGCGCCGCTTAAAATCAATTGGATTCAAAGCAGCTGCCCGTACTTGGACGAGGAGTTGGTTATGTTGGAGAGTAGGAAGAGGAATGACACCCAGCTGAAGGACTTCCTTGGGACCATATTCCTCGTACAACCATGCCTTCTGCATCTTTAATTTTATCCCCGCACAATGCTCTCACATTTCTCCTCTTATTTATAAGATGAGATTGTGAAATCCTGTCCAAGATATTTCCAAGGAAATGGATAAAGATTCCCCGATATTATATATATATATATATATATATATATATATATATATATATATATATATATATATATAGAGAGAGAGAGAGAGAGAGAGAGAGAGAAAACGGTTCCTACACATATGTGTAGAGAGTTCTCTACACACTAGCTTAAAACACAGTGGGGCCCACATTGTTTAGGTGATCCAAGCCATCCATTTTAAAGGCCCTCACATAGATAGGGTGTCTACAAAAAATCAGATCCATAGGATCATCCCAACCCTACGATTTGTGGAGGTAAAATGGATGTCTTTAAACCTTCACAAATTAGTCCATTTTTTGCCTCTACAGTTCGAATGGTTAGGATGATCCTATGTATCTGATTTTTTGTGGACACCCTATCTATGTGAGGGCCTTAAAAATGAATGGTTTGGATCACCCAAATAATGTGGCCCCCACTGTATTTTAAGCTAGTGTGTAGATAACTTATCTACACATGTGTAGGAACCGTTTTCTTATATATATATATATATAAATGTGAGGCTATATGGAAGAACTAGATCTGTTAGTTGAGATTTCAATTCGAACACCACCTACTAGTCTTCTTTGAAATACTTCACTTGAAGGAAATTCACCTTTTGTTCCCTTGAACAGTCATCTTTTTCACTCAATCTAGTTGCAGTAATTTCCAGTGTTTAAAAACTCCTTGACTCGACAAGGAACTTGCCCGAGTCGACTCCTTTTTACCTTATATATATATATATATATATATATATATATATATATATATATATATATATATATATATATATATATATATATATATATGAGGAAACTGTTGGTGAGCTTAAGCACACCAAACTTATGGTGCGCTTAAGCTCCCCAATCACATGGGTCCCACAGCTCCATAGGTGATCCAAACCATTCATTTGCAAGGCCTAATTATAGATAGGGTGTATACCAAAAATCAGCTCCATAGGATCATCCTAACCCCTCCATTTGTGGAGGACAAAAATGGGCAGATTTGTGGACAAACACTGCCTGTCCATTTTGTCCTCCACAAATGGAGGGGTTAGGATGATCCTATGGAGCTGATTTTTGGTACATACCCTATCTATGATAAGGCCTTTCAAATGAATGCTTTGGATCACCATAACAAAGTGGCCCCCCATGTGATTGAGCGCTTAAGCGCACCAACAGTTTTCTCATATATATATATATATATATATATATATATATATATATATATATATATATATATATATATGAGAGAGAACGGTTCCTACACATATGTGTAGAGAGTTCTCTACACACTAGCTTAAAATACAGTTGGGGCCCACATTGTTTGGGTGATCCAAGCCATCCATTTTAAAGGCCCTCACATAGATAAGGTGTCTACAAAAAATCAGATCCATAGGATCATCCTAACCCTAGGATTTGTGGAGGTAAAATGGATGTCTTTAAACCTTCACAAATTAGTCCATTTTTTGCCTCCACAGTTTGAATGGTTAGGATGATCCTATGGATCTGATTTTTTATGGACACCCTATCTATGTGAGGGCCTTAAAAATGAATGGTTTGGATCACCCAAATAATGTGGCCCCTACTGTATTTTAAGCTAGTGTGTAGAGAACTCTTTACACATATGTGTAGGAACCGTTTTCTCATATATATATATATATATATATATATATATATATATATATATATATATAGAGAGAGAGAGAGAGAGAGAGAGAAAACGGTTCCTACACATATGTGTAGATAAGTTATCTACACACTAGCTTAAAATACAGTGGGGGCCTACATTGTTTGGGTGATCCAAGCCATCCATTTTAAAGGCCCTCATATAGATAGGGTGTCTACAAAAAATCAGATCCATAGGATCATCCCAACCCTACGATTTGTGGAGGTAAAATGGATGTCTTTAAACCTTCACAAATTAGTTCATTTTTTGTCTCCAAAGTTCGAATTTGTAGGAACCGTTCTCTCTCTCTCTCTCTCTCTCTATATATATATATATATATATATATATATATATATATATATATATATATATATATATATATATATAATGTGAGGCTATAGGGAAGAACTAGTGCTGTTAGTTGAGATTTCAATTCGAACACCACCTACTAGTTTTCTTTGAAAGACTTCACTTGAAGGAAATTCACCTTTTGTTCCCTTGAACAGTCATCTTTTTCACTCAATCTAGTTGCAGTAATTTCCAGTGTTTAAAAACTCCTTGACTCAACAAGGAACTTGCCCGAGTCGACTCCTTTTTACCTCGGCCGCATTCCGCGTTGCACCACATCCGCATTCTGCATTTTGCCCTATAGACTCAATAAACTCTTTTTACTCTCCCAATTTAAGACCATGTCAACCGTGTTAACCATGTTCTTGGCTGCGTCCGCGCCGAGTCGACACGGATTTTTCTTGACAGTGTTCCTCGTCAAAATTGCATTTTTAAACACTGGTAATTTCTTTTAATTAGTTTGATGCATTGAATTTTTTTATTTATTTATTGATTGTGCATTGATGCAGTCCAAAAATCTGGACACTCTCCGTAGCGCAGCAGCGGATGCAAGATTGATAAAATAAATGAAAAAAGATCCCTTTGAACACCATCGTAGGGAATATATTGCTTCGATCACCGTTGAAGGGGATATGATTTACTTCGATCCCGTCGAAGTCGAGTTTTTCAGAGCGAAACTAGAAAATACTCCTGCAGGTGCTAATCCAAGCAACCAAAAGTTCTCAAAAGAACTCAAAAACCAAAGGCAAATTTCATTCAATAATCAAAAGTCTCATTACATGTCTCATCCACCTCCTTCTATAGATTAGGGAGAATTCTAAAAATGGAATATCATAAAAAACATCTAAAATTGCCACCTTCTTATTCAAGGCAACACAAATATAAAAAGTAAACTCAATCCTAAATGACCTTATTTAGCCATGCATGGAATGTGCAAATTCCTTATTTGGTCATGCATGGAAATAGAAATAAACCTATTCTAATTGGCATGAAAGAAAATGGAAATAAATCTAGCCTAAATGATATGCAAGAAAATAGAAACAAATTAGCCCGTAAGATTTGTGTTGCATCAGTCTTGCATCCAAAATGACTCCCCCTAGCAGGGATAGGGGGAGCTAGGGGGAGTCATTTTGGAGAGACCATAAGGGCATTCATGGCATTTTTGGAGAAAAATCATTAAAGGTGAAGGTTGGGATGGCAAAAAATGTAAATATTAATGAGAAATTTCTTTTTCCTTGCGTGAAAATCTCATATAAAAAGAAAAGAAATTTCTTTTTCCTCCCACTATACTGTAGTAGATAAATGAAACTACTTCATATTGGCCTATCAGGTTAAAGAGAAGGGAGAATTAAAAAAAGGATTGGTCTTTGAGGAGAGAAAGACATGTAGTTAATGTTAGAGAGAGAAGATAAGAACTAAGAAGATCGTGGGTTTGTTGGTTGGGTCAGTGAAACCAACCCACGATGGACTCATCTATTTATAAAAGTAGTTTTAAACAAAGAAGGGGGAGAGGAGAAGTCCCTTGACGGTGAAACTCTTTGGATACCTCCGGGATAGAAGACAACCAGTCTTTCTCATTAATCAAACAAAAAGGAGGGTTTCGGCTGCTTCCGGGTAGAGAAAACCACAAAGATTATCTGCACAAGTAAATGAAGGAGATCGAGGTACAAGTCTGGAGGTGGGGAGGATGGAGATAAACAGAGGACTGGAAGAGGCTGTTGAAGGAGAAGAAACTGTTGGAATATGTGGGATCTCATAGTCAGATTGTGTTGAATTCACACCATTGGATCATCATGGGGCTAGAGTAGGCAAGTGGGTTGAATGGAGTAACCTAGCTAGAATAGGTAGCTAGCATAAATTAGCAATTAGGCTAATCTTAGTAGGTAGGTTTTCTAGAATTATCTCTTGCTTGTTATGTTTATCTCTTTCTATGTTTAACCCTTTTCAGTGTTCTATATAATCACTCATTAGGGCTAATTGTATTGCATCGAAGTTTAGTGAAATATTCTCTAAATTTATCAGAAACTGTGCTGCAGTTCACAAAAAGGAAGGGTTCCGAGAGATAAAGACGAGAAAAGCATTCTCTCTCTCTCTCTGCAACTTTAAAGAATGGAAGAGGGAGAATCGTAGACCACTTGTTGCGTGGAGATAAAGACCATAGATTAGTTGGTGCTGCCAAGGAGATAAAAAATGAAGAGGTGCTGCTGGAGGCAAAAGAAAAGGCAGGGAAGGAAGTGGCAACACATTAAGAAAGCTCCAGCAAATGAAGAGAGCTCTCTGCAAATCTCTCCCTCGTGAGAACCCTCGCTGTATTCCAAATCCCGTACTTTTCTTCCTCTTCTTGTTTCTTCTCTTTCCCCTCTCATCTGTGTGATTACTTTCATGAGATATAATTCCCTCATTTGGTTTCACAAAGGCCCCCAAATCTGCAACAACCCTCCTTCTCTTGAATATGTCTAATCTGCTTTTTCTTCTAAAATACACCCTCTTTGCCCGAACAAAAGAAATTGCCCTGTTGATGATGATTAAATCTGCTCCTCTCTGAGTCCACAGTACCTTCTTGCATGTGTAGTATCATCTCCAAACACTGCCTGGACGCCATATCAGATTGGCTAGAACTTACCCAGGTTATATTGCTGGACAAGCAACACCATTTGGTTACTTTTCAACTGAATGCCTATGAGAACGTGCACAAGTTGCACCGATCCAAGTCTCATTCTCTGGCGCCAAACCCGAGTTGGTTCTGTGGTTCGCGAGCCATGTCAAATGAAGTGTGCATATGGGTAATGAGGGTCTGTGGTTCGCGAGCCTCGTACAACCATGCCTTCAGCAACCATAATGGGTAATGAGGGTGTGAAGTCATTCTAAATTGGGGAGGGGCATTCTACGACTGTCTGGGCGAAGCATTATAGAGTCCCCTACCTTTTGCAATTATATGGGACATCTGGATGGAACGGAACAATAGAATTTTCTCTGATAAAATCCGGCATTGGAAGCACTTAGCGCTGGAAATAAAGTTATCACTCATATCCTGGGCGAAGGCGAAAGGTAAAATCCCATACTCCACTGGGGTGGGGTGGCTCTGAGAAACTGGAAGGTGGTTTTAAACGAAAGAAAGCCTCGGGTGGCAATCAGTCCAGAATGGGTGGCTCCGGGAGAGGGGTGGTTAAAGCTTAATTTTGACGGAAGCTCACTAAGTAACCCTGGACCAGCCAGTTTTGGAGGTTTGATTCGAGATCCTTCCAGTAGAACGATAATGTCCTACTCCGGATCAGCGGGAACATGCGATGCGAATGAAGCTGAGGCTAGGGGGTTGCTATTTGGCCTCCGGTGGTATGCCAGTCACAATTTAGGCCCGTTAATTGTGGAGGGGGATTCGTCAAATGTGATAGCTTAGGCCGGCAATCAAGGTGGTGGGCCATGGAGACTGCAGTATATTCTTAATGAGATTCGGAACCTTGTTAGGAGTATTGTCCACAATTAGTTCATCGTAGGAGAACTGCAAATTCTTCGGTGGACGTTTTGGCAAAAGAAGGGGTTCTTTTAACAGAAACAAATGTAATTTGTATATATCCTCTGGCCTCTCAATAGGCTTATGGCTGCTGTTTCCCCCTCAAACTTTTGTACTGGGACATCTTGTACCAACTAAAAATTTAATAAAATTCACTGTTAATTCTCAAAAAAAAAAAAAAAAAACGATAACCCTTCTAGCTGCAAGGCCTGCAAAAATAGTGAACCCATTGATTCCAACATCCATCCTCCCTAGGTTCCCAACTATCCAAAGGAAAATACTCGGAACGGTACTTTGACAGTGACAATGACACCGCTGACACAAGTCTCTTTTCTTCGTATTTCCATCGACGTGGCCCTGCTGGTGAGAAGGATAAAGGGACAGCAAGCCAAATTCTACTGTACAGTGGGGCACACATCAATACATACAAATGAGAAGGATAATCGGTTACGCCCCAAACAATGAGTCAGGGGCGACCATGGAAAAAAGGGCGGATTTAGCAGCTCTCTTATACATGATGTGATGACAAACGGTCGGCAAGACAACAATCTATCCATTCCAAACTATACAAGTTGCTTGCGAAAACATCTTGAACTTGAATATGGAAATTGGTATCAATAAAATATATGTTAAGGTCTTGAAATCATATCTGTTCATGGCCTTTGGTTTTTTGGACTGGAGAGGTTGTTAGAGAAGTCATGATAAAACTGGAGAAGCCAGACATGGACTTGTTAGGATCAAATCAATGGTGGATGGACAGCAGGTATCCCTATTTCATTAGCATGTTTTCAGTCTCCAATAACACCTTGTCAACATTGGTCACAAAGTCTGATAACTGCAACTCGCTACAAACTCCACTCAACACCCACTCTAGTTCCTTCATCGAAACGTCAATCGATCCTTGCACGGAGAACTCGTAAACAACCCCATCAATTTCAATCATACTACAACCAGGCACTGTCTTCTCGATCCCTCTCTCCCTCATCATGGCCCTTACTAGCTTAACATCATCAAATCTTTGAGCCTTGGCATAAATATCAGACAGCGTGACATAGAAAGCATGGTTTTGAGGTTCCAACTCAATTAAATATTTCGCCACCCTTTCTGCTAACTCTATATTTCCATGCATCCTACAACTTCCAAGCAAAGCTCCCCAGACAAACATATCTGGCTCTACTGGCATGCTTCTGATTAGCCCTTCTACCTCTTCAAAGAGCGCAGCTCGACCAAGTAAATCAACCATACAAGCATAATGCTGAGCCTGAGGCTCAATGGAGTAAACTTGTTTCATCGAATCAAAACACCGCCGCCCTTTCTCTACAAGACCGGCATGTGCGCAGGCAGATAAAATTGCAACAAATGTCACATGGTTGGGCTTCATCCCTTCCATCCCCATCTCTTCCAAAACATGAAGAGCCTCTTCTCCAAGACCATGAATGGCAAATGCCGTAATCATAGCCGTCCATGCCAAGATGTCCTTCTTCGGCATCTCATTAAAGACCTCCTCCGCCTGTTCCACACACCCACATTTTCCATACATGTCCACTAGAGCAGTTCCAATTACCACATCAAATTCTAAGCCACATCTCTTCGAGTAACCATGCACCCATTTCCCCTGATCAATTGCACCAAGATAAGCACAGGCCGAAATGACACTAGCAATAGTTATCTTGTCGGGTTTAATACGGTCATCCTCCAAGAGCTGCATTTCATGGAAAAACCCCAAAGCTTCCTTTGGCCTACCGCCTTGAACGAACCCAGTTATAATAGAATTCCAACTGACAACACTTCTCTCCTTCATCCCTCGGAACATATCCAAACCCAAGTCAAGATCCCCACATCGTAAATACCCAACAAGAATAGAGTTCCATGACACTACATCCCGTTCAGGCATTTCATCGAACAGGTGGCGAGCGCAGTTCAAACGCCCGCAAGCTGTATACATTCCAACAGCCGAGTTTTGAACGAAAAGGTCCTTATCGAATCCGAGCTTAAATACATGCGCGTGTAAGCTTTGGCCCGTGTGGAGATCGAGTCGCCGAGCACAGCCCTGGAGAAGGAAGGGGAAGGTGAGGTTGTTGGGTCGGAGCCCGCCTGTGAGTATTCTTTTGTAGAGAATTAGAGCGAGACCCGAATTTTCATTTTCGGAAGCGTAGGCTCTGATCATGGAGTTGTAGATGAAGAGGTTTGGGTTTTGAATTTGGTGGAAAATGGTGGTGGCGTAGGTGAGTGAGGTGGGGTGGGGATGAGAGGAGAAGAAGAAGAGGAGACGACTGAGGAGGAAGTCGTGGTGTTTGGGAAGAAGGTATGGAGATGTGATGATTTGGGAATGGATTTGTTGAAGCTGTAGAATGGACTTGCATTTGTCGATTAAGGAGAGGGCGAGGGAGAGGGAATCGTTGTTGAGATTGAATCGAGTAGGGAAAATCATATGAATTTAGGTACACGAAAAAACACGACGTCAGCCTGGAACATGGCAGAACGAGCATGTTTTAGCAATAGCAACTAAGAAAAAAAAATCTCTTGAACTTTTTTTCAAGGATAATTGTTTTCAAGTTTGCTAATGTCTATTTTTAGGTGAAAAAAATATTTCAGCAAAAAGGCCTTTACCAGAAATAATTTTTTCCCAAAAACTAGGGGGTGCAACTCGGGTCGGGCTATTGGGTTTTCCAAAACCCTACGCTACCTGAGAATTAATTTATCTCAGGTCGGATCAAGTCTAATTTTTTATTGGAAAACCGGAGATTCGTAAACCCATCCCTACCCAAGATAGTTTCTCGGGTCGGGTCGGGTTTTCATATTTTAGCGTAAGATAGTGACTAATTTTAATGACTGCAGAAAAAAAAAAAAACACAAATCTGACATAAAAAATCTCTATATTTATATCATCGAAGTGTATAAATTTAAGAACTCTATTTCACATAACAGACATGATTACCTCAATTAAAACAATTGTATCCATATATTCGAAAATAATTTCATATGTTATTCAAGAGATATTTAAGAAAGTTACAGCACACCAATATGAGACGGATTGGGTTTCGCGTTTTTTTTCTTTATAAACCCGACTCTACCCAAGACCCATGATTTCTAAACCCGACCCATATTTTTTTTAGGTCGGGTCGGGTCACGTTTTACCCGGCCCAAGTTGCAGCCCTACAAAAAAGGGGATATGAAACCTTCTGAAAAGGAAAGATTTATTTCGTAAGCTTAAAATTTTCATGGTTGCCAAACATGCTCTAAGAGCGTTAATAGATCCACTCTGGATGGGATCAGGTGACAAGCAGTTTCGGTATAGACCATCAGTATCCTAGGTCCCATATTGTAAAAGGTCCCCCAGCTTTTAAGGGTGAGTTCTACCCGGTCCCAACAGTTACGTCTAGGTAAAGATGAGCCTAAATGATTTTGGACCTTAAGATATGGTTTCAATGGACATGTTCGAGTCCAGCTGCTGTGCCCAAATCACGTACGTCAACATTCGGATCCTTTGGGTCGATTGACGCTAAGCATTGTTATTTTAGGGAAAATAATCGGTGCAGTTTGATATTCCCATCAGATCAACGGTTCTGATGTTATAGCTATAGAGAAGTTTTGATGTCAAACGGGTAAATACACTCTCTATCTCTCTTCCGATCGCATGCCCTCTCTTTACAGTTTCCCCTCTTTTCCTTTTCTTATGCCTTGCCTTCTTTTTCCAGTCATGAATTACTTCAAGGAACTGCTTGATTCTCTCGCTGCCTCCATCTCTGGTTCGTCCTCTTCCATTGAACATCCGTCAACATCTTCTGCCCCTGAAGATCGTGATCGATCCATGGAAGGCATCGTCGGACCTTCCATTTCCAATGATAGGGTCTCCTATAAGCTGAAGGGATATTTCGATTTGGCAAAACAACAGATAGATAAAGCAGTTCGTGCAGAGGAATGGGGTGTAATTGATGATGCGGTCACCCACTACAAGAATGCCCAACGCGTGTTGCTCGAAGCCAAGGCAATCAGAGCCCCTTACCTCGTCTCCTCCAGGTAATAAAAATTAATAAAACCATAGCCATTTATATAGTGTTCCTGCAATTGATTTTAATTTTTTCTTTTTTTAAACAGTGAACAAGAGAAGGTCAATTCTTATCATCAAAAGATACTGAAATGGCAAGGGCAAGTTTCAGAGAGACTCCAAGTCTTAACTCAACGAGCAGCTGGCACTTCGTCAAACAGGGTATGGATCAGATCTTTACCTTCCAATTTTTTTCTTTTCTTAAAGCAAATCTACAAAGTTAATGGAACTAATGCCTTTTTATGCACTCACTGCTTATCATTAGTAAAAGTGGGAAATGTGTATGGGTATGCATACAGGTACTCTGGCTGATGTGATTCACACCATCGAGCTTCAAAAGGATGCATTTTTTTAACTATAAAACTGATAATTCATTATGTGCTCCACCATTACAACACAATGCAATCATAAAACCCATGAAATGCCTTTTTCCATAACTTCATAAAAACCACGAAATGCCGTACAATTGAAATGGAAACTGCAAACATGAGAGGGGAATGAGCAATCGTGTTGTTTTTTTTTCTTTTTTGAATGGCAAGGAGCGAAGGTGTTGTTGATCGCTGATTCATCTACTTGAGAACATATGATCCTGTCCATTTCTTTTCGGCATGGAACACATCTTTATGGCTCACCATGCAAGTTAGACGACCCTTCTTTCTGAGTTCTTGCTATGATGAAATTTGAGAAACATCACTCATCAAGGTAGAACTACGTAACTGCTTGAGTGATAGTTGGGTCTCTAATTCTTTCAAAGGGGATGTACTGAATTTTCAGTTGCAACTATGGTCTTCTACTTTCACGTTGCTAAAATCCTAAAATATATTTTTCTGCTACGAGATAGTTTATCTTAAATGTTCTGTTGTTCTTTTATTCAACCTGAAGTTTATTAGAAACATTTTCCATGCTTACATCATATTATCTTCTCATGACAGATATACTATAATCCAAGTTCCTTCGTCTTGTATTTTAACACCCACATCCAATTGGTTTTTTTTTTTAATGTAAATAAATTTGACTTCTTTGATATGCTTTGCAGACCGCCTTCACTCATCGACAAACTGGAGCAGTTTCGTCTACAATATCTGGGAGTCGGAGAACTCTACCGCAGAAACCTTCTATTTCCAAGAGAAATAGTTTCATAGAAAGAAATCCGAAAAATAATACTGGTAGCTCGAAACCTAATCAAGAATCTGGTAGTGGTTATGATGCTAAATTGGTTGAAATGATAAACACTGCAATTGTGGACAGAAGTCCCTCTGTTAAATGGGAAGATGTTGGTAAGAACTCAGAGATATTGTTCTTTTTTATTTTCTCTCTCTTTCTAAGTTTGTATGTATCAATTTTTATGACAAATTGCATGTGCAGCTGGTCTTGATAAGGCAAAGCAAACTCTGATGGAAATGGTCATCCTACCGACTAAGAGAAAAGACCTATTTACAGGACTTCGGAAGCCAGCGCGAGGCAATTCTTCTGCTTGTCTTTTATCTTAAATCTTTATTTTACCAGCCTAAATTTTTCCTAAATCTGTGGAAATACCTTCTTCTTCAGGATTACTTCTCTTTGGTCCACCTGGTACTGGGAAGACCATGCTTGCCAAAGCTGTTGCTTCGGAGTCAGAGGCAACATTTTTTAATGTATCTGCGTCTTCTTTAACATCAAAATGGGTGTGTCCCTGTCATAATTTTTTTTCTCCAAAAAACTTGATGACATTTCTTCTCATCCTTGTCGTTCAGAAAAAAATCAGATAATTTTTACTTTTGAAACAGGTGGGAGAGGCTGAAAAGCTCGTGCGGACTCTCTTCATGGTTGCTGTTTCCAGGCAGCCATCTGTAATTTTTATTGATGAAGTCTGCTACTCACTCAGTAAACTCCCCTTTAACTTATGCATTTTATACTTGATATTATCCTTTTTATCGTGAGTTGTGAACAATTCTCGAATCCAGAGATGTCATTTCTCTATGCATATCCTTTGGCAAAGTGCTGGGTTGTGTTTATATTTATGCTATTGCTCACACATTGAATAACTTACTTTGGAAATGATAAATGGGTTAAACACTTCTAGACCAAATTGTATTAGGTCAAATGCATGCGTGACTTCTTGAGATGCAGAGCTTGGTTTGGTTGTCTCCAACTCAATCAGGACTTTGTTGGTTCGTCTCTTTATTGTGTTTTATTATGTCTTTCAGTTTCTGGAATGGGAAGCCATGCTTGGTTCACCCACTAACCAAGTCCTAGTGCTGATAATATTCATTGCAGCTCAATGTGACTTGTCGAAGGAACTTTGTTGTAGCTTCTATGTTTGGCTTCATGGTTCGAAATTAGAACTACTTCAACTAAAACTACAGCAATGTTAGCAAATATTCATAAATAAAAAACTTTGACAATGTGATTGCTATCTACTAGGAGGTCTAGTTCTTGCCTTACATACTTTGGAAAAATTCCTATCTGGTGTCTACTACTTCTGCTAGCTTATTTGATGCCTACCATCAACTTCCTTGTTTTTATTGATGCCACTTCATGAATGACTTAAACAGAGATTAGTGGGTTTGTATGTTTTAATTCAATACATTTGGTCAATGCCATTATTCACTTGCGTCATCTTGAAGATGCAGATAAATAAGTTCTTCCTTGCTTTAGAGGCATCTCGGAATCTGCCCTCTATAACGCTTGGAAAGATATCTACAACAACAAAGAGATGGGAAATACTCCGCCTCTAGATAGATTCCTCCCGGCCCTAATCAAGTGAAGCTCAACATCGATGGTTCTAGCATTTTTAACCCGGGACCAACAGGAGTTTGGGCCTCTTGTGAGATAATCTTGGAGCTACTAGATGGGCTTTCTCTGGCCCTATAGGATTTAGAGATTCAAATGAAGCAGAAGTGCTTGCCTTGCTCCAAGAGATCCGGTGGTTGGTGGACAATGGAAACCTGGATAGAATTGTTGTAGGAGATTCTTTGAATGTGATTAGGTGGCTTGTGTCATGGGGATGCAGTTGGTATTAAGAAGGGAAGTGACTTCGTCTCATTGCGTTCTCAAAAGTATGCAACTACAACACTAAGGAGCGAAGCCACCCAACTAAAAGGAAACCAGTTGATGCTGCCCCGCTTGCTACTAGCGCACTAGGGCTTTTCAGTCAGCACCCCTGTCCAAGCTAGGCGGATGCCCCTACACCGTAAGTGGTTGGCTTCCAATGACAAGCTACAACCCCTTTGGGCCTAGAAGTGTAAAGACTACCCTCGTTAAATCTAAAATTAAATAAAAAAAACTGCATAAAGCTGTTCATTATTCATGTCTTTGCATTTTGACGTCCTGCGTCATTTATTTTTTTATTTCTATCAAGATTTTATTTAGCTTGGACCTTGTGGATTTAAAACTTTGCTTTTCTTTTGAAGTATGAGTATTGAAATTGTTATGGTAAGACATATTAAAGTTGGAATAAGATTCTATCGTGGTTGCTGCTTAAAAAAAAAAAAAAAAAAAATATTTCCATGATTTTTGCGTGATTTTTGCTCGTAGCGACTCGACGGAAATCGGGTCGTTACAAGAAGGCTGTGTGCCGGAAGCTTAGTGGTGGCTGAAGAGTTGTGAGGTACAACGGGAAATCATGTTGCAACTCGTAGGCGTGTCATGCCCTAAGGGAGCTTTCGATGTGAACTGTGAATTATCCAAAGGGATGTTCCAGTTTCCGAGGACAGGGACCAAAGACAGGAGAAAGCTAGCCTTAGCATCTGCATATGTCAGCGCGCCACACAGGTTGGTCAAGTAGAAAAAGTGAAAGCCCGTGGCACTTGGAAAGGAGAGTCCTTTCCCTTGGAGAATCATAGATGCGATTGAAGAGATATTCGGAAAGTTTGAGGGTCGAAATGTTATATTCCAGCATATGAGGAGATCGACAAACTTTGAGGCTGACCACTTAGCCCGGGAGGGAGTTGGGAGGCATGGTGTAGAGGTGTTTGACCATTCGTCTCCGTGGGGTTGGTTTTGTATTGTATAGTTCTTCCCTTTTTTTTCAATTTTTTTTTTGTGTTATACCAGCTGACCCCAACTAGTTTGGGAAAAAGACTTAGTTGAGCTGAGTTGAGTTGAGTTTTTTTTTTGTGTTATATATATATATATATATATATATATATATATATATATATATATATATATATATTTGAATGGTAACAGAATTCATTAAAAAGGAAGACTGAGAAGGTCCCTTCTGAAGTACAAAGACACTGATACAAACCAAGAAAACAGAGACAACCCCGCGATTATAAAATTATGGCGGTAAAAAATCAAAAAGCTCTAAAACCTGCTTAGAAACTCCATCTTTTGCCAACTTATCTGCAATAGCATTAGCAGATCTTTTCGCATGCTGATATAAGATCGAAAGCCCTTCCGATATGTCTTTTATCTCATCGAAGAAACGAAGAAATCTCCACGGAGGAATCACAGAGCCCCTGAGCCACCTTATAACATTAAGCGAATCAGCCTCTACAATGCAACTGCTCAACTTATTCCTTTCTACACACAAAAAGCCTTGATAAACTGCTCTTACCTCAGCTTCACTTGAATCGGCTGTCCCAATCGGACCTGAATAAGCCTTAATGACCTCTCCAGCAGAGTCTCTCAGAACACCCCCTATCCCGGCTGGGCCAGGATTACCCAGACTAGAACCATCGAAATTTAACTTTAAGAGCCCATCAGGGGGAGCACGCCAAGCCTGAAGAATAACATCAACATTTTCCGTACTATTACAAACTATTCTCCAACCCTCCCAAAGTTCGAAAACCGAAACAAATTGGAAAAGCGGAAGAGCCCTAGCCCAAGAGATAGTTAAAGCAACGGCTTGTATTTGACTGGCTTGTATTTTTCTATCTTCTTGTTCTGTTTATTTTTCTTGGCTCCGGCTTGTATTTGACCATCTCAGTCCTTTTGCTTTGCATAAATGTTTATAAAATGGTGCCATTAAAAAAATGAAGAGCTTTGTAGAAAGAAAAAATAATGTCAAATTGTCAATATTCAACTATTAATTTTCGAATCAACAGTCACTTGGTCCTCACAAAGCATGAGTTGAATTCTGATTTTAAAACCTTGACTGAAACAGGAGCTCTCTAAGTTTAGAGACACTTCTTGTGCCCCTAACTCTTCTTCAACTCCTCAGAGCATGCTTGGTTTGTCGGCTTCAACTGAATCTTCTTATTCACTAGTCATTATGACAAAATGATTACATCCAAGACTGGAAATGAATTTTGGAGGACTTTTTTTATTTTAGTTAAGCTACATAGATGCACTCGATCATCATCTTACCCCCAAAGAGACGGCAGTATGCTTTAGCTAATTAAAAGCCCTGTTGGAAGTGCCCGGAGTATTTTTCAATTCACAGCCCCTCAGAGGCATTTGGTATTTGACCTGTCTCATCCCATCAGAAAGTAACCCAGGTTCATGTGATTAAGATCACCCTATGCTAGTCGTTTATAGTTTAGACATGAATTTTTTTTCCTTTGTTTGAAGGCTTTATTATTTCTGTCAGAAGAAACCCCTAAAGGCTCCTCTAGTCATTAGGATTTATTGTCATTTTCATTATGTTATTTTCATGTCCATTGTATTCTCATTTCACCCTCGAACTTAAAAGTTAATAAATTATTTGCCTAATTTATGTTGAAAAGCAGAATTTGTGAATTACTCGAACAGGTTTTGTTAAAAGAATTCATGTTGATGTTATTCATTCTCATTCAGATGATACCATGCCAATTCATAGGTTGTATCAAATTTGTAATAATATATGCATAAAAAAGGAACCTTCATCTATATATTACATGAAGCAATGAATTTTAAAGAATAGCAATAATATGGTTTCTATTGTAATGTACTTCAATCTATTCTTTGCATGCCTTAATATTTTTCATTCTTTTCATGTTTACTGTTATAACTATGAGAAAATAAAACTTAAGTTTTGTTTTTCTGTTTCTTGTTACACAACAACATTTTCTCCCGCTATCACTTTTCTCTTTTCTTTTCTTTTCCCTGTTTCTTGTTACACAACATCATTTTCTCCCACTATCACTTTTCTACTTGTTGTGCTTCCTCAGTTAACCAAAAGTTTTGTACTGCGGTGACCTGCAGATTGATAGTATCATGTCTACAAGGGTGGCCAGCGAGAATGATGCAAGTAGAAGGTTGAAATCAGAGTTTCTAGTACAGTTTGATGGGGTGACCTCTAATACAAATGATCTGGTAATTGTCATTGGTAAGCTATATTGGTTTATTTTCATTTGATCCCTATATTCTGACTTTATATGTTTCTTCATACATGTGACATAATTCTTCAAATGTGTGATTTCTTGCTATCAATACTTCATATTATACTGCTATACTGGATGAATTTTTTGTCGTAACCTTAAAGGTCTTGGCTTTAATCTCAACTTTTTCGAAGAAAAAGATAAAATGTAACATCATTTGTGGAATAGTAGTAGAAGTGTCCTCTGTTCCCATATAGGATGCCTCTTCTATGTAATGTATGCTCCACGTAAGCCATGTAGTGTTCCTCTTTTTCAGTTAATCGTATAGTCATCGCTCCAACCCTTAAGAGGGTATCTGAATTTGTTGTACTGCCATTGTAATAATCGTTTGATTTGCAATGAGTCCACTTTCCTCTCTCCGAAGATCTTGTGGTAGTGGTTCAAATTAGTCCTCACAAGATTCACAACTTTATTTTTCGGTGAAAGAAAGGATTTCCTTAAGGAATGAAATAAGTGCTGCTATTTAAAAAAAAAGGTGCAATTGCAATTGCCAAAAGAAGAGGGAGGAAAATCCATGATAAGTCCGTGTATTACTCATTTTGGCGGCATTCTATTTTATGAATAAGCCCCGTGTGAGCTTTCAGTTGAGATGTATTTCGTGACCTGCGGTGATCATTCGAAGGACCTTTAACAGTTCACAGACGAGCTTCAATGTTTTCATCCTCAAAATGGGTTGCAAGTTGTGCACAAGGTTCTGTAAACAAGCACTGTGATGTCGCTTGTTTATATTTTGCTTGGGGCATCATAAATATTACTACGCCTAATTTTTATTAGATTGTTCTGCCTTCACTTTTTGCAATGACATTTAGCTTCCTACCTTTATTGGTCAGCAATCTACCTTCATTTTTGGCGCAACAGCAATCTACCTTCACATGCCAACAAGGCATTAAAGTTGGCAATCATATACCTATATTTTCAGTAGCTCCTTTCTTTAAATCATAAATACGGAATGATTATCCTAGAAAATAGTTTCTTTTACTGGATTTAACATTTGGAGTTTATAGGTCTGGTTGGTACTTTATGTTCAGTTAGGACAGTATGTTTTTCTTTGGTCTCACTCCTTGGTTGCCAAATCCTATAACTTGAAGTTTTTTAGATGGTTGCCCAAGCTTATAACTTGGATTTTTTTTGGTGACTTCTGAATGTGCTTAATACTGTCGTAAATTGCAATTTTTTTTAAATTATGATTGAATCTAAATTTAAATTATGACTTTTAATGCAGGTGCAACTAATAAGCCACAAGAGTTGGATGATGCTGTTCTAAGAAGATTGGTTCGTATTTTCTTACATTATGCACCAACTTCTTAATTTAGGAATACTTTATGTTGGGATAATATTAAATTTTGAATTGTATGTAATAAATATTTTCCGTTGGAGCAAATTGTAATATTCTCTCCATAACTAATATATGACAAGGAACAAGGTATTGTGATGTATCTGACTAGTTACTTAATTAGGTGGTGTCTTCAATAATGTGATGCCATGTTGGCTGGATTGAGGAAATTTTTGGCATGCCATTTGATCAAGCATCCTCAATGTAAATTCTGTGCATACTATATTTTTATGGCAGCATCAATGAAAATTCGTATTATGGCAACATGCTATACTTTTATCTCATATGATCCGTTGCAGTTTGCAGGAATATTTAGATTCTCTCCAGTTAAAAACAAATTGAGAATTTTTAACCTTAAGAATTGTGGTTTGAATTTGGTTTTCTCTGCCGCTCTGTATTTATCTAGGCAGCCATAAATTATTTATGTTTGATAATATATGAAACCTTGAACCAGGTGAAGAGAATATATATACCTCTACCTGATGAAAACGTCAGGAGACTTCTTCTCAAGCATCAACTCAGAGGTCAAGCATTTTCATTACCTGGTAAGAGTTCTTGCTTCTGTTACTTGGTTAGACTATATGATAATTCGGACATGAAGACTTTTTCACACAACTACGATCTCATTGTTATGGTTGACATAATTATGATTGTAACCATGGGTTTTTGTAGAACACAAGTTGCAGCACCCAATAAGTAGGGTTAGGATGTGAGTTGTTATACTATTTTTTTCCCATTTTGAACAGATTGTTGTTTTGAAATAGTGAAGCAGATTCTGTTTTCTCATTAGCAGGTAATTTAATAAGTGTATTAATAACTTAAAGAGCATTAAATTGAGAAGTTTTGGTGACCTATCAATTATGAATGCTCAGAGTTAATGATTGCCTGGTTCAAATGGGTGCTCACACTAGTGTGTGGAGTGATGCAGGAACTGACATCAACACATGGAAAGTAATTCCTGAACTTCCGTTAAATGGAAAACATGCTACAAATTAGCTATCATTTGGGGGGTCGTCAGGATGAGGGTAAAAATTTTCATGGTTAAAAATCCATGGACAAAAAACTTCAGGGTCGATCAGGGTTAATTCTTCTGAAAAACAGGGGGATTTTTTATCCAATTTTTTTCCCATAGAAATTAAGTTCCAAACACTGGGGAACTCATTCTTCAGAAAAAAAAATTTCGAAGAAAGGTTTAGCCCCATATCCAAATGCCCCTTAAATACTCTAGTGGGCTGGATATGTGCTGAAATATTGCTTAACCTTCCCGCTAACCCATTAACTATTTCTTGGAGTTCTTTTAATATCTTATGATTCATCAAACAACTATGATAGAAGAATTACTTTAGGTTTGTTATTAACCATAGCTTTCATCAATTGGATGGTGTTAGAACTCATGGGGTGATGTGCACTCCAGTTTAAGCTGAATGTTGAGTGGACCCAACATGGTGTTGTCTTCTGCCTTGTTTTTTCTTCGAGTCTATTTGGCTTCACTTACCAAAAACCTAAAGAACTTGTAAAGTCCAGAGACTTGAATGAGTCTTGAACAACAGAGAATCAGATCCTAAAATATGTTCCTTCTCAAGTGGGTTATCAACCTACTCTTAGTACAGAAATGGGTTCTTTATGTGTTATTGTGGAGGGAGACTCCCTTAACGTGATTTGATGGCTGAGAAGGTCATCAGTCGCTCCATGGAGGTTTTCACAGTTCTTCGATGAAATTCATGACAGAGTTTCTCGGTCCTCAATTATCTTTTCACACATTAGAAGATCACGCTAATAGCATAGCGGATCGCTTAGAGAGGGAAGGAGTTGATAAGCAGGGTTTGGAGTTTTTTGGTTTCTTGCCTCCTTGATTTCGGGTGTCTGTTGCATTCTCCGTGTTGATCTTTCTGTATTTCGTCTTGTATTTTCCTGTTTGGGGTTGGCTGCCCTAGTTGGCCCCTTTGTTGATTAATGAAATCTGCAACCTTTCAAAAAAAGAAAAAAGAAAAAGAAATGGGTTCTTCACACGAAAGATTACTTCTACCAAAGAGGGATCTATAACTTAATTATAAAACTCAACTGACGCCTTTGTCCCAAACCAGTTGGCGTCGGCATCAAATTTTCAGTTTGTAACTTTGAATATCAAAAGAAAAAAAAACAAAGAGGTATCTATAACTTTGAATGAAGCAAGTTTATGTGCTCGCTGAAAATTTGATCGACCTTGACACACCCCTGTGGACTACTTCTGATTGCGACTACCCCTCCAGGAATCCGGCTGGTGTGACTTATAAAAGAATTAATGGATAACAGACATGGAAATATCTTACTGTAAAAGTGTTTTTTTTTTTTTTTTTGAGGAGTATCAAATTTTATTGGTAAGTGTAAAATTACACAAAGTCCCCCATTGGGGTGATCATGCTAGAAATACATATCAGGACTGAGTCAATAAATCTCAAAAAGAACCCCAACACAACAGAGACTTCAAAACAGCAGTAACACTAGTACTCCTGCATAAATACTCTAGTAATAACATCCCTTTGTGAAACCTTCATTGGCTAATACATCAGCCCCACTGTTGGCTTCTATTTTCACATGGTAGAACTGAATTTGGTGATTCTCAAGTTTTTCAAAGACTTCTTCAAAATATATCATGCCAATGGGTGCCAATGGGTACCATTGCTTTTCTTTGAACGACCTGATAACATTAACGGAATCCCCTTGTATATTATTTATCCCCCCAAAACGGAATCGATAGTCTAATGCTAAGAGCCAACGCTTCTGCCTCTGTGGAGTCCCTTTCTCCCACTGGACCAGCAAAGATAAGCCTTTTACATTTCCTTCTCTGATAATACCTCCAATAGCTGCACTACCCGGGTCACCTTTGCTTGCGTGGTCGAAGTTCATCTTTATACAGAGTGAATGAGGAGGTTTCCAACTGGGCAATGTCTTGATTTTTGCAACCGGTAGCATCTTACATGGATAAACATTTAAAATGGAATCAACTCAGATGTAGACATGCAAAAGAACTAAAAATAAAAAACAGGCATGCAGTGAATTTTGTTTCTTGGGAAAATGAAATGATAAAGATCTTCATATTTGCACTCTTCAGCTTGAGATGTGAATGTTTAAGGTTATTGCAAATTTTTTCTTTTTCTTTTTGAATGGTTGTTATTGCAATTAGTCATTTTTTTCCATTGAGCTTCTGTGTTCTTCATGGGAGCTTTAAAGAAAACAGTGGTTTGCTTGTGCCAGTAAAGATGAAAAAGGCCTGAAAATAGTATTCATGTATTTCATAAATAAACTAAAGATGCTCTAAAGTAGCATTATTGTGCTCCATTGATATGGAGTATGGACCTTGATGGTTACCATAAATGTACACCGCCTTTTTTATGATGTTTCTCGGGCAATGCTCTCATAAGCATTTTGTGCATCCATATGCCTATTGCTAAATCGACAACTAAATTGATATTGTAACAGATGGCGATCTGGAAAGGCTTGTAAAAGAGACAGAAGGTAAGAAACTTCTGGTGTCGCATAATTTTTGGAACACCTAGCATGTATATGAGGCATTTATGTTATGTTTCTACAATGCATACATAGGTTATTCTGGAAGTGATCTACAAGCCCTGTGTGAAGAAGCTGCAATGATGCCAATCAGAGAACTGGGTCCGAACATTCTCACCGTTAAGGCAAATCAGGTGATATAGATGACACTCAATTTGGATTCTTTTTTTATATATGCAATCATGCATTTTACCTATTTTCTCATGAAAGGGCAAAATATGGTTTAGGACGTCCACCCTAGCTAATAGTGATAAAAGGTTTTGTTTCCCTGTTTACCAGGTACGGCCACTAAGGTATAGCGATTTCCAAAAGGCAATGCATGTGATTAGACCGAGCATAGTTAGAAGCAAGTGGGAAGAGCTCCAACAATGGAACACGGAATTTGGTTCTAATTAAAGGTTTGATGCGGTTTATACTGTAATATCTCATGGGCCTTTATCCTTTGTCCTGTTGATGATGACCGCAAATTAATTTATAACCGTAACCTCCGGTATGTAACCCATCAAAAGAAAAGAAAATATGTCATATCTTGTGATAAGAGGGCAGCTCTCAGCTCACACTGTCTAGAAAGATGAGGAGGTTGAGGCGGGGTTTCAGCAACTGGCCAACTCACAACCTGGTCTCCTACTCCATGACAAGAAGAATATTCTATAGCAATGCTTGTATGAAATGTCATGGTTTTATTGCTTGCAATACTTGTATAAAAATCTACAGACTGCTGAAACAATTTGACTATTTGACCATGGGAACGAAGAGTGGCATTTGTATCATATTCATGGAGAAATTATATGGTTATCGTTAAGAATGTTTCTCTCTCTTTCATTCTTTGTAGCCCAATGTTTGAAAAAAATGTGAAATAGAAGTTAATTAGTAGTTTCAGAGTCGTTATTGTTTGGGGGGATTTGCTAGAGACCATCACAGAAGACATTTTGCGGCTGGGCTGTTGCATGCAAGAGCAGCCACACAGGCTAAGATTTTGTCTTATTGATTTAATTCATCTGAGGTCGCCCTTTTTTTTACTTGGGACAGCCTCCTCTAGCCTAAAAGAGTTGTCTTAAATACACTAGTAGGGCTGTCCTAAGTAAAAAAGGAGGCAAATATATCACTTTCCTTTTTCCTCCTCCGGGATTCTCCTTGTAGTCATAAATACACTAGAACGGATCTATTCTCTTCTTTTTCTTTTTCTTTTTCTTTTACCGGCTAAGCGTTTTCTTTTGCACACTGGGTGACAGCAAAAGAGAGGATTAAGGGGTCTCAATGGATCCGATTAGGATTAGAATTACTTGTCTTTGTTACGGAACCGTTAAAATTCCTTTAAAGTTGGTTTGGATTCGGAGTGTCCTAGTAGGTCTTACTAGTGCTGTACACAATTAAAATTCCTATTCTGAGTTGAAGCTCGAGCAACAATGATGGTGAACCACGACTGCGACACATTAGGTTACTGACCTAAGCTCAATGGTTAGAGATGCAGGCACTTAACGATCTTACATGTATATGCCAACGGAAGATATAGCTTATCAGTACTTTCTGACTAAATCAGACATCGAGCCATAATCTTTTCACTCGAGAGCAAGGGTGGGTCAATGGTTGAAGAAGATAAAGAAGGTGACTATACTAGAGAGAGATGAGTGACAAAATACTCAAAATAAAAACTGCTCATGACTTATTTTTACTAAAGTACTCCTGAAACTTATTATAAAAGATTAGAATTAGCATAATAAAATCTGATTTAAGACAGATCCATTTGTTAGCTGTCTAGATCCAATCTGAAATAATTTCTGATCCTCCTATGACAGACCCTTTTATAGGGATATGAAATGTGTCCATCGATTTTGCATTTTTAAAAGAGAAGTGTTTTTATTGTTTTTTTAGTAGGTGGGTTTTAGAAATTTGTACTTCTGGTAAAGATTACATAATTTAGATGATTACCAAAAGAGTACTGCCTGTCTTTGAAATTATAGACAAACTATGGTATCTCTTGAAGGAAATACATTGGGATCCTCCGTCACTAGGCCATTTATCTCCTTTGGGCCAGACTCTATGAAGGGGATCTTACACAAGTGTAAGGGAGGAAAATTCACGGAGATGGTTGAGCCATTCGCATTCACCATTTTTTTCCCCACCACTCTTCACTCACACTTTCCTGCGGAAAGCAGTTTTGACAGATCATTCCCCAGTGGTAAAAAACAATGATAAAAAACAGAAGTTTCAACAGGCCCAATGAGAAATGTTTAGAGTCTTACAACAACAGACAGAAGGAATGCTTGCCCTCCTTAGAGGAAGCCTTCAATCCCACGACCTGCTATTCTGGCTATGTATATGGCAAGTGCTTCTTCCATGACTTTGGCCTGTCTCAACATCTTGGCTCTTGTCTTTCCTGATGGATGGGTGGAGAGATAGTATCTCAATGCTGAGTCACCAGTCAGCTCTCCCAGTTACTCATACACACTGGGTGCCACCCGAGGGTCATATCTAGCTGCAGCCATCAACATCAACCCAATGTAATCTGCTTCCATTTCCATCCTGGTAAAAATATGAGCCATTGTAAATAAGCCAGTAGCACCTCGTTACACCAACTGCAAAATCTTGGAATTGATTTCTATGAAAGGCCGTCTACTAATTCACTAACAATAGGGTCTATTGTAGAATTCAGCAGCAGGTTTAAGTATAAATTACTAGGCAATGTGTTGGTATAAGAGCTATCACTTTTCACAGATCTCTATCGTCACTTGAGAAAAAATAAGGGCAGTGATAAATTGACCCCATATATCTTAAATAGACTCCTTTAACGGAAAACGTTACGGCATGTGAGTTGTACACTTGTACGGTGTTTAACGGCATATAAAAATGACCCCTTTTAACAGAAAACGAATTGAGTTTTTATCTGCCATTAAGTACCGTACACGGTACAACTCACACGCCCTAACTTTTTCGTTAAAAGGGGTCAATTTAAGATATATGGGGGTTGATTTATCACTCCCCAAAAATAAATGTATCTATATATTTCAAAATGGGAAGTGATATCAACACAACCACCTTTTTTTATTTGCACGGTTTTAGCTTGTCCTTTCTTTTTTCAACCCAATGTATTATGTATAATCTGTTCTATTTGAATTTCGCATTGATATTTTGTTTTTTGTTTGTTTTTGTTTTTTGGTGCGTGTGTGTGTTTTAGAGATGGCAAAAAACAAGAGAAACAATCTTTTATCTAAAAGGGATTTGCTACGGTCCATTGCAAAAGGCATTTCGCGGCTGGTCGCGTGTTGCGAAATGCCTTTTGCGATGGACGCTAGCAATTCCCTATCTAAAAACACTTAATCCTACTTGCGTTGTAGAACTTTATCTTTCTTTAATGAAACTGTTTAGGGATTTGCTAGCGGCAGAAGGCATTTCAGGGAGGGTCATCTGACAGCAGCCACCTCGTGAATGAAGACAAAATCTGCTGAAAAGTGAGCCTATGTGGCTGCTGTCTGATGCAACAGACCATCTGTGAAATGCCTTCTGCTATGGACGCTAGCAAATCCCAACTATTTATATCCTATAACTCTTACTAATATTCTAATTATGGTCCTAATAGAATATCTTACGAGAGAAGGAAGCCAACTTAAATGTGAAAGACACTCAAGAGTCACCCAAACAACCGTGAAAATGTGAAATGCGTTCAGACCCAAACATTTTTAGAGGTCATGGACGGCCCCATCAACCACAGAGCAAGTGTAATATTTTGTGAAACTACATTTTAAAAGAAATGTGGGAATATATTACTAAGCTAATATAAAAATGAAAACAATCCCACCCTGAAGCATAGCCCAGATCATTCCACGTATGTTCATGCCTTATCCCTCTCTGCAAAGCATCTATTATATTTTTGGCTATTAATCTCACTCGGAGGATATGGAGGGAGGATCTTTCATTTAAAAGCAGCCTTCAATTTCTCAAACTGTTGTCGTCTAAATTCCCATAATAGAGAGTGATGATGACGCCTGATCCGACGGCCACGATTACAACCACGGTACGTGGGTTGTGGAACAAGCGGCTGGATCCTCTCTGTTTCAGGTGTTGGAGCTTGGACCGATGGAGGTTGTAAAATCTTCGAGCATCCCATATAGGCTTTGGGGAAGAATTTAAAGGTACGATTTTATTGCTAGGAATTCCAATTTGGGTGAATTGGGTACTGGTTTTTGCCTTTTGGGCAGCGGTTAGCAGTGCAACAGTCTCTCCACGATTAGAGCCCGACAGGATCCTAGAAGCAAGGCCTTGGAATGCATCGATTGCTCACTTGGCTTTCTTGTAATAACCCATATGGCCTAAAACTAGGGCTGCAACTCGGGTCGGGCGGGTCGGGTTTTGGAGAACCCAACCCTACCCGAGAAATATCTCGGGTCGGGTCGGGTCGGGTTTTTTTTCGGAAAACCCACGATTCCCAAACCCGGCCCTACCCATGATAAATCTCGGGTCGGTTCGGGTCGGGTCGGGTTTTTTCACGTTGACGCAAATTTTTAAGGAAAATTCTTGTTTGGCAAGGCAACTCAACTCATAGAAGCAGAAATTACACTCACATTACACTTGAATCAAACAATGATGTAATTACACTCACATCACACTTGAATCAAACAATGCTGTAATCAAACAATGTTGTAATTACAATCAAACAATGCTGAATCAAACACTTGAATCAACTCAACTCATAGAAGCAGAAATTACACTCACATACAGTAACAGTGGGTGCGTGGGTTTTCACTTTTAACTTAAGGATAATTATATTTACACCCCCTCTAGTTTCTGACACATCCACTTCCACCCCTATAGTTTAAAACGTGACAAATACACCCCTGTAGTTTCAATTTGTTTAAGGTTTGCCCCCTCAGCTGAAGGTTCGTCCATAGATTGAAGGGTTAGGATGATCCGATGGAGCTGATTTTTTGGGCACACCATATCTATGTCAGGACCCATCAAATGAATGCTTTGGATCATCCAAATAATGTGGACCCCTACCCGAACCCAAACACTACCAAAAAATCATCCAAATAATGTGGGCCCACATTGTTTGGATGATCCAAAGCGTTCATTTGATGGGTCCTGACATAGTTAGAGTGTGCCCAAAAAATCAGCTCCATCGGATCATCCTAACCCTTCAATCTATGGACGAACCTTCAGCTGAGGGGGCCTACCTTAAACAAATTGAAACTACAAGGGTGTATTTGTCACGTTTTAAACTATAGGGGTGGAAGTGGATGTGTCAGAAACTAGAGGGGGTGTAAATGTAATTATCCCTTTAACTTTTAACTAACAATAGAAAAAAATGTACATACTATAACTTATGTAACTCGGGTCGGGTCGGGTCGGGTCGGGCCCCTTCAAACCCGGCTCGACTCGAGATTCATGCGGGCTTTTGAATGCTGAACCTGGCTCGACCCGAAACCCATGAAACCTGAACCCGACCCAGGCTATTTTCGGGTCGGGTCGATGCGGGTCGGGTTTTACCCGGCTCGAGTTGCAGCCCTACCTAAAACCAACCTAATTAAGCCCAGCCTTTTAGTAAAGGAATCGATCGGAGGAATAAGCTAGAGCTTATATATGAAAGGCTGAGGAATGGGATTGAATCATTATATATATATATATATATATATATATATATATATATATATATATATATATATATATATATATATATATAATGACATCAGTGGAAACAAGCAGATTGTTGCATGGTTTGAGAAATAAAAGAAGAAAGGCCGTCGATATTGAAGAACGCGAGTCTCTCTCTTTCTCTCTCTGGTCTTGATCATTCTTTATCTTCTGGAATCTTTGGATGCTTCGATCCTGTGAATAGGGTGTTTGGCATGGGACTTGAACGAGCCGCCTTGCGATTGCCCCATTAGATCAATGGTCCTGATGAGAAACAACACTATCCGATACGATTGATCAGGACCGCATATTACTTTATGGCATCGTACATGAGAGATGGGCATTGCGAAAGTTACATTTCTCCTTTTTGCCTTACCACTCGAAAGAAGCTCAACACGAAATACCGAGTTTTAATATGATGTCTACGATATGGTGGTGCCCACCTTGTTTGAAGATCCAAACCATTCATTTGATTTGATGGGCACATAGTAAACATTGGTTGCTCTGATTCTATAATATATCCTACTACCCATTGGATATGTTCTCGGACGAGGGAGAGCAAGCCTATCCAATGATAAAATATATAAATTCCCGGCTTGCTATCCCCTTTGAGAACAGCCCCTACGACAACACACACAAAATAAAATTCCCAACTATAAGGAACTATAAAAACAGATTCTCTTTATTCGTGGATGGAAGATTAAGGTTGGAGATACAGATTCCAGAATACAACAAAACTTTCAAATTCTCTAAATATGCCGAGAAGATTTTGATTCGGATTTCTTACATTTGCAACCCTTTTTGCATTGTGATTTGGTTCCGGATCAAATCCTTGGATTTTCAAATCAGCGACTGACAGTGAAAAAAAAAAACAGCACTCCAAATATGCTGTGGAAATAACTAATTGGAAATCCACAGATCTGGCAGCTTCCTTCACCCTCTTTGCTCTTCAGCCTCTCCCCTGTAGTAGAAAGTACCCCCTTCCCCCTATGTCACCCTCAACAAGAGCTGGTGGATCTATTCATTTTCTATTCAAAACTCAATTCCAAATCCAAATACAAAATATGAGGTATCCAAATGGGCCTTAAATTCTTTTTTTCTTTTTTTTTTGAAATTGTAATTTTCTAAATTCATATTCGAGCAACAGCTCGAGAAGTACCATCTCCACAACCTTGCAGATACAGATTATGGTCCAAATCAATCTCGGCCACCCAAACGCCATCTCTTTTTGTGGCCATTTCAAAATCTCAAAAACTAATTCCGGGAAAGCTAAGCCGTGTGTATGTACAGTTGTTTTCTTGATTCATCTGAGGAGAGGATTACACAAGAACTTGTTCATGCAACTGGTAATGGAGACTGTTCTTCATAATATCATTCAACAAGTCCGCTGTCATACAGTTGTTTTCTTGATAATGATGTTTCAGTAGACCTTTATCCTGAACAGTACTAAGAATAAATAATTTAACAGCTTTCCCAATAACTGATTGTATTTACATTATAGTAGAAGCCTCAAAAACTCAAAAGGGTCAAGTGCTACATGTCACAGAAGTCATGCAAGGAGCCTCATTAGAAAGTTTAAAAAAAGGATCAAGCGCCCACCTGACATCAACTGTTTTGTGGGTCCTGTAAACACCAATCATATGGCACCAAACATTCACCCACGAATCAGGAGGCGCTTTATTTTTCCCTCCCCTACGAGCTGAAGAACACAGACAAACACAATACAGTAGGTTCACAGAACAATCTGCTCACATTCAAAATACTTCTTTTTATTGTTATAAATACAGGTACATCCCTATATATACACAAGAAAAGCTTCAGTGTCCTATCTCAATTTGAACACATATCCGAGTAGGTGGTAGGTTTGGAGGCAAAGTTACTGTGCATGGGTGGATAATCTCAACAAGCTACCAGGAAAGATCCTTACAAGCAACTCGCTAGACTCTAAATGGGCCACCTTTGAACTCAAGGTTTCTATTCACCCATTTTGTGCAGAGATTTGTTAACGACTTGTAAGAGCATGAAATCAAAGGGAATAAAAAAAACTGCACCGCTGAAAAGACCAAAAAAAACCGAAAGAGAGCTCACCTCGCACTCATAATCGTGCACTAGTTCTATTCAAGCTCAAGGCATTGGTACTATATATAGAACCATCATTTTGTTCCGGCTTTCTTCTTTCAGGAGCTGAACTACTAGTTTGGATATTGTTTACTCCGACAGCTATTGCTTGAGAACTAAGGAAGGAAAGAGACTGCAGCCATGAAACTAAAATCGGTTTTCTGGTCACATCATCTGATTCGGCAACCTGAGAATACATCTCATCAAGGACCATGTTTTGGCCATCTTTTGGCAGTTGAAGAATCAGCTGTGCTAACTGTTTCAACAGGTCAGGCAGTACCTGGGTAAAAGACGAAAAAATAGAACATTGTTATTATACAAAAAGATCAAGATGAAAGTTATAAATTAGACTGGCTAATGAGATCTACATGTCTCGATCAACAAGTTAGGCACCTTTCTATAAATCTAGATCATATTAAGTCAAGTAGGAAACTATAGCAATAGCATCACCGTTAATAGCATTTGTAAGAGGGAAGCATGGGCACTGTATATTTCATCCCTTTTTTTTATTCTTTTTTATCTTTTTTCTTCAGCATGCAAGTATGTAGTCATCAGCCATACAGATTTTGGGAGAGACAGAAATTAGGATATTAAGTTTCCATTGTTGCTGGAAATAGAGTGATTTCAGATTATTGCAATGAATCTGATATAGTTGCAGGAATAAACAGAAAAACAGGAACCAAATGATAAAGAGGAACCAAATCATTGGGCACGAATCTAAATTTGATGTCTTTAAGAAAATTATCGCCCCCACTTCATCGTGGTGCAAAATGGGAACTCTGGTAGACGTTTCTAGGAAACAACTCCGCGCCAATGGTTGTGTACTCACGCTACCCGGATGCCAAGCGAACACACATGATGTAGCCTTGATCAGAGAGAGAAAGAACAGAAAACCCTTGAAATCTCAAGAAAAACAAGAAACAAAGGATGAAAGAAAACCAGTATCCGTTTGAATGCCATTTCCGTAGCCAATACTGTCATTTTAAGGAAGCTCAACAGACGCCTTAACGAAAGGACGCGATTAGGAATGTTTTAGCTATGATTTAGCTGACACTTCGAATTTATTGCTAACACGGGTGTCCTGCCGTGTCCGAACAACACGCATGTCCACACATGTCGAGACTCCTTCGGACACTTATAAATGTATTGCTAGGAGTGTTATAATGTGGGCGTGTGGACATGTATTTGTGTAATAATCAATAATTTTATGGGTATGTACGTGTCACAATTTCTAGATTTTTAGATGTTGCCATGTCAAACAACTCATATCCGTGTCGAAACTCGACACACGAATCCATATCAACAAATTATGATATTATATACTTTCTATTTTGGCCGTGTCCCCGTTTCTAAATTTTGAGGGTTTGCCGTTCCGACACGAAGAGTGTCGACACAAGACCCTCGTGTCAGTGTCGACACGCAACACTCATCTCGTGTCCGTGTCCATAAATCATTGTGTTTTAGAACATTTCCATGGGGAAACAGAGATAAATCCGCATTTATGTGGCTGTTAAAATTGAAAAGGAAATCACGACCATTTTTCGTGGAAAACTTGAGAATTATGGACGTAAGTTAAAACATCACTTCCCGATATATGTTTTCCTTGGAAACCAAAATACTAAGAACAGTAAAGTAAGGAACACTTTGCCGACAAACTTTTCCGCTAGAAACATAAGTACGGGAAAATGCAAGTAAAGACATAAAGAGGTAAGACGAAAGGGCAACAAAGGCGGAAACCCTTTAACCATGGAAAACTCATGACTAAGGACAGAAAATAAAAAGGAAAAAGAAAATTTCATACACAAGCGTGCACACGCCACATTCACGACCACGACCAGACCCAGCATAGCTCGGCACGCGCGAGCGTGGTAAAGATTTTCCCACAAACTCCATGGTTTTCTCTCTAAGAATCCCCAACAGTTAAAGATTCAACTCCAATATATATACCGCTATATTCTCCTCTCATTCTTCCAATGTGGGACAAGAAATCTCACTAAAAAGACAAAAAGATGGGAGGGGAATTCAAATTTTGAGCTAAACACAAAAGAGGAGATAAACGACAAAAGAGGGCACACATTGTAATTTTCAATTACACCAAGACTTTTTCCTTACAACAAAAGGAAAAGTCAACATCCATAAACCACTGATGATCATACTTAAAATGCACCTGAACAGCTTTCCAACTCGCAGGTGCAACCCTTATCCAACCAGGCAGTGACAAATGACTCAGCCATTAAGCTTTTCAAACAGACATGGAAGATCAGAGGACATTCTGAAATAAAATCCAGTAACAACTATCTCACAATGGATGTATGACAAAACTGTAACAGCAAAGAGCATCCAATATTGCATCCTGTGTTGCACCTTCTCAATTAATTCCTTTTCTTGGATAACCAGATTGATCACCAGTCCCACTCTATTTCAAAGGTTTGCACACTCAGATCACTTAACATGTTTCTTGGGCATGTTTCAGGGCTCAGCAAACATATAGTCATCGTAAGAGCTATGAGAAATCACCTGAATATTTTACAAAATACTTTTATAACTATAAACAACTACCGCCTCTCTACAACAAATATAAGCTCACAAATGCATGCAATAAGCGACCAGAGAATCTAAAAGTTTATTTGTTCTTTGTTATGAAACGATAACAAATTTATTCAACAAAATAAAAGGATATTCAAAAGCTATAATACAGGCAGAGGTTGTGCAATAATCAAAGAATATTTACGAACCCTTCTTTAGCAGGGGAATCCGCCACCACACTGGCCTCTCTAAGAAAATGAAAAAGTACAAAGAGCCATCCCTAGAAAAGTTTCCCACTTCAATAAGGATATGTGCAATTGCCAAAGCCCAATGTTCCAACTCATTCCCACCCAATTGCATCTAGATTCTCTCCATCCACCTCCCATGTAGCTTCTTTTTAAAGATCCCAATTCCCAAGTACAGTAAGAACCTAAAACCCTAATGTCGAGTCTTCTCTAAAGTCTTAACCATTCAGTTTGATACTGCAACATCTAGGTCAGAATCTTGTCCAAATTTCTCATCCCTAACTATGAATAACATCTAGTTTTCTATGAAGCAAAATGGAAGGGAACGCAGAGCAGAAACCAGCCATGACCATGTCCTAATTGGCCTTCCTAGTTATTAGTAGCAAGCAAGCATTGTCTTTAGCTGTTTTACATCAATTCATGCTTTTAAATTTGCAGCTTTCTTACAATTTAGCGGCCTCTGAAATCTCAATAACTTGCTCTTAACTTTAGGGGATGCAGCCGCACTAGGTCCCGCGTCTAAACCATCCAGCCTTCTGATATAGTACATCCACATGTAAGCATTGAAGAGAAAGAGGGTTGGAATTCTCAAAAGCTACTCAAAGGAAAGGGAACTCACCTTTCATTAAATTTGGGCTCTCTTTTCTTTCAGTGGAGTTTGTTGAAGTTATTCAAGTTGATAGGGCCCATGTCTTCTATTTCTTTTAAGTAACAACTTATGATGGTGCGCATTATCTCTTATTTCCTTTACATCATTAGGAAGTAGGAAATTAAGTGGCTTTTGAATAAAAGAAAACCCACTTCACTATTTACATATTGTTCACATCACTATTCACACACTGTTCACATCACTATTCATAGGGTGTTTTTGTAGGGTAGTCCAGTGTTATGTTTTCATTATGAATAACCCTAATTAGAGTTTTTAAAGACGGTTCCATAAACATGATGTAAGCTCACTTTTTAGGGCATCTTGTGTCGTGTTACAAAGAAAAGGATTTGGAGTTTATTTTTTCTGTGTTGCTGCAGCTTTAAATCCTCAACTTCAGGTTCCTGATGATTGCAACACCAAAATTACACCTGAAGCCTATTCTTGAATTAGCCATATCAGTGTTTTAAAACGCAGATGCAGGTCAAACGCGATCAAAGAAAATCCTAGTCAACTCGGCGCGACTCGTGCGAGTTCTCGGTTGACGCGGCTGAGTGGTCGGTTGATGCGCTCATAACTCAAGAGAGTCAAAAGGAGTTTCGATTGACTTTGAAGGGCAAAGTGCGGACTCGGACAAGAATGCGGCCAAGGTAAAATGGAGTCGACTCGGGGAAGTCCACGATGACACGGGGAGTTTTGAAGCTATAAGCCATATGAATTATGAACACGGTTTATGGTTTGTTGTATTTCAAATATATAAATTGTAATTATGTATGCCGGTTTAACTGTGGGAAGTGTTGTGACTATTTTTTGATCGGGAGATAATATTAATAATTATATTATAGGTTGATGATATTGATAGTGCTACTTTTCTTTAATTCCCACCACGTACTGAATTAGCAACAAGAAAGGCACATCTAAATCATAGGCTCTGTATAGAACCTTTCAGATGCGAAGTGAATGAATGTCAGCACATTGAAGAAATTGAAAAAAAAAAAAAACAACAGATAAAAAGCATAAAAATAATTTTACAGAAACTATATATGTGCAAAATTAGACAAGAAACAGACCCTTACCTGTATATCTACAAGAGAAATGAGGCGTAGAAGCAAATCTAGAATTTTCTGACAAGGCTCTGAGCCTCCTTGCCAGTTCTTCCATATATTGGCATCTTGAGTCCTGGCTTCACTGCAAAGACTGGTAGCTTTCTCAACAAGGCTATGGATACAGTAGAATATGGATGGACTTCCAGCAGGAAGATGCCGAACCAAGGCCGCGACTCCAGAAGCCATTCCTTCAAATGGGGTAATCCCAGGATAAGCCTGCATTTAACGTCAAAATTTTTAAGTTCATAAATTTTAATAATATTGCTCAGATTCTACCAAAAGGGTTTGATGATAACTTTGGATACCTCTAAGGCTCTTTGCATATAATAGAAAACGAGTTGTTCCTTCAATAGTATTCCATCGTCCTCATTAGTATCCTTTGCAGAAGATATAAAAGCAGCAAACAAAGAATGTGAAGCCCGAGCAACTTTTCCAGAGGGATGTCGCATATATCTGATTGGAATTGTGCTAAGGAACATTTCCCAACCACTTCCATGCCTTTGCTAATGAAAGAAGCAAAACCACAGGACCATAGAAAAATACATGCCTATTTAAAGCCTCAAAATTGTTTCAATGAAGGATACAGGAACATGGTTGGAGCTACTATTTTGCTGAATACATGATGAGGAATATGTATGATGCAAGTTGGAATAACCCGCAAATAAAACAAAACTCGGGCAGTCTGCACCTCGTCTTCAGACCAAATATATTTCATTTCACCCAACCCTTTGAAATGAAAAAGAGTAACTATAAGCACAACCAAACCAACAAACCTACGATTGTAAAGATCGAAAGAACAACTAAGGGTACAATCAATCCCAAAACAAAAAACATGATATAATGTTTTATCAATATGGAAAGCATGATGGAGATGATCATACCTTGTTGATTCGTCAGATCAAAATATGAAGGTATCGATTCGACAAAACAGACACCAGCAGACTGGTCTTCCTGAATAGTTGAAATAACACGGCGAATTGTATCCGAATACTCTGGCAACCGTATGTGTCTCAAATGCTCTATGCAGGAAAATGCAACTAAGGTCCTAACTGAGATATCTGATCGTGTTTCCCGAGAGCATTTCGAATTCACCTTATTCTTTGCCACCGCAGATGCAAAGAAGACTATCATAAGAAATGCAGCTTCAGCGATCTTATCTAGCTCTAAACGCATCTCATTCTGCTCACCTTGAAACACCAATGCAATGAGTCTTTGCTTTGAGTAAATTTCTTGACAAAAGCTCCATATATAATTCTCCACCACCAACTTGTTCTCTTCATCTGCCACAACATACAGGCTACAAAAAGCACTAGTGACCGCACCCGCTTCCTTAAAGATAATGCTATCAACATGTTTCTTAACCTCAGTAAGCCCTGAATTTCTATATGGGTTTTCAATAGCTCTTCCACAAAAAGACTGCAAGGGGAAGATCTCAATCAACAGTGCAAATAAGATGCACAAAAGAACGGGGGCGTGAAAGGAAATCTGCCCGCTTCGAGCCAAACCCAAAGAGATGCACTGCAGAAGAAGATGATCACTAAAATCACCACCCAACTTAGAAACACTTCCCATTTTGGATATCAAATCGATAGCTATTAAAACCACAGAGCTCTCTGCCGTATTTCTCAGAAGAGGATTGATTTCCACCCTAACTCTATTGAAAGCCCTCAAGATGCCGGCAGCAGCCATGACTACAGCAAATTGAATATCATTCCTTTGATGGGGTTTGGAAACCCCTCTACAAACAAACTCAATTTTCTCGAAAGACTGCGAATGAATAAACCCTAATACCAGCCATTCCATCAGATGCAGAAGCATAAGCCCGTGAAGAACACAAGCACAAGGCCCGTGTTCATTACTCCAAATATTCAACAAAGAAGTGAAAATTCTATCAAAATCAATACCTTCAGATCGAATTAGAGAATACCCAATTCCAGCAAGAACTTCCGGGACAAGTTCTTCGGTGATTGGTCGATGCTTTTCTTCCAACAGCTTATGGAGCAGCTGGAAGCAAACCTTTCTTGAGCTTTGAGACAATATAGGAACCGCGGAGAGAGAGCCCAAGAGGAGAATAGCTTCAGAGAGAGAACTGTTATCATGGGAGTGGAGATGGGTTGAGAGAAGGTTAGAGAGGAGTGGGAGAGAGGATTGGAGGAGAGAAGAAGAGGGTTTAGAGGACTTTCTGGTCCAGATGTAGAGGAGCCTGAAAAGGAAAGAATAAGATTGGGGAGGGGCGAGGTTTGGGGTGGAGAGGATGGAGAGGAGGAGTTTTGCTTGGGGGTCAGCGACATGGACGGAGGTCTGGGAGTTTCGTAGCGTGTAGAGGGATTGGAGATGGAGGGTTTGGAAGGTTTGGTTTTGGAGGCAGTCTCTGAGCTCGGCCCATGCTCGAACTATGTCTCGAGCCGAAGCGGGCGAGGGCGAGGGCGAGGGGATGGTGCTGTTTCGAAGCCATTCTTCTAGGAAAAGGGGGGTTTGGGTTGGTGCTGCCATCCTATTAGCCAGGTGGAGCGGGTTGTTGAAAAATGAAAACCGAAGCCAGAGACAGAGAGGGGGGATGTTGTATCATGTATCATGTATTGTTGTAGACTGTAGAGAGAGAGCGGTGGGGCCGAAACGAAGTAAGTGTATTGCTTAGTTATGAGGGAATGAATGGGTCCATCTTTTATGCCTCCAAATCCCTGCATGATACATGATCCAGATCATTCATTTTCCAGGTACCTAATGATCTTATCCACTAAATAAAGAAGAGCCAAGAGGTTTGTTTGGGGTTTCTCAAAACTGTACTAATCGTTGATATTTTGCATTCCTAGATCCAAGGGCTAGGATCATTGATTTCAATCATCCCTATACAAGTCACGTGACACCATCTTACGGTGGCAAATAGTATAAAAAAGTCACATCATCTAAACTTGATCTAAACCGTTCATTTGGTGAGCTCATCATGAAAAGTCCCTAACCATGAACAGAGGGGGTCATAGAATGTGACCTCCAAAATGCTTGTACAATTGGATATGCTCATATGCTAAAGTTACAACTCTAACAGGACTGAGATTTTACATGGACCAGTATTTTTTGAAAAAGAGCCCGCCAATTCCATAGGGTGATCCAAACAATTCATTTGTTGGGACACAGCGATTAATAGGTTGTGCTCCAAAAAATCATTTCCATAAGACGATCATAGTTGGACATGATTTTTGGGCACAACCAATTTACATTGCGGCTCAACGAATGAGCGGTTTGGATCATCGTACGGAGTAGTCCATACAGTTGTGCTCCAAAATTCATTTTCATAGGACGATCCTAATTGGAAATGATGTTTGGGCACAACCTATTTACATTGTGACCCAGGGAATGAGAGGGCCCAACCAAACACAAAAACGATAACAAGAACAAAAGTAAAACAAACCAAAACACAACCCCAAAAGGGGAACAACCCAAAACAGAAGAGATAGCTAGAAGATCCCAGAGGGTTAAAGCAGCCCCAGCAAACAGATCTTTAGAGGTAAAACTTTTTCTTGGGAAAACTCCTATACATGATTTAGAGGGAAATGATATGATTATGATTAATTTAGAGGTAATAAATTGAAGGATGCTCCACTAAAAATTGAATATGACTGGTTCAAGTTATCCTTGTCAGTTGTGAAAAAAATTATATTTTACTAAGGACATGGGTTGACCAGCTATGAAAAAAATATTTCATGGAATATTTTTTACCTAGGTTAAGAGAGAGAGAGAGAGAGAGATTTGAGGATGCATACATCGAGGGGAGCATGGATGAGGAACTTGAAAACAGAGGAAATTCCTATTTCAAAGCAGGAACTTTTTTTAATGGGCTATGATAAATTCGCACCCCCTTCACGTTAAAATGTGTTAAAGAAATGATGGACGACGACCTGGATAACTCCAAAATTGACGCCCAAAATAGGGTTTTCTACAGACAAAAAAGAGGGGTTTTTGACCGTTCAAAACAGTGATCAAGAAACACAGATCTTCCATTGTAAGTCTTACATAGTAGGTCCTAAGTGGGGGCCAGCCTAGGCATGGGACTGGGTGGGACCCAACCTGGTATGGGACAGGTTTAAAGGGCCTTGCCTAACGTGTTCCATCAGCTCCGGAGCTTTTGGCGTATCGGTGATGTACCTAACATAATTCTCTTCAGTTAGTTTTAATTAATATTTTTCGCCAATCGTCATGTTTTTTTTTTTTCTTCCCTTGCATTCGTTTTCCTGACCTTTATTCATGTCTCGCTGTCATTTCATTGATTTAACTTTCAATAGATTGTATTTAGCATTTTCTAACTTCATGAATTTTCTGATTTATATTTTATTACAGAGGCGGTTTTCACTTCCTTGTTTTGACTATGGCAATATTTCCTTCATTTTACACTTTTCTTATTGGTTGTTACAATTCCCAACAAGTTATCAACAGCCAATAAATTTAAAATAGAGGGGGTGCCAATAAAAATAAAAATAAAACTGAGTCCATGTGTGATCATCTCTCATATGTTATTATTTCATCGTTTCTTTGTTTGAATATTGTCAGATATGGCTGTCTTGGAGGCTTTTGAATTAGCCAGTAGAATAGGGGGGATAAGACAAAATAACATCTTAAAATCTGATGTACCCAATCTTTTATTGCTCATATACTTGAATTTCCCATTGAGTAGACAAAATCTACTACTAGTACTAATTGTTTGAGAATCATATTATTCATCATCTCCTTTGGAAATTGATGTGTTTGATTCTGAAACTGAAAATAAACAGAAATAATACTATAATTCCTACATGTTTGAGAATCATATTTTTCATCATCTCCTTTGGAAATTGATGCGTTTGATGCTGAACTGGAAAACAAACAGAAACAATACTATAATTCCTACATGAAGGCCCACAATGAGACCGAGATAGTTAGTTTCCAAACCCAGGTAGTTCTTTAGGAACTCTTTAACCGTCTGATCTGGTTGTCCGAGGATTTGGATTACCTCTTCTCGGTCTCCCAATTGAGAAACCATCAGACCATAAACAGTCCATGCCGCAGGATTAGCCCAATAAAACCATCTCCACCATATGGGGATCATCTGCAATAACGCCACCAACTTATTATTAAGTAAAAGAACCTGAAAATAAGATGAATGCAAGGTGAAAATAAGCAAGTTATCCCTACCGTTCTGGGAATGAAGAAACCCGAGAATATATTCCATAAAACAAAGACGAAGAAACTGAAAATTGCAGCTATTTCCTGGTTAGGTGTGAGTCCAACTATCATGATCCCATAGAGTGCAAAGTAGATGAAGTTGAGTAGCATCAGGGAGATAAACCAGACAAACTTTCCTAATGCCCATTGGAATCCAATCATTGGATATAAAATGAGGGAGAATATCACGACTTGAATGATGAGAAATGGTATTTCGATCAGCACCTACATAGAAAAAAGCAAAGCCCAACACTTTGATTATTTTATTAAAAACTTAAACATCTTTTGAAAGCTGTAAAATGTAATATCACTGTTCCGTTTCCAATGAGAGCTCAAATCGTTTCAAATGAATGACTGGTTCCCATATCACAGCTTTCCTTTTTTCTTTTAATGGTATATCACAGCTTTCCTTTAGACCAATATCACAGCTTTCCTTTAGACCAGGTTGTTTAAATTAATCTTGATTAGTTTCATCGACACATCGACATTATCCTAAAAAGATAAAATGTGGGGGAATTTATTTTCTCATGGAGAAAGCCTAGATGCAGAATTGATTTCACAAGTAGTGAATTGACAGAATGCCATTTATCAATGGACTGATCATGATCTCTACATAATTAAACATACATTATTAAGAATGCATCAGATTCCCCTAGATAGGTTGATCAGATACAAGAGGGAACAAGAGTACCTGAGCAATGGCATAAGGCATGGAAGAATACATCCCAGCTGATGTTTCCCGATAAAAGACAGTCCTCTCCAGCCCTACCATCGGTTGAACCGATGTAGCGATTGGGAAGCCAAGAAATAATGCTGACCCATACAAGGCTCCTAGAATGTTGAAGAGGTCTTGTTCTCTGGCTCTGTTGTTTATCGTAAAGGAGACTTGTATGAGCAAAAAATGTCACAGGAAAATACTAAATGTAGGGAGTCATCGTTTGAAGCTTACATCTTGGAACCAATGTCCCAAAAGATGGTTCCAAATAGGAGTGAAGATGCAATTGTAACAATAAAACGAACAACGTTGTGTTCTGGGTCTTTCCAGTAAGACCATTTTTGTTTTCGCAAGCATACAACGCACTGAGTTCCAAAACTTTGTGCATATTTGGATGCGAAATGTAAGTCTCCTGAATTTGTCTTTGGTTTACTCAACTCATCGACCAGTTCCATGTTTTTCCTGATAAATTAAATGGACACATGACAAACAATTCCAGAGGTTTGTTAACTAATATTCCAGATCGAATGGCCTCTTGAAGAGATTCAGTGAGCTTACGTGTACAAAGAAGACCTGCGGAAAATGTCAGCAAAGTCTATGTCAAGCTCGAATTCCATTGCTGAATTAGTCACATCCAACATCCATGCTGCTGGATTTTGACCATCTTTGATCTTGGGAACCCCGGGAAGAGCCTATATAGAAATGACCTACCGTCAAACTAACATTTTCTTTTTCCATGCCAATTAAAACCAGGGGAAGAAGAAACAAAGCCCATGCAGTGCTTACAATGGTTCTTTCAGATTGGCTTCTTACCTCAAAATACTGAATCATGTTCTGAGAGAAATGGCCCAATTGTCCGCCATAAATGAGTTGCCCTCCTCTCTTCATCATTAACAACTGCAACAAATATTGTTAAAAAATGGTCAATTAGGTGCAAGCCTTATTCTAATAATTCCTCTTACTGAGATCCACAAAAAAACCTTCCTACATTTAACATAATCTATATAACTTAACAATAACAGCAAACAGAAAAAAAGAGCATTGTCTCTTATTTTCATGTGCTATATATCTCTTGGTGATTGCACATTTAAAATGCCATCATCTTTACCTACCTCATCGAAAGCTTCAAAGATCTCAATGCTAGGCTGATGAATTGTGCAGACAACAGTGCGTCCGGTGTCTACCGTGTTCCTAACTGTCCTCATGACAATCGCCGCAGCTCGAGCATCCAAACCAGATGTGGGTTCATCCATAAAGATAATGGATGGGCTAGCAACCAACTCTACTGCAATTGTCAGCCGTTTCCGTTGTTCTGTTGAAAGCCCATAAATTCCAGGGAGACCCACCATCGCATTCTTCAATGGCTTGAGCTCAACCAAATCCATGACTTCATCTACAAATGCCTGAAGAGAGGAAATGGCCATTCAACCATAGCTACTAATCTTATAAAAATACCAAACATGGTTGAGAAACCTACGCTTCTCTCCTGAGGTTTAACATGTGATGGCAGGCGCAACCATGCAGAAAACTGGAGTGATTCATAGACTGTAACATAAGAAGAGTGGATATCCGTTTGTTCACAGTATCCAGAAACCCTAGCAAAAATTTCCTGCCTTTTTGGATAACCAGACACACTGATGCCCCCTTCAATATATCCACCTGTCTTTCTTCCTGCTAAAACATCTAGCAATGTTGTTTTTCCAGCACCGGTCACTCCCATCAATGCAGTTAAAACTCCCGGCCTAAAAGCACCACTGACATCTCTTAATAGCTGAAATCTCTTCTCATGAAATCCAATTTTCTTCATCTCCTGATCATTGGAAATAAAAGATAGTGCAAAAACTAATGTCAGCGTGCTATTGAAAGTTACACAAAGTTACACATGCAATTGGAGGGGTTTAAGTAGAAACTTTACTGCAGGCATTTCCACATAGTAATTTATGTGTCTGAATGCAAGAGTAAGAGGCTGAAATGGCAAAACCATCCCTTTTTCGGGACATGCTACCGTTTCTTCAATATCAACTTTCCTGGTTTGCTCAAAATCATTGGACTGCATGTATGCATTGAGTTGATGTCTGTTTGGAGCTGCAATCAATGAAATAAACCACGGCTCTTATAAGAAATATTTCCTTTCTATTCCTCATTGAGTTTCCAATGACACTCTCTGATGATTATTAATTAGATCAGGATGGGTTGTGGTAAGAAGTTTTATACGTACCCTTTAAATATTCCAAGGCCAATATACATAAAATGTGGAAGAGCAGAGTAAAGCCCAGTATAGCTTCAACACAAATCCAAAACCAGCGCTGTTCTGTATACAGTCCTCTTGATCTAAGGAAGGCCTTACCAATGGTATTTTCATCAATGTTGCTGTCATTAATTGGCTGTTGCAAAAAAATAACACTCACAGTTTTAGGGCTCTAGTTGAGATAGATGTAATGTAACAGAGAGCATGGAAATTATTCGGTTCTGGAACCTTACTAATCAACACCATTATGTGAAATTTGGGATATGTGACTCATGTTCGCCATTATTATAAGTAATGGTATAAACCCAATCTTACCATGCTCCATCTTTTATCGAGAAATTCGTTAATAGCTACTGCATTCTGTGCATATGTCAAGGGAGAGACCCAACTGCCCCAAGCCAACCATGACTGAATATTATCTGGACATCAAAAGAGATCCACACCTAGATGTTTATTATTGCCTTTTCAATTGAAGTATATTAGCAGTGAATGAAGAATATCTGACCTTTTGATATAACAAAACCTCCGAGAATATACATAGCTATTAGAGAACCAGTCCCTAGTGTGTAGGCCATGACTTCGGTTCTTCCAAAAATGGCAATTAAACGAAAGAGGCTCATTGACATCTGATGCAAACAGAAAAATGCCAGCAACTGCTGAAAAAACCTACAAGAAACCAGAAGAAAACCATATATATATATATGATCCTCAAACTCTCTTACCTTAATTAAGCGCGAGAAAGAGAGAGTACAAACCTTGTCATGGAAGGTGCAAAGCCAATGACAAAATATGTTAAACTAGTCCATATCCCAGTTTCGAGCAATGACATGGGAATGCTAAGGAGGAAAATTGACGAAAGGAGAGCCCATCCTGGTAAAAACAACAATTCCCTCTGCCTGTAGAAAATTGGTAGCCTCATTACTGTCATCGTTAGCTCTGTCATGCCATTGAACTTCACGATAACCAGCCCAGCAAAAATGGCCCCAATGTATTTATTTCCGTCATTTATACTGTCATGCTTCATCTCTGTTCGGAGGAAGACCGTCATCACCACAAAGGCTAATAATGATATCTGAACAGTTTTGAATATGTGCGCCAAAGAGTTACGCTTCATCAAAAGAACTTCTCTTGAGAAACATGCCTTGAACACTTCCCACTTTAAAATGTTTTGCTTTTGTTTTGACAGAATGGACAACTCTCCGCTTATCCGACCACATGGCTTCTGCAACTCATCTTCCATAAGCTTGCCTAGACGAAATGAACGGAAGGATGCAACAAATTTCTCCACTGGAATGTATTGGTAAGCTTTGTGCTTATTTGCCCAATATCGTGCTTGATCCATCTTTGAAATTACCTGTTCTTGATAGAAGTTTTAAATTCATTAACTACTTAGTCTTCAATCTTGAACATGTACATTATATGGATCTACTGTTCATTTATCTATTTATCCACATTTCTCAGAAATCATACTTATTACTTCATTAATTCTTGAATCACCATTGATCTTTGGATGATAGAGGAGTTCATAATCGTGTACCTCTTGAATGAAGTCTGCCGTGTTTTTCCTTTCAGGGCACTTGAAACCCATGGACTCGAAGAACTCGAGAACATCTTCTCGAGGACCGTGGTATATAATTTGCCCCTCGCATAGGAGGATTATGTCGTCAAAGAGGTCAAATGTTTCTGGTGGTGGTTGAAGAAGAGAAATAACCATGGTTAGATCCATCGATTGCACCATTTGCCTTAGAAACTTCATGATTTCAAAGGTGGTTGAGCTGTCTAATCCAGTTGATATGTCATCCATGAAGAATATTCTTGCTAACCCAACCAGCATTTCTCCTACAACATTCATTAACATGTAAATAGGTTCTTTCTCACTCTCTCTATGTTGAATACTTAGAAAAAATGCTGCATGATACTATGAGAAGTGCATGAGAAGCCTGATCCGGGTCTAGCCACATGACATTAGCATGATCCAGACCCTCCATTTGGTAGGACCTACTGGAAATGATGTCTCACTAACCAAACTATCCCAACTGTCTTATCAATGGCTTTGGAATAGACAGTCAAGAAAAATGAGCTCTGGTTGTGGGTGGTGGTTGGGGGGGGGGGGTTGTTTGTTAATGTGGGGGAAAGCAAGATATTTTATTGAAAATGATTTATTGTAATGTATTGCTCTGGATTTTTAGTGTATGCGAACTTAACAACTGCCTTATCTTGTTGGTCAAGCGGTTTTCACCCGTGACCCAATCGGATTCAGTGATGGATTTACCAAAAAATAAAGGGGCTGTTTGGGTACAAGGAGATTTTAGAATCTTGAATTTCCTCAAAATCCTAGATGGGAGACGAGATTCAAAGGATTGTTTATTCAAAGGATTTTAGAAAAACGACGAATGGTCTTCTTCATCTCTTGTCTCCCAACCTGTCCTTCTGCCTCTGTCCCCTATCAATTCCTTCGGTTAAAAGAACTATTATGGTCCCACCACTGCAATCGTAGCAATCGTAACTGGATCTCCAACCGCCTATCTCTTATCAGGAAAGCACTTTTTTCCGTTGGTGTATGATTTGATTATACTTTTCTCCCTCGAAAACGACGGACGGTCTCCTTCTTCTCTTATCTCCCATCCATGATTTTGAGGAAATAAGATTCTAAAATCCGAGTATCCAAACAGCCCCAAATATATTTTAGATGAACAATTTTTTGTGTTTCTTACCCAAATTTTCAGTTTTTTAGTGCTTGCAGAGCCAGCTTCTGAGAAAAAGAGCTCAAGATGGACATGGCAAAATCATGCAGTTACCATCTTCTTAAAACATGTTATATAGAGGTTTCATCACCCGTGTAAGCTGTTACATGCGACACCATTGTCTTAGCGCATGGTAAGAAGGCAACCTCAGCTTGTCTTTTTATATATAGTCTACTGATATACGCTTCTCCATGTTTAGATAATGGGACGACTCACTTTGTTTTACACTTCTCTAATTGGCTCCACCATGTTTAGATGATTGGATGACTCAATGATGTTTTACACTTCTCTACTAGGCTGATGAGAGCTTTTTGGGAAGGGGAAATGATAAGTGCGCCTCTTTTCATCACTTGGGGCACCCAACTGCAATGTACGTGGCAATCAAATCCCTTGAATACTTCTGATGTGAAGTGCATCAGCCCCTCTGCAGTCATTGATACACTGCTGCTGGATGTCCCAAGTGATGAAAAGTGGCGCATTTATCATTTCCCTTTTGGGAATTGTAATAGCCTTTTAACAGCTGGTTAAATAATGTAAAACAAGGTGAGTTTGTCCCATTATCAAAACATAGTCACAAATATCAATGCCCTATAATTATATCAGACATTCCACGATGTTAACATATAAATGATTAAATAACACCAACTCAACATATAAATGATTAAATAACACCAACACAAAGCTTAAGCTTTTTTTGGAGTAATTAGTTGTTTCATATGACATCAGAGCTATTGCCGGTTCAAAATCCAACAACTCCTTAATATTAAAAATCCACGTGCATGGCCAACTCAGAAAAGAGAGGTCATAGGTGAAGGGGAGTGTTGAAGTATAGATGATTAAATAACAACAGCTAAGCCTAAGCTTTTGGAGTAATTAGTTGTTTCACACGCGACTTACCAATGGTGACTCGTTTCTTTTGTCCACCTGAAATTCCTCGTCTCATTGCGTCACCTATCATTATATCTGCACACTCATACAAGCCAAGCATCTGCAAAACCACCCAATTAACAAAAGCCAATTTCACTTACGACTAAGGGCACCAATGAGTAGCTTTTCTCATAGTTACAAAAATTGCCAATTAACTAAAAAACTGTGAAAAAAATTACTTCCTTTAGAAGCTTAAAAGAATTCATGAGTAATTAAAAAAAATCAAATTTTTTAAAGTAAATCTTCTAAATTCAATGTATTCTCTCTGAATTCAAGACTATCATTTAATAAAATTAGGTAGCAACTCAGAAGGTTAAAATGTTTTGCTTGGTGAGGCCTGCCTTGGAAGCCATTAATTATTTCATTTCTGAAACTATTATAAGTGTTATTTGCAAGTAATCATATTTAACATCAAAACCATTTTGAATATAAGATTGATTGCAAATAATTTGTAGAGGTGTCTAAAGAGGCCCTAATGTGCACCTTTATTTTTCTTCTTGGCTCCTTATATTCTTGTTTGTATCCATGCCTCTCCACTCACTGTTTTGGGGGCCTTTTCTCTTTTCTTTTCTCCTTGCTTGGGTCCATTTGGATGCACCAAAAAGAGGGAAAATCAAAGTAAAAGGACACATTTTCCATTTCCTAACATTGGTTGGTTGTCATTTGCTATTCACATGGCAGTCCTTGTCGTTTCAGACTCAGCTATTTAAGGGCCTCTTTGGATACCACCAAAATTAGCACGTCTTTGCAAATAATAGTATTTTAATTGAATCTTACTTCCAAACATGATACTTAGCCCAACTAAGGCAACTGTAAAAATATTTATAACCATTATTTTCATATATGACTATCAAGGTTTAAAATTTCGGTTTCAGTACTGGTTTCGGACCTTGAAATTTTGAAATTCCGGTCCTGGTACAAAACCTGAAAACAATATTTTATTCATTATTAAATTTCGGCCGAAATTACTGTAATTTTGGCCGAAATTTCGGTGAAATATTAAATTAATATTTTAAAAAACTGATTTTTGGGGTCAAATTTCGGAAATTCGGATTTCGATCGAAATTTAAAACCATGATGACTATATGCAAACAATTTTTAATGCTATCAAAGAAGCATTAAATTTACAAGAGGACCCAATGCAATCTTGGAAACTGTATTAAGAGATATGCTAGGGAGAATCACTGATGTGCGGGAGCTTCTTAACAGCCCTCTATTATCTTAGATAACCAACTAATCATTGAAGATCATTTTTTTAATAACAAAAGTTCCCCTAATATTTTTGATAAAATGAGAAATATATCCCTATCGGCAATGCTGTGAGGGCTGTCTGGGACGAACCTTAAATTAGATGGGGTAATTTGCATTGACCATTCACAATTCTGCATTATATATGTCTTTATGATGGCTTATAGGTTCAACTAGAAATCTTGGCTCATGCTATGACCCCATCCCATCAAAACATGAGGTGTAAAATGGTGAGCTCCACCCTATGCATGGGCTTGGGTGGAGATTGTGGACCCACCCAGGCAAAACAAGAGATAAATTGGAAGTCTCTACCGGATGCATGGGCTTGAGTAGAGTTGGTGAGACCCAGGTATAAAATGGTGGACCCCTTTTTTACTTGGGTCAGCCCACTCTAGTGTAAGAGAGTAGTCATAAATACACTTTATTGCGAAATGTCCGCCATAGAAAAAAATCTAGTGAAATTTTTCATAGAAAAAAAGTTTTGCGATAAAAAATTTCCATGAAAAGAAAACAAATGATAAAGTAAAGAAGCACGTTTAGTATAATTATAGATGGGATTTGGTATGCAATTTTGCAGAAAGCCATTTCACGGCTGACTTTTGCAGGAGTGAAAAGCCACCTTTGCTGGAGAGAATAGCCACCTGAAATGAATATAAATAAGACAAGGAAAATGATAAGGAGACGGAGAGTACGACAATGGGGCAGCCCAACACTGAGAATGTATCATGTGTACAAAAAAAAATTACATTTTTGGTTGATTTTCCTAAACCTAAGGGATGCCTTAAGTCACTTGTTAAGTTTTGGCAAGAAGCTAATTGTTGTGTCCCCTTCTGGGTTGTACTCTGTCCCTAGCATTAATCTAAGACAAAATAAGGTAAAAAGTGAGCACGCATGGCTGTTCTCTAATGCAGACCTCAGACGCGAAATCACTATCCGCGAAATTGCCTAGCAAATCCCATTATAGATACATAGATAAGAAAAAGGCTGGATGAACTACAATTCTGCTAAAATAAATGGCGTTATAACTCTTTCTTTTCCGAAGAAGATTAGTGCAAATACCTGTATAACATAATCTGTGAGAGAGTTCCTCTCTTCATGGTAAGCAGCCTAGACAGATGAAACTGAAGTCAGTGAAGATCATCAGTTAACCCAGGGAGAGATGAGAGGGAGTGCACCAACCTCGAGATCGTGTCCAACGTAGGTTGCCCTGTCACTTGTTGCAACTGCCATTTGCCTCTCTTAGTACATAAACACTTACCAAAATGACAAATGACATTCATTTAAGTGTTTTAATTAGTATTAGGAGAGTAGTATGGATTGTTATAAGGGAAGCATATATTCGCACCCTTCACTTACTTGGGACAGCCCCCTCTAGTTTATTTATGACTACTTTTTCACACTAGAGAGGCTGTCCCAAGTAATAAAAGGGGCGAATATATCATATTCCTTATTATAAATGAGGATTTCATAGGTAATTTCATGCAAAGCCATTTCGCAGCTCACAGAAGAGAACAGCCACACATGCTCACTTTTTAGCAGATTTTGCCTTATTCATTTGAGGGCAGTGATAAGTCGACTCCCCAAATGGATAAATCGACTCCCATGTGTCTATCTCTCTCCTCTTTTCCTCTCTCTAACCTAGAGGAGAGACAAAGACACATAGGGAGTCGATTTATCACTCTCCTTCATTTAATTGATTTGAGGTGGCTATTCTCTGTTGCAAAAGTGAGCCGCCAAATGGCTTTCCGCAAAATTGCCTAGGAAATCCCTGAATGAGATTATTTGGAATGAGATGTAGTGTACCTCGTCACAATTATATTGGAAACAAAATTTGGTGCATGTCATTTATGATATAAGATGGACGCCATATTGAAGGGCGTCGTTGCAAAAAAAAAAACAGAAGGGAGCCCAATTGGACCATCTCACCAAACTATATTTATTATTCATTTAATTGTAAATTTTCCTGTGCTATTATATATGCGTTTTGGTGAGATGGTCCAATGGGGGCACCCATGATGTAGGTGGTTTTTGCAAGGGCACCCTTCACTTTAGCATTCCTCATTAAGGATCTATATTACTTTTATAATAATAAATGCTAGCGGGAGGACACCCAAGGGCTGGAATTCGTACTGTCTACGCCCTATTGCACACAAGGTTTAGCCCATTTGTACGGTGCCCAGCGTGGTGCTCCTTGCCTTGGCGCCCTCTTGGAGTGTTCAAATCACTTTACTTTTGACGAATTTGCTGGGTCCATGGCAAAAGGCATTTGGCAGCTGATCTGTCGCATGTCAGACCAGCACCGAGACAATGGCTTTTGTCTCCATTCATGAGATGGCTGGTTTGACATGTGATGTGACAGACCAGCCGACCAGCCGCGTAATGCCTATTGTGATGGACGCTAGCAATTCCCTACTTTTGATATCCTCTTTAGGGATTTGCTTAAAAGGATTTGCTAGGGACATTTCACCGAATGGCTGCTGCATGAGAGTGCAGCCATACCTCAGATGAAATAAACGAATATTACAAAATCTCAGCCTATGTGGCTACACCCTCATGCAACAGCTTTCCGCGGATGGTCCCTAGCAAATCCCTCCTTTTTAATTAATAATATTCAAGGCCTGTTCGTTACGGCTTTTAAGAACCGATTTTGTGTCCAAAGGTGATTATTGGACTCAAAATTAGATATCAAGGCATGCGAAAATCAATAGCCAAATCTTTTTGTTGGGGAGTGATAAATCGACTCCCAAATATCTTAAATCGACTGGCTATCTTTTTGTTGGGGAGTGATAAATCGACTCCCAAATATCTTAAATCGACTGGCTATCTTTTTGTTGGGAGTGATAAATCGACTCCCCATGTGTCTTTCTCTCTCCTCTGACCTAGAGGAGAGAGAAAGACACATGGGGAGTCGATTTATCAGTGCCCTTTTTTGTAAACAAAAAAAATCAACAGCACCGATCATGCCATGTGTGTTGTGTCCTACATCATTTAAAGCACGACGTAGATTAGAATGCTCACCACATGTAGTGTCCCCAGCTCCTAATATGCGCTTCGAGAAATCCAATGTCTCCCTCACGGTCATCTCCGGGTGGTGAAGGTCATATTGGCTAACATACGCACATGCCCGTTGGGGTATGAAGTGGGTCAGCTCTTGGCCGTTGTAAGTTACCCTCCCCTTTACCTGTCGGACAAAAAACAGATCCAATGGTTCAGATTCCATCAGATCTGACTCCAATCTGGATCTACTGAGAGCCCACTTACCCTAAGGCTAGGATCAAGTTTTCCGGCCAGTGCCCTTAACAATGTTGACTTTCCAGATCCCGGAGGTCCTAAAACCAGAGTCATCCTGACAAAGTGCAATACATACAGCACAGCTAAAGATGAATGAAAAGCTTAGTACATTTATGCATGTGTAAGACAATCGTGGGGCTAAGGCACATCCGCGTGTCGATCCTGATCTCTTAATTAACCCATAAAAATGGAAAGCAAGAAAGAAATAAAGAAAAATTACCTAGAAGGTTTTATGATCCCCCTTAGCCCATTGAGAATTTTGAGAGGCCTTTTGTTTGATGGACATAAATGTAGTGACCCCAGTAGTTTCTGTTCAAAAGACAGATCTTCATTTTGTTGGAGGTTACAGATGAAATTCCCTTAATTAGTCTATGAACACTATATCTTTCCTATTTGGTTAGAAAAAAGTACTGATTTAAAAATATTTACAAGATAAAACTAATTTTTGGCCGATTTGCTCAAAATATGGAGGAGCACTCAATATATACCAGAATGATATGGTGTAATCATTTGACACTTTTCAATCCAGTAGCTACAAACTACATCAACCCCGAATGTAATAGTAATGGGTGTTAAATTTGGTTTTGTTTTGAAAACTTGATCGAAGGTTTGATAGTTTCATGAGAGCTTGAAATATTGGATAAAGATTAGAGCGTGCAAGTTCTGTTATTATACTCAAGGCATGAGTTATGTTTTTCTATTGTTTTGGTAATTAGTCAGTACTAAAGTAACAACCAAGGCATTGCTCATTGGCTTGTAGTAAATGCGCAATGCATTATATTCAAGGCACCAAAAACAATAATAGTATATCAAAATAATAAAATGGTAGTGTTATGTGTATTTTCTTATGCTTTATGTGGGGTTAGTTAGTGCATAGTAGTCGGTATGTGTTTTAGTGTAATGGCCATTAGTTGTGGCTAATGTGTTTAGGGTAGTGGGAGTTAGTTACTTGTGATGTGTCTTGTTAGTGGGTAAGTGTGCTTGTGATGTGGCACTCCCTCTTGCTTGTATTTATGTGGTAGTAATTCAATGAAAAGAGAAGAAGAAGACAAGAATTCTACAGCAAAGGAAACTTTGTAGGAGAGTCATGGTTCCTCTCAATTTGAGCCATTAGGAGGTCTGGTTGCCTCGAATCAACCTCTTTCCCCTCATTTCTATTTTCTTTTTGTTTATTTCTGTTACGGCTGCTTAGGCATGTAATAGGTAGCTTAAGGATGCTATAGAATAAGAGCAGCTGTGAGGCCCACCATGCTGTACGGCTCAGAATGTTAGGCCACCAAGAAGCGGCATATGCATAAGATTAGTGTATCGGAGATGTGAATGCTTAGATGGATGTGCAACTATACAAGGTTAGATAGAATTAAAAATGAAGGCATCCATAAAAAGGTAGGGGTGACACAAATTGAGGAGAAGATGGGAGAGCACCGCTTAAAATGGTTTGGGCATATCCAACGTAGGCCTTTGGATGCTCCAGTGAGAAGAAGTGTGTCGTGCCAAATTGATGGACTAAAAAGAGGTAGGGGCAAACCAAAGACAACTTGGGTTGAAACAATGAGGAAATGCTTGATGGCTAGGAACATAACAGAGAACATGACCTTAGATAGGAGAGAATGGAAGAAAATGATCCATGTAGACAAACCCAACTAGTTTGGGACAAAGGCTTACTTCAGTTGAGTTGAGTTGTAGCTTAAGGATGCCCCCATGCAAATTTAGTTGAAGAGCCATATGAGTTGAGTTGTAGCATAGGCGCCATATCATGGTGCGCTAGGAAAAATAGATGAACTGTAAAAGCAACGACCATAGAAGCATAATACATCGCTTATACCGTAGCAGCTTTAGAAAATATATTATGAAGGGTTATTAAGTTGATTTAAAGCTAAATGGCATCTAAGATAAAATCAAATAATTAACATTTTTACAATAATATAGCTGTATTGTCTACGGTTTAAAATGGTTACATAGTGATCTAAAAAGAAAAATACATTGAAGTTTACTACTTTTACATTTATGATATAATGTAAAAAAAAAGAAAAGAAAATAGTAAGTTATTTGACATCCAATAAAATGGTGACAAATCTATTGACAAAAGCAACGTGGGAGATATAAGATCATATGCCTAGACAACCCAAAAATCCATGGTTAATTAATGAATAATTACTCCCTTTAAATAATAGTCTCACATTGTCGGATAATGTATGCACAAGATTTACAAGAGAAAAGAGTTGGTTTCTGGAGAAGGCAACTGAACATAGGGTCAAGTTGTCGGAAAAAAGGCATTTTTGCCTCTTTTCCGCCGCCAATGGATAGGTTAAGCTCAACTATGAGATAAAGAAAGTCTCAAAGTTTGCTAAAACTTCTTGGTGGCTAAATGTAGAGATTATATTAAGGGCAATATAAACACGTAAAGGTGGTACGACAGAACTACCATCCATGATATTTGATCCATGCCAACAGCAGATTGTAGTTTGTCTTTGGAGGTACCATGGGTATGAAGGACAAAGTATAAAAAAATCCGAGTCAACCACCTCGTTCAGAAACCGAGTTACGTTTGCCCAGAAATATGACCAGATGAATTGAGTCAGGTCCTAGGAGTGTCAATGATCTTATTGATAGGTTGGCTAAGGGATTCAGTTTTTCCTATATATATTCTTCATAGTTGCTTTTGCCTTTGCATTGTCAGTCCCTTTTGTATGACTAGAATTAAATTATTTAACTGGCTTTACCTCAATGACATTCATTGTAACATTGAAAAGAGTTGGAAGAGTCCGTCCTCCAACAATCACGTCTGTTTCCACACACAAATCCTCCAAACGGACCTCGATCAAAGGAGCATGGATGCCGAAACTGGAAAACAAAAAGGCGAAGATTCAAACACAAGTCCAATTGGTAATATAAGAAATTAACAATATAAGAAACATGCATTCATCTGTATTATCTAATGTCACTACAACCCTTGCCTCATCTTTCTTTCTCTCAGCCTTTTAAGGAACTCTTCATTTTCCAAACTTCTCATTCTTTGAGGCCTATCTATTCGTTCCATGCCTCTTTCTTCTTCTCCGTCTTCTTGTCTAGACAATGGACTTGAGTGGAAGTAAGTCCTTGTGGTCAGGCAAGTAAATCTTTTATTTGCAGTATTGGGGTAGATGGAAAAAGTTAATGAGGATGGCAAGTGGACAGTTACATCGCGATTGTGGTTTACGTCTAGTGGGTCCTCGATTATGACAAGCCCTACTGACATTTTGAGGCGTTCTCTTTGTATTTGTGATGCCATGCACGGTATTTAGTCTAAATGGAAGTAGATGATCAATCCTTGTTCTCTCGTAATTATGGAATTATGGAAGTTGGATGATCAATCGTTGCCCTCTGGCAACTATACTTTGAATGATGTTTTTTTTTTTTTTGAAATGGTGAAAAATATCATAAAAAGAACAGGGGGGGGACCGAGATGGACCACACCCGAGAATACAGGAAACAAGAAAAAGAAAGAAAAATTACAAAATAATACTCACGGAGGGAGAAAATCAAACCATTCCAATTCCGAACGACTAACTCCACCCCTAGCCAAACCATCCGCCTCTCCATTAGCGGACCTCCGCACATGATTAAACACAATACTCGAACCCGAGATTAAATCCTCTATTTCATCAAAAATAGAATAGAATCTCCATGGAGGCAACACCGCCCTACTTAACCACCGAATCACATTGAGAGAATCACCCTCCACAATAGTTTTGTCCATGTTCTCTCTATCAATTCTTTTGATACCTTGATAAGCCGCCTTTATTTCGGCCTCCGAAGCATCACATATTCCAAGAGGGCCAGAATAAGCCCACACAACTCCACCACAATCATTGCGAAACACACCTCCAACCCCGGCCGGTCCCGGGTTTCCAAGACTCGAACCATCAAAATTCATTTTAAGCATTCCACAAGGAGGAGTCTCCCACCGTTGAGCAATCCGAGGCCTATTATCCGAACTAAAACAAACTTCCTTCCACCCCTCCCAAAGGTCATAAGCCGAAACAAAACGGAAAGCCGAAAGACATCTCGCCCAAGATATTGATAGTGCAATGATTTTTATGTAAAGCCAATACGGAGATTTGGCTATCCCTTCAAAAACACGAGAGTTTCTCTCTTTCCAAATCACCCACCACGTCGCAAGCAAACAAATATTCCATAATATTTTTCCTTTCTTCCTCCAAGGCACAAAACCCCATTGATCTGCCAAATTCGGAATAGATGATGGAAAGACCCAAGCAATACCAAACCTCGAAAGTATGAGACTCCATAGCTGACGAGTGAAGGAACAATGCATGAAAAGATGACCCACAGATTCCCCATCATTCAAGCATAGAGGGCAATGGTCAATGAGCAACATACCACGCTTTCGTAGAAAGTTAATCGTTTGAATCCGATCGCGACATACTGCCCAACCGAAGATACAAACACTAGGCGGACAATGAAATTTCCATACCTTGGCTGATATAGAGGATACATCACCAGGCACCAAGAGAAAATAGAAAGATTTGACAGAGAAGATACCTGAAGATTCCGCAGTCCATATTCTTTTATCCACACCATTCCTCTTAATGTAACACCCATCAAGAAGCTCAAGAAAACGGGATACCGACTCTAACTCCCTATCAAAGAAATTCCTCCTGAAAACCGGGGACCATACAAGAACACCCCTAGTACGGTCAAAACAATCACCAACAAAAGCCTCTTTATCAGAAGCTGCTCTATAAAGATCCGGGAACAATTCCAAGAGTGGCTTCTCCGCACACCACACATCACTCCAAAATTTAATCCTATCCCCCGAATAAACTCTAAACCTAATGTTCAAATTAAAGGAGTGAGACATTTTCAAAATGTCGCTCCAAACAGACAATCCTTTATTCTTCAAGCGATTGTCAGATGCCCACAACCCCGACAGACAACCATATTTACTGTTAATAACTTTAACCCACATTTGAGATTGTTCCTCTCCAAACCTCCATAGCCATTTACCCAATAAAGCATGATTAAATTCCCTGATTCTTCTAATACCCAAACCACCTTTCTTAATGGGTAAGCACACATTTTTCCAGCTAACTAGAGGGATACAATTTTTCACGACATTTCCTCCCCATAAGAATCTTCGTTGAATTTGTTCAATTCTCAAAACAACACTAATTGGACACTTGAACAAGGACAAAAAATAAATAGGGATATTAAGGTCATGTTTTGTCACCATATGAAAAATTATTCCAAGGAATATTTGTGGGGCTAGCTAGTTGTGAGAGAGGGGCAAGAGATGGAGATACTTGAAAGGGTGGGAGTGAGGGGAGCATGAAAAGCTCCAACAAACCAGGAAAATAAGTGTTGAGAAAATCCGCCGGGCAATCCGATCCGATCGTGCACAAATTAAACGAAAAGTAAAATAAACCAAGCCACAAGATGAACACCGAGATTTATGTGGTTCGCCCAAGCCTACTCCACGGGCGAGAAACACGATCTTTCACTATGAGAAAAAACAATATACAAGGATTACAATGGATTTAAACCAAAACCCAAAACCCGCAACCCTTCCCTCGCTTCTCAAACCCAAGATTGTACACAAGAGAAATCCGAGAAAACCCGAAAGAAAACTCAAGATGAACCCAAGAAAAAACCATTTTCTTCCTTCTTCTTATCTCTCTTTTTCTCTCTCTCCCTTAGGGTAGCCGTCACACCCCAAGCCTCTCGCTCATCCTCTCTTGATTTCCTTCTCAGAAGAGAAAACTCACTCTCTTTTGGTATTTAGGTTTTCCCCTAAGCCTAAAAAGTAGCTTTCCTTTTTGCCTCTTCCCTTCCCACCAAGCAAGTTACGGTGGGTGGGAAATAAGGCAACTTTCCAACAATCTTCACCTTGGCTTATTTCCCAGCCACCTGAAGATTTTCCGTTGATGTTGTCACCGATCTGCTATTACCGCAAACCACCATTGGCCTTTTGAAGTACCAGCTACACACCCTCAAATCACCTTGTTTCTGACTCCTTCCGATTCGATCAACATGGCCAATGCACATGTGTAGTTGCCAACATGTTTACTCGCCCAGTCAACCTTGGAGAAGGATCCCGATCCATCTTCACCAACACAGGTACTGTCATCCTCTCACAATCGTCTGTAACCTGGAAACCCGTCTCTGCACCAACTACGAAAGAGACCCTATGCGTGCACGCGTTACCACTCCGTTTCCAACTAACTATCGAGATCTTAAGAACACTAGTCACCGTGTCCCCAACCAGACGATATAATCCGCCACACTTCTCTCCTTTCATCAGAACCATACAGCCTCGTGTGATTTTCATAGATCCACCTGTAGCTGAAATCCTGCAACCTCTGGAGTCCAACAGGCCAAGTGATATTAGATTCTTCCTAGTTTTGGGACATATGCCACACCACCCAAAGTACGAACCACTCCATCAAACATTTTGATCTTTACTGTTTAAACTCCCATGACGTCACAAGTAGACCCGTCACCCAAGGGCACTACACTTACCCTTGTCTCCTGGAACGTATCAAAATATTCCCTCCTGGAGCATACATGAATAGAGCAACCTGAATCTAGAATTCACTCATCATGAGGAGAAGTGTGATTACCTGTAGACACTGTGAGAACATCTCCAAACACTTCGCTCTGTTCATCTATTACCGCCGCCACGGCATTCGTAGCACCATTGTCCTCCCGGTCAGCTCGCTTTGGACAATCCCACTTGATGTGGCCATATTCCTTGCAGTGGTAATATTGCACGCCTTTTCCACCGACCTTGGATCTTAACCCTTCCTCTTTCATTCCCACCATGAACAACCAACCTGTGCTCTTCACTTACACCAAGAACACGTTTCTTTCGCATCTCATTCAATAGAAGGGATGCCGTGACTTCCTCTAACTTTATTGTATCCTTACCATACAGTAAAGTTGTCACCAGTTTGTCATACAAATCAGGAAGTGAAGTAAGAAGCAAAAGGGCCTTGTCTTCTTCCTTCAACTTTTCGTCAACCTTGTGGAGCTGATCCACAGGCCCGTTGAACACTGTGATGTGTTCCAGAAGATTCTCACATTCCTGCATCTTCAGCCCATACAATTGCCGCTTCAGATACAACCGGTTGGCCAAGCTTTTTGACATATAAAGCTTTTTCAACTTCTTATACAATTTAGGCGCATCTTCCTCTTCCATAACTTTAAACATAACGTTATCTGCAAGACATAGTCGAATTGTGCTGACCGCCTTCGACTCCATGTCTTCTCACTCGACACCCGTCATCTTCTTCGGCTTCCCATCCCATCATTTTCCTTCAACGCTTTCGCCAAGCCCTGTTGAACTAGGATGTCCTTCACCCTCATCTGTCATAGGGTTAAAGTGCCATTTCCGTCAAATCTATCGATGTTGAACTGAGTAGAACTCGATTCTACCACCATCTCATATTACTTCGCACTTCTCGGTGTAGCACTCCACCTCGAACAAGAATATAATTTGACAATCTTTACAACCCCAAAAATCGCTCTAACCGCGATCCAATCACAACACCCACAATCACTCCACCCGGCCTCGACGATCGCTCCACCTGAGCTCTGATACTACTTGTTGAGAAAATTCGCCGTGCAATCCGATCCGATCATTCACAAATTAAATGACAAGTAAAATAAACCAAGCCACAAGATAAACACCAAGATTTACGTGGTTCGGCCAAGCCTACTCCACAGGCGAGAAACACGATCTTCCACTATGAGAAAAAACAATATACAAGGATTACAATGGATTTAAACCAAAACCCAAAACTCAAAACCCTTTCCTCGCTTCTCAAACCCATGATCGTACGCAAGAGAAATCCGAGAAAGCCCGAAAGAAAACCCAAGAAAAAAACCCTTTTCTTCCTTCTTCTTATCTCTCTTTTTCTCTCTCTCCCTTAGGGTAGCTATCACACCCCAAGCCTCTCGCTCGTCCTCTCTTGATTTCCTTCTCACAAGAGAAAACCCACTCTCTTTTGGTATTTAGGTTTTCCCCAAAACCTTAAAAAGTAGCTTTCCATTTTGCCTCTTGCCTTTCCACCCAAGCAAGCTACGGTGGGTGGGAAATAAGGCAACTTTCCAATAATAAGAAATCAATTCTAAGTAGGTATCTTCTTTTAACTAGTTTTTAAGGAGTATTATGCTCTCTCTCACACACACACAAAGTTTGGCCCACAAATATTCCATGGAATAATTTTTCATGGTTACCAAAAATGGCCTAAAGGTACTTTGGATTTTAGAGCCTGTTAGATTTAATTCTTACAATTTGTAGTTGTTTCAACGTTAAAAAAGGGAATGAAGCTGGCATGCACGTGTAATCAAAGCTGATATGGACCTATCGTGGAACAGTTCATAAAGAAGATATAAGCAGAACAGATGGATGAACGTCATGTGCGTGTTCTTATGGGATTGTTGGAGAAGAGGGCTTGAAGAGAGTAAGCAAGCGGAGAGGACAAAAAATAATAAATAGGCCCCAACGGCTAACTCGGTCGTTTTCGTGGAAGTAAACCGTCTAGGAATAATTGCCAATGGGGGACACCACTTTTGAAAAATTGTTAAAGAGGGACGAAATGGAGGCTATCAAAGTTTCTAAAAGGGGGTTATCAGCCCTTTAAATGGGGTTATCAAACTCTCAAAACGGGGTTATCAACCCTCTTTACCAATTTTTCAAAAGTGTGTCCCAAGTTGGCAATTCTCGTATTTTGAGTCCCCCATTGGCAATTTTTCCAACCGTCTATTTTGTAATGCCACGGCCAATTGAACTGCTATTGTACCATGATTAAAATAAGGATTTCTATTTTAAGTTGTATTTCATGGTTTTCTCTAGTACACATGCTCTATTTGTTTTGGATAGTGATGATTAAAATAAGGATTTCTATTTTAAGTTGTATTTCATGGTTTTCTCTAGTACACATGCTCTATTTGTTTTGGATAGTGACGACCGATTGTAATTCAAGGCCTGATTATTGGACTCAATTTTCCATTTAGAGACTGTTTGTTTTAGATCATGACAACCAATTGTAGTCCCCAACCGATTATTGGACTCAAATTTAGTGCAATTTTCAGTCCAATAATCAGTCGGAGACTCCACAATTGGTTGTGATAATCTAAAACAAGCAAGACTTACGTCCCAATAATCAGTTTTGGAATCACACTCGTCCTAAAAATCCAAAACAAACAGGGTCTTAGAAGTATAGATAATGGCATATAGGCTACTGATATTCCCACTACCATGTTTTGATAACGAGGCAAACTCGCCTTGTCCTTTTTTTAGCGGGCTGCTGAACCTTCAATTCCCCAAAAGCTTCAGCAGCCCCTTTAAAAGGAAAGGACTAGGGGAGTCGGTCTCATTATCAAAACATGGTAGTAGGATTATCAGTAGCCTTAAGGGGCACATTTGGATCACCATAATCAGGAATTAGAATCGATATTCTATTCTGCTTTCGCTAATTCCATCTTTTGGATTCCACAACCAGACAGATTTTGTAACCTGGGCAGAATTAAACGTGGAATTTCGGGGAGATTTTGAAACCCGCAAAGCGGTGGTATTCTGGATTCCGGATGTCATCTCTCTCTCTCTCTCTCTCTCCCTCTCTCTCTCTCTCTCTCTCTCATTTCATCGACTACATCTCTCCCCACAAAGAAGATCCCTCACTCTCTCTCTCTCTCTCTCTCTCTCTCTCTCTCTCTCTCTCTCTCTCTCAATTTAGGGGTGAAATCTGCCGTTCCGGTGAACTCTATTGCTTAACCAAACCTTAGAAACGGAATTGAGATTCCATTTAACAGGAGAATATGAATAGGAATGGCATGTGATGTCAATTCGATCCTAATTTCGACAATCCAAATGCACCATAAATCTTTTCATGTTTTTATTTACTATTAGGGACCCCTCGAAGGCTAAGTATAGCCGAACAATTTGAGGAAGAGAAACAGAGCAAAAGCAAAACAAAGAACATCAACTTGAAAAATAGCTTTGCCATCCTAAATTCTTCAATCGGAGAAAATGAAGACATAGACGACTCATTTCAACATGATACAGGTCACTCTCTCACTGAGAACAATTCTCTGGATGGAGAAAATCCCAACCTAGAATTATTGGAAGATGACTAAACAAAAGGAGACCCACCCCACATTGCATATTCATTGATTTTAATAATGCAATTTAGAGCGGTTAAAAGTCAATTTCGAGCAATAAACAATTTAGAGCAGTAAAAATCTAATTTAGAGCAGAAAATTTGTTATTTTTAAGAGCTGAAGATGGTATATAAGGGCAATATCATCATTCTTTTTTCTATCTTCTATGGTCTTCTAGTTTTTCATCTTCTTTCAAACTCTTTTATTTTGGTCTTTTATACTTTGTTTTAGATTTTCTTCTTACTTTATCCTCGATGATATTTTGTAGAGATTGGTTCTTATTATTTTCTTTTTTAACAAATGTGAGACATCATCTATTTGAAGATTCAACCACTATACTTAAGAAAAGAAGATAAGAAAAAAGATAATTAAAAGGAAAGAAGAAAAACAAGAATGGAGAACAAGTAGAGAAGGGGAGAGGGGAAGAGCTAGAGAGAGGAAGGTTGAAAGGAAGAAGATAATAATAAGAGGAATGAGAAACTGCAGGGAAGCAAATGAAGGATGAGTGATGCAGAGAGGAATGGAGCAGCAACACCAGATAAAGATCAACACAAGAAGCAACTAAAGTAATCTCGTGGGGGTTTGAAAACCCATGCCACGGTTTGGAGAAAACTTCAACATAACACGTGAAAGGAGCAAAGCTCCTTCACCCACGTGAAAGAGACAGTGCTCTCTTCACAAGTGATATCCCAAAAATAAACTTTATTCAATCTCCTTCTTTCTTCCGCATATCATTTACATTATATAGATGCCAAAACTAAAAAATAGCTAAACAATTAATCTTAATCTTTTATCTAAAGTAACACAAATAAGAGGTAGAAACATGACTAAAATATTCCTAAAATAGCAATCCTGTAATAGCCCTATACCATATCCGTAAAACGCCTATAACTTACCCAAATCAAGTCCAAATCGCATAATCTTGGGCTCTTTAGATAGGTTATCGAAAAACCTTTCTAAAAACACCAAAATCATGCCAAAAGAATAAGATTTGATGCTCTTAAAAAAAACTAAAAAAAAAATGACGAAAATAGAAAATAGAAAATAAAAATAAAATACTAGTTCAACGCCACGCGTTCTGCATCAATAAGCAAGAAGAGGAAGAAGAAGGGGAAGAGAGAGATTACAAGAGGAAGAGAGAGATGACAAGCATATCTCTTACTGCACAAAATTGAAAGTTAAAAATAAAATAAAATTGGGAAAGTAGTACAGGTGTATTTGGGAAGTGATATATCCGCCCCCTTTGATTACAAGGAATACCCTCTGTCTATGTACATGGCAATCAGGGGCATTGAATTCTTCTGACATAAAGTACAACAACCCCTCTTTAGTCATTGATACACTGACAGCGGGGTGTTCCAGGTAATCAAAAGGGGCGGATATTTCACTTCCCGTGTATTTGTATCTTTTGTCATGTAGAAAAACCCTAAATAGTAAAAAACACTTCAAATCAAATCTGTCATGTAATTTTCACTTCTCCTCGAATTTAAGTGATCAACTATTCTAGGACTTGTTTCTTTTTAATAACATTTAGTTGTTCCACGAAAATACGACAATAAATATGGAAGAATTTTTACAAGAAATGCTTAGAATATCCTGGATTGTGAATTAATGCTTCTAGCTTCTCTCCACGAATCCCCCACAAAGGCCAAAAATCAATTTGAGATTGTCCAAATCATGCTCAATTTCACCATCTTCTTTATTGTCAGTTATGTGATCTTTTTCAAGGCCTTCAATGCCGCTTTAAAATGATATAAAGGTGAGATTAAATGCGAAAATCCAATCGGTTCAAAATAGTTTTGGACCCAATAACCCACTGCTCATCGATGCGGCCTTTACTAGGACCATTGATGTTGGGTCTGAAATTTCTTAGAACTAACGGACCCCGTGATCGAACACCTTATTTGAAGGTTGATCACAAATGTGCCCCTGATTTTCCCATGGCCACTCTTTTATATTGTTTTTGTAATTGTTTTCCTTTGAATTTATTTACAATCTTTTCATTTTGCCAACGGTCAATTAGTGATGTTTAGTACAAACAAAAAGAAAAGGAGAACCAATATCAGAACAAGCAATTGCAAATATCATCTCCCTAATTTTTTTTTCTTTGATAGGCAAGTTGGGTTTGGCGGGGACCCCTACCGGTTTATTAAAATGTGAAAGGTATTACATTCAGCGAACACAACAATAACTCTATCACAAGAATAGGAATACAAACAAGAGAGCAAAGATAAGAACTATTCTTACAAGCAATATCTAAGGAAAAGTAAAAGCACAAGAGATCTCAAGAACCACATTCACCCCTAATGTTCCAGGACGTCTTTCATCCTCTGACTCAACTTCCGGATTCTCTGGCTCTTCCTAAATTAGCTTTTAATCACTTTAAATTGTCTTCTTAGAAATAATGAATATGCAATGTAATAAAAAAAAGGTAAATTTACCACTCTAAACTGCTTTTTATCATGCTAAACTATTTACTGCTACAAATTAACTTTTTACCACTCTAAATTGCATTATTAAAAAAGGGAAGTGATATTTACACCCCTTTTGATCACCAGGGACACCCAGCGTCAATGAATCAATGGCAAAAAAGGAGGCTAATGTACTTTATGTCAGAAAAATCTAGTGGCTTTGATTGCAAAGTACACTGGCAAATGGGTGTCCCTGATGGTAAAAGGAGCGTAAATATCATTTCCCATTAAAAAATAAATATGCAAGGCTGTGAAAAAAGCAAATTTACTACCCTAAGTTAGCTTTTTACCATTAAATTATTTACCGCTTTAGATTGGGTTATTAAAAACAATAAATACGCAATGTCACAAGAAAAAGAAAGAAAATTTATGACTCTGAACTGTTTATCACTCTAAATTAGCTTTTAACCGCCCTGATTTTCGCTCTTAAAAAAAATATGCGAAATTGGCACTCTAAATTGGATTTTTTACCACTTTAATTGTTTGCTAATTTAAAGTATCTTTTTATTGCTCTAAATTAGCTATTTGCCGCTCTAAATTGCATTCATTAAAACAGTGAATGCGATGTGGCGAAAAAAGTAAATGCACCGTTCTAAATTGGACTTTGCATGCTCTAAATTGTTTTATGGTAAAAAAAGCCAATTTAGAACCACAAATATTTTATAGTGGTAAAAATCCAATTAGGAGCGGTAAATTTATTTTTTCGCGACATTGTGTATTCATGTTTAAGGCGGTAAAATGCCAATTTAGAGTGGTAAAAGGACAATTTGGAGTGGTAAATTTACTTCAACTCGATATTGCATATTTATTGCTTTTAAGAACGTGATTTAGAAAGGTAAAAAGCCAATTTAATTTAGAGGGATGGGATTTGCTAGTGTCCATCGCAAAAGGTATTTCACGGATGGTCTGTTGCATGTCAGAGAAGCCACCTTGTGAATGAAGACAAAACCCGCTGAAAAGTGAGCCTGCCACTTTGTGAATGACGACAAAACTCGCCGAAAAGTGAGCCCATGTGGCTGCTCTGACATGTAACAGACCGTCCGTGAAATGCCTTTTGCGATGGATGCTAGCAAATCCCAAAATAATAATTTAGGATAGTGAATTTACCTTTTTCATGACATTGCATGTTCATTGTTTTTAAGAATGCAATTTAGAGCCAGCGTTAAATTTACCTTTTAAGAGTTGCAAATGGTATATGAGGGTGTAGACACACCATTTTGACCGTGCCCTAAACCTTCCAATTTTGTGCAAAATCCCATCAAACCAATGTTTTAAAATCCCAAATTTCACCCCAAGCTAGGTTAGGGTCCTACCAAGGTCCCCGCAAAATTTTGTCGAAATCCGAGCTCGTTTGCCTAGCGAGGGAGCTGCGATAGTGTCGTGGTGCAAATACACAGAAGGGGGGTGCATTTATCCTGAACGGTGCCGAGCGTGGGCTATATGGGACACGCAAAATCGAGCGCTCATCAACTTTTGCGCAACCGCGCGCTCATAAATATTAGTAGTGCTAATATCGCACTCCTATTTTTCTATAAAAGTTGAAAAAATTCATTTTAAAGGGGGATTTTCATTTTTTCGTTAAAAAAAATCACTGAGATTAGAGAGTGAGATTCCCAAATCCCTAACCCTCATTCCTTTTCTTCTCCGATCATCCCTCAAACAAGATCGTCGGAGCTCCGGCTGGATTCTCACCTTGATCATCTTATTTTCTTCCTTAGCTAGTGTTAGTTGCTGTTATTTTTACTATCAAGACCTCTTTCAAACCCTAGATCTTGCCATTCTTCATCTTCTCTAGTTAAGATCCGGTGATGTTCCGGCTAAAATTCTGATCGATTCTTCTTCTCTATTCGAATATATCATTTTCTATCTCCTTTGAGCTCTAATTTTGATCTTTACTCTATCTTTACTCTATCTGTAACCCCATTTTAGTCTCTAGCAGATCTAATCTCTACAAAATCGGCAAGATCCATAGATTCTGACCTGAAATCCGATCATCTTCACCATCTCTTAACCCTCATTTTAGAGATCTAAGTTTTTCCTTAATTTCTAGTGAAAAAAAATAGATCTTGCCAATCTTCATTTCTCCGATCATCTTCCCCGCTCATATCACCGGAGCTCCGGCCTAAGTCTTGACCTTCTCCAGTAAAGCTTTGCTTCTGTGATACACAAGTGTCGATTGATAAGCTTGAGTTTCTTCATTCTTAGGATTCCTCTTGTAAGTTCTTTAAAATTATTTTGTTTTAGATTAATTTGTGTTACTCTGCATATATTTTTAATGAAAGATCTGTGTTTTAGACTAATTTTTCTTATAAAGATCTAAGTTTTCGAATGATTTTCTGATTTGTATGAGTTTTTTTTTAATGAGAAATCAATTCTTTGAATTGATTTTCTTCAGAAATATTTAAGTTCTTGATAGATTTTATGACCTGTGATAGCTTGCTTATATTTTCTACGAAAGATTTATTGTTTAAAATCAAATTTTTAGGAGGATCAAAGATCTTGAATGATTTCATGATTTTTGCTACTTTGATTGTATTTTAATAAGAGATCTATGTTATAAATTGATTTTCATCAGGACGATTTAAGTTCCTAACATATTTGGTGACTTGTGATAGCTTTTTTGCATTTTTGGAAGAAAATTTACACTTCTAATGATATTATTCAATATGTTTTGTTTAAATCAAGAACTGGTTGAATTTTTATTAGTTTCTGTAAGCAATATTCAGTCATCCTAGTTATTTTACATCATATTTACACTCATTCTACATGTATCATATGTCACTTCATTCTCCTTACTTCACTCTCGTGCGAGAGTCATAGTTTTTGAAAAAAAATTTAGAAAAAGTGCTATCATGTATGATGAAAATCTTTCATTATTGTGATGCTCTCATATTTCGAAAAAAGAGGGCTCTGTTGGGTGAAACAAATCCAAATTCATTAACCTTTCTATACTATCTTCTCTTTTCTAGAACCATCGGTTTTCTTGTTTAATGTCATTTTTAACTGTAACAATCATAGCTGAAATTCTATTGATCTTTATAATAATTACTTTAGCTTAAAATGCATGTAGTGCAGATTTTGTATCTATTTCTTTGTGTGGAATGATTTTTTTTTAGTAGCATATAATTGTAGCCCCTTCTCTGTTGTTGGATCATAGAAATGTCTATAGCAACATATTCTTTTGTATACTAGTCCTGCCATAGTTTTGAAATCATGGAAATGATAATGATAGCCCTTTCTTTTGTTAAGAGCTGGAGATGTCCATGTACAGCCCCTCCCTGTTTTCTTCCTGTATTGATTTATGAATATCGTAATATTTCCACTATTTCAGAATATAGTTTGCGGAAATGGCCATTTAACAATTCTTTCAATACCATAAGTCAGATTGAGTTGGGGAAATTTTAGAAGAGCTGAACAATTATCATTTTTCATATGAAATTAACCTATGGTATCAGCCCAATTATATTTACCTAATTATTGCCCAGTAGTGTTAACATCATTCCCTCTCAAAATATATTTGTTATTTGCTTGATTCTGATTCATGTTTTTCTTCTTTAATTGGTTTATGAGTGTATATTATGAGAATTGTAATAACAATTGTATGGCTTTCAAAATGCTAAAAAAAAAAATGAGTTGAGGAAATATCAAGATATAGATGTACTGATATTAAGAGCTAGTGTCCGCACTCTTACATTTTAATAATAGCACTTCTCTTGTAGCTATTGTCTTTTTCTTCAACTGGTTTGAGAAATTTTTATCATATAGCAATGTCCAAGTGAAAGTGTTTGAAACCAAAGGGGGTAATTGATAGAGTAGTCAGACCTTGTTGATGTATGTGTGTTGTTTCCTTTCAGTTTGGTGCAAATCATTTTGGTGGTCCTTTATGTGGTCTTGAAATGACAAATGAAAGAGTCCAGGTTAATAGACTTTATCAGATTCATTGTCTGACAACTACCCTTGTCATTCCATGAATGGTATTCTTTAGGCCTGGCATTTGAGACTGTATAGTTCAAGAATGATGTTGACATTTGGCTTTGGGATGCATGTAATAATAATAAAACCTTTTGTTAAAATGTTGGAGTACATATATTAGTTTCTACTTATTGATATTGGTAGTACCTGATTTCAATGTTTGCACAAAGTTATCTTGTCCTTTGGGCTCGTGATCCTAGTATGACTATTGAAATAGGGTAGTACTCATATCAATACATCTTGATAATGCAAAGGACATAGACATGGAATATGAATACTACAGTATGGGTAGTACTCATATCTCTTTTAGTTGACTGGAAATTTGTATTTGCCAAACTTTAATCATTTTGTTCAGTCAACTTGTAAATGTCAAGCTCAATAATGATTTCTCTTGAAGCTAGGCCATGCTTTAATAATCATATACGATTGAATTTTTTTTACAATGGGTTCACATAAGCTGTTAGAATATTTGATTATCTAATTTAAGAAAGAAGAGATAAGTTGATCATGTGCCATAGGGTGGAAGTAAAGTCATTCCCCTTTCTTTTAGGTGGCTGATGGTTGTACTATTATATTTTGATAATGGCATTATTTTGAATTTTGTTGGAGATGCTTTAAATATGCTATTTGTAATAGTGAACTTGACATGTTCTATGATCAATAATTGTTCGTAGATCCATAATTTCATAGATGTTCAGTAGATATAGTATGGTTGGTGGATATCATTTTTCTTGATCATTTGAGAGCTTTTTGAATTTTAAAAGAAAGCAGTGGGGGATCAATTCTTCTTGCTTGATAGATTTAGATGAGTTCCAGGGTTTATATGGTTTCAATTCATCCCTGTTTTAGGAGGTCCGAATATCAGCCCTCTTGATATCATTATGTTGTTAATGTCCTCAACCTGTGTTATTAAATAGAATCTCATTTCATTACATAATCTCATTTCATTACATTTTCATGTTGTTTCCTCCTTAGTGAGGCTTTGAATATTTGAAGGAAAATAACTTTGTCAAATCTATTTTACTTTGGTTTTGATCTGATAGGACCTAAGAATGTTCTTCATCTCTTGATACTAGTTGTATTATAGTTAGAATCATCTAGAGTTCACCCTTACAGGAGACAACCTATGTCTCACATAGAAAGTCTTTCCCTTTGGAGATAGGCTATGTCTCATTAGTAGGTTAATTCTTTAGGAGACTATCCAAGTCTCACAAGTCACGACCCTTATTAGTTGAAGACCGACTTGGTCTGGTAGATACTCTATCCTCTTATCATTGCAAGGGCAATGATAAGGATACTTGGAGCCCTCCATGAGAGACATTTAGTGTCTCATTAGGGATAGTTGTTCCTCCTTAGGAGACAGATTTTGTCTCATTGGTCATAATTCATCTCAGTGTTTAGGAGACTTGCCCAGTCTCACTAGTACCATTTTTATCTCTTCTTCTTTTAGGAGACTAGCCTAGTCTCATTAGCACTCCCCTCTTAGAGTTGTGCACTAGAAGTCAGTCCTTTCGTGTATGAGTCTGTCTTTAGCATAGGAGTTTTTGTCCTTAGTTAGAAAGTCAGTCTTTAGCATAGGAGTTGGTCCTTCAGTTTAGGAGTCAGTCCTATCATCATAGGGGTTAGGATTCCGTCCAATCTCTCGTCAAGTCATGTGATTTTTTATCCACTCTTGCAAGGTATAGGATGCTGTCCAACCCTTGCAGAGTCGTGATTCTGTCCAATTCCCCCACAAAGCATAGGATTCTGTCCAACCTTTACGGGATATCAGGAGTCCGTCCTACCTTTATGATGATAGGATCCTGTCCTCTTGTGTCAAAAATAACAAAAACACTTGAGAAACATCTGAAAACTAAAAATCTCAAAAGTCTTGAGTCATTAGAAGAGTAGTTAGGAAAATCTTTTCCGAACTACGTTGGCTTGATCCCTTTCTACAGGGTACGTAGTGCAGCTTGGGATTCTTTTTCCAAGTCCAGCCAAACTTTTCAAAATAAACATTTCAAACCTTCAAAAAAACAAAAATTCTTCAAAACCTTTTCAAAAATATCTTCCTCTAGAGTTAGGAGTCTGTCCTAGATGTTTGGGTTGTTTTAGAGTTAGGAGTCTGTCTTGTTTGTGTTGATATGGTGTGTCTTTTCGTGTGAGTGTCCGTAGAGTTATGATGCCTCAAGTCGTGGTCGGTTAGACACTTAGTCGAGCCGATGGCTAGACCATGATGCATTTAGTTAGCCCATGGTTTTCCTTAGGATGCACAGCCTAGTTACACTTATGATGTAGGGCCCACCTGCATTAGTTTAAGGCTAACCAACTTGCATTAGTTAGGGCATATAGAGAGTCCTAAAAATTACAATTCAGTTGAACTTAAGCAATCGTACAAAAAACTTTAAAAATTAGTCGAGTCTAGTTGATCGAGTATAGGATAGCGGTTCTAGATGGTTAGGCATCGTAGTTTAGAATAGGTCATCGAACTACGTTGATTATGATTCTTCCCGAGGCCGGATATGTAAAGCAGGGATGGCCATTCTGGTCCGAGTCAAGTATTGCATTAAAGTTTTAGGATTCGTCTTGTCGAGTCGTGTATAGAGTTGAATTGTGTTGTACGTTTTGTTATGTTTTCTTACTTTCATGTACAGATCCTATACTTTTTAGCTGTAGCATGCATGTGTTTGCACACCAGAACTTAGACACCAATTAGGTATGACATTTATAGCCTAGTTATTCTTAGGTGACACTTATTTTATTTTATTTTATGTGTGCTTATTTCCATCTCCGAGATATGCATGGTTAGATAGACGTTTTCTCGGAGATATATGTTCTCATTTCATATGACTTTCGCCCAAAACTCTTCAAAATCAATAAGTAAATGGCATAAGAGACCAGGTGTTTGCACTTGGGCGGATGAGGTGCTCTTCGGACCTTCCAAATTCGTAACCAGGCACGAACCTTCTTTTATATCTCTGGTTATCCGTTGCAACAGAGCATAGTATGGGATCAAGGGCCCACTTCCTTGGATGGCGACTCTTCTTTGTTTAAGGTACGTCTCGAATCTGGGCTAGTCCCCGAATCGAGCGGTATCTCACCTTACATCGCCACTCATGCTGTGAGAGGCACTTCTTTCGAGAGTTCCTTGGTAGAGCTCTCCATTCACGTGGATGATTCTAGAGAGATACTTCTTCGTGGGGGCTCGTCCCCTGCCTCTCTCGGATCGGGGTCTACAGAGGGTAATATCTTTGTCATTTCCCTCTCTTTCTTTCTTTTTATTCTTTCACACTATTTTATTTAGGTTTTTTCTATTTCGTTTCAGTTGTTTTTCTTCCTGCTCTAGACGGTATTTTATAAAGATTGGTTTTTAATATTTTCTTCCGTTTTGAACGAATTGTTAGACGTCATCTATATTAAGATTTCGCCATTGTGCTTCAGAAAAGAAGAGAAAGAAGAAACACAAGTGGAAAGAACAAGAAGAAGGGGGAGAATGAAAAAAGGAATAAGACGTAAGAGAAATGAGATACAAAGGGGGAGAATGAAAGAAGGAATAAGAGATAAGAGAATGAGAGAGAGAGAGTTTGTTGTAAAAGTGAAAAGTTTGGGGGAGTGGTAATGCTCTATTTGGTTGCTTGGTTTGGGGGGATTGTAGGAGTTTCAAATGCATGAGATCTCCCAGAGATCTTCCCAAAGCATGTTTGGTTGTCATTTACACCTTTGACCACTAGACAACTTTTAGACATCATTATTAGTTTTTATCCTAGGTGGTGCCTAGGCGGCGGAGATGTCCCCCCCCCCCCCATAATCTTCTCCATTTTTTCCACCAAAATAGAGAAATTTGTTGGGGGAATTAGGAAAAAGTCTTGTCTTATTCTCTCTCTCTCTCTCTCTCTCTCTCTCTCTCTCTCTCTCTCTCTCTCTCACTTCTCTCTCTCTTCCACCTATATTTTGATAATGACACCCTACATCTTCTGCTAATTTCCTCGCGCAACCAAACACTACTTGCAAATCTTCCTCCTATTATTCTCCCCATCTTCCATTATCTTTCATTCTTGTCCTAATTCTCTTTGACTTATTTTTCTCCTATTCTCCCAGCCATCTACAAGCAACCAAACAGAGCAAGTGAAAAGTTTGGGGGAGTGGAGAGAGACATTTTGTTATAAGTGAAAAGTTTGGGGGAGTGGTACAGATGTATTTGCGTCATTTGTCACGTATAGAAAAGACACGTCATTTCTAATCCTTTTGGCTGAAATGGCCTCAAAAATAAAATTAAAAATCCTATCCAACTTCTCAGAACACACATACGTACTTCCATTTTCTCAATCAAGAGAGTCATATCTAAAGTTTTACATCACTATTAGAGTGTGTTATCTCTAAACTACTATGTAGGGGTGTAAACAGATCGAATTAGGAGCGGATATGGCTATATCCGAATTCGATTACAGTATACACCATCTGAATTCGGATTCGACGGATATTTAATATCTATTACAGAATTCGTATCCGCTGGATATTGTTCGAATTCGGATATTATCCGTATCCATTTATCCGGTAAATTCGAACATTTTTTGAAGCACTTTATCTTTTTTCTCCTTCTTACTCAATGAATTTTTCAAACCCTAAAACTAGACCTCTACATTCTCTTCAAAAAATAAACTCTCAAACCCTAAATATATGAGATCCTCTTCTTCCTTTTAAAACAAAGGCAGAGAGAGAGGGAGGTGGTGGGGATGGTTGATAGTGTTTGTAGTGGTCTTTGGATTTTCCTTTTTTTTTTTGGTATATGATGGAATGGGTTTGGGCTATTTTTGTTTTTATTTTTTTTTCTAAAAAGAAAATTCACTCTTCTTTTAGAAACAAAAGATAGTGTGTCATTACTAAAAATAAACATTAATGATATTATTAATAATAAATAAAAATGATTTACTTCTCGGATTCGGATGTTAAACGGATCGGATATACCATTTACCAGATTCGCATCCGCTAAGAGCCGGATATCTCATAAACGAATTCGGATAATATCCACTTAAAACGGATTCGGATAATATTCGCTTTTAACGGATTCGGATGCGGACGGTAAACGAATTTCCAAATATCCATTTACACCCCTACTACTATGACAATAATTTATTGTATTCTCGGTCACATCGACCTTCGATTCTATTGAATCCTTGATTGTGACATGACTGAAATTGTCTGCTATTAGCTGAGCCACAATATCAAGAAAGCCTACAATAGTAAGCCAATGAATGGCCATACACATTGCTACTTCATCCACCGGAATAACATGAATTATATTGGACATTATCCTTTGTTTTGGTTATTTAAAAACTCTCAACATCAACTATTGACCGGATTGATTATTGAGTTCCCATCAAAACTGTAGTTTTGTCCTACTAAATCAATCAGAACTCCTTTGACTTACCCGAGCTAATTAAAAATTGACAACCACCCAAGTTGACTCCCTTTTAATGTGGCTAGGTTCTCATCTGGGTGTGAGTTTTGAAACTCAAGTTTTGGTTGCGAGCATGGGAATAGGAATGGATGGAAGACATTCAAATTTTTTTAGGGAAGCTAACAAAATGATCACAAGTGAAGAAGTACTAATTTTGATAAGAGCAATAAGAAAAACTGCCTTCAACCGTTTTAAAAATGAACGATGATTTGAAAGGGATGGGTAAATCCTAAGAGAGGGAAAGAAGGGATAGTTGGAGAAAACCCTAGCATGCCGTTGGAAATTGTAAATCAAAATCAATATGTGAAAGGTCATTGTGGTCTTCTAGCGTAGTTATTAAGTGTAGTGAAGTGTCTTTTGTGTTTTCTATTGTCCTTAAAGTCTAGGCTAGAATATCAAAGAGTCAATGTGGATTCCCTGTGTTGTTGCTTAGGATTCCTAAAGGACTCATGGGGACTACAAGTGTTTAATGTATTTGCTATTTTAGGTAAGTCTTGAGTCTATAAGTATTAAAAGTATAAAAGATAAATAACACCTTTATCCAACAGCTTAAGCTTTTGGAGAAGTTGGTAAGTTAACATGGTATCAAAGCCAAAGGTCTCGAGTTTAAACCTCCCGGATAGCAAAAATCCACATGCGATAGTCGGGCCAAAGTGGGACCACATGTACCACGTGTTTGCCAGGTGGGCCACATGTGCGGGGGAGTGTTAAAAGTATAAAGATAAAGCCTTTCTCCAATAGCTTAAGCTTTTGGAAAAGTTGGTAAGTTAACAATAAGTATAGAGTCATTGTTGTAGAAATTGGAAGTTTAGAGAGAAGCTTCGAAGACGTGTATAGATTTTAAGGGAAAAGGGGAAAGAACACCAAGTCTATTGTAATTAAGTTACTTTAAGATATATAAAAAAAAATTATTTTGGTGTTACACTTGTGTTCAAGTGGAGCTCTGCACGAGCACCTTGGCCGTGTGTCTCCTAAGCTCCCTTGCTCTTAGGATCACAACACAGCATTATCGATCCAGCCAATTGGGGCCAACACATACTAGAGCTAAATTAGCGCCCAAAAATGACCTGTTTCTTCTCTTCCTTTGATCGTCTAACACATAATATTCACCCTTGCCCACAAGGTTGAGTTGCTGTAAATATTGTAAGGCTCTCCTTAAAGACCTCGCCAAAGCATCAACAATTGGTAGATTGGCCCATTGTACTTGCACTTTATTCACTGCCTGATTATAACGTTCAACCATTCTCTGAATGAAGATGACAGTTGGCTCAAATTTTGTCTCTCCATTTTCTATAGTTGCTGGTAATTTACTTTGTTCTGTGAGAATTTTCTCCTTGCTTCTGTTTTAAACACAGTCCTTGGAACGTCAAGTGTATTTTGGATCCAGCGAAAAACATTACTAATGGAAAAGATTTTCTTGGGAAATATTTTTCCTCCATGATTTAGAGGGAAATGATGTGATTATGGTGAATTTGGATGAATATCATCATAAATTGTAGCCCCTATAAATAAAATTTGAATAGGGTTAAATCCCATTATCCTTTTTCGTCTGTTAAAAAGTAGGAAATTTTAAAAGTATTTTTCCTATCCAAACTTTTCCAGAAAATTCTTACCATCCAAACAGGCCTGCTTCGATGGAACCCTAAACCTCCTATTGTTTTCATACGATTGCGTACAGATAAGGATCCGACCGCCCCTTATCATGAAATAGAAACATACCAAAAACATAGGACGACTGCAACAGCATTAGAGAAGCCTAAGCTAATTGATAGGACATATTCAAAGTGTTTGAAACCAACATTCAACTAACTAGTAGACCCTGATTGGACACTGAACCCACCCCTTAAATTTTGTCCTGATCCACAAGGGCACAATCGGAAAACTGACTTGGGCACAAGCGGGTGAGAGACCCTGTCAATGGATAAGGACTTCTAATTTCCTCTTCTTCATCCAAGGGTCTAGAACAGCCAGGGGTTTTGGAATCATTTTTCTCATTCGCTTCTCTATCTAATGGCACTTGGTGTTGTACAAGGATTTTTTTTTCTTCATTTTTTTGAGTAGAGAGATAGAAACATGGGGAGTCGATTTATCCATTTGGGGAGTCGATTTATCACTGCCGTATTTACACTCCCCCTGCGTTACGCTGCACCCCCTTATAACCTGATTTGACTTGAAAAGTTGGCAACTGTAAGGCTTTTTGACGTCAAATCACCTTACAAGGGGGGCGCATGCCTACTGCACTGGGGGTGATAATATCATCGCCCATATTTTTTCATTCTAGCCTGAGCCCCCATTATTTTCTCTTTTAGTTCATTGATGATCTCATTTCAATATAAGAGTTCTTGTTCCGCCACTGCTGTCTTGGCCGTTCCTGGTGCATAAGTTAAAGAGAGTTGGTGGGGATATGAACATAAAATGTGCATATACGGTAGTCGATCTACCACCACTAATATTGTATGTACACTTTTCCTTTGACATAGGCCACCCTTCATTAAGATCCATCAAAATATCTTCACAAAAAGGCAAACAACCTTTGCTATTCTTCCGTCCCTACAAAGACTTTATAGCAACAAATCTGCCAGCATGTGACCAATATCTTCTTTTGGTTGAGATTTAAAAGTATGGTCTTGAATTGATAAACTTTACACTGGAGCGTGTTTTGTCTCATTCCTATGCTTAGAAAGCACCTAAGAGAAAATGAAATAGGAGTGAATTGTCTTTTAATTATGATAGTAATCTAAACCCTAAATTTTAGGATGGCTAATCAGAGTACATATGAGTGAATTGTCTTTTAATTATGATAGTAATCTAAACCCTAAATTTTAGGATGGCTAATCAGAGTACATATGGGCAAATTGGTCACAGGCTTGCAGATTTGTTGGCCAAGGGGTGGATCAACTGGGGTGGACCCCACGTTTAGGTTTTCTACAAGTTCTCTAGGGATTTAATTCTTGTTCCTACAAGGCTTGGGTATTTTGGAAACCAGTTTTTTAGGTGTAATTTTGAAGACCTTTTACTTATTTTGAAAGGGCAGACTGTTTGTGCGCTCGAGTGCATATAAGATTATATGCGCTCGAGTGCATATAAGATTATATGCGCTCGAGCTTCAAAAACATATGGGGCCCACATTTTTGGTATGATCCAAAGCATTCATTTGAAAGGCCCTTACATAAATAGGGTGTCCACAAAAAATCAGCTCCATTGGATCATCCTAATCCTTCCATTTTGAGGAGGGAAAAAATGGGCACCTTCACAAATGGACACCCTAGGATGATCCTATGGTGCTGATTTTTGGTATACACCCTATCTATGTAAGGGCCTTTCAAATGAATGCTTCGGATCATCCCTAATATGTAGGCCCAATGTGTTTTTGGCGCTTATATGCGCTCGAGCACACAAAAGTTTTCCTCATTTTGAAATGCAAGCAGTTTTCAAAATCTTGTCTTCTCTTATAGACATCGAGGTTTTCAGCTCTTAGCATATTTCAAATATGTTCAAAATCAGTTGGGTGACACGTTCATGTCAGTCAGGGACAAAATGAAGAGTCCAGTCAGCCATGTACCATAAGGAGTATCCAGTTGTTGAATCATTTGTAACGAAAACCCAACCTAATTGACGGAAGATCCCAATAACTAGATTCAATGGAAATAAGAAGACATATAAGAGATTTTTTACAACATAATTTTAGAGAATTAAATTCTGTCTATTGACTCTATTCTCATGATATGAATGGGTGGAACCCGTAATTTAGAGAGGTTGGGTTCTTGAACTCTTAATAATTTCTTGTATATGAAAAAGTAGAAATTTTTAGGAAAAAAAAACTAATTTGTTAGGGGGTGAGGAACACTAGTGTTTTGTGCGCGCGCGCGAGAGAGAGAGAGAGAGAGAGAGAGAGAGAGAGAGAGAGATTATAGTGTCTCATGTGTGGTCATTAGAACAACACCCTCCACTCTGTTGTTTTGAACATTTTATAGATTATAGTGTCTCATGTGTGGTCATTAGAACAACACCCTCCACTTTGTTGTTTAACATTTTATGTGCTTTGGCTGACTAACCTCTGACTAAAGTCTGGATTGATTACCATTTTCGAGTTAATCAGGTGTATGGGTTAAACTATGAATGGCAATACAGCTCTGAGTGCAATAAATCAATTTTGGACTGAAAATCATTCTCAAAATCCAAAACGGACAGGGCCTAAGTGTGCAACACATGTTACACACTTCAGTGACTCTGACGTGTTTTGGATGCTTTTTCTAACTATTTCCCTATTATTTGGACTTTTGATCAATCAGATGTACATTACAGGAACACTTTAAGCACTTCAATTTGATTAGGCATTCTTAAATTAGTTATGCAGTATTTTGGTATTGGTTGGTCCCATAATTGATTGTTGTCTTAGATAATGATAGAATGGATGTTTAATTAGAGAACATTTCAGAATAAACATCATCTTAAACAAGTTTGAATTTTTGAGAACAAGTTGACATATAACTTCATTTAACATCTTGGATAACTAACATTTGCAAAAGTTGGTCTTTTATTCTCATATATTACAGTTTCAATGAATTTCACAGTAAGCCTACTGGTTCATCATCTTAAATACAAAAATCTGAATTTCCAGAGGAGATGATGAAAAAATTTCATTAAGAAAATGAAGCTTTTTTTATCATCTCCTCTGGAAATTCAGATGTTTGATGCTGAACCCAAAAATCAATAAAAATAAAACAATTATACCCACATGAAGGGCTACAACAAGTGCAAAATGGTTAGCTTCCAAACCAAGGTAATATGTAAGAAAATCCTTGACAGTTTGATCTGATTGTCCAGGAATGTGGATAATATCAACTCTGTCTCCCAATTGGGAAACCATCAAACCATAAACAGTCCATGCAGCAGGATTAGCCCAATAAAACCATCTCCACCAAATTGGAATCATCTGTATCAACACCGTAATCTCAACCATTAATGCCAAAATGGACCAAAAAATGAGATAAAAAAGAAGGGAAAAAGGAGGAAAGCTCATACCAGCCTAGGAATGAAGAAACCAGAGAAGAGATTCCATAAAACATAGAAAAAGAAGGAGAGAATTGCAGCTATTTCCTGGTTAGGTGTGAGTGCAACTGTCACCATCCCAAACAGTACGAAGTACATGAAATTCAAGAACATCAAGGAGATGAACCAGAAGAATTTTAATGCTGCCCATTGAAATCCCATCATTGGATATGCGATAAGGGAGAAGATAAGGACTTGAATAATGATATATGGAATTTCAATGGCTACCTGCATATAAGAAAGGAAAATTTAGCACTTCCATCGTATACAAAGATTTAACGATGTTATTGGACATGCTTGTACTAGTAATGCTGCGACACTTTTGGGTGCTCACATACTTGTGCATTCCTCCACAAAGATATAATATGCTTGGATTTACATATTTGATGAAGAAATCCAATTGATTTTCTATGAGATTATTTAACATGCAAGGATCTATGGTTACACAATTGAAGAGGGAGAAAAAACAACATCTTTATGTATGCATCCTCATATCCCAAGTTGAGATTCGCTAAACCACATGTTTCATATCCCCTAAATAATTTTACATGTTTTTAAACCACTCCCAATCAATTCTTATAGACTAACAACCCATTGAATCAACTATTCCTTCCACTAACATATCCATCAGTTTCAGGAAAGAAAAATGACAGCAAACCTGTGTCTTGGTTCTTTCTTTTTTGGTTGAGATTGAACGAAAGTTCTTTTAAAGAGGAAGGCATAATGCATTCAAGCAAAACTTCTAAGCGAAGGAGTTACATACTTTTCATAGTAGTCTTAATGGCTATTAAACCTCGATTAGTTTCAAAGATGAACTAGGCGGATGCGAGGTGGGGATAATAATATATAGAGTAACCATAGTGCCCTCATGATTGAATGCTTAAATTTCTTCCAACTAGCTTTTGATAGGATAAAAAAGGGGAAGGAAGTTACCTGAGCAATGGCATAAGGCATGGAAGAATACATCCCTGCCGATGTTTCACGATAGAATGCTGCCCTCTCCAGCCACACAATTGGCTGTACCATGGTAGAAGTTGGAAACCCAAGAAACAACGCTGCCCCGTACAAGGCTCCTAGAATGTTGAAGAGGTCTTGCTCTGTGGTTCTGTTATTGTAGAACACGGAGAGACTTGTCAGCTGAAATTCTCATTTGCAAAGTAAATGAGACATCATTTGAGGCTTACATCTTGGAACCAATGTCCCAGAAGACCGTGCCAAATAAAAGTGTAGATGCAATTGTAATGATAAAACGAAACATGTTGTGTTCTGGGTCTTTCCAGTAAGACCAGTGTTGCTTCATTAGGCAAGCAGCACATTGTACTCTGAAGCTTTGTGTATATTTGGAAGGAAAATACAAGGGCCCTGAATTTGATTTTTCCTTGCTCAAAACACGAATGAGTTCCATGTTTTTCCTGAAAAAACAAATGCCCACTTATTAGAAATTCAAGAAATTAATCTGAGTAATCTAATCATCAGAATTAGCTGATCTGTTGAAGGAGATTGAATGAGTTACTTGTATAAATATGAGCTGCTGAAAACTTCTGCAAAATCTATGCCAATCTCATATTCCATGGCAGAAGAACTCACATCCAGCACCCATGCTGCTGGATTTTGATCATGCTTGATTTTTGGCACACCCGGAACCGCCTGTTCAGAATGCACTGGATTCAATTAAACATTTTCTGGTACATATAAGAAAAGTAAACAAATCATCGGAGAAAATAGTGCAGTTGAATCTTGGCTCTCTTCATACCTCAAAATACTGAACCAATTTATCAGAGAAAGGGCCTAAGGGCCCACCATAAATTAGTAGCCCTCCTCTTTTCATCAGTAGCAACTGCAAAAATATTAACTTAGAAGTCATATCCTAATAATTTCTCTTAAACCATGCTATTTCCATGTCTTTTTGTAATTAACCATATCACATATTTAAAGTCATAGTAGCCATTGTTTGTACCTACCTCGTCGAAAGATTCAAAGATATCTATGCTGGGCTGGTGAATTGTGCAGACAACAGTGCGTCCTGTGTCAACTGTGTTTCTCACTGTCCTCATAACAATTGCTGCAGCTCGAGCATCCAACCCGGACGTAGGTTCATCCATGAAAATAATTGAAGGGCTAGCAACCAACTCCACTGCAATAGTCAACCGTTTTCTTTGTTCAGTTGAAAGTCCATTAATTCCTGCCAGACCCACCATTGCATTCTCCAATGCCTTGAGCTCAACCAAGTCCATGACTTCATCTACAAAGGCCTGAAAAAAAAAATAGCCACTCAAGAAACACTTCCCTTTATAGAACTGCCAACTAATGTCGAGAAACATACATTTCTTATCTGAGGTTTAATGTGGGAAGGGAGTCGCAACCATGCAGAATACTGAAGGGATTCTCGGACAGTGACGAAAGGCGAGTGTATATCAGTCTGTTCACAGTATCCAGAAATCCTAGCAAAAGTTTCTTGCCTTTTCGGATAACCAGAGATATGGATACTACCTTTGATATATCCTTCCGTCTTTCTTCCAGCTAAAACATCTAGCAATGTGGTTTTTCCAGCACCCGTCACCCCCATTAACGCGGTTAAAACACCAGGTTTAAAAGCACCACTGACATCCCTCAACAGATGAAGTTTTTTCTCTGAAAGTCTATGTTTCGCCATCTCCTGATCATTAGAAATTAAAGATACAGCATAAATCAATGGCACTGCTATATGATGTTGTAAGTTACAAAACGTTATATCACTTGCCAATGAGGGTAGCATACTGCTATGCATTAGCTTTTGAGACTAAAATTTAATTTCACAAGAGGATGGTTGATAAGTAGAGAATTTACATCAGGGATGTCTACATAGTAACTTATGTGGCTGAATGCAAAGGTAATGGGCTGAAAAGGTAAAACCATCCCACTCTTATGAGATGCCCTGGTTGTTGCTTCGATATCAAACATGTTGGTCTGATCAATGGCAATGGACTGAATGAATACACTTGCTTGACGTTTACCTGGAGCTGCAAACAATGATAGAAATTCTGACTGTTATTTCTCATTGGCTTTATGAATTCTGGCTTCTAAAGTGTTCAAGATGGGTCATGGGCATGAGATTGCATACCCTTGAAATATTCCAAGGCCAAAATGCATAAAATGTTGAAGAGCAGTGAAAATCCCATTAATGCTCCCATACAAATCCAGAACCAGTACCACTCCGTAAACAATCCTCTTGATCTAAGGAATGCCTTACCAATGGTGTCTTCATTGATGTTTCTGTCAGAAATTGGCTGTTACAGAGAACATAAACATTAGTGTAACTCTCTCTCTCTCTCTCTCTCTCTCTCTCTCTCTCTCTCTCTCTCTCTCTCTCTCTCTCTCTCTCTCTCTCTCTCTCTCTCTCTATATATATATATATATATATATATAGTCATCAATTATGAGAAAATGTGTGCTTGCCATGTTCCATCTTTTGTCGAGAAATTCGATGATGGCTACTGCATTCTGAGCATATGTCATAGGGGAGACCCAATTTCCCCAAGCCCACCAAGACTGGAGATTATCTGGAGATGAACAGAGATCGAAATGGTAAACACAGGACAGACATTCGTGTTTATTTATAACTTTGCTACATGAAATACAGAAGTTGCAAATGAATTAAATCTGACCTTTTGATATGAGAAAACCTCCGAGAGTGTAAATAGCTACCATTAAAGAAATACCCAGTGCATTGGCCACGACTTGGGTTCTTGCGACAACAGCAATGAAACGGAAAAGACTCGTTGACGTCTGATGTATACAAAAAAATGCCAGGAATTGCTGAAGAAATCTACAGGAGAACACAAAACAAGGTACAAATATATGTTACTTTCACCTCAACATGGAGCAAAAAAACAAATGGAAAAAGGAGACAGATATACAATGAACTTTGATACCTTATTGCAGACGGTGCGAACCCAATGACAAAATATGTTGAACAAGTCCATATTCCGGTTTCGAGCAATGACATGGGGATGCTAAGGAGGAAAATTGATGAAAGGAAGGCCCAACTTGGCAAAAACAATAACTCTTTCTGCCTGTAGAAGGTTGTGAGCCTCATTATCATTATGATTAACTCTGTCATGCTATTAAGGTTTATGACAACTACCCCGGAGAAGATGGCTCCCATGTATCTATTTGCATCAACAATAGAGCCATGGTTCATATTTGTTCGGAGGAAAAGTGTCATCACCACAAAGGCTAACACTGATATTTGCATGGTCTTGAACAAGTGCGCTAAAGAGTTACGCTTCATCAAAAGCAATTCCCTGGAGAAGCATGCCTTGAACTGTTCCCACTTCAGAATGTGATAGTTTTCTTTTGATAGAACTGAAGAGTCACTTCTTTTCTGGCTGAATGGCTGGAGCAATTGGTTTTCTATAAGCCTGCCGAGACGAAATGAACAGAAAGATTCAACGAATTTCTCCACCGGGATGTACTGATACTCTACATGCTTATTCGCCCAATATTGTGCTTGATCCATCTTTGAAATTACCTGCAGTTAAAAAAACATTTAAATTCATTATAGGACTTACAGATTAAAGATACTAAAATTTCAACTGTTTGATTCTTTTTCATTTACTCATTAAGGTTTAGTTAAATAAAACAACATATATAATGCAACCATCTTTCTTCTTTTGCAAAAGATAAAATTGTAACAGGGGTGATATTGTTAAAATAGATTTCAAGTCCTTGAAGATTTCGACTACTTCGTTTCCTTTGCAATAACTGTGTTCCATTACAGGGCTCAGTATATTGAGATGGACTAGATAATCGTCAAAAAAGATTAGGTAATCATATTTGATATTTTATGTATAGTTCGCATGGGTAATTTTTGAGCCATAACAGACTTCTAGACAAGTGAGAAATGCATCATGAAATACCTCTTGGAGGAAGTCCGCTGTATTTTTCCTCACAGGACACTTGAAACCCATGGACTCAAAGAACTCTAAAACATTTTCCCGAGGACCTTGATAAGCAATTCTCCCTTCGCATAGAAGGATAATGTCGTCAAAAAGATCGAATGCTTCGGGTGGCGGTTGAAGAAGAGAAATAACTATGGTTAGATCCATCAAATGCACCATTTGCTTCAGAAACTTCATGATCTCAACAGTGGTGGAGCTGTCTAATCCGGTCGATATGTCGTCCATGAAGAAGGTTTTTGCTAGTCCCACCAGCATCTCTCCTGCAACATAAATACTTGATATAAATAAAGCAGTATCATTTCACTGTGACCATTTTTGGGGCTATGATACATATCTAATGGCTTACCAATGGTGACTCGTTTCTTTTGTCCACCTGAAATTCCTCTTCTCATCTCGTCACCTATTATTGTATCTGCACATTCGTACAATCCTAGCATCTGCGAAGCCACAAAATTAAATTATTATAACAAACCATTAACAATGGAGCAATACAATGAGTAGCCCCCTCTGCTATAACAATGGCTATAATGTCCCAAGAACATGTCAGTAAAACCAAAGAAAATTAGATATAGTTTCCAAGTGTTGAAGCTGCCTATTAATGATCAGCTCTCTCCCTCCCCCTCTAAAATGGTGACAAAACTTTATTAGAACAGAACATGATTCCAGCAGGGGCAGAGCTTGCCCAACACAAATCTAGCATCCTCTGTTCTGCAAGGGAGTCCACCAATACATTAGCCACCTTTAAGAATATCAAAATAGCATGCTTGTTGGGTTTTGTCTTATTTCACAGCCAAACAGTTGTGGGGGCTCTTATGTTATTTTCTAGGTTGGCTAGGAAGTGTAGGCGGGACTCACGTTTAGGAGAACCTTATATACCCTCTTTAACTATGAAGAGAGGGATGTGTGGTGAGAGAGCACTCTTATGGGAAAATGAGACAGAGAAGTTAAAGGAGGGGATTTAGGAAAATGTTTGGGATGATCCATCTGAGTTTAGATTGATCAGGGGAACCATTGTAATCTTTCCATTTCTTGTTGATAGTAGAACTTCTCATTGACTCGCAGTGGATGAAGGCTTCTATGCCGAACAATTCAAATCTTCTTTTTTTCTTTTTTGATCGGTAAGCTGGGGTTAGGCGGACCCCTACCAGTATATTGATTAAAGAAAGATGTTACAATAAAAGGGAGAAGACGATGCCCCAAACCTTAGAACAATGGCTAACGAAGGGGGCCGAACAAACAAGGACATAATACCCTTGAAATCAAAACTTAAGACAAGCACAACAAGAGAGAATACACGTGAATTCTAGAGCCAGGCCCCATTTTGGCCCCTAGTGATCAAAGACTTCTTTCATCTTTTGGCTAAATTTCCTTGCTCTCATGCTCTTCCTCAACTTCTCAACCTTTGGGGGTTTAGAAGTCCTATGAGGGGGGTTTCATTTTTCTTCTGTTGAGGGTGATCTTCTTCACCATCTTCTGGTTTCTTCTCTTCTTCATTCTCTGTCTCTTCATCAGAAAACCGATTTTCTGAATCACAAACTGATCCAGGTTCTAGAGTTAGAGACAAACACAGAGGTGTCTTCCTGATCATGATGGTGTTCTGCTTGGTGATGGTGTAAAGGGAGATTTGGCTCTTCTTGGGGCAAAGATGGGTTCTCTTCACTGGAATTTGGTTGAAGACAGGGAGAGGAGTTCTCTTCGGGAATGGAAAATAAAGTACACAATTCAAATCTTTGTGTACTTTCTATGGAGTATGGACTCACTGTGGATGAAGGATTCTATGCCGACCAATGGAAATCTTTGTGTACTTTCGATGCTTGTGTGTTATTGCTATTTTCTTTGATTTGTCCATAAATCACATCGGTTTTGGCTCAACAATTTTCTACAATACTTATAAAAAAATTCCATAATATCTTGAATGATATTAGCTAACTCACGAGGACCATTATTCTTCCTCCACACCCAACAAATAGTATTTAATGAATGGCCTTCAATCCAAAGAGGCTCATCAAACCTTTCAATATAAAATATTGGGCCGATAAGGAGAGAATGCTTACACATAACTAGAATCAGCCATGCCAATTGGGCTAAAGAAGGCAAGCTAGACCGTCTAGGAGCAATTCTTTCTCAGACACGTAAAATTCAATTACAAAGGAATATTTTGATATGTTCTAAGTCATTGATAGTATAGTTTGGCGTGCTGTGTAGGCATTTACCTTGTTTCTCAATCGGGCATCTCTCATTGTTGTCTAGGAATATTTTGATATGTTCTAAGTCATTGATATTATAATTTGGTGTGGTGTGTTGGTACCAAGGTTTTAAATTTCAATTTCGGCTATAATTTCGGTCCTCACCGAAACTGAAATCCCGAAATTTCGGTCGGCAGAAGATATTGAAATCCCATATTTTTCTCCCGAAATTTCGGGTGAAATTCTGTAAAGGAATAAAAAATTAATATTTTATCAAATATTTAGCCAAAATTTCTACCGGAACGTTTCGATTTTGGTCCTCACCGAAATCCGAACGCCGAAATTTAAAACCTTGGTACTAGGTACTCAATCGGGCATCTCTCATTGTTGTCTATTTAGACTGGGTATGGATTTCACCCTAAAATCACAATTTCGAGTGGCCTCACAACCCACCAAAATGCTCCTCTTCGCAAAAATGGTATCACTGTGGAAGGTTCAATTAAATTAAATTAAGAACGCAGAGTAAGAGAATTACCCGGAGGACGTAATCAGTCACAAATTTTCTCCCGTTTTCGTCGGCGCTGGAAGCCTAGGCAGCAGTAATAAAATTAAAGCGAGTGAGAATATAAAATAACAGACCCTTTTCCACTCCATTTTGTTTGTCTTTTTCTGGTCATTTGCAGGAAAATAACAAGAAGGATGGTGGAAACGTTGGGCAAAGGAGTGGAATTGGAAATATCATTTGCCTAGTAATAAAGGAAGATGAAAAGAACAAATCACCTGGATGAAGGCATCAAGCTCTGGGTCGGGCTCAATGCCAGCTATCTTGTTCCTTGCTGCAACTGTCATTTGCATCTCTTACTAAATACTATATAAACACTAACAAAAGCAGCCATGGTGGAAAAAAAAAAAAACAGGGTGTGCCATTAGTCTCGAGTTCAAAACTCCCGGATAGCAAAAATCCACATGTGATGGTCGACCGAAAGTCGGACCACATGTGCCACGTGTTTGCCAAGTGGGCCACACGTGCGGGGAGTGTTAAAGTATAAAAGATAAATAACGCCTTCCTCCAACAACTTAAACTTTTGGAGAAGTTGGTAAGTTAACATGTAAAACTACCAGTTTACTCTAAAAGCTTAAGCTATTGGAGAAGGCAGCATTTAATCTTTTATACTTTAACACTTCCCCTCGCGCGTGGCCCCTCTTTTTAGGGTTGGCCTACACATGGCACATGTGACCCCTCTTTTGGGTTTTGTCATTGCATGTGGATTTTGCTATCAAGAAGGTTTGAACCCAGGCATTGCTCTGATACCTTGTGAAACTACTAGTTTACTCCAAAAGCTTAAGTTGTCGAAGAAGGCCGTATTTAATCTTTTATACTTTAACATCGGGTATAGGTGTCTTAAGTAATTCCTTTGTTAAATTTTGAAAGGAGAGGGAAAGGAGGACGCTCACCAGTTGTGTCCCCGGCTCCTAACACGCGTCTTGAGAAATCCAACGTCTCCCTCACGGTCATCTCCGCATGATGAATGTCATTTTGAGTAACGTACGCACATGTACGTTGGGGGATGAAGTGGGTCAGTTCTTTCCCATTGTAAGTTACTCTTCCGCTTACCTGTGAAGGAAAAACAAACATGAACAAGTGTGTCAGATATTATCGTGCTTTTAAACAGGGAAGTGATATATTCGCACCCCTTTCCTTCCTTGGGCCACCCCCATATAGTGTAAAGCAAGTAGGGGTGCAACTCGGGTCGGGTTCAACTCGAACCCAACAAGGTCAACCCGGAAAAAAAAGTCAAGTCGAATTGAGTTCAGGTCGGGTTTAGGTTCAAGTTGAATTTTCCCAACCTGGGTTGAATTCGGGTGAGGTTCGAGTTGAGGGTTTGGCAACCCGACCCGAGTGAACCCTGACATTTTTTATGAATTTTTTTTTTTTTTTTTTCGTAAGCTTGAAAACTAGGGTCGGGTCAGGTTGAACTCAAGTCGGGTTGGAAAAAAGGGTTCCTCAAGTCAGGTTGGCCTAAACCGGACCCAACATGACCCGAGTTGCACCCCTAAAAGGGAGTGGTCATATGTACACTAGAGCCAGGGAAGAAAAGGGGGCGAACATATGAACGTCCCATTAAATATTGTGATAGTTTGATAATATTTTCTTGTTGATATATTGGAAATATTCAAGAACATTTCTTATCTATTTCGGAAGGGGTTCATATGGCTAGGATCAAGTTTTCTGGCTATGGGGCCACTTACCTTTAGGCTAGGATCAAGCTTTCCTGCGAGAGCCCGTAACAAGGTGGACTTTCCAGACCCTGGAGGTCCTAGAAGCAAAGTCATCCTGGCAATGATATAACGCAATCAAGACAATGAAAGTTTAATCATGTTTGTAAATGCTTGTGTATCACGTGGCTGTGTGATCAAATGATCTAAACTGTTCAAATTGGATCAGTGATGAGGATCAAGACTTGATCTTGTAGAAAATATGCCATGAGATGATCCACACGGTCTTGGTCCCATGCCGAGAGAACATCCCATGTGCAAGAATCAATTGTTTAACTTATTTTGTGGTCTAATAATCAGTTCAGGACTCGCAATCAGTTCTCAAAAACTACAGAAAAAACAGAGCGTCAGGAATAAGCCTAACCATCAGTCTTTTTAGCATTGTCCTATGTGCAATGTTGATTGATCAAAGTTGGGGTAAACCCATGTTTTTATACATGATGCTCATGTTTCTTGTCTTTTATATTTAAAAAGTTGTAAAAGGGTTTTTATGATCCTCAAAAAGCACTTAGTGACAGTTAAATGCTAAAAGACAAGATACATGGGCGTCTTGTATCAAAACATAGTTGTGCTGAAATCATTTCCCCTTTTTTTTAAAGTTATATGACTTTTAGGGGCTGTTTGGATGTAGGGAAAGCGATTTTATACGGTGTAAGCCCTTGTAGTCCCTTATTTTTCAAAAAGTACTAAACGGATGATCCAAACCGTCCACGTGACGGAACACAACGTAAATAGGTTGTGCCAAAAAATAATTCCATAGGATGATCTTAGCCCTCAAATCCATGGAAACCTCTATAGATCGGAGGGCTAGGATCATCCTATGGAGATTATTTTTGGGGCTGAACCTATTGATGTTGTGTTCCACCAGATGGACGGTTTGGATCATCCTATGTTGTGGAACGTACAGTACTTTTTGAAATATACGTTATCCTCCATGAAAAATATTAATTTATATAATTTTCTTTTCCCTAGAATCAAACACCTCCTTAACGCTGCACCCTTTTAGAAGGATAGAAATGATACACGCTCATAATTGGAGGCGATAGCAGATATTTGCTCTGAAATCTAATTACAAATCCAATTTGCTAAATGAATAATCTTGTCAAACCTTTTCTACACCTCTTAGCAAAAAAAAAGTAATCTTAATTAAGAGAGTTACAATTAAAAAAGAAGAGTGATAAATCCACTCCCAAATATGATAAATCGACTCCCATGTGTCTTTCTCTCTCCTCTGGGTTAGAGAGAGAAAGAGGAGAGAGATAGACACATGGGGAGTCGATTTATCATTTTGGGGGGTCGATTTATCACTGCCCTTAAAAAATCGTTATAGTAATATCAATATTGAGAAATTAGCCCCAAAATCTTCTGTACTGGTTGTTTTCCAAAAAGTAGAAACATCTAACGCCCCTATGTGGCTAACCCATATCTAACCCCTATGTTGTCTTCCCCGGCCAGCACCTATTGTATTTATGAGTTATGACTTATGAAGGGGTGGCCTGGGGATGCGAAAAGGAAGCAAATATATGTCCTTTCCCTAACAAAAAATATCCATGAAGCTCAGACTGTGTTATATGAATATTGTACTGTGGCCCATCATTGATTGAATGCACTAATGAACGGTCGAGATGATCAAACGACACTCTTTGAATGTCGCTATTTCTTGAATGTGCTAGTAGAGAAGCAGAAGCAAAAGCAAGAGATATGATCAGATACCTAGATGGCTTTATGATCCCTTTCAATCCCTGTAGAAGCTTGAGAGGCCTCTTCTTCGAAGGAACCGCACCCACGAGCCCCATAATTTCCTGTCCAAGACGAACGTTATCACGGCAAAAGTTAGCATGTCACGTTACATCACATCTGACGCAATTATAATTGGAGAACGACTACGAATAGTCACTTCCTCCACGCCCAATCGTAATAGACAATTTTGGGTCTCACGTGGGGACATGTATGTGAAATCAAGACCGTTGATCTTCTAGATCATCGCTAGGCCACCCATACAGTCTATGGTCACATATGCATGTGTATCAGGTACACATCAATGATGTTCACAAGTGAAGGCAAGTGCCATCTTCTTTGTCTTTTATTTAAATGATAAAAAAGCAAAAACCAAGGGGTAGAACTATCATTTTCCTTAATAATATATGCCTCTTATATTATATAAAAAAAAAAAACTGAATTTTTTTATGGTGACCACAACCCTTAGCCCCCATTTGCATTTTCTTTGTTGTTGACAGTCAATCTCGGAATCAATGCTAATAATCAGTGTTTTGGTCCCACATGAGAAAGTGTAATTAAGATTGTTCAAGCTGCCCCGTAAAAATCACTCTTGGCCGTAAAATTTTGATCTAACAGTGGAATTAAGGACATGATACCATCAGTGAGGTCCTAGCTACTAGCTAGTAAGGGTATCTTCTACTAATCAATAAGGAAGTGCCTATTGGAAGCTTAGCAGAAGTTACGTGGTAACTTGATAGTTTTTGCATAGTATATCGCATAGCTGAATTTCCTGCTCCATGTGTGTTGCTATTATCTTCCCTTGGAGACTTGAAAAAAGTCTTTCACTTCCTGTGAAACGTAGAAGAAAAAATTTGTGGAGCTAAATGACCCTATCCAGTCACTCCAACTTATCATCCACTCACTCCAAATCTATACCTCAAATCGCTGAGCCATATGCAGGGCCTATCGCCAGAGACCATGGCAAGAGAAACGTTAATGCCGGGACGGACTCTGGCTGCACCCCCAGGCCCCAGCACATGAGCCAGACTGCGCAGTTTGGTCTAGTCCCACGTGCAGGGCCCATAGCCAGAGACCAATCTTGGGGTGTCCTCAAATAATTTTACAATCTAAAATTACAATGGAAGATCTAAATGTTAATACCTCAGCTGCGTTTATGGTAGCATTGAAGAGGGTGGGACGAGCCCCACCGCCAACCATCACTTTGGCTTCTACACATAGCTCCTCGAAACGTACCTCGATTTTGGGCTCATGGATGCCCAACCTAGAAAACAAGAACACCAAGGTTCATGCAAATAAAACCCAGTTAGTACAATAGTAAGAACACAACAATACCCATATTCATTTAGTTAGCTTTATGATCTAAATCATCTTATTATTATTATTATTATTATTACTTTGCTGCCACTACAGGCCTTGCCTATGGTAAAGCCATGGCGCGTGGTTTACAGGTGATTGCACGAGTCCATAGGATTAGCCCCGCCCTAAAATGGGGTGGGAATACCCTATGTCAAAAAAAAAAAAGCAAGCCTTGCCTCGTTTTCCTTCCTTTGAGTCTGCTTAGGAACTCTTCGTTTTCTGAGTGAGTTATTCTTCGTGGCTCGTCGATCTGTTTCATGGCCTTCTTCTTCTTCTTTTGTAACCAATGGAGTGGGGAGATGTAAACAAAGTGCAACCTACTACGGTGAAGAAAGCGAAGGACGTGAAGTGTACTGTCTTATGGGGGAACTCCCGTTTATATGCAAGACTAGAATATAATTAAAAATTCAAAGCAAGATGGAATCTTGGTTTTGTTCACTTATCTACTCATTTATCTGACTGGTTATGGCAAGAAAGTAGATGTTTGGGGGGTGGCAAAGGATTTTTATAGGCTTTTTTAATGCGGGCTTCTGTCAATGGATATAAAGGTTGAGCATATGGAGACAAGACATATGACGACCAATCAAATTTGAAATTTCCATCATCCATCAAATCCACGTAGTAATGTGCGTTTCTTTGAAAAAGTCGTCTAGATATCATCGTTAGCAATAGACTTTATCCCCTCAACATAACAATTATTTTTTCAAAGTTATTGCTTCTAGGGGACTTGCTAATTGGAAAAACATCAATTCTATGTGGTGGGCTATTCATATTATGGATCCAACTATCCTTATCTTTCATCTGACTTGTCGCCCTTAACTTGTCATTTCCTTCCACTGGGTTTTAGTGCCTTGTTTCCTACGTCATTTGGGTCTCCCAGTTTAACTAGTCTATGAGAGAGAAAGTTAGGTTTTTTTGTTCTATCTCCACGGGATGTTCACATGTTCCACCTGTATTTCATGCAACATTCAATTGCATTCATTTTTTTTCCACTTTCAGCATTCGGTGCTCGAAAATTACGACTTCCCTTTTTGCATGCAAATAATACTCGTAAACAGAGGAGCTAGCGAAAACACAGATGGTTCCGTACTTAAGCTTCTATCCATAAATCACTAATCTTATCTGGATCAAATATCTGCTATACCTAATCTTGCCTGGATCAACTCCGGGCTGAAGACATAGAGTCAGCCTTCACTGCTAAGGTTTTTATAAAATGCGTTTCTGTTGGAAGCATAATTTTACACGAGGAATGATAGAATATGAAGGGCACCCTAGCAAAAATCAGCATCAAGGGAGTCCCTATTGGTTGATTGCAAAGTGTGGCGTGGAAAAAAGTGATTCGCACCTAAAAAATTGGAAACCGTGTTGACTTTGAAGAAATCAACCAATAGGGCCGCCCTTGAAGCTGATTTTTGCAAGGGCACCCTTCATTCTATGATTCCTCATTTTACATGTGTTTTGAAACATGTGTAAAATTATGTTTCCAATGCATCTTAATGAGTGCTCTTAACATCGTTAGCAAAACCCTTTTAAAATTAATCCAAATCTCGACTGTATCACTTGGGTTTGTGTTGATCAAATGCTTTTGGCATTTGAGTAGGCTCAATGTCACTCTTACCGAAGATGTTCTAAGCTAGCTCCTAGCTGAAGTTATATACCTTCAAACTTCCCATGATGTTTGGGTTGCACTCGAATCTTGATTCCCTGCGGCATCTAATACCTGCATTCTTTATCTTCTCTATCAACTACAATCCATCAAGAAAATATCATCTTTAATAGCAAATTATCTCCCACAAATAAAAAGTTTTGTTGATGCTCTTGTTGCTATCAACTAACCTATCTCTGATGTAAATCTAGTTCTCCATACTTTGGGTTCTTCCTCCTCCTCCTCCTGAGTTCGAACCTTTTTGTACAACCGTTATTGTTAGGGAACATCCTATTTCTTTTTAGGATCTGCAATCTTTTCTTTATAGTTAAGCACTTCGCCTTAAACATGTTTGCATGCTAATCAGTCAATGGTTCATTCCACTGCCTTTACTGCTATAGAAAATCGTGATTCTTCTCGCCCTCATAAATGTAGTAGAGGTGGGGAAGGGCTACTTCTTATTGGGTATATAATATGACCCATGTATGTTCTAATATAAGCCCAATAGGTAATGGACCAGGTGTAGTGGGCCCATTTGGGCTGGAGCCCATTAACCTCTTATAACCCTAGTGTATCTCTATATATAGGGGCTGGAGGCAACAAACTTGGTATTCCAAATTAGATACCTTGGGTGTAATGCTTCAAGCAACCTCTTGCTTGACCTAATTACTCTAACAATCTTGAAGCATTAATTTTTCAAGCCCTAATTTTGGACGTCTGCTTCTATCTCTCGGCATTGGTTCTCGTTTTTGAAGGGAAGGGAACTTTTACCATTCGATTAACGTTTGTAGAAGAGTGGGATTTCGACTTTGGATCTCACGTTCAAACCCTCCACAGCGATTTTATTTTGAAGTGGGTTTCTTTCATCGTTATTTGATGTGGGTTTCATACCGGTCAAATCGGTTTTGGGCGTGCTTTGAATCCCTAGAATCGATTTGGGCATGGGATTATTATCTCTCAAATTGAGGTGGGTTTATTCTCATGGTGGATCGTCTGCCTCTCTTAACAAAACAGGGACGTCTGTTGATGTGGTTTCAACAGAATAAAAGAGGGTTATAAGATCGTTTGTTTGCTTGTATTCCACCCAATCACTGTTTGTATTTCATCCATTGGTGGTTTCAAAAGAAGACATCTGCCATATCTCGCTTGCCCTTTGGTAATTGGATTTTTATCCTTCGCTTCAGCCACGTACCACTAGAAACCCACGTTTCTTTTGCCATCCAACCATCGTTTTGTTGGGGGTCATACGGGTATGTGCCTCTTCTTTGTCTTCTTCCCCAAAAAGTCTGGTCATATTGGGCCAAGATCTGTCGTTTGGATTAGTTTTGGGGCTGATTCTCTTTCTCGTCCAAGAACAACAGATTCTGTTTTGTTGAATGAACTCAGAGGCTGTTATTGTTAGCACCCCCTTTTGTCTTTCATTACATCTTGGGCTATGCATATAGCAATGTGAAAAGAAGCCCACTCACTTGCGTATTCTTGAAGAACGTTTTGGGGTAATTCTCTCTTCTCCTTTGTCGGTGACACACAAGTACACTACCATTGCTGAATTCACATTTTTTTTTTGGGTATAAATCCCATATTTGAATTCCTTTGGAGGAACTCCCCATTGCCGAATCCTAACTGGTTACCTTCGCGGCATTTGTGGCCGGTTTTTTGGAACTAGTTTTCTCAGACATTACAACTGGTTCAGTTTGTGAAACTGGTTTTAGACCAGTTCTCTACAACCAGTTTTGTTGACAGTTTGGGTTCTTTTGAATCTGTTTGGTTCGCCACCAGTTCTTGCATGAGCCTAAATGCCTCGGGTTTAACCTTGGCTGTTTCTTTATTCTCTGGTTCACCCCCTGTAAATCCCAATGGTTGTCAGTTGGGTTTGGGTATTACCTTGGTGGTTATCTATTGCTGAAGGGTTTCACCTTGGCTGTTGGATTTGGATTTGGTACGCGATTTGGTTCATCCATTTGGCTTCGGCTTTCGCGATACACAAATCAGGTGCACTCTTTCCATATTTACTTTTGTAGTTAGCCTAAAATGGAAAAGACTACTATTCCCTTTGAGATGGTCAAACTTCAATCATTTGGTGGATCTGAGTTTAATTCATGGAAGTGAAAGACTCAATTCGGTCTAAATATATGAATTATTTTTACACCGTTTTGAGTACCTTTGCTGACTCGAATGAAGAAGTTGATGAATCTCAATGGCATTTTTTTTAATACTGAAATGTATAGGAAAAAAGTGCAAGTGAGACTGGATGATCTCAAACGATTCATTCAAATCGCCGATGAGAATTGAGCCAGGAATAACTTGGAGATGGTTAGACAGCAACAATCTGCTGCTAACGTGGTAACAAATCCCAAGAAATTTTCTCGGAAATCCAAGTCACCTAAAAGTGAACATCCCAAGTTGGAGGCCAAAAAGACTATCTTTTAGAAAAGGAAGGGCAAGTGCCACAACTGTAGGAAATGGGGTCACTTTGCTGCAGAGTGTAAACAACCTAAGAAGGCTAAATCTAACACACCACAAAAGAAAGCTCATATGATGGTGGACAGTGCTGAGCCTAAGAGTTTTGCTGCCATGTTAGGAAATGGTAAGGTCAATACTTCTTCAGATTGGTGGTTAGATACAGGAGCCACTTGTCATGTTTGCAACTCCAAAAAACTACTAGTTGATGTTGTTGCCGCGAAAGAGACCGTTACAGTGGCTAGTGGAGCAGAGGTTGAGGTGCCTCACGCTGGTACTGCGAACTTGGTCCTTTCTTCAGGACAAATACCAACTTTAAAAATTGTTAAAGTAGTTCTTGCTCCTCAAAAGAATTTAATTTCTATTAGTCTTTTAGACTATGCTGGCATATGTACTTCATTTATGTGTGGTAGAGTAACTTTGATTGTTAACTCATACTATTTTGATTGTGCATATTTGATAGATGGTATGTATGGTTTGAGTTTAAAAAAATGAGACTGTTAGTCAGGATTGTTCACTGCTAATTGATCCTAAGTTGTTACACAACCGATTGGGACATGTGCACTATCAGAAAATGATCTAACTTACTAATACTCATAAGATACCATTATATATGTCAATTACTTTTGACAAGTGTGAGAGTTAGGGGTGATCGAGAAGGAGAAGATACACATTGACAGAGTTCAAGGAATTATGTGCCTCTTAGGGCGTAATCCTTGAAACTACTGCTCCTCTCTCGTCTCAATCAATTGGCATAGCTGAGTGTAAGAATAGGACGTTAACTTCAATGTTAAACTCCATGTTAATGTTAGTTGGCATGCCTAGTTGCATTTGGGGAGAGGCAGCTTTGACTGCAAATCACATCCTAAATCTCTATATGCTCCTCCATGTGATAGAGTACCCAAGAATTTGGTGAGGACTTTGTGACCTACCAATTGAAGAATGATCCATCATCCTATCAGGACGTGATGAGATCTAGGGACTCTGTGTTGTGGGCAGAAGCCATTCATGATGAAATGAGCTCTCTGTTAGAAAATCTAACTTGACAGCTAGTTGATTTGCCAAAAGGGGCCAAGACTACGGGCTGCAAGTAGATATTTGTATGTGATTATACAAAGTTTGTTATGGTCTTAATCAAGCACCTAAATTGTGACATTAGAAATTTGGCAAAGTAGTCAAGAGCTTTGAGTTTCTGACATATAACTCGGATACATGCCTTTACTATCGTTTTGTGTCGAATAAGGTCATGATTATTTGTTTGTATGTAGATGTTGATTCTTCTTTCCAATCTCTTTCTGTGATGAGAAATATGAAACTACCCTTGGGTAAAGACTTCGACATGAAAAGACCTGGGTGTTGTTAACACCACTCTTGGTATGAAAGTAAGTTTTTGAAAGGCAAGGAATCACCCTTGGCTTAGCCCATTATACGAAAAACTTCTTTTCTTTTGAGGATGCAGTGAGTGCAAACCGATTGAGACACCATTTTAATTATACCAAGAAGCTGATCTCTAAGGAAGAGACAGTGTGAGTCAGTTAGATTATTCTAAACTAATTGGTAGCCTCATGTTTGTGTTGCACTAGGCCAGACATAGCCTTTATAGTTGGCATGCTGAGTCATTTTTACTAGCAATCCTGGCCATGAGCATAGAGATGCCCTTATGAGGCTGATGAGATACCTTTCGTGTACTCAAGAGTATGCTCAAAACTATGGTGGCCATCCACTTTTCGTGGAAGAATATTCTGATGAATCATGGGGATCAGAATCAGGGGACAGCAAATCTACTGCTGTCGTGTGGAAGTCGAATTGGAACTTTATGCTCTAGCTTCAGTTGCAAATGAAAGCAGCGGAGATAAAGATTTTGATTATGGTTATGGACATTCCACTGACCCAGTTAAGGATCAGTTCCTTAAGTGTGTTCTGTGATAATCAAGCTACAATTACGATTATGAAGAACTCACTCTTTAATGGTAAGAGGAGACATCTTAGGCTGAAACATGCCATGCTGAATTATCTCAAGAACACGAGATTATCACTTTGATTGATACGAAATCGAAGGATAATATAGCCGATGCTCTCATATAGAGGTTGACCAAAAATCGAATATTCAAAACTGTGAGGGAGATGTGGTTAAAGTCTATATAGACTGGACTTAACCTACATCCATGTTATTTTGAATCTTCGAATCTCCCTTTTGGCCAAGATAAGCACTTGATATGTTTCGACGATGTTTACAGTTATTGTGTGTCATTCCACATTTGATGACATGTCCTTTTTGGGAAAGGTTGTACATTCCAAACTTGATGATACAGTTTAACTCAAATATGGATAAGATGACTGTAACATTCCAAAAAGAAACATGAAATGGTTCTTTGCAAAAGAAATTATTTGGTCTTGTTCTTTCATGAAACTTGACAATTAGGAATGGTTATTTGCAAAAGAAGCTGTTTAGGTCTTGTTCTTTATTAAAACTTGACAATGATGCTTATGGTGAGAGTGATACTGATAATTTTTTCAGCAATTTTGAATTGTACTAAGTTCTTCTTCAAGTAGAACTAGATACTTTAGTGAATTATGAAATTGTACTAAGTTCTTCTTCAGGTAGAACTAGATACTTTAGTGTTTTACATAAATGATTGGATTCATTTTCATGAAATCCATATTTGGTAATTCACATGGATTGGCGAAAAGGAGGAGCTTGTCTTGATTTGGACTTTGATGAAGATGACTTACTTGATGAGTAAATCTTCTAAAGTCATAAAGACTATGCTTACATTTCAGTATGCATAGAGTTCACTTTTTTGTGGAACTTTATTTTGGATCCTGATGAGAATCATACCTCATGAATGAATTCATCTAAGATCAGTGGGGTTCACTTATATGTGAAACTACATTTTGGTTGAGTTTAGCTTGTTGTATATCTAAAACTCATGGTTTCTCATAAAAGGATTCATGTTTTCATTTGGATTACAGATCTTTTATGATATAGACCATATGGTGATATGGATGATTCAATAATTTTGTTTGGACATCACATTATCTATCTATTAGATTGTGCTATATGTAGAACATAGGAGGAGATTGTTGGGTATATAATATGACCCATGTATGTTCTAATATAAGCCCAATAGGTAATGGACCAGGTGTAGTGGGCCCATTTGGGCTGGAGCCCATTAACCTCTTATAACCCTAGTGTATCTCTATATATAGGGGCTGGAGGCAACAAACTTGGTATTCCAAATTAGATACCTTGGGTGTAATGCTTCAAGCAACCTCTTGCTTGACCTAATTACTCTAACACTTCTCAAGCCCATGATCAGATTCTCAGTTTAAATTCAATCGTTACAATTTGGCATTCTTGGTGCCATCCATCCAATTAATCCGGTTATACCTTTCTCATTTGTCAGATTTTTGCCAAACATGGCCACATTGCACTCCGATGCAAGAGCTGGTTCAATCAAACATGTCGAGACGGTGATTTACCCTCTGCTTTTGTTGTCACGTCCCTTCCATCAAGTGATCAATAATGACTCGAAACGGGTAAAACAAATCATGTGACACACTGACACATACTTGATACTTTGTTACCTTCAGCCACCAAACAAGACTACCAAGGCTCTGACTCTATCCTTGTTTGTAACGTTGCTCTTCTACATATTTCTACCTCTTTCTGACACTACAGGAGAAAGGCTAATTTTCATGGTAATTAAAGAGGATTTAAAACAAGTCATTAAAACGTACACTACAAGATAAACACTGATTCGGTAGCTATCTCTTCAATTTATTTTGTTGACTAAAAGAAGGCTTTTATCGGTACAAACCATTATATTAATTTGTTAACTACTCTATTGTTGGCAGATATTTCTTCAACTTTTTTTCACATTCGGCCATGTTCAATTTTATCTTTGGAGAATCCAGGGATAACAAGATTCTTGCTAGTTTTGCTAATCACACAAGTAGGACGACAGCTTTAACTTAGTTAGGAGGGGTTTCTTTCCAATGAATAGGCCTCGCATCTCCTCTTTTATTTCCCATCTATCCCATTTCATGGCCATCAGCTATCGCTGGTTTCAACATTTTTACACATTAATTTTAAAGAGGAGCACCTCCTAGCTAGCTATTTTATAGGGTTTATTAAAAATTAATGGATCTTTTCATTAAATTTTGTTACCTCTTTCTCTCAAATTTTAACCCCCACTCCCGACTTTTTGTCATCACAAATCCTAAAAACTCTTTTTTATTTTCTTATTTTCTCACAAAACTTATCACCCTCCCCTCTCTAAATCCGCATCAAATCACATCTTGTATTGTATCAACGTGTCCCAACTTATATTGGATCCACCTATGTCTTGTCCTGGACCCATTTAGATCCTACTTGTGAATTTTCCTAATCATAGTTCTTGGATCCTACTTTTGGTGTCTACGACAAAATCCATTTTGAATGAAGCCTTTTTAGATCTATCAATAAAAAGTTTAGACTAAATCTATGTAAATAAAACTCAAGACCAAGTTTTGGCTTTATGATGAAAAAGTGAGATTTTTTATATTTTTTGTTTTTCTCATTTTTATGCCAAAATATCAAAATCCCCCTCAATATTGTGGGTCCCAATCCGACTTTTATTTTTTCTTTTCTTTTACAGATAAGCTGGGATCGAATCTGCGACCTCAAGGTTAAGAAACAGCCTCAACCATTGAGCTACAGGCCCAACCCCTATCCGACTTGATTTTAGATAGTGGAATTTGTATTTGAATTGGATCCGACAAATCTCATTGTGTGTCTATGTAAATGTAGGCCAATCTAAAGTATTTGTCAGACCATCTTAATCCGTTGATAAGCCTAACTATATAGCCCTCTACCTCTAAAACAAATATCCCTCTCAATTTAATGGCATTTTTTAAAAGAGGGAATGATAAAATTTAGGGCTGCAACTCGAGCCGGGTTTTACCCGACCCGCATCGACCCGACCCGAAAATAACTTGGGTCGGGTTCAGGTTTCATGGGTTTCGGGTCGAGCCGGGTTGAGCATTCAAAAGCCCGCATGAATCTTGGGTCGAGCCGGGTTTGAAGGGGCCCGACCCGACCCGACCCGATCCGAGTTACATAAGTTATAGTATGTACATTTTTTTCTATTGTTAGTTACAAGTTAAAAGTGAAAACCCACGCACCCACTGTCATTGTATGTGAGTGTAATTTATGCTTCTATGAGTTGAGTTGATTCGAGCGTTTGATTCAGCATTGTTTGATTGTAATTACAACATTGTTTGATTACGGCATTGTTTGATTCAAGTGTAATGTGAGTGTAATTACATCATTGTTTGATTCAAGTGTAATGTGAGTGTAATTTCTACTTCTATGAGTTGAGTTGCCTTGCCAAACAAGAATTTTCCTTAAAAAATTGGGTCAACGTGAAAAAACCCGACCCGACCCAACCCGACCCAAGATTTATCATGGGTAGGGCCGGGTTTGGGAATCGTGGGTTTTCCGAAAAAAAACCCGACCCGACCCGACCCGACCCGAGATATTTCTCTGGTAGGGTTGGGTTCTCCAAAACCCGACCCGCCCGACCCGAGTTGCAGCCCTAATAAAATTCACTATGAGAATTTGTAAGGTATGTATTAAATGTAAAAATAAATTTAATTAGATTGGAATAAAATTATATTTTTTATGCGGACAAAAACTACCGACAACATGAGGTTTGTCGGTACTACAAAATGTGGAACGAGTCCCTTGTTCCTCAAATGTTATTTTCTTCATCTTTTTGTAGCTTACTTTTTAGGTATCAAATCTTTTTCGGTTTGACTGATTTTGATATCATTAGAAAGATTCTTATCTTACGAACTCTGGACATGATTTGAGGAAGTTATGGATGATTTAAGGATGTGATAGAATCTTCAATTAGGATTTAAGCATTTTTCTGATTGTTTAGATGCTTTTATTTTTATTTAAAATTAAAATCATTTTCCTTATTTCTTTGATTGCGTGCTATACATGTGCCTTTGTTACTAATATACTTATTTGCATGAAGGCTTGCATAGAAATCAATCACAATCCACTACGATGGGTGTTAGCGTAGAGGAAGTTACGCCTTTCTCTAACATATTCGACTGTTTTGTTCCTTCGGGAAAGTGGAATAAAGAAAGAAGGGGAAAGGAGTATCACCTGCTCTACAACTGAATTAATTGATGGACTGGCGTAGATAGGCTTCCCCATATTTTTACAACACATACAAGGACAAAAATACACTTAATCTGATGGTTAATTAGGTGGCTCAATGTGATTTGGCCTATTGGAGATCCAAAGAAGAGCCTACAAGAATTTGTACTATATAATAGTGTAACATGCCTCTATATTGATATATAAATCCAAATACTGTAAGAAGGGCTTTTAATAGGCTACTCTTTCATGTTTTGATAATCTCACAAACTTCTCATATTGGCATTGCCAAGTTTTGATAATTGCAAAAACTTAGCTTGTCTTTTCTTTTTTAATAATTGGCTACTGATAACTTTTTTGGGAGAGAAAAGTACGGAAACATCTATCTTGGCTGTCGGAAATAACTAGAGACGAATGGATCTTGACACGTGTTGGAAAACTTTTTGGAACCCTGATGTTTTTGTACTTTTTGGAACACTAACTTTATCTTTTCTCACTTATCTTTTGGTTTAGAACGGTAGATGTTATCTTTTATCACTTATCTTTTCAACATGTGTTAGGCATCCATCCGTCTCTAGGTATTTTCGACGACCAAGATAGAAATAATGGGTACGCCGGCGGAAAATAATGGGTATGCCGATGGAAATAATGATTACAGAGATGGAAATAATGGATATGCCGGTGGAAATAATGTGTACGCCGATGGAAATAATAGTTACAGAGAGGGAAATAATGGATACGCCGGCGGAAATAATGGGTACGCCGATGAAAATAATGATTATAGAGAGGGCAATAATGGGTACACCAGCGAAAATAATGGATACGCCGATGGAAATAATGGTTACAGAGAGGGGAATAATGGGTACGCCGGCGGGTACGCCAGCGGAAATAATAGGTACGCTGATGGAAGTAATGGTTACAGATAGGGGAATAATGGGTACGCCAGAGGATACGCCAACGGAAATAATGGGTACACCGATGGAAATAATGGTTACAGAGAGGGGAATAGGAATAATGGGTACGCCGGCGGAAATAATGGGTACGCCGATGGAAATAATGGTTACAGAGAAGGGAATAATAGTTACAGATATGAGAATTATTAGAAGACGCCACCGTTTCATATTAATGTTCACATGTCGTGGATCCGACCGTCTATTCATATTGGCGACGACCAAGATTTAAAGGAACCCAAGGACTCTGAGTTCACAGAAAGATTTCAATCCAAATCAAACCGACTATGTATAGAGCCGCTAACATTCCAAAAAAGTTTTTCAACACGTTTCAGGCATCCATCCGTCTCTAGGTATTTCTGACGGCCAAAAGAAACGAACCCAAGGTTCTGTAACTTCTGTCGGTTCAAATACGAGACGAACCAAACGAACCTCGTGAAACACACCAGTAATGAAAAAGGAGGCTGAATGACGTTTCTATTGATGTCAAAAGGGTATCAGGGTCTTTTTCCAACCTGATTTTGAAGATTAGCCCTTTTTTGTTCTTGTTTTAAAAGGTGCCCACAATCCGTATTTTCACTCAACATGAGCCTACATTCCGTACTTTTCTCTTTTTGGGAACTGCAATAACTTTTGACGTACATCTTAAATAATAACAGACAGTATGAGTTTCTGCAATTATTGAAAATTTTGTACTGATAAAACTAGGGCGATGATATATATTTTCACCCCCACGCTGCAGTATGCAGGGTGGGGGTGAAAATATTTCTTTGATTGCGTGCTATACATGTGCCTTTGTTACTAATATACTTATTTGCATGAAGGCTTGCATAGAAATCAATCACAATCCACTACGATGGGTGTTAGCGTAGAGGAAGTTACGCCTTTCTCTAACATATTCGACTGTTTTGTTCCTTCGGGAAAGTGGAATAAAGAAAGAAGGGGAAAGGAGTATCACCTGCTCTACAACTGAATTAATTGATGGACTGGCGTAGATAGGCTTCCCCATATTTTTTACAACACAAATACACTTAATCTGATGGTTAATTAGGTGGCTCAATGTGATTTGGCCTATTGGAGATCCAAAGAAGAGCCTACAAGAATTTGTACTATATAATAGTGTAACATGCCTCTATATTGATATATAAACCCAAATACTGTAAGAAGGGCTTTTAATAGGCTACTCTTTCATGTTTTGATAATCTCACAAACTTCTCATATTGGCATTGCCAAGTTTTGATAATTGCAAAAACTTAGCTTGTCTTTTCTTTTTTAATAATTGGCTACTAATAACTTTTTTGGGAGAGAAAAGTACGGAAACATCTATCTTGGCTGTCGGAAATAACTAGAGACGAATGGATCTTGACACGTGTTGGAAAACTTTTTGGAACCCTGACGTTTTTGTACTTTTTGGAACACTAACTTTATCTTTTCTCACTTATCTTTTGGTTTAGAACGGTAGATGTTATCTTTTATCACTTATCTTTTTAACATGTGTTAGGCATCCATCCGTCTCTAGGTATTTTCGACGACCAAGATAGAAATAATGGGTACGCCGGCGGAAAATAATGGGTATGCCGATGGAAATAATGATTACAGAGAGGGAAATAATGGATATGCCGGTGGAAATAATGTGTACGCCGATGGAAATAATAGTTACAGAGAGGGAAATAATGGATACGCCGGCGGAAATAATGGGTACGCCGATGAAAATAATGATTATAGAGAGGGCAATAATGGGTACACCAGCGGAAATAATGGATACGCCGATGGAAATAATGGTTACAGAGAGGGGAATAATGGGTACGCCGGCGGGTACGCCAGCGGAAATAATAGGTACGCTGATGGAAGTAATGGTTACAGATAGGGGAATAATGGGTACGCCAGAGGATACGCCAACGGAAATAATGGGTACACCGATGGAAATAATGGTTACAGAGAGGGGAATAGGAATAATGGGTACGCCGGCGGAAATAATGGGTACGCCGATGGAAATAATGGTTACAGAGAAGGGAATAATAGTTACAGATATGAGAATTATTAGAAGACGCCACCGTTTCATATTAATGTTCACATGTCGTGGATCCGACCGTCTATTCATATTGGCGACGACCAAGATTTAAAGGAACCCAAGGACTCTGAGTTCACAGAAAGATTTCAATCCAAATCAAACCGACTATGTATAGAGCCGCTAACATTCCAAAAAAGTTTTTCAACACGTTTCAGGCATCCATCCGTCTCTAGGTATTTCTGACGGCCAAAAGAAACGAACCCAAGGTTCTGTAACTTCTGTCGGTTCAAATACGAGACGAACCAAACGAACCTCGTGAAACACACCAGTAATGAAAAAGGAGGCTGAATGACGTTTCTATTGATGTCAAAAGGGTATCAGGGTCTTTTTCCAACCTGATTTTGAAGATTAGCCCTTTTTTTGTTCTTGTTTTAAAAGGTGCCCACAATCCGTATTTTCACTCAACATGAGCCTACATTCCGTACTTTTCTCTTTTTGGGAACTGCAATAACTTTTGACGTACATCTTAAATAATAACAGACAGTATGAGTTTCTGCAATTATTGAAAATTTTGTACTGATAAACCTAGGGCGATGATATATATTTTCACCCCACCCTGCAGTATGCATCCCCCCCCCCCCCCCCCCAAATAGACGAGGTCTTCCGAGCTTCCTTTTTTGCAAAGAATAGCTAAATCAAAGAATACAGAGAATAGGATTCCCCGCCCGGATCGGCACTCCCATTTACAATAGCCCCCACATCTGAACCAAAAGTTCTGGTTCCTCCTGAGAGATGGCAAAAAATCACATTTCCCTTTCTTGCTCTTGACATCTCCAGTGAGAATCAGATTTCCGACATCCTCAATAAGGGACTTAGCAGGGCCCTTCTTTGATGAGCAAGCTGGGAATGATCAATCTCCATTTGCTTGGAGGAGTGTTAGCGTATGTGTGTCACTTATGTCTCATGTACTTGCACTAATTGTACTTGAGTTGTACTCTTTGATTTGTTCATTAGTCATGTCCAGTCGTATTGTCAAGCAAAAGCGTTAAAGTTGCCCACTGTTCACTTTATATTGGGGCGAATGCATACTGCAGGGAGGTGAAATTATCATCGCCCTAAAACTAATGCGTCCCGTAAATCACAAAGGATTACTTCAAACGGTTCAACGGAGAAATCTTTAGATGAAATAAAAAGGGAGAGCGTAAGCGATCCTTCATTGACAACAGCACATAATGAAATAGTCGTTTTCTCTAACGGTGGCCATCAATAAAACTTGTATTATTTAAAGAGAATTAAAAGTCTTCCAATACACGTTTTTGGGTATCTCAGTCTCTAGTGTTACATGTCCCACTTGTTCAACCATGGTTTTAAATTTCGGATTTCGGTGGGGACCGAAACTGAAATTTGGTGAAATTAGAAATTTTGCCATTTACCAAATTTCAGTGGAAATTTCGGAATTTCGGAATTTCTGTCAGGTCCGAAATTTTGAGAAAACGCCTTTTTTATTTTTTATTTTTTATTTTAAAAAGTGTTACAAAATTTTGGTCCTGAATTTAGAACTTGAGTACCAAATTTAAACCGAAATTTCAGAATTTTGAAATCGGTTTTTCGGAAGTCCGAAACCGGTACCGAAATTGAAATTTTAAATCTTGGTTCATACCACAATTAGCTGTAGTAGCTCCAATAATGACAAATGCTCTTATATTCCCCTCATAAAAATTGCCTTTGCAGTATCTCCCAACTCCCAGGTCTGGTCAAGCTAACCCGTATTCTTCACAGTGCTCATTCGTCAAAAAGATCATGGCTTACGAACCATGGTTTAAATTTCGGTCGAAATCTGAAATTTCAGACTGAAATTTTGGAGGCCGAACTGAAATCCAAACGTACCGAAACTGAAACTTCCGAATGTGCAAAATTTTGGTCGAAATTTTGGAAATTTTGGCTAAAATTTCAAAAAAAAAAAAAAATTAATGTTTTACAGAATTTCGGCCTGAATTTCGGTAATTTGAGCCCAAAGTACCGACATTTGAAGACTTTTTACCAAATTTCGGCTGAAATTTCTGCTTCAGCAAGGTCCAAAATTTAAGAAATTTAAAACCTTGTTAGGAACTCATCCTGTGAAGGAAAATGTTTAAGTTTCACCACAAACTGATCATTTTTGGTAGTGTTGTGATTCCACCAGCTAGTTCCAACGAAAACCGGGCCGATCCATCTACTCAAGCGGGTTCTTATTGGTTTTATACTACCGGTTTTTATCGCCATATAAACCTCCACGTGATGGGCCATACTGGTTTGCTAAAAACAGAACAAAAAGAAAGACTAGCATAGTTCATCGAGTAAAGTGCATTACATTAGTGCCTTGAAATCATCCAAAACAGTATTATGCCAATTAAAGCTTCGTCTCCTTGTCTCAATTGCAAATCCCATATTGTATTAGATTTGACTACTTGTTTCTCCTCTTACGAACTGCAAGGCACAGATCCACTTCTCCCGCTTAGCTAGCAAAGAAATTGGACAACATAGTGGTTTCATGGACAGTGACTCGAGCGACCTTTGGCATACTTGAGGAATACATGCATTTGTCTTGCATGACTTTTTTAGGGCTGTATAATACCCCATTAGTCATAGGTGACTTTTAAGGGAGATTTTTGAAATACCAATTTACTCATAGTTTTTCATATGGCCCTGTTTGGTTGCAAAAAATGCGGAAGACGGCTGGGCATTTTGTGGAATATGAAAGCATTTCGTGGATGGGCTGTTGCATATGAGAGCTGCCACCTCGTGAATGAAGACAAAATCTGCTTAAAAGTGAGCCTAGGTGGCTGCTCTCATATGCAACCGCCCATCCAAAAAACGCCTTATGTGATGGACGCAAGCAAATCCCAATAGAGAAATAGTCCCCGATAGAGACTATAGTTCTCCTAAAACAAGTGCAACTTTTAAATCTCATGTCCCGGGGAAAAAAGAAAAAAGAAAACAAACCACATACTTAACGAAAAATAACCAAGCACCACTCTCACAATTAAAATGGTCTGTTGGGAAAGTTGCCTAATTTCCCACCACTTGGTGGGAATGCAAATACAGCAATGTTTTTAGGTTTTTCTAAAACCTAAGTGATATAAACGAGAGATGTTTTACTCTCTCGTAGGTAGAGGCAAAAACGAGAGAGGAGAGAGAAAGAGAGAGAAATTGGGTTTCTTCTCGGGTATTCTCTCAAGGTTTATTCTCTGGTATATTCTCTTGTGGGTTTTCTCTTGGGTTACTCTCGGTGTACGGTCTTAGTGTTGAGAAGCAAGGAAAGGGTTGCGGGTTTGTGGGTTTGTGATTAATCCATTGTAATCCTTGTATTTTATTTTTCTCATAGTGGAAGATCGTGTTTCTCGCCCGTGGAGTAGGCTTGGCCGAACCATGTAAATCCTTGGTGTTCATCTTGTGGCTTGTTTGTTATTTTTCTTTTCCGTTTAATTTATTCGTTTAATTTGTGCAAGATTGGATCGGATTGCACGGCAGATTTTCTCAACAAGTGGTATCAGAGCCGTGGTTGGAGCGATCGTCGAGGCCGGCGGAGTGATCGAGGGTGTTGTGGTTGGATCGCGGCTAGAGCGATCTTTGGGAGTAGAAAGATTGCCCAAGAAAGATTCTCATTCAAGGTGGAGCACTACACCGTGAAGTGCATAGTAATCTAATGGCGGTAAAATCAAGTTATACTCGGTTCAACATCGACAACTTTGACAGAAAGCGCAGTTTCATCCTATAGCAGATGAGGGTGAAGGACATCCTAGTTCAACAGAGCTTGGCTAAGGCGTTGAAAGGAAAGGATGGGAAGCCGGAGAAAATGACGGATGCTGAGTGGTAAGACATTTAGACGAAGGTGGTCAGCAATATTCGACTATATCTCACAGATAGCGTTATGTTTAATGTTATGGAAGAGGAAGATGCGCCTAAATTATGAGAGTTGGAAAAGCTTTACATGTCAAAAAGCCTTGCCAACCAGTTGAATCTGAAGCGACAATTGTACGGGCTAAAGATGCAGAAAGGCAGAAATCTTCTATAACACATCACAGTGTTCAATGGGCTTGTAGATCAACTCCACAAGGTTGACGAAAAGTTGAAGGAAGAAGACAAGGCTCTTTTGCTTCTTACTTCTCTTTCTGATTCATATGACAACCTGGTGACTACTTTATTATATGGTAAGGATACGATAAAGTTGGAGGAAGTCACATCGTTGCTCTTATCGAATGATATGCGAAAGAAACATGTTCTTGGTGGAAATGAAGAGCATGGGTTGGTTGTTCATGGTGGGAATCAGAGAGGAAGATCGTCTGACAGGGGATCAGGAAAAAGCAGGTCAAGATCTAGGGTCAGCAGAAAGGGTGTGCGATGTTACCGTTGCAAGGAATATGGTCATATCAAGAGGGAATGTTCAAAGCGAGCTGACCAGGCGGACAATGGTGGTACGAATATGGCGGTGGCAATGGCGGTAACGGATGAACAGAGCGAAGTGGTTGGAGACGTTCTCACAGTCTCCTCAGGTAATCACACTCCTCATAATGAGTGGATTTTAGATTCAGGGTGCTCTGTTCATGTATGCTCTAGGAGGGAATATTTTGATACGTTCCAAGAGACAAGGGTGAGTGTAGTGTCCTTGGGTGACGGGTCTACTTCTGACGTCACGGGAGTTGGGACGGTGAAGATCAAAATGTTTGATGGAGTGATTCGTACTTTGGGTGGTGTGGCATATGTCCCAAAGATACGGAAGAATCTAGTATCTCTTTGCCAGTAGGACTCCAGAGGTTGTAGGATTTCAGCTGCAAGTTGAGCCATCAAAATCACACGAGGCTGTATCGTTCTGATGAAAGGAGAGAAGTGTGGCGGATTATATCGTCTAGTTGGGGACACGATGACTAAGATCTCAATAGTTAATTGAAAACGGAGTAGTAGCGTGTGCACGCGTAGGGTCTCTTTCGCAGTTGATGCAGAAACGGGTTTCCAGGTTGCAGACAATTGTGAGAAGGTGACAGTACCTGCATTTTGGAGGATGGATCGAGATCCCTCTCCAAGGCTGACTGGGTGAGTCAACGGGTTGGCAGCTACACACGTGCATTGGCTGTGTTGATCGAATCGGAAGGAGTCAAAACCAAGGTGGTTCGAGGGTGTGTAGCTGGTACTTGAGAAGGCTAATGATGGTTTGCGGTCATAGCAGACCTGGTGGAGACATCAACATAAAATCTTCAGGTGGCTTGGAAATAAACCAAGGTGGAGATTGTTGGGAAAGTTGCATAATTTCCCACCACTCGGTGGGAATGCAAAAACGGCAATGTTTTTAGGTTTTTCTAAAACCTAAGTGATATAAACGAGAGATGTTTTACTCTCTCGTAGGTAGAGGCAAAAACGAGAGAGAGAGAGAGAGAGAGAGAGAGAGAGAGAGAGAGGAGAGAGGAGAGAGAGAAATTGGGTTTCTTCTTGGGTTTTTTCTCGGGCATTCTCTTGTGGGTTTTCTCTTGGGGTACTCTCGGTGTACGGTCTTAGTGTTGGGAAGCAAGGAAAGGGTTGCAGGTTTGTGGGTTTGTGATTAATCTATTGTAATTCTTGTATTTTGCTTTTCTCATAGTGGAAGACCATGTTTCTCGCCCATGGAGTAGGCTTGGCCGAACCACGTAAAATCTTGGTGTTCATCTTGTGGCTTGTTTGTTATTTTTCTTTTATGTTTAATTTGTGCACGATCGAATCGGATTGCCCGGCAGATTTTCTCAACATGATCAAATACCATTATTTGATAGTTAATGACAAAAATACCTAAATGCCAAGAAAATCACAATCATCATAATTACCAAAATACCCTTATATCATGAAAAATAGCCAAAATACCCATTCTTGTGTGTGTGTGTGTTTGGGGGGGGGAGGGGGGGGGGGGGGGGGAGGGGGGGGAGGAATGACAATGCGCATATCTCATGGAAAATGACAAAGTACCCCTCTATAGTAAAAATGAACAAATTACCTCTACCTCATAGAAAATAATAAAATGTGCCTCTCATTGAAAATGATCGAGATACATGTATCCCATTTTTCATGAGATAGGGGTATTTTATCATTTTTATGATAGGGACACTACAAGAAATTGGACCATTAGTGGCGATATTTTTTGTGGTGGCCTGCATTTCTCCACTAATAACAAGTTTTTCATTATTTGTCATGAGATATGAGTTTTAGAAATTTTTCATTATGTATGTGTATGTTTGTTCGTGTCCGTGTGATATGGGCATATTGCTACTCATGTTATTTTTATTAGATACGGGTACTTTTCATTTTCTAAAAAATAGAGATATTTTATAACTTTTTATACGAGATAAAGAGTATTTTGGACATTTCATTAGATTTATTTTTTTTCATTTAATTTCTAATGAGATATGGGAAGTTTCTCGTTTTCCAGGAGGTATAGGTACTTTTGTAGGTGTCATTACCATTGTTAGCGAAACTCCGTTTTAAATGGCGGTTTTTTTAAAAAAAACTTGTTTTATTGGTGTGCCGTTTAAAACTCCATTTAAAACTTTTACAAGGAATAAAACTCCATTTCAAGGCAAACGTTTTAAACACGTTTTTTTAGCCAACTTTCCAATTTTACCCCACTATATTTTTTAAATGACAAAATTCTAAACTCATTTTCTTATGTTTCCGTTTTTTTACTTACGTTTTTTTTGAAGGGAAATGTTATCAGCACTACTGTAATTTAATGAGGACACTCCTCACTTTATAAAAAGTACGGTATGGCCCGCACCATAGGATGATCCAAACCGTCCATTAAATGGGCCACAGCCTGAATACGTCGTGCCCCAAAAATCGTTTCCATAGGTTGATCCTAACCCTCCGATCTATAGAGGGTTAGGATCAACCCTCTAACATTTAGATCGGAGGGTTAGGATCAACGTATGGAAATGATTTTTGGGGCACAACCTATTTAGACTGTGGCCCATCTAATGGACGGTTTGGATCATCCTATGGTGCGGGCCATACCGTACTTTTAATAAAGTGAGGAGTGTCCTCATTAAAATACGGTAGTGCTGATAACATTTCCCTTTTTTGAATCACCATATTAAACTCGAATTTTTGCCGTCCCCGTCCCGTTTTTTTATTTTTTTTGCCGAATCACGTTTTGCTAACTATGGTCATTACAAAGTGTTCAGAGTCATGTGATTCCCATGTGTCCATGCCTTCAACATCAGGTCCCCAAAGAGCCAATTAATGCCCGCGCATTCACAATACTTTGTTTTCGAGCTACATGAGTTTGAGTGGTCTTAACAATCCTGCATGACTAAACCCCTCATGGTATTAACATGGACAAAAACAACGCCCCATCGGATTTTGTAGCTACGGTCATGATCCAAAATAATTTAAGACCTTAGATAAAAGGATATAGATCTAATGGACACTATAATATACAGCACTTGTGCCGAAACCCTGTCCATTAACACTCAGATCCTTTTGATCCATCTAACCATCTGAGTCCATTGACACCCATAGCGAGATTAATTGCATGTGGTCCCAAGACCCTCTCACTAGTGAGATGCCCACTTTGCATATGAATACACTGGAAGTAAACTAAACCATTGATTGAACGGCTAACACCTGACATACTGATGCCATCTTTGTGACACAGTGGAGCCTTCACACATTTCTAGACGTAAGACATGTGTCCAAAATAGAAAACTAGCCCAAATGAACTAGATTCTACACAAACCCCAACTCTACCATCTACTACAATAAGCTGGGATGAAAAGAAGAGAGTTTTTTCCATTTTTTTGAAAATTACATGAGAATTACATGTCACATTTTTTGACTTTTTTGAACAAATGCACCCATTCAACTCATAACCCCCCCCCCCCCTTTATGCTTTTAACAAAGGCACCCATTGAATCATATAATTTAAATCCTACCCCCTCCTTTATGCTTTTAACAAAGGCACCTATTAAAAGCCGTATAATTACGATCTTACCCCCCTCCTTTATGGACGGTTTGGATCAACCATGGACAGTTTGCACCCTCCTTTATGCTATTAATAAAGGCACCTATTAAATCATATAATTTCAATCCTACCCCCTCCTTTATGCTTTTAACAAAGGCACCCCGTATAATTACGATCTTACCCCCCTGCTTTATGGACGGTTTGGATCAATCATGGACGGATTGCCGCCTCCATTATGGAGGGTTTAGATCAACCTATGACGTGGTCCGTACAGTTCTTTCACCCGTACAGTTCTTTCACCGTGCATCACGGGTTTTTTACTAGTATAGTATAAGTTGTTTCCTTATAGAATTTCTCTAACAAAAAATATATAAACAAGACCGCTGAATGAGAGTACCCACGCTGTACTCATACCATGCATGAGTAATCTCAAATCACTTAAGAAAAAAAAGGCTTCACCTCCAAGGCTCCAACCCCAAATTATTAAAGAAGAAAACAGAGTATTACAGATGAGCAAAATTACAGAAGACCACAGAAACAGTAGCAAAGCACAAAGCAACAAACAGCTGACTGACTCTGCTCATGCCTCTGCAGATAAGAAATGGAATGAAATAGAAGAATTTACCCAGAGTATCTATATATCAAATCTATCTCTGATTCTGTCCCCTATCTCTCTCTATACACACATAAGATTACTCCAAGAAAAATATAGAAATCTCACCACCTCTTCCAACTCTTCTCATAGTGAATCAATTTTATATTCTCTCTTCTTCTTGTTCCTGAAATCGTCTCAAAACCCCATCCAGAGCAACATCAAAAGCATCCCTAGTGTTCTCCAAACCCTCCTTGGGCGCCGCATACAGAAACCTAGGTATATAATCCACAATAGTTTCTCTCATTTTCCTCACCCTCTCCTCTCCTAACCCTTCTAAAACCTCTCTAATCGACGTCCCGTTCTTCACATCATTCCGGTGTATAAAAACCGAATACGACTCCGGTTCTTCCGGTAAAAACCACTGGTACTGAAAATAAGCCGTTCTCCTCCAGAAAAAAACCGGAATCGAACCGGCTACCATGCAGTCAAAGATAGACCGTCGAGTGAAACTATCGCCACGTGGCTGTAAGCAGAATTCTGAGTTCATAAACAGCTCCAGAGTCGCCGAGCTACTGTTTGAGCACCGAGTTCCAGAACAATCCACCGACTCACACACTCCCGATTCTTTACCACACTGGTCCAACAACACCCCCCTAAAATCATCCTTAAAACTCGCCCGAGTCGCCCCGGCAAAGCAGAACAGCGTCGTTCTGTTACGATTCATGACGTAATCCTGCCATTCTCTTACGTCAGCGTCGGACCTCGGGTGGAATCCGGTAGGGTAGGGCACCCCAACGTCTAACTCGTCCCATGGGTTTCGTTCTATTAAAAGGCGAGTCACGTTTTTCATCCCCGGCATGTAGAGCAAGCTCCCGCCCCAGTCTCCGTCTTTTGATCGCCTGAAATCCCACGTGATCCTCCCTAGCATCATGAAATGATCCCAGCCGTTGGATCTCTTCCAGAATCTCTGACCATGAAGCCATCTCATCAGAAGCTCGCAATGAAAATCCCGATCTTTAGAGCTATAATTCGACCAGAGGTATTTACCCACGGCAAGACCGCCGTAAAAGGGTATGTAAAATGCCGTTGCAGAATCGGGATCTAGGGTCCGGCACCGGTGCCGGAGCATTCGGTTGTGGTAAATGATCTCGGCAGCGAACTGGTCCGTCCAATACCATGCCGGAACCAGATTCTCCGGCACGATTCCGGCGAGTCCGACTGCTTTCCTGCCGAAGCCGTCGTTGGATAGCGCGGCGCATCGGGAATTCCATGGATTTAAGCTTTCGCAAGAGTCGGAGAGCTCTTTGTTGAACATTTCTGGAAGGTTGTAGACGAAAACCCTACCGGAATCACAAACGGCGTTATCCTCCGTTATTTGATTCTCCTTTGGAGGGGAACGGAAATGGATGACGGAGACGGGAAGAGAACGAGCCATGAAGACGAGGAGGAGTTGGAGAACGAGGATGGTGAGGACAAGCCATGTACGGGGATGGGCAGAGATGTAAATTTGGAGAGAATAGAGGAGGTTTTTCCGATCAGGGTAGTCTGGGGATTTGGGTTTTTTTAGAAATTGTTCTGGGGACTGGGGATCGGATCTAGGAAGCATCAGAAACGGTTTTCCGGTAGCCGTGCGACCGGAAAATGTGTGTGGACAAAACCAGGGTTGGAAATGCAGGGAAAGGAGGAGATAATGGGGGCAGAAAAAACAGAGAGCGTATAAAAGAGGTACGTCCCTTGCATTTGAAGCTCTTTGATTAAACAAAGCCACCTCGGATGCTGACGCGTGTCCACCGACGAGGAAGAACGACGGTTCCACCTCCAGGTGGCCGTTTGAAGTGCGAGTCTCTTGGTGAAAGACGCCTCTGAATTACCGGTTGACACGTGGATTGACACGTCGCATCGCATGTTATGGCAGTCGTTTGGGGGCACATGCGTAATGCAGGGTGGTGAAAATATCATCGCCCTTTTAATTAATGGTGCTTAAAATCGGGTAATTCACGAAGGGGACCCACATATTCTCAACCTACTTGTTTTGGTATTTCCACCCCTCTGTTTAAGCATTTCGTCATCATTAACTGACCATCTTTTCTGTATGACAGTATTGAGGGGAAATTTCCGCGGTGAGAGGCGCGTAGTAAGCTAAAACTTGGACCACCGACACCACTCTATTGGAAAATCACTGTGTTGGGTCTTTTCTTCATAGAACTTAAATCTGACCGTCCGTTTCTAACATTTCTTCATAGAATTTAAATCTTACCGTCCATTTGTAAGTCGATTGAATGTCTGATCTTATCGTCTTTCATTATAAGGACAACTAAATGAAGGGTCCCGATCATGCTATCATCATGCTTCTCATAATAATGCTTCCGATAGTTTCATTTCCTTTCCTTATTTCTAAAACCGAGAAGGAAAGGTTACCAATAAAAGTGTGGAAATGTTAGCTCCTACGTATGCAACGAATACTTGTGGGTCTAGTATTATTGAAGAGCTTGGCTCCATTAGCTGTATAATTGCCGTTGTTCGCTAGAGAACGAACAGGAAAAACTGGCATAACCCAAATGTAGTTGGCGATCAGGACAAAGGGGTGTCTGTGCTCGCGTGAGAGAGAGAGAGAGAGAGAGAGAGAGAGAGAATTTTTGGGTTTAGTGCAGAAAGAGTCAATTTTGAAGAAAAATTCATTCATTCGTTTATAATTTTAATGGAAAATTACATTTACACCCCCTCAAGTTTCTAACACGTCCACTTCCACCCCTATAGTTTAAAACGTGACAAATACACCCCTGTAGTTTCAATTTGTATAAGGTAGGCCCCCTCAGTTGACGGTTCGTCCACAGATTCAAGGGTTAGGATGATCTGATGGAGCTGATTTTTTTGGGCACACCCTATCTATGTCAGGACCCATCAAATGAACGCTTTGGGTGTGCCCAAAAAGTCAGCTCTATCAGAAATCCTAACCCTTGAATCTGTGGATGAACCGTCAATTGAGGGGGCCTACCTTATACAAATTGAAACTATAAGGGTGTATTTGTCACATTTTAAACTATAGGGGTAGAAGTGGACGTGTCAGAAACTAGAGCCGGTGTAAATGTAATTTTCCCTAATTTTAAACATCACTTTAGCTTTATGTACAGTACCAGCTCGACCTTTTTGCGTCGGCAGATCATCTCAATTCCACACATAGCTACGAGACGAATTCTGTGATGGGCCCACATGTTATATTAAATGTAGCTTTATTTTGGCGAGTTAAAGGCGACAGATATCCTTTCTCTAATTAGGTAGATGGTAATAATAATGCCAGCTCTAAGCTCATAATCTTAGCAGCCTAAGGCTTCTTTATCTAAAAATAAGTTGCTTATATGGCATCTTATATATTATTAAACGAATGGTTCCTTTCTTGCTTTTGTCTAATTCAATAGTAGAAAGTGCCAGGGAATACTTTAATGTCAAAAAAAAAGAATCTATTTTACTCCAAGTAGGACCATATAGAAAGAGAAAGAGGGATGGGAGCAGTAACAAGGTGAGCCTCCTTCCTAGAGGGGAAGATAGCCTTTTTCTGTTGTCTGGAAGTAAATTGGGATCACATTGAATTTTCCTTTCGCCATCATTGATGAGATGCTCTCACTGTGTATCTCTTTACTAGGCATGAGTGACATTGAAGGAGCTCCCACCAAGTTTATTAATCAAGATATCAAGAAATGTACACTGAAGAATGCTAAAATGAAGCGTGCCCTTAGAAAGCAGGGGCACCCCATTGGACCTACTTCACAAAAGTACATATATAATAGCACTAAAAAATGTAAAATTAGAGGAATCAGTGCTATTATAAATGCATTTTGGTGATGTGAATCCAATGGAGGCGTCCTTGTGGTTGATTTTTGCTAGGAAACCGTTCATTTTAGCATTCCTCATATATTGTAGTTTCTTTTGTGCGGTGTCTATAAGCCCACGTAATAGAATAAGGAAATTACGTTCAGAAAATAAAGATGGCAGTGATAATGTGTTACGAACCCGATTCGGATCGCAACGGATTTGATCTTCTTAGAGGGAAGATCGGCCTCTTGACCCACTTCGAGGGAAGGGTCGGTCCTCCTTCGTGCACACCGCATACTTTTGGGAATAAATTTTCTGCCTCTTTTCATTAAATTAATTACAATTATTTATATGAATTTAAGTGCAATACTGATCCTAAACTTCAGCAACAACATCATACGTGCCAAATCCTAAACAATACCAACTTTCCTAAACAATTGCAAAATGATAGCCACAACCTACACAAATTGTTTTTAACTAAAATTACCCAATAACCCACGTACATACCCAATCCCTAAAAAATCTCAACAAAGGGAATACGTAACATTCCACCCTTCTTAGAATCAACCTTGTCCTCAAGGTTGGAGATGAAGCACTGGCCAGTTGGAGAAAAATAAAATCTTCTTATAGACTTTTCGAAAGTCTTCTCTTATGTTTTTCCTTTTTCCTTCTTGCTCCCTTTCTTCTTTTCTTTGTGCTACGATTAGTCTCCATTTTGTATGGCGCCGTCCAAGGTTGAGCCAACTCCATTTTCAAAATAATCGGACCGTGTGGATCACCAAAGCTCCATCGCCTTATTTTTTTGAAATTTTGACACACAGATGGTCGTGGAAGAGAATCTGCTCGGTGGCGTTGGATATGTTGCAAGAAACAACGGATTTTCCGACGACAACCTCGTCGGAATTGACAAGGCTGACAAACCCCTTTCTTTTGTTGCTTTTTCCCCTTTCCTTTTTTGTACTTGGGAAGACGAGAATTCGTCACATAAAGGCAATAATATCTACCTCCACCATTACAAACTTGGTTGTTGGAGCTTTCCTTCGGGCTGCACGTACATGAAGCCATCATCTCGTCAAACCGATCGTTCAGAGCAGAAAACACCACCTCCATCTCCTTGATCATCCTCTCTAGCCCCATTGCAAGAGAACGTAACGCAGCTTCCGACCGTTCGATTCTTGGATCATCCATGCCTTGCTTTGATACCACTTTGATACCTTACCGCTGCGCCAAAGGCTCCAGAGCTGATGGAACGCGTTAGGCAAGGCCCTTTAAACCTGTCCCATACCAGGCTGGGTCCCACCCAGTCCCATACCTGGACCCAGTCCCATACCTAGGAGGGCCCCCACTCAGGATAGTAACATACCGCCACGCTTCCGCACCCGCCGTCCTCAACAGCCCACTCTCTGACGGCTTCCACTCTGGCCTTTTTTCTAGGTAGCCCTTTTCACATGTCGCTCCTTCCGTGACTCGAACACGGGACATGGTGGTTGCTCTGATACCAAATGTTAGGTACCTTACCGATACGCCAAAAGCTCCAGAGCTGATGGAAGGCAAAGGCCCTTTAATCCTGTCCCATACCAGGCTCGTTCCCACCCAATCCCATACCGAGGCAGGCCCCCACTCAGAACCTTAACATAATGAGGGACAATTTGGTCATTTTCACCCTATTTTTTATAATTTTGGGGATTCCAGCTCTCTCCTTTGTTGTTTTGCACACATGTCAGGATCGTTTTTTTTAACATAACAGATTTCCGTTTTGCTAGCAGGCCCCTTTTAGATATTTGATTTTTATTTTTTTTGTTTTATTTGGTTTTCATAGCTCATAGGGTCTTCCCATCAAGATGTTCTCAACTGCAACAGCATTTAGCCGGATTTATGGCTGCTGTTAGGATCAACAAATCTCATTTCAAACAAGAGTCACAAGTCAGGCCCAATATGGGTCTTTTTAAGGAGGGAAAAATCCTTTGTCTTTTTAGCATTTTTCATGAAGGTAGAGAGAGTGGGAGAGAGATTTGTTTGGATATGAGAGTTGTTGAAAAAACGAGAAAGTGAATTAGATATAGATCTTCCCTACTTCTTTTGACATTTCAGAATAATCATGCGAATAGAACTCGGCTTGCTACCCCCATGATGAATAGACCCAGTTGTTCTTTCGATTGGCTATTCCACTTGTTAAGTAATCATCTTGTCCATCGTTCACCACAAGAATATCTTGAATTTTGGTGGTGTGTGAAGGTTAAGTACCAAGTCCAGGTTATCTCGATAAGATGTTGAAATCTCACCCTAGCCCAAGATTTTAATATCTAGGGTTTTCGATGATTACTTTGTTCCTGAAATGTTGTACTCAGGGATATAGGCGCACATGAATTATGGATATATAGCAAGTCTATCTAAGGATAAAACAAACCTCCACTCATCAAGTGGGATCATCCTGTGGAAATGAATTTTGTGGCACAACCTATTTACTTTGTGGCCCGTCAAATCATCAAATGGACGGTTTGGATCATCTTATGGTGCAATCGGTACAGTACTTTTTTAAAGGACTATACGGACTACAGTACTTTTTTTAAAGGACTATATGGACTTGCCTATTGTCCACATAGCGAACAGCCCCACTAGGTTAGTAGGTGCCACTTTTGGGTAGACCCCCGAGGAAACAAACCTAAACAAGCGAGGTCTTCCTAGCGTACCACGCCATTTACTTCAGGAATATATGTACCAACATGGTTGTACATCATGCAATAATACATTTTGCTTTACATGTGGGGGACCGACCCCTCTTTCTATGCGTCTAAGATAGACGTAACTCCACGTACCACATTTCCTGAATTCATTCAGCTAAAAGCCCAGTGCTCACGCAAAAAGGAATAAAAAAGCCGAGCTGGTTCGCTAGTCTTTTGTTTTTTGAGAACTGTACGCTATCCCTGTCTTTTGGGATCTGAAATACGAAAATCACAAATAGGCTACGGAAAACCATGTTTTGATAATGAGACGAAATCACCTTGTCTTCGTCTAATTGTAAAAACATGTTTGTGTCAATATTAATCACCAGAAGTTTATCTTTTAAACTTCTCTTATCACAAAAATCCTGTTTAATATCCTGCAATCCAACCAGATGGTGGAAAATATGTATGAAACTTCTTTCTCCAGGTCCCTGATTTTTCTTCTTCTATTTTATTGTTTATGAAAGGAGTTTGGATATGGGAGAGACGCTGCAAGGGTCTGTCAAATTTGTAGATAGTTTAAGAGGCTGGTTGACAGAGAAGACTTATTTTGATCATGAAGATTGAAGCCGGTGAGTTCAAGCCTTTTGGAAGAAAGGGATTCTCGTCTAACCCTCGGACGTGATCACGAAATCGAAACATCACCTTCTCAACTGGATCTGATGCAGGAGAAGCCCTGCAAGGTCAAGCTACCTGTCCGTGCAAAGAAGGACTCACTCGGAAGATGACATATGGGGCATAGACAATTGAACGATGCAATGAAGATCTCTTCTGATAAGAAACAAAATCAAACCAGACCACATTTTCCTTGGGAGAATGACCAAGAATCTAGGGAAAAATTCATTGAAATGAAGATGGAATTTGCCTCATCCCATGAAACCTCAGCACGACTCCAAAGACTGGAGGAGATGACCAAATCATGGACTCCTCAATGGGCAAAACGCCTCTGCCGGAGACAGGAGCCACCCACACCTTCACAAACTTCCTGCTACACAAACCAAGCCAATCTTCCCTGATTAAGCTCTCAACTGCAGTGAGAGGTTGTAGGCAACACTAGAAAAGGAAAGGACAAGTCAAGAACAGAGTCGCGCCGAAGAAAATGGCGCGCATTACCCCATTCCAAAACCTGCACCTTGCCAATGGAGAAATCTCTTTGCCCAGCAAAACTGCAACTCGAACTCAACTCCGAGATTCGTCGAACCTAACAAGGACAAAGATAGAAACAACATCATTCGTTTCGAGGAAGAAAAAATCAAGACGGCTGAAAACAGATGGAACAATTGCTTAGTTGGCTACTTCTTGGGCAGGAGCCCATACTTCTTGGCCTTATGAGACAATCCGTCTAAAAATGGAATCTTAGGGGAGAACTCCAAGTGTTCACCATGAGTAACGGCTTTTTTCTGTTTACGTTCACTTGTCCGGAAGATTGTGCTCATGTTCTTGAAGCAAATCACTCGTATGGAGGCAAACCGCTCATCTTGCAAAAAATGGTCACCAAATATGCCCATGGAAAAATTAAACTTCACATCGGTTCTAGTTTGAATTCGTCTACCAAGCCTCCCCTTCAATTTTGGAACCCAAAAGGCCTCAATAAAATCGACAGTGGTATGGGCAATCCCCTATACATGGACTCACAAACTGCAGAAACTTCGAAGACTATGTTGCGCCCATTTGTACATAGAAGTGGAACCAGATTCCCACCTCCCGGAGTCCATCACCATTCAAACTCCAGGTAGACTGATCAACCAAAAAGTCGAGGACGAACGGCGACCATCCTCGTGCTAGAGCTGCACAGTTTCAACCATTCATCGGAAACTAGCCAAAACAAACAAATAGTGAGAGACAAGAAATAGTATCAAGAATGGCGGCCCAAAAACAACACCGAGTCCCAAGACCAAGCAACAGGAGACCATCCCAAGAGATCAAAGAATCTCAGGTGATCCATAAAAGCATTTTGAAGACGAACGGTTACTCTGTTCTTGAAGATACAGAGGATGACAAAGGCAACCAGGAAGATCAAGATTCCAAAGCATCCTCAGAGAACTCATCTGCTATTAATGAATTGAACCAAACTCCAGTCCCAGATCCCCAAAGAACAAGCAAAGAGCGACCTCAGGATTCCGTTGTCAACTATTATCCTGAAGACAACAACTTGGAAGATGAAGCGTGGCAGAAGGTGAGAAGAAAGAAGTACTCTCCCATTTCCCAACTAGGATTTCCCCTAATAGAGGGTTAGAAAATAGGACAAAACCACCATAAACAGAGGACAAAACACTGAGAAAAAACCACCAGAAGTTGAGGAAGAGCCAGAGAATCAGGAGGTTAAGTCGGAGGAGGATAGAAGTCCTAGAACATTAGGGGCATCAAGTTCACTCAAGCTATCTACCCAGAGTGGCATTCGCATCAGAATCATTCATGAATGACAGCATGAAGTTGATCTCGATGAGCTTGAAATCCGTTTCGTTGCCATCGGTTTGCTCATAGGTCCCTAGCATTCTTGGATCTGAATCCTTTGTTTTCCCTATCCAGTGTGTCTCGAGGATAGGGATGATTGTTTTCATACTTAAATGTATCATCTTTCTTTTCATTTAATAAACCGGTAGGGGTCCCGCCAAACCCCAACTTACCTACCAAAAAATCCTTTTTAAGTGACAAAAATTGTTCAGTCAACGTACAGATGAATCAATGTGCTCAGTAATCATGTCCATATACATTTTTTGCCATCACAAATCCTGCCTATTGCCCTTAGTCCTACTCTAATTGGATCATTCTAGGCCTTTGATCAAGCATGATGAAAAGAAACCATTTAAGATGTCTTTAAGCAGTTGTATTAGGCGTCCAACTTGGACCCACTGGGCCCCCCTATGATGGCCTACCAGATCAATGGCCCCAATCACTAAGCACATCTGTCACGTGTGCATATAGAGTTCTGATCGTCTATGTTCATCAGGGACAAAATCAAGTCGATCTAACATAAAAATTTGGGTTCATCCCTGAAGTTCGCTCATTAAAAAGTTCATGGACATTGTTCAAATGATACCCCAAGTGTTGGTTATTTTTAATAAATAAACCCTCCCACTGGTCAAACTTACGATAAAACTCTTACAAATACACAATTATACAACATATGATCATGATTCTATGAAACTTTAAGTTAGTCCTCAACAGAAACACGATATTTGATATCGTTCTATGATAAAATCTAATCAGGGAGTATGATTCTGTGCAGGTAAATGATTTATCCCAACCTAAAATCTCACGATTACGATACAAAGCTTCGACCAATTAAACTTTTTTTTTAACGATAGACGACCAATTAAACTATAGGCCCAAACCCTTTCATGTAAAGGTCAAAGGTCCAGAAGCTTCACAGGTCGAAGAGGTAGATGGTCCTATGTCCTTGACAGAAGACATATAGTATTCAGATTCTTTTCAAGATGAGCTAGAAGAGAAAGACAGGGCAAAGGAACACGACGAGCTTTGAAAGTTGAAGAATAGAAACAAAGAAAGGGCACCAATAAGGAGTGAACTTGAAGAAAATTTGGCATTTGCTTGCATTAGGAAACTGGAGACCCATCTGAACTTCAGAAACCAGTTAATGATAGAAACTCTGGCAAGTGAAGACAACATTAGTGAAGAGATCAAGTCTTCATAAAAATAAGAGAAAAAAATTTGGTAAATTTGCATAAGGGAAAAAGCTACCAATTGCAAATGAGTCCATAGTAAGAAGAAATGATCCTCAAAAACTAGTGAATTTTTTAGGACATAAAGAATGGGTAATAAAACATATTGGAGCAACTCGATGTCAATTTAACATATTGCACGGGGAGTTAGAAGAGCAAATTTACATGCTCCAGCTTTCTAGTTTTGAGGGAAAACCGAAAAAGGAAAGGAAAATCATATTTGCAAGTTGAATAAGCCCTTACATAGATTGAAGCAGTCACCTAGACAATTCATAGAAGCATTTCGACAATTTAATGATCAAGCAAGGGTGCACCAGAAGCTATTTTTACTTAAAAGTCTTTCTGATATGTCACATATTTTTGGTGTTACATTTTGATGACATCTTGATTGTTGTTAAAAGTATATTGAAGGTTAATATGTTTAAGTCCCAGCTAATTAAAGAGTTTGAGATGGGCTTAGGTGCAGTAAAGAAGAACTTAGATTCTTAGTCATGGAAATTCGCAGACAAGAGAAAGAGCAAGCTATGGTTGTTTCAGATGTACACTAAGAGAGTTCTTGCATGGTTTGAGATGAAGAATGTAAAACTTAAGTACTCTTGCGGCCCATTTTAAGCTTTCTTTGAAGTTGTCGCCTACTACAAATGAACAAAAAGAATACATGTCTGAAGTTACATATGCAAGTGGGGGGAGTGTAATGTTTGCAATGGTTTCCATTAAGGTATGCAATGGTTTCCAGAAGGACCAGAACACCAGTTCACATGTCAGCGTGGTTAGTAGGTATATGGCAAATCAAGGAAAGGGACATTATGAAGCAGAGAAATGGATACTTTGTTATCTAACTGACATGTACATCTGTCAGATACACGTATCAGATTTAAAAATGATGACAGGGAAAGTTATGTCACGGGATATGTGGATGCTGACTTCGTTAGATATTTGGACAGGAGGAGGTCGGCTATTGGATAGGTCCCCATACTTGTTGCTGGAAATCTATATTGCAACAGACAATAGCAGTGTCTAAAGGGAAGCAGAATACATGGCAAGTTGGCAACTATATGATTTACGAAGAAATCTATATGGTTACGAGGAGTTATTGGCAATTTGAGCATTGAACATATTAACACATATGTGAAAAATGATAGAAAGGGCATGATATGTTTGGCAAAGAAACCTATGATACCCAAATGTGGATAGGACACCGCATGGGCAAAGGAATAAAGACATGACTGGGCATTGTTCAAAATATATGATATGGATACGGATACATGTATCACATGCCATGAGACAAGAAACAAGAAAATTATAAATAAAATACTATTAAACTTGGTTTAACTTAATTTGTGAGATTCGATCTACTTGAAAAGTTTCTTTGAAGAATATTACCACAAAGATGAATGCAATAAGATGACGAAGTTTTGTTTTTCAAATCGAAAGATGACGAAGTAAGTTCCTATGAAGAAATGCATGCAATGCTTGGACTTGACCAGTGTTCAAAAAGATTGGATACTGTGACACCTACGGAGGTTTATTGGGGAAGATGGTCGATGAGTTATCTTTATGAAAACCCCAAGCCATGTTAGAGATTTCTTAAATGTGACCTGAATTACCATTTACAAAGGACTAGTTTGAGATATCTTATGACTTGGGATCTCCAGTCATGTTACTCACATAAGAGAGGGATAGAGAGCAGCAAAGGCCTTTATAAAAGAGGGCTTTGAAAAGTGATAATGAGAATCTTGGGTTCACATGAGAGAGAGAGAGAGAGAGAGAGAGAGAGAGAGCTGAGTCTTTGATGAGTTTTAATCTCGCGCCTTATATTGCTTTCCTCATAGTAAAACTTTGTCAATCATGTCACCTGTTGATATAGTCAAACACCGTGACGGCTAGTGTTGTAATTGTGGCTTCAAACATGTTCTAACCATGGTGACAAACATCTTGATTTCGATCATCCCAATATTTATTGTCTTGCAAGGCATATCGTTCCCCATCAAAATACTCCAAGATAGGACTTGTATATTTTAACCAATCCCTATGAGGACATATATGACACAAGCATCCATAATGAAGAATTCAAACATCATGAAATTGATTGTTTCATGTGATTTCAAAAAGGGTGTTCTCCTCATCACAATCAGAGTTGTTGTCTATCACATTCGATTGGCCAAAGATTGCTTTTGTTCTTCTCTTTTTCGACGTTGTATAGCTGACAATGCTTTTCGATGTGAACTTTCTTCTAAAAATGATGACACTTAATTTTATTCCTACTCGTCCTTGATTTTAATCTTGAAGCAGCACTTTCTGCATCCCTCTCCTTAGATCTACATCTGGCCATTAAGTCCTTCGCTTGTGGTTCCTCATTGGTGGGTCTCTTTCTCAATTGTTCAGCAGAAAAGCTGGCGTAACCTCCTCCATCTCTACAGCATCCTTATCATAACCACTTCCATCTCTACAATATCCTTCTTATAAAGCAGAGTCATAACCAAATGTCCGTGTAACGATGGAAGCAACATCAAGCAAAATCTTCAGATGCAGAAGAACCTGAACACTGATTGGTATCCAGAGCTTGATGTTGAGGAAGGTAAGAACTAGTAATTTAGTCCAATGATGATAAGGAAGAGCTGCTAATTTAATATAATCTCATCGAGTTGGATTCCAAAGGATGAAGTCAGCGACAGTCACCTCCTGAAATTGGTCCTGATAAACTTCCATGACTCCCTCAGAGTCAACTAAAGCTTTTAAATGTACTCAATGATAATCCCAAAAGCTAATATCATGTCCATAATTCCATTACCAAGCTGCATAACGATTCCTTGTTGAAGAATAGGACAGCCTTGAGGATATTTCGCTAAGCAAAGGAATCACTGTCCTTAGTTTTTGTTTGCAGCAAAGCTATCTGTCAATTGTCATAAACATTTAGGGGCCGTTTGGATACGCGGATTTTAGAATCTTGGATTTCCTCAAAATTGTAGATGGAAGAAGAGAGAAGAAGGATACCATCAGTCGTTTTCTAATTTCTCTCCTTTCTGTCGAGCAAGAGAGCAGGAGATCGTCCCATGTTTCTAGGTTTTAGAAATCTCAGTATGGGGGAGAGATTTCTTACTTAAAATGCAAGAAATGCTGTCAGGACAGCATACAGCAGCTTGATCATGAACCCTCTTTTACAATGTTTTCATACTAAAATGGGCTGTTTGGAGACGCAGATTTTAGAATCCAAGCTGTGTAAAAGAGGGGCAGAAAACAAAGGACGTCCTTCTTCTCTCGTCTGCCATCTTAGATTTTGAGTAAGAAATCCAGGTTTTAGAAATCTCTTCCCCATCTCGAGATTTATAAAACCTGGAAACATGGGAGGATCTCCTGCTCTCTTGCTTGACGGAAAGAAGGGAGAGAAATCAGAAAAATGGTATCCTTCTTCCCTCTTCTTCCATCCAGAATTTTGAGAAAATCCAACATTCTAAAATACGCATATCCAAACAGCCCCTTAGAGACAAGTCCACCCATCGATGATTGTCGTGTGCTACCTACAACTTCCAAGCTAATTTCAATAGGAAACCGAACATACACAGCCCTCCTAATCCTATGACCTCCTCTTCATAATTAATTGGCCTACTTGTTTCCAATTGACAATAAGAATCCTGTGTAGTTTGTCAACATTCAACCAAAGGAATTGATTTTCAATCGCCGAGCCGCCTCTATCTTTTTCTAATTCTGGTTGGGAGTAAGCCTAGAATAAAAAAAAAAAGGACTCCTGGCATAACAGATTCAAGAAGAACTAATCACCCTAAAGCAATTACTAATTGAAGATTCCAAAATCGTAAGCCACGAACAACACACCCTACCAATCAGAATCTGATAACAACTAACAGAAGGGCTTCTAAAAACAAAGATATATATGTTGTAAAAAGATTACCTTCTCTGGCACCAAATATACCATCAAATAAGTTTTCCTAAGATTTCAATCCAAAGTAGGCAAAAGCCATATACCTAAGGAGTGGCTGCATAAATGGCCATTCCATCTAACCATAGGGCTTGTAAAAACCAATTTTATCAAGAAATACTGTTTCCCATGAGTTGGGTATAGGTCTAAAAACCAGCACTAGAGGACATCGTGAACAATTGAGACTTAAGATGAAAGAAACATAAACAAACAACAAGGTCATATCCCAACACAAAACGGAAATAAAATCATAAAAAGTAGAAAGACAAGGGGTTGCAGACAAACATAGCAGGAGAAATTACTTCTTGACTAGCAAAGGGCCTACGTTATCCCCAGTAGCTTTGTTGTGCTTCACATGGCTTCCGTCGCAAAGCGGGAAAGTCCCTGATCTCCAGCATCTGTGCAACAATAACAGAGGAATAAATAAATTAAAAACAAGAACCCAATTCAAATAGGGAACTAGGGTTTCAATTTCACTGACCTGCAATAGGCAGTAAGGGGTTTGGAGAGTTCGGAGACGAGGACGGAGTCTACCACTTTGTCCTCGTTCTTTCTGATCTCTGGATTTATGGCCTCTGCTCTAATAACGCGTGCCAATAAGGGAGAAGAGGAGAACTTAGGGTTTCCTCTACCTCGTTTTGTGAGCCCCTCCATCGATGGGCTGTAGCAGAAACGAGCTCCCACAACCGATGCCATGGCCATTTCTTCTTCTTTTATTCTTTGCTCTGTTACTTTCTTCAAAGCCTAGAGAAGAGACCAATGTGAGAGACTTGGTGGACAACGTGTGGAGAACACGCTATCGGCTAAGAGGTGGAGCCCCTAATGACACGTCATGTATACAGACTAAGGGTACTCTTGGGCCGGACTCAACTAGACGGATTCAATCCGATTTCAACTCTCGTTGTGTAGGCATTCTCTCATCATGTTAGAGTTAGGGTTCGGAAAAGCCAACCCAATTTAATTTGAGATTAGGTGAGGGTTGAGGGTTTGGGCAACCCTGATTTTAATGTGATTTTATTGTGATTTCAAGGTTGTAAGTAGGGTCGCAACTTGGGTCGGGGTCGGGTTCAGCTTTTGCTAAAAATATGAATTGGAATCAACAAAACCCGACCCAATTTTAAGGTAAAAGCTCAACCTGAATTCCGAAAAACCGACCCGAGTTGCACCCCTAGTTGTACGGTTATGATTTTTTGTATTTTTCCGGGGGTTTTATCCTGGTCAACCTGAACACAATTCATTCCAACCCAGCTCTATTTGAAGAATTGGATTGGGTTACTGTTGAGAGATTTAAAGGTGAGTTGGGTTAGGGTTGACCCTTCATGATGGTAGAGGCTTTGGGTTCTCAGGCAAGGCTGGGGTTGGGCATAACCCAACTCGACCCAGCCCAAGTTGCCATCAAGGATGCAATATGAATACTTCTCCATCAAAAATTCAAAATGCAATATTAGTCTTTGAAATAGTGCACCGTTCCCCGTCAGATTTGTGCCTGATATTCTAATTCTATCGTTTCAATCATGGCTTTAAATTTCGGTGGAGACCAACACCGAAATCACTCATACCCGAAATGGTATTTTATTTCATCCGAAATTTTGGAATTTCGGTCGAAATTTTGTTTTTCCCTGAAATTTCACCCAAAAACCTTTTTTTTTTTATATATATATTTTACCTTAATTTCGGCCAAAATTTTATATCGAATAAAATAATGTTTTTCTGGTTTCTCCGGATTTCGTCGGAAATTTCGATTTCGGTGGGGTCCGAAACCGGTACGGAAACCGGAATTTGAAACCATGGTTTCAATAATGGCACTCTACTCTCTACCGTGCACTTTTAAAATTGGTTGATGAGAAGCGTTCACAATGCACTTCTAGAATCGGTTGATGAGAGGCATTTTAGCTAGTAAAAAGCACATGTTTTGCATAAGATTAAAGGATTCTGTAATTTATTTTTGCTAAGATTGTTTAAATATTTTAATTCGCTTGTTTTATATAAAAAATAAAATGACATCAACATATGAGCATAACTTCAAAATTGTTTATTATCATTGGATAATAATTAAAAAGAAATCTAAAAATTTAATTTATGTGTTTTTTTTTCCCTGAAAACACCACATTATGGTCTATCCCCATGTGGTGATATCATTTATCTATATAGGCCTCTTGACTGAGTAATTACAGAAAGTTTGTAAGTTGATATCATTTCAAGGGGAATTGCTAGCATCCATCGCAAAAGGCATTTCGCGGCTGATCTGTCGCATCTCAGACCAGCCACCTCCTGAATGAAGATGCCACACGTCTTCATTCACGAGGTGGGTGGGCTGGTCTGTCTTCATTAACGAGGTGGCTGGGCTAGTCTGAGATGCGACAGACCAGCCGCGAAATGCCTTTTGCGATGGACCCTATCCTTTTGTGTCTCCTCCATTTCTCTCCTTCTGTCAATCTAGTCGTTGCCCCACCCTCTGCCCTTCTACGTTCTTATATCATCAGCGCCAGTATGCTGCCGCCCCCCATTTTAACTTGAAAAAAATCTTGTGGTAAATAGAGAGGTAGAAAGAAGAAGACAACAAAATCATGTTCAATCCGAAACAGTTGTTTTATTTTGGCAAAAAATTAAGTTAAATCAATCAAAATCGGTTTAAATCAAGAAAAATGAGTTAAATTTAGAAAAATGAGTTGATCAGTAAATTTTATATATAATCGATAAAAATTGATGAAAAATATTTTAAAAAAAAAAAAAAAACCATTTGTCTGATTTAAACAATTTTTTTTGCAAATTTAAACCAAAAATTGCCAATTCGATCTAATTTTTATGATTTAACTCATTTTCTGATTTAAACTGTTTTTTACTTGGTTTAATTCAGATTTTACAATTTAAACCAATTGTGATCGATTTAACCTAATTTTCTGAAGATTCAATCTATTTTTACGAATTATCATTAATTATTTTACTAATTTTTATTTCTATAGATTTTTGCAGAATTACTCTTTTTTGTGCCCATTTTGTTTACCAATTGACACCCAACCTAGACTTTTTCTTAGAGTATAGTTCTTTCTAGTCTATTCTCTGCTGCATTTTGCTTCTTTTTCAGCTGTCTCGTATCCTTATAGCATGTTTATTTGATTTTTAGCTCATTTAACTGGATTTTCGTAAATGGCATACCTCTAATATGGTATATTGTAGGGGTTGGGACTGGAGCTCAATTGTCGAGGATTTGTATCTCAGCCTTGAGGTTGCATGCTCAATCCCAGCTAAAAAATTATGGTTTTTTATAACTATTAAAGGTGTTTCATGTGTCTTAAGAAATGGTAGAAGCTAAGGCTTCTTTTATTGTACACTTTGATGGGTACTTAAAAGTGCCGTGGATTTGCCATATCATTTTGTCGAAGGGAGGATGGTAGAAATTGACACAAAGGGAGTCCCCGTGAAAGGAGTGAGAGAGGTGGGGATTGATTTCCAACCCTTTTCCCCCTGTTTCCACCCTCTTTTTCGTTTTGTTTTCTCAAAAAAAGAAGTACAAACAAAACACATAAAAAGAGATTGAAACGTACTAACAAATTGACCCTTATTTAAATTTATATTATTTTTTTTATAGGCAAATTGAAATTATTTTAAGGTCCTATTTACAAATGAGTTTGGTTGCCGGATTTTTTTTTTATTCTTGGGACTTTTGTGGAATTTCCTCAAGAAACCCACGTTTGGTTGGTGGGCCCAAAATAATCCCAGGAACCAAAATAACCCCGCACGAAACCCCAGGAAGAAAAAAATAAACCCCTAGGAACCAAAAATAAGCTTGTAGAAGAATTTTTTTCTTCTCAAGAGTTCAAGCAACTTTCCCACCATAGTCCGGTCAACCAAACATGGGATTTTTATTTTACCGGGATACGTCTAGAGAGTTTTTTTTTCCCACCAATCTCCCAGGAAGTTTTTTGTTCCACAAAAATCCCAAGAACCAAAAAAATTCCGGCAACCAGACGGAGCCCTCGCTAGGGACCATAATTTCTTGGCCACCTCAGATGAGTTAAATGAATAAGAAAAAATCGGCTGAAAAGTGAGCCTGTGTGGCTGCTCTCACACCAACATCCAGCCTCATAACTATTATAACCATTATCTATAGTATATAAATAGCAAGAGATGAGTGGTCCTAAGGATTTTTTATTTTATTTTTTTGGTTGTGGGGTGGGGGTGGGGGTGGGTGGGAGTAGGTATTCTATTCTAGAATTGAACCCCTGATCTCAAGTATTACCATTAAAAAAAAAAAACCCTATAAAATTCACCCTTATATAGGATGAATGAACATATGCACATTTAAAGGCAATTAATTAGATAGTTAGGATGATCTAATTAATGTGACTTTTGCATTAATGACAGTCCCCACCACATTAATGATGGATCCGGATCCGGATCCCCGGACCATAATTGGCCCACCTCTTTGTATGCTGCTATCGTAATCGTTAATCACCAGTTCACTACTAAACCCACGATGTCACTCGAACTGAACTCTTTTCTAAATCAAACCACCCAAATAGATGGATGGTAACAGGCCAGGACCAGGGCCCATCGTCCACTTGGAACCAGTCATTCGAAGAGGGGTGAAAGGGTCATTGTGGAGAATAGTCCAGTCAATGTACAGATACCACCGACAATGTCCTTACCATAACAGTATACAGAACATTTCGAAATGCCTAAAATGCCCTTAAACTGACCGTTGGTGGCTGGTAATATTCCGAAATCATACAGATTTCAGGGGAATTATACTCGTTCAAAGGGTGATCTAGAACAGTCAAAAAATACCCAATTTTCTCAATCGCTACTGTATTTCGCAATAGAGGAGCTCGTTCGAATAGACCAAAAAAAAACCATTAAAACCCATCTCTACCACATGGCTCCCTGTCAGATGATACCCTCTCTCTATCTGCATGTGGATTCCAAATTCCCAACACAAAACACCCCCCAATAAAATCAGTAAAAAAAAAAACAAATTTCATAAAAGTACACTACTACTGCCACAGTGCCACTACACTAGACAAATCATCTTCCCCTTTTCCATCTTCCACCTTTCAGCCACACAAAGAGGAACCACAGATCACCGCCATTGCTGCTGCTTACCCAAAAAATAAGAGAAAGATACTAAAACAGTAAAACTCCTCTTAACTACAGAAATAAACCTCGCTCCAATAACAAAACACACACCCAAAAACAAAAAATTCAACAAAGCGTGCATCAATCAAATAAAAAAAACAAAAACCCTTACGAGAATGAAGCAAATACCAAGACAATAGAAACCGTACCCAGTATCTTGAACAATGCCGGAGCTTTAAAATATGAAGCCTCTGACGGGGAAATAACACTCTGTGAACTTCCTGGGGTTGTTGCAGGAGACCCTTCTGAAGTAGGAGAAATGGGTGGTGCCGGAGGAGACGCGGCCTCGGACGGAGAAGGTGCTTCTACCGGAGAAGGACTAGTAGCCGGAGTCGGAGTAGGAGAAGATACCGGTGCCGGAGCTGGAGCCGGAGAGGGAGACGTAGCAAAAAGCTCTTTTGGGAGCAAAATATTATCAACAGTTAAAATGCAAAGTGGGGTATCATCCAGAACTGTCTCAGCAACCCTAGAAGTATCAACTCCGGTATTTAAAGTGACGTCATCACCGGAAGCCGATACCTTGAGTACATACTTTCCGGCACCGTTTGACGCCAGAGTACTTATCGGAGCTTTTGTAGTCTTCAAAGAACCTTTCGGACTATACTCAGCGACCGCGTGGTACTGTAAAAGAGTCACAATCTCAGCACTCGTAAGCTTACTAAGGTCCGGTACTCCGGCCTTTTTAAAGGCCTCATCGTTCGGAGCAAAAACAGTTAAACCCTTATCAATTTCAGACTGGTAAATCTTCAAAACCCCAGAAGAAACAATCAGAGAAGCGAAGGTTTTACACCCAGCTTTTTCGAGCAAGGCCGTGATGTTAACGTCGGAGAGAGACGGTGCCGGAGCTGAGAGAAGCCCCGGCGAGATGATCGGAGCAGTGACTTCTAAAACTGAGATGTTGTAAGGGATTTGTTTAACGCTTTTGCTGTAAGAAGAGTCGAGCTTCGAACCTGGGGCTGCAGAACCGAAACCCACTTTTCCGCCTTTGAGATCGGTAATGTTGACAAAACCCAAATTGCCTTCAACTTGGCCTGTGGTTTGGTAGAGAGTGGTGGAGAGAATAGTGCCGTTAGAGATATCGTGGAGTTTTTGGCCGTCAAAATAGTCGAGGAGGATGAGGAGACTAAGGGCGTTTTTTATGACGGAGAGAGGGTGTTTTCCGGCGAGGGATGACATGGCTGCATTGTTGAGAACGAGACAGGTTATGGTTGTTCTGCTGTTGATTTCATCGTTGAGTTTGGTTTTAGTTAGGTAACTGTTGTAGAGACTGTAGTCTGGGAAGGAGGATAAGATTGCTGTTATGTTATGGGCATTGGAAGGGAGAGAGAAGAGAGAGATTGTGAGAAAGAGAAGAGGGAGGAAGAGAGATGCCATTAGAGTGTTTCAGCTTTTTCAGTGTTTGGTTTTTGGGTTTTTTTTTTTGGTTGGGTGTGGGGAGGAGGAAAGAGATGATGGAAGATATGTTGTGGAAAAGGGTTGGAGGGAGGGGTGAAGTAACCGTGGTTAAGGGGAGGGTTTAAGTGCGGTTAGTTAGTAGTGCATGGTAGCATGTGACTGTGCCTGCCGAAAGGGAGAGAGATGGGTTTAGGAGAGGGTTTTTCTTGGTGGCTCACAGCTGGAAAGTTTGCTACATTTGGGGGCATCTCTGGAACCTTTTATAAAAGAGAAACGTACAGAATGTGGGTTCATGTTTAGAGGAATTACGGATTACGGCTACCTTTTAAAACAAGAATGAAACACGGGTTATTCTTCAAAATCAGGCGGTAAAATGACCTTGATACCCTCCTGACATCAATATAGTCCTTTTTCATTACTACTTATTAAATTGGCGCGCTCCACTAGGTTTTTTTTTGTTCGTTTGAATGTGTATTTGAAGTGACAGAACCTTGGGCTCATTTCTATCTTGGCTGTCGAAAATAACTAGAGACGGATGGATGCTTGACACACGTTGGAAATTTTTTTGGAACGCTGACGTTATTGAATACTTTTTGGAACGCTGACGTTATCTTTTCTCACTTCTCTTTTGGCTTAGAACTGTAATGTTACTGAATATGTCTCATGTGGCTTAGAATCTTTTTACTTCTCTTTTGGTCCCTATTATTTATACCGGCGTACACCCTATTTTCACTTACACTCTATTTCCGCTAGCGTACCCCATCATTTACGCCGGGCGTACACCCTATTTTCGGCGATGTATCCCTTAATTTTTCGGCGGCATTCTCAGCCAAAAAAGACGTGAGAAATATTAAAATATTCAATAATATCGTCATTCTAAGCCCAAAAAGACATAATCAATAATGTTACCGTTATAAGCCAAATGAGACGTATTCAATAACATTACCGTTATAAGCCATAAGAGAAGTGAGGATCAAAAGAGAACTGAAAATATTCTAAGCCAAAAGAGACGTATTCAATAACGTTACCTTTCAAAGTCAAAAGAGAAGTGAGAAAAGATAATGATTGACTTTGGGTTGTCAGCGTTCCAAAAAGTTTTCCAACACGTGCCAAGCATCCATCAGTATCTAGTTATTTCCGACGGCCAAGATAGAAACGAACCCAAGGTTCTGTTGATTCAAATGCACATTCAAACGAGCCAAAAGAAGCCTTGTAGGCATGGATGAAATAGGAAGACTCTTTCGATGAAAGAAGGGTATCCGGGTCCTTTTACCACGAAGAATCGACCGTGTTTCATTCTTGTTTTAAAGAGACTCGTGATCCGTAATTCTTCAAAACATGAGCCTCCATTCCGTACTTTTCTCTTTATAAAATAACGAGGGTGGTAAATTCTTCTGCTTTTCTTCAGTGGGCCAGCCCCTGGGTTTAAAAAGAGGTTGATAAATATAGTAGATGGGGATGGCTAAGGAATAGAATAGGGAGAATATATCATTTCCCTACTTGAGGTAGAAGGATTTTAAATTTTTACTGGAAAGGTTATTCCTGGATTTTTTTTCCATGGTGCAGAGAATTATTTGAGGCTAGGATCTATGAGGTTTTTGCTGGAAAGGTTTTATCGGAAATAATGTTTACCTAAAAAGGGCATTAACAAATAGAAAAATTGTTGCATGATTGCCACGCATGCCCCTTATTTGAAGAGATCTGCTAAGGACCATCCCACATAGACATTTCTTCTGGCCAACTGTTGCAGGAGAGAGCAGCCATGTGTGAATTAAATGAATAAGACAAAATCTGTTGAAAAGTGAGCCTGTGTGGCTTCTCTCTCCTTCTCTCCTGCAACAGCTGACTGTGAAATGCCTTTCTACAATGGTCCCTAGCAAATCCCTGTTTAAAATAGTGTTAGGGCTGTCCAAGTTAAAAAAGGGGAGAATATATCACTTCCCTTTTATATGTTGTGGGCAGGTGAAGGTCATTATTTTTCTGAAAGTACTATGGGACCCACTTTATAGGATGATCCAAACCGTTCTTTTATTGTGCTCACAACGTGAATGGACTACACCACGTAAATCATCTCCATAGGATGACCCTAGCCCACCGATCTGAAGAAGGACTGCACATTGCATAAACCTTCATAGATCGGATGGTTTTGATCATCCTATGGAGATGATTTTCAAAGTACTTCCTATTTACGTTGTGGCCCAACAAATGAACGGTTTGGATCCTCCTATGAAGTGGGCCCCACATTACATTCTAAAAAATAATACCTAACTTCACACCCACAACCCATAAAACTCTCTAAACAGATGCTCTAGAAAGAAAACAGGGGCTTGCATAGAAACCTTAAAAATGGAAGGGTTAGGATTATCCTCGAGAAGATTTTTAGGGCACGGCCTATGATGGGAAGTAATAAATTAATGATTTAGATCATCCAAGTAAGTGGGCTCTTTCCTTGATATATCAAAAGAAGGAACCCACATTAATGTATCTTCGACTGTTGAAGGTGCACCTAAATTTGTTTAATTAGACATTCCATCAATCTGAACAAATGTATCTTTGGGTGTAGAAGGTGAATATCTGTCTGTACTTATTTTATTTGTTCATTCATTCCATTCATTCTACTTATATATTAACTACATTCAAAAGGACCCTTTGCTTCTCATTTAGACATAGATGGTTCATGCGGATTCTGCAAGCTCCGAGGTTTGTTTGGGAGAGGGCTACAATGTGGCTTTGGCCACAGGACGAAGCAACGTCAAAGGTTTTGTGGCCAATCGAAGGAAGGCCCAACTAAGAGCATGGTTTTAAATTTCGGACTGAAATTTCGGATTTCGGTGCAGACCAACACTGAAACCACCAAAATCCGAAACGGTCATTTATTTCGGCCGGATTTTCTGTTTTTCCGAAATTTGACCTAAAAATTCTGTTTTTTTAAAAAAAAAATAATTTAATATTTCACAGAAATTTCAACGGAAATTACCAAATATTAAATTTCGGCCATTGAATAAAATATTAATTTCGATTTTTGTACCATATTTTGACCGAAATTTTGAAATTTCAAGGTCCAAAACCGGTACCGAAACCGAAATTGAAATTTTAAAGCTTGACTAAGAGTAGCCAATCGAAGGCACATGATAAGCCATACGTGCGCCCTCATTCAATCACGATCGAGCTTTTATGGAAGCACCAAATATTTGTTTTAAAGTTCAGAAAATAGGTGTGCTTATCGAAATAGAGTTGGACGGAACGACATCAGGTGAGCTAGCTTCTATTCTATCACCATCATGTGGGACCCGACAAGTAGATGACTTATTGACTCGCATCATTGTACAAGTGGCCCCAAATTGTAATTTTGCATGCTAATATGTCTTCTCAGGAAATACATGCCCACTTTTATTTTTTATTTTTTTGAACTGGGAAATACATCCCCACTTACACTAAAATAGTTCATCCAAACAAAGGTATATATAATCACTTCTTTTTTGTGAGACTTCTTTTTTCCCCCCTCTTTGAATTTAGAAAAGAAAAAAGAAGAAGAAGATTCCTCTCCTTCAAAAAAATTAGATGGATAATTTTATCACCTTTCGTTAGCAATGACTAAAAAGGAAAAAGGAAAAGAAAATAAAGAAAAGGAGAGGCAACGGCTTGATTTTTTTTTATTAGAAGGATACCCACACTTAATGGTGATAATGGCACCCCACTCTTTATTACTCTATTTTTATGTATATTAAAAAACGATCTCTCTCTCTCTCTCACACACACACACACAACGGTTACAAATTTGGCTTGTCCTAGTTTTGAATTATTCAGTTTAAAGCCTGGCTCGACTTTTACCTCGCAGGACAAATAACTTGGCCTACCCAAGGTTTGGTCACAATTTCTTAAGCCCATCGACACGCCTTGTCTTGTTATATGTGTGCAATAATTAACATTATTGATCCAGTGGGCCAACAAATAGAAGGGACACAGTCCACATACCACAATGCTCATATTTTTACCTATCAATTAATCCTTAAATCTAGTTGGTTTTTTACATGGGAAACCTTACACAAGAGGTGAAAACGCTAACAAAGTCCTTCTGTTTAGTTTTATATTTCATTAACATCCCTACTTTATTTAACCCCTATCATATATATGTTATTTCGAAAGATCTCGTGCCTATTCATAAATAATATCAATTCCCATCCAAAACGATTAGGTACTGAGTTATTTAGTGAAATGATATCAGAACAGCCATGATTTTGTAACTGCACAGACCCATCTTGTCTTTTCTTTTTTATCGGCTTGTGACAGTTTTGGCAACTGGAATAACGCTTGACAGCTCTTTAAATACGAAAAGACAAGCTGATATCATTTCCCTATATTTATGAGTTTTTTTTTATATTTTTTTCAAAAGGTACTGTATGACCCACTTCATAGAATGATCCAAACCGCCCACTTGTTGGGCCACCCAAAAATCATTTACATAGGATGATCATAATCCTCCTATCTATAGAGGGGGCTGCACATTATGGAACTCTCAATAAAAAGAAGGGTTAGGATCATCCTATGGAAATGATTTTTGAGGCTCAACCTATTTACGTTGCGGCCTAACAAATGAATAGTTTGGATCAACCTATGGAGTCGTACGTAAAGCTCTTTTTGGAAAAAATAAAAAAAAATAAAAATGGACTATACGGCCACATCATATAAAATCTCATATTCTTATCTATAGGGATTTGTAGGCAATTTCACAAAAAGACATTTTGCTGCTCACTTTTGAAACTGAAAATTTTCATAAAATATTTCAAAAGAACGCATATTTTACAATCTTTTAGGTGGTGGCATATTGTGATTGTAGAATCTTGATGCTTTTTGAATATTTTGAAGTTAATGTGGTTGGGTTAAAACCTGGTATTTTTGGAGAGGTCAATCGTATTATGGAAATATAAGTACAATTATACTTTCTTTCCATTTTTGGATCTTTCGAAAGAGCAAGTTTCCCAACAAAGGCTGGCTGGATGGGAGCCATCGCCACCCATTGAGGTTTGCAAAGATGTTCGATGAGATTAAGGACTGTGTGGACTGTCATTCAGTCTGATTCCAACATGTTAGCAGTTCAGCCATTGGAGAGGCAGGACATTTCGCATGTGATGATGGTGTGGAGAGACAATGGAGAACTCTTTCCCTTATTGCGTATTTTTTTATTAGTTAAGCGCGAAATTGAAATTATATTAAAAGGAAAGAGGATGCCCACAACCGAAGTGGTCGAGGTTGCATATAGATAGATACAAAATAGATCGATAAAATATATTAAGGCATCAAAAAATAAAAAAACTCCAACTCAACACTCCCAACCCCAGTACGGGCTAGTCTATCTGCCTCGCCATTGACGGATCCTTTAACATGTTGAAACCTTACTCCAAAACATGCAATCATCTCTTGAACCTCATCCATCAACTCATCAAATCTCTGGGACGAGGATTACTCCCAACAAATCACCGTATCACATTATGGGAATCACCCTTAACAATCAAAGTTCTAAGAATACCTTCATTCACTATTCTAATGCCTAGCAATACCGTACTTAATTCAGCTTCGTTGGAGTTTGTAACCCCAGTGGTCGTGAAAAGACCACCTTGTCGCCCCCCTATTATTCGTTAAAACTCCACCAATTCCTACTGGATTGCTGAAGCTCGAACCATCGAAACTGAGTTTTAGATAACCATGAATATGAGGTGTCAATCGAGGAAAAGTAATCTCCTTCGTGTCACTACTAGGACGAATCTCCCACCAAGACCTCCACAAATCAGAGCTAAATTTGAATATTAAAATGGGAAGAATTTTAACCGAGGAGATGGGTAGGGAAATGATTTTGGTAAAGAGACAATGATTTTCGTAAAGAGACAATGCAGGCTTTTAGAGACACCTCTCTTTCCTTCTATATAACGCTGAACATCGCCATAAGAACTATCCGCCACAAGTTCCTCCACTTAGACCTCCATGGATCAAAAGACTAACTATCTAGAAGGTCTACCAGACGACCCATTTCCCTTATTGCACTTGTCTGCGACCAACACCACCCCCCTATCTCTCCCAACCATCTCGACAACCTATTCCGATTCTCCTGGAAAACAGAATAAAATATTTAAGATGAAAAATTTAATGAAAAAATACTAATAAAAATTGGGACTTGCTAGCCAAAAGCCATTTCACAGGTTAACTTTTTGGCAGATTTTGTCTTATTCATTTAATAATTCATCTGAGGCGGCTGTTCTCACATGCAAAAGCCAGCTGCGAAATGTCTTTCCGCGAAATTGGCTAGCAGTTCCCGTAAAAATTTCATTCCGTCTGACGTAGTCAAAATACCATCTCTTCGAGCAGGAAACACATTCTAACATCTGTACCCTCCTGCTGCCGATTATGCTCATGTTTTGAATCAAATGCCAGAATTAGGTGGAATCAGAATAGGATGTCCGCAATCCAAACGCATCCTTCGGGATATTTTTCTTTTTATTGTTTGAAGTTTAGGTGTTGAAGGGACCAAAAGAATATAGGGGGAATGGCTAGTCTCACATTTTCAAGAGATAGTCTTCACGTTAATCGTTAATCAAGGGCTTAGGATCGTCCATCTGAATTAAAGATCCACAATTTCATTCTAGTCTCTTGATGCCCCACATAATCAACCGTCATCAATTTTCTCACACCAGACATGAGGGAGCGGCTATTTTGTAATTTTTTTGTTCATTAAGATACCTTCGGACTTAATACTCCCACGCCAACGGCTTACCTAACTAAAGAAGCGTGATAAAGAGGGAAATCTAAAAAACATCACCAAAATATGATATAGACACTCCTTTCGTTATCATTGCGCTACCCTTCGTTGCAGAAGTTAAAATAAAAATAAAAAACCCTTGCTTCTAGAGTCTCTCCAAACGTGTCCTCCTTTGAAATGGCTCTGAGGGATTTCAATACCAGATTTTCGATCGATCTTCGCCGTTCATTTCTCCTCCACAGATAGCGAGCGCGGCCAATATCGGCTCTGCTACGAAATCAGGGGAGAATTTCGGATCTCCAATGGCGAAGATAGATCCGACTCGTGGTATGTTGAGAGTCTTAGTATGTTTCATCTTAGTATCGTTCTATGTGAGTTTGAGCGTTGGGGCAAGATCCGATAAGGAAATGAGGGAGAGGTTTTACGGAAATATTTCTTTGGAATCTTCAGCACCCGATTCGGGGGAGGGGAGCATTGCCAAGATGTTTGGTCGTGTTCTTGATAAGGAGTTCACCGAGGGCGATCAACCTGAAGGTTAGGGTTTCTTTCCATTCCAATGCAACCTTATGAATCTCTCTTTATATATAATTTTTCTTCTCGTTTTTTAGGTTTATGTTTCTTTTCATTATGAATTTTGTATATTAATGATGAGAACCGTATAAAGACTTTTCACCCTATAGTTGTAAAGACTTTTCACCCTATAGTTGTCTTTGTTCCTTCCAATAGTCAACACCACGCTCAACAACCAATGTCCTGGGCAACCTACTATGTGTTGGCTTTCACTCTAGTTGTTCTCCAGGTAGCCCTTTTCATTGGTCGCCTTTTTGTTGGCAGCCCAATTGCTATAGGTCGCCCTTTTCACAGGTCCCCTCTTCCATGACTTCAGCACAGGATGTGGTGTTGGCTCTGATACCAAATGTTAGGGTGCCTAAACAATATGCCAAAGCCCCCCAAGACACTGATGGAATATGTTAGGTTAGGCCCTTAAACCACTTATGCCCTGTTCGCTTCAGATTTTCACAACCGATTGTCATATTGAGCAACCGAGGGAGGCAAGAGGTGAAGAAACAACCTTTTGGCAGGTGGGGAGAATCTCAGTGAACTAGGACATTTGATTAAATTTAGGCAATCTTCCTTTATGATCAGCTTAAGCTCCATGGATACGGACTTAGGGTAATGACAAGTGAAATTTGTATGGGACGACTATTACTGAATACGCTTGATGCATCCTTGACCTAGAGGATTTGAGAATGCCAATAAGAGAAGAATGGACTAATCGATTAGGTTTTCGTGATACTAATGGGAAAGACAACGATATTCTAGTTAAAGCGGAATACTGGGCATTATGGATAATATAGAGGGTTGATTCATGCAGGGACTGTTAAACTATACACAATTACCCCGAGAGAAGGACCTCACATTGGCTTGAGGCCCAGTTATCCCAGAAAATGGTGATCACCATATATATCTTATTTGGAGAAGGAGATAATTCTTCTTTCCTTAGACATAGTTTCAAAGGCAAGTGCAAATTGCTTGTTATGGTTGGATTTCATGGTATCTTTGTCTTCCAATCCAGCATATTTCTCCTAAAATATTTGCATAGGCTAAAGTTGTGTGAACTTCATCTCAGTGGAGGCTATACATGGTGACAAAATGCAACCTTTGTCCTTATTAGCACATAGTGCTCCACATCGATTATCTGAAGCTTTGAAGCTAGGGGTATTATTAGTCATTTTTGTGTAGGGAAATTGAAAGTAGGTGTAATTTTGGTCATGTGACACCAAGATGAACATTAATGTGAAAACTTACTATAGTTCTAGAAAAGATACGGAAAAGCCAAATAAGCAAAACTTATATACTAAATTTACGGGAGATTATCTTGGTACAAATTCAGAAAGCTTCCTATATACTGATCTAAAAATGCGAGGAGTCAAATTCACATTGTGCCATTACAGTTGAATCTTTTGTAATTTCACCTAGTATTCTAATTTTATGTTTTCAACAACGTTTTAAATTTCGGTTTCGGTTGGAAATTTCGGTAGAAATCCTGTAAAATCATGGAAACATACAGGAATATATGCAAATGATAGAATTTAAAGATAAAATTTCAAGAAATGCTTGAACAAGCACAAATACACACCTAGAAACAATCACATAAGCAAGACAACCATCCATAATGGTTTTAAAGCATCGAACACCTACTGCCATGCACTGTCATGCATGCCTGATAATTTAGTACACACCAAATTTCGCATTTAATTGATTTAAATATTTGTGCATGATACATACACCCTATTTTTTTTTATGGCATAGGGTATTCCTACCCCAATTTTTGGGGCGGGACTATTCCCTATGGATGCGTGCAATCACCCGTAAACCATGTGCATCGGGTAAGACCTTGGGGATTCGAACTCTTGTCAATGGGGAGCATACCCATGACTTTAAGCCAAAGAGCCACAGCCGTACGGGTATACACCCTATTTCCCATGCAATTCATATAAATTTGATATGTAATACATTATGATATGGTATACCACTATTACACCTACGATTATGGTTTATGCATTTCAGTCGTTTCGGTTTTGGTGGAGATGGGAATGGAAACATTTTGGTTGTTTCGGTGGAAATTTAAAACTAGGGCTGTTCATTCAGTTTAAACCGAACCGTAATCACCGAACCGAAATATTTCGGTTACTGAAAAATGATAACTGAAACCGAACCGAATTATTTGATAACCGAACTTGAACCGAAACCGAAAAATGAATTCAGTTGTTCGGTTAGTTCGGTTATAACCGAATTATATGAGTGTAAAATTCTGGATTTTAAAATGGAAGTAGATGTGGGGAAAATAGGTTGCAGATAAGGGTGTCAATTTTGGCTCGGGCTCGGAAGCTCGCTCGAGCTCGGCTCGAATCCTTAATGAGCCGAGCCGAGCCAGCTCGTTAAGCTTAACGAGCCGAGCCCGATTTAGGCCAGGCTCGGCTCGGCTCGGCTCGTTAAGGCTCGTTAAGAATTTAATATATTTAAATATATATATTATATATTAATATATACACTAAAAGGGTTGTCCAGGGAGTGAAAGGGGGAGGCAAAATATGTCACTTCATCCATTTGTTACTTGGACCACCCCCCATAGTGTAAAAAAAGTAGTCAAATTACACTATATAGGGCTGTCCAGGGAAGATGAGGGGTGTGAACTTAATATAACCCAAGCTCGGTAAGGCTCGCGAGCCTGGTCGAGCCTGACCGAGCCGAGCCGAGCCCGAGCCTGGTTCAAGCCCGTGCCGAGCCCGAGCCTGGTTCAAGCCCGTGCCGAGCCCGAGCCGAGCTTTTGAGCTTTACGAGCCGAGCCGAGCCTGGCCAAGCTCGGCTCGGCTCGGCTCGTTTACACCCCTGGTTGCAGATGACTGATTTGGGTAAGAAATTCAGGTTATATAGACTCACTGGAAATAGGGGTGTCATCTTTGTGGTGGTTTCTCTCCACCGGTGCCTTTATGTACGATGGTCTCGACTCACCGGAAACCTGAAGCTTCGTCGGCAGGACTTCCGGCATCCTTGGGTCGGGTGGGAGGCGTGCGAATAGTGGCACCTTCATTGGTTTTCATAAGCAAAACGACCAGATCTACCCCTCCCTTCCTGATTTTTCATAAGGAAGAGGACAGTGGGACTGTGGGATATTAGATAAGAAGAGAGAAAGTTTAGATCGGTTTGCAGAGAGCATTTAATATCTCTCTCTCTGCCATACCTACTCTAGTAGTTTTTTCTCTTTCTTGAAAATAGCAAAAGGTCACATATCCTTCCTTTATGTCACGTCAGGTCTTTTCCCTTTACTTGTGTTGGGAGGAGTACACCGCCTTAGGGACCAACTAGATAACATTATAGTATTATAATATTATATTATTTTAGGGGGGAAAGCTAAAGGCCAGACAGCCCAAACCAAGAGTTTTGGTATTACTTTTACACTATATTCGGTTTGTTCGGTTTACCGGATTAATTTGCACTAAATACCAAACTCGAAACCGATTTCCGAAATTGTTATGATCCCATAACCGAAACCGAACCATTATATATATATATATATATATATATATATATATATATATATATATATATATATATATATATATTAACCGAACCGAAATAACCAAACGATTTCGGTTCGGTCGGTTATTTCGGTTTAAACCGATTAATGAACAGCCCTATTTAAAACCATAGTTTTCAGCTACTGGTTTTGTATTTAGCAAATCATGAAACCCTTGATATCTTCTAAAGATCCTACAATATCTTGTCTTGTGATAATTGGGTCATTATTATTTTACTGATTGAACTTTTTATTGGGATCATGTACTGTTGTTTATTTCTTGTCAAATTGTTCTTGCAATTGCTGATTAGATGGTTCTGGATTCTACTTTGTCAGGATCTGATGCGAGTAGTTTCAACAGCAGCGTAACTGATAAACAAGTAGGTGTGACTTTCCTCTTGCGTTTCTTTCTATAAACATGCTAGATGTTGCAGCAAGGAGTCAAGCTTGCAAAAGTGGATTTTTTTCTCCATTATATGTTTTGAACAATTCTAAAGGAAGCCTAGATTAAGTGGATATTAATATTCTACAAAACATTGGAAAGGCAAAAAATAATAAGGCCCAAGATGGAGAAGTTTGGAACACAAAATTAAACTTGATGGGAGGTGAGGCTAGGATTATCTCTTGCTTATGTTTGTAGAAGGTGGCTTCAAGAGATGGTGTTGCATGGAAAACCGACGAATGTCATACGGATGCTCCTTTCATCACTGCATGTTCTTGGGCAATTTATAAGGACATTCATATATTTGTGTTTTACTTTCTTCCTTTTTGAATATTTATGTTTTACTTTCTTCTTTAAACATTTTTTATGCCTTTATCTCAGGTATTTTTGAATTTGTTCACTGCTTTCATCAAATATTATCTTCTCATTTTTTCTTAACTCTTGAGTTTTTTATGTAACTCTTTCTTTTAATTGTGTAGAAACTTTATAAGAGAAAGCCATAAAAGAAAGTAAGAAACCAAGACCCAAATGGTCAGTGAAAAACAGAAGGAATTTTTTGTCAAACTCTTTAGGTTCCTCATCCGGACATCTTAAATATGATGTTCCATTCTTTTATCTAAGCAACACTTCATCTAGATTAATTTTTCCATTGTTGTTTCTTGAATGATGAAGCACTTTATTAAGAAAATAATCCCATTTTTATTTGTTACTGACAAAGCCGTTTCTTATGCACCTTTTTCTCCTCACAATATTGTGTTCCTGTATGATATTGTTTCTTGAAATCCTTCTGGATTCTCTTTTGACATATTATTTAAGTATAATGAACATACTACCAACAATCAACCTGTTTTACTTGCTACTGACACCTTGAATAAGGGTTAATAACTAATAAGATCCTTTAAGCAACAAAGGAGATTGTAAAGCTTTGTTTGTAATGCAACTCCAATCACACGATTTATAAAGTTGTGGTCATACAGCCAATAATATCAAGTACTACCCAAAGAGAAAAGAAGACGAGGCCACTAAAACAAAAAGGAAGAAGAAGATGACATATCCTCATTGAAATGCTGATTTCTGCATAACCTGAAATGTGAGAGTAGTGTTCTGATCAGGAGCATATGGTCAAGAGATATACTTGTATCCTTGCCAGTACTATTTCTAGACAGTATGCTTTTTGGTAAGACCTCTCTAAGGATTTTAGGGTATGCCCTGCACATGGAGAATATGGCTTTGGGGTTTGAAACCATGCCTGTGGAATGTTGTCAACTTGAATCATGCACATGAATATACAAGATTTTAGGGGTGGTTTTATCTAGCTATAGATATGTTATGAACGTCAATCTCATGTAGAGGTTAGAACATAGTAATAAGTTTAAATAAATCTAGCTAATGACCTTGATAACATATTACATGACTCTGAACCTCATTTGGTTTTAGCATGTAAAGCTAGCTAATCATTAGGTATAAATTACTGGTCTCATATCTATAACCACGATATTTGTTTTTTCTATCTTAAGCTATTGGAAATTTGGAATTTCTCGAGGTTTTAAATTTCTGTTTCGGTCGGCATGGAAGCGAAAGCGTTTCGATTTCGGTTCGAAATTTTGGCAGAAATTATGTAAAATTTGGGAAACGTATGGAACATATGCAAATGATGGAAATGTAAGATGAAACTTCATTAAGTGCTAGAATAAGCACAAACACATATACATACTAAAAAATCATCACGTAAGCAAAAAAATCACCCATAATAACTTAACAATATCTAGAACCTAGTGATATGCACTGTCTTGCATGTCTAATAATTTAGTACATATCAAATTTCACATATGATTTATATAAATACTTGTTCATACTTCATACACCACATTTCACGTGCATTTCATGTAAATATAATCATGTAACATATACCAGTATAGTATACCACTAATACACTTACAATTTTGGTTTTGCTGTGTTTCGGTTTCGGTACGTGTTTCAGTGGGGGATGGAAACGGAAACATTTTGGCCTTTCTGTGTCGATTTCGGTGAAAATTTAATAATATGAAATGACTTTTTAAGTTCTTTTCCTTATTTCTATTAGTTGTTTTCAGAATTCCTTTTCTGATTTTTAACAAAATGTATTGGAGGAGTGTAGATAGACTTTCTCAAGTTCATGGAATCAGATTTTTTTCCCAATAATGAAAACGAGAATGATTCATGCTCTTGGTTTGACAACCGCACCGACAAATGAACAAGAAATGTTATGAAACACAAGATTATGGTTGTAGGGCTAATAAAGTTGTAAATAATTACGAGACAAAAGAAGCAATACACATGATGTCCTTAAAAATGCCAATTTCTGTATAAGTTTATTAGAAGGATAGGACTTAGCATATGCTAAATGGTTGCTACCATTCAAAAAAAAAAAGCATATGCTAAATGGGATACATGTATCCCTGCCTGCTTCATAGCCTGGACTGTATGCGTCTTTGTATTACTACTCATAAGGTGATAATCTATGGCCTAGACCTTAAGTATATATGCTTTTTAATTTTAGACCCATGCTTGTGAAACTTTGAACAGCTTCAAACCGCGACTAGAAAGTCAAAATGGCACTTCTATGTAGATCAGTGATCTCATATCGGTTACCATGATACCTGTGAACTTTTGCTACCTTCAGTTGCTGGATTGCCTTATGGTTCTTATTTCCTCATCTCTTACGTTAGTTAATGAGTTCTTTTGCCAATCTCTTTCAGGCTGAATTGGAGACTGTAATTAGAATTACTCATGAGAAGTCCAAGAAAAATAATACGCAAGAGGGAAAGTATGAACAAGTGGTTTCTAGAATTTATTGTATAGGATAAAGAGAGACCGATTTCTTGCTCGTTCTTGTGATACTGTTTCTTCCTTTGCAGTGGTACTCGGTCATTCCAGATCCAAGATGTTTTTACCCTGGAAAATGATGGTTCTGATGATACGACAACCTTGATAGATAGAAAGGTGCACTCAAATGTTGCCGTGGGATTAAGTTTGGCTCAAAGTTGCTTCCAAGTAATTATTGTCCGGTTATTATTTCTGAATTCTCATCTAACTCTTTCCTTCTACTTCATGACAGGATAATGTATTCATTATGTCCAATCGGAAATCGAAGTATCCGGTGCTTCAAGTAGATTTGAGGTTGATCTGACTTAACTTTTTCCTTTGACTGTACATTTCATATTAAATTTGTGCTATATTTTGAACTGGCAATGTTGAATTGGATGTTGAATCCTAGTCGATAGGTTGTTGAGCCCTTCCTTTGTTTTTACTTGTAGCTTATGCTTCGGATTTATTGCAATACATCTCTGCAGGTTCATTTCAGATTTGGTGGTTGTAATTGTCTCTGCGGCAATTGGTGGAATTACATTTTCCTGTTTGGGACAACCTGTTAGTATATTATACTGTTTGTGTTATCATATCGTCTGGGTTGTGCTTGGGTCATGATTGTAGTTTTGTTGGTTTTCGTCCCCTTTTAGAAAGTTAAATACCCCTGTGAAGTCTTTGTCTCAACCATTTTTCTATAATGTTTACTTTTTCCTATATATGCTAGGTTATTGTCGGCTATCTTCTTGCGGGATCTATTATTGGACCTGGTGGTTTGAGTTTCATCAGTGAATTGGTACAGGTACGTTGCTGTTTGGGAATTTACTGAGATAGTTATAGACCCTTTGGAGATGTTATTTATTTAGTTTTTGTTCATTTACATACATTTATACTGTTTCGATCATGTGCCTATGACGAATGTGGCATTAGATAATGTATTATTAAGTATCTGCAACTTGCAAAATGCTATTTAATGCACTTTAGATATTTATTGGTGCATGCTTGTGTCAAGATATTTTCCACAAGCAATGTTCTAAATTCAGGTTTCGGTTGCCACGGAAACGAAAATGTTTTGGTTTCGGTTGGAAATTTTGGTGGAAATCCTGTAAAATCAAGAAACATATATAAATGATGGAATTTAAAGATGAAACTTCAAGAAATGCTAGAATAAGCACGAAGACACACTTAGAAACCATCACATAAGCGAGACAACTACCATAATCATTTAAAAACATCGAACACCTAGTTACATGCACCATTACGCATGTCTGATAATTTAGTATATGCCAAATTTCACTTGTAATTCACAAAAATATTTATACATAATACATTCACCACATTTTGCATCAATTCATATAAATATAATTATGTAATACATTAGTATACCACTATTATACTTACGATTTTGATTTATGCATTTCGGTCATTTCGGATTCGGTTTCGATGGGAATGGAACTTGAAACATTTTGATAGGTCCATAGTGTGTTTTCTTATTCCACGTAGAAGTTCTGGTGAGGACTCATCTTAAGATTCTATCTCACTTGATTTCTTAACCATTAAAAACAAATTCTCCTTTAATGCTATAAACATATTGTAAGCATTAGACTTGACACATCTAACTTAAAGTCAACTCTTACCCTATACATGGCGATGCGGATTGTAGGCCCAATAAGTGGCATATTTGCCCATTAGGAATTTTAGGGATTTATATTTCCATGGTATTTAGTTTATAGGATTTATATTTCCATGTTTTTAGTTTTTAGGGCTTTTATTTTTTTGTTATTTAGAATTAGGGAATTTATTTATTTTCTATGGAATTTTATTTCAATTGCCTATAAATAGGCCTCATGTATTAGGGATTATTACTTTTGGATGATTAATTGAAGTGAAGACAGATTCTCCCTCTTCAGATTTATCCTCTTCTCCCCTAATTTCTATTCTTATTCTTCCTCCTATATTCTTCCTCTTCTCTTCTCCTCCTCCTCCTCCTCCTCCTCTTCTATTCTTCTTCTTTTCTCCTCTTTGACCCAACAAAACAAGATTGAGAAGATTTCTATGGGAAGAATTGGTGGCCATCCACAATCAAAGAAACATCTTGTGTATGGTGGGGTTGATTTCAATGCCATAAGAATTTGTTTTTGAATGGTTTTATTATAAAAAGGGCAAAGCCCAAGGACCGAGATGGTCAATATAAGTCAAACAAAAAGAAAAGAAGAATACAGAAAGGAGAATCAAGGAGGGAGTCAAAAGCTCCAAGACAGGTCTGGCAACCCCAGTAGATCCAGATGATCAGCTTCACAGTCTGTAGAATGCAATGTGTATTGAAACTTAACTAGATGCCCCTTAAGCCAATCGAAAATCTCTTCGATCACGTTGGCACATCTACACGGACAGTACATGCCCTTGTTCATCCACCAGATCACTTTAAGGGAATCTCCTTCCACAGTCAAGGAATCTAAATCCCTAGCCTCCACTAATTGGATCCCGGCCAGGAGCACCTGCACTTCGATCATTCACTTCACTCTTACATAGTATTTTTAGAAATGGGGCTTGAAAGAAAAAAAAAATCAGATTTCACATAATCTGTCCGAGGTTCAGATCTATGAAGATCTGATTTCTCTTACCTTGCGCAAGGGAAAAAGGTCCCAAAATAGCTTCACATGAAGATAGGGTACAATATCTCAACTCTTGGTAGAATCTTATTGTTTCTTCTTTCTATCTTATAGGGCTTCCACAAAGATCTTCAACAAGGCTCTGATTCCATGTCCAAGTCAGCATAGGATGTGACTTGAATTGTGGAGAGATGAGATGAAAGTGGGAATGGGAAGATGTAGAGGTAGTAGTGGAGAAAGAAAAAGAAGAGAGATGAAGAGAAGAGGGAGGACGTGAGGTTTGGGCAAAAGAGAGAGCATACCTGTGATTTGGGTTGCTCTCTTATATATTATCTCACTCATCTATATTAACAAGAAATGCAGTTAATGAGATGGGCCCTATCCTTCATACACAAGAAATCTCACTTAAACATAAGAAACACCGTAACAAAGAAATGTTAATACGATTCAGTAACAGTATCAGCGTTGTATTGCAATGGGGATTACAGCTCATTGTACCCTTTGACATATGTCAGGGACTATATCTAGCCTTTGACAGAGTGAAGAACTACTCGACTGCTATTGCCTCATTGAAGCTAAAGCCGTTTCAAGGTCCTTGGAGTCAGAGATGGAGCCAGCAGAGTGTGGGTGGGGGGGCAAGTGCCCCCCCCTGAAAATTGGGAAATTTCCGCTAAGTGATAGGTTTATTCAGTTTTCTCGTAAAGACCCCCTTGAAAATCGGAAAATTTTCTATACCGGCCCTGTATTATAGCATTTGTATCATAATCCTCCTCAAAAAGCAACTGGAGTTAATACTTAAATTTTAGTAAACCCCTTTTTTATAGCATTTTTTTTCATAACTCTCTCTCTCTCTCCACTAAAGTTTCCATCTCTACATCAGCAACGACAAAAAAAATCTGATATGGTTTGGGGGCCAAAATTTGAATCAACAGATGAGATTTTATGTGGTTTGTGGTTGTGTGTATTTTTGAAAACCGACTGAGACCATTTCATGGGATGATCCAAATTGTTCATTTGTTGGGCCACAATGTAAATAAGTTGTGCCCCGAAAATCATTTTCATAGGATGATCCTAACCCTACGATCAATAAAGGAACAACCGCTATAGGTTATGATCATCATTTGGAAATGAGTTCTGAGGCAAAACCTATCTATATTGTGGCCAAATAAATTATCGGTTTGGATCATCCCGTGAAGTGGGCTTTACAGTCTTTTTATTAAAATCGTGGACTGTACAGCCACACACCATATAAAAACTTTTGACTGAGATAGATAATTATGAGATTTTATATGTTGTTCACTTGTCCGCGGGTGAATTACAGTGTTTTTCAAAACCTACGTTGTGGCCCACTTCATAGGACAATTCAAACTGTTCATTTGTTGGGCCACAATGTATATTGGTTGCACCCCTTAAATCACTGATGTAGCCAGTGGGCGAGGGGGGCACTTGCCTCCCTGAAATCAAGGATTTGTTGGGCCACAATGTGAATAGACTGTAGTAATTTTGAACTGTATTATTTTTCAAAAAAAGACTAGGTCCCACTTTTTGATGATCCAAACTTTCATTTGATAGGCCACAATGTAAATAGTAAAATCACTGGCATTCTTGGGCCATGATGTAAATAGTTTGTCCCATGCATCAAAACGTGAAGTGTAAATAGCATGGGCATCACTACATCAAAATTCAAGGTGTAAATTGTGGGATCCACTTAATGCATGGGATAAGGGTAGGGAGATTGTGGGCCCCACCTATCAAAACATGAAGCGTAAAAGAGTGGGCCCAACATACTACAACAGCCATTTTTTGCCCCCTCTGGACCAAATTCCTTGCTCGTCCCCTGCTTGGAGTAGTATAATTGGACAAGTCCCCCTTGTTGTCTTGTGATTCACTCTTCCTCCACATTTCTCAATCTGTTTGCTTCTAAATTTGGTGTTTGATGGTTTTGACTGTACAAACTTCCAGTTCATTGACTTGCTGGATCCAGAGATCATGTGCCATGTTGAAAAAGACTTTTAGCAGACACATAAATCTAAAATACTTGTAGAAGCTAATGAGCTCTTATATTTTGCTACATCTATGAACAAGGGGTTGAAGGTTAGGTCTGAAAAATGAAGGGTTGAAAGGGGAGCTTGTTCTTCAAAGAAATCACCTATGTTGAGGAACGTTCAGAGACTTGAACTCTGCTTGTTTTCGTCTTCCTATTACTGAGTCAGACTCAGCTTAGTCAATTATAAACTCATCGATTGCCATTAAAAAAAAAATGATAAACTCATCAATTTTATAAAAATATCTGAGTTGGACTCAGCCCTTGGCCAGCCAAAGTTTCCTAACCAGTTAGACTTCTCTCAGTTCCTGTGTTCAGTGAATTTTTGTTTGTTAATTGCTATTTACGAATATTGTAATTAGGTACTGGTTTCTGGTTTCTATATAAGATACCTTCTATTATTGGGAATGTGATGTTTTTGTTTTGCTTCCAGGTTGAGACTGTTGCGCAGTTTGGTGTTGTCTTCCTCCTTTTTGCTTTGGGACTTGAGTTTTCTTTGACAAAGGTATCTTACATTGAACAAATGACAATTCCAGTGATTCTACTTCCTCACAACAGCTTTTTTTTTTTTTTTTTTTTTTTTTTTGAATACTAATATTTTTGTACTCGTGGAAAATTTTTCATATTGTTTTATTTTTACCAGAGAAATTAAGATTAATTCATCTCACTAATGCAGTTAAAAGCTGTTGGGACAGTTGCTGTTCTTGGAGGGCTTCTTCAGATTGTTATTTTTATGTTGCTGTGTGGCATCACTGCCATGGTAGAATGCCAATTCACTTTCATATATTCAGTAGCCTCCCTGTTAACTCTGCTGAAATTTATATTGTCACTTTCCATGTCTTATTCCTACCAACTTGGGTGCTTAATTTGACAAAAAAATACGGTTTCTGTTGGATGTAGCTGTGTGGTGGAAAGTTGTCAGAGGGCATATTTGTTGGCTCTTTCTTATCAATGTCATCAACGGCAGTGGTAATTGTTCACATTCGCCTTTGACAAGTTCAATTTTTCTTAGTTGCCTCTCTTGGCTGCCAAGGTCTAGTTGAGTTTATTTCATCTCCCTTTGTTTGCTAGGTTTCTAAATTTTTGGTGGAAAGGAGTAGTACGAATGCTCTTCATGGACAAGTCACCATTGGGACCCTCATTCTTCAGGTTTAGCTTGAAGCTTTAAGTATTGGCACACCATTTTACAATTTATTATCTGAAGTATATTAAGCTGCAAAGCTTGAATGTGGTAGCTTTATCTTATTTTCCCTTATCGTGGGTTATTGCAGGATTGTGCCGTTGGTTTATTATTTGCTCTGATTCCAGTATTGGGTGGCAATAGTGGAATTTTTCTGGGAATAATGTCCATGGCAAAGTTGTAAGTTCTTTTTTACTTTCTCCTTTTTTGTGTAATTAATTGGATATTTAGTTGCTTCAATAATATAGACGCATTTATCATTTTCAAAAAAAAATATAGATGCATTTATAATTCTTTGCCATTGTTTGTATGCAATCCTTTGCGAGTTGGTTTGTCATAGCTTTGTGGCGGTACAACTTATGTTTTGAAATTAATATATAGATAATATCTCAAATTGGTTTTATTTTCTCACGACGCTTTGACTTTTAGCCTTCGTAGACACATGGCCCATACTGTTGATCTCTTTGGAAGTCCAACCTATAAATTTTACTAATAATCTTGTTTATGCTTTGAAAATCAACAGGTTGCTGGTGTTGTCCATGTTCCTTACTGTGGTATCTATATTGTCTTGGTCTTTCGTTCCCCGGTTCTTGAAGCTAATGATACAATTATCGTCTCAAGTGAGTGATTCCCAAAGCCTCAATTTATATTATTTTTGATATCCTGATTTTATTTTTTGATACCAATGGAGAATATTTTAAAACTAGAATTATTGTGTTGGGTTGTTATTGTGATCCTGTGGTTTGTCTTGTTTTGCTTCTACTGCTAATAAAGATGTGAATGATGGCATTTCAAGAACTTTTGTGAGACACAGGATGTCCAGCTGTGGCAATTTTGTTCTGAAATCTCTTTCATGAGTCGAGTGTGAGGTGACCTGTTGAAGTCCCTTGCTTCTTGATTTTGTAGCATTCGCTTCTTTACATACATGATTATTATACCCATAAGCGGCATCTCCTTTTTATTTTATGGTTCTTTGAATCTAGATAAAGGCTATTCTGTTATAGGTTGTTTTTACCAGTGTACATTGTTATGGGGAGTGCCAACCGGTTTTCATGGGTACCACATACAGTTTGCTTTCCCAATGATAGGTTTGAGACGGTGGTTTTGGCATAGGTATAAAGTTTTCAAATGTCCCTAAACAGTGTTAAGAGATCTATTTTAGGTATCTTACCGTTCTTTGTTTTGCATAGGTATAAAGTTTTCAATAGAGAACAAGGGATATAATAATTGACCTATGGTTTGTTTATGTTTGCTCTTGTGTTTTTGCTTACATTGTTATGGGGAGTGTCAAGCGGTTTTTATGGATACAAAGCAGTGTTTCAAAAATGCAGATGCGGGTTAAAACATAGCCAAAGTGTATCCTAGTTGACTCGGCACAAAGCGGTTGGGTACCCGGTTGACACTGCTGAGTGTTTGGTTGACGTGGTCATAAATCGGTACTCCGGGGGAGTCGATGTTGATGCGGGGTAGTTTTGAAACTATGGTACAAACAGTTTGACTTCAAGGCTGCCTTCCCAAGGAGAGTTTTGAGAGGGTTGTTTTGGCATAGGTATACTGTATAACGTTTTCAAATATTCCCCAACAGTTTAAGAGATATAATTTCAGGACTTTTTATACGGTGTAAGCCCTTATAGTCCAGTATTTTTCAAAAAGTACTGTACGGCTTACACCATAGGATGATCCAAACCGTCCATTTGATGGGCCAAACGTAAATACGTTGTGCCCCAAAAATCATTTCCTTTGGATTATCCCAACCCTCCGATCTATAGAGATCATCCTATGGAAATGATTTTTTGGGCACAACCTATTTACGTTTTGGCCCATCAAATGGACGGTTTGGATCATCCTATGGTGTAAGCCGCACAACACTTTTTGAAAAATACTGGACTATACAGGCTTAGACTATATAAAATCTCCTATTTTAAGTAGGTTACTGTTCTTTGTTTTGGCCCAAGTATAAAGTTTCAATAGAGAACTAGGGATACCATAAGAGACATGTGGTTTGTTTATGTTTGCTCTTGCATTTTGGAGAAAAAAGGAAAACTCCAAACAAACGTCTTGTTGCCGTGCTCCCTTTATATGTTCGAATGTTTGGATCCATCTCTAATTGCAGCAGGTGGTTTCAGGGTGAACACATTGATTCGTATTGGAGAATCTAATGTTTGGAAGGGAAGCTCGTGGTAGGTAGAGTGAGTGGATTGAATTCCCTGACCTGACATTTGTGCCAGAAGATGGTCAACTGAAGGATCTTGTGATGTGTTTAGCTGCAAATCTAGAAGTGTCTCGATTGTTCTTGAACTTAACATTGTGTGTACCGTCCATCTTTCTCCGTGAGATCTCCTACCCATTGCTGATGAGAATCCATTCAAGTTTGAATTTTTTGGATCGTGAGTTAGAATCTATCAAATCAAATGATATAATTAATGCATTAGGTCGAACTATATTTTTGGGTCTATGAACATCGACGAGGTTGATGGAGGATTAGATCCAAATTATTAGGTGGAGCCGTGTAATTACATATCCGATTGGGGGTATTTTAGACATGGTGACCCTAGTGACACATATATTACATGTTATGAGAGGGAGAACCATTCTACTCTTCTTTTTTCTCTCCATCTCTTCTATTCTTCTCTTTTCTCCTTCTCTCTAATGGAATTTCGAATATGTCCCTTTCCTGAAAAAGCAAAATGGAGGCAGAAGGAAGAGAGAAATGAGAGAGGGAGTTAAATAACAAGCAGCATAAAAGCCCTCAACCAGCTATCGAACTCAACAAGTTGAGAGGGAATGCTCTGTTTCGTCCCAGCGGTCCCTTGGGAAACTGACATGCCTGCCTTTCTCCTCACACCTGACTTCCTTCAACGCTTCTTATCAAACCCATCTCTCAACTTAAACACCCCCTCCCCCAACATTAAAAAAAAAAGAAGAAAACACCACCACAACCCCTACCCAAACAAGCCACTGAATCAACATGCATTAGTGACGACATTATTTGGATAAAAATATCTTTTTAATAAAATGACCAACATACCCCTGATTTTGTAAACATGTCAATTTTAGGAGGGTTGTTCGGAACAGCCTCGATATCCCTGTGTCTTCATTTCTCATATTATTTTACCAGCAACTGATTTGGATCAGATTTTTTGTGAAACATTTGATTTCTTTTATGTTGGTTGTCTTCCCCTCAAATTTCTACTAAAGCAATTTTGGCTGACAATCTGGGACATACAGATAGTGAAGAATTGATATCCTATAGAAATCCCGTGCATCATAACGTGATGCCCACGTATTTAATGCATGGGTGAATCATCAATCTGGACTACTCATTTGGTGACATCTGCCATGGATTGCCCGTGGCCCGAGAATAGCTGTGGTCAGTTGAGTCCATGCATCCAACCAATGGATTTTTCTGCATTGAATGTGCGTGGTTGCTCTTATGTTGAGTCGTTGACTGTCCATTTACAGGCGCTTGATTGTATGGTTGGGATCATCTAACCATAGAGATTTTTGGGCCATGGGAAATCCAAGGCTTGGCCAGTCTACCAGGTGGATGGTCCATTTACAGGCACTTGTTTGTATGGTGGGATCATCCAATCATTGAGATTTTTGGGCCATGAGAAATTCAGGCTTGACCAGCCTACCAGGTGGATGGTCTAGATCAGTCGACGATGGGTAGGATGGTCATGGCATCATATTCTGATGCATCAAAGTTGTAATGAGTCATTCTTCTTTATTAGTTGCATTTGTATCTAAATAGTAATGTTTTTTATTTCTCATGTTCTGTTGATTTGAAGGGCGTTTTTTCAACTTTCTTGAAGCTTTTGTAAGCTATAGCATGGTTTGAATGTCACTTTAATAGCTCTGAGTTTTTTTTCTTCCACAGACAAATGAACTTTATCAACTAGCTTCAGTGGCTTTCTGCTTATTATTGGCTTGGGTAAGCACTTCCTTTTCCATTTTTCAAGGTTAAGTGTTCTATTATCTTGGGTAAGCACTTTTCCATTTTTCAAGGTTAAGTGTTCTATTATCTTGCGGCAAATTTTGTTGTCTCTGTGCTGTATCGTTTGATTATTGTTCTTTACTGCTTTTAATAGGATTTTCTTCTTACTGATAAATGGGGAATGCAAATATTCGCTCCATTTATATGTTTTATATTTATTTTTTATGAGTCTTGTTATTTGCATATTTTGCAAGACTTCTAGAATGTCATCTTGCCTGCAGAGCAAGTTCACTAGCTCTATTTTATTTGTACGGTGCAAATGTGGAATGAGTGAGACATATTTAAGCCACCATATTTGTAATTCAATTTCTCAAGATAGCATATGAGCTTGAATGTTGACTCAGTTTTACCTTGGTCATGTTGTTGTCCATTGTTGAGGTTTCCCTATCAATTCAATCAAAAACCCTTTGACTCGCCCAAATCAACTCCCTTTTACATTGGCCAAGTTCTCATCCAACTCTGAGTATTGAAACACTACTTGGAACCCTACTAAATTACGGAATAAGAAATTTTAGAAATCATATTTCTCCTCATATCCATATCAGCTTGAAGCTAAGATAATCGGTGTATTACATGTCATGAGTTGTCTGCTTTGGGCTGCAGCATGATGTTCTTGTTCACTGGTCTAATCCTTTGTTGTCTATGCTATTATTTCTGCAGTGCAGTGATAAGCTGGGCTTAAGTCTTGAGCTGGGGTCATTTGCTGCTGGAGTTATGATATCAACCACTGACTTTGCTCAACATACCTTAGAGCAGGTAGTCTTCGTCGCTGATATTTTTTGAGCTATATCATTTATGTTGATCTATTTAGTTACAGGTTTCAGCAATTTTTGTTTTTTTTTGCATATTCCTTTTGAATTTTGATGGGAACTAACTAATGGAATTGTGGGTGTGAGCATGCAATGGATCCTTGATGTTTTCATGTCACAAGCAAGTTGTCAATCAGATATCGTCAAGTCAATAGATTAGCATCGTTGGAGAGTTGTATAGATTAGCAGCCCAATGGGGAAACTACAGCATCCTTGGATAGTTTTATAGATTAGCTGCCCAAGGAGGAAAACTAAGGGAAGGAAATCTAACTAGAAGTAAATCTGATGCTTTATTTGGAAATCTGTACACCCCTAGCCTATCCAAAATCTTTCTTATCGCAAATCTGATGCTTTATTTGGAAAGGTGCAGCCTGCTATCATGGATTTAGCATATGGTTACCCTTTTACCTATTCTATATCCCTACCTATTTGATAGGTCTGGAGCAAACTTTTTACCTATCAGTTGATTAGTTATCTTGAGGTGACATTCTCTCAGACTCCTTAGCCTCACCTGTGCTGCTTGTCCGCGGAAAAGTTTTTTTTGTTGCGTTGTCGTTGACTCGTCCCCAATAGCCCTTCATCTCCTTAGCATCACGTGGGTCATACTCATACAAATATAAAGCAGTTTGATATATCATGGCATCGTCATGTTATTATTTCTTGGAAAATCTCCATGGACAATTTTTTAATAGTGTGAGAATGACGAGATTGTAAAAATGCTTGGTGGTAGCTATCATCTGTAACTCTCATTAACTCTACTGCGTGTAAGTAGTAACTTTGCAGGATATGTTTACTCGGATCTCATGAACCTATATATATCAATACTTGCATTTACTCATCAAAAAAAAAAAAACTTGCATTTTCCAGTTCACTAATGAAAATTCATCTTAGTGGTTCATTAACGCCATAGCATCTCATTTCAATGCATTCATTCCAAGAATAACCACATTTACGAACTATTCAACGCCTGTCAAATCCACTAATCGTAAAAAACTTATTACAACTAGGCAGTAGTGTAAAGGTATACATAATGACATATTTGTAATATTGTTTCATACTTGTAAAGCACTTATACATACTCATTAATGAAGGGAAGAGGCCCTAATAATGTTTTGGGCTCTCTACACAAATTGCCTGACATATTTGTAATATTGTTTCATACTTGTAAAGCACTTATACATACTCATTAATGAAGGGAAGAGGCCCTAATAATGTTTTGGGCTCTCTACACAAATTGCCTGACATATTTGTAATATTGTTTCATACTTGTAAAGCACTTATACATACTCATTAATGAAGGGAAGTGGCCCTAATAATGTTTTGGGCTCTCTACACAAATTGCCTCCACTTCTCCTTCGTGAAAACATCCTCCCTCTTCCCCAGTTATTCCTCCCTGCCTTCTATCGGATCTGAGGCCTCATACAAGTGTTTTGGCCCCCCATTCGCCAGCAGAAAGCCTTAGACTAATTGACATCACCATCCACGGTGTTTGTCATCCATAAGATCCACTAGCACCGCCATTTTTGTGTTGGCTTTCAATCTCTATATTCAAACACCACCTTAATTAAGGACCTCTAGAATCAACCATTAGTAAGTCAAAAAGTTGGTGAAAATGCCAAAATGGAAGTATTTTGATGTATTCTAGGTTTCCTTGCTCAACCTTTGAAAAGACCACATATTATGAACACCACTTGGTTAGTCGTTTTCTTTGACAGGTAGGTATGAAGTTTGAACCCCTAGCTTCAATGTCATACCCTTGAGGTCATCACCACCAGGAGAAATGCTCAACTATAATCTGCTATTTTACGATGGTTAACTAAGTGCGCTTCCTTTTAAGAGGGGTTAAACAAATTGTTGGGAATGTTGGCCACTCTAATTACAGTGGAATAATAATCAAACTAAATTGAAGCATCACTAAAAAAAGAAGTGGACTTATGTGACTCACTGAAGGTTATGATATTTTTGGTGTAGATAGATTATAGATATTCAAGGCACAGACATTTGTTGTATGGTAAATCAACTCCATGTCGTAAAGCCAGTATAAGCCCAAGTTTCCTTACATAAAGAGAAGATGGAATTCAAAAATCACCTTTAACAGATGTGTTAGGTGCTTTATATTTGTACAATCTCCCCCGAAGTCATTTTGCCTATTTGTGGTTCAAGTTTTCATTTTCTTTAAGCTTGATCACCACTCACCAGATCCTGCTTCCACCTTAAGCTAACATTTGGATTCTCCAAATGATCCGGGAGAATCCAAATTTGTATCAGAGCTTTTCTCGGTGTGATCCTGCATCACATGGGTAAATGATGATGGGACATCTGGGTGGAACTGATCCAACTCCTCATTTCATGAGGATAAACTAGATAATTCGAGCAAGACTGTCAAGGTGATTTCGAATCCAACATATTGAGAATGGTTTGCTGTAGATCAATCTCTCATTGAATGGCACGATGTAACCCTCAAGCTGGAGATACTCTAACAAGTCCTAAAAGTTAAAGAGTGCAAAACATCTCTGGGAAAAACTTAAAAAAAAAAAAAGGATCTCTGGAACTTTCTTCAAATCTAATTTTCTCAAATCTCACAATCTAAAGTAATACGTATGCGTAGGGAATTATTAAAATGTCAACGAGGGTCATCCACCATTAGTGAATTTTTTTGGCAAAGTGAAGAATATTTGTGATGAATTGGCATTGGTTGGAGAATCTATTTGTGGTTTCCATCATGCCCAAACCACACATACCCTCCTTATCAGAGTTGCACCCTCTCCTTCAGTATGAGAGCATATTTTGCAACGTAGGATAAGTCAAGAATTTCAGAGGACATGGAGGAAGTAGGATAAGTCAAGAATTTCAGAGGACATGGAGGAAGTAAACTGATCTTCTTCTGAGAAGACTTCTGTTAAGAGGTTCGACCATGAAAATTCAAGAATCAAAATCTTTCTTTGGGAGGATTCTTTCCTGGAAACTTTATAATGTGAATTCAAAATCAATTAAAGAGTACACTTGATGGAAATTATTTTTCTGAAAAGGGTATTATTCCTATAGAATGGGATGAAACTTTCTCTCGAGATATGAATAGAGATGAAGAATTATGCTACAAAATCTTCTTTCTCCGAAGAAATCATAACCTGTAAATAGAGATGAAGAATTATGCTACAAAATCTAGTTTGTGCGGAGGACATTTGAGAAAATTCTCTGTTTTTTCTCCATTGTAAATTGTTATTTTATGAAGAACATCTTGATGAATAATTAGAGGTGTTTCTGTTATTTTAATGAATAATCAGAGGTGTTTCTGTTATTTTAATGAGTGTAAAGTCCTGAGCAATTTATAAAACCTCTTCAAGAAGCAATCGTAATAATTATCATGCGTGTCGCTTTCATGCATGAAAAACAAGTTTTTAGCGAATGGTGTTAGCTCAGGGATCTTGTGGATATACTCTTTGTTAAGCTACCAAAATTTTCGGTTTCTTCTATATAATGCTATTTAGTGTTGCCTGTCTTCGTTGTTGAGACATCATTTGACACCTTTTATCTAACATAACGTAACATGCACAATTCCTTGTGTTAGAGTGTGCTGTGTGTATTATGTGAATGGCATGGCATGGATACCCAAGGTTTAGTGGTATTTTCCATAAGCATTTACTTCCCCTGTGCTCCTGTAAATATGTAGCCGTACTGTTTGTGCTCTTCATTCATGTCCTGCCGTTGAGGTGAAGATGTAGAATCTAGTTGTCATATTCAGACTGGATTCAAGCATGAATTTTACCTACTCTACCCCTATAATCCTATTTGTTTGACATGTGAAAGTGAGAGATGCATCCCTTCCAATTTGTTGCTCTTATACATTGCAGGTGGAACCAATCCGTAACTTATTTGCAGCACTCTTCCTTTCTAGCATTGGAATGCTTATACACGTACAGTTCTTATGGAGTCACGTTGATATATTGCTTGCATCTGTCATTCTGGTCATAGTAGTTAAGACAGCTGTGACCACTATCGTGGTCAAGGCCTTTGGATACAGTATCAGGACTTCATTCCTTGTAAGTTCTTCTGAAAAACCATGTGTTACACATTATTTGTATAAGGTAAAAACCATTGTAGATTGATGAATTATTGGTTTTTTGTGCCTCAAAGGTGGGCGTGTCATTAGCCCAGATTGGAGAATTTGCATTTGTTCTCCTTAGCCGCGCATCAAATCTTCATCTTGTTGAGGTGATTTCTCTCTTGCATTATGTATCTATGATGCATTTATGTTTCGTGCCTTCGGAAGGTGTTTATGAGAATCTTTATTCCCCGCATCCTCCCCATACGTTGATGAAATCTCGGATGTTCTACTTGTGCTTAATATATAAAAAGTAGGAATAACCAACCTTACTCCTGCTAGTTTTTGGACTACATATTCTTGTAATAGATGTTAATACCAATCTCATAGTTTCAAAACTCTTTGATGCATGGAAAAGCCATATGATGTTATAACTTGTTGGTATTGGTCTTTGATTTATTACCACTATTTTACCTTGTTTGAAATGAGATTTAGTGAATGATTTGAATTCATATACTTACTCTGTGTTAAAACGTCAGAAAAAAGCTTATGGTTGTGTTTGGATTTATGAACTGAGAGAAATATAAAACAAGGTTCTGAGAATTGACAATAAGGGCACGTTTGGCTGCCAGGACTTGTTTTTCATGATAAATTGGAGTCCAAGTGGAGATGAGTTTGAAGTCAGCTAAAAATCAGGAAACAAAATTCCGAAAATAGTGTCTCCAGTGACGAGAAGTTGCTAAAAATCTGGAAACAAAAAACTCTACCCAAAACCGGATCGACCTTTTCCGGTTTTTAGCAACTTCTCGCCGGAGGAGACACTAGTTTCGGGATTTTGGTTCCTGATTTTTAGCCGACTTCACCCTCATCTCCACTTTAGAGACTCCGATTTATCATGAAAAACAATTCCTGGAAGCCAAACATGCCCTGAATGAAAAATGCGATCTGGGCATAATGAAAAGTGCATGCAGCTTTGTTACTGTGTTTTTCTCATAAAAACAACTGGTGAAGTTTTCTTTGACTACAAAATCCACACGAAATATGTTAGTAACTTTTTTGGTCAGGTTTTTGTGAGTGATTTTACTCTACCTTCAATATCTTAAATTTTATATATGGAACATGAGTTGGAGACTGATCATTCCTTGATTAGCTGAAACTCAGATATATAGCCTGCCATATAAAGTGGCACATGTGTTGGCTGATTGGGACAGTTGATCTGTTGGGTCAATCTGCCCTTGATCCAAAGTCATATTTCCCTTATAAAGTTTAGCATTGATTTGTTAACGCCTTGATCAAGTTGATGATAGCACTGCGTGACAATGGACTATGTCCCACTATATCACCAGGTGACGGCCCATCTTGGTCCTGGTCAGAGGCTAGTCTTGTATCAGCTTTCTTTATAAGTACTTCACCAGTACCATAATCTCTGTATTAAAACACAATGTTATTTTCGCTGCTTGGCTTCTCATCTTAGTTCAACTTGGCTTAACATGAAAAGGCCAATCCCCCACTACTGCTACTTTATTTCTTGTTTGCTAAGACTACTGTTTGAGTATGGTCTATTTACTTGAATTTTGTTATTCAGGGGAAAATGTATATTCTTCTTTTGGGGACAACAGCTCTCAGTCTGGTAAGTTTGTTTCCCATGGGAACACCATTATTAGAATGGCCCATTTCAAAAAAAAAAAAAAAACTATTATTAGAATCGGTCTTAGTTTTCAGTGTTCTCCATCATGAAATCTCTTCCAAATTCTGTAGGTAACAACTCCTCTCATGTTCAAACTGATACCTGCTTTAATGCACCTGGGTGTTCTTATGCACTGGTTTCCTTCTGAGAGCGGCCCGCAGAATGAGGTGCGCTCATTTCGTTCCATTGTAATTTCGCGCATTTCTTTCCACCGTAATTATTCATGAATTATTTTGACTAGAAGTTTGATATTTTTTATATCTTTCCTTTCAATTTTGTCTCAAAATATATGCTTGCGAGGGCTAGTTTTGGTTTTATGGCTAAGATTTAGGGTATGCTCACGAGTATTATTTTTGGTTTTATGGCTGGGATTTAGGGTCTTTGTCATTTGGCCTTTTATCTTTATAAAGAAAGCAATATGTATTGGTAACCGATTGCAGCGTTTTCCTGTCAGGCTCCATTTCTTTCGATGTAAAAAAGGACGTAGTTTAACTTCTCCTCAAATCAGATGATCGTATGGCACATGCCTTGTTGACTTGTTCTTGTCAATTACAATCTCAAAGGCCTCCTTGATTAGGTCATAATGAAAAAAATCTCACTGATAGAACCATTCAAAAATAAAAAAATAAAAAATCTCATTGATAGGGTGATCAAAGGTTCGAGTCACGGACACAACCTCTCTGCAAAGCAGGGGTAAGGCTGTGTACATCTAGCCCTCCCAAGACCCCACAATGGCGGGAACCTTGTGCATTGGGCCTCCCTTTTTTCTTTAATTGATAGGGTGATAGTTTTTTGTTGTATATTATATTTTTTGAAACTGTCTGTTGTATATTATATATTATATTTTTATGTAAATCTAGTGGGACTACTGGTCCCCATTGTAATTTTGCTGGTATGAATATATTTGTCAATTTTCAAAAAAAATATTATATATAATAGGGATAGGGGATAAAGGTGCAAAATCCCAACATCTCTCTAAGCAAAAGAAAAAACCATCGTGCATCATTTGAGTGCGTCACAGAAATTTGATGAAGCATTTTAGAATGGAGGGGGATTGGTACTGCGATAACTGTGCTTATTAGAACTTCAAATGGAGGCGGTATTGTCGTTGGGAAAAACAACACAGTTGGAAATCTGTACCTGAAATTACTCCCCCAAACTCATGGAGGTGGGTAAAGAAAAGAAACGTGAAGAGAGCTCAAAATGGGAGACTAGATGATTGGTGCTGCCCCTCCTGTAAATATCTTAATTTTAGTTCGAGAGACAAGTGCCGGAGATGTCGTATGGAATTACAGGACATGACTCAACCTTTAGGTAGAGAACCTAATAGTCTGGGTCTCGAATCGGACTCTACAGAAGATGTTCGCTGGCCTGCCTCGGGGACAATCTCTTTACTCTCTTGGGAGGATACTCCGGCCCTCTCTATATCCGGAAAAGAGGTGGAATCAAGACTATCTTCACTTAGAAGTTGCTTAATTGGGAAAATAAAAGATACATGTGAGACTCTTCATGATCTATGGCTGTGGGGAATCTCCCCCTCCTATCATGCCCATGTCTTCTATCAAAAGACGAAGTCTTATTTATCTTTGATTCGGATGGAGAGGCTAAAGGGATCTTGGACAAAGGCGATGATGGGTCGAATGATCAACTCTATTCCCTCCTCCCATGGCATACATATTTCTCTCCAGGGTTGGAGGAATTTTGGGTTAAGTTCTATGGTATTCCTCTTCATGTATGGGCCTCATCAACAGTTCAAGCTCTAGGTAATCTTTTTGGTCGCGTACTAGAAGTAAAAATGGAAGGGAACCACAACTAGTGTATGACCTTCGTATTTGCTAAAATTCTTGCTCCGTGGTGGAAGTCCTTGCCATCATCTATTCAAGTTCAGATTTCTGGTCAAAACTATACTATTGGCATTGAATCTCTGGACAGTAGGGGTTCAACGATTCTGAGCAGGATTCCACCCCAATCAGCTCCTACCCCCTTGAACCTTGGTACTCAGAACCAGGAAAAGCTTACGGTGGCATTGGAATGTCTGCCCGTTCTTACACCGGAACATCTTGGCCGAGGGGCGTTGGACCCTCTGGGCTTACCCCATCGAGTTCAAATTTCTAGTCTTCCGCCTTGCCCGTCAGTCAACCCTGGTACGGGGATAGGGTTGGAGGTAAAGGGACCACTGTTGAAGAACTGCCTGGGGCATGTCAGTCCTTTTCGCTCCTGGTCAAGGAAAGGACGTTTTGTAGAGAGAAGGAAATATTTAGGTACTGTGAGAAAGGGGACTACCTTATCTCTTACAGAAAGTTGTAAATCTACATTTGGGTGTGCAAGGAAATTCCAGCCAAAAGTGGCTGTCACAGATTTTCGTAGGGGATCCTTGCTCAGGGCAAAGGAAACAGTAGGGCCCTCCTTAGATACAATTCCAGAAATAGTAGAAGCATCAATCTCAAAAAATGAAAGTTTTGGTAAGACCGCCCTGCAACTTAGTGTCCTCGTCTCTTGTGGATGAGGGGTTCTCTAATCAGGTTTGGTTTTTGGTTTTGAGCGGGGGGGGGTGCGGGGGTTTTAAATTCCATTGAAGTACTGAGTATAGATACGGTATACTTGTAGTCTTTAATTTTTGTAGTGTGAGAAAAGAAATGGGATACTCATGATTGGCTCGTTGCTCAAGTAAGATACAGAAATATCTTAGAATTTAGAATACCCAAAGGGAAGGAAAGCTTAAATCTAGTCTCCTCGGGGTTGGTGCTTGAGATGACAAGTGTCCTTGTGCAAAGTCATTAACCTGACAAGCCTTGCTGGGAAAGAAACCTAAGATCGTAATAGTTGTTTTTTTCGAGAGAAGTCGTGGGCCCAAGGATACGAAGCTTAGGGCGGTTTTAGTTTACTTTATTAATATAAGGGGTAACAAGGCTAAGAATATTCGGTCTGTTGTTGGTATCCCTCAGAAAAGGTAAGTAAAACTTAGTGTTTAAGAGAATGGCTTCTTCTCTATCTTCTTCGAACTCTCTAACTTATAAGAGACTACAGAGGGAGTCTCCTGATTGCACGGAGTGGTTCCAGCACCACCGGTGGGCCCGTGATTTGAAATACAGTGTTGAAAAAGCCTTGGTGGAAGCTCCCACCATCCCTAAACTAGTTAAAGGAATTATTAAGTGGCAATGGAAGCTCTTTCAGGATGATTATAGGCTTGTTGCGGAAGAGTTTTCCCCATTAACAAGTACTTATAATATAAAGGATACATGTATACCGGTTTATAAATTGCCTTTTTCCGAGGTTGTCTGGTCTATGTGAACAATTTGAGACAGATAGAATGGGAGGCGAAGCGAATTCTTTGCATGCGCAAAATATCAAAATTGATAGCAATTCGGATGAATCCAGTGGAAGAGGTCCCATACCCGCAATTTGCTTCGGAATTTTTCTCAAAAGATATGGAATTGGAATTAGACATCGGGATCCTATTGATGGAACTGAGCACCTGTGTGTGAAAGTTTTGAGCCTAATTAGTTTTGGTACTTTGATAAAAAGGCTGTGATAGATGGCTTTGGGTAGCTGGAAATTAGTTTCTGATTGGATGGAGAAATCTGAAAGATGGCAAGGAAGTAGAATGAGATGTTAGGAAGTTCTTGGGATCTCAGTTTTGGTTTTATAGAATGAGATTATTGGGTAATAGGTTACATGAAGGAGGCTTTATGGAATTTTGGTTTCGGTTTTGGAAAAGAAGGTGAATTGGAAACTCTCGATGATGGGCGAAGTATTGTATTTAAAACTTAGACTTCTATACTGACAAAAATGGTTTTATAAATATGTGGGTGAAATAGTACACGCAACTGGGCTATACAATGTTAATTTCAGGCAAGCTACAATTAAGAAGTTAATCCTGGACTTCGGATGCTTGAGACTACTTGTGGGGGTTGGTGTTCAAGAAAACTTGTGGAGGATTTAATATTTTATGTTTCTGGCTCTTGAGGATTCAGGGTATGCCCTGAACTACCCGATCTGATGCTATGTAACGACACGTGGGACTCCTGGTCCCTATTGTAACCTTCATAGTATCAATGAAATATGTCAACTTAAAAAAAAAAAAATTATATATAACAGGAAAGCTTCTGGACCCCAAGGTTATTTGAAACATTATAAATGTGAAGTTCCTTTAACTATTAAATACCCTATAATTTTAAATTTTCTTCAGATATTAATTATATTAGAATGTAAATTTCTCTATAACTATTAAATGCCTTAGATATAAATTTCTTTATAGCTATTAAATACCTCTACTTTTGAACTCGGGCTCTATTTTACCTCATAGAAATGTAGTAATAAAAGCGTGTATTTTCGCATGAACAATTTTCGTGCATATCTCACACCATTTTCTTGTAATAGATTGTATTGTGTGCATGTTTGGCAGCCCTGAATTTTTTGCATGATTTTTTTTCCCTTTGATCTGATTTGCCCATATGACCGCTTCCCTTTCTTGCATCCAGTGGAGCAAATTCTGGGCAGATTCCAATCTCCCATCCACAAGATCAACTCTTATTCGATCGAGTAAAGACTGAGCAACCTTCAACCCTTCCAATTTGCACATACCCCATAATCATTGAATTCCAAGAGATTAAATTCTTCTCATCGAAGGTTATCTGCTCGAAGAGTTCACGCGTTAATTCCGTCTTTCCATGCTTAAACTTATCCATCATCGAGACCCAAGATACCAAGTCTCTTTCAGGCATTCTACCGAATCCCTGAGAAGAATATTCCATGAGCCGACATCAGCAATAAAAACATGCGAAAGAGTTCTACAACAAAACATCTGACCAGTAACTCACTCTTCCCCACAGGACTGGAGTCTTAAGCAGGCTTTGAGAACTCAAGAGAAGGAGATCTGTCCAGGCAGATGCCATTAACTAGGATGTGGGAGAAGAGAAAGATGGCTTGTTTGAGGTCATGGCCGCGAGATTGAATTTAACAAGGTGATGGCGATGGAAAGAAGAGAAGTTAATAATGATTTTGGTTCTTGAAGACTTGTGTCTGAAAGTCCAGTAGTTCCGATTCCAGCATGGATAAGTGGGTCCCTACCTAGGTATAGGATCAAAACTTGCCTCTGAAGTGTTAGGTACCTAACCAATAGGGCAAAAGCTCCAAGACTGATGGAACGCATTAGGCTAGGCCCTTTAAACTTGTCCCATACCAAGCCGAGTCCCACCTAGTTCCATAGATAGGTAGGTCGCCACTTGGGATCGTGACACTTGAGAAAAAAATTACATAAAATAGTTAACAGAACTAGAAAAAATCTGCCCTAATTTTATGAAAAAAATGTCACTGGCTTAAAAGAAAAATACACTTTCCATTTCTTAGGCATTTTGCCATAATTTTTTTAAATTTAAGCTTTTGTTACTGTTCTCTTTTGTCTTCCAGAATGTGATGAATTATCATTTCATTCTCCCAAGTCCCAATAACAGCTAATTTGTCGAGAAATGTTTCTCTGACTAAAAAACTAGCCCAAGAGTGTGTGATCTTAGTGTCTAAGGTCTGAGCTTACACTCATTTCATTGCATATGTTTTCAGGAGAGAGCTTCCATGCTTGAAGCCCACAATCGATTGCTCTGACCTTCCTCCAGGGGCGCTCTCTCCTGATTTGGATGGTTGTATTGGAAGGGAATTCTCTGACCTCATAAAATGTAGTCAGAGTATTTTGCCCTCTAACCCAAAGCAACACTTTTTGACTCGCAAAGCAGAAGATTCAATTCCACCCACTGTGATAGAGAAGTGGTATTGGCATAACTTATTATAGTTTGTAAATATGATTTTTTTCTGAACAGATGATATTATTTCTCGCTAATCTGTTGCGAAGTATGTAAATGACTCCAGTCCAGTATCAACCTGAATTGAATGGTAATGAAGATATGGCCACTTTTCCATTGATCAATTGGCTAACTTATTCCACAACATTGTGCGTTCTTCTCTCTATTTCTCTCCTCCTGGGAATTTGGCCAACATTGTACACATGAATTTGAATGTAATGAAAATATAAAATTAAAGGTGCAATAATTAAAAGGGTGGTAGTCTTAGATAAAATGTTCTCCGTTTCAGGTCTTATGTCCTTGTTGCATGGTTGGATGATCTCGACCAGAGTTAGCAAAAGACTGCTTTAAACAGCATTTTGTGGGGCTGACCTTTAACAAAACATTTTGAATTGAGTAAAAAAATCTGCCATTTTAGGAAAATGTTTGAAATAAGTTTTTGACTGATCAAATCCAGTTTTCATAGGCGTAAAATCTCATATGTACTCAAATTTTTTATCCTTTCTTTTGAAGACAAAAATTTATTAAACCCATTTTATTCATTGAATGTATTTTTTTTATTCTCATTTCTGGTTATTTAACTTTTCTTTAGGCAAATGATATAGGCACACCCATATTTTGCACTAATTCAACTTCTTGTATATGCTTTAGCCAGCTGTGACTGCTGTCAGCTTTTTGGAAAATGTAACAGCTCGGTTAAGCATATAGAAGGTGAGTTAGCGTCTATTATCAAAACATGGTTGTGCTTATATCATTTACATTTTTTAATTATTATTTTTTTCACCTGGCATCATGCTTTGCTAGCTATGAGTTCGACTATTTGATTGGTTTTTACCATGGATGGGCCTTCATACAGAATTCATACGTGATGGGTCAACTTTATTAGGGGGTGATAGTTGGAGAAAGAGTTTTCTTTTGAATGGTTCTTATTCAATAGCCAATTATTTCCTCAATCATATGGTTAGGATTGATAGATGAGCGTGATTTTTCTTAATTGGGTCACCACATTCATGATTTGTATCTTCTGAGTCTGACTGTATACCATCAAAATAACACTTTCTAAAGATCAATTATTAATGTAAAATTAAGATAAATTGAGGAGTTACTACATATACAATCATGAGTAATCTGAGAAGAAAATATGAGGCAAAATAATAAGTGGCGAAAACCCTTAATGCGCTTATACAACAATAATGGCTCCCATAAAACATTCCTAACGATCAGATTAAGAAGCCTCCCAGGAAATGTTGACAAAGTTTCTTCAACCCAAGGTGGTGACATACTGACATTCTTATCATGGCTCTGTGCTGGTTTGATAGCTTGTCCTGTAGCAACCATTCCCTGGCAGAGCAGATTATTTGCAGTAGGCAGGGCAGAAGAGGTATGGACGTTTCTGCCTTGTCTAATTTCTACAACTTATTTTCAGTAACACCAAGTGCATAAAGAAATGCACCCAACTTACACATACAATCCATTTGCCCTTTATTTCTGCGATGGCCAACATGGATGAGAGAGAAATATAGGGTGGATGCATTGAACTTTGAACACTTGGATCAGAAAGAGATAAAAGGGTTGAGCGTGAAGGTAATGAATGAGATATTGGCAAGATACATATACAAATATTATATGGGATCTGCGATTCACATGTTATGTTTCGCAAATAAGGAGGCGAAATTCATATGTATGGGGGAATCATATCTTGCACTATATTTCATTTATTAGAAAATTTTCTGGAGAAGTTCAAAAAGGCTACTACTATTCCCACTACAATGTTTAGATGATAGAACGAACTCAACTAGTTTGGAAAAAAAAGACTGAAACTTAAGTTATGACGCGTGGGCAAGAAGACACTGAAGTGGGCTCGAATCATATGAAATACAAAAAAAAAACACTGGGAATGACCAAATCGTCGGGCAATTCCATTTGCGTCTTTATTTTCCAAATGATATCCCAGTGAAAGTGTTTTCGTATCTATAATACACTACAAGAAATACTGTCATTGGGGGCGGCCTTAATCCATTTTCGTTGTGTCCTGTATCGGTTTTGGGAGCAATGATAGACACAAGGGAGCCCTTGCATAAAGAGTGGGAAAAGGGCTCTTCATTGGATCCATATCATTTTCAGTTACATTTTAAAATCAGTTGAAAAAGAAAAATCAGTTACATTTGTTGACTTGGATCCAATCATGAGCCCTTTTGCGGCTCTTTATGCAAGGGCTCCCATGTATCTATCATTCCTCCAGTTCCAGACTTAAAAGTCGGTTCTCAAAATCCAAACCAGTGGCACTAAACAAACACAAATAGATAGTACTATCTAATCGTCAAAGTAAGATCATTCATAAAATGAAGTAGCTCTTAGTTTCGAGTTTTTATATGGTGGCCGACGGTCAAGTACCGTCAAAACGGTACCCCCCTTGATATTTGATCCAACAGCTACCCACTTTTTAAGAGGCTGCTGTTGGATCAAATATCAAGGGTGGTACTTTTGAAGTACCACCATCACGTGACTTGACCGTCGTCGGGCATCATATAATTTCTCCTCAGTTTCAAGTTTCAACCTAGAAATAGGACCAAGTAAAAAATTGAACTTGCATCGCTGAGATTTCACAAGAAAAAAAACTACGAACAAGATGAAGAAAAGGAAGAGGAGGAAGAGAACAAATCAGAGAAGAGAAAAAAAATTAAAGAAGATGATGGAGTAAGGAAATATAAATTTTACGATGATAGGTGTTTCTCTATTAGGATTAAAATCTCAAATGTTTAGGTGGATAATATGCTCTTGCTCACCTTGTCCTAAATGTTTAAATGGCCGTTACAATTTCCAAAAAAGTTACACCTGGCTAGATCATATAAGACAAGTTGAGTTCGTAAGATTTGCTGTTAAAATTTAATTAATAAATAAAAATCTGAATAATGATGGTACGAGTAAACTATCAAAACAATAGAAAAAAGGGAATTGGTAGCGCAAAACGCACTTCGCAGCTGCCTACTGTGTCGCACTTCAAACCAGCCACCTCGTCGATGGAGACACAAGCTGTTATCCCATTCACGAGGTGGGTGGTCTGACGTGCAACAGACCAGCTGCGAAATGCCTTTTGGGATGGAAACTAGCAAATCCCTAGAAAATATATCTTAAAATTAGCAATTGGATGAAGAAAATAATGAAGAAATCTTTAAATACATAAAAGCAAAGAGGGAAAACAAAAAAAAAACCGGTTAGGAAGAAGTAAAAAATCTAATGCATGTATGTGGGAATTTATAATGATTTCGACATGATTTCCAATACGGTGGGGCCAACTTCAAAGGATGAAAATTGTTCATTTGCAACGTAAAAAGGTAATAGCCGTAGATCATCTCCGTGAGAAGATACTAACACTCCCATCTATATATCGGAGGGTTAGGATCATCCTATGGGATGTGGCCCCCCAACAAGTGAAGGGTTTAGAACATCTACTAAAGCGGGCCCCACTGTACTTTCTCTAAAAACTACTAAACCACGCGCGCTCACCATATAAAATCCTCGCATGTTGTTTATGTGTATCATCAACGGAAAGATGATTATTTAAGAAACTCGGCACTTTTTCTTTACACTTTAGTTTAGCTGACGAAAAGGGGAACATAAGAAATGAAGGAAAATATTTAGAAAAAGAGGTAGCAGACAAGAAGATGGTTGCTTCTATGGAGTGTCGACATCTGTGATGAGTCTGACATGTGGCGTCCTCTCCGTAGCAGTAAATGGGGGGTGTTTGGATGAAGATTCGTACGGAACCACCATTCGACACGTTTGCTTGCCAGCCCCATCGGGTACAGATATTACAGCCTTTTTTCTTTTTCTTTTTTCTTTTTGATAGTAGGACGAAATCACCTTGTTTGTTTTCATTAATTGGCTGTAGAGAGCTTTTCAGGATCGTAATAGCCTTTGACAGTTGGTTAAAATGGAAGAGACCCTCTGATATTTGCACTGACATGTTTTGATAGCTTTCTAACCGGCTGTAAGAGGCTATTACGATTCCCAAAAAGCTCTCACCAGCTGATTAAAAAGGAAAAGACATGGTGAGCTAGTCTTGTTATCAAAACGTATGTGGTAGTGAAATTTCGGTAGTCTTAGCTTTAACAATAATAAAGGAAAATATATATATTTGTTCCATCATTTTTTTATAATTGCAATAATTCACCTCGTCTTTTACTACTGAACCATGTGTCAAAGGTTTATTTCCTAGAAAACTCGATTTAAAAAGAAAAGACAAGTGAGTTACTGAGAGTATCAAAACATGGTCGTGGTGGGTTCAAGATGTGAGTCCAAGTTGCGTTGATATTTTGGTCGGTGGTGAGGTCTGGTGGGACCAATTGTTATAACCTGATTTTATTGGTGTCTGACGCACTATCTTTTGAGAGAGAGAGAGAGAGAGAGAGAGAGAGAGAGAGAGAGTCTAGAATTCAGGATCAACTGTGACCATCTGGTCTAGGCTAGAGTCCCAAAAGGCCAGATGTAGATGCAATCAAGACCGTTCATCTTGTAGAAATCATTGAGGAAACTCACATGATCTTTTGGCCCATACCCAATGGAGATCCTATGTAGTAGAAGAAAAATAACTAAAAAATTAACGGTTTAGATATCATTGGCTGCAGAAAATGAAGTGTAGAAATTGGAAACACGAGAAGAAAAATGCTCTTCATTTTTTTGCTGGGTCCTACCATGGATGGATCATAAACCAAAAATCAGCTGCATTGGATAATCATGACCCTCCATTTGCAGTATCAATGTTATGGTAACGTTCTTAGCCGTCCATTCGACAGTACTCCAACATGAATGGTTAAATGAATGGGTAGGATTGGGCCTCCATGGAAAAGGACAAAGCCAGCGATCATTAGGTTCAGAAAACAGATTTTTGCTAGCACTGTCGGACGCCAGTCGGCTATCTTTACGTTGAGCCGTTCGTTTTTTTGTTTTATTTGTGGGTCCCAATGATCAACGGCAGCTGACGAGTATCTCTGCAAAATACGCATTTCTCTGTGTTTTTCCCTGCGACTCAGAAAAAGGCTGAAACATGTCAGAAGACCTTCCACTACTTAAATGCCAGCCCCGTACACACCATCTCTCTCCCCACTGGACAAAACCAACAGCGGTATCTGGTTTTTTTGTCGTAAAAGCGGTTTTGTTTTTCTCATCCTTTTAAAACTGAAATCTCTCTTCATTTCTCTTTTCTGAGTCTGGGCTTTGCAGGATAGTAAGTAAACTTCAGTTCTGGCAGTGTTTACCGCTTAACGGTTTTGGAGATTCATGTAAAATGGCACCTGAAAATTCACCTGCTAAAATTTCTCTGTTTACAGACACAGGTACTAACTCTTCTCTGTTTCATTCTTACCGTTTCTTGCTTTCTTTCTTTTCATTGGGTCCTTTTTATTTGTGTTTGTTTGGTAATTTTTTTGTAGGGATGTTATCGATGGGAGAACCTTCTATTGGACTTGGGCTTGGGCTTTGGCCTGGGTTCGGGTCTAGTAAATCTGCTTTCACATTTCTTCAGTTGCAGGAACTTGAACATCAAGCTCTGATCTTTAAGTATATGATGGCAGGAGTGTCTGTCCCTTTTCACCTTGTTCTCCCCATTTGGAAGAGCGTTGTAAGCTCTGCTGGTGGGATTTATAAGAACCATCCTAGCTGTAAGTTGAACTGTCTTACTCTTTTATTTTTCCTTTTTTTGAGTGATTTTATTTGGATTTTTTGGTGGGTTTTTTCCTAGTGATTTCAGGTAGGTTCTTCGGGTTCCTTCAAGTGAGTCAGTGGGGCTGGTTTGATTTGGGTTTTTTGAAGTGATGATTTGAGTGGGGTGTTTTTGCAGGGTTGGGTTTTAGTAGTTTGTGTTTTGATTATAGAAATAGCATGGAAGCTGAGCCAGGAAGATGCAGAAGAACAGATGGAAAAAAATGGCGTTGTTCAAAGGATGTGGTACCCGATCGAAAATACTGTGAGAGGCACATGCACAGAGGTCGTCAACGTTCAAGAAAGCCTGTGGAAGGCCAAGTTGCTACAAACAACAGTCTCTTAAGAAACCCCATCGATTCTAATATCCAACTCTCCATTTCAATGCCAATAGGGCTCGAACTGATGACCACAAACACCACCACTAGCACTAAAAGCAATGCATCTTCAAGGTTAGGCTTCTCACCCACCAGTGTCTTTCAAACCAGTACCTGTAAAACAGAAGGCCTGTTTATGAATTAGATTGTTAGAACTTAGGGTCTTAGACGTGCTTTTCAGGGGTTGTTAGAGATGTAAGAGACAGAGCTGTGGGTTTCGTGTGTTGAGGGGAATCTGTTAGGCTCCACTTCTTTATGTTTTGTTGTTGTAACTTGTAAACGTATGGGCTTTGGGAGTAAAGACTAAGCTCTTGACTGTTACTGCACCTTAATTTTTTTATTATCTTTTTCAGTACTGATATGCCGTTTTGTGTAACCATCAAGTGTCGAAAGGTAACTAGTTTTCTTCCTGAAATTGCTTGCACATGAAAATTTTACTGAGTCCCGAATGTAAGTAGGAAATCAAATGGGAGGTGAAAGTGGATTGATCCTTATCTACTACTTCATATCGTAACATTCGAGGAAACTGTTGGCATCGTCAGTGAGAGGCAGAGCTCCTTGTAATTTAGTAGAGAAGGGGCAGAGGATGATAAATGCCGTTTGCAGCTTTTGCCCAACACAAAGCTAGGGAAAACGTGGATGATGTTAAAAAAAGGTGTTTTGTAGGTGGTGAAAACGTGGATAGTGGAGAGCTTTGCTTTAATAGGCCTTTTGCTTTGGAACTCCAATATCGTAAAAAATCATGCCATCCCAATTTTCTACTCCAATATCTCAGTAAAACAAATGGGGTATAAACGTCATAAACGTTACGGCGGTAAAGTTTGTCACTCGTGAAATTTTATGGGATAAATATTATTCGTGTTTTTATTTGCATTTAGGGCCCGTTTGGATGCCTCATGTATATGATGTATTTGGATTTGGAATTGAGTTTTGAATGCAAAATGAATAGATCTAGCAGCTTCTGTTGAGGGAGAGAGAGAGAGCTCATGGGCGGGGCAGGTCCAGAGGCATCCCCATCCCCCGCTTTGGGGAATTTTTGCAATCCCCCACCCCCGTGTGGGGCGGATCCCCGTTTCTGCGGGTTTAATTGCCAGCCCTATTGCTTTGGAACTCCAATACTATAAAAATTCATGCCATCCGAATTTTCAACTCACATCCATGACATCTCAGTAAAACAAATGGGGCATAAAACCTTACTGTTCCGTTTGGTTGCTCGGGGTGGTTCGGAAAGTAGTGGAATATGAAGTCAAAAGAAGTCAAGTGGGAGGAGATAAGCATTTTGATTTGTCTAGAATTACCTCAGAAAATAGCGAAGCAATGTTTGATTGCACGGCATATCCTCAGGAAGTAGGAGAATAAGTAGGGGTGTCATTACCAATATAGGGATAGAGAAAAGAGAGATAGAAGAGAGAGGATCATTGCCCAGAAAATTCAACCAAAATTCTTTAGTTTTGAAAGGATTTACTTTTAGAGGGACAATGAATCCACATCACCACACAAGTAATTATTACAAGGGAGACATCCAAGGGAGTCCAATGCTATTTTGGCAACCAAACATGGAATGGCATGCCAAATCCAAACCACATCTGATGGCTGTCGAGCTTTTGTGCAACCAAACATGGGAGACATCCAAAGTTTGTCACTCGTGAAATTTTATGGGATAAATATTATTAGTTTTTTATTTGCATTTAGTTTGTCAAACTAGCAACATTTATATGAGAAATTTGTACCTAAAAAAATGAACGAACATCTCTCCACCATCTACATAAGGCCCATTTGGTTGCACGAAAAAGGTGAATTATAAATTCCTCCGACCACCCCCTTTTGTGTAAAAAAAGAGTGGTCATAATAATTCATAAATGTAATAGTGGGTGGTTGGAGGAACAATAAGGACTGAGCATATCACATGATTCGTGTTTTTATTCGGAAATCAAAGTAAAAGGGCATAATTTTCTTTTCCTGCATTGTTTGGCTAATTGGGTGGTTTGCTTGCCATTTTCTATATGCACATCTTGTTTGGTTGCTATGTACTATTCACGTGATCACAATTCCTTATGCAACCCATTTTTAGTTTTCTAAATACAAGCCATTTTTCAGTGTTTGACTTTCCTCTTAATTCAGGAGGAAAGGAAATAATTAGATGGATGCCTATTTTCCTGTCCCGTATAATCGGAACATGCAAATTCACGGGCCCATTGGGTTTAACACAAATCTTGGATTGAGAGGAGATTGTGAAGGGAGGAAGAGATTACATTTAAGCCCATGTTTGGCAACCTTAAAAAAATATTCCATGAAAGTTGTAAGAGTGGGCGGGAGACGAAAAATCTTAGGAGGGTGAGTGAGGAGCATGAAAACCTCCTAAAAATCAGTAAAACAAAAACTAATGTTAAGTAGGTGATTTTGCTCTTCACCAGTCTTCTAGGAATTTATGATGCTCTCTCCACCCGCACGGGTTGGCGTGTTTGGTTGCCAAAAAAGTAGGAATTTTTTAAGCATTCGGACATGATTTGAAATCCAATACAACGTTTGGTTGCTTTTTTCATCCAAAAGCACATTTGACTGCTGTGATTGTCGGATCCTTGTCTGCTGACGTGGAAGGGAAAAGGGAGCCGAATTGTAAACCACAAATTCGGAGTTTTTTTTTTGTGGAATCTAAGTTGGAATGGTATGTTGAAATGACTCTTCAATAAATGAGTCTTTTCCCACCAAACTTTCACACTTTATCATGACAACCAAACAGCTGTTTTTAATACACCCCTAAAATCCCATCTGACTTCCATTCCACCGAAAGCCAATTTGACTCCCTATTCCACATCCACCCCTGACCCATCCATCAACCAAACATAGCTACTATTACTCCACGAGGTAACCACGGGGAGACTACTCAGCCTGTCTTCTCCCTATTGATTACTTAAGTTTTAAGATTTTCCCTATCCCTCCTGCTCATACCCTTTCACACAATTGGGTCTACCAATATTCCATAGAATATTTTTAATGGTTGCCAAGCGTGGCCTTAATCTTTTGTATGTACGTAATTTAGTTAGTAAATATGATGAGTAATGAATGAATTATAAGTAGTATTTTAGATTTTAGAATTTGATTATGTAGACGAGTATCTTATAATATTATTCTACGTATATATAAACAAATTTTTTTTATAGCATTTTATTAACATGAACAATGAATTAAACCTGTTTTTCACTTATCTTTTTATTGTTATTCTTGCTTTTTAGACTTTTTCTTCTATTCATTTTATTCTTAGGTTATAGATGTTTTACACCTGCCATTATGACTATTTTTTGCCTGCTTAGATGCCCCACATGAAATCTCTGACTTGTTAGTGAATGAGATCTCAGAATAACAAAAAAGAGAAGCATACATGTGTACTATACATGCATACTGTTATGTTATGTTTATCTCTCGAAATTTAACCCATATATACTCCTATATAGCCACCATACGATTGCAATGTGGGCTCGAAGGGCTTACAATTGAAAGAGCTGCTTGAAATTGCAAGTTTCATGTTTTGATGAAACTAGACGGGATTAGGGTTGGGATATCATAGAAAGTCTTAGTTGTAAACTTGTGATGCGACTTTTATAATCTTCTTATAGTGAAAACTCTATGAAAATCTCATGTGTTCTTGCGTATGCTTGTTTGATTTTTCCATTTTTCCTTGCGTTTCCAATGAATTATAAATCAATCATTTTCATAACAGTCTGGTATCAGAGTAAAGTTAGGTTTTGTCATGATCATTCAAATGACAAGGTTCGAGATGGATTAGTTCTCAATGGGAAGTTTAACTCTGGCTTATTACAAGTCAATGTTCGAGATTTCTTAACACAACAAATTCTACTCGAGGCGCTAAACAAAGATTCTAGGAGGAGAGTTTTTATATGGTGTGGAAATGCTATTTCTGGCACAACCTATTTACGTTTTGGTCCACCAAATGGACGGTTTGGATCATCCTACGGAGTAAGTCGTCCATTTGATGAGCCACGACGTAAATAGATTGGGCCCCAAATATCATTTCTACATGACAATCCCAACCCTCTTGTAGCAGGATCCAAGCTCTAGAGGAGGCATGTTGGCCTCTACATGACAAAATCAATCACAATCCAGATTCAATTCAAGTAACGATTGCACACTATGCACACACCACGGTGATATTTACGAAATAGAAGGTGCACCATTGATGGTTTGCAGGCTTCACCACATACGGACTCATTATGTTAGCCATTGTGCTGGATCCATTAAGCCATCGTACGATGGCCCCATTAGGATCAACGGCTCTGATCGTCAAACGCGGGCTGCAACGCTACATAAATCTTCTCATCTCAATCTTGTGTGATTTTGGAAGAAGAAGGATGGGAAGCGAAAGCAAAATGGGGGAGCAGAGAGGTCGTTCCCTCTTCGATTTCCCATCCAATTTTTTTAATTCCTGTTCTCTCCTTTCCGACAATTCTCAATCCACTTCTTCTTATTCTCCATTCACCATCCCCTCCGAAACCCTAGAGCACGATAACTTGAAGAAGAAGAAGAACAACAACGAGGAGGAGGAGGAGAAGGGCACTAAGGTAATAATCCCGAGATGGTCGTGCAACACGTGCAAAGCGGAATTTGATTCCCTCCAAGACCAGCGCTACCACTTCAAATCCGATTTCCACCGTTTCAACGTAACCTCTCTTCCTTTTCTCTCTATATTGATTTCTGCTGTTTGATCTTTTTTTTTCCCCTTCGTTTCTCGTTATTTCCTATCTAGGGTTTTGATATAGATATATAGTATGCCGTATTAGAATTTATCGTTTTATTTAATACGTGGTGCCAGTGAATGTATAATCATAATTTCAACATAAAGAAGGTATTTGAATCGATGAAATCCTTAAAACAACCTTAGCTTCGTCACTAGATTTCGACTTCTTTATCTTTCTACTGTTAGATAAGAATGGATTTTCCGACATTTCATCTTTGTCTTTCGTAAAACAACTTGATTTTGTAAAATTAACCTGTTTTAAGTTAGGGCAATGATACCCTGTAGGATAAAAGGGGTGCGGATTTATCATCACCCTTTAAGTTATTGAATTTGAAGTGGCATTGTTCCGCTGGCGTGTCCGCGCCTGTTGAGTGGTGAATTTGCCTGCGTAGGAAGACTTGCTGGGTAGCGGCTAGTGTCTTGGTTAAATTACCTTGAAGACATTAATTTTTAACACTTTGGCCCTGCTTGTTTTAGATTTTTAGAAACTGATTGTTGGACTCAAAATTAAACGTAAATTTTAGTCCAACAATCAGTCTTGGACTCACAATCGGTTCTCAAAATCCTAGGGCCTTAGCAAAAATGATTAATTCGGACAAGTTCCGTGTCCAACTCCCAATGTTTAAACAGTGCAATTGTGTTGCAACTGGGTTATTCCCAAGTGTCAATTTAACATTTCAAAAGCTACTTCATAAAGGAGTTGATCTGCTCAGTACGTGAATGATGGCTGGTGAGTGGTGACCTATGTGCCCTTTTCCCTTTTGAATTGGTAATGAAATTCGTATGCATTTTATAGAAGTTACTGATTGTGGTGATTTAGGAAAACAGTGAAACAACCCTGTGATTTGGGTATGTTCCCCTAATGTGTGTCACACACACACAGACATACAAACACACACACACACACACACACACACATGTATATGTATATATAGGCATTACATATGGTACAATTTATGCTTGTTATTATATATTACATGGCTCCTTCTTGGGTTGTTTTAGGCTTCAACTGAGAAATTTGTAAATTGGTTGTTGTCGACTTTATCTTTTACTTTCCAAGTTTCTATTTATTTTTGTGTTCATTGTACAATTTCCAACATTTGTTTGGTGTTTTTTTACCTGTTAATGTTTATTTTTAGGTTAAGCTGAGTGTGGCTCGAAAGAGTACCATCAAGGAAGAAGAATTTGATGAGTTGACCAGTGAGTCTCTATTCAGAGACTATGATGTATCTAGTATATCAGGGTCTGAAGATGAGGCTGAGAAGGGGTCATGCACCAATGCTGGAATAATGGGGAAAGTAGGGGAGAGGGGTAAACATAAATTGTTCATCCGTCTGAAATCAGGAGATGTAGTTTCTGTTTGGAAATGTCTGCTGTTGGATGAGTCTGAAGATCTCTCATTCGAGAATAATAAATTAATTGCCAAGGAGAATGGTGGATGTATGTCGTGCTTGCGTGAGGACGAGCTGGTTGAGAGATTAAAACGTTTGATACGTGAGCCCAGGGATAAAACACGGCTAAGGACTGTGTTGCTCGCAAGTGGTGGGCACTTTGCTGGCTGCGTCTTTGATGGGAATTCTCTTGTAGCTCACAAAACATTCCATAGGTTGGTGAATGATATCCTTCAATGTTTCCCGTGTTTTACTAGAAATTTAGTGTAGACCTTCCATGAGTGATATTTCTTTTTTTTGAAATGGTCCATGAGTGATATATATTTCATGCCTGTTTTTAAAGATGCCTCTTACTACATCCGTACCATAGGTCAGTGAAATATTTAATGCAAGTATTTTCCTGTTCTTGTGTCAAACTTCCCTACAAGATTGTCTTGTAGAGTTTTTGTGTAATATTTTTAGAAGTGCCTCTCATGATGTGGCATTCTTGAGTGATCTCTTTGAAGTGAGATCTGCTGGATGAAATAGTTTCATGGATTTTTTTTTTAAATTTTTTTACATTCAGTTACAAAACAAGTGTATATCTGTATTTTATGTCTTGATTTTCAGTACTGTGTACTTTGTCGGATGATCCTACAACACATTACTTTGGCATTTGTGGACCGTGTTTCTATAAAGTTTTCACTGACTTGCTGTATTCATTTTGAACGACCACTTCATATCTTTTTTGACTGCTATGCCTAATTTTCATTTATTAAAGAAAAATACTCATATTGGGTGCTAGAACTTCAGTTACATGTGAAGTCATGGGAAATTAACACTTCCAACTGATATATTATATTTTTACCAATTACTATGTATGGGGTATCCTTTCAATTTATTCTTTATCTGGAAGAACAATGTAAATTTCATATGTCATTCATATCAAGTTGATCTAAATGCTCATGGGGGAGTGCATGCTGTTGAGGTGTGAATTTTGCTGCATTTGTCTTTTATTTAATGTGAAAACAGAAGGAAACCCATAGCTGCTTTCTTTTTGTCACATATGCTTTTTAAGATCACTTTGTCTTTATTAGCTTGAGGAAAAAGCTTTTGTAAGAAACCCATGGCTGCTTTTTCCCATATACTTTTTAAGATCACTTTGTCTTTACCAGCTTTAGGAAGAAGCTTTTGTAATTACAGACTCTACATAGTTTGCAAATCCTTTGAGTTGACGATGTAACCTTTCAAACAGGAAATATAAATACAATTACGTCCAAATGGACACTACCCTTTAGTTAATAATAGTTGCAACCATACCTGATCTTAGGCACTTGCCAGATTAGATGTTTTACAAAGGAATAGGCAGATGTTCTAAAATTAATCTCCTATTTTTCAATCTGCATCTCAGGCCTGCAATTTCAGTTATACTTCTCACAAATTTGAAATCTGCGGACAATATAATTCATGCTTCTATGTGTTCTCAAAACCAAGGTTTTAAATTTCGACCAAAATCCGAAATTTCAGGTCTCGGTCGAGACCGAAACCGAAAATTAGGTAAAGTCGAAACGCTACAAAATTTCGACCAAAATTAAATTTCAATCGAAATTTCGTTTCCCCCGAAATTTCAGGCCGAAATTTAAGGAATATCTCCAAAAAATCAGTTTTTTATTCATTATTTAATATTATCCCGAAATTTTGGGAATTTCGTCGAAATTTGGTAGGTGATAAAATATTACTTTATTTAATTTCAATCGATTTCGTCCGAAATTTCGGTTTCGGTGAGGAACGAAACGCCGAAACCGAAATTTAAAATCTTGCTCAAAACTATGTTACTGCATCCCATTATCCATCCCTCTTGCTCCCCTTGATTATTCTTTAAGGATCAGTTCAGTTGCACGTAGTTGCCTCAAGGAGTAGTGGTGAATCTGAAGTAGTCAATAGGTGTAATATCAATGAAGTAGTCTCCTCGTAGAGTAGTGATAAGTAATGTCTAGTTGTCAACTAAAGTAGTTTCTTGGTGCAAAATGTCATTACCAAAATAAGGGCGCAGTAAGGGTGCTATTACCATCTTATATATATATATATATATATATATATATATATATATATATATATATATATATATATAGAGAGAGAGAGAGAGAGAGAGAGAGAGAGAGAGAGAGAGAGAGAGAGAGAGAGAGAGAGAGAAGCTCTATATCACAAGACTACTAGCAAAAAAAAACCAAACTTTTTTTCAATTAGTTTGGTGGGGGACAAAAGTCATGCCACATGGGCAGACAAGGGAGAGAACCGAGAGACAAGGCCACTAGTCTCCTTGTAGTTCGAATCAAAACATGCAACCAAACAGTTCTAGAAGATGATGTGGCACCCCAAAGCCGGTCAAAAGACCTTGCCCAGAAATTTTGCAACCAAGGCAACTCTCATAGAGCTATCAACCCAAAGCTCCTGTTTATTCCCATCGGCAAGGCATGGTATCAACTGAACTATCGCTTAAATAATTTCTTACTTCCCAACATGCAATTACTATGTTAGCTACCAGTTAAATCATAGATTATATGTTCAGGCTTGGAAATATCTTAAACATGGCCATGTTTCCTTGGAATTTCCATTTGCACAATGCTTGAAAACAGAAATGTGGAATATTTTTAGACCTACAACTGCTTTAATATTTTCATTGTAGTCACAGAATCTACACTGCTTCATGTTCAGTGTTTATTTTAGTTTATTATTTTTTTTGGGGTAGGAGAAAGTTGTTGAAATGTGCACCCTTACTGCGCCCTTATTTTGGTTTATGGTTTAGTTGAAATTTGTTGAAAAAAAAATAAAATTGAAAATTGTTGAAATTTGTATCTATGATTTAGTTGAAAAATTGAAAATTTCCCTTGGATTCATGAAAATTGGAAACAGAATGAAATCTGAATCTTATTTTAAACCTCCTTTCTCAAGTTCGGCTATTTTTGGCAACATTACTATACTTAAATTTTTCCCGTGACTGGGTTTGACTCTCTTCTATTGTTTGTAGGTATGTGGTTAGGGCAAAGGCTGGCAAACAACAATCAGCAAAAGATGGAACTGGCAAAGCTGCAAAATCGGCAGGAGCTTCTCTTCGGCGGTACAATGAACTTGCTCTAAAGAAGGTATTGAGCCCTTTTTTGTATAACACATCCATCATTTAGTAAAATCTGTGTAGATTTTATTGGTTCAGTTCACTCCCATCTTTTATCCTGTAATATCCAAAATTGTTGATATTTGTCTTTAGAGGATGTTTCATTGACATTGCATCGAATTTCCGACCAGATATTTCTATTAGGGAATATTTGATAACTCCCTATTCCAACGTTTGGACTTAAATTTTATTTCTTGTTTTACTGCCTTATGTCTTGTTTATAATGGTGCACTCTGCACACGACGGTGAACTATTTTTTCTTTTCTTCTCTTTCTTTTTTTCGTAATGTTTTCTCTCCTTATGCTGCTGATAATTTTCTTAACTGCATTGTTCAAGGAAATTCAAGAATTACTTGCTTCTTGGAAGCCGTATTTGGATGCATCCTCACGCATTTTCATCCATGCTCCATCAAACAATCGGCAGCTGTTTTTTGATGGGGAAAAGGTGCATTTTAGTCGTCAGAATTGCGTATTACGCCATCTACCTTTGACAGTCCGTAGGCCTACGTTGAAGGAAGCGAAACGCATATATAACCATCTGACACTTGTGGTCAATGAGGTAGAAAAGGAAAAATGTTTAGAGGATGTAGAAGACACACTGTCATGTTCAAGCAGTGTCGCAAATTGTAATCAAGAATCAGACAAAGAGAAGTTACAAATTCTCTCGGGAATTGACGAGACTCCGGAAGCAAGTTCAGGTCTCGAAAGTTCCGGTGGGTTGTCCATATCCAGTAATACGGAAGATATAGATACAACACTTGGTGCAGATAAAGTAACACCTTTGCATGAGGCAGCGAGATCTGGCAATGCTGAACTAACTCTGGAGCTTCTTCAACAGGGCTTGGATCCTTGCATTAAAGATCCAAGAGGGCGAACACCTTATATGATGGCAACAGAGAAGGAAGTCAGGAACACTTTTAGACGGTTCATGGCTTTAAACCTTGATAAGTGGGATTGGCATGCTGCTAATGTCCCGAGTCCACTAACAAAGGAGATGGAAGATTCTCAAGCAGCAAAGCAGGTTAGTTGTCCTAGTTATTTATTCTTTATTTCTACAAATTTTGATATTATTTGCTGCACTAATTTGGATCATATGTATTCTGCATTACACTTATAAGATTTGTACTCATTACACTGGAGTTAATATATAACTGCGCATTGCTCTTGATGTATGGTTTTCTCGAGTTCTTGACACTGTTACCTTTATTATGAGCGGGTAAAACATTAATTCTATGCCATTTAATTTTTTCATCAGCATGGCCAATTTGAACTAGGTAATCCGAAGTATGTGCCATAAGCCTTCAGACCGTGCTTAAAAGCTTTTTAGTTGGAAGTTGTTTCATCGAAGCACCGTAGTAAAGTGCTCTATTGTAGACATTAAACAGAGATTATTATTATTATTACTATTATTATTATTATTGAATGGTATTATTATTATTATTATTATTATTGAATGGTATTATTATTACTAGTGGGACCACCCATGAGATGCATTGGTTCGAACGAAAAAAAATTGTAATACAAGAAGGTTCAATCAATAAAAAATGAGATTAAAAATATCTTTGCTAAAGAGGGAGAACATTAAATCACTACTAAGAGAAGGAAACATAAAAGTTTTCAACAAATCCATGGAAGATCTTGAGTTCATTGAAATGAGTTAAACAAAATCATGCACAAAGAAACATGCAAAGTCTAACACGTGGTAAGCAAGAACTTCTTTTAGAGTTAAATATAGACAGGCACTAAGAACAATATATTGTAGAAGAAAATCTAAAGGTTAAACAGTACAACAATGGTGACCTGCAACATCTATGAAAGAAAAGCAAATAGGTATCCAAGCAGTAAGAGTTTGGCATTGGGCAAAATACATCTCTCATCACTTTCAGCAGAAATGTCCCTCGCAGCAGAACTGTATTTTGAGTATATTGTATAAATTCCTGATTCATAAAGATAGATGTTATAAATAGGATAAGTGTAATTTAAGGGATGAACAATCTTGTAAATATATAAGAGTGGATTTGAACATTTCAATAGGAAAAAAAATCAGTGAGATACATACAACTAAATTACCCATTCTCCCCTGCCTTCAGATAGATGGGAGTTTCATTGAAGACCGTACTGCACACATATGGCAGGATGTATATACAGATCTTATTTTGCTCTCAGCTTTTCATCTTCCGTGAAGATTGTAGTACACACGAATATGCACGGCGAAGATAGGAATTACCTGAATTTCTAAAATGAATCGATCACATTGGTGGGCATAAGTTTCAGATTTACCAAGTGTTTAGGCTGATCAGAGGATTACTTTAAAAGAAGCAATTAGCAATACATAGTGAAGCAAGAAGTATACTAAGAAAAGAAATGAATCGAAGGACCATAGATAAATACCAGTAGTGTCTTGTCCCAAGAAAATAGTTTGGACTGGAGTCAATCCGGGAAAAAAAGGGCGGGGGTGGGGTTAACGCTTGAAATGAATATGGAAAGGTAGATATGCGTTTGGAATACCCTCTGGAAAAGAATCAAAAGAAATATATTTAGGAGAAATCTTTTGGAAAGGAGATGCTTTAGGAGAGGAGTAAACCTTTCGGAAAGGAGAAGTTTTAGGATCTGGAAACGAATCAAAAGAAATATATTTAGGAGTAATCTTTGGAAAGGAGATGTATTAGGAGTAACCCTTTCGGAAATGAGAAGTTTTAGGAGTCCATATAAATCCAGAAAGGAAACTTATATAATTGATTCCATTTTTATTTTTGATTTTGCGGTTTTAGCATGCGTCTTTGGAATTCTTTGTGTTTTGGGAACTCGAAGTTGATAACCTTTGGAATTCTATGCGTGGGAAGTCGAAGAGTTAACAATAGAATTGGTTGTTAATTTTATGAAATCTTAATGCCAGGTAAATCTTAATGCCAAGTAGGAAATTAAGATGCCACATAGATTTGGGGGAGGAAGGGGAGGGCTGCCACATCAGCGGTGAACAGTAAACCTCCCTTCCTCTTTATTTTATATATATATATATAGAGGAAAATGATTGTGAGCTTGAAGCTCATATAGCTTATATGAGCTTGAGGGCCCAAACACATGTGGGCTCATATTGTTAGGATGGTTCAAAGCATTCATTTGAAAGGCCCTTACATAGATAGGGTGTGTACAAAAAATCAGCTCCATAGAATCATCCTAACCCATCCAAAAGTGGAGGGCAAAATGGACAGACACCGTTGGCCACAAATTTGCCCATTTTTGCCCTCCGCTTTTGGAGGGGTTAGGATGATCCAATGGAGCTGATTTTTAGTACACACCCTATCTATGATGGGGCCTTACAAATGAATGGTTTGGATCACCACAAAAAAATGTGGGACATGTGTTTGGGCCCTCAAGCTCATATAAGCTACATGAGCTTCAAGCTCACAATCATTTTCCTCATATATATATATATATATATATATATATATATATATATATTATTATTATTATTGAATGGTACTTGGAATTGAGTTTTGGGCAAAAAAGTCTTTAATTTATGCTCTTGGGAACTAGAAACTGTATCAATGTTATGCGGAAATGGCATCCCAGGGGTTTTGGAGTCATGAAGAGAAGTTTATTTTACTCTTTGGCTGGTTTTTAATAAATTTCTTGTCTAGGTAAAATCCAACAATTTCCGTGTGCCATATCCATCTTGTCATAAGTTTCCTTATTATTATTTTTTGAATGATTCATAGGTTTCCTTATTTATACCTTAAAATTACTAAAAACGCTCTTGAATAGGTGCATTGGTGTATCTATATGGTACCATTTAAGTTCTTCAGACCCTCTCTCAAATCTCAATTGACTACCATCAAGTCAAAATGTCTTCTACCTTCTTGTGGGGACCATCCAAGATGCCGTGTAGCATCAAGGAGTTGAGAAGATGGAGTCCATTGTTAATGTTAAAAGTGTTTTCTTTAGTTTTTAGAGTATTATTTAAGTCTTTTTAATTCATAGGGCGTAGTAGTCTTTTCCCATCAAAATCATTTAAGTTCTTTGAGTTATGAATGTTTTAAATTGGCCCTACACATGTATTAAGAAAATTCTAAGTAGGGAGTCTTTAAGTCATTAGAGGGTATTTTAGTCCGAAAGTGTTTGGTTTTTGTTTAGGAGTTTAAAACTTTCTAGTTCTCTTTCTTTTCTTATATGTTTGTGTGTAAGAGATCCTAGGGCACTTCTCTTTGATGCTTTGCAATGATGTAATGAATAAATATTTGAGCTTCATACTAGGTTAGTTACTACGCCTAAATTCTTATTTTTCTTTCTTTTATCTACTTCTCTTCTTTCCCTCTCATCCCATCTCAGTTGGGATTATAAGCTGACACCCTCTTATACTTCTCACTTCTTAGATAATTTTCTCCATCTCCCCTCTGTCTTCTCAGATCTTCTTCTTTCTAGTCACATTAATGGTACTTAGTAGTTAGATGGAAATCATATCGTTTTAGATTCTTAATATTATGAGTTGCAATTTGTACCAGAATTTCTTTTTAATTTTATCATTTCTAGATGAAATTTTCATGCAGTCTCTATAGGTGTTCAAGTACTTTTTCCGAGATTACTATATGCTTGAATCTTATTTGCTTCTTTTCTGATAGAATCAGACCTAGTTCTTTTGATAGAACCATCCTTGATGAAGGGATACTGTGGTGTTCCTACCTTCATTTCAATTTTTTGGAGAATATCCCTTTTGGGAGGCCCTTGGTCTCTTTAATCGATGCGAATTGTGGTTTTTAAGCATAACGATATTAAACTTGGTAAGTGTTCTTTCTTTGTGTGCCCAGTTAAGTGCCCTCAAAATAGGGATTTATGTACATAAATTCATAGAGAAGAATGACATCTTTGGCTGTGTACTGTATATAAAGGCAGGTCTCCCAAAGACCATGGTTTTCAATTTCTAGACCAAAATATTTTTTTTCCATCCCTACCTAAATTCATACAAAAACCAAAATTGTAAGTGTAGCAGTGATATATTATACCGACATATGTTACATTATTATATTTATATGAATTGCATGTAAAATGTGGTGTGTGTGTGTGTGTGTGTTTTATATAAATTTATATGAATTCCATGTGAAATGTGGTATATACTGAATTATTAGTTGTTTGATGTTGTTAAACTTATGAGTGGTTTTTTATGCGACTGTTTTTTAGTTTGTATTTGTACTTCTTCTAGCACTCCCTAAAGTTTCATCTTAAATATTCATCATTTGCATATGCTTCCATATGTTTTTGTGATATTATATGATTGCCACTGAATTTGTATCTAAAACCGACATGTTTCCATTTCCGTCACAATCAAAATGCATAGCAGGCTTGAAACCTTGCCATATACATATATTCGATGTGTGGTAAAATTTTGAATTCTATGAAGGTGTTGCATTTTATGCCTCAGGGATGTGTATGCTTGGAATACCATAATTGAGGGACTTCTAATTCACAGGCTAGACAGCCTGCTTTAGAAATTTTCTAAGAAATGCCAGAGGAAGGGTTTGAACCGTATGTGGTAACATTTGTGACAAGTACGGCCTGTTGGTGTTTTGTCTTGTCATTGAAGGGATAAGTCCTACTATTTATTGTCCTGTTTTTGTCAAATTTTTTCAATGTTTACTGTTTAGTTGTCTGCAAAGAAGCCTATGACTCGTATGAGCATTTCTTTTGGGTTTTGGCCACTTTGAAGGCTACAATTTAAACCGAATCAGTTGTATGCAAGGATTGAAAGCTGATATTCCCGTTTCATGTATTATTTCATCCTTTTGCCTTCCGATTCCTTTTCTTTAGCCTGTGCATCACACAGGAGAGTCTTGCTAGTTGTATGTTTAGGGCATGAAAGTTTCACTATTTGTATTGGTTTTATCAATTTTAAATCTCAATTTTGAATCATGTTTGTTAATGAAGTAAACCCTGTGGTTCACTACATAATGAGAGTGCTTCCTATGATGCTTGGTTAGTTTTAAAATACCCAAGCAGAAATCTAATTCTACTTTGTGACATTCAGGCAGAGAAAGATGCTAAGAAGAAAGCTAAGGCAAAGGAGTTGAAGAAATTGCGGAAAGTGAAAGAAAAGGCGGCTCAGGTGCACTTTATTTCACCCTTGTTACTTCGAATGATTGCTCTACAGCTGTTCAGGGATGTTCATTCACTCTGCACTTTGGTTCTCAGTTTATAACTCCATATTTCCCATGTATCATTGTTCCTGTGGTCTGAGAAAATTGGATTCTATGTTTTAGAAATACAGAGTTGAGTGTAATCACTTTAGTTGATTTCAACTTGGATTTGGCAAATACTTAGATATGCCAATCTGCCTCTTATTTGTACTTTTAGATATCTTCCTGTTTCTACAAACAGGAGGTTTTTGGATAATAAATATAAGAGGGCTGCTAGCAAAATGGAAATCCGTTTGGTAGAAACAAATGGGATGGAGATCCATCGTGATATGTGTGCATGAAGACAAGAAGAGAGCTTGAATCCCCCAATTCAACAGTGAACTGAAAACGGTGAAATCAGCGGTCATTTTATATTCGTTCTTTTTTTCAAAACAGATTTTTGTTTTGAAAGTGTTTTCCTAAATATAATCGGAAAAATTTGGCGGCCTTCTATGTTGTTTAAAAGCTTATAAATTTAAGTTTCTCTGTATCTATAGCTTATAGCTATCAGTAAATTTCTCTATAGCTAATTAGCTATTAACTGTCTATACTATCTATATTGATCTATATATACTATGCATAATAGGAATACTTCCGTCGCTTCCTGTTAAAAACCGTTAAATGTAAATTTCCCTAAATGGCTATTAAAAATCTTATAAACGTGAGCCTTTTTAATGCTATTAAATATTTTGTAAATGTAAATTGCTCTATGGCTATTATATATCTATTTGTACTATAATAGGAAAACTTGGTTGACCCTAATTTTATTAGAAAACTTATAAATTTAAAATTTTCTTTAACTATTAACTACCTTATAGATATTTAAATTTCTTAATAGCTATTAAATAATACATGTTTAGTTTCTCTATAGCTATTAAATACATTATGCATTATAGACGTAAACTACTTTATAACTATTAATTACCTTACAGTTTTAAGCACCGACTCCATATTTATGTCATAAAAATTTGCATGAATAATGTTTGTTCATAGTGCGTGCATGAATAATTTGATATTTCCACCCATTTTTCCTGAAAATGACTTCATTTTTAGGAGAATGCAAACGATAGGGGGTGGAAATGTTGGGAAAGTATTAAAAAAAAAAAGGTGGGAAAGGGGTATATATATCATTTCCCATACATAACCTTCATTGGGAGCCCACCCCAACTAGTTTGGGAGAAAGGCTTAGTTGAGTTGAGTAGTTGAGTTTAACCTTCATTGGGACAGTCGGTCCAATCAAGTATAGAAGGCAATATGAAACTGGAAATTCCCCACCCTCAAGCTAGATTTGGGAAAGGAAACTCCACTGCATTATCAAACTTTAACGAACTCCACTGCTTATAAAGACATGATGCATTTGGTTTATAACTATCAGGTGATCACTGATGCCTGAAGTTGATGCTTATGATTTGTATTCTAGTTTTGCATCTATGACAGCCAGATATTTCATGTTGGAGTATCCATTATCTTGTTGTCTTGATGTGCCTATGGATATAACACACGGTTCTAGTTCATGATTACATGAGTTATCGCCATGCTATTATGTGTTAAATTACATCGGATACTGTATTTGTATGGAGAACATAATCCAAATCAAGTTATTAGAGATCCCCACTAGGGTTATTCATAGGTACAGAATCCTTCACTCAAATATATTATGCGTCTGAATTTTATTAACATTCAAACGTAGGCATCTAATTCTAGCACTACTATCCACATTGACTTGTATCAGCACAAGTAACCAATAAAATCTATTCATATGGGCTACCTATTTTGTTCATACTATATTAAATATATACTTTCTTCTTTTATTTTCAGTTCCAGAAGTCATACTGCCGTAATCTACGCTACCTGGATTCACAACATGGTGTTACAGTTGAATATTTATTGTTTGAAATCTAATAAAGATTTACCACACCCACTTAGGTTTCAAAGATTTATTACATACATCTTGTAGCTGCTTGGGGGAGCCTTGGCGCAACGGTAAGGTTGCTCCATTGTGACCTGGTGGTCACGGGTTCGAGTCACCGAAACAGCCTCTCTGTAAAGCAGGGGTAAGGCTGTGTACATCTAGCCCTCCCCAGACCCCACAATGGCGGGAGCCTCGTGCACTGGGCCGCATTTTAAAAAAAAAATCTTGTAGCTGCTTTAGAAAAAATATTTTTGTCAACATTTGATCACTGCTGATGTTGTTGCATGGGCACAATTGGTCCTCTCCTTTTTAAGTTTGCGTAGTAATATGCGAGGGAAGAAAAACCTTTCTCCATACTTCATCTGGAATGATCTTTCCATTATGGTTCTTTTATTTCTTTGGGTTCCACATCTTCAAGTCAAGACACATTGCATTTTCAGCTAATCATGTCGGGTTTGAAACATGCAGGAAAAGGCGGCCCTTCTGCAAAATCCTCCCACAGTTTCACGCGGTGAGGGAGCTGTGCCAGTTCAAGTTCTTCAAGGGCAGACGCATTCTCATGGTGGAGCAAAGATGTCTAAAGAGGTTAGTCTTTGTAAAAATTACTCCCTTTCCCATAAGCAGTATACTATATGTTTCAAACAGGCAAATCTAGATTTTGTTTTGTTTAATCAGGAGGAACTGAAGAGGGCTCAGGCAGCCGAGAGAGAATTGAGAGCAGCTGCAGCTGAGAGGAGAATAGCAGCTCTCAATGCCATGGCTAAGAGTGCAACCACCAGTTCAGAACCCAAAAGCGGAGAAAGCGATATTAGCTGCTCATATTGTAAGGCATCCTTAGCTGGTAAAGTACCCTTCCATAGATACAATTATAAGTATTGCAGCACATCATGCATGCATGTACACAGAGAGATGCTGGAGGTTGAATAGATAACTTTCTGTTCTTTACTGCTCTTTGATTTGATGATTGTGGTGATTCTTGATTCATGGTCTACTCAACCTATTTTATGAAATTGTGCTCTGTAATTACCACTTGAATTATGGGTCCCCCTTGCCTTTCTGGTTTATTAAGTTTTGTCACCCTTTGCTTGTTGTCCATATCTCTCAACATGCCTTTTAAAATAGGTAAACTGTATAAATATGATTTGATAGGTAATGCACATGGGGAGTTGCCAAAAAACACAGAAGGCGACAAACCCACCCCCAACCAAAATGGTGCCATGTTCTATAATACACGCCTGTAAAGGGCACATTCCCACATGATTACTTGTAAGGTACCTTTCAGTCCTCTGTAACTCTATTGTAACATATCCAACGCCAAGCATCTTCTTTTAAATGAGAATTGCATTAAATAACCAAGGCAAAAGAAAGGGAGGTGGTCTCAATCAAGGTTTAAAATTTCGGTTTCGGACCTTGGAATTTCAAAATTTCGGTCGAAATCTGGTACATAACCCGAAACCAATATTTTATTTAATATTAAATTTCGGCCGAAATTACCGAACGGTTGAAATTTCGGAAAAATATTAAATTAATATAAAAAAACTGTTTTTTTGGGTCAAATTTCGGATTCGACACAAAGAAAGCAAGCGCAAAATCAAATAAAACATGAGAAAATTCAAAAAACACAAATAATTAAATTCTTCAGGTCAGAGTCAAAATTTCATCAGTATCCACTCTATAAATTCCCGAGCACACGAGCCAATCTGACCCACAATTATCTGATCTTCCTACATGCTGAATCTAAACGCCATGACTTTAAATCATTTACTCAGATCTACTCGATGACATCAGCTAACCTCTACACCTGTTACCATCACCCATCCAACTAAATTGATGGAATTGCCCCTCATAACCAAGTGATCAATTAAAGTCTGATCTATCACCTGATTTCAAATCAAGAAGTCTAGACGTTGGCCTCAGAAGTCGTCCTCACCGACCCTGAAAATGTCTATTTCACTAATCATCTTATTTTGGGAAGTGATACTTATGCCCCTTCTGATCACCAGGGACGCCCAGCACCAGTGTACGTGGCAATCAAACCCACTGGATTCTTCTGACGTCAAGTACATTAGCCCCCCTTTAGCCATTGATACACTGGTGGTGGGTGTCCCTAGTAATCAGATGGGGCGTAAATATCACTTCGCCTTCTTTTTTGTCCGTTCTTTCTTTATTTCCCTCCCCTGGGATCTTGCATAGGTTCCACTTGGCTTTTCTTTGATTGAAAAACGATCAAATTCGGGCAAAGGTATATTGTGCCGTTTGGATATGCGGATGTTAGAATCCAGGTTTTTAGTTTGAAAACAGTGTAAAAGAGGGTTCATGATCAAGCTGCTGTATGTTGTCCTGACAACGTTTCTCGGATTTTAAGTGAGAAATTCAGGTTTTAAAAATCTCTCCTGCATCCCGAGATTTCTAAAACCTGGAAACATAGGAGGATATGTTGCTCTCTTGCTGACGGAAAGAAGGGCGAGAAGTAAAAAATGACGGCTGGTCCGCTTCTTCTCTTGTCTCTTAGCTACAATTTTGAAGAAATCCTGGATTCTATAATCCGCGTATCCAAATGGCCCCGTGGTCTTACATCCCAATCTAGAGTTTTGGTTTGACTGAGAAAATGTGTAAAGTTTTTTCTAGATTAAACTGGAAGCCTTTTTATTGATTTCGTGAATGTGGGAGAAACATTCGAGTACTGCTTTGTGTGAGGAAATTACAGAGGCGAATTATAATCAGCCCCTCACCCAATGGGCAAAATTCAGTAGGCTCAGATCACCGTTGATGTGATATCTAACCTCTCATCAATCATCATGTGCTGGGACAGCTACATAAAGGTTAAAATGTCTGATTTTTGTATATTTCTCATGCACCGACATGCCGGTCTTACTAGTCCTGCTTTATTTTCATTAATTGCGAAAACCTTGTTTTGATAGCTGCACCCTTCTTACCCTTTCTTCCATTGGAGGTCGTAGATAATGCCAAGTCCAGCCAATGAGTTCGAAAAAAGAGTAAGGATTGGTTTACCTACTGTAACAAACGGCTGTCATTATCATTTTCGGAGACTTAAATTAGAAGGGTTTTTCAGTGAAGGCCAAACATTGCTTTTACCATGTCAATGCCAGATCCATTTGACTCGCACCTGTTTTATTTAAGATTGTGTTTAAATTCCCATCCAACATCACATATTCACATGACCTTCAAGCATGAGTATATAATAAGCAATTAGCATAAACCAATTTCGCAGCCCCTCCTTGGCATGTGAGAGGAGCCACCTCGGAGCTGCATTGTCTTATTCATTTAATTCAAATGAGGTGGCACTTCTCCCATGAAAGAGGGGCTGCAAAAATATCTTCCAATTAGTCATTAGGAATCAAATATTTTCCAAGAAATTATCATTTTAAAAATCTATTTCTGAAATTTTCCTCTAGCTAATGTCATTACTCAATGCTCGACAAGTCCTTTTCATGAAAAATATCTTCCGATTACTCATTAAGAATCAAATATCACCCAAGATATCATTTTAAAATTGTATTTGTAAAACTTCCCTCTTCCTAATGTCCATCACTCAATGCTTTTTATTAATTTTACCCTCGACTGAAAGTTTTAAATTAATTTTCTTTTAAAATTCACTATTCACTTGCGTCATCTCTATCACTCACCCATTCGCTGGCTAGGAACGAAATCCTTGTGGGAATTGACTGCAACACCAAATTTCTAAGAATGTTTTGTCAATTAGATGTTCATGGATATCACCTGATTGGTAATGCCCGTGATGGGTTAATCTTGAAATTTGGTTAGACAGATTATAGCTAAACATTAATTGGTTTAGAAATTTCGTCGAATAGCTCGTGGGTGTTGTTGAGAAGTCTGATGATTGTGTTCCAAAAGAGTGGGTCGTTTCAATGGAGTTACATTTAGCATGCATATCGATGGGTTGATTTATGACGAAAACATAGAAATTTAGATATGTTTGGAGGAGAGAGTGTAGGAGTTCTCTGAGTCCGAGATGTTTGCTGGCTATGCATTTTCCTAGCAAAGGAGCACAGTAGTGATCCAAAGGATTTTGACTTCATGTTATTCTCTTTGAAAACATTATCTAGCCTCAAGAGGGCTTCTCTCCCCAAAAGTGAGGGGGGAGTATACACATTTCTGCAAAGGGAGATGATATTTTCAGCCCCCCTGCTTTAGGCATGCCCTCCCCTTATAATGTGATTTTGAGGCCAGAAGCAGTTAAAAGTTGCACACTGTTCACGTCAAATCACCTTATCAGGGAGCGCATGCGTAATGAGGGGGGTTGAAAATATCATCGCCCCTCTACAAATTCATGGAAAACTAATACAGAATGTTCCAGTTTGTATTGAGAGCCAAGATGAAATAATCGTCTGTTTTGTTTTCAAATTCCAGCTTTTTACAACTTTTCCTATGCAAAATTTGAAATTTGATTTTCAATAGCATTTACAGGGGAATTAGAATAGGAATCACAGTAGGATGCCGATTCTGATTCCTAACTACGGCAATCCAAATACAGCCTTAGAGGATTTTGAACCAACGGCCATTTGCTAGATATTTCGAGTTTAATGGAGATGGCTAGAATTTTCCTGTCAAAGATTTTTGAAAGGATCCAATGATTTGTTGGGTCTGACTCATAGTTTGAGGAACTCGAAAACTTGACTTGAAATACCGGTCCATTTTTTGCCTCCACAATTCAAAGGGTTAGAATGATCCTATGGAGCTATTTTTTGGGCACACCCTATCTATGTGAAGGCCATCAAATGAATACTTTGGATTACCAAGACAATGAGTCCTCACTGCATTTTAAGCTTAAGGAGTACCTACGTGAGGGCCCATCAAATGAATGCTTTGGATAACCTAAACAATGAGTCCCCACTGTATTTTAAGCCTAGGGAGTAGATGAGTTATCTACTCTAGGGAGTAGGAACTCTTCTCTCATATTGAGTTGAGGAGGGTGAACTTGACTGAGATACACGACAGAACTCGAGATATTTTCTATCAAACTTCTGTTTTTTGAAATGGTAATATTTTATATCAAAATATATTTACTTTTGCCCGCACCATAGGATGATGCAAACCGTCCATTAGATGGGCCACAAACTAAATAGGTCATGCCCCAAAAATAATTTCCATAGGTTGATCCTAACCCTCTGATCTGAATGTTAGAGGGTTGATCCTAACCATCTATAGATCGGAGTGTTAGAATCAAGCTATGAAAATAATTTTTGGTGCAAGACCTATTTAGGCTGTGGCCCATCTAATGGACCGTTTGGATCATCCTATGGTGCGGGCCATACCGTACTTTGAATAAAGTGAGAGTGCCCCCATCAAAATACAGTAGTGCTGATAACATTTCTTAAAAAAAAGCTTAGGAAAGCAGCAAGTAACGAATGCCGACCTAAGTATTCACAATAGTACACGTGTGTCCACTTATTTATTTAAAAGTTCTGGCGAAGGAGAATCGAGTCAGCCTTCAATCCAACGGCCCAATACCTTCCTCACTCCCACACCAAATTAACCACCAGCCGTCCGATAAGATCCCACTCAGACAACAATCCATCCCCTTCCCCTTCCCCTTCCCCTATCCTCATCAACATCATCCTCATTTTCGCACCTCTTACCAGATCCACAAAGAAAAAGAAAAAAAACCAAACCCTCATCAGACCATTTCTGTCTAAGATTTTCCCCCAATCAAAAGAACCCTTTTTCTCAGATCTTAACCAAGCAATGGTAGAAGGTCATGCCCAAACATGGACAACAAGACGAGGCAGCAATCCAAGGTTCGAAACCGAACAAATCATCGACATTCCGGCAACCCCAACCGCCGACCTAAGAAACGGCAATAACGGATACTGGTTCTTCCTCTGCTTTCGCCTCCCAATCCCCTCTCCAACCCTAACCACTGCCCTAATAATCGCGTCTTGGTATTTCTCCAACATAGGCGTTCTCCTCCTCAACAAATACCTCCTCACTATCTATGGTTACCGTTACCCCATCTTTTTAACCATGCTCCACATGCTATCTTGCGCTTTCTATAGCTTTATCTTCATCCATTGGCTCGAATTCGTCCCTTACCAACCCATCGTGTCCCGTAAGCAGATTTTTAAGATCGCCGCTTTAAGTCTCATTTTTTGTTTCTCTGTTGTATGTGGCAACACCTCCCTTCGTTACATTCCCGTCTCTTTCAATCAAGCTATTGGAGCCACAACCCCATTTTTCACCGCGATTTTCTCATTCCTCATCATTTGTAAGAAAGAATCGGCGCAGGTCTATCTCGCTCTGATACCAGTTGTGTTAGGGATTGTTTTAGCTAGTAATAGCGAACCCCTTTTCCACCTTTTTGGGTTTTTAGTTTGCTTGGGCTCGACCGCAGGACGAGCCCTAAAATCTGTGGTGCAGGGGATTTTGCTTACTTCTGAAGCAGAGCGTTTGCATTCTATGAATCTGTTGATGTATATGGCTCCAATGGCTGCTTTGATTTTATTGCCATTCACGCTTTATATAGAGGGGAATGTGGCTTGGATTACTATGGAGAAGGCGAGGGTGGATTCGTTTATGGTGTTTTTGTTGGTGGGGAATGCTACGGTGGCGTATTTGGTAAATCTGACGAATTTTTTGGTGACGAAACATACGAGTGCTCTGACATTACAAGTGCTCGGGAATGCAAAAGCGGCGGTGGCTGCGGTGGTGTCGGTGTTGATATTTAGGAATCCGGTGACGGCGATGGGTATTACGGGGTTCGGTGTAACGATCATGGGGGTTGTGCTTTACAGCGAAGCTAAGAAGAGATCTAGGGCAACGAATAATACCCATTAGAGAGCTTTTTCAATTTAGATTACCTTATCTTACAAATGGTATGATCATGGTGGTGGCCGCGTTTTTTTTTCTTATTCCTTTTGCTTTTGCCTTTATCTTTATTTATTCCATGTTCTTTTCTTCTCCTCTGCCTGTCTCTAATCTGGGCTGAATTTGTTTGTTGCAGTTGAAAATTGATCTAGATTTTTGGGGGTATTTTGGGAGAGGAAAGGGTAAGAAATCTTAAATTTCCCTCATTCTCATAATTTTGGCTATGTTGGTTTGTATTGTTCTGTGATCACCATTTTTGTCAATTTAATTAGTTGATAAATTTTGATGAGTATACATTGATTGTTTCGTATTTTTCTCTGTATTCTCTCAATTTATCTTCTTTCTTATAAAATTTCATTCAAGGGAAGCTCTTTAATTTCACAAGCTTTGACATCCTGTGTATAAGATTAAGAACTGCAGAAAATTGACAGTTTAGCTTTTGTTTGGGGAAACCCTAAAAGAGACTTGATAGATCAAGGATCTAGGTTCATCCAGGGTGTCTGTCAGGAAGAAAATAACAGCCATTGTCTTTGGAGCATCTTTCATGGTAATGTATGGAAAAAAAAAGAGAGGAATGCTATGGTGTAGTGCATTCCACCTTTGATTGGTTGATCTGAACCAATCTATTTGATAGGGCTTGCTTTGGATTTCTCATGGTTGAAAAATCATATCAATCATGCAATCCTAAACTGTCAATAATGGTGTTGAATGTGAACTGTTTCCTAATGTAGTTCTGTAGTTTTTTACTGTTATAGGATGGGCGTGATGGGTGTGATTTTTGGGTCATTGGAGATCTAAAGCCAGGCCTATCAAGTATACGGTTCAGTTCAATCAAAGTTGAGGCCCACTCTGCCTTACTGAAGCTTTATGAGGAACATCTATTGTTGTCATTGCTATTTAAGAGGAATTGACATATTATCAAATGCACCCTACAATGGGATGTGGATGGATGCCTTTCTCATTGGTTTGCAGGAGCCAAGTTGTTGGGCCTTGTTTTACTGTCCAAGTGAAAGGGGGTGTCTATATCATTTTTCGATCGAGATATGTGATATTTGATTTTGTTACAGACAGCGATATATGCATCCCGGTTGGTGCAATTGTACCAAATAGGAACCTAATGCTATCTGTCCCGATAGATGCATTTGGATTTTCCTGAATATCCCTATCGAGGGACTTCTATTGTTTTAACATTTGGCAAGTGTTTTGTCACAATACATTTGATCTCTCATTGATCATGTGTCTTGTCTTTCTTAGTTTAGCGCTACATATTGTAGGGGCCAACCATGGCTCGGATTGCTCGTGCCATATGCCAAATTGCATCAAACCTGTAGCTTAAATGGAGCATGACGAAATCCTATTCCTGCTATCATGTATTATGGGCAACAGCTAAGAAAGATTGTCATTAAGAAAGGCACACCAATGTGCTTTTATTGCTAAATTTTTATGCGGTAAACAGGTTTAAAACTAGCCATTCTGCCAATGTGATTTTTTTTATGATGAAGATAGAGTTCTAGCCAGCAGCGAAGTTGTCACCGGGAGTCAGGAAATGCACCTCTCGCCGCTGCTATTCATAAGTTCTTTCTTGAAGCCTTGTCAAAGTTGAGTTTATAAACTTCAGGCGAAAGGGGCGCTGCGGGGGGGGGGGGTAGGGGTACGGTAAATGGGTTTACAGCAGAGTGAGTAGAATGGAGTGTACTGTTGCTGTCATTTGTTAAGCAGGACTGCTTGGTATCGAGTGTAAACTGTGTTTTCTATGTGAGAATTGGCCTCTAAATGGTTTGCTTGTAATGTTGTCCATGTCGTGGATCCCTTGGGAGGATCAAGGATGGTGTTGAGACTTTGCGTGTGTTTCGGTCCTTCCAAGTGAACCATAGAGTGAGAGTATGGGCAAGAATCTACTCAGGTGATCTGATTGGTGGTGTGCTTGGAGATGAGATGGGGTCTGTGAGATGGGCTTTCGCGGGGTCCCATTGGAGTTACCGACTCTAGTGAGGGGGAAGTGCTAGCTGTGCATCAGGGCATAAAATTATTGGAGAAGGAATCCATTGATAGTGTAGTGCTGGAAGGTGATTTCCTCAATGTCATTAGATGACTTAGGGGGGTCTCATTCTTATCCATGGCGATTTGGCCATTTCTTTGACGAGATTTAGGATCGGGTGGGCAGCTCTTTGATCTCTTTCCGGCACATTAGAAGGTTGGCGAATGAAGTAGTTGATAAAGTAGCTAGAGAAGGGGTATTCAAGGATGTTATTTGAGTTGTTTGACTATCTCCCCCCTTGAGATTTCCTTCTTTTTGGTCTATTTCTGCTTTGGGTGTACTCCCTTGCATAGTTACCAAAAATTTCCTACTGGGATGAGAAGCTTACTTACCTAGAAACTCACTTCTGAAGTGAAGTTCTTCTCTCTTCCCAAATTTAGGAGAAGTGCCATTCCCATACTCTTCCCACATGTTTCCTCTTAATTAAGAGTACACTTCCTATTTAGGTAAATATTTCTTCTTAATGCTCTGTTTGGTTGCCGGGTTTTTTTTTGTTCCTGGGAGTTTTGTGGGAGAGTAAGTTAAATTTTGGTCCCATCCCATGTTTGGTTGTCTTTTAGCACTAGGTTTATTTTAATCCCACTCTTGTAATGATTACTTGTGGGGTGAATTTTTTAATCCCACTTTTGTAATGATTGCCTTTTCATCCCATCCCAAGATAACCCCAGGAACAAAAATAAACTCAGGAACCAAAAATAAGCTTGAGAAGAATTTTTTTCTACCCAACAGTTCAAGCAACCAAACAAAGGTCTTTTTTTTTCCCACCATATCTCCCAGGGTATTTTTTTCTCCCACATAACCAAACATGGGATTTTTATTTTACCAGGATACTTCCAGGACTTTTTTTTTCCCACCTATCTCCCAGGGTATTTTTCTCTCCCACATAACTCCCGGGAACGAAAAAAACCTGGCAACCATACAGAGCATAAATGAATATTATTTTACTTTTGATAATGATGAAGGAGCATATTTAAATAAAGCATTTTCAACTTGAAAATTGGTCTTTGAGTTTCAAATGAAATTATGCAGATCTTTTTCCAAAATCCTAACATTAAATATGCATGTGAAACTATATATTCCTAAAATCTTTTTGGAGTTTTTATATGGTGCCCGAGCGCAGTAGCGGAGCCAGGATTTATACATAGGGGGGCAGGCGTCAAAATTTGAAGGGGCTGGGCCCAATTAAGTTGGGCCTATTAAGGAGTTTGGCCCACCTCAACAGGGGCAGCTGCCCCCTTATGCTACATGTAGCTCCGCCCCTGCCCGAGCGTAAAGTCTAATGCAGTTAGACAGAAGTACCACCTTTGATATTTGATCCAAAAGGAGCACCTTAAAATGTGGACTGCTTATGGGAATTGCGCTCCCCCCAAACTATCGATGAGCACCCCCAACTACACCCCTGACCCCGGTTGATCCAACACTAGTGATCCCTATCAGGTAAGGCCAAACTTATACTCCCATTTATGGAGCATATTTTTCCGAGGAAAAATCACGAGAGTGAAGGTGGGGTCTACTAGTTGGGTCTGCTCATCCAAACCGTTAATGTGCATTGTCTTACTACAATGGATGGTTTTGTGGATCAAAATCTTGAGGGTTGGACAACCTTAATCTTGTTTTTAACTTTCTAAACCATCCATTTACAACTATGAAAGATTACACCGAGACACACAAACACACACACCCCCGTGCCCAGAACAACAAGAAGGGAGAATAAATTGCCCAAAACAACGAGAATGTTTCCAATGTACCTACATACAATATAAACTTACGAGAACTTATATGATGCCAGACAGTCAAAACCTAAAGGGCGGAGAGAGAATCATCTCTCTCTTGAATTTTAATCCAAGAGAACCCCCTTTTTTTACTTTTCCTTGGTTCAGTTCTCGAGGCATCATGTTTTGTCCATATGCGCCCTTTATGTTTTGACGGTCAAGGCAGCACGTTTTGTCTATATGCGCCCTTTATGTTTTGACGGTCGGCATCATATAAATTCTCTAAAGTTACATACGATATATAATTTGAACAGCGTTACTGTTCACATATATGTGGTTTGACATCGTGTCTAAGGAAGGTAATTGCTTATATCATATCATTCGGTTTTTATATTAAGCATTATCAATAAGAGAGTATAAATTATCAGTAGGGGAACCACGTTGGTTACCCGTCTGAGCAATAAGATAAATTTATGGATCATTAACTATTAGAGCCCTAGCTCTAGTTAATTTTTTCACTATTTTTAGGGATTTTTCATGCTCTTTCCATTGTCCCTCCACTCGTGCCCGCTCAAGTCTCTCCCACTCACTCATTCTCAACTCCTCTTTCACCGTTAGGCCAACGAATATTCCATGGAATAATTTTTCATCGTTGCAAAGCTTGGCCAAAAGTGGAAATGTTTCAGGTCAGTTCACATGGGTCATCGGGCCTGATTTACTTCACCTGGAGGATTCAACGGGCCTGATTGCCACGTACACCGGAAGTGGCTGTCCCATGTAAAAAGGGGCGAATTTATCATTTCCCTTTTAAAAATTTCTATCAGTAATTGCTTCGGCTAGAAGCTCCGTTGCTTCCAGAACTTTCTTGCTGAAAGCATGGTTTTAAATTTCGACCAGGGACCAAACTGAAATTTGGTGAAATTTCAAATTTCGGCCTTTCTGAAATTCGAGAAAATGCAATTTTTTTTAAAAAAAAAGAAATGTTACAAAATTTCGAAATGAATTAAATAAGCTTTTTTAATTATTATCAAATTTCGAAATTTCAGGGGTCCGAAACCGGTACCGAAACCGAAATTTTAAACCATGGCTGAAAGAATGGATCTTTAGTCTTGGATTTCCTTTCTCCTGCTTCATCACGGTAAAAATAAACCCAGATCAAATCACATAGTAGAAACACATAACACAACAAGATTTCCATTTGTACTAAATGATACAAGATGCACCGCTAAGAGACAAGAGTGAGCGGTCCAACCGTGTGATATCACAAGATCTGAACCGTTTATCAAGGAGATCAGATTTGTCATATGCTATAAATCGAACATGTTAAATGACCCTAATCAGTAGAGGCAATTATTTCTATGGACGGCTCCAATGCCCCGGACCTAGTTGAATTCAACACCAAATTACGCCAAAGCAACTGGGAAATTTGTGGGACATCACATTACCAAAGGTTATCCAGGATATTTTTAGCTCGAAATCTCTCCCATAGGAACTTAACCGAAATTCCGAAAAAATCGACCCTAATTGCACATCATCTGAATTCTCATAAAGGTTTTAGGCCCTGTACTTCGATAATACTACTTATAAAAGTTAATCTTCCCTCATGGAGGTGCTTTTGTTCCTGGGAGACATATCACTGTGTTTACAACCTCAAATTCAAAATTTAAAAGATAGATCACATGTTTATCGCACAAAAGGACGAACAGTTACAACATGGTTGATCAACAACTACCAGTTCCAACGTGTAAAATTAGGAGAGGAGAAGAATTTATGAAGGCTCCTGAACATCAATACACAACATGTACTTTCTCTTTTTTAGCTTAATGTTCCTCTCTTGATATATTGTTTCTACAATTCGATCGTGTATTGTGTGTGAAACAACCGATTACTCGAAGCGCTTAAGCTGTTAGAGTTGGTGTTATTTAATCATCTATACTTCAATATTCAATATTGTGAACACATCAATGGACACTACATCGAAGAAGGTGTATTCTCTAGTCTTGTTCCTTGAGGATGAAGGTTTAAATTGAGTGGTACAGGTTAGAAACTTCAATCGAAATGAGGGTTGGGATCATCTTATGGAGAAAATTTTGGGGGCATGGCCTATCTACGTTGGCCCTCAACAAATGAATGGTTCCTACGCAGCTATATCCCAACGCAAATTGGGCCCACTTGAATGGCTGATCTAAACTATTTATTTTTGGGACATTCGTAACCCATGGCCCAAATATAGACCCATTCAATTCTTCTAAACCTATCGATTTGAGAAGTTTCTATTATTGTGCTATCCTAAAATTGGGGTTCCACAGATCAAAGGGCTAGAAACATCCAAATGACCCTTATTAGTTGACTCAAAGTTAGGTTTAATTTTCAGTCCAATAATCGGTTTTAGACTCCTAATCGGTTTTCAAAATCTAAAATGAACAGGGCCTTCATGTTGGACAGATATTTCTCATTTGAGGAATGCTAGATTCACGGGCGCCCTTGCAAAAAAGGCGTAGTTAGAGTCTTAGAATTAAATTATTTAAAAGGAGTCATAATTTATGTTACGGATAAGGGGTGCTTTAAGATGTGATGTCCTGGGTCTTCCAAGAATTCAATATAAGTAAGTAATTCCAATATTGATCTGGGCTTTGAGGTAAGGTGGGCCGGCTCCCTCTTGTATGTTTTTAACTTATTAATAAAAGTTAAGGTGCTTGCCCTGGCCCCTAGATAAATTTTAGGTTAAAAAAATTAATGGTATGGATAAGTAAGTCCTAGTCCTAGTTAGAGTTTGAATAGGAATTCTTGTTCAAGTAAGAGAGAGAAGAGAGTTTGGTGTATATTTAATATGGACATATATATGGTGTTTATTTGGATAATCTTTCACTGAATAAAATCATAAGCCTGTCATGGACTATCAAGTAAAAACTCCTCGATCGGATTCATTGTTTCCTAATAATTCTTAACAGATACTTTCTAGGCACCGTCACGTCTCCCTGATCACGTGATTTGATTCATTGTTCCGACTCTTCCGACTGGGACAGTAAATCTAACAAAATGACTTTGAGAGCACCTTAATCAACAGGTTGTTCTCTTGCTTTATTCAGCATTCAGTTGGGTTTTGCTTGGGTAGTTAACCCACCATTCCACCAACTCAATCCATTTCTTTTCAGCTCCACAAAAGCTCAAGACAAATAGATGGGGTAGTTTTATTTCTAAATGAAGAGGAGTCCTAAAATGAAGTGCGCCCTGCAAAAAAGGAATGAAAGTGTGCCCCCATTGGCTGTAAATTACCAAAGTGCTTTAAATGGTATGACAAGTCAGAGAACATTAAAGCGGGACTTTGGTGATTTACAACCAACGGGGGCACCCTTTCATCCCTTTTTTGCAAGGGCGCCCTTTATTTTAGAACTCCTCATATCTTAATTAGCGGCTTTAAAAGTGGCTTTAATGTCCTATTTATAAATGATATTAAATTATCGGAGAAATTCTAAACTGAAGGGTGACTTTTCAAAAACCAGGCCCAAGAGCGCCCCCCCCCCCCCCCCCAATTGGTTCCACATCATCAAAGTGCATTAATTATTTTATTAATTTAACATTTTCAATGCTATATATTATATTGCACTAAGATGATGTGGATCCAATGGGGGCACCCTTGGGGCTTGTTTTTGCAAGATCGCCCTTTAGTTTAGAATTCGTCTAACTTAATCTAATCTTAATGAGGAATGCTAGAATAAAGGGCGCTCGTGCAAAACACAAGCCGCCTGAGGTACCCCTTTTGGATCTATATCGCAAAAGTGCATTTAGTTTACTTTTATATTTTTCGGTGCTATTATAAACGCACTTTGATGCAGTGGATCACACGGGATGCCAATGAAGCATGGCACCCTTCAGTTTAGCATTCCTCAATCTTATTTGAGAAAAGAATTCACTTAGGGAATGTTTGGCTACAGTGATTTTTTTTTCCTTGTGTTCAAGTGGAGATGAGGGTGAAGTGGCTAAAAATCCTGAAACTAGTGTCTGGTAATGAGAAGTGGCAAAAAATCGTGAAACAGCTGTTTGGATTTTGAGTAGAGTTTTTTGTTTGTGTTTTAGCCCCTTCTCATCACATGCAGACTAGTTTCCTGTATTTTGGTTTCTGTTTTTTAGCCACTTCACACGCCAAACCCCTCTCTCACCACATGGAGGTGGCTTATCATTAAAAAAAAAAAAAAAATTCAAGGCAGCCAAACATGTCCTAATTTTCGGTTATCCAAAGAGGTCCTCAATACACAATTTGTTCTTGTTTGGTAGCATCCCCCCATGGGCAACACCAGATCTATAATTCTATAATCTAGAGATATAATATGGTGCCCGGTCGTGAAGTCCAATGCAGTTTAGGCAGTACTATGAAGGTGCGACCCCCATATATTTGATCCCACAGCAGCCTCTTGAAAAGTGGCAGCTGTTGGATCAAATATCAAGGGTGGGAAGCCTTTTTGTATTTTGGATGGGTAAGCTGGGGTTAGGCAGACCCTTACCGGATATATTAATAAGAGGAGAGATACAGCCTGAAAATCGGAAACAAGACGGCCTCAATCACAAGAGAGGCACAGACAAAGCCTAGCAACACACTCAACCAGCAAAACAAGAACGACGGAAAGCCCAGAGAAGCAGGGGCAAAAAAAAAAAAAAAAAAAAAGGCGGGGGCGAGGGGGAGGGGGAGCCAAAACAACGAAAGGCCCCACAAGACAACAATGCAACAAAAAAAATGGAAAAGCACAAAAACAATCAACTGTAACTCATGTAAAGAAGCTAGCCCTCAGCCCAATAAGGAAGATCAACTCCCAGCCCTCACAAGCTCCTCCCAAGGGATAGTTTGGAGAGGGAGGGAAGGGCACAGGTTGGCGGAGAAGACTTCCCGCACAGGCACCTTATAAAATCCCCTGATGTACACCTCATGGGGATTTTATATGTTGTCTGCATGTAATCACACGTACTTTTAAAACATTTAGTGGACCTACATGCTTGAATGATGCAAACCATTCTTTTATTTGGCCGTGCCTATAAAATCATCCCCGTAGAATGCTCCTAACCATCTAATATATCCAAGAATGACATTACTGAAATCTCTTCAGATCGGAGGGTTGGTATAATCCTACAGAGCACAACCTATTTAAGACCCAACCGGCTAATGGTTAGGATGATCCAACTACGTGGACCTCACTCCATTTAAAAAAATACGTGCAAGTAGGTGCGGACCGCCTATAATATCTCATGACTCACTATCAACCTCGTATCAAGTTATCGTGGTAGAAGGGGCTCCCCCATTTGAAATTAATAAGGCTTCTCTCAAACCTGTAACTACATTAAAACACAAAGAAGGCAAAAGTTATACCTGATTCATAATATTTTTAAAACACAGCATGGGGACCATACTGTGCAATGATTTCTAACCTTTTTCTTTAATCTTTAAACATGGAGGGAGCCGTCACGGATCATATGATGTGTTCAATCAATTCATTACCTGCAAAATTGAGCTCTATTTATATAGTCACACTGTCACGCACCCTTTTCTTTCTTTCTCTCTATTTCTCTTGCCCTTCTGGCTCTCTTGCCACTCTGGTGTTTCGGTGTGTTGCTCAATGCGTGACCCAGAATGTTCTTTGGGGCACGTGCCATACACACAGACTCTATTACCAATCCTACTTTTCTTTTTTTCCTGCTTGTGTTGGGACTTGAACAATGTCTCTCTTCTTTCAATCATTATCAAGAAACTTTCTCATTAAAAAAAGGTTTATCGAAGCTAAGTGTTAATCAATGTATTTAAACTCAATGTATATTTATATTTTTAAACTCAAATGGGCTCCTCAGAACAGTGAGTGGGGGCCCACGAGAGGACACTGCGGAGGTAGACGGCAAGTGCCGGCGGAGCAATTGCAGGGACGGTGTCAGATGTCATTCTGCGCCATTAATTGGCACAAGGAACTGACACGTGTCCGAGCTCTTTATGAGGCTTTGTAGGTGTCTCGGCTAGCTAAAACCCTGAAAAAGGTTCTGTTGCATTGGGGAGCGAGGGAACTACGCTCTAATCAATGTACGAAAATATCCTTACTTTTTTATTATATATTAATCCAAGGGCATAAACTGATAAACGAATTTGCATGGAGTCTTAGAGGCTATTTTGGTAAATTCAAGCTTTAAGGGTATTTTGGTAAATTACTAGGCTTCGCAAACGTCATGAATCTTCTTTGACTTGAAGTCAACAACATAAAGAGTGTTTGGATTGCATTTCTAAGCCGTTGATTTTGTTGTCCATTAAATACGCGAAGTTAATTTTCTGGGTATCCGTATGCTGTTCTATAATATCAACGGTCTTGATTAAAATACGCGTCCCCTTGTTGGACCCGAAGATTGTCATCCCACCGTTGATCATGAAACTGACTATTTACTCTTATGTCTGTCTCGCCCCCACGCCCCCTCTTGTATCAAAGTTTAAATGAAAACTATCTAAAGGGAGATGATCAATTCGCATCCCTCTAGGATAATTCGCACCCCTTTGCTTTGTTTGGTTGCTTGAACCGTTGGGAAGAAAAAAGTTATTCTTGTGGTTATTTTGGTTCAACGGATTTCGTGCGGGATTATTTTGGTTCCTGGGATCTTTTTTTTCCAGTTTTGGGTTTCATGCGGGGTTATTTTGGTTCATGGGATGCTATTGTGCCCACTATATCACCAGCAACCAAACGTGGGTTTCCTGCATAAGTTCCACAAAAGTCTGAAGAACCAAAAAAATTAAAAATTCCGGCACCAAAAGGAGCATATCGGGCGTATAAAGTTCCAGCGGGCGAATTATCCTACAGGGTGCGAATTTATCATCTACAAGATCTAATTGAAGAGAAAAAGAAATAAAAATCAAACGGAGGATTTGGTTGGTTCTGAGTCGCAGCTCCCAAGGTGGACAGTGTGAAAGCGGCTTCTCCTTACTGCTTAACGTCTTTAAGCAAACATTAATCGTAAAATGGAGCTTTATCCGACTCTACGATTGCTCTGTTTTTAGCTTTCTGCAACAAGCTTCTTTTTTTTCTTTTTTCTTTGGTGGGGGCTTAAAAGTTAAAAGACCTTTCGTTTTTCTATATACAGATTTTGTTAATTCTCTCCAATCTGCCCTAAACCGGCTCTCCCCGTACGGCCGGTTAAATCATTTCGAGAACCGGGAATACGGCCTTTGTCTATTTACACCTTTTCCGCGTCTCATCTCCGTACCCGGTCGCCTCACCGCCGTTTCTCTCCCTCAATAAAATTCATTTTTTTTCTTTTTAAAATACTCTCTTCTCATTTTCGTTTTTGACATACAACTGTCCCTCTGAAGTCTCAAACTCAGGTTTCTTCTATGTGGTAGAGAGGACTGTTTTGAGCATTTTCACCGACGTTTCTTGTTTTTCTTTGTTTTATGCTTCCATGGAGAAGAGATTGCTGCAGAAGAAGAAACTTATCTTCTTTTCGGTAATGGCGGTAGTTTCGTCTCTTATGAATGCCTCTTCTCAGATACCAAATGAAGGTATGTACGTTCGTTTATTCTATTCATCTCCTCGTCACCACTCATACTTTCTTTGAAAAGCTTTACAATCCGAGTAGGTTTCTTTTCTGTTTTGCTTCTTCATTTTTGCCTTGTAATGAAGAGCATGTGTTTCATATCCCTACTGTTTTTGGAAAGATCCTTTGAAGCTGAAACTTTAGAAAGATTTCTATAATTTTTTCGAATCTCTCTGATGTTTAGTAGTCACTGTTTCATATGGATTCCTGTTGATTGTGGCCAACATTATCTTCTTCAGCCTCTTTATACTTTTTTATTGTTGTTTATTATAGTTGAGTGGGATGAATAGATGATTGATTGTGCAGGAAAAGCTCTGATGTCCATGAAGGCTTTCTTTAGCAATGGTGCAGATGAGCTACTTGACTGGAATGACGGTGGGAACGATGATCATTGTTGGTGGCGAGGCGTTAGTTGTGACAATGTCTCATTCTCTGTTCTATCCCTGTAAGTTTAGTTCAGGTTTTCTTTTTTTTCTTTTTTACGTGGTTTCTATAGGTTATTTTTTTTTCAAGTTACCATTTTATATAATATGGACTTGTCTTTTCTGTGAAGGAATCTCTCGAATTTGAATCTTGGTGGGGAGATTTCGCCTGCAATCGGGGATTTGTTGAGCTTGCAATCAGTGTATGGATTTCTTGTAATTATTTTGGCTATGTGCCGTCGTTTATTTCCTGGCTTTTATAAATTTATAAGAAAGTGATTGTTTCTCGTAATGTGCAGAGACTTCAAGGGGAATCGCTTGACAGGGCAAATTCCTGATGAGATTGGGAACTGTGTTTCTCTACAAATCCTGTAATCTTTCTACTCTCTGTTGAAAATAAGAAGGTAGTAGAGATTTTTCTCTTCTTAGATGACTGGATGAATAAGGGTGGTTTTGTGAATGCAGGGATTTATCCATGAATTTGCTCTATGGTGATATTCCATTCTCAATATCCAAGCTTAAACAACTTGAAGAATTGTCAGTTGCTTCTCTAGAATGCTTATTTATGTTGATTGATTATTTAGTCAACCATGGCTTGCAACTATGTTTGGTATTGAAGCTTCTTAACTTGTTTTAAGTGCAAATTTTCAATGCAGGACTTTGAAGAATAATCAGTTAACTGGCCCCATTCCTACAACCTTATCTCAGCTCCCAAATCTGAAACAAATGTGAGTTTTTTTGCCCCTTTTACGATTACTAGCGAACTTCATACATTTTTTTGTGTTAATAGTACGTGTTAACTCGAGAAGTTTTTAATTGTGGAGAATCAATAGGCTATGGGACTATTTGTGTTGGCTTCTTTTAAAAAAAAAAAAAAAACTATTTGGATGTTGGTATTATATAGTTGGTAATGGGTTTTGCTGAAAAAATTGTACAGTGATCTTGCCTCAAATAGGCTTACTGGTGACATACCTAGGCTCATATACTGGAGTGAAGTGTTGCAATACTTGTGAGTTCTTGCTAACTACAATGTCTCCAATTCTGCATTTTTTCGTACTTATTGATCTGTTGCAATGTGTGTTTTAGGGGTTTGCGTGGGAATTCATTGACTGGAACATTGTCTCCCGATATGTGCCAATTGACTGGCTTGTGGTACTTGTGCGTGGTTATTTTCCTATCCCACATCCATCGTTCTCTCTCTAGGTAGCATGACTTATTTGTCCCTTGTTTGAACTACCATCTACTGTTGTGCTGCAGTGATGTAAGGGGCAATAACCTTGCTGGGACAATACCTAGTGCCATTGGAAACTGTACCAGTTTTCAAATATTGTATGTTTCTTCACAAATAGCATCTATTTGTATTGACTGCCATAGTTGTATAGCTTGGATAATCTTTCTTCATTTGCTCATGTTCTGTTGTTTATCATGGATTCCAGGGATATTTCTTACAACCAAATTACTGGAGAAATTCCTTACAATATTGGTTTTCTTCAAGTGGCTACCTTGTATGTACACTTCTCTTTCTGTTCATGTTTTCTTACTTTAGTTTTAAATCTTAAGAAACAAGGGTATACCTTTCTGCTGGTTTTCATTTGCATGCAAATTTAGCATTATTTTTGCATTGTTTAAGACCTTTTTTTTATCAGGTCGCTTCAAGGGAATAGGCTTACTGGGAAGATTCCAGATGTGATTGGTCTGATGCAAGCCCTTGCTGTTTTGTAAGTAATTTACACTTTGATACCGTTCGGATCAAAGATTGTAATCCTTAGGGTTGTTGAAGAAAAACACAAGAAGTAGAACTCTTGCTAAATGCTTAGAAAAGCCTTTTTTTTTTTTTTAAACCAAAAACTATCATCCCCTCTTTGCTCATTCTCATTGATATATTTGGAGATACAAGAAGTAAATGAGATACATGGAAAATGACTTACCAATAACTTCTATACCCCTATTCTCAATACCCTATAATAACTTCTAGGACAATTTTCATGACAATACCATTTCTGAAGTAGTCAAAATACAAACCCAATGAGTCTTAACAAAGTCCCCATAAATCATTAAAGAAAGACTTAACTAACACGTACTAAAAACTAGACATAGTAATTGCTTATCTAAATTCCGATGCAAAACCCAAGACCAAGTTAAACCACATGGATGTGCCACATGGATGCCAAATGACATTATCCTAAAGTGCCACTTGGATATGCCACTGTATCACACTTGGTATTGTCAATACTCGAATTTACCCTTCATGGATTCTTTGGACAATAAGCTGTAGTTTAAAATTTTCTTATATTTGTCATATCACCTAAATCTTCTTGCTAAATGCTATAATGTGAGCCTGAAGACTTTGTGACGTTCAAGGATTTCCTCATATATTAGGCCTTGTAGAAGTACTTCCAGGGTTTGATGGTAATACAATTAAACAGAGAATAAACAAAAACTACAATTTGACAGCACACAAGATTTACGTAGTTCATTAGGTTATGTGACTAATTCCATGGCTCGCTTACACTCTGCATAGTTGTTTTTTTTTTTTTTTTGAAAGTTTTTTTTTGTTTCCACTATATGCATAGTTTACCTGTACAAGATATAGTTTACAACCAAGACCTTGTATAAAATCCCAATCCTGATCTCAGAACAACAGTCCCACCATGGCACATAAACAATGCGATCTTCACATGTTGAAAATCCCTCTAATTTGTATTTCAGGGCTTCGGTAATCCATGAGGGTTGACATTATACAGAGGGCCATTTGGGCATGCATTGTAAATTGTAGGGGGGGCATCGAAATGTAATGGAATAGAAATCGAGACATTAATCTAACATCTTTGGTCTTCCCACACCATTGACAAGTACATTGACAGGGGGCATTTTGCTTTAAAAGGATCCATCTGTTGTATTTTAACTAAGTTTGTGTTGGAAACCAATTATTACATGCTGGTTATAAGGAGCCTTTTGGGGCTGTATTGTAATTATTGCATACTGGTTATAAGGAGCCCTTTTGGGACGTATTTTAATTGTAGGGGGCACAAAAATGTATTGGAATATAATTCATGACATAAATTAATATATTTGGTCTAGCTACATTGACAAGTGCAATTTCCAGGGAGGCCTGCTTTCCAGGGATACATTTTTTATAGTATATTGAAGTTTGTGTAGGAAAATATTTAACGATTCTATTCTTCATCAAGGCCGATGAAGAAAATACATGCTGGTTGTGATTTTAAAATGTAATATTACTGAGCCTCAATGGATAGATCATGTCGGTTTTTTTATAACCTTCGGTTATTGTTGGAAACTTTTTCCACTATTTCATTCTAGGGATTCAAGAACTTTTTCCAGCAGTGTGATAATACACAGCTGATCTGATCTTATATTTTATTCTTTAACATTTTCATCATTTTGTTTCTTCCCATTTTTGTTTGCCACTGCCATTATACTAACATTATAAAGTTTCATGAATTTGCTTCTTGTTCAGGGATTTAAGTGAGAATGAACTTGTTGGGACAATTCCTCCAATACTTGGAAATCTGTCCTACACTGGCAAACTGTGAGTTTTAGTCATACTTCTCATCCAATTACTTTTAGCCTTTTGCACTTCTATTCATTGATTGTATTTTTTTGGGCTCTTGATGTTCTGAAAGCTACTATGGTTGATGGTTCCCTTCCCAGGTACCTACATGGCAATAAGCTTACTGGGTCAATTCCGCGGGAGTTGGGAAACATCTCAAATCTTAGCTATTTGTGAGTGTTCTTTTACACATACTGTTTTTCAGTAGGTTTTCTATATGTAATTGTTCCTTTTCATGTGCAGGCAGCTGAATGATAATCAACTAGTTGGTGGCATTCCAGACGAGCTCGGCAAGCTTGAAGATTTGTTTGAACTGTGAGTTTATGTAGTGACTGTCGATCTCTTTGTTTTGCATCCATTTAACTTGGCCGTATAGAAACAACTTTTGAATCTTGATTATGTTAGGAATCTCGCTAATAACAATTTGGAAGGACCTATTCCACGAAACATCAGCTCTTGCAAAGCTCTAAATCAATTGTGAGTCATTCTGCTCAAGCAACTTTCACTGGATTTGGGTCTAGTTCTGATTTTGTAGCTTCTCGTTTCAGTAATGTGTATGGAAATCGATTGAATGGTCCGATTCCTTCGGAGTTCCAGAAGCTACAGAGTTTAACATATTTGTAAGTATTAATCGACTCCATAATTTCTAGGTAGGTAAATTTAGTTTCTCCTCCTTTGTATGGTCTACTGCGGTATACAAGGTGGTTGTGTTCCAGATCCAACTAAGTCATGAAGTCAATGTAGATATTCAATTTATGTCTTCCTTTGAAGTTCATATTTAAAACTGCAGAAACTTCTCATCAAACAATTTCAAGGGAACGATTCCAGTTGAGTTAGGTCACATAATCAATCTTGATACACTGTAAGTTTGGAGTTTCTTGTTTGATCGAATTGTATAAAGATATTTGTTTATAGATTCTCCATCTTGATTAATGGACCTTGTTTTTACATCATCTTTCATAATCAAGAGATCTCTCCAACAATGATTTCTCGGGACATATTCCAGCTTCTGTGGGTGATCTTGAGCACCTTCTTCAATTGTAAGATTATATTGTGAGATTGTTGACTTTTGCCCATTTTTCTGTTATCTTTCTTGGGCACATCTATTCTGACACTGTTATATACATATATATACGCTGTAGGAATTTCAGTAAGAACCATCTCAACGGACCAATACCTGCCGAATTTGGGAACCTTAGAAGCATTCAAGCTGTGTAAGCTACTTAAGTATACAGTCATGCAAGTGTTACATCTGATTCCTATAACTGATTAACTGAAACTTGGTTTCAACTTGGCAGTGATATATCTTACAACCAGCTCTCTGGTGGGATCCCTGAGGAATTGGGTCAGTTGCAGAATGTTGAGTCTCTGTAAGATCACTACCCCTTGGGAAATTTTCTTTATGTATTTCTAGAATCTAATGTTTAGTAAATCTTGTATTTTAGGATTCTGAACAATAATAATATACATGGGGTGATCCCAGATCAGTTAACCAATTGTTTCAGTCTGCTGACTCTGTAAGTTTATTTGCCTTTTTCTTTTCTAATTATAACTTGACTGAGTTCCTTTTATAGTCCTTAGCTGATCATATACTTGAATTCAGGAACCTCTCCTTCAACAACTTGTCAGGAGATATTCCTTTTTCCAAAAACTTTTCAAGGTTTCCATCAGAAAGGTAGAGAAATTAGTGATATTCTTCACTGTGTTCGTTTTAATTCTAACTCTGTGTTTTTTAGTTTCCTAGGGAATCCTTTTTTATGCGGCAACTGGTCAGGATATTTCTGTGGAATATATCCCAGGGTACCCAAAGGTAGTCCTTGGAAACACTTCATTTCGTGCATTTGTCCTCCTCAACTCATTTAACTTTCCATATCTTGTGTTTTCTCTATTGCAGCCATTATCTCCACAACTGCAATTGTCTGTATAACGCTGGGCTCCGTCACACTACTATTGATGATCATAGTTGCAATTTATAAATCCAACCAACCAAAGCAATTTATAAAGGCTTCTAACAAAACTGTTCAAGGTATGTATACTTAAGCGAAGAGCATCTCTTTACATTGTGTTACTCATTGTTTCTACTGCTTGTTCAGGTCCTCCAAAGTTGGTTATCCTTCATCTGGACATGACTATTCATAATTACCAAGATATAATGAGAATCACTGAGAATTTGAGTGAGAAGTACATAATTGGCTATGGTGCTTCAAGCACGGTATATAAATGTGTACTCAAGAACTCTAAGCCAATTGCCATCAAGAAGCTATACACTCATTATCCTCATAATTTGCGAGAGTTCGAAACTGAGTTGCAGACAATTGGTAGCATCAAGCACAGAAACCTTGTCAGCTTGCTTGGCTACTCACTCTCCCCTCATGGAAATCTTATCTTCTATGATTACATGGAAAATGGCTCCCTCTGGGACCTACTTCACGGTTGGTAGCTTTGACTCACTATTTATTTTCTTCTTGTATCTCCGTCGATCTTAAAACATTGTTATTCTGTAATATCCCCTAACAGGCCAGTCTAAGAAAGTGAAGCTTGATTGGGATACACGTCTGAGAATAGCAATAGGTGCAGCTCAGGGTCTTGCTTACCTTCACCATGATTGCAACCCTCGTATCATTCATAGAGATGTTAAGTCCTCTAATATTCTATTGGATGACGACTTCGAACCTCACCTATCTGACTTTGGGATTGCGAAATGCATCCCATCAGCTAAAACCCATGCTTCTACCTATGTGATGGGCACAATTGGCTATATCGATCCAGAATATGCTCGGACCTCACGACTCACTGAGAAATCTGATGTTTATAGTTTTGGGATTGTTCTACTGGAGCTACTCACTGGAAAGAAGGCTGTAGACAACGAGTCCAATTTGCACCAACTGGTAGGTTTATGCTTTTTTTAAGTTTCAAACCCTTGTTAGTGGTTGTCGGTTTGATGTGTCATCCTTGAGATTGTGATTTCTGTTATCCCATTTCAGATTCTCTCTAAAGCAGATGATAACACAGTTATGGAAACAGTGGATTCGGAGGTATCTGTTACCTGCACTGATCTCAACCTAGTAAGGAAGACCTTCCAGCTTGCATTGCTTTGCACAAAAAAGCACCCTTCCGATAGGCCCAACATGCTCGAAGTTGCACGGGTTTTGATCTCATTACTTCCTGTGGCTCCCTCCAAACAATGTTCGGTGTCTCCGAAGGTTATTAATTATGCCCGATGTGTTGTTGACACAGAAGGAAAGCAACATGTCAAGCCCAACGACAGCTTCTCTGATGAGCAATGGTTTGCGAGGTTTGGAGAAGTTATATCCAAGAGCACCCTTTAAAATTGTGTTCCTACTAAAGGAAGAAAAAGTCCCAAATTTTGTTTTTGGCGGGTTACTAACTGTATACTCGAAAATCTTCTAACATGTTTTTGTAGTTCTCCAGTTGGAGCAGACCTTTTTCTGTAGATCTCCAGTTGGAGCAGGACCTGAGACGCGCTTAATGTGATATCTTTTATACTGATAGTGTTAGCTTATAAATCACCAGTATTGTTATTTTCACCATTTTTATTTCCAATGTTAGTGTTGGTGTTGCAATTTGTGGGATGAAACCAAAGGTTTTATATTTGAGTTTCGGTTTCGGTCATCAGCACATAGGAAGCATTTCGGTGTAGGTATGAAATTTCTTAAAGGAATCTTGTTGTTTTTTCTCGTTTTTACAAGTAGAGTTGTTTTTTCAGGTTTTTTTTATTTCAACCGAAACATGATTAACACTAAACTGGACAGCTAATTTTTTTAAGAAAGTTCTGGTGATATTTTTGCCTCCTGCATGCGTTGAAAATTAGTATGATAATGGGAAATACTTTTTTTAAAGTAGGAAGTAAGATTAATTAAAATTACATAGCGAACTTTAAAAAATGTATTTTAATTGAAACTAGATATAAAATTACATCCTAAACATGGATCGGAGTTAAAAAAAACAAAGAGAAGCTTGTTTGTGTTGAAAAAGGCTAAAATAGTTCGGAAAACATGGAGCGTGTGAGGTTGTGTAGGGATCTTCAAGTTTAATCTTGTGGAATTTTGAACTTGAATTTGCCTCCTGTATGTTCTATGAGGAAAGGATCAGAGCGAAAGGTCTCGGGTTCAAACCTCCTTATAGCAAAAATCCATATGGAATAGTCAGCCCAAAGTGGGCCACATGTGCCACGTGTTTGCGCCTTTCTCCAACAAGCTTAAGCTTTTGGAGAAGATGGTAAGTTAACATGGTATCAGAGCCAAAGGTCTCGGGTTCAAACCTCCCGGATAGCAAAAATCCATATGAAATAGTCAGCCCAAAGTGGGACCACATGTGCCACGTGTTTGCGCCTTTCTCCAACAAGCTTAAGCTATTGGAGAAGTTGGTAAGTTAACAATGGATACGTGTTGGGTTGGTTTCTTCTTATTCTTTGACCGTGAAGATAAAACCAATACAGTTTAATAAGCCTAGTAGGAGGCAACAACGAACCATATCATTCCTAGCCATTTAACATTTACCCACAGTACCTATCCGGAAGAGTGCTATCATATATCTCTATCCTACTTTTGTAATAAGACCCTATCAAATAACAAAAAACTAACTTAGTGTACATTCTAAGTACACAACATAGAGAAAATTCATGTTGTTTCCCTGGTTTTTCGATTCTTTCTTCTATATAATTCTCTTATGTTAAGATAATATAGGATAATACTAGTCTTAAGGATGTTAGCAGTGTCCATTGAGAGTTTGTAGTAAATTTGCTTGTGCTCATTATTGTTATGATCTCACCTTAAGTCTTTGAAAACTTCTGAATTTTGATTAAAAAAAAAATTTGAGATTTTAGTATAAAACTTTATAATAACATAATTGAAAGCGTTGGATCACATCTTGAAACATTCTCCCATTTTTTACCATTTAAAATATTTTAAAGGGTGATTTGGAATAGAAACTCAAGTGTTGAATAAGGGTTGACTAAAGATGTCTTGGACCAAATATGAAGGCTCTTTTTGAAGGGTTATTACAGTTCCATGGTGGAGGACATGAGGGTGATTGGCTCGGCAGCTGTCAGATTTTGGTTTGGATTTGGCATGCCAATCCATGTTTGGTTGCCAAAATGCATTGCTCCTATTTATTCCCTTGGATTTCTCTCATGTAATGATTGCTTGTCTATTTCTTGTCTCCTTATTCCAAAAGCAAAGAATTATGGTTGGATTTTCTATGGAATGATGCTCTCTATCTCTCCCTCATCTCTCTCCATATATTGGTAATGACACAGCTTACTTTTCTCCTAATCTCCCATTATTTGCCGCGCAACGAAACTCTAGTACACAATTTCCAAAAGTAATTCTAGGCAAATCCAAATTCTTGTTTCTTCCCTTTGACTTCCTATTCCACTACTCTCCGAGCCAATCCAAGCAACCAAACGTGGGCTATCACAAGCCAATTAAAGAAGAAAGGATAAGCTGGGTTTGTGCTGTCACTAAATCATGGTTGTGCCGATATTATTTCCCTTTGTGAAAGTGAGCTAAATATACTTTGACAGATTTGAAAGAAAATAACTGATTAGCATAGGAACATAAGGCGTAGAGGTGGTAGGGGTAAATTAGAACTACGTTTCAGTAGGTCCCAAACAGAAGAGCCTGGTAGGGGTAAATTTGAAGGTCCCAAACAGAACACCCTATTTTTCTACAACACAACAGACAAATCCTTTATTTAATACAGTTGGGCAAAATCAGGGCCACTGTTTTGCACAATCCTAAAGGGCTGTTCATCTCACGAAGTATAAAAACCCATGAATTTATTTATATACACACCGCATTCAGCTTCCATTCTGCTTGTGTTTTTTTTTTTTTGACTCTTAGCTTTGTATGCTCTTAAGAAACCTCCTCTTCAGGTCTCTCGGAATCCTTATTGTTCTTTGTTATGGAAGAAACAAAGGAAAGAGAAGACTGTTTGGTCCATCTCCTTATGTCATAAGCGGCCTTCTTGAAGTCCTTCTTCTCCTTGCCATTCATTTTAGCAGCATTATTGTGTCTTTTCTTTGTAATGGCGATGGCAAGATCGTTTGGAAATAATGAATGCCAGACAAATGCGTGAAGGAGGGTAGAGACGAGCAACACGGAGACCATGGTGGAGGACATGAGCGAGAGTGTCACGGCCAGTCCTTTGCTTAGGATACAGGGAACATATTCCGAGTACTTTATAGTGGCCAACGATGCTGTTGTCATCGGAAAGGTGTAAGACCACCACGCTACTGAAAACCTATACAAAATGCACACAACGTTATAAACACCACAGACTCTCTTATAACCTATGTCACCCCATCTGCTCGGCCTGAGTTGCAACCCTACTAATATGGTCATTTCGGCGTGAACAAATTATTTGACATTTTTGTAGGAGTCTTACCTGAAGCCCCAGAAGAAGTTGATGCGAACGACGAGCGAAATGTAGAGAAACAAAGCAGTGAAGTAACAAGTCCTTGACACCCCATCGAACTCTCCATAGATGGCTTCCCAAGCTATGCTAGCTGCCGCCGGGGCAGCGATAAACATGGAATACACGGGGTGCAACTCCTTCGGCAATGCTTCACTCGACGGCAATCTCTGATACAACGTCACAAACACCACAAGATAATGTGCAAATCCAATGGCCCAAAAGAACTTGGCAGCCTCCTTCCACCCCGCCTTGCAAGCCAAGATAGCACCCACAAAGTTTCCCACTACCGAAAGGTGGGATGATGGGTTCGCCACCTTAGAAAGGCGCCGCTTCCCACCGGAAAGCCATTGTCCATAGATCTTGAGCTCAAGAAAGAAGACAGGTGCCATGAAGATGCACCATACAGCAGGGTGAAGTTTTCGGTGGCCTACTATAATGGGTGGTGCACCTATGGCCAGGAACATACAGACAATCCATGGCGCGAAGAAGAAGTTTACTCGGACGGGGTGGTAGTATTCCCTTTTTATGGCTTCGAAGTAGAAGATGCATTTAAGTGCGTAGGTTATGGAGATGGAGAGGATAGCGATGAGGGCGAGGATCCAGAGGAGAAGGTTGACTAGGGGGGTTATGTTAAGGAATTGTGTTGCAGGGCTTGTGGCCAAGGCACCCCACAAGATGGCTTGACTGCTTAGTCCTAGACATATACCAAAGCAACCGATTGGGAATCGAAGGAGGAAGGGCCACTTCTCGTCCTTTGGGAGAAGAATGTCTTCCGAATCCTGCATACAAGATTATAATCGCCAGTTGTTACTCTTGTTGTGATCCACAAATTGGGAACCGTTTGATCAAAATCTCACTTTTTTTTATCTAGTAGCCGGGAGGGAACCTTAAAATTTTATTAAAATGTAAAAAGAATTACAAGAGAGGACATACCACCTGACCTCTATATCCAAGAGAAAAACTCGACTTGCTTACAACGAATGTTAGGACTTAGGAATTCCCAAAATCTCACTGTTGCTTGGATCATTTTCTATTATATATAGACTACATGTTTGGCAAAATAGCCCCAATATAAAAGAGAATATCACAATATTTATAGGGCAATGATAAATTCGCACCCCCTGTTGTATGCAAACGCACCCCTTATACCATGATTTGATGTGAACAGTGCTCAACTTTAATGCTTTTTGACATCAAATCACATTATCAGAGGTGCGTATGCGTACTCAGGGGGTGCGAATTTATCATTGCCCTATTTATACTATGTTATGTTTTTTTATAAAAAAGTTACTAATTTTATTAAGAAACATATAAATGATTACTAGTGCACTTAATTCAGTAAAGATTCCCCTGTATAAAATGAGGCAATAGATGCTCGTAATTTGGCTAGACGATTACCCCAATAGGTGGCATGTCTAGGAATTAGAGAAAAAGAGAAACTACTATCATTAATCTGAACCATGAGACTGGATAGTCTCCACAGACTGTCGCAAATCTCTTTAGCCCACAAAGTTGTGTTAGACGAGTCGCTCTCTACTTCCAAACTACCCTTCACCTACCTGATGAAAATGGTCAATCCTTACGAACCTTGGCTTTTATGGACTTAAGATATGGATTGGGCCTGCAAAGGAGTAAATTATGCCACCCAAAAAAAAGGGAAATGATATATATTTTCCCCTCCGACGGATAAAATACCCCCTTTAACATTATTCGTTAAGTTTTAAAGGCAAAGAAAAACATTAAAGGGGGTGAATTTATCCTCAAGCAGTGAACCATTTTCACAGAAACCGTTAAAGAAGGGGATTTTATCCATTTAGGGGGTGGAAAATATCATTTCCCGAAAAAAAATCCTAAGAACACCTCACCTCCATCTACCTTACATACTCATATTTATATATTAATATAACTTGAAATCAGGGGCCATCGTCTTCTTCAAAGAGAGAAAGAAAAAAGAAAAACGGTTGCATCTATCAAAACAAGGGGTGTGAATACAAGTTCCTAAATCCTTTTTGCAAAATGCATTGAAGGGAATATTTGTGCTTGCATGATTTTCTGGCCAACTGCAAGCAAACCGTACTCATTTTATACTACCTTTTGTGGAAAAAGACAGAGATGAAGAAGACAAAGATTCCAAATTTACAAAAAGAGTTTCAATAGAAGAAACACTACCTTGACTTGGTCGAGTTCAGGACCTCTCAAGGCCGCAAAGTATCTTCCAGCATTTGGAACACTTTGGTTAACACATTCTTCCAACCCTCTTAAGGCATCCAATTTCTGAGAATCCACGTCCGTCTCCTTCACAGGCAAGCTAGAGTTTTGCTTATGAATGCCGGATTTCGTCCTGAAAATGCTGAAATCCCCCTTCCTCCCTTCTCCACTACTGTTGACCGCAGCAAAACCACTCAAACTCCTACCCATTCCATCTTCCCTGTTAGCCTTTGATTCTCTATTCAGTTCCGCAAATCCCGTCTCGAGCGAAACCTGCCTGCTGAAACTCCGCTGCGCTCTCTTCTGATCTCTAAATTTCATGGGTTTGTTCAATAATCTGTGTTGATCATCAGACCTTGTTTCTTCCCTAGTAGGAACTTGATGAATATCTACGAAGAGATCCTCAAGGGAGCTTTGAGAGGTTGGTTTTGTGGTCATTTTTGTCAAACGCTTGAAGAACCTCGAAAAAAGAAGCTTGGAGTAGTTGTAGAGATGGTTCTGTGATAATTAATTTATATATGTTTAAGATTCTTACGTCTGAGCAGAGAGTGTTGTGAGTCACGGGAGATGAAGGAGCACTTGTTTTTTGATGGACGAGAGTGAAGCTTTTAAAAGGGATCGAGAGGTCGTTGAGAAATATCACGAGAATGAATGGGAATCGTGTGGTGTACGGCGGAGAAGCTCAGACCTTTTTTTCCGTTGAATAATATAATGCGAGCAGGAAACAGTAGCTGTTACCACGATGGAGGAAATTAAGAGGCAATTGATGCGGGTTGATTTATATATATGCATTCCAGGAATCAGTTCTGGGAATCATTCCGGGAAATCAGTTCTGGGAATCAAGGTTTCTGGGGTTTCACAAAACTCAATTTCCATGGAAGTAAATTACCAGGGAATTCTCTAAATTACTAGGACCCACAATGAAAAACTTCTAGAGACTTTAGTTTAAACTTCTTCAATTTGCTGTAATTGTTCACAACGACCACAAATAATCAATGGTGGGAGTTAAACAAAGTGGGTGTATCTATCAAAATATTTGGCATGTAAGAGTCAGCCTGTCACGGGCGGGCTCACCCGAGCTACGTGGTTTACGGGTGATTGCGCGCTTCCGTGGGCTTGTTCACTTGCTTTCTCAATGTGGGAAAGGAAAAGAAAATAGCAGTTATTTTCACGAGAATTGCAAAATCGCACCGTTTGATTGTTTTCACGAGAAACTGGAAATACAGACGTGTAAATTGAAAAAAATGAGGTGGATATACTGCTTTCTCGCCAAACCCCGAATTATTTTCTCACCAAATACGTCGGAAAACGATTTTCCTTTTCTCTCGGGAAAATTCATCGGGCCAAAAGCCACAAAACCCTCGTCTCTCCAAACCATCTGAAGAACGACGAACCCTCATCTTCTCCGGCCATACCCCATCTTCTCCGACCATCAGCTCGTCTCCGGCAACCATTGAACATACTCCGGCGAAGGTACCTCTCTCTCTCTCTCTATTCTTTTCTTTCCTTTTTTTGTTTGCTGTTACTAGGGTTGATGTGCTTACTGAGGGTTCGTATGGGGGTTTAAAGGAGGCTTCGTTTGGTGGTTTAAATCTAGGGTTTGGCTTCTTTTTTTTACTAAAGCTGAGGGTCAGACTCTTCGTTTGGGGGTTTTACACAAGCTACTAAACTATATCTTGTTTTTTTGGAAGTTCTGGAGAGATCGATCTAGGTTGTATTGTTAATGGAGCTGGATTTTTTGGTGATGTGGATGGGTTTAATCAGTAGTGTTGTTAATCACTACTGATTAAAGTCCGGATTGTCTTGTTATGAGGATGGATCAAGATTGTGTTGTTAATCTACCACCATCTCTGCTTTGATCCACGTCAGATGGGGTAGACGTATTTTTTATGCACTGGATGTGTTTAATCAGTACATGGGAGGTTTAATCTCTGCTCTGTCCCAAAGATGGGGGAGATGTGATTTTTTATCTAGTAGATGTGTTTAATCAGTAGATGGCTTTATTCACTGCTTAATATTTACATGTTGTTGAATGAGATTGTTGCATACATGAACATTAGTTAATGAGAATATTTATCATTTTTGTTGCTTTTTTATTGCAGAAGGCTTGAACTGATTGTTGGTTATGGGTGTTATGGTGTTTTTGGTTATGTAGACCGGGCAAGTGAACAGTGAGAAAACAGGTTTCCTGTCCCAGTTTCTTTTCCTTTCCTTTTCATTTTGCCACGTCAAATTCCTTTCCTTTCTTTTCTTTTCCTGCAGCAGGAAAATAAGTGAACAGAGTCTGGGGGAATAGTCTCTCCAAAAACAATTGGCGTGGGGATGCCCTACGTCGTAAAAAAAAATGTCAACCCGTCAATGATTCAAATTCAAACTAGGAAAATGACATAAGCAAGTTGTTAGAGTTTTAGATGATTTAAAATTAATAAATCAATTCCATTATATCTTGTCCTATTTTTTAGGGAAGTTAGAAGGTGTAAAACATTATGAGATATTTTGGGGAGTGGGAGAGATTTTAGGAACGTATGGAACGTCCACTCTTTTAATATTTATCACGCCTTCTTCTTCTAATTATCTCTTCAAAAAATAATCAGTTCTCTAGAAAACCCCCACATCTTTGTTCTTAGCTTTCATATTGTATCATTCTTTTGCGATACAGGCATGACGAGTTCCTGGGATCAATTCCCTCCACGGAACAAACCCTGAAAGATAGTTGAATCTTGGGAGCCAAACGCAGGTGAATGCAGACGGGGCGTGTTGACTATAAAAAGGGCATGATTTTTTACATGCCTTGATCAATTACGCATAGGTTATTTTTATCCCTTTTTCTTGATTAATTTATTTTTACTAATTTGATTATTTGATTATTATAATTATTGGTAGATTTGAAGACATTCATATTATCAGAAAATTTCTAAATATATTTCTTGACAAATTTCTCCAACAATTTTGAAGTCAATACATATAGGAACTTTCTGCTTTTTTTTAGGACGGAGTGTGTCCCCACCCCCGTTAAATCAGTTAGTGCACGTTTCCCACCTCTCTCTCTCTCTCTCTCTCCACAAACCATAGGATGATCCAAGCGGTCCATTTGATAGGCCACATCGTAAATAGGTTGTATCCCAAAAAACCATTTCCATATGATGATCCTAGCCCTCAGATATAAAGAAAAATTGCTTATTATGGAAACCTCTATAGATTGGAGGGTTGTGATCATCCTATGCAAATGATTTTGGGGGCACAACCCATTTAAGTTATGGCCCATCAAATGGACGGATCGGATCATCATATGGTCTCGACTGTAAACTTCATTTTTAAAAAAATGGGTGGGGCCTAAATTGGGCCTTAATGTTACTGTACGAACCACACCATAGGATGATCCAAACCATGGACGGCTTGGATCATCATATGTTGTGGACGGTACGCTTCAATTTGAAAATTATCGATGGGGCCTACGATTGGGCCTTAATGTTACTGTACGACCAACACCATAGGATTATACAAACCGTGGACAGCTTGGATCATCCTATGTTGTGGACGGGCCTTAATGTTACTGTACGACCAACTCGATAGGATGATCCAAACCATTCATCTGATGGGCCACAATGTAAATAGGTTGTGCCCCAAAATCATTTCCATAGGATGATCACACCCCTACAATCTATGGAGGTTGCATAAGATGTAGTTTCTATTTAGATCATAGGGCTAGGATCAGCCTATGGAAATCAGCGCCCTTAACTTTATGTGGGAAAAATAGTAGTTTCCTTTTCTGGAACGAGTATACTGTTTTCGTTTCGATTTTCTGGGTTAGGTTTTTTTATTGGTTGACTTTCACATTGCGGTTTCTATAGCATGAAGGAGAGTTTAGTCCTTTGGGTATTAGTTTTTGATCCAGGAATTTCATTGAGGAAATTGAAACAGAGCATAACCACTTTTCTTTAGCTTCTCTTCAAATTAAAGTGTTCGATTTTGGATGTTGGTGGTGAAACACCATACCTTATTGGTAACCCGTTTACAATACAAATGAGGTGTTCTTGTGGGACTACCTTTTGCATAACCCTCATCTGGGAGAACAATTTTTATTAGCTTATGAAATTATCAGCTCCTTTTGGTCGCCTGAATTTTTTTGTTCTTGCAACTTTTGTGGAATTTCCGGCAGGAAACCCACGTTTGGTTGGTGGGCCCAAAATAATCCCAGGAACCAAAATAACCCCGCACGAAACCCTAGGAAGGAAAAAAAAAAACTCCCGGGAACCAAAAATAAGCTTGTAGAAGAATTTTTTTTCTTCCCAACAGTTCAAGCAACCAAACAACCCACCAAAGTCCGGTCAACCAAACATGGGATTTTTATTTTACTAGGATACTTCCAGGGAGTTTTTTTCCCCACCAATCTCCCAGGAAGTTTTTTGTTCCACAAAAATCCCAAGAACCAAAAAAATTCCGGCATATGGAAAAAAATTTATTTTTAGCTTGGAATGGAAATTCCAGAATTAAAAAAAGGAATAATGCATGAATCAGGGTTTCTTAAGAGGAATTTAAAAGGTTTTAAGCCAGTTTAAAAGTGTTCTAAATTAATTTCTTTCGAGTATCTGCTCTGCCTTCACCTCGGGGGCACCCTCAAGGTGAGAAGTCTACCTTCCTAGGTGGAAATTTCATTGTGCTTGTTGAGATCTTTAATTGGCACAATAATTGGCTCAATTAGATGTACGCTGAAGGAGATATTATTCTCTTATTTTGTGGAAGGGGTCAATTAGAACTACATTTCGGGAGGTCCCAAACAGAACACCCTTATTTTTTTTATAACACCATACAATTTGTAAATATAAAAATCCATGAATCTATAACCGATCGACAGTAGCTACTGTTTGTTTTTACTCTTGCTTTGTATGCTCTTAGGAAGCCACCTCTTTTGGTTTCTCCAAATCCTTACTGTTCTTTGTTATGCAAGAAACAAAGGAAAGAGAAGACTGCTTGGTCCATCTCCATATGTTGTAGGCCGCCTTCTGGAAGGGTTTTTTCTCCTTGCCATTCATTTTTGCTGCATTACCTTTCTTACCGATGATGGCGATGACGAAATCGTTTGGAAATAAGGAATGCCAAACAAATGCGTGAAGGAGGGTAGAGACGAGCAACACAGAGACCATGGTGGAGGACAAGAACGAGAGTGTCACGGCAACTACCTTGCTTAGGGCACAGGGAACAGACTCCAAGTACTTAATGGCGGCCAACGATGCCGTTGTCATAGGAAAGGTGTAAGCCCACCATGCTACTGTAAACCTGTACAAAATACACACAAAATTATAAACACCACAAACTCTTTTATAACAGCTACCAATTGGGAGTGAGTGGTAGCATTTAAGGTTGAGTTGGGTCGGGTTTCAATCATTTATACTTCATCACTCCCTCTCACTTGTGGCCCCTCTTTTTTGGGTTGGATGTACATGTAGATTTTTAATATCAAGGAATTGTTGGGTTTTGAACTCAGGACCTACTGTGAGGTAATTGTTCTTTTGGATTGTTAAGAGTCTTGTAACCAAAGAAAAAGTTGATACGAACAGCTAGCAACATGTAGAGAAACAGAGCAGCGAAGTAACATGTACTCGCCACCCCATCGAACTCTCCATAGATGGCTTCCTAAGCTATGCTAGCTGCGGCCGGGGGCGCTATAAACAAGGAATACACAGGGTGCAGCTCCTTCGGCAATGACTCGCTAGAGGGCAACCTCTGATACAACGTCACAAACACCACAAGATAATGTGCAAAACCAACTGCCCAAAAGAACTTGGCAGCCTCCTTCCATCCTACCTTGCAAGCCAAGATAGCACCCACAAAATTTCCCACCACTGAAAGGTGCGTTGATGGGTTTGCCACCTTAGAAAGGCGCCGCTTCCCACCAGAGAGCCATTGTCCATAGATCTTGAGCTCAAGAAGGAAGAGAGGTACACTGCAAATGCACCAAAGAGCCGGGTGAAGTTTTCGGTGTCCCACTAGAACGAGTGGTGTACTTATGGCAAGGAACATACAGACAATCCATGGTGTGAAGAAGAAGTTGACGCGGACGGGGTGGTTGTATTCCCTTTTTATAGCTTCGAAGTAGAAGGTGCACTTAAGTCCGTAGGTTATGGAGATGGAGAGGAGAGCGATGAGGGCAAGGAGCCAGATGAGAAGGTTGACGAGGGGCGTTATGTTAAGGAATTGTGTTGCAGGGCTTGTAGCCAAGACACCCCACAAGATGGCTTGGCTGCCTAGACCCATAGAGATGCCAAAGCAGCTGATTGGGAATCGAAGGAGGAAGGGCCACTTTTCGTCCATTGGGAGCGGCAGAATCACTTCAGAATCCTGCAGACAAGATCATAATCGTTAGTTGTTCTCTTGTTGTAATCCACAAATTGGGAACCGTTTGATCAAAATCTCTCTTGCTTGCATCATTTTCTTTACATATAGGCTATATGTTTGGGCAAAATAGCCTCAATAGATAAGAGAATAAAGAGTTGCAAAAAATAGAGAAATGAGGCTGAGAATAAAGAAAGAATAACAGAAAAGGCAGTGTTTCAAAATGCGGATGCGGGTAAAAATGCTGCCAACCCAAATTCCAGTCATGACGCCGTAGAATACACATGTGGTCATAAGACTCATAGGAGATTCAAAGGAGTTTTAATTGACTTTGTAAGGTAAAACCATAGTTATCAAAATGTGTTTCGGCAAAAAAAGGGGACGGCAAAAATTCGAGTTTAATACGGGGCTAAAAAAAAACGTAGTCAAAAAAATGGAAACACAAGAAAATGAGTTTAGAATTTTTGTCATTTACAAAATATGGTGGGGAAAAATTAGAAAGTTGGCCAAAAAGACGTGTTTAAAATGTTTAAAACGCATTTTAAACGTGTTTAAAACGTTTGCCTCAAAAGAACGGAGTTTTATTCGTTGTGAAAGTTTTAAATGGAGTTTTATACGGCACACCAATACAATGCGTTTTTTCAAAAAAACACCATTTAAAACGGAGTTTTGCTAATTATGGGTAAAACACGGACTAAGACAACAACGCAACAAAAGTATAAGGAAGTCCGACGCAGGGGAGTCCATGATGTCGGGGAGTTTGATACTATGGGAGAAAGAACCCAAATATAAACCACAAAAGGAATCAACAGATTTATATCCACCACAACACTGTATTTCTGCAAGCTACTACAAAAGAGAAATTATATGGTGCCCTCCCTTCAAGTCCCATGTGGTCCGTGTGACAAAAGTACCGCTTTGATAATTGATCCAACAGCAACCACTTAAAAAGTGCGCTGCAGTTGGATCAAATATCGAGGGCGGTACCTCCCACACCTAACTTGACGGGCGGGCACCATACAAATACTCCTTTTATAAAAAGGGAAATGATGATCCCCCCCCCCCCCTCCCCTCCCAACGTTATCCGTTAGATTTTAAAGGCAAAGAAAAACGTTAAAGGGGATGAATTTACCCTCAAGCAATGAACAACTCTCAGAGAAACCGTTAAAGGGGGGATTCTATCTGGTTAGATTTTAAAACGTTAAAGGGGATGAATTTATCCTTTAGATTTTAAAACGGAGTTTTGCTAACTATGGGTAAAACACGGACTAAGACAAGAACGCAACAAAAGTAAAAGGAAGTCCGACGCAGGGGAGTCCATGATGATGTGGGGGAGTTTGAAACTATGGGAGAAAGAACCCAAATACAAACCACAAAAGGAATCAACAGATTTATCCACCACAACACTATATTTATGCAAGCTACTACAAAAGAGAAATTATATGGCCGGTGCCCTCCCTTCAAGTCCCATGTGGGCCGTGCGACAAAAGTACCGCCTTTGATATCCAACAGCAGCCACTTAAAAAGTACGCTGCTGTTGGATTAAATATCGAGGGCGGTACCTCCCACACATTGACGATCGGGCACCATATAAATACTCATTATAAAAAGGGAAATGATGTCATCCATTATATTTTAAAGGTAATGAAAAACGTTAAAGGGGATGAATTATCCTCAAGCAATGAACAACTCTCATAAAGACCGTTAAAGGGGGGGATTTTTTAATGTGCAGTTCCTCCGTAGTCGGAGGGCCAGGATCATCCTATGGAGATGATTTTGGGTACAACCTATTTACGTTGTGACCCATCAAATAGACAGTACGTTCGGATTATCCTATGTTGTGGCCCGTACAGTACTACTTGAAAAATACTGGTCTATACGGGCATAAACCGTATAAAAACTCCCTAAATCTTTTTGCTAAATACAAAGGAGGGAACATTTGTGCTTGCATGATATTCCAGGAAATGAAATAATGCAAGCAAGCCATACTCATTTTATAGTCCTCTTTTGACGGAAAAAGACAAAGAGGAAGCAGACAAAAAGCTCAAAATCTAGAAAAAGAGTTTGAATGGGAAGATTACCTTGACTTGGTCAAGTTCAGGCCCTCTCAAGGCCGCGAAATATCGCCCAGGATTAGGAATACTTAGGTTAACAGATTCTTCTAACACTCTCAAATCATCAATCCTCTGAGAATAAACCTCCGTCTCCGTCACAGGCAAGTTCGAGTTTTGCTTATGGATAGCGTATTTCGTTCTGAAAATGCTGAAATCTCCCTTCCTCCTCCCTTCAATACCACTGAAACTTCTACCCATACCATCTTCCTTGTTACCCTTTGATTCTCTATTCAGTAGTACCGGAGATCCGGTCTCCAGTGAAACGTGCTGGCTTAAACTCTGCTGCGGTTTGAATTTCATGTGTTCGTTTGATAATCTCTGTTGATCATCAGACCTTGGTTCTTCCCCAAGAGGACCTTGATGACCTTGATGAATATCTAAGGAGATATTCTCATGGGAGCTTGGAGAAGTTGGTATTGTGGTCATTTTCATCACACTTTGTACAAGTTGTTGAGGTGGTTCTGTGATGATTTATGTATGTGTATGTTTCGTATTCTTACTTATGAGCAAACAGGGTTTTACTACTATCGGGAGATGAGGGAGTGGTTGTTAGAGCCAAGCTAAGAAATAGAGTTGCTGAGAGATATCACAACGGATGGGATGGTGTGGTGTGAAGGAGAAGCTCAGACCTTTTTGTAGAATAAAGTTATAGGAACAGGAATGAGTAGTTGTTACGAGGATGGAGGAAATTGATAGGGAATTTATTCGTTTTCATGGGTTAAGTTATGCATATACGCATTCCAAAAAAAGTGATAATTTGGATCCGTGGAAAGCAGTTGTAGGAATCAAGTTTTCTGTGCTGTTCACACTCAAATTCCACGCAAGTCACGCTCCTTAAAAAGCTATGAAAATCAATATTTTACCCTTCTTTAGATGATTCACATATAAGGGGGTGATTGGGTCGGCTGACATAAGAAAAAACTCCAATTTGTAAGAAAGAACTCCAAACCAAGGGCAGTGATGATAAATTCACCCCGTTGAAGCAGAGTTGCTAGCAAGGGCTAGCAATGGACGCTACCAATCAGCCACTAACCTTCAGTGGAATAACTTTCTCTGTTCATTGGCTAGCAAGAGCAAGGGCTAGCAATGGACGCTAGCAATAAGCCAAACTAACATATCCAGTTTATCTCGTAACATATCTAGTTTATCCTTCACAGCATTTCTCAAAGTAGCATTCCCATAAGCAGAGGATGAAGCCCTTGCTTGTTTGGAGGGTTTATGACTCACTCAAACGAGCCTTTCTAGCCGCATCTAAAATCAGTGCATCCCTACCCTATATCTCACTCAAACGAGCCTTTCTATGCGCAGAGGCATCTAAATCCTAATCTGTAGAATCAATTGGAGAATCCCCATCCGTACCCGAATTGGCTAAATCTAGTATAGTGGGTGTTGTTCCTATGCCAAATCTAAGAAATAAAAATTTGGAAAAGGCATCTCGATGAAAGAGGAGTAAGAACCATAAGGCGATCGAGCACCAAAACAATAGCATAAAAAGCTGCCACAGACACGCATGATAAGGGGTGTGGGGCCAACAGGCCACCACTTTTACCATATATTGGTTCGGACGACCCTCCCATGATATAAATTAGCCAAATATCAACCTAATGATTGAGAAAAAGTAACTAACGTCTCCTGATTTTATGGGAAGTGGACTTATCCAAATCTCTTAAATGGGAGATGATTTTTTCACCCCTCTTGGATTATGAGCCCCCCTTGTCACGTGAATTGTGGACGGTTGCAAAGTTGTCATCTTTATATTATGGGATTTGCTAGGGACCATAGCACAAGGCATTTTGCGGATCCACTGCTGCATGAGAGTGCAGCCACCTCAGATAATAAGACAAAATCTGTTGAAAAATGAAACTGTAATTTGCTCTCTCATGGTTAATATAGGCCAGGACCCACGATGAAAAACTTCTAAACTCTTTAGTTTAAACTTCTTCAATTTGCAGTATTCTCAAGGAACTGCAACGATCAATGACGGGTTAAACAAATAGGGGAAGGTAGGAAGGAGTGTTGTTATAAAAAATGGTTGGGGATAATTTTCTCCACTTTCAATTTCCATAAAGGATAGTGTGAAAATAATTTTTCTCCTATAGATTGAGAGAATGAGGGAGGTATTTAGGACTTTTAATAACACCTAAATTGATTTCCCAAAAGGGGCAATTGTAAAGTGATTTTAGACCAATGGGAGAGGGGAAATAGAAGGGCAATCTTGGAAGTGAATAATAGTTGAGAGAAATTGTAGGAATTTGGAAGGAGATTGGTTTAGGAATCTTACCCTTCCGAAGACTTCAAATTTGTCAGGTTGAGAGAGAAATTTGTTAGGGGGAATACTGTTTTCTCCCAACTTTTTAGCTAGACTTAGGGGCCGTTTGGATATGCGGATTTTAGAATCCAGATTTTTAGTTTGAAACAGTATAAAAGAGGGTTCACAATCAAGCTGTCGTCCTGGCAGCGTTTATTGGATTTTAAGTAATAAAACCAGGTTTTAGAAATCTCAGGAAGGGAAAGGTTTCTAGAACCTGGATTCTCAAACTTCCATAACTATTTCATTTTTAATCCGATTTCAGATTTCTTACGCATTCCAGAAAGCTTTAACGGCGTGTTGGGTAAAATCTAAAAAATAGATTCTACCTATTTTGTAGATGTGGGAGCGTATAAAGCACAAAAAAATCAGAGAATTGTCGTTAGTGCGACCCACGAAGAGTCCAAATCCGAGGATGTTGGAGTTGTGCTTTAGAGGTAAGTAATATCGTGTTATTTTAGTTCTTTGATCTCTAAAATTTTCCTTGTCACTCCCTTAAGGCTCATGAGCTGTGTTAGAATTCGAATCATGTGATATCCTATAATTAGCCCATCCTAAGATATAATTGGGTCTAGCTAGCATGCTTCAGTGTGTTGGTCCACGTGTTTTCAAGTCTTACTGATTCGCCTCTGTTATTGAGATATTATATATTGTTCCACTGCCTTATCTCTATTATTGACATGATATAAGAAATCCTGCTGATTCTGTAACATTCTGTTTGTACGAGCGTCAGCCTATGATCTTTGACAAATACTCGTGATTCATATGAACTATCTTCATCGTTTCTGTGATATTGAGCATTCCACTGATAACATATATCTTTGTTTCTCTGCTTATCTCAGCTTATGATTTTTGACAAACATATGCTTACTTATTTCTGCATGCTCATTGTTTTACTTTGTTATGGACACTTCTTGTGGAGGCTTAGATTATTGAGAACTATGAACCGCCCCGCCAATGGGGCAATAATGCGTTGGCAAATATGTGAATCATGATCCTGTCAAATGAGGGATATACGTTGGCCCTGTCGATAGGAGTTTGTGACACCACTGACCGTCGGTGGAAAATAGTGTCTTTGTGAACCACAGGGCTCTTTAGGGTTCTGTGGCCTTATGTGAATGTGGACTACGCATATGACCCTGAAGTGTTTTGATTCAGTATGTGACTTGTGTCTGTGATATCTTTGACTCCTATCAGAATGTGACAATGTGAAATTCATACTATTCATCCTGTGCTCACTTTGACTCAGCCTATTCAAGTTCTCCCTACATTCCTCTTAATAGATATCTCATGTGATGTACAGGATGAATACGGAAAGAAATGCAAATATTCATCTGGTGGTGATTTATATTTTCAAACAATCTGTTTTTTATCTGCCAACATAGCAAAAAATTAAGCCAGTAGTTCATGGGCTGATGCATTGAAGCTTCAAAGAAAGAGAATACACTGAATTATAATTCAAAATGGTGAAATCATACAGATGTTGATCTCCCCCATGTGTTAATTGCCAACATAACCATACTTGATTTTTAAGGCTTTGAGACCTGCACACTCCACCATGTTATACCTTATTGAAGGATGGACAATTATATTTTACGACAAATCACGCCTCTCAGGTTTCTTTTGGACTCCAACTATACAACATAGAAAGCTTGCTCTTAAGCGGCAACCATGCATTCTGTAGAAGCTGATCTCAGGTTTGGCAAACAAACAGCTTCCGCGTCATTGGGTAATCTGAGTTAGTCACAAGAAAGATGTGTACACCCACTCCAATTCGACGCAACAGAAGAAACACAATCTTATAATGTGTAAGTACTCCTTCAAGAAATTTCAATCTCTTCATTCGTATCAACGGATGCCCGAGCTCCTGTTATAATTTGCAAAACAAGTTTACTGAGTGCTCATTGTCATTTACAAAGGTGGGTAACAGTTCATGGCCATTTATGAAATTATTACAGGAGAATCCATTTAAATAAAGGATGCAAAAACTAAGGTAACCATCAAAGCCCCAGAATGACTTCTTTAAATCCTCAGATATAACATGGAGAACAATGACAATATGGCCTAAGTAACATGATCACCAACAAAAATTTCTATTTGCGGAGAAATAAAATGTTAAAATGGCATGTATTATAGCAGATTTTGTTAACTGAAGCTTCAAAAATTGACAGTACCGTCTCCATGGTCAGTTGTCATCTGATTATGTCATCATCAATGGGTGTGTGGACAGTATAGCTATTAATAAGATAACGGTGAAGTACCGTTTTCCCATTCCTCATTTTGATTCTTTAATTTGAAACCAGATGAGGCAATTTTCCAGTCTATTTAATTATTTTTAATTATGAGTGAGCAAGTTGACAAAGCATCTGTTCCACTTCAACCATAGAGCTTCAAGCAGAATTCACAGGGTCAATATCTCAGATAACACCATGATGGCATCGCCACTGTGCAAGCTTCACATCCTACAACTTCCAGACACCATTCTTTACAGTGAGTGTGTTAAGTTAGTTTAAACTTATAAAGACATCATTTTTTAAAGTGAAACCAACAGTAGGTAATTTTCGAGTCAATTAGTTCATTTTTAATTTTGAGTAAACAAGCTGACAAACCATCTGTTCCATTTTCAACCATAGCTTCACGCTGAATTCATGGGGTCAGTATCCCAGATACAACATGATGCAGTGCAGCATCACCACTGTTCAGATTTAGCCTAAAATTACAAGCCCACTACAAGCAAGTTCATAGTCACACAAAGAGAAAACAGTAAAAGCCATTTGTCCAGGTAACACAGCATTGTACAGTTATAGTACAAATTTATTTGTAATGATTTCATTTGTGGATTACATGACAATAGAGCTAAAGGATAGATTTAGTCATTTATATGAACAAATCTTTATAAAGGAACAGTGAATCTCTGATCTTGTAGATCTGTTAATCTTGGGAACTATTTAACAGAAAGATGTAAAAACCCTTTCACTCGCAACTTTTTATCCTGTCCTCCATGAGTTTTTACATGGTGCATGCAAATGCAGTGTTCATTCATCCCAAAAAGGACAGCAGGACCCACATGAATGAATGATCTGAGCCATTCATTTTTGGGCCCTGTTGTAAAGAGGCTGTGCCCAAAAAATGAGGGTTGTTGGATTATCCGTAACCCTTTCATTTGATGAGTTTCATTACATTGAAATCCAAAAATGATTTACAGATCATCCAATGACCCTCCTTTTTAGGCTCTGCCTATGTACGACAGGCCCAAAAATGAACAGTTCAGATCTATAGTAGAGTCCATATCCTTGTGCTGGTGTCATGATCTAGAGTAGAGTTCATGTCCGTGTTCCCTTACATCCATGGTTTTAAATTTCGGTTTCGGTACAAATTTCGGCCGAAATCCGGTAAAAAACGTCAAACGGCCGAAAGCCGGTAAAATAATAATATTTTAATTAAATTTGGACCGATATTTCCTAAATTTCGGCCAAAATTTGGTAAATTTAGGGAATTTCGGTTTCGGTAATGACCAAATTTCGGTCGAAATTTAAAACCATGCTTATATCGCAAAGTTCAATGGCCATATTAAGAATACAATACATAACCAGGTCAAGGTCAAGATCAAGATCTTGATGTGAAGTCCTAAGAGTCTAGATCTAGTATTGGATTCATTTCCTTTTGCTGGAGTCATGATCCATTTTTTCACATATCTCCAGATCCATCAATTTTGTTTCTAGAAACCAACTTTATACATATAAGGCCATACCACTTACGTACATCTCATACCAAATAAGATGGTGTTATCTGTACAGTTCCACAATTGTGTGAGACCTTCACCAGCATATTCCTAACTTTGACCCATGTATCCTAGACCCCTAACCAGAACATGAAGCAAACAAATGGGAAAAGAAGACATAGCCCATGAAACCCTAATTTCGACTAAAAGAGATAAAACCCTATCCCCCCATGACACAGCGACACACTAGCCCTTAACACCTGCGAGTCAATATATTGAAACTAAAAGAACTCTATACCACCACCCACTTTGAAACCCACTACCCTATGTAGTGGTATTCCATCAACAATCCAAAACTTAACCCATGGAACTCTAATGAGGAAAAATAAGTCATAACCCAATCGATTCAAACCTTCTCTTTCTTGTTTTCTTTTCCAATTACTCGTATCTGTTGATTTTATAAATTGTGTCAGGATTTGACTTAGTCAATTTGAGCTGGGTAGATCCTTTCACCTTCTTCATGAAAATTTTCTAAAGATTTATTAGCCAACCCCAACTAGTTTGGGGCAAAGGCTTAGTTGAGTCGAGTATTGAGTTCACATGGTGAGTCCTCCGGCTTAGTTGAGTTGAGTTGACTATTGAGTTCACATGGTGAGTCCTCCTGCTGACATTCTTTTCCCTAATCGTTTCATGTTTTCTTGGGGATTATTTTGTTAAGATGTGGTGCTCATTTGTCAAATATTTTGAAGTCAAAGAAACCATGTCTATGCTCTTACATGATTTGAAATCTTAGGAGCAGCACTAGTTGTATCAGGTATTTTGAATTGAGTAGCTATGAAGCTCGTGTAAAGGAGAGCATAAAAAAGGCATTAACGTGGATTACATGAGGGATCATCCTCTTTGGACTACAGGCTTGATGCAAATGAGTCATATGATGCCCTAACATGAAAACAGATGTGGACACGGGCACAGACAGAAACTGGGATATAAATCTGTATTTTCCAAATTCTGGGACACATACAGATATGGTTGTCCCATAGCATGAAATAAGACGCACGACATGTATAAATAACATAGCATAAAATTTAACTAGATTTAACTTAAGAGATAGAAATAATCGTAAATTTAAAATAGCAGCTATAAGACACATGTTTTAAATTATAACTGCAAATATGTGACCTTTAACAAGAAAAAAGCATTACATTTATTCAAAGAGAAAGACATGTTTCAAACGTTATAGTTATTTTGACCAACAGAAATATCCATAAAAGATCCAAGTATCCGTTTAAGAGTAACAGTATTATAAGTGTCATAGCGTGTCAGACACACTATGTTGGGCCTACACAATTATCCGAGTATCTTAGAATGAATCACTGCCATGAAAACTGCAAAGGTGTGACATTGGCTGTTTCTGGCACATGGTTTATTCGGTTGAATCCACTACACCCGAGAGAGGGAAGGTTCTAATAGAGAAGAAGAAAGCACGGCTGTTTACAATTATTGTTAGACCATAATATTTTTCTGTGGGTTGGAGGTGTAGTTTATTTGAGGCTCATGCACATTCTTGTGCTCTTTGTAGACTCCCAATCCCAATGGATATGTGGTGTTGGGCTGGTCAGGCATTGGAGGAGGGCCTTAGAAGCACGAAACGGGTGGGGTGAGGGCGGGGAAGCATGGTGTATAGAAGAATCTAACATTGGGAGCGTCATAGGAGCGTTTATGTACTATTCTCTTTATATGTTTTTCAAAATTCAAGTACATAAAAAAAAAAATTCTAACCAGCTTCATATATATCTTTCAAAATTTAAGTACATCAAAAAGTAGTAATTTCTAACTATCTTCATTTTCCTGCCCTCTTCACTCATGTCTTCTGAAGACGCCTTTGTGCTTGCTCCGATGAAGTATTTTGAAGAGTTGGAGGTGTTTGATGCAAGAAAGTTGGTGATGGGGGGACTAATGGAGTAGTATGAGAGCAGGTTGGGAGTGTCATGGGAGCAGTCGTGTCTTCTGAAGACGCCTTTGTGCTTGCTCTCAAGAAGTATTTTGAAGAGTTGGAGGTGTTTGATGCAAGAAAATTGGTGATGGTGGGACTAATGAAGTAGTATGAGAGCAGGTTGGGAGTGTCATGGGAGCAGTTTCCGTCTATTCGGAAGCGCCATGGGAGCGGTTTCCTTCCTAAGGAGCATCAAATTGCTATTCTAGTGTGGGCGCGGTACCCGAGGAAGATTCCTACTCCTAAGATGAGGACATCTATATCCCCGTAGCTAGCCTGTTAATGATTCAGAGATAAGATACATTGGGAGGAAAAAAAGAGTTATTCCCATCCTCATTGAACGGTTGCTTCAAATCATGACAATAAGCAGTCAAAATTGACCATGTCACAATCCGTATATGCATTGCACAACAAGCACATGATAGGAATGGACGTTTTCTGCTTTGTACCGACTTGGTCATCAGTTACAGAAATACCGAGCTTCCAGTCATTACCCTTCTTCTGTATGGATGAGTAGAATGAACTTTGAAGTATGTAGTTATGTACTGCCTGAATTTTCTCCAGAAATGATATATCCGCCCCCTTTTCTTCACTGGGCCACCCCCTTCTTGTGTAAAAAGAGTAATCATAAAAATACGCTAAAGGGGGACTGCCTGGGTAAGAAAGCGGCTAATATCTCACTTCCCATTTTCTTTTGAAATACCTTTGATCTCCTCTTGACACAACAAATAAAACAAGAAATATAATAATAAAATAAATGTTAAAACTCCAATACGCATCAACTACAGTGTGTATCCACCTATGCTAGCTAAAGTGAAAAGTTGATTAAGTAAATGCGGATAGCAATACAAGGTGAGTATTTCTCGCAACGATTAGCTCCCAAGAAAATTATTGAAGATGTATCTATTTAGCAGTTATGACTTATGATCACATTATGATATATACAGTGGAAGAAAAGCTCAAAGATCTAATCTACCTCAAGTCACTCTAATTTCAACATTCATAAGTCATTGAATTTACCTGCACATAGTTGTTCGAGGTCTGATTTTGGCCATTCCTCCATCAGTCCCACAATGAATCTTCTTTCCTTCAAGCCCTTGAAGTTTCTCTTTGCCAATATGTATGATCTACAGATTGATTTTCAAAATTATCTTCCAAGAATTAGGTGCAAGAACACTTGAATAATTCTTGCTACTCAAAATGCCTGCTGCTTAAAAGAGATGGAAGGCTACAAAACAGAAAATATTAAATTGACATCTTATACAAGGCGGCATAGTCTCATATTTTTTTTGTAACTTACGTTGTGTTCTTGTAGTAAAGAATCCGTCATATTCTCTTTTGAGCCCTTACATCAATTAACAACACAAGCACTCGTGAGAATGCTGGGAAAAAGTTGAAAATTTAAGCAATCATGCAAGAAAGAGACATAATAGAAAAATGATAACCCTGATGGGTATACGACTAGGCCGAGACAATATGGGCTGAGATGTGGTATATTGCTGAAGTTCGGATGTCAATGATGAGCATGTATTTAAGAAAGAAGGAAAAAAAAGGAACAAGTAATCACTAACATATAGAACAAAAGGCATATAAAGTAGAGAAAAATGAAAACCTTGATGGGTATATGACTGGGCCGGGACAGTTTTGGCTTAGATGCGGTATTTTGCTGAAGTTCAGATGTCAATGAGAGCTTGTGTTTAAGAAAAAATGAAAAAAAGAAGGAATAAGTAATAGCAAACATATATAACAAAAGGATTATAAAAGATTAAAAATATTAATATAGGATCAATATAACATGTTCATTGGACAAATGCTAGCTATCATCTTCTAGCACAAAAATCAGATACATGGCACAATGGTCATATGATCTGGACCTTCCATCTGTTGGATGCATCATGGATGAGCGACATTTTAGATGTCATGGTTCCATCGCTCCTACTCATATGACTCCTCCCATTGAAGGTGAACTATCAATGTTCATTTTACTGTCCATTGACAGGTCAACACTTAGACAGTGAAGTTCATTTGACCAGGAAGACTTTTGGGCCAAAGACTATTCACTTGTTTTACCAAATGAAATCCATTGGAATGTGCCACATATCAATTTTTGTGCAACCACATAATAAGTAGTGTGTGCCCAACCACAAGTTAGATTGAAATTTAAATCAACAATAACAAGAATATCCCTTCTTGCATTGGAATGAGCATTTCTGTTGTAACATACATGAATTAGTATTTAATGCCTACCTTATTAAACAGTTCTATTGGTGGATTATGCTGAAATCGCTTGTCCGAGGAGAAATTGAATTCCTGCAGGGAAGCGAAAATGCAACGTAACCTTCAAGCATTGAAACCAAAATGTAAATCATCTTAAGATGTATGATATAAACCTAACAGAATACCGTAGGTATTGTGATTTCCCTCTTGCTAGCTCGGAAGACGCCAATATCTCCTTTACTTGAAAATATCTATGTTTTGCATAATATAGAACTTGGTAAGATGCTACTGCATACAAGAACAAGATCCAAATAGTAATCATTAATATTACCTTCTTATTAAGAGGTCGAGCTCTGAATCTGGGCATTTTTTCACATTTTTCTCGCTTTAGATCATCTATGACTTCTAGTCTGAATGAACCAACAAGACATTAGTGTTTTCCAGAGTACACAACCAGCATCATCCCTATAAGAAACTTTTTGAATTCTCATACTTTGAATAAAAGCTCAGGCCCCATACTAAATACTTAGTGGCATAAGCAAGCAATTACAACAGATCTGATTGAAGAATTATTCAGTCCAGCTACCGTTAGCAATAATCAGATGATAGCATAGATTGAAATTCATTGCCAGGGTAGAACATTTTAGCCATGTCCGTAAGGGCTGTTTAGTGTTCTAGATAAAATGTTACATAACATGGTTTCTGAAAGACAAAAGACGAATCCATTGATGATTAGCAACAAAACAGCCAGATATCGCAAAAATCATACAGATAGAACAATAATAGATGGTAATCACATTATCAAAGGCCATAAATAAGTTAAAATGCAAAAGAAGAGAGAAGAATTTCTAGTGTTCTCTAATTCCCAATTTCAACAAGAGTCCAACAAAGAAAAGGCACATGCTTTGGACTTTGGAGTACAATGGGGTTCGAACAGTGGGGTTCGAACAGTGATGGTTAGAAAACAACAGCCATCCACTTAAATCTTTGTTTCCACCAAAGAATGGACCGCTGCCAATTATGCAACAAAAGAAAATTAATCCACGGACCATAGTTCCATATTATAAGAAGATGAACATAATTGGTTTTCCTTCAAGCGAAACTTACTTTAGAACCTTTGGCGGCACTTCATTTTAAGCCCAAGACAAACACAAGTTAGCCCCTTATGATAGAACATAAAAAGAGAGATTAGGAGAAGAATTGTCTGTGATTTCCCGACTCACAGTAGTTTTAGTTAATCATCAACTAATCTGCATAAGTTCCCTTAGCCAACCATTAGGGGATAGAAAAGAATACAAAATCAAAAATGACATATACATACATACATGCATATATAGATACACACACACACACACCCCAATTGATTCCCAATTTACACATAAGAATTATCTCTTCTTGATGCAGATTATACAATAAGTGGCATATTTGCCCATTAGGATTTATAGGATTTTATTTCCATGTTATTTACTTTCTAGGATTTTATTTTTATGTTTTTAGTTTTTAGGGCTTTTATTTCTTTTCATTGAATTTTACTTCCATTTCCTCTATATAGGCCTTATGTATTAGAGATTTTCAGTTTTGTTGAGATTTCTCCCCTCTACAGAATTCTTCTTATTCTTCTTCTAGTTCTCTTCTCCTTCTTCTTTCTTCTTCTCCTTCTATTCTCTTCTTCCTCTATTCTTCTTCTCTTTCTTCTATTTCTCTTCCCTTTCTTCAATTTCTCTTCCCAGGGTATCAGAACGAAGGATCCAAGTCGCTGAAGCTGTGACCGTGTTCAAGCCGCGAAGCGCCAAAACAGTGCCCATCTTTCGGCCACAAGATACCATTCAGTCGAAAACTCTGTGTGTTACTGTTGGCGTGCCAAGATCGGCTTAAAACCATCTACACCACCATAGCAAATTATCCATATCATCCTTTTCCTTCAACATTTCCTATCTTTTAGCATCCAAACCACCCAGAACTTCACCCAAAGAAAACCCAGCCTTGCTACACACCTATCATCTTCTTCTTCTTCTTCTAATTCTCTTCCTAGCCAACATCCAATACATGGCATATTTGTTCATGTTTTTAGTTTTTAGGGATTTTATTTATTTTCATGGAATCTTACTTCCATTGCCTATATATAGGACTTATGTATTTGAGATTTTCAGTTTTGATGATTGATTGATTGAGATTTCTCCCCTCTACAGAATTCTTCTTTTTCTTCTATTATTTATCTTCTCCTTCTTTCTTCTTCTATTCTCTTCTTCCCATATTCTTCTTCTCTTTCTTCTATTTCTCTTCTCTTTCTTCAATTTCTCTTCCCTGGCCTACATCACTTCCTCGGCAACCATTTTCTAAAACAAAGTGACAATTTACTTTTATGTGCTAGTCCACTGGTGAAATACTAGATTTGAGGCACAATATGAATACCGACTTGATAATCCCAAAACATTTATCTTAGGAGGATCCACATTGTAAGTATGTTACCTGGTTCATCAGTTCGCTTGGTTTGGGTATCTGGTTTGCGGTTTGCAACTTTAATACAAACTTTGTTTGCTCGGGATGGTTTGTTTCCATTCGTAAGTTTGATTTGCTATAACTCTGCCATTAGTAATGCTTAATAAAAACCTTCCAAATCCTCCCTCAATGGAAGTAAGAACCCAAGACTCAAAAGTGGAAGTAAAAAACCTTTCAAATCTTGGACAAGGTGGCATGATTGATAGGTACTCACTAGCTTGAGGATTAAGATATTTTGATCATAATGTGTAGTTAATTTATTTACTTAATAGTCTCAGTCATTCGCTCTTGTATCATATTTATGGTTTATTATTGTAATTTGTAGTTATTCTTATATTTAGCATGAGAATAGAGAATATAGTATAACTTACTCTATCTTGATCGGTTTTCCATGTATGATATTATATGTTGAGACATACTTAACAAGGAACAATAAAATGCATTATTATCCTAATTATGACAAACTGTACTACTATCTTAATAAACCAGCAAGTAGGCAAAATGTGATCATTTGTGCTCAAACTAGAAATTGATTGTAGTTTGACACTTGATATTGCATTGAACGACACAAGTCACAGTACGCCTTTTAAAGTGACCACATGAAGTAAACAAAATAACAAGAACCTATGACAAGTTTAGGAGCGCCCAAAGGAATAAAATTATTTTAACAATATTATATAGTGGTTTATCCCTCGATTAGCTGCCACATTCATAGACTAACTATGACATCCATATCTCCATGGATCAGCTTTTAAATAATTTCTAGTAATACTGTGTCAACTATCAGTCTTCCATACAAACACAAATATACTGTGCCATCTATTACTACATTACATTTAGTATAGTATTGAAACTCTGAACAGCATAACTACTATAATAAGTTTACGTGTATCCAATTGGCCAGTATTGGATCTTCTTCTACACTTAAATCCCTACATGTAGGTATGTGCATTTATGCCTGTATTACGTTCCAACACTTTCTCTGAAATTCTGCCATTCCATAGAAACCTTGTATGGCTAGTTGGATTGAACAATGACATCAATGTCCATATCCAAGCAATATGGGCCTAAATCCAATCCAATCATATGGTAACCAGTAGGATTCCTCAAGCAAATGCAGACCTGAACCCAACCTGACAAACACTGCCTCCTTGTACTAGGAGAAGATGGAAGAAATTCAGACAATCACAAAATAAATTGGAACACACAGTTTTCCCAGTGATGCTCCTCAATATGAATAAGTACAAGGGTAAAGCATGAAACAGCTACAATGTCAAAAAAGAAGTGGGTGATCCAGAAAAATAATGAAGGAAGTTTTCCAGAATTAACAAAATTAGGGTAGTTATAGGATACTTTCTTCTAGGCAGAGTCGCTTCCTAAGATACAGAAGAACTCCAAATGAATTTGAATAGAAAACACCAGGTTCTATTTTAACTTACTTTTGAGGTTGAGAAGGGATGACTGACCGATATCGTGAGTTCTTGGATCCTGTGGGTCCAATTTCTATGATAGAACTAGTCTTTTGGTTGGGCATGACCTGCAATGACAATATTATTGGGACCTACCTAGAATCCAGATAGTAATAACTCAAATATTACAAAAAAATGGATAAAATAGATAATCCACTTTTTTCCACAAAGTAAATGCTGTCTCTTGACTCATTATAGGAAAGATTAAGCATTGCCAATATAACGTCAATGTGATACTTTATCTGAATTAGTGCACAGTAATAGGGTTGATGATGGAGTAGGTACGTGTTGCATAGCCCTCTCAGATGTCTTCAAGTGAAACTCCTATAAAGCAATGAGATCAAATGGAAACTTCAGCATTGAAACTGTGCCATGACAGCCTTAAAAATGCTGTGCAAAAAGGAAAACTCAAAGAAACTGGTGTAAGTTCTTACTTGAAACTCAGGCAATCGTGGTGTGCTCTTATGTGGTAATGGCAATGAAGGAGCCTCAAGAATCTGCAGAGCCAAAAAGTAAAATATTAGGAGATATCAGTGAAGAAGTTTGTTTAAAAATTTATCAATTATCAAGGAAATTTAAATGATACTCTTAATTATAGGTACAAACTTTTCTGTTCAAAGGGCGTGCTTTAAACATGGGCATAGCAGGAAGGACTCGTTCACGAAACTCTGTCCCGTTCTTGGGCCTGAAATTTCAAAAGAAAACACGTGCCTACAACTCCTTGGACAAATTTATGCTTTCCATTTTCCATCTCAAGAAAGTATACCTCATCCTCTGTGCTCTTTGTGCTGTTTCCAGTTCTGGATCTCTTGGAATGGTGAGTTTCAGCCTAGACTGCTCGGAATTGAAATCAGCAGGTCCATTCTGCTGTTAAAGAAAACCTAGGTTAAAGCGATGACTTATGTGGCATATACTAGAATGGAATAAATTATGTTCACGCTAAAATTGGAACCAATAAGTGAGATTAGATTAGATAGATCAACTATTTACAAATAGAAGCTCTTTTTAATCTTAAGACCAGTATCATGTTTCTAAAGACATATATATTACCTTTCTCGGGACCTTGTGTATCAAGTTGGTTTGTTGCATCATGCCAATTACCTGTTTCAGAAAAGAAAATATAGATATTCTTACAGAAAAACAATAAAGATGATTGAAATTAGTATGAAGAGATTCAGATGCTGTACTAAGCCAGTTCAACCTAACCTGCCGATATGTACAAGCATTCAAACATAAATGCATTATTACATATGTAGCTCAAAATTAGGAAAAAAAATATTCTTCTCATCAACAAAATTTTGTCATTACAAAATCACATACCAGCATGTCAAGTAGCGTTCGTATACCTATATTCTTGGTTATCATCTCATATGATCGATATGATATTTTCATTCAAAACAATTGTTCCAGTGCTTACTAAAAAACCCCTAGGCTTTGTATATGAGTTATTCCCGTATCAAATCAAGTTTAGTTTGTTTTAAGCGGAAAGAACAGATGTGAGATTTATAAAACATACAGCCAGAACTAGTCATAAATTGATTATTTTTATGATTAGGAACAGTGTATGATATAAGGATTGGAGGTAAAAAATGATGACCTTTACTATACAATGAAGACAAAAGAATAAATACCACTAAAATAAGAAAATCTTACAACATTACAATACAAAACTATGAAATTATCTCTGTAAGATGCAGACAAACCCATGCAATTCATGAAAGGTGTGCAACTTTTCAATCAAGTAGTGAATGAGAAACCCTTTGGGATTCAATGTACTGGTAAGGAAAGAATTATATGACATTTGCAAGATGGCATGTGTCAAACTCATTCGGCATTGCATCTATTAAAGAGTAGAAGTCATTGCCATCCACTTTGTATGAGAGAAGAATAAACAAAGAAAGAGAAGAATTTCATGGAGGTTAGGAATCCAATGCCACGGGCAACAATGATGTTTTATAAATATTGAGTCGCAAGCAATTACAACTAAGGCATTAGGGCCATCCTAGAAGGGCTGTATTTTGATAACATGAAGCCTACTTTAAGGCCTTTGTAGGGTAGGGGAGAGGTCCTGGGGTTTTGTGGGAGGAGAATAGAGTTTAGGGTTTTCGTATGGGGATGGGATATCCGAATGACAAGGAGAGTACAATGAAAGCTTAGGGTTTGAATATATTTTCTTCCAATACTGGAATTAGGGTTTGTGGCCAAAATAAAAGGCAAACTGACTCTAATAACAGAGAGGCAATAAATCTGTCTCAGATCCGATATCGTAAGGGAGAACATATAGAAGAGAGAATACAGATTAGAGAAGGATATATAAGTCCTTCGACTTGATGTGTATCTTCTCAACCATGCTCTGATCAAGGTTTTAAATCTCGGTTTCGGTTTCGGTACGAAATTTCGGACGAAATCTTGTAAAATCAGAGAAGCGAAATTTCCGAAATGTGCGAAATTTCGGGGGAAATTTTGTACTTTTCCAACTCTCTATGAAACGAAATTCCAGGTGAAATTTTCGAAATTTCCTTCCGAAACGTTTCGGCCGAAATTTTGTACTTTTCCGAACTCTGTGCATTTCGTTTCGTTTTCTGCCAAAACCGAAATATTTCGCCGAAACGAAACATTTCGACCGAAATTTAAAACCATGGCTCTAATACCATGTTAAAGTGTAGAAACCATTATCATCCACTTCCTCGGATAGGAGAAGAAGAAGAATAAAGAAAGAGAAGAGAAAAAGAATCTCATGGACGTTAAGAATCCAACCCCAAAGCCTGAGGCTTTTACAAATATTGAGTTGTAAGTAATTATAACTAGTGGTATTAGGGCCGTCATGGATGGGGTCCTATCCTAATAACATGAAATAAGCCTACCTCAAGTCAAAAGAATTACACTAAAACTTCAATATAACTTCAATATAAAATGTCCTACAATTAACAGCATCCTTCTACTTATCTAATGAGTGGGATAGTCTCCGTTTTACCAAATAACTGCCAATGCAACGAAACCCAAATTCCCACATTCACCTTTGGACTAATGATGGGAAGCATCCAAGATGCAATGGAAAATCAAGGAATTAAGAAAATGGACCCATCATTAATGTTCAAAGGGTTTTATTTAGTTTTTAGAGTGTTATTTAAGTCTTTTAAAGTCATGTGAGATTAGTAGTCTTTTTCTATCAAAATCACTGAAGTTTTTTGAGTTGTGAGTATTTTAAATAAGCCCTACATGTATTATACAAATTTTAAGCGGGGAGAGTCTTTAAGTCATTACAGGGTGTTTTAGTCCAAAAGTCTTCGTTTTTTTTTAATGGTTTTAGAACTTTCTAGTTCTCATTATTTTCTTATATATGTAGTTTCGAGGTACTTTTCTTATCTTTCATTTTTTTTTATCTTCTCCTCCTCTCCTGTCCCCCCATCCCACCCCCCCTTGGGATTATAAATCCGACACCCCATTATCCTTCTCACTTCTTATATCCTTTAGTCCATCTCCCATCTTTCTTCTCATATCTCTTTCTTTCTAGTCTCATTTCTGTTTTTCGTTCTATTTCCCATTTCCTTCTCCACCCTCCCAGTTGAGTTCATAAAGTGCTCACAATTAAAGATAACTTCATGTTTGCAACCAACTAAAAAATAAAACAAAATATATATAATATTAACAATATATTTCAAATAAAAATACAAAATATGATCAATTAAAGCATATAAAAATTGAAATATTCCTAAAATCAAATGTGCATTAAAAAAGACAGGCATAAATTGTTCAAATGTGCACTAAATTTACAAATATCATACAACTAGAAAATAGAGAAATTAATTTTTTTTCTTAAATATTAAAAATATGATTTCTTTTGAAGTATTTTTGTATAGAAAAGTAACAAAATCTAGATTTACTTAACTTGTTCAGTTTTACTCACCTAGACCTATTTTGATGTTCATGATACACTAATTTCCTGATCATGGTAGCCAACTTGACAAACAACTAAGTGCCATTAAAAACATATATTGGAGAATTAGAGCTATCATTAAACCTTAATTGCATTGAGTGGGACCACATTCAAGTGTAGCTCATGAAACAGGATATCCTAGGATCCGTTTCATTCATATTTCAAGTTAAACAAAATTACCAAGACATTAGGAGATAAATAACAAACTCAGCTGCACCTTGCACAAGTGACCATCCTCTAGTTTTTGCCTCTTGGCAGCTTGGCTTTCATTCCCAGATGGATTCTCTATGCTTCTCTCACTCTTTTGCAACAGCAATTTTTGAATCCTAACAATTGAAGTAAAAAAAAGAAACGGATAAACAGGTAAATTTTGATAGTATGGAAGCACAACTTTAGGCAATGAAAAAGATTACTTCAAAGAACCTTAGTAATTCAAAAAATAAGTGAGAAAAGAGAAAGGAAAGAAAACTAGAAAGAACCATTGTATAAGATATCAATAGTAATAGAAGTGTTTGGTTTGTTAAACTTAATTATGAACAAGATTCGTAAAAGCAACAGGCAGAATGTCATTCATCTTTACGAGAGAACAGAAATGATGAAAGATCAAAATGAAATCAAGCTTGATAATCAATTTAACATGGAAAAAATACTTTGAGGACGGAAGCTAAAATGTCCATTTCTAACATGCATGGAGATCACCATGGAATGCAACTAAGATAAAAAATAATAAAATAAATAAGAAGGTGGAAACCTAAAATCAACCTTTTCACAAATTGGTGGGAACTTTTAGCTTCTTGTGGACGATTTTGTTTGGCCAACTGACTAGCAGTAGGTTTCATCAAGGTTGAGCCCCTCGAGAAAGAGGCCTTGACAACAGGCTTTGATTTAGCTTTGAAGATATCTTGGGCCATTTCATAAAATGTGCATCCTACACATCAAAATCGGTAATCACAATTTAAAGATAGGTTGGAAATAAAATAAAGCAATGTGGACAAAAAAAGAAGTAATTAAAAAGAAAAATGATTCAACCATGGTTAATAAAAGTTCTCATTGAATGCTCATCCAAGGTTCTTTCAACAAAATTACGGGGTAGTGAATAAAAGTTACCAAGAAGACACATTTTTAATGTCAAATTGGGTTAAAAGAGTTCATAAGAACAAAAAATCTCACCGGAATGAAGGGAAAAAAATCAAGCCTCAACATCAATTATTCAAACTCAATCTACTTCCAAAACACCCCCAACACAAATAGCATTACATTAAAAGTGAATGTGAAACGACCAGTTACTCCAAAAGTTTAAGCTGTTGGAGAAGGCTTTATTTATTCTTTTATACTTTTAACACTCCCCCGCACATGTGGCCCCTCTTTTTAGGGTAGGCCTACACTTGGAACATGTGGCCCCTCTTTTGGGTTTGGCCATTGCATGCGGATTTTGCTATCAAGGAGGTTTGAGAGTAGGCATTTGTTCTGATACCAACTATCAAAGCATTCTTCTAAGCACACAGGAACCTCTACTCTGATACCATGTGAAACGACCAGTTACTCCAAAAGCTTAAGCAGTTGAAGAAGGAGTTATTTATTCTTTTGTACTTTTAACAGTGAATATTGAAACTTTGGTGATACCCTCCACTGCATGATAATCAGTGCCACTCTATCATTAAGTGATCCAAAACACATTGGGTGGATGTTTGTTGTGCATTGTTGACCATTTTCTAGATCACTCATTGGGCAGTCAGTGAGGAATCCTCAATCCTTGAACTCTTCACAATCTAGCAACCCAACAAGAAATGTAAGGCTAGCAGCAATACAAAAGCATATAGTTTGGATCAAAGCACTCAAACGTCTTCCTGAAATCACCTTAGTTTTTACTTACTATTGACACCCACCAACCATAGGATTTGGCTGAAAATAATACTTCTACTGGCAGGATGAACTTTCTTAAGATGTATTCATGCTTTCATGGAGCTACACACAACTTGCAGGTTTTTATGAGCCAAATTTTCACTCACAAGTTGTGGCAAGCCATTAGCAAGATTCTCAAGCAGCTTTTAGTTTTATTGAGCCCAGCCAAAAGTCTCATTAGGAAAAGTAACATGTGTGTTGACAAATGATGTGATATACTCAACATGTAAAGAGTATCCAAAAAATTATTTACCCAGACCATGGATCAAACTAGGATTATTAGAAATTGATTTTCCATCTTCAGGGCCGGCACGGTTGTATTGTGACAACAAATCTGCCATTCATATCGCTACCAACCCGGTCTTCCATGAACGAACCAAGTTCCAACACATTGAAGTGGACTGCCACTTTATTCGTCAAAGAGTCCAAAGAGGAGAAATATGCACCATGTTTACTCGATCAACAGACCAGCTTACAGATGTGTTCACCAATCATTAGGGCCTGCTGAGTTAAAGGATGCTTGTAACAAGCTAGGAATGTATGATATATACATTCCAGCTTGAGGGGGAGTGTTGGACATATACACATCATTAAGGGCAGTTTAGTCATTTTGTAATATATACTTCACACACACACACACATATATATAAACGTGGGGGAGAGAAGACACGAATCTCTCTCTCCACTTTCTTCTTTCTTCTCTCATCTTCTCTTCCACTCCATCTCACCATGTAGAAATCTAAAAGTTACTGCCATGCTGAATCTCCACTGGCAAGTTTTTTGTGGCTTGGAGTTTGCAAGACGGTTATACACTGCAAAAGGTTATTAAATGACACACTGCCAAAGATTTATTTAAGAAAGGCCACACAATGAACTATTCTAATCTTTTTTTATTGCAAAAGCTGCGCAAAATCCCATTTCAGTCGGAAAAGCATGCCAATTCTTACACAATGAGAACAACATCATAATGAGACAAAATGAATGCATCAGAGATTCAGAGGAAACATGATAGCCATCAATCACGAAAGTAACTCCACTAAATGCATAATAACTTCCACTAAATGGAAAAGAAGAAGATCTGAAGAAATTGGAGCTTGCATAGAGTCAAGATAAATAAAACAAATAATGATAATAAAGCTAAGTATAATATAGAAAAAGTTCAATAAGAGATGAAATGTTACATCGATAATAGTTACACAGTTAAAGGAGAACTAGATGATACCTCTATAATTTTTATCCATTACATAAAATTGAGGGCCCAAGCCAATGTCCGGGTGAGCAGTGATTGAATATATATGTTCCGCATCTTTAGATTTTGGAATCGTATTGACATTTTCCACTAGGACATCTTCCCCCATATACAATTTCGCTACATAAGCTGAAAAGAAGAAAATTCCAGTAAAAAAAAAGGTTACATTTAAATCAGTCATCCAAAATAAACTAATGTTTATGATGATAGTACAAAGGAAAGGAGAAAAGAGTAAAGGAGAGGAGAATAGAGTATCAAAAGGAATTCTGAGAGAAAGTTTTATGTCCACCAATTCATATTAGTATACTATGAATCAAATAAATGACAAAATTAGGCAGTTTGTGCAAGAAAAGTCAACATTATTTGTTACATGATTCATTCAATTAACATGAAACCTAACTGCCATTTGTCAAACAGAATTTTCTTAATCAGATAATTTCATTGTTGTATTTTCCATCATCTTTAGAGCCTGTCAATGTATTCACAAAGTCTGAGACAATTTTTTTCACTGGTTGTTAGTTACCAAACTTCTGATGGTGCCCTTGGGTAGGGGTGCAACTCCGGCGGGCTCAACCCGAACCAGACGGGTTCAACCCGGAAAAAAGTCGGGTCGGGTTCGGGGTCAGGTTCGGGATGAGTTTTCTCAACCCGGGTTGAGTTTGGGTAGGGTTTGGGTTGAGGGCTTGGGCAACCCGACCCGAGTGAACCCGACATTTTTAATAAAAAAAATTATTTTTTAAGCTTAAAATCTTGGGTTGGGTTGATCTCCGGTCGGGTCAGGTTGAACCTCGTCGGGTTGGAACTCGGGCCGGGTCGGGTTTGGTTGAGCAAATGGTTGCTCGGGTCGGGTTCAGGTTGGCCTCAACCCGACCCAAGTTGCACCCCTATCCTGGCTCCATCATAAGTTTTGAGGGAAAAATAGTAAGATACTAATTGTCATCTTTGTTCCTTTTCGCTATACAACAATTCTTCAAGGACAACTATTGACTATTTATATCATATCCCAAGTTAATTTCGCTTTTATCTGTCTAAAAAGGGTATTTCTGACTTTTATTTGTGAAGGTTTCAACCCTGATTGGTAGGCAGATAAAGATTAGAGTTTCTTGTCCATTCGCATTTTCAAATTAACAGCTAGAAAGAAAAATATGAACTTAACGACTTATGAAGTGTGATTGTGGAAAGTTAAACACAAATCTTATCACTGGAATTCTTGGCTGTAGTTTGTGGATCACTGCAATGTTTATATCATCCATCTGCTGGTTCTTGATCAGACAGTTATGAATATCTGATCAGATTGATTTTGGGCCCCAAACTGTATAGTGTTGGAGGCTCCACATGGATGGTTCAGATTGATAAAGAAAGATGGACCCAGCACGCGCATGTATGTATGTATGTATGTATGTATGTGTCAAGAAAAACAAACAAATATAGAAAAATTGAGCAAGAAGGAAACTTAAAAGCCGCTGTTTTGTTGTTTATGAAGGGAATCTATAGTTTAATAACAACCGATTCGAAAAAAAATAACAACCGATTCGACGACGAAAATGGGCCAGAATTACTATGAAAAATGAAACCAAACATCATAAAGGGACAAACAAGACATAAGACAACAAAACCACTCAGCGTCTGCAATTTCATACAATTTGAATCATTTTGTCACCTGGTATAATCACAGATAAAGTGATTAACACTTTAGAAACACTAACAATTAGGCCATAGTCTTTCAGGAATGCTGGCTTTATTATGTGCAAGTGTATTGCATTTTGGTTAAGAGTGCTGCTATGGAGAGCGAGAGCGGAACCGAGAGTGAAACCTAACAAATCCCCGCATGCCACATGACATGAGAGGGGTAGTTTAGCCATTTTTATCGAGAAAAAAGCCAAAATTCAAGGGAGAGATTGCAAATGTCTTAAGAGGCTATTTGTTCGGCACCACTCTTGGCTCCCAAATCGGTTACCATATCAAATATTCTTTGTTTAATACTAAACCATGGACACCAACTTTGTCACGAGGAGGAGTTGGCTCCAGTTTGTAACTTCTGGTGCACCATACCGAGAAAAGAAAAAAGAAAAAGAAAGCTAATTATGGCAGCTAAAGATCAGGGATTCCATAATTTGGTTAATATTAGGTTCCTTTCTGTTTTGCAAACAGTGGAAAGTTTATTGCTGTCTTCTCCCATGGACATTGCTTCCTTCGGAAGTGAACCACGTTGTGCTGCATTTCTCTTCAATGCTTTTCCATTACAAATCAATCTAATGTTCAGCTTTTTCTTCCTAACAGGTATTACAAATGGACATTCAATGACTGCAATCTTCAACAGGAAGGCAATCAACCTTAGAGGAGTTACCATGCCAAAGAGTTCTTCCACGTCTACCAGCGTGGTAAACCAAAACCCTGAAAGCTCTGTTAGCACATGTGTATTGGAACCACAATTAACAGGTAATCTGTATTTGGTTCTTCATCGTGTATCTTACTGAATGAAAAAAATTGTTTATCTATAATACAGTAGTAATCACTGATAACAAATTAGAAGCTAAATCATCAATTCACATGGCAAGAAAATTAACAATTACCCAAATGTACCTAGTACTTGAATTCTCCCCCCCCCCCCCCCCCATAAAAAACGAACCATGGAATACAAATTAAAAGGAACATCCACTACGCAGAAATCAAGAAAGTGCCAATAATCGAAGATTAGTATCTTAGCATAAGCATTCCACATTATCCAAAGAAACCCTAGCATGTAAAGTACCGGACCCCAGCCGAAATTGGCCAACACTAACACAAAAAGGAAAAAATAAATAAATCATCACATTTGCGAAAAACAAATTTAGAAATTTCTAGGGTTTGGTTGATAAAACTTACGAGAAGGAGGGTAACTGCAGGCTGTCACGAACCAGAGCTCAGCTTCTTGAGCTTCTGAAAGAGATTCTCCTCTGCAGAAATCGAAGTAACGAAAAGCATCAAACTCGTAGTCGAGATCGATTTCAAGAAACCCTCCGTCGAAAGCATCCTCCATCTTATCGTCCATTTTATTGCAATGCAGTCTAAATTTCAAAGTAAAAAACAAGATGAGTATGCCATTGATTTCTGAATTTCTGCTTCCAAAATGAGGCAGTTCTACGAATCAATAGCCCTAAATCCAGAGAGAGAAATGGAGGGTTATCGAAAGAAAATTCACAGATTTATTTGAACAGAGATGGCAGAAAAGTAAAGACCGGTCTCGACAGAACGGAATCAGTAACGCCGAGGAAGGAGGTCTCCGAAATTTGAATGCAAGTCGTCTGACGGTATTTTTCAAGCTGGTAGACGGATATGCCCCTTCTTTCGAATGTTATTACGGTTCCAAAATCACTGAAAAACCATTTTTAAAAAAGAGGAAAATGATTGTGAGCTTGAAGCTCATATAGCTTATATGAGCTTGAGGGCTCAAATACATGTGGACCCACATTGTTAGAATGATCAAAAGCATTCATTTGAAAGGCCCTTACATAGATAGGGTGTGTACAAAAAATCAGGTCGATAGGATCATCCTAACCCTTCCAAAAGTGGAGGGCAAAATGGACAGACACCGTTTGCCACAAATCTGCCATTTTTACCCTCCGCTTTTAGCATTATCCAATGGAGCTGATATTTGGTACACACCCTATCTATGATGGGGCCTTGCAAATAAATGGTTTGGATCACCACAAAAAAAGTGGGACCCATGTGTTTGGTCCCTCAAGCTCATATAAATTATATGAGCTTCAAGCTCACAATCATTTTCCTCTTTAAAAAAAGGAAAATATGGTGAAGGTAGACACCAAAATACGACAGTTGCCAAAGGGGACACTCTTTTGAAAAATTATAAATGGGGGGTTGAAAACGGAATTTGCGGGTCAACATGAACAAAATACCCCTAGGAGTTATCAAATCTAAAAAGGACGTTAGATTTGAAATCCTTGAGCGAGATTTGACAACCATGTTTAGGTTAGAGTTGTTAAATCATGTTTACCCCTTTTAGACTTATAACCCCTAGGGGCTTTTTGGTCAGGTTTTCCCACAAATTCCGTTTTCGACCCTCTTTTATGATTTTTCAAAATACTTCCCCGGTTGGCAATTCTCATATTTTGGCCTCCCTCTTTGGCAGTATTTCCCAAAAGAAAGAAAAGACAAGCCGGAACCGTGCAACCGTTGAAAAACCAATATTGTGACAAATCCAACGTCCTTACTGGTACCGAGTGTTACGCTGGGCCTTATTCAATACAACGGCAGCTAAGGGCAGTTTCGTAATTTTGTAAAATGTTCTAGGAGTGTCTATAAAACGGCTCAGATTTGTCATTGGGCTCCATGCTACGTTACGGGCGTCGTTTCGTCGCAACATTCAAAAACTCCGCTTTTTATATCCGTTATTATAGTGGGACTTCAATTTCCGATGATACCCCAATCTTTATGACAGACTTTTTAGTTTTTACCGTTTGTCTAGAAGGACAAACTTGTCATTTCGAAATCAGGAGAGAGATGAAAATGTCCAAACGTTCTTTTCTTTGGTAAATGTCATCAGCACTACTGTATTTTAATGAGGGCTCTTTGGTAAATGTCATCAGCACTACTGTATTTTGATGAGCCTCATCACTTTATTAAAAGTACGGTATGGCCCACACCATAGGATGATCCAAACCGTCCATTAGATGGGCCACAGCCTAAATAGGTTGTGCCCAAAAATCATTTCCATAGGTTGATCCTAACCCTCCGATCTGGACCTATTGTCTCCTTGTCGTGTGAGAGAATCCTTGGTCTCCGAACGAGGTGAAAACGAATCTGGTGTCCATCAACACAGTCCTCAATCTCATTAATCAACTTGTGAACCACCCACGTGCAGAGTTGGCCTTTATCCATCCACCTAATGACATTGAGAGAATCTCCCATCACAATTAGAAAGCTCAAAATCTCTAATATCATTTATCTTGATTTTCTTGAACACCGCCCTCACTTCAGCTGTTATTAGAGTCCTTTACCTCAATGGAGCCCAAGAAAATCAATATGGTCACTGCAATCTCATCTCTATGGATTATCCTTACTCGAACCTGCCTAGGGTTATCAATGTTTGATCCATCAAAATTAATTAGCTTCAACCGATTCTACGTAGATCTGGAGGCGTCATTCTAGAGGAGACCATCTCCACCTTATCCTTGCTTGAGCAAAATCTCCTTTCAGCATTGTTGATAGATCTGTACTAGAGAAGAACTTAAAGCAAGGTAAAATAGTCACCCAAGAGATAATAATCAAAAGTGATTTTAATGTAAATTAAATGCGAGTCTTTATAGAGAAAGATGGATTTCACAACACCGGAAAATCCTCTTCTCAAATAATGAAACCAAAGTTTACACAAGCCCAAGATGAACAATCAAATAGAAGAAGAACAATGCCCAAAAGAGATGTGCTTCAATATATGATAGAAAGAACAACACTACAAGATAAACAGCAATAAAAAGAAGAAAGCTTCAAGAGGAAAGCTTGCACACAAGAGAGCTTCAATGGAGGTTTAAGTTGTGGAGAATCTGTACCAAAATGAAGTTAATGAGAATAGGCTTGGTCAAGAAAAGTAAAGAGAAGATAGCTTAAGTAAGTGGTAGTGGGTATGGGAAAGTGGTGTCTTAAATGCTTAGGGAAGTAGTGGGTTTGGAGTTCTAAGTAAAGGTTTGAATTTGAAATAGGTAGGTAGTGGAAAAAGATGGAGCAAACATGTGTGGCTCACACATGTGCAAGCTAGGCAAAAAGACCAACATGCCCATGGACACAATAGTACATATTTGCCCTCACTACAACACTCAAAATAAAAATAAAATAAAGCTACCAAAAGAAATACACTTTAAAATTTAACACTCCCCCTTAAAGTGATTTTTTGGAAACTACTCCAAGCTTATCCCGAAGTAGCTCAAATGGTCTTTTGGAAAGTGACATAGTAAAGATGTCGGCAATGTTCTCTTTGCTCCTCATTTCCGCTACACCAATTGTACCATCTAACACCTTTTACCGAATGAAATGATGCTCGATCTCAATATGCTTTGTTCTTGCATGACAAACCGAATTTGTGGCAAGTTTGAGCGCACTTTGGTTATCACCAAGAATAGTCGTCGCCTTGTGGATATGTAAATGGACATCTTCAATCAACCGCCGCAACCAAACACATTCTTGAGACGCAAGAGTGGCGGCCTTATATTCCGCTTCCGTTGTTGAAAGAGACACCGAATCTTGTTTCTTAGTACACCAAGAAACACCCGCCAATCCACACAAAAACACATAACCGGAAGTAGATCTCCGATCATCCAAGTCCCCTCCATAGTCGGCATCGGTAAATCCATTCAACACAAAATCAACCCCTTTCTTGTAAAGCAACCCAAAGTCAAGGGTAGAATTCACATACTTCAAAATTCTCTTTGCCGCTTCCGAGTGTGGTTTCTGTGGCGCTTGCATATAGCGACTAACAAGCCCAACGGAAAAAGAAATGTCCGGTCTTGTGATAGTCAAGTAGATGAGACTACCCACAAGAGCACGATATGGCCGTGTATCCAGAAGAAGCTTGCCTTCTCCCCGCCTTATCTTTATGTTGGGATCAAGAGGAGTAGATGATCTTTTACTTTGACTCATCCCAAATCTTCCAACTAATTTCTCTGCATAGCCTTTTTGAGAAACTAGAACATCATCCTTCAAGGTCTCCACCTCCAAGCCAAGAAAGTGACTTAACTCTCCCAAGTCTTTCATCTCAAAACGAATAGATAGCTCCTCCCTTAGCTTTGCAACTTCAACATCATTGTTGCCGGTAACTATCATGTCGTCGACGTAAAGAAGCACAATAACAAGCAAGCCTTTGTCTTTCTTCACAAATAAACTAGAATCGGAGTTAGATGCAAAATAACCACAAAATTGTAAGTATTCGGCGATCTTACCATACCACGCCCTTGGAGCTTGCTTCAACCCATAAAGAGCTTTCTTGAGCTTGCAAACATGAGTCGGATGATTACTTGAGTTATAACCGGGCGGTTGCTCCATGTAGATGTCTTTGTCAATCTCACCATACAAAAATGAATTTTTCACATCAAGTTGAAACAATTTCCAACTATGACAAGCGGCCAATGAAATTACAACTCGAACGGAAGTCATCTTGGCAACGGGACTAAAGGTCTCCTCATAATCCTCTCCATACTTTTGAGAGAACCCTCTAGCCACCAACCTTGCTTTGAATCTATCCACACTCCCATTCGCTTTCCGCTTCAATTTGTACATCCATTTACATGTAACCGGATTCACATCTTTAGTCTTAGGAACAAGATCCCAAGTCTCATTTTTCACAAGTGCCTTCATCTCCTCATTCATAGCATCTTTCCATTCTCTCACCCCTTTTGCTTCATCAAAGCAAGAAGGATCATTATCATCAAATGAACCGGAAAGAAAACAAGAATAAGTGTTCACCATGTTTTCATCCCGATACCGTGCCGGCTTGACAATCTTTCTTTTTGATATGCACTACACTCCTCTTCATTAGTTTCTTCATTTTGCTCATCTTCTTGAATGTGGCATGCAACATCACTCCCCCTATCACCTTGCTCTCCCATCGGCAAAGAAGAGGAAGACCCAAATTTCATTGGAACATTTGGTGTCAAAGGCAAGTTCATTGTTGCTTGAGGCTCAACCTCAACAAGGATGTGCTCACCTACACCCACGCCATTAGTGGAACCACCATCCAAACCGTAATAGGAAGAGACTTCATCAAACACAACATCTCTTGAAACAATGGACTTGTGAGTTGTAGGATCCATACACTTCCGACCTTTCTTCCTTTCATCATACCCAATGAAAATACACTTCTTCGCCTTAGCATCCAACTTGGTTCTCTTTTCATCCGGCACATGCACATAGCAAATTGAACCAAAAACCTTGAAATGCTTGACACTAGGATTCACCCCAAACATCAACTCATAAGGAGACTTCATATTAATCGAACTAAGAGGCACCCGATTAATCACATAAGTTGCACAAGACATACCTTCCGCCCATAAGGCCTTGGGTAAATTCTTTGCAAACAACCAACTTTTACAAGTTTCCACAAGATGTCTAATCTTCCTCTCCGCAACTCCATTTTGTTGAGGCGTATAGGCACAAGTGAGATCCCTTTGGATACCATTCTCACGACAAAATGCGAAAAATTCATCGGAAGTAAACTCCCCACCATTATCGGTTCTCAACCGCTTGATCTTCTTGTGGAGTACACCTTCAACGATCTTCTTGAACTCAACAAACTTAGACAATGTATCGGATTTCTCTCTTATAAAATACACCCATGTGAATCTAGTAAAATCATCAACAAATAACAACATATAACGGAAGCCGGAAAGTGAAGGTGTCCTACAAGGTCCCATTACATCACTATGGATAAGCTCCAATGGAGCCTTGCACCTTGAAAGAGACTTATCAAATGGAAGACGATGTGCCTTACCATATTGACAACCCTCACACACCTTTCCACTACCAAAGGAATTTAAATTTGATAGCCCATTCACTAGATTCTTAATCACCATGACCTTCAATTTATCCATGCTAATATTACCCAATCTAGCATGCCAAATTGAAGCACCATCATTTGTACCCATTTTATCAACATATAAAGTTGAAGCCGATAAAACAAATAAATCTTTAACCCTCTTACCGGTATAGACAACATCCGCCTTCAAGCTTGAAATATTCCGAAGAAATTTCACCTCCTTAGGCCCGAACAAAACATAATTTTCCTCATCAACCGCATTTGCAACCGAGAAAAAATTCTTCTTCATACCGAGAACATGAAACACACTCTTAAGTGTAATAAGATCCTCATTTGCACCACCAATGGTAATGACCCCTTCTTTCTCTACCAAATATATAGTGTTGTCCGCCGTGATAATAGCATCGTTGCCTTCATATTTTTGAAACTTTCAGAATTTGGATTCGTCGCCGGTAAGATGATGCCCACAACCAGAATAAACAATCCAATCATCCTCAAAATTGATGGATGCCAAAGCACCCACTGTAGTAGTTTCCGCCACGAAACATCTACCACAATCTTCTTCATTTTTTCGGTAATCAACATTTTCGGCTACATTACCATCCTTCAATTTCACACGGCAATTCTTTTGTATATGCCCAAGTTTACCACATCGGTAACACTTAATACCCTTTCGATTTTCATTGCTCATAACGGATGATCCACCTTCTTCTCCACCTTTAGTTGGAAAAAAAATTTCTTCTCTTTATATTTCTTGGAAGGCTTCTTGTTGCTTGAAAATAATGCTTCTCCTTCACTCCCAGATATTGAACAACCCGCCATTTGTCTAGCTAAAGACTCTTGTGAAGCAAGAAGATTCTCAAACTCCACCAAAGAAGGTTGCCGATCCCACCCTTGAATCGACGTAATATAAAGAATATACTCTCTTTTCAACCCATGAATAATATGCCGCTTCATTCGTGCCTCCGAAATAGGGCTCTTCCGGATCAATAAAGAAATCTCTGAACAAAGATTCTTGATCTTCAAACAGAATTGAGAAATAGAGAGACCACTTTGTGTAATATTTGCCAACTCATTCTCCAACATTTGTAGACGAGTCATATTCTTCTTGTTAAGCAGTCCATCAAGGGTAGTCTAAATCTCACTCGCTGATTTACACCCAATGATGTGCTCAAACAAGTCATGTGAAATAGATCGTTTCAAAAGAAATTCGGCTTTGGCATTCTTCATCCTCCACGCCTTCAACACATCGTCATTTTCTTGTGTATCTTCCGGAGCCACATTTGCATCTCCACAAACAACATCCCATAAATCTTCTCCCACAAGATAAGACTCCATACATGTTCTCCATATCTTGTAATCTAATTGATTTAGCAACTCAATGCCGAGTCCACTAACCCTTCTACTCATATTCATCTTCAAAGCACCGATTGAACTTCTTCAGCAAGGATATCTTGACAAGCACCAACTACCACCCTTGTGGCTCTGATACCATATAGAGAAAGACGGATTTCACAACACCGAAAAATCCTCTTCTCAAATAGTGAAACCAAAGTTTACACTAGCCCAAGATGAACAACCAAGTAGAAGAAGAACAATGCCCAAAAGAGATGTGCTTCAATATATGATAGAAAGAACAACACTACAAGATAAACAACAATAAAAAGAAGAAAGCTTCAAGAGGAAAACTTGCACACAAGAGAGCTATAATGGAGGTTTAGGTTGTGGAGAATCTCTACCAAAATGAAGTTAATGAGAATAGGCTTTGTCAAGGAAAGTAAAGAGAAGATAGCTTAGGTAAGTGGTAGTGGGTAAGGGAAAGTGGTGTCTTAAATGCTTAGGGAAGTAGTGGGTTTGGGGTTCCAAGTAAAGGTTTGAATTTGAAATAGGTAGGTAGTGGGAAAAAATGGAGCAAACATGTGTGGCTCACACATGTGCAAGCTAGGCAAAAAGACCAACATGCCTATGGACACAAAAGTACATATTTGCCCTCACTACAACACTCAAAATAAAAATAAAATAAAGCTACCCAAAAAAATACACTTTAAAATTTAACAGTCTTTGATTGTATTTCTAAACATATGAGCGTTCCTACCTTTTTAAAGAACTCAAATTGTGGCCAAAACTGCTACCCAAATGATTTTGCTTTCCTAGGCAAAGGCGCATAACACTTGCTATCCGGAAGATCAGACAAATCGTAGGGGAAGGCCCGTAAAATCCCAAATCTCCCTAGGATATTGCACCACACATCTCTCTACCAATATGCAATGAACGAAGAAGTGGTCTACTTATTCATCCTCCTCCACATTGAGAGCACAATGATCGATGATAAGGATCACACGGCTACTCAATTGGTCCACAGTCAAAATCCTATCCCAAAAAGTAGTTAACCCGTGAGCACAAATTCAAGGTGGCCAGTGCAAAAATATACTCCAAACTCTGAAGAAATATGAGAAAAGTGGGCTAGAAGCAGTATAGTGATAGAAGGACGTTACATTGAACTTCCCAAATGAGTTCTAGATCCAAGTCTCCAAACTCTGTAAAAAAATGCGAGGAAAGTGGGTTGGAAGCAATATAGTGATATAAGGACGTTATATTGAACTTCCCAATATAAAAAGATTCAAGAATTTCTAGAAGTGGAAGAATCAGTACCACAGGCATGGTGCGCGCTAGGGTGATTTTCGTTGATAGTCATGGCGCATGTATTTGCACAGCTTTAGAAACTGGACATAACTTTCTCACCTGAGTCTGACTCGTTTGAGTAAGGATCAGAGTTGCCGGATTGTAAAACTATGATGATTGCGAGGATTTCATAGAAAACTTATGAGAAATTATATATGATGAGTGGGTGCACAGACACTTAAAGTTGCTACCATGGAAGTACCACCCTTGATATTTGATCCAACAGCAGCTTCAAAAAGAGTGAGCTCTATCTCTTGGATCTGTTGGATCAAATATCAAGGGCAGTACAGTCATTATGTGTTTGTACGCCCACTCATCATATTATTTCTCGAAAACTTATATAGTTATATCCTCCTTTGAAATGAGAACGGTAATTTAATAATTTATACTTCTCTCTCTCTTAAAGTGGAAGAAGATGTGACAGAATTTAAAAAAAACCCTCTGGAAGCAGATGTGACAGAATTAAAAAAAACCCCACAAACAGCCTGTCTGAGGTGTATTATCTATTCTCAAAGTCCAAGATTAAGACCCAATTTCGTTGGCTTTTTGTGTTACTCAGAGACCCACAAGCGAACGAAATTCTTCCTAAACGCAAACATCCACATCCCTCTTCTTTTCACCCTTGTCTCGTCCAACTCATCCACCCGTTTAATAATTGTGGTGCATTCTTATCGTCCTAATTTTGTGGCCTCTTTGGATGACACCTAATTCATGATTGAGTTTGTGCCTCCAGCTTTTGTTGGCTTCCAAAATCTCCCAAAAAATGGGAGGTCATTTGCACATGAGCTAGCGGGCCCATTTCAGCTTAACTCATGTGCACGTAGAGCTGCATACACTCAGGGGAATGAGAGAAATGAATTGTATAATACTACTGTCTTCTTCTAGATACTTCGGTAGGTTCAACTCAACAAGCGTCCAAAGAATCGAGGATATGAAGGAAATGGAAAGTAGTCTAAATTTCTTTTAGAGAGATGTGGGTGTTTTATGCTCTGTTTGGTTGCCAGTTTTTTTTTGTTCCTGGGAGTTTTGTGGGAGAGTAAGTTAAATTTTGGTCCCATCCCATGTTTGGTTGCCTTTTAGCACTAGGTTTATTTTAATCCCACTCTTGTAATGATTACTTGTGGGGTGAATTTTTTAATCCCACTTTTGTAATGATTGCCTTTTCATCACATCGCAAGATAACCCCAGGAAAAAAAATAAACTCAGGAACCAAAAGTAAGCTTGAGAAGAAATTTTTTCTACCCAACAGTTCAAGCAACCAAACAAAGGTTTTTTTTTTTCCCACCATATCTCCCAGGGTATTTTTTTTCTCCCACATAACCAAACATGGGATTTTTATTTTACCAGGATACTTCCAGGACTCTTTTTTTCCCACCTATCTCCCAGGGTATTTTTTTCTCCCACATAACTCCCGGGAACAAAAAAAACCTGGCAACCATACAGAGCATTAAGCTCGCTTGGTGGGGCCTGTAACAGTGCTATCACACAATTCTCACATTAGATGAATTGGGTTTTGCTTGTTGAATCTGTGTCTTTGGTTATTTTGTTATGGGAAAAAATGAATAATTGAACTTACTTATTATGTAAATTAAATGGTAAAACTATTTAAAATTGGTTAGTTAAAAACCAAATTACCTTATGAGGTAGCCTAGGCTCTATCTGATTGGAAGTTTCATTGCAATAAAATCAGCCATTCAAAGAAGGATGAAAGGGTGAAAGTAAAACAAGAAGAAGAAGAAGAAGGTTGTAGGTAGGAGGAGTACGACCATGTCTCTCAAGGTTGGAGAACAAATCCTTGACCCGTTGCACTAGAGGATCAAACCCTTATCTTCAACATGTGGCATATGTTTAGAATGCTTGAACTCCACCACTAAATTAATGGGTACTTACTCTTCTTTTCAATCAATGGCCTACAACCACAAATATTGAAACCTAATAATATCTTTTATGATTGTGACTCCAATATTCAGTTTTAGACCCAAAATCAATACTCAATACCCAAAACAAAAATGTTTGCAAGGTGTACTCTACAACTAATACAATTCTCTTATAATAAAAGAAGTGAATCCTCCTCCAAACTTCAAAAAAAAGAAAGAGAGAAGGGGATAGAAATCTTATTCACACGCGAAGAATTGGGCTTTTGAGGGTCGTCTTTGCCGAACACAATATTTTTGGTTTTTTCCTTCTCTCAATGGAAAAACGATATTAGAAAGTTTTGTCATCTTCCTTTTGTCCCACTGATTGGGTGGCTGAGATTACTCAATCCGTGACATCTTTCAAGTCTTCAACTGCGACATCACGAGGAAAACTACCGAGTTTGATAGTCCGATGGACTACTACTAAACGGACCTAAGAAGACACTTTCAAAAAGACAAACTCATGAGGTGAGCTGTTTCTTTGGAAATGTAGCGTGTTAAGACGCGTGTTGGTAAGAGTGCGAGAGAATCAAAGCGGCCAGCCGTGTGAGGTGTGGGAGGGAGATTCTTCCCATGCGGATTTTAAACCCCTTCGACGGAGAACCCAACGTTCCCATCATACTCCGGCACATGACGAAATTACCAAAATCTACATCATCTATTCTCTAATGACTAAAATCCTGCGCTCGTAGCTTGGGAGTTGGATATTTTAGATTTTAATTCATTTTGGGCTCGGAAAAGCCATTTCTATTTTTTTAATGGCGGAAAAGGCATTTTCTGTTATTTTATAAGGTTTATAAGGAAAGTAATATAAATTAGACCCTGTTCAGATGGCAAGAAAAACATTTTGGTGAGAATTTTTTTTCTTTCGAAATGATATGGTTAATTTATATGGATGTTATGATAAATTAAAGGTCCCCCTCAAGCAGGGGCGATGGCACTTGAAAGGGAAGGGGGACAGTTGCCCCCTTAATTTTTTGGGAAAAAAAATATACCTTTATTTTTTAAATTTTTTTTATACTTACTCTCTTTTTAAAAAAATATGCCCCCCTTTCCAATCATCCCTAAGATAGAAAATAAATTTAAAATTTTAATTTTCCATTTTTACGTTCCTTCCTTCTAAAAAATATCTTTGTCCCTTCCAAGTAAATCCTCCTCCATCCCAAAACCAATTAAAATAAATACCACAAGTTTTGTAAAACATGTTTCCCGTAACCTATTCATCTCGTTCTCTATTTTTTACTCTTCCTAGGTCTCCACCCACTACTTCTACTTGTGTTTTTTTCCCTAAGAAATAGCAGATCCACCACGCCCGACGCCACCACGCGCCCTTTCTTTTGCTCTCTCTTTTTTCCTTGCTTACTATTGCAGTGTCGCCCTTTGTAAGATGTCATTTTTGTTTACCTCAATGTATGTTGGTGATGGAATATACATGAGGGTTTTTTTTGGAAACTATAATATTGCTTTCATTTGTTTGGAGAAAATAATTATAATAATTTTTGCCGTACTTGTGCAAAATTTCTGGCATCGCCCCTACCCTTGAGTAAAAATTGAATAATTTTAATTGAAGTAAAAATTGATTATTTTTTTACTCAAAACCAATAATTTCTGTAATAAAGCTGGAAATTCTTATTAGTGTAAAAGAACTGGAAAATTTTAGAAATAATTACTTTTATGCTCAAACTCAATTCTCAAAATATGAACGAAATGGGCCTTAAATGGCATAACCATAGTTGCAAACACATGATACGATAGAGAGAGAAAAATATGACGGGAAAAATTCAAGTTTAATACGGTACCAGCTCAAATAAACGTAGTAAAAAATGATCAAACAAATGAAAACACAAAAGAACGTGTTTAAAATTGTCATTTACAAAATATAGCTGGGGTAAGATTGGAGAGTTAGTTAAAAACGCATTTAATATGTTTAATAACTGTTTTAAACAATGAACCTACAAGATGCAAAAAAAATTCAAAAAAAAATGTTGTTTAAAACGAAATTTTGATAAAGGATGCTAAACTCACGCGCAGTTGCAAAAAAAAGGGTACAGGGGCTCTCCCACGGGTCAATAACCATTTAGGACATTTATGTTTGTAATTTTCTGCGGCATCGTAAATGGTTATTGACCAATGGGAGAGCCCTTGTAAGGGCTCCTGTGAGTCTAGCATTCCTCAAATTTTTAAAACACAAAATTTAAACTCTTTCAATTTTAAAATTTTAAAAAAATTGCATTAGTTAGAATTTTTTTTTCAAAAAGGAGGCACTGCTCACGAATCATGTGCCACCAGGTAAAAATATGTTAAAAAATCTAGCAATTGAGAATACAGTGGCGGAATTTTCAAATTTCATTTCATATATAGCCTGAGTGGGAAACACATGATGTTTGCTAAAGTTGATTGGTAGCATAATTTATGCTAAATTTTGCTATCTGCCGGACCATTGCATTGTGGGCCCATTAAATGGACGGTCCAGATCATTTTACGACACCCAGATATTTGAGAAGGAAAAATTGGTTGCGGATAATCTCGCCATTTTTTGTATAGGCAAGGATATTTCAGTAAAAAAGAAAGAAACAAAAAAATCCCAACGACAAGATCCCAATCGTCCGTTGAAAGAACCACCCAATGTTCTCGAAGGAACGAGAAGAAGAAAACTTGCAGCTTCTTCTCTCCTCAGACTTCTGAAAGACGCTTTTCCGAAACCGGTCGAGAAAAACACAGGAAAATAGAGTCTGCGTAATAGGATTCCGGCGAGAATCCATGGTCCTTTTCCGGCCTTAAACCCACCAAATGATCCAAGATCGATTCTGGTTACGAGACCCGGAAAGGGAAAAGGAATTGAAAAAATCGGGAGGAGGAGGAGGAGGTACGGCCATGAGAATAATTGTGCCCTTGCAAGGGGTGGTCCAAGGAAGAGGAGGCCTTGTTTTGGGCTCTGTAATTCCATGTGCCCTTTTTTACTTCATGCAACTCTACCTCAAGAGAAATCGTTCTCCTCCTCCGTCTCCTTCCCCGTCTTCAAATAATGAGTCTTCTAATCAGCTCTCCGAACTCCCTTCAATTTCTCGTTCTCAATCTCGAACTCATCTCGCTTCCCCGAGAAATTCATCCGGTCCTGTTCAAATCTCTTCTAGGGCTTCTTCTATTGCTAAATCTGGAGACTCTCCTTACTATTTAGGGCTCAAAAAGGTTGCATCCGATCCCTATGATGCTTCTAATAATCCTAATGGCGTCATTCAGCTCGGATTAGCGGAAAATAAGGTAGATTTTAATCTGTATCTATTGGAAGTTTTTTTTTTTTTTCTTTTTTAATTTTGAGTTAAGAGGCTTAGGGTTTTGTTTTAGTACAGTTGTCTTTGGATCAAGTTCGAGGTTGGATCGTGAAACATGTGGAGGTCTCGCTTCTTGATGCGAACTTGAGTATTAGTGGAATTGCGACTTACCAGCCGTTCGATGGATTGATGAACTTGAAGATAGTAAGTAGTACTCTTTGTTTTGTTTTGTTTTGTTTGAATTTTCTGGTATCTCTACAAGTTTGTGTTCATTTTGCTCTGATTTTGATTAGTAAATGGATGGATGGTCTGGTTAATTCTCTGTGTTATGTTTCATCTTGTTCTTCTTCCTTATGAGTTTTCATTTAGAGTCGGATTTTTTATGTTAGTTATCATGGTTATTGATCTCGTATTGAATAAAAAATTTAGATTATTCCTCTATGAGATACATGAACCAAACAGGCAAGAATTTACTTTAAATGTTTTTAATGATTATACACCTTAAATTGGTTAATTTGTGTCGCGAAACAAGTAATTCGTGTATCCTGTTCAATAGTGAATTAAGCATTTATTGCTTCGGGGGAGACTTCTTGCAAGGTTTTGTAAACTCTACCAACTTGTAATTTGGACTTTAATCATGTGACGTAATGTCATCCATCTGTCCCTCTTGATAATAATCTGCCATCTGATACCGGCTTGTACTCCCATTTTTTCTTGACATATGGGCCTAACTGATGCAGGTGCATCTCGAGTCCGTTACTAACGAACTCCACTAAAACTATTGTAAATTCTGGGGAGTCATGGGATTGTCAGGGGGAATCCGAGTGGTGGAGGAGAGGGGAAAGAGAAAAAGAGAATGAGAAAAGAGAGGAAGAGAGGGAGAAAGTTAGAACGAGGGGAGAAGAGGAAGATAAAAGAGATTCTTGAAAATAGGAAGAAGAAAAGATGGTAGAAGAAGAGGGATAGAAGGACTATACCTTGCATCAAACATCAAGGGAGACTTTCGTCCCCCCTTGGCCTCCCTTCTATAAGCTCTTTTAAGCGATAGAGGTGGGCCTCCTTTCATGGCCAATAGGATCTTTTCACTTTAGTTAATAAAGGCCACTGAAATTATTTTGCTTAAGTCATTAATTAATGACTTAAATGCCAAAACCACCTTAAAATAGAAATCACGTGATAACTATGTACTATGCCTGTAAATTGTCCATAACTTTCTCAAATCACGACCAAATTGCATGATCTTGGGCTCGCTAGATAGGTAATCGAAAAAAAATTCTATTGACACCAAAATCATGACAAATGGACAATTATTTAATACCTCAAAAGTAGGCTAAAGGTCAAAATGGAAATCATGGTCAAGGCAAAGTGAGGGTAATGGTGGGGTGGTTTAAGGGATTTTGTGGTCCTTAGATGATGTGGACAACCCCCACATCTAGGCTCTAAAATATCAACATAATGAGATATAAAATCATAAAAACTAAACAAATGAAAATTCTCTAAGGATGAGTGGAAGACGATGCCGTATCAAATCAGTTAGTAGTGGTTTGCCACTTAAGAGATGGTGTGTTCAAGATTCATAAACCACAGCTACTTTTCTCCTATTCCGAAACAAAGGTCCGTAGTTCTTTCTTAGATTTGGGCATCCATCTCATGAAATTCTGAAATCCAGTTATAGGTTTAGTTTCTATCCAAGAGTTTTTTGAAGTTTTAATTACGCAACTTTCAAATTTTTTTATAGAACGGAAGCATTAATACCTAATGGGCGTGAGATACACCCGATCTAATTCTCATACTCGTTCTTGATCATCTTTAAATCCATATATACAATTGATTTCAGGTTCTCCTTTGTAGAACCATTAAAATAAAGCATGATGTGGGCAAGATTTTAGGGTTTTGATTTCCAAAAAATTCAAGATGATGTGTTTGGGGACGATTAGGGGAAGAAAGATGGCATCTGTAAGAAACAGAGATTGTGATTGGACCTTACCTAATCTCATTATTTTCTCATGATGCCATCTGAATGTGGCATACAATTTGTGGAATGGATTGACTTTGCTTTCTACATGTTTATAACTGGATCTCTTCTAATATTCTAAAGGGTGTGCAGAAGAAGTCGAAATGCAATGGATGGTGAGCTAAAATTGGGTTAGATGGGCAATACATTAATTGAAATATTATAGATGGGGCAATACATTAGCATAAGATATCTGTGTTTGAAATTGGTAATTTGGAATGCATTGAGTAGGACACTGATAATACTGTGGGAAGCGATTGTTGAATGAAGATTTCACTCGCATTCGCATTTCAGTTGTATTCTATAGTGATGAGTGTAGAGCAGTAACTATAAAATATTCTTATTCACGATCAGGTCACCTAACAACGACAATGAAGAATAACATGAGAGGATATGAAAAATGACAAGACAACGACAATGAAGAATAACCTGAAGAGAAGATACGAACTTATCGGATCAAGACATGTGTTGGACACGTAGATTTTCCTCCCTGTAGATTGAAATCTTAGTTCAGATAGGCTCCTTAGCATCTACCCCCAAGATACATTAATTCCCGCGGAGAAAGTATGCACTCAGTACTCTGTCTTGGAAAATGAGCACACATATCTGCTCACTTGAAAGCGAACAGTTGAAAATGAAATTGTAGAGAGGAAAGAAAGTTATTGTTGTAGAGGAGAAAATATGTTTTTTTATAGGTAAGCTGGGATTGAACCTCCAACCTCAAGGTTGAAAACCAAAGCCTTACCAATTGATCTAGAGGCTCAACCCCGAAAAAATATGTTCTGTTTCACTGTATTTCTTTTTGCAAAGAGGGTTCTTTTATTTATAAACTCGTAATTCCTTTATGTAACTTACTCCATTAATATGAAATTTGTAAGATAGAAATGGTTAGTAAATAGGGTTACCTACTTAAGCCAATGACACCAATTAAAATGGCAGATAAATAATTCTAAATATGTAAATTCACATAATAAATAGGGACAAAATAAAAAAGAAAAGAAAAGTGGGCTTAACTGCTCAAGCCCCAAGCACACACGCGCGCACACACTCATCATCCTCAACTTAGCTCAGTGCAAGTAGTGTAAAGATTCACGGCTCGGCTCGCCTGTGGTAAAAAAAGATTAACACTTTTGATTGTCTCAAGAAGCGCAACCTTCAAATTGTTCGTAGATGCATCCTTTGCAAAAAGCATGGGGAATCAATAAAACACCCCTGCATGGTTCTAAATTTTCCTCGAAACTTACACAAAATGACTGAAATGTTTTTTTTTTCATTGCTGTTGAAAAGCAGGCCAAAACTGAAACCGTAGCTGTATATATTACATTATTTTTAGTAGAAACTTGAAAACATGCCAGTTTCGGTTGGAAAGTTCGATGAATTTTTTTGTAAAATCACGAAAAGATACAAAAACACATGCATGAGATGAAAATTTGAGGTAGAACTTTAGGAAATGCTAGAAATTTTTTTTTTATTCAAACAGGAACAATTAATTTCTAGTAGTAAAAAAATTAAAAAATAATAAATCATGTTTAAAAATTATAAGAAATCTGAATTGAGAAGGAAATCATATAAATAACACAATTCCTACTATTTTTTTTTTTTTTTGAATGGTTAGAGAAAATTGCATTCCAAGAAAAAGACCGGGCGGTCTTTACAAAGGAGCAATAACAATATGAAAGAGAAAAGAACAAACCCACATGGGGAAAAATACAATGAAACCCGAAATATCTAAGAAACAGGACTAAGGAGGGCGATAATCAAACAACTTCACCTCTGCCCTCGAAACCCCCGCTCTAGCAAGAGAGTCAGCTACCTTATTAGCCCATCGACGAACATGACGAAATGATAAATGACAAACACAAAATTTGAGGTAGAACTTTAGGAAATGCTAGAAATTTTTTTTTTATTCAAACAGGAACAATTAATTTCTAGTAGTAAAAAAATTAAAAAATAATAAATCATGTTTAAAAATTATAAGAAATCTGAATTGAGAAGGAAATCATATAAATAACACAATTCCTACTATTTTTTTTTTTTTTGAATGGTTAGAGAAAATTGCATTCCAAGAAAAAGACCGGGCAGTCTTTACAAAGGAGCAATAACAATATGAAAGAGAAAAGAACAAACCCACATGGGGAAAAATACAATGAAACCCGAAATATCTAAGAAACAGGACTAAGGAGGGCGATAATCAAACAACTTCACCTCTGCCCTCGAAACCCCCGCTCTAGCAAGAGAGTCAGCTACCTTATTAGCCCATCGACGAACATGACGAAATGATAAATGACAAACACAATTCATACTATTGTAGCACTATGTAATATATTTTATATTATTGTAACTAACTTTTTTGTATTTTTATTGAAAATTGTAAAAATATTACACTTCGAGAAAAACTAACAAACATGTTCAGATGGCATTCGATTACATCTCTCCTTGAGGGTGATACATTAGTAATTAGTATTCATTATTTTTTATCAGCTTTGTCAGTTGTATTTTCTTTGACCACCTTTGTCATTTTGACATTTGCCCCCTTTGTAATAAACTTTCATCATTGAAAAAAAACATGTTTAGAATTTGAGGAATGCTAAACTCACAGGAGCCCTTGGAGAAACTGGACACAAGGGCTTCTCCATTGGATCCACGTCACCTACTTTTACGTTATTAGTGCCATTGTAAATGCGCTAAGGGTGACGTGGATCCAATGGAGAAGCCCTTTTGTCCGGTTTCTCCAAGGGCTCCTGTGAGTTTAGCATTCCTCTTAGAATTTATATTTAGCCATGATATGTTATACGTAATTTTTATGTTGTGTTTTTTCATTATTTTATATTTTTGTTTTATTGTTTAATAAAATATTAGTTTAAATAATATTTTTTGCCATTTAGTGTCTTAGTGGTATACTATACTAATATGTTTTACATAATTATATTTATATGAATTGCATGTGAAATGTGGTGTGAGTGTGTGTATTGTGTATAAATATTTATATGGATTATAAGTGAAATGTGGTGTGAACTGAATTTTCTTACATGTGCGACAATAGATGTCAAAAGGTGTTCGATGTTGTTAAATTCTTATTGGGTGCTTTCTTGCTTATGTGATGGTTTTTAGTGTGTATTTGTGCTTATTCTAGCATTTCATGAAGTTTCATCTTAAATGTCCATCATTTGCCTTTGTTTCCATGATTTTATATGATTTTCATCTGAAACCAACATGTTTTCATTTTCATCACAACTAAAATGCATAATGAAATTGAAACCTAAAACATTATCCTCTTGATTCATTACCCTTTCTCCTTTCAAAGTGGGGGAGCAATCCTCTCCCAATTTGGCATGAAGTGGGCATGCCAAAACTCCAAATCTATGATCTTTGGGAGGAATTCCGGTCCCTTTAGTTGGAACGGAAACACTCTTTGGTGACTTGTGCCTTATGTTGTGTTATGACATATATGGAAGGAACACAACAATTGTATCTTTCAAGATAAAAGTAAATTGATTGGAAAGATCATAATGGAAATCAAAGGAGATTTATAAGCTTGGACAAAAGATAAAATGGCCATTGGGGTGACACCCTCTGGCATCTCATTACACTATTGGAAGATGATCACACGGGAAAGAACAATGAATCAAAAAATGGTGCCACGATCCCCCCACCCCACCCTCTGCATGATGCAATCAAAGTTAACTCCGACCGTGGCTCCAAAGATAACCCTGTACCAGTCAGTTTTGGTGGTATATTCAGGACTAATGCAGGTGAGATTCTAAAGTTTTTGATGCAGGGTAAATCGTGCAAAAACGTTTTCAAAGTTGTAAGGGTTAGGCTAGATGTGCTACTTAGCCAATTTGGAAGGCTCTCGTGTTATTGCACCAATTTTAAACAAAATTTCAAAAAGACTAATTTAGGATTTTTACCTTTGTTTCATTAGTCATAGTGGCAGTTTAGTCATTTTACCATTTGCCATGTCCCTTTTAGTCATTTTGGGTTGCTAGGGGTAGTTTGGTTATTGTGCTAGAGTTCATTTCTTTTTTAATAATTTAGCACTTAGATAGGGGTGTTTTTGTCTTTTACCATATAAGGGCAACCTATGTAAGCCCATTTTCACTTTTTTTTCATTAGTTTTTTTATGAATATGAATTAGGGTTTTACCTTGAAGTTTTGCAAGAAGACTCTCATGCTTGTAATTTTCTGTTGGGAAGAGGGATTTCTAAGCCTTGATTTGAAACTTTTTTCATCTTCTCCATTTAATTACCTTGTGAATCAAAGTTTCTTCATCTTCTACATCCCTATGCCTGATAGAAGTTCTTCCATTGCTGAGATCACCAAGAAGGTTACAAAGATGTTTGTATTGTGCTTGATTCTGCTCACATGCAAGAAGTGCTGGAAATCTTGAGAATCATGTTAGTTTTAATGGCACATTCGACATGGAAAGTGGTCAAATGACTGAACTACCACTATGACTAATGAAGCAGAAGCAAAATTCCTAGGCTAATGAGCATTTCTAGACTGATGTGATGAATCCCAGGGGATGTTCTTGCATCAATTTCACTCCAGGTTATGTGGAGAAACGGATTCAAATGTAGTAGAAGCAAGAGCATTTTTTTTTTGAAATGGAGCAGAAGCAAGAGCGTTATTAACTGGATTGTGAATTTTGAAGGACTTTTTTAGTGGTAAATGCATATTTGAATCATTTAATGTGACCCTAGTATTGTAATTACTTGGGCCAAAGGTTATTTGGTGGGTCCATGGCAGGGGCGGAGCCAGGAATTTACACTTGGGAGGGGCGGGACTAATTTACACTTCGCCTACATTGATCTTTGGGGGGCCAGTTACTATTCCCGGCGTTCCTGAACGCCGGTAAAACTCTTTTGTGACGCTGTGTATAAATGATTAAATGGGATTTTGCAACTCATTGGGGGGGCCGTGGCTCCCCTCACGCTATATGTGGCTCCGCCCCTGGTCCATGGAGATTGGCTCATATCATCCTTGAGATTACAGATCTTTGTATTTCTATCAAGATTTACTTGCAACACCAGTCGAGATCAGCAAACAAAGAAGCAGATTTGTTGACTAAAGAAGGCATTAGTCGGATGGTCCAGTGATTAGCAACTGATATTCTATAGGTTAATTTCTTCGTTTCTGTTTCTACTGTATTTTTATTTTTTTTGGACATGTCGTCCATCTTTTGTATCTTTCTTTTTTAATCAAAATTTACCTTTTCAACAGAAAAAGGAAAGACTCTTTTTTTGAACAATTAAAAAAAATTGTCCATCTTTCTTTTTTTCGTTTTTTTCAAAAAAAAAAAAAAAAACAGAGAGAGAGAGAGTTTTGCGCCATTTTGGACTAGTCTTGGCTACAAATCTTCTTCAGTCGAAACCTGTGGAGCTTCATTTTTTTAACCAATGTTGTCAACCAAAGAAGGATTGAATGAAGCGTTAAGGAGTCCAGTCTGTTCCATCACCCAAAGTTCTGGAGATTCCGGTGTTGAGATGAATACTTTCAGAGCCTGTGATCAATTCCTGACAAGGTTCTATTTTTTGCAGTTAGCCTACTGAGCCAACAAACATTCATTGTAGGCTTTCTCAAATAGCAAGGTCCTCCTGCTGTGTATGGAATTTGGTGTGTATTCTATGCTCTCTCTGGTTCATCAAAGTAGTTGGCAGTGTAACTGTGTAAGAAGCAACGTATTTAGTTGATCTTTCCAAGGGCTTCTGGATTCACCAGAGGACCTCTTCAGAATTTTAAATGTGACTAGAAACAAGTACAATATAGAAAAGACCACAAATCTTGCGGTTTGTCATATTTTAATCAGGACTTTGCTTAATTAATAGAAGTATCATGAGAAAGCAGGGGCATTGAACTAACAAAACCTGCTTTGCATAGGTATGCTTTCTGGGATAGACATCTTGGTTGCAAGCCTTAGTGAGATACCTAAGCTCCTCATGCATGTCGAGAGTCTTATACTTTCTTGATGCAATCTTTTGGTTCCCTTGTAAACAAATGTTTTCTTTCCACTTTAACCGTTATATATTGTTCCCAATACTACAAAAAATGTGTGTGTGTGTGTGTTTTTGTCCTGGCTTTTTTTTTTTGCCTATCCGATTCTGATAACCTGCTCTTTGAATGACCTAGTTGAAGAAGCATCCATATCCATTTGACTCATTAATTGCTTGGATTATGCAGGCTATGGGTGGGTTCATGTCTCAAGTCATGCAAACATCCGTTTCATTTAGTCCATCACAAATAGTTTTAACAGCTGGTGCAACCCCTGCAATTGAGATACTCACCTTTTGCCTGGCAGATCCGGGTCATGCATTTCTTGTTCCCTCACCATATTACCCAGGGTAGATTACTTTTCTTCATTTAACTTCTCAATTTTACAGTTTTCAATATTTTTCTCCTCATACTTGAGTTGCAATCTGCAGTTTTGACCGGGATATAAAATGGCGAACAGGAGTAGAACTAGTACCAGTTCCATGTCGCAGCACTGACAACTTCAGTTTAAGTATTCCCGCCCTTGACAGAGCATTCAATCAGGCAAAGAAACGAGGACTAAAAGTTCGTGGTGTTCTCGTCTCAAACCCCTCCAATCCCGTAGGTAATCTGCTGAACCGGGAGACACTGTGCAGTCTCCTAGACTTTGTTAGAGAGAAAAACATTCATCTGATCTCTGATGAAATATTTGCTGGGTCAACACATGGAAGCGATGAGTTCGTGAGCATTGCAGAGGTTCTAGATTCAGAAGATTTTGACAAGAGCAGGGTTCATATAATATATGGGCTATCTAAAGATCTCTCTCTTCCAGGCTTTAGAGTGGGAGCCATCTATTCTTACAATGAAAACGTTGTGGCTGCAGCTACGAGGCTAGCAAGGTTCTCCTCCATATCGGCTCCTACGCAACATTTGCTAATCTCTATGCTTTCTGATACAGAATTCATACGTGGACTTATTCGTGAAACCAGGGGCAGGTTACGGAAAATGTATTCCCTGTTTGTGGATGGGTTGAAGCAGTTAGGCATCAAGTGCGCAGAGAGTAATGGAGGCTTTTACTGTTGGGCAGATATGAGCAAGTTCATTCGCTCTTATAGTGAGAAGGGGGAGCTTGAGCTATGGGATAAGCTGTTGAATGTAGCTAAAATCAATGTAACTCCGGGATCGGCTTGTCACTGTATTGAACCTGGATGGTTTCGGTTCTGTTTTACTACATTGACTGAAAGTGATATTCCTGTAGTTATGGAACGGATTCGTAAAGTTTCTGAAAGCGGTTAATTTCGCAGTTGGAATGTAATTGGTTTTTGCAAGGCACATCCTTGGATAACAGATCATTCATAATCAGATTTGATACTTCCAAGCTCTGTGGTGCACAAGCTTGAATAGAAATGGTTGTATTTAGCAATTACAGGTTGTCTCCAGTTGCACAAAAAAAAAATGCAATTATCATTAATTCATAACCTTAAGGGCAAATTTACATGTCAGTATGATAAATACAGTTCAAGAATGAGTGCGAGACAATGTGGGGTATCTCAGGTATGATAAATACAGTTCAAGAAACCTCATCTTCGAGTAGTGGAGGTGATTATGATGGTTGTGATAAGCAGAAATCGTCCTATTCAAGTTGGGTGGAGAGCCTTAAGTGTGATGTTCATTGGATTTGGTAATCCTCCATTTTGCAGTAAAGAGTGAATTTCCTTAATATTCAGAGCTTGCAGGAAGTACTGGTAGATGATGGAAGATGATAATCGTTAAGTTTTAATGCTTCTGGAGTTAACGCTTAACGATTTCTGTAGAAAATGAGGTGTATTCTTCTTTAAAGGGGGTGAATTTGTCACTGCCCTCTTTTTTTACTCATCGTTTTAAAGTAATCTCTTCTTCAGTTCATTATCCTTTTAAAGTAATCTTTTCTTCAGTTCATTCGGTCACGGGATATGGACTCAGTGAGCCACACCTACACCCTATTGTAGTTAGCCATCCTACCAGGATGTCCTATTATTGATATTGTGGAGAGAAAATCTCTTTAAAAACTCGCCGAGATATTACTGCCAAGTCAATCAAAACTCCTTTGACTTGCCTGAGTCCACTGGTTTTAACTTGGGAGAGTTTTTGTGTGTGGGGGTTTTCAAACAATTGGAGGGAAACAGTGTCTTCTCAAACTGGTTACACGAAGTGTCATCTTTTTTACGTAGTCCAACAGATCCAAAAGTTAATCTGCCTTGAAATTCTTACACCTTTGAAAATCCATTGCATAGGAGTTATGTACATTGCCTGAGCCCATTATCACAATGAAATAGAAATGAAACAAGTCATAGAACTGCTGATTCCTCGGCAATGCTCTGCTGCTTCAGCTTCTGTCTTTGGCTTAGCTGCCTCCTGTGCAATCCATGGGTGGTCATATTGCCTCCCATTCAGCAGATGCACCATGCAAATGCCCTCTTCCTCGTGAATCCCTACAATAGTGAGAGTCAGACAAGAAAAACACACTAACAGATACAGTCCCAACACCAAAATCAAATTTCAGCTTAATAAGAATTATAATCTAGTAGAAGGGGTATTGTGAAAGGGCTTAAGCCTGAGAAATTACCATGGAGAGACTCCGCTTCCTGTTTGGGATCGCCTTCCTTGCATAACTTAATTTGCGACTCATCAGTATCAACTCTCCTAAGGTTGGTGTCTTTCTTTTCAGAATTACACTACAATCGCTCGTGTAACTGTTATCCTTTGCTGACAATTCTGTTAAAGCAATGGAGGAACCCTTCTTGTGGTAGCTAATCTTATCAAGGAAACCAGAATCAGGAGAAAACATTGGGAAAAGGAACTCCAAAACAGAAGTCCCTGAATTTATATTTCCAGCCACCAAGCTAGTTGAATCACTGGCTGTTTCTAAAAGTGACAGAGCCCAGGTTTCAAGTTGCTCCGCTGTATTCTCAATGGAGTTTTTTTGTGGCTTTAAACCTCCAATTGCCAATGACTGATGCCCCGGAACAGCGCTAGATTCTGCTGTTGTTGTCAAAAGGCGATTTGCAAGGAGCGATATAGATGAGTCAAAGGAATAATCCTTATTAAAATCAAAAGCCTTAAGATCCAATTCCAACATGCTTTCATCATCACCACTTTCCGGAGGAATTGGAAGAAGAGGTGCATTTGGAAGCGGTTGTGAAATCTGGAGCAGTGGCTTTCCAGGTTTCTCTTCCCATTGGAAGGGAACAGAGGCAACAAGCTTTGCCAGCGATGGAACCGATGTAACTGGAACCTTTTCTGGCCTCCATCCTTTCTTGGGTTTCCCTGGTTTTTCTTCCCAAAGAAATGGAACTGAAACCTGTTGTCTGACCTGCTGCCTATAGCAGGGCTCTGAGAGTTCCTTGTCTCTCATCCTCAAATGAAAGGGACAACAATCCCATATGAATTGGCGACCATATATAGGGGAGGGAGAGCAGTGGTGGGTTAGAGAATTTGCAACTAATCCCAATATGTTTTGGTTTCATTGTAGCCTTGGTGGGGTTGGAGAGATTAAGCTACCTGCTGCCCTCTCTATTTGATAATAATTTCATAAAAGAATTGATAATGAAACTCAATAGCAGTTATAGGAATTGCTTTAGTTTTCAATTTTGATTCCATTAATCTAATGATTTTATTGTAACAGAATCACAATGTTAAATAACAAATGCCCATAAAATGGGTAATCGTAACCAGAGAAAAGAATGAAAAAGAATGGAATTTTTTTACCTATGCTATTCCAGGCTTGGTCACCAAATCCACACCAACCCCACAACTGATTTTTTTTATACCTTTTGCTGTGTTTCTACTGTGTTTCCCTTTTGATTACTACAATTCCAAACTAGGTCTGATGGACTCAAGAATCTGAACCACCTCTGCCATGCTCGGTCTCCTTGACGGAGCTTCAGAAGTGCATATCAACCCCAGCTTCATTACTTGAATCAGTTCATTTTCTGCAAACCCACGCAAACTTTGATCGAAGCAATTAGATGCCATGCCTTTCTCTAATAACTCCCTAACATAGTCACACAGCACCAGAACCTCTGTTGCTGCTGGACTCTCCACAGGCTTCCTTCCAGTTACGAGCTCCAACAAGATCACTCCGAAGCTGTAGACATCACATTTATCGCTGAATCTCAAGCTCTGACAAGCCAACTCTGGTGCCACATACCCAACTGCCGTATGGGATTTAGTTAAAGCATAATTATCCAACATGGGCAGCAGCTTTTCCAGGCCATAGTCTGATAGCTTAGCTTCGTACCCTTCATCTAATAGTATGTTGGTAGATTTGATGTTCAGATGCAAAACTTGGGGGTTGCAGTCATGGTGAAGATAAGCTAGAGCCCTCGCTATACCAAGAGCAATTCCAAACCTCCTGGACCAATTAAGCTCGCTTTGGCTGCTACTACTAGTAGTTCCAGAATATCTAAAACCATGGAGATGTTGATAGAGGTTACCATTGGGAACAAACTCAGATAAGATCAGCTGCATTGTTGATGACCAGTAGTAGCCTTGAAATGCTACCAGGTTTGGGTGTCGAAGGTTTCCCAGTCGCCCAATCTCTTGTTCAAATTCGTCTTGGTTCCTGATCCTTCCCAAAGTTTCAAGCTTCTTCACCGCAATGGAAATCCCACCTTCAAAACTGGTTCTGTACACTGTCCCGACTGACCCACCGCCAATGAGACAGTCTTTATCAAGCAATGCTTTGGTACCTGCTTCCCAATCTTCATATTTAGAAGGCAAGCTCTTGCTGAAGAGAACCAACTTTCCAATAATGACATTTGATTCCGTGGAAGTAGGCGGAGTGCTCTCTAAAACCAGTATCTCTTCATCCCTCCTCCTCCTCCTACGAGCGCTGATGTTCACAACAGTGATAACACAGACCCCCGTAAGGATTGCTGCGGCGGCAACAATTGCTACTATTGCGGAAACACTCAGCAGCCTTGTTCGCTTGGTTTCTGATGTGGTGCCATTGCCAGAATTTGCCGAGCAGGGAGTGTCAAGGGGGGTACCACAGAGTCCAGGATTGTGGATGAAAGCAGCAGCACCAAATTGTTTAAGGGTGGGACTGACAGGAATGGTACCAGTGAGGTTGTTGAAGGAGAGATTGAAATGGGTTAATGATGTCAAATTTCCCAGTGAGAAAGGAATTGACCCAGTGAGGAAATTTTCAGATAGATCAAACCACTGGATACGTGACAGATTACCTAGACTCGATGGAATGCTTCCATTAAGCCGGTTCTGGTGTAGGTCAAGGACTTTCAGGTATGTCATATTGAAAAGGTTCTGAGGAATTTCTCCCTGTAAATCGTTACCTGAAACATCCCTACAAAAAGAGCTTGAAATTTAAGTTTAATTCAACGTAAAGAATTGATTGATAGATACATAATTTTATGGAAGGATGTTAGACTCACAGCTCAAGAAGGAACCTGCAATTGCTTATAACGTCTGGAATTTCACCAATGAGGCGAAGATTTTGCAGGTCAAGAATCTGAAGAAACTCAATACTTCCAAGCTCTGCTGGAATATTTCCTTCAATCGAATTATTCTCCAAACTTAGAGCAGAAAGCATCTTCAAATTCCCAATCTCGACTGGAATACTTCCATTCAGCTGGTTAAACCCTAAGTTCAAAACCCTAATCCTTCTGCAATTCGCAATGCTCGACGGGATTTCCCCTCTTATATTGTTCCCAGAAATGTCAAAGATTTCCATCCGATCCGTGCAGGTACCAATCTCAGGGATCTCACCTTGAAATATGTTAGAAGAGGCATTGAAAAAGCTGAGGTTTTTCAATCCAAGGAGATGATACACTTACAGAGCAGCCACGTAATTCAACTGATTCAGAGCAGGGGTATAACAGAGCAGCAAGAGCCAAAAGCAAGCCGCATTGGATGAAGGATTATGTGGAGAATTAGATTGTCAATAATGAGAGTTAGGATAGAGTTAATTACTTCCTTAATGAAGTGTGTAACTAATCAGATAGATGTAACAAACTGATGATGACGTTCTCTTATAAGAGACCACTCTATCAGAAAAGGGTAACAAGAAAATAACAAACAATATTCTTCTCTGACTTCTTCTTCTTCCTTTTTCTTTCCTCTCTTCTCTCCATTTCTCTTCTCCGATACTCTGTTTTGGGTGTGAGCTTCAGATCTCTAAACAAAGTTCATATCATTGGCGCTTTCATTGAGCCTCCTATCAGCAGCAATGGAAGAAAATCACCATGCACAAGCTAAGATCGATGAGCACTTCACGCTCTGCCAACAGCAAATCAACGAAATACGTCTCACTCAATCACAACAACACGAAGAACTCGTCGCCCTGATCAAGCAATTGCAGACCCGTCTCCAAAACCCCTACCTACATCGAACTTCAGGTGAAGCCATTGATGAGGTCCCTGATTGCATCATGGAGGTTGATAATGATGAAATTTTCGAGGACACTTCAACTGCAAATTTGGGGGATAAACCAGAGGAAATCAGCTTCCCCACACTCGTCGGTCAACAAAATCCAAGTACTATACATCTCACAAGGGTAAGCCCTAACCATTCCCTCCATGTTTTGATCGATGATGGTTCAACTCACAATTTTGTGAAGGACCAAGTAGCAAAAATAATTAAATGGCCAATAGTACCACCCACTCCATTCAGAGTTTTAATTGGAAACGGGGAATCATTACTTTGTCCTAAAAAATGCCTTGATGTCAAACTCAATCTCCAAACACCTGAATTCCAATTTGATTTAGTCCTCCTACCTTCTAAAGGGGCTGCTGTTATTTTGGGCATTCAATGGTTAGAGGAACTAGGAGCTGTTCTGGAATGTTCATCCGCTCACAAACTGTTTGCCACATTGTCTAAATATCAATTTTGCCAAAATATGCTTGACTATTTGGGAAAATTGTTATCTGGCCTTGGCTTACAATCTGATCCTGATACGGTTCAGATCTCTAAACAAAGTTCATATCAGGAGATCAAAAGGAAGCAATCCAGCGAACAAGTTGCTCGCAAGGTCCAAAAATTCCAAGCTCTGGCATGTAGACAACAGGTCTGGGACGATTCCTTCCAGAGAGTTGCCTCTCAATGAAACATAGGCTATACTCGGAGGGTCACAGATCTGTGAAGGAAAACTCCCACTGAGATTGTTAAATGAGAAATCAAATCCAACTAGCTGCAAGCAATTCCCAATTGATAAAGGAATCGAACCAGAGAGAGTGTTCTGCGAAAATGAAATAAACCTAGTTTTGAAGCAGTTTTTAAACAGTACCGAAGGGATTTCTCCAGTAAATGAGTTTTTCGACAAATCTAATAAACGAAGACTCTGAAGATCACCAATAAATTCAGGAATTCTTCCAGAAAATGCATTTTCACTCAAATTAAGCTTCCTTAGGGTTCCGATCTCTGCAAATTCCGTAGGTATATTTCCGGTAAACCGATTACCAAAGAGCGACAATATCCGTAGAGATTTCAAGCCGGATAAACTCGGCGATAAGACTCCGACGAAGCTCGTATTCTGCAAAACGATTTTCTCAACATTTCCATCAGAATCGCAAAAAACACCGTTGAAATTCTGGCAAGGAGTTTGATCCGGTGCTGGATCCCACGATTTCAAGATGTTTAAAGGATCTTTAGAAATGTTTCCTTTGAATTCCAACAGTATCTCTTTTTCCGAGAGAGTAGTGAGGGCAGATGTTCGAGATCCTAAGAGCAAAATCAGGATAAAAATCTGCCGGAATATGCTCATGTTCGGACGAGAACATCTATCATTCCGGCAACTAGTGCCGGAATACGTATCTAAACGCCCGGATTCGACGGAGAGAAGTAGTAGAGAGACAAAATTAGTCAAACTCAGCTTCATTTCCGCGTACTTTTCTTATATAAGCTTCACATATAATAAAAAGTCCACAAAAACAACTAAACATCATCATCATTAGTGTCTGATAATCATTCATTGCTTTCCTTCTCAACGAGATCGAGAGTTTGTCCTTTTTCAAACAAAATCTTTTCTTCTCTTCTCCTTCAAAATAGCATCCGAAAGAAAAGGAAAAGAAAAAGATGATTTAGATAGAGAAAAAGATGGAGAGATTCCAGAAAATCAAAATCCCGTGACTTCTGAAACTAGCATTAAATAGCGCTAGAATCCACGCCAAACGACTAATTAATCACTTGATCTCTCCAGGATTCCAAGTTCTTTGGCCTTCAAACCTTCAATTTACAAGCTCTAAAGATACAGAGATATCATATATCCCCGTAGAATTGCGTCAGATCATCGCATTATCGGCACAAAATTTACAGTAGCGAGAAGAGAAAATGTTTCAGAATATCAAAATCAAGCGATCTCTGCCGCTAATTCTCTATTACTGAAATCAGATTCAACTAGATCCAGATAACACAAGCAAAAGACTAATCCCTCGGATCTCTCCAGTCCACAAACCCTAGCTCTTCCCGTCTTCAGACCTCCGTTTTTCTGTGAAAAATGTCGAGATCGAGAGAGAGAGAGAGAGAGAGAGAGAGACGTGGACGGAGATTCCAAGGCGACCAGTTGGTAGAGGGGAATGAATTGCGTGAAAAAAGAAAAGCAGGTGAGGGAATTTAATACTTTCTACGGTTATGAAAACTGAAGACCACGTGCTTGACGCCTGTCATGCCACTCAGTCACGCCATTAAATTAACTCATCTCCACTTCCATTCATTTACCAGATCTTTATTATCTTTTCCTCTCTTTTCATCTTCCATGGCGTTGAAAATCTTATGTGCTTTTGCTGCAACTAATATAACAGACCGGTTGAGTAGATATACGTGTTCTTTTGTGGTATAGAAATATTTTAGGAAGAAGGATGAATGGAAATTTCCACAGGTAATTTGGGTTAGAGTTAGAGAGGTGAAACAGAGAATAATAAAAGGAACAGGGAAGGGAGTTGCATGGTGCACGAGACACGAGACGTTGGGTCTGTGGTCTTCCTCACAGAATCTTCCCTTTTTCCTTTTGTCCCAGCCCCGATTATCTATAAATCGACCCCCTTGTTTTGGGTCTACTGAGATTAAAAAAACACGGTAGTAATATATGGGAATTGCTAGCGTCCATCGCAGAAGGGTTCTTTCATGAGTAATAAAAAGAGGGGATTGTCGGAGGAAAACGTGTCTGGAACGATTGGGGATGGAAATAAGGCGGCCCACCTCTTTTGTTATACAATGTGGCAATTGCAACCCTGTCAGGGTATAGTGGGTCTCTCGTTCGAGTGATCCAAACCCTTCGTTTGATTTCCAGACGGTCATGCCCTAATCCTCAGATTTCCAGACGGCCCCACCTACTGAAAACGGGATTCCGTTTGTAAAATAAAGACGGGACTGAAATGAGCGTTGATTTGACACTTTTTTGTATTTATTGCTTTTATTGGGATTTGGGCTTGGCTCAAATGTTTTTCCAAAAACGGAAACCCATTTTCCTAGCAGTGCTCTATTTAATTTGAGCAATAAACAAGAGGAACCCCATGATTAGCAAAACATCTATAATAAAGAAGCCCCCATGCATCGTTGGGGAGTATTAAAAAAAAGCACAGGCCAGTGAGAATAAAACAAGACAAAAAATTCATCGTTGAATGGGACAGGACAGGGAAACTCATTATGATCAGACAAAACTTCCTTGTAACGGGGACCTTAATTGTAGAAGTTTGGGAAGGGAACTGGCATCCGCACTATCATATTTTGAACCAACACAGAAGAAAGGTGGTTCCATGCAAGGTTTAAAATTTCGGTTTCGGTACCGGTTTCGGACCTTTAAATTTTGAAATTTCGGTCAAAATCTGGTACAAAACCCGAAACCAATATTTTATTCAATATTCAATTTCGGCCAAAATTTCTGTGAAATATTAAATTTATATTAAAAAAAACAGATTTTTTGGGTCAAATTTCGGCCGAAATAAATGACCGTTTCGGTGTCGGTCTCCACCGAAATCCGAAATTTCAGACTGAAATTTGGGATTTTGGTGGGGACCGAAACTGAAATGTGCCGAAATTCATTATTTCGCCATTTATCAAATTTCGGCCCAAATTTTGATTATATGCCTTTTTTAAGTTAAAAAAAAAGTGTTACAAAATTTCGGCCGAAATTTCCAAATTTTTGAATTTCTGAAAATTCGGTCTGGAATTTCAAACCAAAATACCAAATTTCGGATTTCACCAAAATTTCGGTTTTCGGTGGGGTCCGAAACGGTTACCGAAACCGAAATTTTAAACCATGGTTCCACGCTCAATTTTGACTTCCCAACTTCCATACTCGTAGCTCTCGTATATATTTTTCACCCTTCATCTTGTTTGTATTAGGGATTTGGAAAGATTTTTCCTAAATATAATCAAAGACAGTGCAAAAGCAAACCAAACTAACAATTCTTTTTTTGATGGGTAAGCTGGGTCGGGAGGACCCCTACCAGTATATTAAATAAAGAGAGATGATACGATGGCGGAACAAGACCACTGCCCAATCATTAGAACAATGTGTAAGTAAAAGGCCGAATAACTAGGGGTCATGATACCCTTAAAGACAAACTCAAAACAAGCAAGAAAAGGAAATGCATGAGCTGGATTTGCAATTGAAGCGAAACAAAGAAGCCAACTAGAAAAGGAACTGGGTTTGTATAAAAGTTGCATGCATAACTGAAGATTGGGTTAAGGGATAATGCCATTTTGGGCATTATGTAGGCGGGGATCTTGTATTTTTTACTCCTTGTGTAGAGAATTGCAAAAGAATTTTTTTCAGAAAAATATGTGAATTAGGCCAAGTCTAATTATCTGGTTTCTAGTTTTGAATGTGCACATACAAGGAACTTTTGACATCGTCGATTCTATTAACCAAAACTATGCTCGTCTCTATACAATACCATTTGGGCCCTATTAATTAATGCTCCATAAATTTATAATCTCTTATACCTTATTGGTCAGATCAGGACCAACTCCTACCATAGTTAGCAAAACATGATCAGGCAAAAATGGTTTGTGAGAGCTTTTTGGGGAATGTAATAACCTTTTGATTGGCTCTTTAAATAATAAAAGACATGATGGTTTGTGAGAATACCAAAATGTGCTAAGTATCAGTTCTTTTAAAATTGTCATTTACTAAATATAGCGGAGGGTAAAGTTGGAAAGTTGGCAAAAAAAAAACGTGTTTTAAACATTTTACTAAAAAAAACAGATTTTTTTTTGTAAAAGTTTTAAACAGAGTATTAAATGACAAACCAATAAAGCTTGTTTTTTTATCAAAAAAAAAAAAAAAAAACAGTTTAAAACGGCATTTTGCTAACTATAGTTCTTACTGATAATTTATACTCTCATTTACTAATTAATACAAAAAATCCAGATGTATAAGATAAGTGACTACAATTATTCAAAAAAAAAGTGACTAGAAATACCACACTTGATATTTAATCCAACAACAGCTCCTCAAAAAGTGAGCTGCTGTTGGATCAAATATCAAGGATGTTATGATGAATACATGTGTAAACAGCCCTTCGTCATATAATTTATCCGTTCTTAAGAAACATTATTCAAAGTGTATACATGTGAATATTAATGATGTTCAAACTCCATAAGTAGAAACCATTCTTCAAACTCTTCAGTCGAATTCATTGTAGTGGTCGCAACAACAATGGACCATGGTGTGGTTTTTGTTAGCTTCACAAATGACAAATGTGGACAGGGAATCAACACCATGAATCCTATGTGGCAAGGAGGTTGTTGGGTTTTCTTATTGATAGACAACGACGTTGGACGGTTTTCTTGTTTATGCTTTTGCTTGTTAGTTTATTTGTTTTGGGATTAACTAGGTCTTAGGTAGATTAGAAATGGAATTTGGATAGAAGAAGGCTTTGTTTTTCTATAAATATGGATGTATGTTGCATGTACAGCTTGTCTATCTTTTACTGAATAACAAAATTGTTTCGGTTTTTCCTCTATCTTCCTTCTAGATTCGAGTTTTTTTTAATCATCATTAAAGGAAAACAATGATCTATCTTCTTCTTTCAAGCGAGATTGTGACCTCCCCGCTCATTCAAGCTTTTGTTGTCACACCAAGTTGGTATCAAAGCAGGAACTATCATCGGCAACCACCATTGACCACCTTCCTCGTCGAACCGAAGAAACCACGAGAGCCCATTTCAACCTCATTCGGTTACCAAGAACAACACCTTGCAGACCAATAACCTTTCCTCTTGGTCATTTTCTACGCAAAGGACCCTTTAAATCTTAGTCGATTGATGAGAAAAAAACCATCATGACTGAGATTTTCATGTTGCTCTTGTGTACTGCAAGTTTTCACACCCAAAATCAGCCTTCTTCCAACTTCCATACCAGTCGCACTCTTCATAAAACTCTTTGGTTTTTTTGCCAATCAAGAATCCTAGCCATCCATTGCAACCTATTACCGCCGTAACAACCAAAGCTACAACACAACAACCATAAAACATCTCCTCTCTTCTTTCCAAAACTACATAGAAAGCGAGTCTAAAATCCTATTTGTTTGCCTTCAGCCAGATAAGCATAAAATTTGGTGCACCAGAAACAAACCTAAGTAGGACAGGGACAAAGCAAAAAATGTGCTTAGTGAATCCAGGGGTAAGAGAGGAGTGATGTGTAACATGTATTTGATCATCAATACTCTCTAATATCTTAATATAAAATGCGTCCACCAGCAACATCAATTGATAGGGCTCCATCTATAATAAAGTCTTCTTTACACTCAAATCAAATTCCAATTCAGGATAGATCACAGGAACGATTGTCTTGACTTAGATAATTTAATTGCGGGGTCTTCTATTGTCTCGACTTAAATTTTCATTGATAGAGAAAAAATGGATCGTACTATTGTGGAGGGTGATTATCTAAACGTGATTCGTTGATTGAAAGGTTTGAGAGAGCCTCCTTGGACATTTTCTCATTTTTTTTATGAAATAGATGACTGAATTGCGGGGTCTTCTATTGTCTTCAATCATGTGCGGAGATCGGCAAATAGGGAGGCAGATTCTTTGGCTAGGGGTAGGGTTAGTCGGGTGGAGTTGGAGTGGTTCGATTTACTTCCTCCTTGAATATTTTCTTGTTTTTGTTTTGTTTTTCTGTCCTCTGTAATTTGGGGTTGGTCCATCTCGGTCTGCTTCTTTCTTTAATGAAATCATCTTGCCATTTAAAAAAAAAAAAATTTGTCTTGACTTAAATGTATTTCAGGATAATGTCCATCAACTGTCTATCACATAACTACCCATGACGAGATCTACCCCAAAAAAGCAATTAACTTTAAAATATAAGTATAATTTTTATTGGGCAATGATAAATTCGCACCCACTGTAGGATAATTCGCATCCTTGAATGAGCCTGTTAGTGGCCGCTACAATTGTTGCGATAGTCGGGCAGCAAGCGCCGGTCCTAGCCCGGTAGCAGCCCTTTTCTCATCCTTTATGGGACCATTCTGCAGTGCATGAGAAGGTCGAGTCACTCTAATTGCGAAGTTCGTTCTTGATTAGTCATATGCGGAGGGAGAGAACGGTGCAATTACCCCAGACCAAGTCTCATCCCATATCATCAGGTGCCTTTTTTAACATCAATTCACGTTAAAGTGGTGCGAATTTATCATCACCCTTTTTATTTGTATGGAAATTTGGAACTGCATTAATCTGTGTTTTGGGAAGACCAATGGGCTTTTCAGAAATAACTTATCAATAACAATATATCATTGACTACGAAAACCGAAAAAAAAAAAACAAAAAAAAAAACAGCCCTAGTCTCAAAACCCTTAAAAAATAAAACATCGACGCACTGAGCTTCTAATGCCGAAACACAAAAAATACCATCAATTACCGTCTTACCCTCTCCGAAATCCGAGATTTAGGGTTTTGCATCTCTTCTTTCTTTCCGTGCTCCCATTTCTTTGAGCCTGCACACAGACCAGTAGCCTTTCCTCTTTGTCGTTTTCTACGCAAAGGACCCTCTAAATCTCGGTAAAAAATTGAGAAGAAACCATCCTGACTGAGAGTTCCATGTTGCTCTTGTGTGCTGCAGGTTTTCACACCAAAAAACTGCCATTTTCCAACTTCCATATGAGTCGCACTCTTCATAACACTCTGGTTTTTTTTGCCAACCAAGAAGCCCATCCATCCTCTACAACCTATTCCCGCCGTAACAGCCGAAGCTGCAAGCCACAACAACTAAAAACATATCCTCTTTTCTTTCCAAAATTACATAGAAACCTAGCCTAAAACCCTATTTGCTTGTCTTTAGCCAGATAAGCATAAAACTTGGTGCACTAGAAACAAACCTTATCAGGACAAGAACAAAGAGCCGAGCAAAAGATGTGCCAGGTGAGTCTAGGCGTATGAGGGAGTGATTTGTAACACATATTTGATAATTAATATTCTCTAATATCTTAATATAAAATGCGTCCACCACCGATATCAATTAAGAGACCCAGTTTTCTATAAACTCAAATAAAATTCCAATTAAGGATAATGGCCATCCATTGTCTATATCACATAACTGCCCATGATAAGATCTACCCCAAAGAAGCAATTGACTTTAAAATATAAGTAATTTTTATTCCTACGGAAATTTGGAGCTGCATTTATCTATATGTTTTGGGAAGATCAATGGGCTTTTCAGAGATAAAACTCATACGAAAATAACTTAACAATAAGAGAGAAATATATCATTGAATACGAGGCAAACCAAGAAAACAAATAAAACAGCCCTAGTCTCCAAACCCTTAAAAAATAAGACATCTTCCGACGCTCCGAGCTTCCAACGCCGAAACACCAAAAATACCATCAATTACCATCTTACCCTTCTCGAAAACCAGAGATTTAGGGTTTTGCATCTATCCTCTCTTTCCGTGCTCCCATTTCTTTGAACCCTGCACACAGAATATCGAGGATCATGGCGTTGGATGATCCAGTAGAGCAGGAAAATCCTCAGATTCCTCTTGCTCCGAAGCCCGCTTTGAGCCCGGAAGAGGAGATTCAGGTGCGTTTTCAAACGGACTCTCCTCTGCCGCGTCAGCCCCAGAATTCCCAGTCCAAACCAATTCTCACCACCAAGGATTTTCTCCTCTCGGTCGTTCAGAAGATTACTGCTCAGCCTCTTAAAGATTCCGATCCCGGAGTATGGGGCGTCCTCACCGCCATTTCCCAAAACGCTAGGATGCGCCCGCAGGTAGCATCTTTCTCAAACCCTAAGGCCCTGTTTGAATGGCAAGAAAAATGTTTCCGATGGAAAATTATTTCTTGGGAAAACAATTTCTTTCCAAAATTTAGAGGGAATGGTATGATTGTGCTTAATTTAGAGGGACATTATCATAAATTGAAGGTTCCTAAGTAAAAAATGAATAGGGTTGGTTAAAGTCATCTTTTTTACTGTATAAAAAAGTGGCGAGTTCTAATAATTTTTTTTTTTTCTGGAATCCAAACAGGGCCTAATTGACTGCAGCATTTTTATTTATTTATTTTGGATTAGAATATGTGTGTTTGATGATGGTATAAATTTGCATTTTTTATTAGAATGTAAGACAGTAAGCCTAATTTTAGTTTCTGACTTTGATTTGTAAGAAAGAGACTGATGGGAAGAATGCTCTTACTGAATTATTATCATCAAACATGAACACATACTACTAGTCAAAGTACAAAAAACGCAATAGAACGAAATTACATGGTGAATTTGGAAACTTCTTATCGTTCTTGAGATGGATTCTTTCAAAGCCAAGATGATCTTGGTGAAATCATATGGGCGGAACTCTGCAACGGAGGATATTTATTGGTAAGGCACTGTTTCCCGTGGCTTATAATCCGAGTTGAGGGCGCTCCCTCGGCTTCCAACAGTCAATTTGGTCTAGTTTTTACGAATAATGCGTGCTGAAGTGAGTGTATTAAAGAGTATTGTGGCATTTAATGCCGTGTAGAAAATGTTAATCATTTGACGCATGCTATATTACTATTCTATCCAGATACTTCAAAATGGTGCCATAACTGCACACACTGATATACTCACTTACATGACAATATTGGCAAACCTAAGCTGATGAAAAGATTCTGAATCAGGGTATTAATATTCTTCTAAATGGTGATGAGCATTGCCTTGGCCGGTTGGCAGAGGGGGCACATTATCGAATTGAAGCACCTGCTGTCAGTGCAAAGCATTGCAAAATTTACAAGAAGACACTTGCAGATGAAGATATGGATCAGACATCCAATATTGCAACTGTCTTTCTGAAAGATACCAGGTGCCATATTGCCTGGAACCTGAATACATCGAGCTTCCATTTATCAAATTTTTTTTTTTTTGCCTTATCATTTCAATGTAAGTTTTTCTGATGGTCTTGACCTTTTGCAGCACTAATGGGACTTATCTCAACTGGGAAAAGTTGAAGAAAAAGAGTCCCGAAGCTCAAATCCAGCATGGGGATATTATATCTTTTGTTGCTCAACCTCATCATGGTAATGCACATGCCTCGATCTTAAGTAACTATTGCATTCTGTTTCTGCCTGGCTATCATGCAATGTACTGGTCTCAAAACATTTCTCCAAGCAAGTTAAGCTAGGAAATGTTTTTTATAGTATTATTAGTGTTTTCTTATTAAAAATGCTAAAAGGACATTCACCACCAGGTTCTTTCCTAGTGATCATTTTCTGGGTCCCATGTGGACGCGATTGGGTCCATTAATCTAACCGAGGAATGCAAGTCCAGCTCATTGTCGTTGGCGTTAACTTGATTGGATGATCTTTGCGACTTGATCTATTAGGCCTCATTTAGGATTTAGCCAAGTGAAACTAATAACATTGGTTTTTGTAGGTGTTAAATCTTACGGATGGAATGCCCTTTCAGCTTGGGACCTTGACCATGTCGGTTTCCCCATGATGGTCCAACAGATCAACAGACCCGAATTCACTTACGTGTCTCACTGTGGGACCCAATATTGATTGTTAGGGTCGATCCTAATGGTGATTGCCCACATGGTCAATCTCTTTTATTTTCTTCAATATTATATTTTTTGGCTTCTTATGATGCCTTGCTCTATCCATATCAATACCGCCAAATGTAAAGTTTAGCTGCTCTCTACCTACAAAATTAGGTAGAAAGGAACTATTACTTGACGGGTTATGGTCATGCGGTCCATTTTATTTTCTTTTGGGCTTGAAAAATTCGCAAGTGGTAGCTTGGAATCTTGTTTAGTCATGGTATGCCTAAAAATCGAAATAGGAAGGTGGTCTTTGTTATAAGTTTGAAAGAACGTGTTGGGACTCTCTCTAAGAAGGCCAGGGGTCGAACAACAAATATCACTTAAGTAGTTGGATGTAAACCAAATAAGTTTGGTTTTATTAGAATAAGGTAACCAGTAAATATGATGATATGCTCCTTGTGAAATGGTTGCGAAAGGGAGGAATCTTGGAGAAAGGTAAATAGTGACCATGTGATGCAAATTAATTATAATGATTAATGAACCCTCCAACTACATTTGAGATGCAAGAATATAGAATAGAAAGGAATAAAAATGGTACGAAAGAGAAGCACACGAGGAACAGGGAAACATTAACATAATGACATGAGGAATCCACAGCAATCCATCACCTTTGGGCAGAAATTACCCAGGCCAGGAGCCTGCGCTTACTTGATCTCAATACAACATGGACAAAATAATACTACTAGAGAGTGGTACACCATCAACTCACAAATACTAAAGTGATGGTATCACTCGTATTGCCCCTAAGATATATTCATTTATCCATGGCATCTTTATTGAACCCAAATCCTATTATTAATATGTGAAAAGTTTAAGTACCACTACCGAGACACCTGGTGCAACTCCAGAACAAAATGAGCCACCAAAGACATGCCTTTCCATAGAGAGTCTTTCCTTGAAACTGGAGAGAAAGTCTCTTCGTAGCCTATCCCCCTCCTCAGTGTAGCATTTTGCAATTACTCTTACTTTATGCATCTCAATGTGATCCTTGTAGCCAAACATTGGTTTTAAAGATCTACTTATAGCCAACTGGCTTGGCTCCATTTGGTAACTCGTTGAGTTGTCAAATTTGGTTTCTTTCTATTGAGAGCAGCTCTTCCTTTATAGCGTCAAGCTACTTAGCCGTGTGATTAACCATTATGGCTGGATGGGAAGAAATGGGATCATGGTACTCCCATTAAGGTCCCCATTATTCCAAGCTCGGTGTATCTAGTCTCTAAAATACAGGTACTATCTATAGGACAAGAAAACCTTGACAAAGCATGGGTCCGCCACCCTCTTTCTTTATTTCTCTATCCTTCCCTATGGTTTAGAGTTGGGTTGATTGATTTGCCATTGGTTTATTCTCTTGTGTATGTAGTTGATTCGGCGCCTACTTCCCTGTTTTGAATATATTCCTCTCACCATTCAAATAAAAGAAATAAAATTGGCGGGACGGTTAAAGAGTTTGGTTATTCACGAGGCAATAGTGAGGAAGGAATTTAGGGGCGTCAAGGAAAATGTTTGGATTGTAAGTAATGATGATAGTGATGATGATAATTGTTACAGTATAAAAGATTAAATAATGCCATCTCCAACCGCCTAAGCCTTTGGAGTAACTGGTCATTTCACATGGCATCAGAGCTATAGGTTCTTGGTTCAAAACTCACAACTCCTTGATATTAAAAGTCCACGTGTAAGGCCAACCCAAAAAAAAGGGGTGGCCACATGTGAAGGGGAGTGTTGAAGTATAAATGATTAAATAACACCAACTCTAACAGCTTAAGCTTTTGGAATAATTGGTTGTTTCACATGGTATCAGAGCAAATGCCCTGAGTTCAAAACTCCTTGATATTTTTTTTGAATGGCTATGTGTCATTAATAGAAAAAAGATAATGTACAAAGCTGACCGAGGAGGACAGCACTAAGAGAGAAAGAAAAAAGAAAATATAGCCCGTCACAGGGGAATGAAATAAAAAAGGAAGAGCTCGTCTCTCACTACTCCTTCCCTGCCAAGTCTATCCACATCCGAGTTAGGAGATCTTTTCACATGGTGAAAAGAAAAATCCGAATCCCCCACTCAATCCATAATCTTGTCGATCCAGTTGGTGATTCTCCAGGGAGGCGAACAACTACCCTTTGGCCGTCTTATTACATTTAGAGAGTATCCCTCCACTATCACTCTCGATGAGACCCTCAATCAACTTAATGCCTTGGAGAACCGCTTGATCCTCCGCCTCATTAGAGTCGGCGATCCCTGTGGGGCCGGAAAAAGCCCAAAAGGTGACACCATCCGCATTTCTTAGAAGCCCTCCCACCCCTGCACGGCCCGGGTTTCCCAAGCTAGATCCATCAAAATTTAGCTTAAGGGAACCCTCCGGATGAGAGGGACCACCTCGGACACCACCAGAACACACCTCCTTCCAACAATGCCAACGATCATATGCAGAGACAAATTTAAACGAGGGGAGAGCACTGACCCACGATATAGTCAATGCAATCACCTTTATGAAGATGAATTGCGGCCGTTGACCTACTCCGATAAAGATTCTAGCATTTCTTTCTTTCCAAAGGGACCATATAGTAGCAAGCAAGCACACATTCCATAGAACCTTCCCTCGCTTTTTCTAAGGGGCAAACAACCATGAATCTATGAGAAGATTCAAGCGAGCTGGGAATACTCAAGAAATTCCAAATTTGAGAAGAATACCGTTCCAAACTTCCCTAGCGAATTTGCAGTGAACAAGTAAATGCTCCATTGTTTCCCCAGCTTCTGAATAAAGAGCACAGTGGTCTACGATCAACATGTGACGGTTACGAAGGTGATTAACTGTCATGATTTTATCTAAGATAGCCGTCCAGCCAAAGGATCGCACCCTAGGGGGAGCCGGAATATCCCACGCTTTGGCGGCCTGCAGGGGGATGGCATGCAAGATGAGAGCCGGAGGTAAAATGATTTAACACTGAAAACTCCTGACGTGTACTAGATCAAACTCTCTTATCTGAACCAGAGCTCTTAATGAACACTCTATCCAAACAACCCAAGAGATGGGATACTCTCTCAAGTTCCCTTTCAAAAGAAATTTCTTCAAAGGCCGTGAGGATTCGAAGAAATTCCATTAACCCCTTTCAATGGCCAACCCAAAAGAGGGGCCAAATGTGCCACGTGTAGGCCAATCCCAAAAAAGGGACCACACGTGAGGGAGAGCATTAAGATGTTGTTATGGTTGTGGCTGTTGTTGATAATGACGATGGTTATGGTGGCGGTGATGATATTCATCCCATTTTTCATGATTTCCATTTTCTATATTAAATTTACTTGTCTTGATTCCAGTGCCTTGGTTTTTCTGCTTTTCGTTATTAATCATTATCTATTTAGGGAATAATTTCATTGAATATTCAACTCGTTACACATTGGTTAGTTTGACGTCTAATTAGGCCTCATTAACTTTTGGAGCAATTGTTACATCAAGCTACATTCATTTGTATTTCCCATGAAAAAATTGTTTATGCCATTTTTTGAAGAGTTTATGCCACTTATTTTTCTTGATCAGTTCTTATGTACTGAGTGCTCATTCTGTATAGAATTGTTTTTTTATTGTTAGCTTGCAAATGTTATCTTGATTTTTGGGAATCTTTGTGATTTTGACTTATGACTTGTGCTACTTTGTTTACCATTTACTTCATTTGATTGAGAACTTGAATTTTATCAAAAGCTTGTACTTAGTGGGACAACTAATTCTCTTGTTTCTTTTCTGTGCGTTGTTGCAGAATCTGCTATTGCATTTGTATATCGAGAAGTGTGCAAATCTCTTTGCTCGGAAAATAATACACTATCTAAAAGGAAAACAGGTATACATGTTAATAATTAGTAGGATGACCATGCATGTTTAATTATATTGGTTTTATTAGTCCATCCTTTGTTTTTGGAAAATTCATAACTATTTTCGCAAAGTTTGTCTCCCTAAACAATTGGTGGGACCTATAGGGTATGCAGTTTTGGCTTGGCAATTGGCTGGGCAGAAGTGACCATTTTTTATGGATTGCATTATCATATCTAGACCGAGGTGTCCTTGCCATGCTTTTGCATTGTAAGCTTGCCTTCCTTGTTCTGCCTAGATATAAAGACATTTCTGGATGCTGAGCCTTTAGGATGTTAGGATCATGGTATCAATGCTTATGTCTAGTCGGGTGAAATGAGCCAACGACAGCAGGAAGAGTCGTTCAGAGAGTCCTGGAAAAAAAAGCCAACCTCTTGTGCATTATGGTCTGTTGGCATGGTATTATTCTCAAAGTCCACTCTTGGCAATGGAACTAACACTCGTGGACTTATTTATGAAATAACCCTTCATGGAAAATTTAATTGGTTTACTTCATGGAAAAGTTAGTTGGTTTAAACTGACTGATATGCTTAAGCATGGTTTTCCACAAGAATTTTGCCTGAGATGGCCCAATCAAATCCTGGTTGTTTCCGGTGAATCGAGCTAGTAGGGCGGGGGGGGGGGGGGGGGGGTGAGTAGGTTGATCCTATCCAAAGTAACTACTGTTTAATTCTGATATTCTTTTTGGTTCAGAGTTGGAAGTTATGCACTTACCGTATGCTGAGGATATGATAAACTTTTATGGTACTTTACAAAAATCCTCCAGCATAAAAGTGGTTCCAAGGTGCTATGAAAATGTGTCAGGTCGAAGAGTTGATTTCACCAAAGCAACAATAATAGGTGTAAGATTGGAAAACCAACTGTTGAGTGACACTTGAGTGATTGGTTGTGGTAAATTTGATCTTTCTTGCACATATTTGGGCCTTCAGCTATGTGTGGGTAAACCGACAAAAGCATTATAGGAAATGGTCGTGGGAAGATAATAAAGGAAATAAGTAGTGTGGAAGAAAGGCATTCTATCACTAGGCGAAAGGATCGTGCTAATCAAATCAAAGTACCAATCCTTTGATCCATTTCATGGAGAAGGCATATGTTCACATCTAATGGGAGTTTGTGGAGTACATGCTTAGGGTAATGGGTTTTGGAACGGAATGGAGATCGTGGATGCAAACATGAATCTTTTTCTCTTATTTCTCCATCATTATGAATGGTTGATCGGAAGGCTTCTTTAAGAGTTCCAGGGGTCTTAGGCAAGGAGATTCTTTGTCTTCTTTTCTATTTCTATTTAGTATTTACAGTGGTTCGAGAGGGACTTAGTTGAATGCTATTGAAGGCAAAAGAAAAGGGGCTCGTTGAAGGGGTGAGAATCAGTGGAGTCGATTCCCTCCCCCATCTTCAATTCGGCGACACCACTTATTTTATGTGGTGTGTCAAGTACTCATATTGGCAATCTTAAGATGATTTTTTGATGGGTTGAGTTGCTGTTGGGGTTGAAGGTTAACGTGCGGGTAAAAACACTATCGTGGGTTATAATGTGGAGGAAGGGTCGCTGGGCAGATTGGCTACTACTATCTTTGACTATGGAAAGGATTACCTTCCCATCTCATATCTTGGTTTAGCTTTGGGTTCAACATTCCATTTAGGAAACCATGGAATCCTTTGTTGAGTGGCTGGAGTGTAACTTAGACAGCTGGAAGAAATCCTTTCTTTCCATGGTGGGAAGAATTAAGTTAATAAAGGTGCCATTGACCAACCTTCCTATCTACTTTGTCATTATTCAAAATTCCGAAGGCTGTCGCAAACTATATCGAGATGCTTCAAAGGGACTTCTTATGGGAAGGAAGAAAAAAGAGGCCAAAACGCTTGATAAGGTGGGATATTGAATGCAACGCGAAGGGGAATGGGTGCCTTGACCTTGCGGGGTGAGGGGGGTGGGCGCACTTTCTTGATGAAGTCATTTTCTTGGTTTCCTTACAAATGAAACTATTCCTTCCATGAAGTAGAATTACTACAAATAGATAATGGACTATGACCTCTTGTTTGAAATTTATGAAGGACGTGAACAAACCATTTTTAGGATCAATTGACAAGGTACCATTTGGTTGGGATTTTAGGTTAGACCATTATTTTGAAGAATAAATTCTTTATTCAAGAAATCCTCTTTGATAAAATGTGATCGAAGTTGCACAAATAGGTACTCATCCTTATTTGTGACCGAAATTCAGTTGGTGCAAATTTGAGGTAACAAAATAAAAAAGGAAAAAAAAATTATAAAGCCACAAATTTGATCAAAAAGGACTTAAAGGTATTCTCAAAACCGTCCATCTCCTTGGTGTTGTTAAGCACGTCTCCTTAAAATCATGTAATGGATGCACCTGATTTCTATGTTTACTCGGAGTTTCATATAACTTTTGAATAAACCTTTTAAAAAAAAAATAATAAACCCCTTTTTTCATATGACCTTTGAATACCCTTTTTTTAATAAACCCTTTTTTTTCATATAACTTTTAAATAAACATTTTAATATTTTTTTTCTTGAATTCCCCCATAGGAGCGGACTCATTCCCACATTCGTTTGCCGCGAAGCTAGAAATGGCAGCAACTTCCCGGTTGGTCACTTTGGAACGTATCTCTTGCAATCTTTTACCCCTATTCATGGCTGACCATGCCAAGGTTTTAAATTTTGGTTTCGGTGTCGGTTTCGGTCACCACCAAAACCGAAATGTTTCGGTTTCGGGCTGAAATTTCTGCTGAAATCATGTAAAAATATGATTATGATTTCCTTTTTTTTTTTTATTTCGACCAAATTTCGGTGTAAATTTCGGCGATTTCAGTGGAAATTTTGGCTATTTCGGTGAATATTTCATGAATTTCGGTGGGAATTATAACATTTCGGTTGACTTTATTAAAATTTTGGTAGATCTATTTAAAATTTCGGTGGAAATTTTGTAAAAAAGGCTAAAAACAAAATTTCGGTGACATTTCGGCGAAATTTCTGAATTTCGGTGAAATTTCGCCGAAATCTTGTAAAGAAACGACTTCATGTAAATTTCGTTTTGGTCGCGGCCCAAACCGAAATATTTCGGCCGAAATGGAAATTTAAAACCATGGACCGTGCACATCAATGTCTCCGCACTAATTAGGCGGACGACATGACTAGTGTCGCACAATGGCAATACCCTACAGAATGCATAGCCCTAAACTATATGTACCGATGAAAGTCACAAAGGTCATAAGCCTTACGAAAAAGGGGCAAATCAAGGGTTGTTGGCAATGCGACATCAATTGGCTTATAACAAAGGACAATTTTGTGGTTCCAAGGCCTTCCATGTGCATTGAGAGGAACTTGTTGCTTTGTTGAGACCGATGCTTAATAGATTTTTCTTTTCACTTCAAACTTCTGGAGCAAACATTGCTTGTATTTACTTGCATATTTATGATAAGACATGTGTTGTATTGTTCTTGTGAATCATTTTTCTGATTAAAGCTGTTGGTGGGTCGAGTCTTTTTTCTTTGAAAATGGCTGATAGGAGAAAAGTTTGCTGAAATCTTCAGTCATCACATGGGATATCATGAATGGAAGTGAAAACTCAAAAAATGCCAAGTCATCCGTCTTTTGAAAGTAAAATCATTCCTCTTGACTTCGTGTAATTAATATAGTCTTTTAAATTATTTGCTTGTGGTACATATTTTTTGTATCAATTCCTATATTTTGTGGTTTGCTTTGGTTCTTTTTTTTGAAAGGATTAAATTTTTTTTTTTGAAAGGGGTTGCTTTGGTTCTTATATTTTCTGTCTGCTCCCATTTATTTTTTCTTTTTCTTTTTTCCTTTAAAGAGGAATTTGGACCTCAAAGCAAGAGGCTAAAGGGTCTGGGCATTGGTGCACCTGACGGTCCTATATCACTTGACGACGTTCGAAGTCTTCAGAGGTCCAACTCTGTATGTTCTGTGGCTTCAAAAGATAAACTTACTGTTCCAGAGATTGGTGGGACTTGTAATGCTTTTCCATTTCTTACGGTTAATGTACTCTTAATAATTCATATAAATGCAGGAGTTGAGAAAGCAACTGGAATCCCATGTTCACACCATAGAGACAATTCGTAATGAAACTCGGGTGGCTGTTGCTCGTCATGAAAATGTATACTCTCTTTCTATATTGTAACTTATCCCATGATTCTCTTTCTATCTCTGCCTGGTGTGTGTGCTCTTTGAATTTGTGCGTATACACACAGTGTCATATTCATAAGTCTCATGAGAGGTTTCCATTATCAGAAGACCTTCCCTCAAACAACTTGGAGATGAAAAATTTATGATTTCTTGACCAATTTCTATTCAACACAAGTTACTGTGATGTCTTTTCCAATTTTTGAAAAAACAACTTTTCATGATACCTCTTGATAGTAGTGAGAATTAGGCAAACAATTTTTTTTTTTCTCTTGTTATCTCTAAGTGCTGTGATTATATTGGGACCTAGATGAGATTTTGATGTCTTCTGGGGCGGCAGTATCAAAGTTTCCAAGGAAACTTGCAGCAATGACATGGTTTTAAATTTTATTGTGGTGCATGTATTATGTATAAATATTTTTATGAATTACATGTGAAATTTGGTATGTGCTAAATTACTAGACATGTGCAACTGTGCATGTCACTAGGTTTTTGATGTTTTTAAACCATTATGGATTGTTGTCTTGGTTATGCGATGTTTTTAAGTCTTCATTTGAGCTTATTCCAGCATTCCAGCATTTCCTGAAGTTTATTTGAGCTTATTCCAGCATTTCCTGAAGTTTCATCTTTAAATTCTGTCATTTGCATAAGTTTCCTTGATTTTACAGAAATTTCACCAAAATTTCCGACCGAAACTGAAATGTTTCCCTTTGGTGGTAGAAACGAAAACTTAAAGCCTTGAGCAATGGTGCCTGTGGATTTAATGAATGAATGCTCACCTGTGACCTTGCTATGAATTAGTGTGCGCAGCTATGGTGCCTGTGGATTTCATGTATAAATTCTCATGTCTCCATGCGGGAATCAGTGTGTGCAGTTGCCAAGGGATGTAATTGATGCATCTTGCTAACTTATTAGTTTCTTTGAGTAGAGGACCGAGGGATGTTCTTTGTGATATGATTACGGATGGAAAATGGAAGAACGGTTCTTTAATAATGATGCATTCAAATTTATGACAAGTATTCCCATCTATCACATTTGAAACATTAATCTTATTGTTTGGTTTGCCATAGATTTGTATGGAAATTTACAAAATAGCAAATTAATTGCTGATAAACTCTAAGCGCTTGAAATTCCCTAAATGTCTTATGCTAATCAGACCATCTATGTTGTTATGATTAAGCTCCAACAACTTGGTTAATTTGCCTTTTAGAAATGGAGTTCAAAGCTTCCACTATCATGGCATCATCATTTGATATTTGGGATTGTTAGGAGAAGTAATACAGACTTGGGAATGAGAAGAGAGAAGATTGAAGAGACGAGGAGAAATATAATGAATAGATGAAGGAGAGGAAGAATGTTCATGGAATCGTGGGTTCTTTGGTGAAAACCCAAACCCACGAAAATGGGGCCCACTTATTTAGGTGGCAAAGCTCATTTTTTTTGGATGGTAGGTCGCAAAGCTCACTTAAGCTACTTAAGTGAGAGGGACAAAGAATGAATTACATACATAAGGTGTGGGTCCATCATTTACATGTAATAATCAAGAGAAAAAAGAAAGAAAATTTTGTGAGCTCCATCCTAACACCTCTATTCTTTTACAGTGCATAGATGTCGCACGTGCCCAACTTTCCCAAGGTACCATCGAAAGTTGTCCGAACTTTTACTTTTATGAAGGTGTCTGCTAACTGAGAAGTGGGACGAGCGAATGGGATAGCTACCCAGGCTCACTTTTCAGCAGATATTGTCTTATTCATTTAATTCATCTGAGGTGGCTGTTCTCTCTTGCAAAAGTCAGCCGCAAATGGCTTTCCACGAAATTTGCTAGCAACACCCTTTTTTAATGGCTACTAAAATGTTATTTATGATTCAATACTTGTATTACTGTACTTGGAAGCCGTACTAAGCTGAAAATTACCCCTCTGCATCTTGTGATTGTTTTTCCAGTTATTAAAATGATATAACTTATCTTTGCAGGAGCTGAAACAGCTGAAAGAATCAGTAACAGAATCTTACCTAAATCAAATTAAAGAGTTGAACCATATGTTGGAGGTTAAACAGAAGGAATTGGACGAGGTCAGCACGTTATCCGTTGAACGACAACATACAGTGGAGGATCTCAATGAGAGGCTCGCTGCATCTATGCAATCACGCTCAGATGCTGATGAAATTATAAACAGGTAAGAACTTGACATTTCATAGACACTGTTTTATATGCAGACGTCTGTTTTTTTTCCTTTCTAGTTAAGTTGAGATCGAACCTACAACAATCTCAAGGATGTGACAAGACTGTCAACCTAAGTTCGGAGAAATAATGACGCAAAAGGAAATCATGTAGATTTCATTTCGGTGGAGATGGAAATGGAAACATTTGTGTCATTTCGGGGAAATTTAAAAGCATGCTTCTCAGTCTCATTCTTCTACCTTTTATTGCTATTTTTCATAATCCCAAAGACCGAAAGTATGTTTTTGTATGCATGCATTTATAGGTGCTGCTTTTTTAACACTTGAATGAACGGTCTCAAACTTCTACTTTGTAAGAAGGATGACTTTAGATGGTCTATCAAGGAGATGATCTTTGAAACAATGGATAAAATATTAACCATTTTGTTTATGTTAGTGCAATAGTAACATGCGGTGTGCATTGTTAGAGAAGTAGAACTTGCATTATGGTGGGCCCCACCATGAGTGGTCTTTCCCATAAATCTCCACCATCAGACGATCCCAACCATAGTTTTAAAACTCCCCCGCATCTGCGTCGACTCCCTTTTACCTTGGCCGTGTTCCGCATTTCGTTGCATCCACGTTTTGCGTTTTGCTCTACATAGTCAACAAAAACTCCTTTGACTCCCAAATTATGACCAAGTCAACCGAGTACTCAGCCACATCAACCGAGTACTCGACCGCGTCATACTGAGTTGACTAGGATTTTCTTCGTCCGCATTCCGCGCCGCATCCGTGTTTTTAAACGTTGATCCCAACCATTTGATCAATGTTTTCTCCCTGTTGATTGTAGGCATTTGTTATATTTCTTTTCAGTTGTCTGTTTGCAGGCCATCATATCCCCAGTAGCCACTGCATGATGGGTGAGATTTATGGGGCATGGCCCACCCACAGTAGGGTCCATCAGATGAGATGATGTCTCCATCTGTATGCTTGAAGAATAAAATCTTCTTCTTGGCAAGAGCTTGTGTATTACTCGATATAGTGGGTTTCTCACATGCATTGGAATCAAAACCAGGATAAGAACTTTATTGGTGTTTCTTCTTAGAATAATTATTTGACAGAGCTGTCGACCAAGACAATGCTTTGTTTTGTTGTTACAAAAAAAGAAGGTTTGGTTGAGTTGCTTGGCCTTTTAATTCTTTTTTCGTTCGTCTATGATTTGGAAGCATTACATTTCCTTTTATTGATGTGTGTGTATATTTTTTTTCTTTAATTGGTTTAGTGTTTTTCTAGTTTTGTAATAGGGTGGTAATTATAATATTATGCTTTTACTCTTGGTAGTCAAAAAGCAACTATATCTGAACTTGAAGCACGGTTAGAAGAAGAACGGAACCAGCGAAAGGAAGAACGGGAAAAAGCTGTTGCGGATCTAAAAGCTGCATTACAAAGAGCTCAATTGGAAGCTCAAGAGGAAATAAAGCGGCAGTCTGATGCTGCCTTACGGCAACAAAGAGAGCAGCAAGAAGTTATTAGTAAGCTTCAGGTATGAAATACTTTTGTTTCTAGCAATATGGATGTGATAACTGGTAAGCCGTACAACTAAATCAAAGACCATTTGTAGATGAACCCATTTTTTTCTAACATTCTCAGGAATCAGATAAAGAAGGTCGTGTACTTGTGGAAACTTTGAGATCAAAACTGGTAAGCACTAGTTTCTCTTTATGGATAAATACAACATTCTTTCTCCAGAATGTTAGAATTTAGAATCTTAGGCTTTATTCAAAATTTCTTTCTGCAACAGGAAGATACTAGAGATAGCTTTGTTACATCTGAGAAGAAAGTTAGACAGCTAGAAGCTCAACTACGTGAAGAACAACTAGCCTCTGCAAATGAAAGAAAGGTATGCATGACTGAGGTTTTAATTGTCAGTTTTGTTATGAATGTTGGCTGTCACAGAAATGGAAAGATTTTGTTGGAAATCATGTAAAATTACTGAAGTTCGTGGAAATGCTTGCAAATGATGGAAATTTAGGATGAAACTTCATAAATCGCTAGCATAAGCACACATAAACTATTAGAAGCCATCACAGAAGCAGGAAAAACCATCCACATTGGTTGAACAAGATTAAACACTTGCACAATGTGTTTTTTTTCCGCATGTCTGAAACAATAAGGTCCATTCTAAACTGAAAATGTATACAACCACATATACATATGCTTCAAATAAATATAAAATATTGGGAAAAACCAATTCATTCATTAATTTTATGAAGTCAGTACAATATAACGAAGGGGTGCAATATAATGATGGGAATTTAGAAATATTTCTAGCAAAAATAAATAAAATAAATAATTTTCAAAAAAAATAATCTTTTGATCGGTTGGTTTGGCAAGAATAATTCACATATAAACAAAATCTAACTACTATATATAAAGGCAAAATGATGGGTTATTTTCTTCCACCCTTTGCTTTTATTTTCGATTGTGTCCCATAGCCCTAATGCCAATTGTGTCCCACAACTCAGTGTATTTTTGTCATTTGCATTTGCAAAACACTTGGCTCAAAAGTCAACATATCCTTAACTTTTTCTTCCATACTTACCTTTAATGAATATATATCCCATTTGTATTCTCGCCATAATGAGAGGACTGAGAGTGACTAAAAAAGGAAGAAAAATCACCACCGACACTCCTCTTTAATAACTCTTTGGAGCCACATAGAAAATCGGGTTCTGGTTGAAAATCAGCATCGAAAATGGCCACATAATCACAGTGCTTAACATAGCTGTGTTTCATGCCTTCTTTGAGACAACCTGCTTTGTACCCGGTTCGGTTGTCTCGGATCTGGTGTCTGATGTTTATGCCTTTGCTCGCCCATCTCTGGCATTCTAGCTCTACCAAATCCTGGGTTTTTGTGAAGAGACATTGGAAAAAGAAACTGAAAATTATTTGGGAGAATAGGAAAGATTAAGAGTTTTCTTCTATTAATAAATGTATAGTTAGTAGGGTTTGGCCTAAGGACATAGAAAGGTGGGTGTGTCAAAAATGGAAAAGGGAACCCAGAAAAATTTTCATTTTCCAATTTATTTTATTTTATTTGGGTCAATTTGATTACTGGTTTTATGAATAAGGATGCAGAATTAACATGGAATTGTAAAAGAGAATACGAATGAGGTAAATTTTTTACTGATATTGTTGGTTTAAATTAGGTGTTTGATTTGATAGTCTGGTAAATAGGAAAAGAACTGGAAATTAGAAAAGAAAAATTGAGAAAAAAAAAGAGCTACAAAGATTTGATAAATAAGAAGAAAAATAGATGTCTGTAATATAAAAATGGGCTTGAAGAAAGGACATTGGTAGTTGAGTTTTAAATGTAAGAGACAAAAAATAACAGAGCAGCAATACAAAAAATCTTCAAAAAAATTGAAAAAGAAAAAGGAAAAATAGTGAAATATTTTTCTTCTCTGAGGAAGTTTATAATTTTTATCAATGGAATTGTGAAGGATATTTGATATCCAGCTCTGAAAAAAAGAAAAGCACAAATCCATATTACTAATGAACAAAAACTTGAAAATTTCCCAAAAGAGGAGCATTTTTTTGGAATTTTTTTTTCTATCAATGGGTTTTAATGTGTAACCTTGATGGTTGGGTCTGTGGAGTCATCCAACACTTGGATAACGATTCGATCAAACGGGGCGGCCAGGAAAACCCACATGCAGCTCTAATGGAGAGCTGATAAACCTACATCAAACACACAATAGCACAAAGAAAGACCTACAAAGTTAGAAACCCACATTTTCTACTAAAAAAACAATGTAGTTTGCAAGAAATGTAGAAAATACCTCTTTTTCATTGTATATGGGGATTTGAACGAGAACCATTGGATAGGCGGAATTTCCCATCTCAACATCATCTCTAATGGGCTCCCATTTGTAACGTTTTTCGGGTTTTCGCCCAAATAGCTTTACAAGAACGATCACAATTCCCATATAAACCCTCTCCACAAATAGCATAATTGACATAATCAAGCACAAAACAATAATAGGCACTTTTTATCTGCTCCCAAATCAAGCCAATTTGCAACATTTTCTTCTTTTTGTTTCTTCATTTATACTGGTACAAATTTTAACAATCAAGTGCGTCAAAACGAGCCGTCTTTTTTCAATTTTGGAATGCCATGCCTTCATTCTTCAAGTTGTGGCTTCCCTCTCAGAGATGCCATTACGGCATTACCCATTTATGAATAACTCAATATTGTTCGACTTGTGAGTATATAGTTACCATTAAACTTGGGCTTGTTGTCTTCAGAGAACCAAGGAGCATTAACGAATATTATTTGCGGTTACTCTTACGGGAAACTGATTGCACGTGCATTTTTACTAGTTAGAAGCTAACATGCATATATGTTAATTATTTTTCCAGAAATATAGTTTTTCCCTAGTTTAAAGGATTTTCTAATAAAAATAAATAAAATAACTAATTTTCAAAATGAAAAACTCCGTTAATTGTTAGCTCAATCAAGATCTCACATATAATAACATTAGATGCTAACCTGCATATATGATTAGGTTTTATCCACAATTATACTTTTTCCAAATTTTCAAAACCATAGATCCATGGAAAATGAAAATTCATGCACTAATCTATGTGCAAATGAATCAAATCAACAATTAGTCGATGTATTTTCACCATAATTGAAGAACGAAATCTATACATGTCGACCAAAGGATTTCATTTCGGCGGGGATGGAAATAGAAACACATCGGCCATTTCGAATCAATTTCGGTCGACATTTATAACCTTGGAATGACTCCAACTTAGGCCCTGCTTGTTTTGGATTTTGAGAACCGATCATGATTCCAAAACTGATTATTGCACTCAAATTTATGTTCAACTCTGAGTACAATAATAAGTTTTGGACTAACAATCGGTTATCGAAATCCAAAACAAACAGGGCCTAAATAGTTATACGTCTCTCTCTCAAATCTTTTACTTCTGACTTTCATTTTATATTCCTATCTCTCTAGTTGGTTCTGTTTCCCAAATAAGTGTTTTTAGGTCTTCATCTATGTCGACTTTGCTAAGCCATGTGCGCTTGGTTAGTAGTTTGATGCTAAGATTACATGTCATGATATCTTTAGTGTCATTTGGTGGTAGCATGTAATGCAAAGAGAAGTTGATGTTTGTTGAATTGTTATGCTTGTTGAAACAGAGAGCAAAAGCCACAGAGTTGCAAATAAAAAGACTGAGGGAGGAACTTGAAAGTGAAAAGGTAGAAATGATTTTCTTGTTATTGTTTGAATTGCCTTATAAATGAAAATGGAAGCATCCACACTGCGTTCTGGTGGAATTTTTTTTACTATTAACAGTAGTTATTTTACCTCAAATGGGAATGCCAGTGCATGTACAGTTTTTCCCTGAAAAGATGGAATGTAGAATCAAATACATTTTAACTCAATGTATCGTAGGATGTATTATATAATATGTAATGTTATATGCCACCTGATGCATACAATATAATCTATTCTAATCATATAAAAGGACATTATACTATAGATGAACTATATACCATGGGTTAGCGCAATCTTATACTAGATCATTATCTATACGGTTTGGAGGTGTGTGTATGCACGTGTGCATTACTAAAACTGGCTGAGTTGAAATATCTGAAAGTGTGTTTGAGATATGCTGTGGAATGTTTTACTGGATTTCTATATATATTTCTCATAATGTATTGGTTGGCCAAAAGAAGCCCTTTTGGTTCCCTAGAGCCCACAATGGCATTTCACGTTTCATTTCTTTGGAGTCCAGACTCACGGGGACATGTGTTTGTCCTTTAGTGCTTGGACGGTCATGCGGATTGAATCTACCATGTTACTGCACCCCTTGATGTGTCAAAGTGCATATACTTATTCAAATCCCGAAGGCGTCCATTTTGAGCATATGAACATGGATACATGTGAAGTCTTGAGGTTAAAGCCATCAATGTACCATTGGAACTAGGTTTATTGCTTTTTTTTTTTTGAATGGTGAACTGGGCTGTATTGCTTTATCTCTTTGATTTAAAATGACCCACAGTAGATAGCAGAACTTTTATATCCTTGGTCTATGTGGGACTAAAACACGAAACAA